>NC_133538.1:210056781-211336781 GCF_048544455.1 Silene latifolia
CACAATTTTGTAAAGAAATATCCCACTTGTTTCTCGAGAAAAGATGGGGAAACATGCTCTATATCATTTGATAGAATAGTTGACCCAGCCCCTTGTTGTTTGAAGAAACCCTCCACTTCAATTGGCCTTTTTTCACGAAAAGCAGACATGAGATAACAAATCCAGTGCTTCACTAAGATTTCGAAAAGTTGTCCCGAATTCAAGTTAATTATGTTTCGCCTCCTCCTCAGAGAAAGATGATCAAACAATTCCCAATCATGGTCCTTGCTGATCGGATCATCCATATAATATACAAAGAGAAACTCCAGATATTTTATATCTTTCTCTTTGAATGAGATCTCAATTCCAGCGACGGTTTCATTAGATATCTTACAACTAGAATCTCTCTTTTTTCCGATCCAGTTCCTCCGCCACTGCGAACCCCGGTTAGATTCAGGCATGATACACTTTTTAGTTATTGGAAGAAACCAAGTACTAGTACTCTCTTTCGGGTCCAGGAAACAACTCGCCGAAATATTTTTTCCTTTTGGAAGATAGAGGAATGAAACAATCAGCCTATTGATATTGGAAGATCAAAAGGATTTTTCCAATGTATCATTTCCGGGTCCAATGGAATTCATAGGTATAGGAAGAAGCCCTATCAAATAGAGATTTTTTCTTTCAACCATATTTCGATTGATAATACGATATAGAAGGAACACTACTACAAAGAGTATTACACCCTTGATCGTGAAATATCGATTGCTTGTTGAACCCCGTGAATTGGGTGAAAGTAGGATACTCCAAATTCGGGGGTCAGAGAGTTTTATAAAACGTTCTTGGTGGAAAAAAATGTGATTGAAAGATCCCACTGAATTGAATTGGGTCCATGAATCTGAGAAATAGTGAGAATTTTTAATCTCTCTCAATTCGAAAATCCAAAATTTGAATTGATGTCCTTTCATTGATTCCTCCTAAATTTCATTGATTTATCCTAAAGATTTCATTTCAATTGGAATTTGGTTATTCACCATGTACAAGGATCCCCGCTAGGCATCCATGGCTGAATGGTTAAAGCGCCCAAGTGATAATTGGCGAATTCGTAGGTTCAATTCCTACTGGATGCACGCCAATGGGATCCTCCAATAAGTCTGGCTCTATATCAATGGAATCTCATCATCCATACATAAGGAATTGGTGTGGTATATTCATATCATAACATATAAACAGTAAAAATTAGCATTCTTATTGAGACTCCAACTCATAGGGAAGAAGTTTTATTTATGGATGGAATCAAATAGGCAGTATTTACGGACAAAAGTATTCGGTTATTGGGGAAAAAGAAATATACTTCTAATGTCGAATTCGAATCAACTAGGACGGAAATAAAGTATTGGGTCGAACTCTTCTTTGGTGTTAAGGTAATAGTTATGACTAGTCATCGACTCCTCCGAAAGGGTAGAAAAATTGGACCTATTATGGAATATATAATGCATTACAGACGTATTATCATTACGCTTCAATCGATAAAAATACTTAATAACATGGTGATACATTTATACAAAACTTCTACCCCGAGCACACGCAATGGAGCCGTAGACAATCAAGTGAAATCCAATCCACGAAATAATTTGACCTATGGACAGCGTCGTTGTGGTAAAGGCCGTAATGCCAGAGGAATCATTACCGCAAGGCATAGGGGGGGAGGTCATAAGCGTTTATACCGTAAAATAAATTTTCGACGGAATGAAAAAGACATATATGGTAGAATCGTAACCATAGAATATGATTGACACGTCTGTCGTGTACCTGTCAAAAATAAACTAACTAAACTAACTATATAGCTAGGGAAGTCAGGTCGATCTCCACAGGGAGGCAAGATATCTGTAGAAGTCCGTCTATTTGGTCACAAATAGGGGGGGGGGGGGTTGTTTGAATTGTTTTCTAAACTACGAAGTTGAATGGAAGAGAAATAAGGGCAAGATCAATAAAAGCAGAAAAATAAGGATTTAAACTATCAGAGAGAGAGGGACATGTCAGGATTTCGGTTCACTACGGTAGTCCAGTGACTCAGCTGTAAATGACTCAGACGAATTAATGTAAGACAGATGTTGAAAGGTCCTTTCGGTCCACTTTTTATCCTAAAATACCACTAACTTAATTTTCATTCTCGTCAGGGTAGTCTACTGTTCATAGCAGGCCTATTTAGTCCAATCTTTCGATCTAGGATAAATTTTAGCCAGATTAGAGGATGACTCAGACGGGTGCACTTAACTAAGTCGATAAATACAATTAAATTGCTATGGTGACAGAGTCTTGTAATCAATTCCTCTGGTTCATCTACTACATCGTCACATTCCTACCGCAGATCCCCTAATCCCAACATGAAAGGGGTTTAGCTACTCATGTCGCTAATTAAACTAACAGCAGATAAAATTCCAGCAGTAAACATTATGAAATAAACAATAAAATGCATAAAAGAGAAATTAGGGCAGAAGAATAATCGAAATAGAACAAATGATTAAAGCAACAAATGATTAACTATTATTAAGGGAAGAGAAAGGATTACAATCGTGCGAATTCCGGCGTAAAGAACACAAAATCCGAGCGAAAATAGATCCGAGAGCAAGGTTATAGTGAAGGGAAATAAGCAACGCAGCAAAGTTTACAGTAGAAAATTTAGATAATGAAAAGATAGGTCCTAATGACCTAGTAAAGTGTGTTTAAATAGCAAAGTAATTAAGTTTAGCGAAATAAACACTCACACGGGCTGTTTTAAAGCCCATAACAGCGAAACCACTTGATCGAGTGAAATAAAACCACTCGATCGAGCAAAACCTCAACAGCCTCTACTCGATCGAGTAGAAAGTTACTCGATCGAGTAACTCATCTTTCAGCAAGCTAAGGATCGAGTAAAATTCTACTCGATCGACCACCCTGGGACGTAAAAACCACTCGATCGAGTGGTAAAACTGCTCGATCGAGTACTTTATCTTCAAATCAGCTCAAGTCCGCGCCCGAATGCCTCGTAATCCGTGCCAACACACTTCCCAACGCAGTATCTCACTCTGGAAAAATCCCGTCTCCTCTAAATGCATGCAAAAAGGACGAAAAAGAGTACGATTCCACTACTTTCGCGTTTATTTCTACAAAACGGACAAAACGAACCAAAGTAGCCAATTCGGGGCAAAATACTATAAAAACAGTATAAAGATGCATAGAAATACGTGCTGAAATAGGCTAAAAAGACTATATAAAAAGCACGTATCAAATCTCCCCAAACCGAACCTTTACTCGTCCTCGAGTAAACTAAAATGCAACTAATGGAACAAAAATGATAACTCAGAGCTAGCTTAACTTGTTTACTTGAACCAATTTAATGCAACAAAAACTAACAGTTAAAGCCAAGCAGTCAATACGCAAACGAATCATAAGCTGTTCAGAAATATAGCCAACGTATCGACCTTGCAAGACCAACAAAATCGAACTCTCTCGTGGTCACTCTTCTCTCATGAAGCAAAGGGTGAATGTTATATGTAAAAGAGAGAAGAAAAGACAGTCACTCTCCTAATTGCGACCTACATAGCATGCATGCAACAAAAATGAAAGGCAATTCAAGTACTAATGCACACACTCCAACCAATAATGTCCGTCACAGCCGAGGGCTTACAAATAATTTGGGAATAGTGAGGTTCAGGTGAGAAAGGGCAAAACATGTTATGGAAATGTGGAGGTAAAAGCGTCAAGCTAGTTCCTAACAGGACCATAATAAACCATCCGAATCTCAACTAAGTGAAAAACTAAGTATAAGTGCCTTTCATTTGGCACAAAACTCACTAAACTCAAACACAATCTCCTCAAAAAAATAGAATAAGAATGGAGGAGTCAGACGGTCACAAACTTTCCTTTTTTAATACCGTCTGAAAGAACTAACTGAAATAAATCAACTCTTTTTTCAAACTTTCTTTTTTTTTTCTCTTCTTTTCTCACGTTTTCAGCTTCTTTTTTTTCATTGTTTTTCTTTTTCTTTCTTTCACTTTCACGTCTTTCTTTTTTTTTTCAATTCTTTTTTTTTTCTTTTTCCTCCTTCCTCTATTTTCCAACAACTCCATACAAAAGAGATACGGGCCAAACTGCAGATGAAAAATCATACCCAGAAGAACATACTAAACTAGCTTGACTAGGCAGGTTTAATTTGGAATTTAGCTAATGGGTCAAAAAGGCAAATTTTGGCTTATGTGGAGCTAAATGGGTGAAAAATATAAAGAAAGGGAAATTTGCAAGCACCTCCCTGCATGTGACACCAACCACAAACCCGAATATGTGCATTTGACGAGAAATTGAATGTCATAAAAGTGCAAAAAAGACGAACATGCTATACAAGGAGTACTACTCTCAAATCCTAGTGAACTGGTCATGAATGTCACCAGTTATGGCTCTAAAACTCAGAATTTATCAAGTAGTTTGCCAATTTATCAGGTCAAGTCTAAACAGTCAGCTATATTTGAACAGAAACTCGTAGACTATGCGTATGACAAAGCTAATAACTATCAATAAAATGCAAGGCTCAAGTAAAATGACAAGTTATAGTGCATTATCATCACGGAAATCTACCGTTCCGACTCAACCTATATGCAAAAATAAACGTGAATTTTTTTGATTTTTTGAAATTTTCTAATTTTTATGAGATTTTTGATTTTTGATGAAATAAACAACAATGCAAAGGTGAAAAATAAACGTGAATGCAAAAACAGATGCAAATGCAGACTCAAAAGGATGCAATACCCTCCCCAAACCAAAACGGACAACGCCCTCGTTGTCCTCCAGCATACACCAGCAGATATATACAGGGGAAATGGGAATATACAACCAAAAAGAAAAATAAAAGCAATAAATAAAAAGGAGACAAAATAAAAGAGTAAGAGATACGTACAAGATACGAACTTCCCCAAACCAGCCAGAAAACTGGGGAAGTGAGTAGACCAATAGCTACTCGTCGTCGTCGTCGCTGTCACGGATGTCCTCCACCCTGAACTCCGGATCTCTCTCCTCCTCTTTCCTCCTATGCTCCTCAGCACGAGCTCTCTCCACTGCCACCTCTGGGTCCTCGTCCTCCTCTTCGTCAGAAACCGGGTACCCCTCAGGTGGGTACCGGAAGAAGGAAGGGTGTGGCCAACCCTCTGGGATCGGACGGTGTCGCCGCAAGTGGTACTCGTACAGAGGGTGTAAAGCAAGAGCCAAATCCCTCTCCATACGAGCCTGATGCTCTACAACCTCAAGCAACAAACCGTAAACGGCGCCCCCTTGGTCCAGGACCGCGGGCGCCACAATGGGTGGAGGAGGTACGAAAGTAGCCGGTAGGTCCGTCTAAGTCTGTGTCTGGTCAGTGGGAGTGCGAGTAGGAGTGGGAGTAGGGGTCGGGATGGGAGTAGCCGTGGAAGGCTGGGTACTCCCTGAAGGTGTGGACCCCTCTTCGGTCTCAAGACACCGCTTATTGGCGGCGGGTGCAGCAGGAGTAGGTCGGAGTGGAAGGTGAAGGTCAGGCACTGGTGGAAGGCGGGCGCCCCTAGGGACAGTGGGCAAGGGCTCTAGACGGGGGAGAGTCTCACAAGGTAAGTCAACAGACAGGAAGCCGTCAATCTTCCATGTCTGGTAGTCTAGGGTCAGCCAATGCTGAGAAAGCATGGCATCCAGATTCAGTAGCCTCTCTCCCTGGAGGTACTGAAAGTCACGAGGCCAAACGGGGATGAGGGAACGGGCAAGAATGGTGGCTATGCAACCGTAGGCAATGGTTCCCGTCTCCTTCTTCCCCTGGCTCTGAAGGTACTGGGTGGTCAAGTAAGCTATGTTGAGGGTAAAAGGACCCTCACATTCGATGTTCAGGTAACCGCCCAGGATGGAGAGCTCGGTGTTTGTGATGTTGTTCGGCTTCTTTCGGCCGAAAATAGTGCTCCCCATCAGTCTAAGGAAACAACGGACAGCGGGGAGGTGGAACTGTTGGAGCTTTCGCTCCTGAAAAGTGGCATGGGCCAGGGTCCTCCAAAGCTGACAGAAGACCCTTCTAGGGGCTGCAGTCTCGCCCGTAGAGGTAAGGCCAAGTAACCTACCAAACTCCCCTACGGTCATCGGAAAGGTCCGGTTAAACAACCGGAAGGACACTGAAAAACTAGAGGGGTCAGCATCGTGTGCCCCTGAGGAAAAGGTAAAGGAGCTGAGAAACTCGAGGCTCAACTCTAAGAAGGTACGGCCGCTCATAGTGATGAGTCCGGCCATCCCCGTGCCCCGTAGTAAGTCACAAACCGACTCGTAAATGCCGAGTCTCACAAGTGCCGATTTCTCTAGAAATCGGGAAGGAACATGCACACAGCCTAGCAGGTTATAAAATTTCTTACGATCTAAAGCGTTAACAAAATGTACCTGCGGGTAGTCTGGGTGAGGGTCGTGGGAAGTGTCCCCTCGGACTGTGACTGTGCCAGAAGTAGAAGCAGCAGCTGAAGCAGAAGAAGTAGAAGTAGAGGTGGCTGGGGCTGGCGTTGAACGAGACTGTGTATGACCCCGGCCTCTGGAACCCGAAGTAGTAGCCCGTGCAGTGATGGTGTGAGGGACCAGGGCTGCTCTGAAAGCAGCTGCGGCTGCTGGCGAGTCTACCACAGGAGTAAAAGTAGTGGCTGGTGTAGGAGTAGTGGCTGTTATGGCAACCACTGAAGACGAAAGACTAGCAGTGGTGGTGGTCGTAGATGAAGTGGAAGCCTGAACTGAGCTAGCAGCAGAGCTAGCTGGAGCAAAAACTGTACCTGCAGTTGAAACTAAGAACACTGGGGCTGCAGTAGTGACTAAAGCGGAGGCGGTGGCAACAGCAGGGGCCACCGTCTCACTCAAGGACGGGCTAGAAGTGGAGTTGGTAGAAGGTAAAGAACTAGACTCCATCCTGTGAGCATAGGACAAGGGACATGATAAGATAACAGCCGCTAATAGTGGCTAAAACAGCACGAAAAACTAGCATATGACAGCATGTGAATCCCCTATTAGTCGAAAACTTTGACTTACTGCATAAAGATCCCAACAATCCTCAAAAATTCGAAAAAAACAGCTTGGAAACAACGATAGGGAACGGGAATAACAGTTAACAACAGTAGCAAGTAACAACAACTGAGGTTAATTAAATCATGGCAGCATATAAACCCGTCTGACAGTCGAAAAACTCGACTGAAACAGCACTTAATCGCGAAATCTCACGCAACATTTGAATTAAGCATGCAACAACGGCGAGGAATGGGGATAGATCATCAAGTAAGACAAGTAAGGGCAAAGAAAGGGCAATTAAAGTCGAAAAATTTGACTAAACCAGAATTTCGAACCCTAATTCCAATTTTTCCTCATAAAATTCAAAATAATCGAAATTAAAATGCATAGAGGATGAAGGAATCACTTACTTGATGATTGGAATCCTACAAATGCAATTAATCTTCAAATAAACAAGCAAAAGAGGCGATTTTTCGAGCTAAAAACCGCAAACCCTAACCCTCTTTAAAACCGAGTAAATGAGCACGAAATAAGGGAAAATTAGGGGGCTTTGAAGGATTAAGTATCAAGCAACAATTTGTAGGAGGCGGATTTGGTGATTGGGCAAGAAAATGGGGATTTGGGGATGAATTTGATCGCAATTAGGGATGAGGGACGAAAATTGGGGATAAATGAAATTGAAATAGGAACAAAAGAGTTTAAGTTAGAAAAACTCCCTACGTCCTGTTGCAGTTACTCGATCGAGTGGTTTTAAACTACTCGATCGAGGACTTTTGATGATCCAGTTACTCGATCGAGTAGAATTCTACTCGATCGAGAAGTCCCCTTTATTGCTTTACTCGATCGACTGGAAAAAACACTCGATCGACCAATTTTTCACTCGATCGAGTACAAAAGGTACTCGATCGAGCTCTTTTCTCGCGTAAGCTCTTGAATTTCGTCAATTCTTCCCTTGGAATGCGCAAAACTTCCCCAAACCTGCATAAAAATACGCACAAAGATATCCCAAAATACCAAATATGCATAAGAACAGTCTATAGTCTTAAATCTATGCTAAAAACAGTCTATAAACTAATTGTCCTAATAAAAGCATTAAAACAAATTCAACGGAAAATTCAAAATTTATTTATTACAAGGTGTTACACGGGGCATTTCCCCGCTCAATTCCCAAAGCAATTCAGTAGCCCCTTGGTGGGCTCCTGACTGGAGGACGTCATCTCAGCAACGTTGATTGTCCTCTTCAACTTCCATGAGCTTGAATAATCATTTGAAACAGTAGGAGGGGAGTAGTTCACATCCACATAAGCACTAACTTTCCTCATCCTTGCTCCTCTATCCCCGTCTTTAGCATCCTTGCCTCCAATTTGATTGACAGCAGTTGCACAACATCCTTTGACAGCTCCTTCATTGCTTTCATCTGTACCTGCAGCAAGGAAAACAGACGAATTTTCCTCCTTTTTGCTCTCAGTCTGAGGCGGAGGGGTAACAATTGCAGCGCAATACTCCAAATTTTCAACTGGAGTGTCAATAAAAGGGTCAATAGAAGAGAGAGCATTGCAAGGCTGAGCTTGCATGGGAGCCCTCCGGGACTTAGGCGATGAAAAATCGGCTCCTCATCCCCTACGAAAGGTCAAAGTCTTCCCCGACGCGTCGATAATCGCACAGGGGCAAAGAGACAAAAATGGTCTCCCTAAAATAATAGGGGTGTGTGCATCTTCGGGGATGTCTAAGACAACGAAATCAACGGGAATAAAGAATCTCCCGATCTGAACGGGTACGTCTTCTACTATACCTAGTGGCCGTGATATACTACGGTCGGCCATCTGGACTGTCATATTGGTGCCACTCAGCTTTGTCAAACCAAGTCTCGTAGCCAGAGACAGCGGTAAGACACTCACGCTAGCGCCTAGATCGCATAGCGCGTTATCAATCAAATGGGTACCGATATGACATGGAATTGAAAAACTATCCGGGTCTGACTGTTTAGGCGGTAACTTATTTTGAAATAGGGCTGACCCCACCTCAGTCAAAACTACGGTCTCACTATCACTAATATTCCTCTTACGCGATAAAATTTCTTTCATATACTTAAGATAAGAGGGTACCTTTGTCAGCAACTCGATAAACGGCACAGTGACTTCCAAGCTTTTCAGAAGTTCAACAAATTTGCCGAATTGTTAATTGGCCTTAGAATTCTGCAGACGCCTCGGGAAGGGAACCGTGACAGGTATCTCGAGTCCCTTGATTCTCTCTTCCAATGTATCTTCCGGTGCAAGTTCTGTATCCTTTAGATGCTTCTTACCTCTCGAACGAGGTCTTTCTGGTGATTTATCGCTTAAACGAGCACTAGCAGGCTCTCGAATAAGCTTCCCGTCATCAAAACTACTCGATCGACCAATATACCCATTCGATCGAGTAGAATCTTCAGCAATATCATTCGATCGAGTGAAAATCTCACTCGATCGAACATCTCCACTTTGCTGTTCACTCGATCGATTGGATAAACTACTCGATCGACCAGTACCATTTCCTTGTTCACTCGATCGAGTAGAAAAACTACTCGATCGACCACTTTCTTCACTAAATCTGCTCGATCGACCTCCAGAAACCAGTCGATCGAGCACTTTCTTTGCCGTGAGCTCATTTTCTTCGCCAGAACACTGTTCACCATCAGTTTTAGCATTCCTTGGGTCTGATTTTTGTATTTCCGGTCCCTTATACGAACGACCGCTTCTCAGATTCATGAAATTTACCGTCTCATGTGGAGTCTTCTCATTTTGAGTCGGTAATTGACCCTGCTTTCTCGTGGATTGGTTCATGGCTAGTTGGGCAACTTGAGTTTCAAGTGTCTTTATGGACGCATCTTTCTGTTGATCACTCAGCTGAAACTGCTTTGTAAAAGCTTGCAACATAGACTTAAGCTCACCAATTTCACTCACCCCACCGGAAGATGATGCACCATGGTTATGAGGAGTAAAGGAAGGAGGCTTTTGAAAGCCTTATTGATTTTTTTTGTGGAGGAACATAAGGCTGCTGCTGGTGCGGAGGAGGTGTAGGATTGAGCACATTTTGACTAGTCCACCTCAAATTGGGATGGACTGCCCCTTGATTATTGTAATAGGAACCTCCTCCTTGCCTATATTGCTGAAAGGCAAGGATTTGTTCCTTGTCCATAAGACAGCCAACAGCAGTGTGGCCATCATTACCCCCACATCCCTCACATGAAACGGCCTCTCCTCTAGTAAGAACATGGACCGTCTGAGGCTCCCCAGCAGCTTGTAACTCCAACTTGTCAAATCTAGCATTCATGGCTTCCAGCTGAGCCAAAACCTGCTTATCTACTGCATGAACTGTTCTAATCCCATCCCTCTGGTTTCCATACTCAGCACTGTGATTCGCCATCTCTTCAATAAGGGACCACCCCTTATCATCATTGGTGTTCTCCTGGAATCTCCCACTAGATGCTGCATCAAGTATGGCTATGTGGTCGTCATACAACCCATTGTAGAACTGATTAGCTAGAAAACATGGGTCAAAACCACGGTGAGGAATAGACCTCACCAACTTCTTGAATCGTGACCATGCTTCATAAAAACTTTCATCGGGAGCCTGCCTGAAACTAGTAATCTTGGCCCTCAGCAGATTGGTGCGCTGTGGAGGGAAATATCTCTTGTAAAATGCAAGAGCAAGAGACTCCCAATCTGTAACCCTAGCAGTAGTGCGGTCCAAGTCGGTCAGCCACTCCCAGGTGAATCGGCCTAAAGAGAAAGGAAATAGAACCTCCTTAATCTTGACTTGAGCTACCCCCTTAGTGGCGGGGATAGTAGAACGAATGTCGGTAAAGGTCTCCATATGCTTCCTCGGATCTTCACCGCCACACCTCTATAAATATTTCTCTCCACCAGATTGATATAAGAAGGACGGATGTCGAATGTATTCCCATCCTCGCCTCCGGAGATTGAAACCTTTCGGAATAGAGGATGCCTTATGCCGAATGACTAGAAAGTTTTGGCATCTTTCTTGTAGAAATCGGTGTCTTGAAAAAGAGAGTGATGTAGCTCGGCTCGAAAGTACTCAAGTCTTCTTTTCGTGATTTTTTCTCTGCAGACGGAGTCCGTGCTCGAATAGTCTCTCTCGGCTCAATCGGTGAAACTAATTCAAACCTATCTGACCTGGGCATAAACAACACTGAAAGAAAATAATAAGAACGGCCTCAAGGAATAAAAATTTCCTGAGATGGATAAAATAAACGGAACGAAAACAAATAGGGCAATTGCCTCCCCGGCAACGGCGCCAAAATTTGACACGTCTGTCGTGTACCTGTCAAAAATAAACTAACTATATAACTAGGGAAGTCAGGTCGATCTCCACAGGGAGGCAAGATATCTGTAGAAGTCCGTCTATTTGGTCACAAATGGGGGGGGGGGGGGGTTGTTTGAATTGTTTTCTAAACTACGAAGTTGAAAGGAAGAGAAATAAGGGCAAGAGCAATAAAAGTAGAAAAATAAGGATTTAAACTATCAGAGAGAGAGGGACATGTCAAGATTTTGGTTCACTACCGTAGTCTAGTGACTCAGCTGTAAATGACTCAGACGAATTAATGTAAGACAGATGTTGAAAGGTCCTTTCGGTCCACTTTCTATCCTAAAATACCAAACTTAATTTTCATTCTCGTCAGGGTAGTCTACTATTCATAGCAGGCCTATTTAGTCCAATCTTTCGATCTAGGATTAATTTTAGCCAGATTAGAGGATGACTCAGAAGCGTGCACTCAACTAAGTCGATAAATACAATTAAATTGCTATGGTGACAGAGTCTTGTAATCAATTCATCTGGTTCATCTACTACATCGTCACATTCCTACCGCAGATCCCCTAATCCCAACATGAAAGGGGTTTAGCTACTCATGTCGCTAATTAAACTAACAGCAGATAAAATTCCAGCAGTAAACATTATGAAATAAACAATAAAATGCATAGAAGAGAAATTAGGGCAGAAGAATAATCGAAATAGAACAAATGATTAAAGCAACAAATGATTAACTATTATTAAGGGAAGAGAAAGGATTACAATCGTGCGAATTCCGGCGTAAAGAACACAAAATCCGAGCGAAAATAGATCCGAGAGCAAGGTTACAGTGAAGGGAAATAAGCAACGCAGCAAAGTTTACAGTAGAAAATTTAGATAATGAAAAGATAGGTCCTAATGACCTAGTAAAGCGTGCTTAAATAGCAAAGTAATTAAGTTTAGCGAAATAAACACTCACACGGGCTGTTTTAAAGCCCATAACAGCGAAACCACTCGATCGAGTGGAATAAAACCACTCGATCGAGCAAAACCTCAACAGCCTCTACTCGATCGAGTAGAAAGTTACTCGATCGAGTAACTCATCTTTCAGCAAGCTAAGGATCGAGTAAAATTCTACTCGATCGACCACCCTGGGACGTAAAAACCACTCGATCGAGTGGTAAAACTGCTCGATCGAGTACTTTGTCTTCAAATCAGCTTAAGTCCGCGCCCGAATGCCTTGTAATCCGTGCTAACACGCTTCCCAACGCAGTATCTCATTCTGGAAAAATCCCGTCTCCTCTAAATGCATGCAAAAAGGACGAAAAAGAGTACGATTCCACTACTTTCGCGTTCATTTCTACAAAATGGACAAAACGAACCAAAGTAGCCAATTCGGGGCAAAATACTATAAAAACAGTATAAAAATGCATAGAAATACGTGCTGAAATAGGCTAAAAAGACTATATAAAAAGCACGTATCAATGACCCTAATCAAAATGCATACATTTGTCTCATACACTATGGGGATGGTGAAAAAAGATATATTTTACATCCCAGAGGGGCTATAATTGGAGATACCATTGTTGCTGGTACAAAAGTTCCTATAAAAATGGGAAATGCCCTACCTTTGACCGATATGCCCTTAGGCACGGCCATACATAACATAGAAATCACACTTGGAAAGGGTGGACAATTAGCTAGAGCAGCGGGTCTTTTATGTAGCGAAACCGATTGCAAAAGAGGGGAAATCGGCCACATTAAAATTACCTTCGGGGGAGGTCCGTTTGATATCCAAAAGCGCTCAAAGAATGATCGGACAAGTGGGGAATGTTGGAGTGAACCAGAAAAGTTTGGGTAGAGCCGGATCTAAGCGTTGGCTAGGTAAGCGTCCTGTAGTAAGAGGAGTCATTATGAACCTTGTAGACCAGCCCAACTGGATACACTGTTAGGCATGGGTATGAATGGCTAAGACATACACAACCTAAGAAAGACTGGTATAATGTAGTTTGGAACAAACGGAATGTGCCAAAACATGCTATAATTACCTGGCTATATATGAATAAGGGTCTGAATGTCAGAGACAAACTGCATAAAATTGGATACTGTCAGGAGAAGGCATGCTGCATTTGTGAAGATGCTGATGAAACTGAGAAGCATCTATTCTGTTTGTGAGTACGAAGAGGCAAATTTGCTTTGCAATGTCTAGAACACTGGTGTGGTTTCAAAATAGATGTTAACATGAATATTACAGGGAGAATGGGAGTGAAATCTCAGGCTCATGCTATGATTTGGGCTGCTTGTTGCTACTACATCTGGCAGCAGAGGAACAATGCAAGAATGAATTGAGTCCTGATTAAGCCAGCTGGCCTGGCTGAGAGAATGATAAAAGAAGCTAAGCATAGAATCAAGAGCATGGTTGGCAGGAATATGCAGAGAGGAGAACGTGAATGGCTGAACAAATGGGGTTGTATAAACTCTATTGTTGGGCAAAACAGATGGATAGGTTTGTGGATTTCTTTGCATATTTGTTCTTTTTTTGGTCTGAGTTATACTTGTATTAACGGCTTATGTTAATACTTGTTATAACTATGTGTGGTTGTAATTTTTGACATTTTGTCTTTTTTTTATATATATATATATTCTCACATTTCACCTAAAAAAAAACCTTGTAGACCATCCCCATGGGGGTGGTGGAGGGAGGGCTCCAATTGGTAGAAAAAACCCCACAACCCCTTGGGGTTATCCTGCACTTGGAAAAGAAGTAAAAAAAGAAATAAATATAGTGATAATTTTATTATTCGTCGACGTAGTAAATAGAATTAGTCTCTTCGTCTTTACATAAAAAAATTTTTAGGAGTAATTAACTGTGACACGTTCACAAAAAAAATCCTTTTGTAGCCAATCATTTTTTACGAAAAATTGATAAGCTTAACACAAAAGCGGAAAAAAAATAATAGTAACTTGGTCTCGGGCATCTACCATTATACCCACCATGATTGGACATACAATCGCTATCCATAATGGTAGGGAACACTTACCTATTTACATAACGGATCGTATGGTAGGTCATAAATTAGGAGAATTCGCACCAACTCTAAATTTTAGGGGACATGCAAAAAACGATAATAAATCGCGCCGTTAATTTTATTAATTATTAATAAACGAATTTTTAATAAAAATAAAATAATATAATAAATGCTTATCATTTTTTAATCGGAGGTAAACTTTATGAAAAGAAAAAAGAGAAAAGATGATGTATATGCTTTAGGCCAATATATATCTATGTCGGCTCACAACGCAAGAAGAGTAATTGACCAGATCCGTGGGCGTTCCTACGAAGAAACACTTATGATATTAGAACTCATGCCCTATCGTGCATGTTATCCCATTTTTAAATTGATTTATTCTGCAGCATCAAATGCTAGTCACAATAAAGGTTTCAACAAAGCCGATTTAGTGATTTTTAAAGCCGAAGTTAACAAAGGAACTACCATGAAAAAATTAAAACCTCAAGCTCGAGGACGTAGTTATCTGATAAAAAGACCAACTTCTCACATAACTATTGTACTAAAAGATATAACCTACTATGGAGACATAGAATAATGTATACGAATTTTATCTAAAACTAATCAACACAAAGTCTTGCTCAATCCAGCATTTGTCGAATACCTGGATTTTTTTTAAAGTAAATATGATGGGGTAATATGGGACAAAAATTAAATCCACTTGGTTTCCGACTTGGTACAACCCAAAGTCAACAACTAAAAAACTATTCCAAAGATCTACAAGAAGATAAAAAAATACGGGATTATATAAAAAAATTTGTACAAAAAATTACAAAAGCATCGTCGGTTGTTGAAGGAATTGCACGCATAGAAATTCAAAAAAGAATCGATCTTATACAGGTAATAATCTATATGGGATTCCCAAAGTTATTAATAGAAAATAAATCACGAGGAATCGATGACCTAAAAATAAATTTACAAAAAGAATTAAATTGTGTGAGCCGAAAACTCAACATTGCTATTTCACGAATTGCAAAACCTTATGGGCACCCTAATATTCTTGCTGAATTTATAGCTGGCCAATTAAAGAATATGGTATCATTTAGAAAAGCCATGAAAAAGGCTATCGAATTAACCGAACAAGCGGATACAAAAGGAATTGAAATACAACTAGCAGGCCGGATCGATGGAAAAGAAATTGCACGTATTGAATGGATAAGAGAGGGAAGAGTTCCCCTACAAACCATTCGCGCGAATATTGATTATTGTGACTATACCGTTCGAACTATTTATGGGGTATTAGGTATCAAAATTTGGACATTTATTGACGCAAAATAATAATAGGACTTTACTTGTCTTTCTTTTTCGGTTTAAGATTTAAGAATGGAACACAAAATAACAACTTTTTCCCTTTTTTACATCAAACTAGTTCTAATTTAAAATTTCACAAGATTAAATAAAAATTTAATTCATCTTTTTTGATCAAATTCCTATGCTTAGTGTGTGACTCGTTGGTTTTTACTATAATTAAGCCTAAATAAGCTAAGAACCCGTAATATGAAGTATGAACTAATAATGAATACTGAATTAACTATAAAAATTAATAACCAACTCATCGCATCACATTTTCTGGATCCAAATAAACGGTCAAGATATGCTTTTTTAATCCTATCGTTAAAGAATCGAATTTTTTTAACATAAAAAAATCTGATGAATTTTAAGAAAAAAAGGATACGGATAAATGGAAAGGTGAGAGAAAGAAAAAAAGGAATATAAAAGATATATAATTCCAATATAATATGTTATGTAAGGTCTTTGAAACATCTCATAAACGACAATAATGTAATAAAGCATTAATAAACCGAATAATTCTATGAGATGAATCTTTTCATAGAAAAATAATAAAAATCATATGAGCTTCAAGCCAAAAAAGACTAAGAGGGTTGGCTTAAGAACTACTTTCAGTAAGAGCTCTGTTGTCGAATTCAGTCCTAAGCATTAATCAAGAAGCGGTGGGAACGATGGAACCCATGAATACATAAGATTAAATTTAAAATGAATCCTGATTATTCAGTGGGAAGGATGGCGGAACGAAACATAAATCAATTCATATTTTCTGATAAATTAGAAACTAACTCTTTAATTGAAAAAGACACTGAAAGAGTAAATATTTGCCCGCGAAAATATATTTTAGAATATATAAAATATTTACTAAAAATAATCCCTAAGAATCGCTTGATTCAGTGGATTATTCTGTGTATATCTTAATTATATCTCTTCTTAATTTAAAATGTTTACTTCGAGGAGCTGGATGAGAAGAAACTCTCATGTCCAGTTTTGTAGTAGAGATGGAATTACTAAAATAACCATCAACTATAACCCAAAAAGAACCAGATTCCGCAAACAACATCGAGGAAGACTGAAGGGGATATCTTATCGCGGAAATAAAATTTGTTTTGGAAGATATGCTCTTCAAGCACTCGAACCCTCTTGGATCACATCCAGACAAATAGAAGCAGGCGAGCAATGACACGAAATGCGCGCCGTGGGGGAAAAATATGGGTACGTATTTTTCCAGACAAACCGGTTACACTAAGAACTGCGGAAACCCGTATGGGTTCGGGGAAAGGATCTCCCGAATATTGGGTAGCTGTTGTCAAACCAGATCGAATACTTTATAAAATAAGCGGGGTATCAGAAAATATAGCCCGAAGGGCTATCTCAATACCGGCATCTAAAATGCCTATACGAACTCAATTTATTGTTTCAGGATAGGAATGTAGAACCAAAAGAAATCGATCTTATTTTTGACAAACAATATTTCTTTTTAGTCCTTTGTAGTTATTTTTGCATTAAAAGAACAAATAAGAAATATGATTCAACTCAGACCTATTTGACTGTAGCAGACAACAGTGGAGCTAAAAAATTGATGTGTATTCGAATCATAGGAGCTAGCAATCGTCGATATGCTCTTATTGGCGATGTTATTGTTGCTGTGATCAAAGAAGCAATACCCAATTCGCCCTTAGAAAGATCAGAAGTAATAAGAGCTGTAATTGTGCGTACCTGTAAAGAACTCAAACGAGACAACGGTATGATAATAAGATATGATGACAACGCTGCAGTTATCATTGATCAAGAAGGAAATCCAAAAGGAACTCGAGTTTTTTGCGCAATTGCCCGCGAATTGAGACAAAACTTTACTAATATAGTTTCATTAGCTCCGGAGGTATTATAAGACCAAGAAACATAATATTTGAATGAGATAGTATACTATCTATCACGTATATATCTTTCGTTTAAAAATTTTTCATTTTGTAATTCATAACAGAAAATAAAAGAAAAAAGTAATAAAAAACATGTTGATTATATAAAAATTTGGAGACACCGCGAATTTTAGTTCATTATGGGTAGAGACACTATTGCTGATATAATAACCTCGATACGAAATGCTGACATGAATAGAAAAGGAACAGTTCGAATAGCATCGACTAACATCACCGAAAACATTGTAAAAATACTTTTACGAGAAGGCTTTATTGAAAACGTGAGAAAACATAAAGAAGGAAACAAATACTTTTTGGTTTTAACTCTGCGGCATAGAAGAAATAGGAAAGGCCCATACCGAAATACTTTATATTTAAAAAGAGTCAGTCGGCCTGGTCTACGAATCTATTCTAACTCTCAAAGGATTCCTAGAATTTTAGGCGGAATAGGAATTGTAATTCTTTCTACCTCTCGTGGTATAGTGACAGATCGGGAGGTTCGACGAGAAGGAGTTAGGGGAGAAATTTTATGTTATATATGGTAATCCCTCTAATATCTAAATTAAATAAAAAATGGCCTATAATTGTGAACAAAAAAGACAAAAGCCAGGTTATCAATATCTCTGCTCTATTAGTTGATACGTTAAGAAAGTTTTGCCTGGAATGAAAGAACAAATCACTCACTAACGGTATGTTCGGCATTCGTTTAGATAATGATCGGATTTTAATTATAAATTATATTTATTTCATTTCATAAATCATAAAGGATACGACGTAATTCTATATGGAAAAACCTATCCCTTGGTAGGGTTAAAATTGAAATAAGCCTTTATGATTGAACCAGAGGTCATAGATAAATTTTAAAAACTCTGCACTAAGGATTCACACGATTAAGTGGTTTTTCAACATCAACACTCCTTCTCTCGAGAGTACAATTCAAGATTTCAAATATTAAGAAACTTATTTTCTTCCACGAACTAGATTCAAAATTAAAAGTAAGGAATGACAAATATGAAAATAAGGGCTTCTGTTCGTAAAATTTGTGAAAAGTGTCGTCTGATCCGCCGACGAGGACGAATTATAGAAATTTGTTCTAACCCAAAACATAAACAACGACAGGGATAATACTTTAATTTTAATTAAAGTATTAAAATGTGCTGTCTTGAGTAATATAATGTAAAAAAATAACGAATTTGTTTTGACATGAAATGGATATATCCATATATCTCTGACGCATATTTATGAAATGATAAAATATGGCAAAACCTATACCAAAAATTAGTTCACGTAGAAATGGACGTATTAGTTCACGTAAAAGTGCACGTAAAATACCAAAAGGCATTATCCAAGTTCAAGCAAGTTTCAACAATACGATTGAATCGTTGCGGATGTACGGGGTCGGGTTGTTTCCTGGGCTTCTGCGGGTACTTGTGGCTTTAAAGGTACAAAAAGGGGGACGCCATTTGCGGCTCAAACCGCGGCAGGAAATGATATTCGTACATTGGTGGAACAGGGCATGCAACGAGCAGACGTCATGATAAAGGGTCCCGGTCTCGGAAGAGATGCAACATTACGAGCTATTCGTCGAAGCGGTATATTATTAAGCTTGAGTAGTAAAATCTTGTGCTATGAACGTATACAAAGGTAAAGAATACATGTGTTGGGCTACCAAAGAAGTTATAACTCCTAAAGAAGCTAGAGCAAGTCCTAATTGAAAATGAATCGAATTGTTGATTGTGTCAAAAAGACCTTTATGTCCCCGCCCTAGCCGCCCTCCTGGAGGAATATGTACTTCTAAAAGATCTTTCATATTGTGGTCAATACCAAAGTTCGTTCTATACATATGACCAGCAACGAGAAAAACAAATTCAATAGCTAAATGATGATGAGCAATATCAATTAACCATAAACTTTGTGTTTGTGGATGGAATTCCCCAAGAAGGGTTAGAATAGCCGTTATGACTGCTTGAGTCGGGATTTTGAGCATAAATATTCCACTGACCTGTAAAAAAAGGGGCCTAATCCTTGAGGATGTCGTAATACGTCTAAGAAATTATTCCATCGAACGTACTCGCCCCTGGCTCCGGGAATAGCAACATGAACTAAATGTCCTGTCCAAGCCAAAGAGCTTACCACGTGTCCTATACAGCCTTAATGACAAGCATTAATTACAGCTAATCATTTAATATGAACATAATAAATGCTACATAAATCTCAGCAAAATAATAATTATAGTTTAATAAATTTTATTATAAAATTAAAAAATGTTTGCGATGATTTGATTTTAAATTTTTTTAAAAAATATTTTGATAAAAATTATAAATTGTAAATAATTACGTTCATTGCGAAAAATGCTTTCAATTAAGTATAGTTTTCATTACATTTATTAACATATTTTGATATGTAGAGATGATTAAAGTTAGTGTATAACAATGTTTTCCATTTATGTAAAAAACCATTTTGTGAAAGTTATAAAATGCAGACCATTAAATCCACTAAAAAAAATATATTTGGAAGAGTCAATGTATTTATTAAAAAAAACTTAAATAAAACTACTAAGATATAAGTTTGTATAGTGTGAAAATGAAAAAATTATATTGCGCCAAATTAAATACATATGAGATTTTGAGAGGTTTAAATAGTGTGATAACGAGTGACTATGTACATAGTGATCGCGCGTGAACTTGAATAATTATAACAAAAGTAACGATTATTAAGTAATATAGTATTATAAACGACATAAAAAAGTAGAAACCACATCACATTTTTCATTAATATCTTTACTTAAATATTTATACGTCAAGAATAAAACTTTGATTATGACTAACTAGATATTACTTTTAGTTAAATATTTTGTATGTTATCTGATAAAAATAATATTTGAGAAAGTTTATTTGTTATCCTAGTATTGCTCTTAAATCCTTGATTTAAACCTCATATACCTTACCAAGACATATGTCTAAAATAAACTCTCTTAGGCTAAGATGAAGAGTAAATTAACGATTAGTCTTAAGAGAAAGTATAAATCCAGAAGAAAAACCAATTGACTTTTCAATTAAAAACTAAATAAGATAAGAAATCTACTCAATCATGAAAATGAGAAGAGAAAATCATGAGAAAAAAGGGTTGAGAAAGAGAAATGAATGACTAGGAAGTAAGTGGAATCATTTTTTAAAATGATTTTTAAAGTTAAAAAATTTATCATTTTGGGTTGGAAACAAAATTTATTGTCAAAATGGTGTCCATGTAGATATGGGAAAATCAAACCTAGAGACCTACTATTCAATACATTTACTAATTAACAATGCATCCCCCGAGTCCCCCTCCTCCTTCCGCAAACACCATAGCAGCCCAATCACCTCACATACCACCACTAACAACCACCATCAACACCTGATCACACAACCACACCAACCACCTCACGCACCACCACTAACCACCGCCATCAACACCTGATCATCATACCTACACATACATGAGATTTCAGTTGGTCTTGTTACCGTCTATGTTAGTGTAAGACACCCCTTGCCCATATCACCTCCCTAATCACCATCCACATGAACCACACACACCACCGCCATCGACCCCCCTCACGCAGCATCATCGACACCCTTCGCGCATCTCTCTCTCTCTCTCTCTCTCTCTCTCTCTCTCTCTCTCTCTCTCTCTCTCTCTCTCTCTCTCTCTCTCTCTCTCTCTCTCTCTCTTTTCTTACCCATAAACACTACTAGACCGACACCGTACATGTAACACTCCCTTCTTACCTGGCCAAGGTAATGGAGAGATGTTACCGTCTAGGTTTACCGAGGCAGTGAAATCGGAATTACAATTAAGAAACATTTATATAAATAACATATTTAGTGGTTACATGTTTAATGGACAACAAGTGTGATCTATACATTATGCAACTCAACCATCACTATGTCATCTATCATCTACTATACAACTCGACTCCAAGGTCCAAAGCTCGTCCCGTCTCCCGTGTGATACCTAACCAAACCTGTATACAAACTGCTTCCCATATGGTCGAAAATATCATATGGATCAACACATACCAACCCATAAATAGGTTACAATTTATACACAACCAACACACGTCAGTTTCAACAATATAAATACTTAAACGCGACACACATGTATGAATATCCAATACGATATAAAACGTATAAGACATGATACTACCTGCATGACAACTACACAATTATTTCACCGATATCAAGGACACACCCACAGTTAGACCTGGCAAAAAGGGTCAGACCGAAATGAACCGACCCGAAAAGGCTGACCCGATACCCGAAAATGACCCGAACTTGCTTGACCCGAATACGACCCAAAACCCGAATCGACTCGACCCAACCCATACCCGACTTGAACATTGTCTGACCCAATGTTGACCCGACCCGAGGTGACCCAACCCGAAAAGACCCGCCTCATACTTGACCCGATCCCAAATGAATTGAAGTGACCCAAAATGACCCGAAACGACTAGTATTAAGTCATATTAATATTATATATATCAAAATAAAGTTTCATTTGTAATAACAATCCCTAATAAATAGTAATATTTGCAAAATAGTATTTCTTAATCAAAATAATACTAACGTAAGTGCTTAGCCATTAACTCAAAAGCAACCCGACCCAAAATGACACATACCCGAAAATGACCCGACCCGAATTACCCGACAACAGGTCACCGAAAAATGACCTGAAACCCGAAAGTGACCCGACCCGACCCAACCCGACCCAAAATGTGTGACAGACCCGAAATGACCCGACCCAAACTGACCCGACCCGTACCCCACCCAACTGACCCATTTTGCCGGGTCTACCCACAGTACCACAACCGGCGACTACACCTGATGTGTAATAGGACGGCACCTGATGTGTAATAAATAACCGCAAGTGTACGACATTGTTATAGCACTTGGGGGTCGAATCACGTGGAGCAAGTCATGCAATACTAGATATTCTAGCTATGATTTTTAGCTAAGTCGGCAAGAAATGGTTTGATGTTTTAACTAACAAAAAAAATAATTAAGATGAAATGTTGAAAATGAGAATTTAATTGTAAAATATGTAATTCAATAGTAGGGAAGGCCTAGGACCCGACTTCTCCACCGACAATTGCTCCAACAAGTTTAGTTTCCCGTTAAGTGGTCGTTTAAATAGTGATAAGGAGGAAGACGGCTGTAGGTCGCCAAACACCTCCCTTTCGGTCTCGTGAGTGGACATTAGCAATCCCTTCCAACCTCCCTCTCGGGTTCGTTAGTCGGGTATTTAAATTCAATTTCCGACTCCCCCAAATTCATGCACAAACTTAGAGGTAGCTTAAAATGTATTTATATTCATTAATCCTGCGTCGTGTTTCCGAGTCATCCCACTCCCTTTCTCAGGGTCGATTTCAAACCCAAAATTTGAGGTGTTCTCCCAAGGTTCTCCATTTTGGTCTCAACCAAGGTTAACAAAAGACAAGCTAAAATCACCCAATCCTCCACTTAATTGATTTTCACCAATGGTCAAGAGTCAAGGATAAGAAGAAAATCCCAACAAGTGAATAACACAAGTCAATCCCCTTAATTCTCCCTTACCACCACCTAAAATGATCAATTAAATGGGTCCTAACCAAGTAGGAAACTCATGTCTGGGATAATCGAGTCATAGTTAAAGGACTACTCACTATTCATGTTAATTAAGACAAAACAATTGATAAAGGTTGCAACTATGACAATAAACATGGTATAGAATTTGTTTCTACAATTAATCATGCAATTAATTATAGAGACGAAGATAACTGAATAATTGAACTATAATTAAAAAGGATTACTAGAAAAAGGAAGAGACTTTAACACAAGTACACCAAAGATTCAAACTTTACTAGAAGATCAATGCCCAAAAAACATGAAAAAATAAACAAGAGAGAGAATTGCTCTATACTAACAACAATCAAGAGAAAACCCAACAATTACTAACAAATGAAACTAGAAGAAAGGAAAAATGTAAACTAATGAACAAACGAAGAGAATTATACCAACTAGAATGCAAGAGAATAAAACTTGGATTGAATAAGAATGGAGGAAATCTTCAATCTTCTTACAACCCAATTACTAGAACTAGTAATATGTTAACTATTGAAAGATTAAAGTCTAATTAAGGAATGATTAGTAAAAGATTAACAAAGTTTGAAACTTGGAAATGGTAAACTAGATCTAGGGTTTTGTGTCTCAAACAGTACAAAATGGGGGTATATATAGTGTTTGTAAAACAAATAGAGGTGAATTGGAAGAAAAATGGGCGAAGTGAACCGTCCCGGTGGGATGAAATCCATCCCGGCTGGTACGGATTATGGTCCTTGAGGTCGTCCCGGTGGGATAGGAATAGGGACAGCTTCCAGCATTTATCCTTTCCTTCCCTTCTTCCATACCGGTCATTGTCCCATACGGACGACTTCATTTGCTTGCTAACTTCTCTTTAAGGATCAAGGAGGCTTGGGAGCTCATCCTAAGGGTCCTTAAGCGAGACGGGATTTCTTCCAAGCTAGGATTCCGCACCCTAGTCCTTGCTCCATCCAATGTCTCCAAAATGCTTAGATTCCGCCTCATTTTGCCTTGTTTCACCTACAAAATATTATTTAAAGCCAAATGGATTAAAGGGAAGCAATTAGTACCAAAAATCGCTGCAAAGAGCGGAAATGACATGTGATAAGGCATTAAATAAGCGGTAAAGCACTATGAAATAATCACATATCAAATCTCCCCACACTTGAACCTTACTCATCCTCGAGCAAGCTAGATCTATCGAAGTGTGTGCACACTATAAGCATCACTTTGACTTATTCTAACTAATAATATCCGAATTGAGTTTTAGTGCACTCAACGCCCTTTAAACTCACAATTTGACACGTATGAGTGGAAGTGCCCTATTGCAAAGCAAGTAAGGTCTTGCTACAAAAAGTTTGGTTCAAAGAGGCACTTAGCTACCTAATCATGCATAGAAATGAACCGATCAAAATACACCCACTTGCCACATTCAAGCGGGGTTTTCAAAACCAAATCAAGACAGCCTTATTGTGTAGAATACCGTCTCGGGGTCCCTAATCGGTGTCAACCATCTAATTCTAGCTCGAGCGATCCATTGTAATGATAAAAATGCCCAAGAAACAAATTCAAAGACGGGGGAAAGAGGGAGAACGCTAAGAGACTCCCAAGACTTACAAGTCTAACACGAGATCCAACACTAGACTAGCCCAAGACTACATGTGACCTAAGGCAACGACTTCCTCGTGGTTTCGCTCACCACACAATTTTAAGAACGGGTGATTTTTGTGCAAAAATGGAACAAATCACTCACCTACTACAACTTACGAAAAGGTGCCCGCAATCCAATGTGATATTTCATCCTTTAATCATGTAAGAGATGCAAAAAGAAGGTAAATGTACACATAAAGAAGCAATTGGGTTGTAACGGGGCTAAGGTAATGGGTAGAAATGGATTAGAGCTGATCAAATGGCCCAAGCCCATTGGCCCTACCCGGCTTGGCCCGCTTTTTTGAAGGGCTTGGGCCTTTAGTTTTGGCCGAAAAAAGCCCATGAACCGGCCTAAAATGGCCCAAAATATTTTGGGGTCGGATTTAGGCCAAGCGTTTCGCCCAAGTTTTAGCCCGACCCGGCCCATATTTATTAATAATGAATATTTTTTATTATAAAACCTATTAAGGTAGCGTTAAAGTTATACCCAACTCTTTACAAACTCAAGTATATTTTTTTGGATTTATAAAACAACGTAATACATAACATAAATCATATCTACGAATGCATGATTAATCATTCTAAAGTGGCGATGTTTGTTTTTATTTTATTTTAGAGAGAAATTGATCGGTCCGTTTCATGTTCACAATTGAATAGATGTTGTCGTTGGGTCACGTCCGAATCAAAACACAATTTATAGCTTCACAAACAACTCTACAATTAGTAAAGAGGCAAGTAAAGGTCGGATCCCAAGGGACGGGAATTGAGATGAGATTTCTATTGAAGCTAGTGGTGTCTTAGGGGTGTCACAATTTGGGTTGATGTAGAAGGTCACTAACTAAATATCAATGAAAGTAAATAAGCAAGATGAAATAAAAGGGTTGTAAACAATTGATAAAAAGCACTAGGGTGTCATGGGGTCATAGGGAATCATGGGAATTGATCATACAAACATGTTCTCAAATTATAAGCAAGCAATTATTGTTGTGATGGATTGAGTTGGGTTATATCTTACAATCCTAGGAAAGTTTGGGTTCCGGAGCCGAATCGATTAGATTGTACAACACCTACAAGTCGACTTAGTCTTTCCTACTCAACAACATGCATGGTCTAATGAGACTCGAGTTGGTTTATGTCTTACAAGTCTCATTGAAAAGATAGGTGATGGGTAAAAAATGCAAAGATTCATAGGCTCACATTTCATCAAACATAACATGTGCATGAGTTGAGATCAAAACAAGCAAGCAAATAAACCATGAAAGCATATTAATTTAAGCATGAATCATTCCCCATGTTGGTTTCCCCTAATTACCCATTAACCCTAGCTAGGTCACTACTCACTCATTATCATGTTGATCATGCTAGCAAGGTTGTCAATCATACCAACAAAAGGAAACATGATGAAAAAATGAAAGTAATTAACAATAATTAAAAAGGGATTAAGAGAATTATACCTTCTAATGATTCCAATAATAAAGCAAAGAATAAAAGAAGTACTTGATGCTTGATTGAGAGGTTGTCAATCTCCCAATAATAACCCAAATAATCTTCAATTACCCAAAATAAAGGATGAACAAAAGAGAGATTAAGGAAATAAAACTTGTATTAAGACTTGATTAATTGTTGATTACAATACTAAAGAGAGATTTGATTGATATTAACTACCCTAATAATTGATAAGAAGAACCTTCTCTTCTAATTAGACTAATGGGGTATTTATAGTGGAAATTAGGTGGATGCATTAGGGTTAACTAAGAGCTAAACTAGTAATTACACTTTTTAGATTGAACAGGGAGAAGCCGGTATTTTTCGAAGGAAGGGCTTCTTTCATTGATGCTTGAAGAGACGAATTTGCGCTGGGCTGGAATCCGGGCGTATTGGTGTCGGGACGGGCAGATTGTAGCAGGGGAAGACAGGCGTCTTCAAGGGAATCCGGGCGGATTCTGGTGGCTGCTTACCCGGGCGTCTTTGGCAGAAGACGCACGGATTGTGCTGTGGAGGACGGGCGGATTCAGGGCAATCCGCTCGGATTGTAGCTCAGCATTGTTTCTTCTTCTTTTCTTCCCTTTTCTTCATAAAATCCTTGGGGATTTCCTTGGGGATGCAAGGATCCTTCCTCAACATTGCTCATCTACTATAATATGTACAAAGGCCTTCTAATCTTGTCTCTCCTTGATGCTTGGTCATTGAATTCAATCAATTTAGTCTCGTTTTGCCATGAAAATGCAAGATTTGCACTCCTTTCCTACCAAGGGATCAAAATCTCAAAGAATATGCAAAACAAAGAACTAAAGACAATAAATGACCCAAATATGCACTCAAAAGCATGGGAACAAGGCTAATTCAGGAGCTAAATATGCGCTAATTATGGTCACATCAAATATCCCCAAACCGAACCTTTGCTCGTCCCGAGTAAAGAGGTGACAAAGACTAGGACCATTATTTAAACTAACCTAATAACATAGCCGATATGAGACAATAAGCGGGTCTCACTCCACCCCTTCAACTCACAACAAGACAACCATGAGGTAGGATGCCTTCTTGCAAGGCAAGGTGGGTCTTGCCAAAATGGCAACACATCCAAACATTAAGCACACAAAATCAAATAATGGATGCATCTACAAAAGGAATAGCCACTTCCTCATCAAGTGGCGGAGGCAACTAAGAGAGAACAAATTTAAGAGCATATAATCCTTCACAAATACTAGTTCAACAAATTACTAAGGCTAAGAAGATGGCAATAAATCACCTCCAAATGGTGTTAAACTAGACTACTTTCGTCCTTAATTTCCAAATGCTTTCGTCAAGAGCGATCGGATGGTGGTGGAATGATGATCCCTATGATGCTAGTAGCATACGACATGACAAGTCTCGAATTCTCTACAAAAGTAAAGGTCATGGATCGTCCCAAGCTCGACAAAGTGGTTTGACAAAAGGCTTTTTGGGAATGAAATGCTCAAATCTTTATAAACAAAGGGTGGATATGACTAGTATTCAAAATTGTCCTCATTTAACTTTCACATTTCAAAAATTTAAGATGGGGTTTGTCCCTTCCGGGCAAGTGTCATTTGCTTTCGCCAATCGCTTATTAGGCAACCGGTTAACCTCTAGACAATAGCTTTTCGGGGTGATAGTCACTCTGTCTCTGGGCGGTTGAATTCACAACCGTGTGGGGGGCCCAATTCAATGGATCCCTCTCCAAAGCACATTGAAGTGGTACGCCTTCATCAAAACAACTAAAATTTCTCAACATTTCAATATTTCATAACATTTGAGGTTTCCTTAGCAATAAATTACTTCCACATAACGAAATTTTCGAAATGAGCATTTCAAACTTATTGATAGAAAGTATTTTTGGGTTGCCTTAACACAAGGTCAATCAAGGTCATCTAGACAAGTTAACCAAGTCCACATCGCATCACGGGGTTGGATAGGTGACTCACATGGAAACCCTTGACTAGGCTTTGGGTCATGGGTCAAAAGACACTAGTATGACACAACCTAGGGTGTTTTAAAACCATTCTAGTAGGCAAAGTCTTAAGTTGAAAAAGTATTTGTAATGGGTTAGTTGCTCTTGTCAAAGTTCTCAATTAGGCACTTTTCAAAATATTTCATCTAAATGCAACTACATGCCATAATGCAACTATTATATACATCCTAATGCAAGTGATTCTATTAAATAATATGACATATAAACTAAATGCAAGTCCTAAGTTCACATTGTTATACCGCATCAATCAAAATAAAGCCACATAGTCATTAACATAAAGAGGAAAAAGGAGATTGGAAAGATCATACCATGCGGTCTTCATGATCCTCATGTCTCGGATGTGGCGTAGTCAATCAATGTGAACAAGGATAGAACAAACACAATATATAATATATACATGACTACACTACAATGAAATAAACATGTTTTTGGGTTTTTCAATTTTCAAATTTTTATGGTTTTTCGAAATTTTTCAATTTTTTTGGATTTTTGAATAAAAGTTAAGTTAGAATTCCCCATCCCCACACTAATATGGGCATTGTCCTCAATGGACAAAATGATGGGAAATTATGTAAACATAATGCATGATTTCTACACTAAATGCAAGCTACACTAATCTACATTACATGATGCATGGTTTTTGTTTATAACGGAGAGGATAATTTAGATTACCTCCCGTTGTGTATGCATTAACTTCCCCAAACCGATCTAGACATTATTGCTAATGTCCTAAGGATGGGTGTAGTTCATGCACACACTATGCAATGCATGAAACTAATTTTGTCATTTTGGATTTTGAAAGGTGGGAACAATAAAATGAGAACACCTCAATGGGGCCGAGGTGTTAGTCCTCTATGGTTCTAGGACTACACCAACAATGATCAAAATAAATAAATAGAACAAAGAGAGAAATAGGCAAACCTCAAGAGGGTAGGAGCCTCTAAAGCTTTCTAATCTTCCATCATATCATCATTATCTTCACCTTCCTCACTAGAAATGGTCTTATCACCACTTTCTTCTTCACTTTCTTCTTCACCTTGCTCATCATCCTCTTCTCCTTCTTCACTAGCTTCTTCATCAATGTTATCATCAACCTCTTCATTACCGACAACCTCATTATCACCCGGAACAACCCTAGATGCACTCGGAAAGAAGACTTCCCTATCCGCCCAACTAGGCAAAGGACATGAAGGGTCAATTAGTCCTTGCCTAGCTAAGTGTAAGAGGGTTGGATATTGGGCTAAGTAAGCATTTTTCCGATCCTCGAAAGCTTGCTTGTGCATCTCTTGCATGAGAAGAGTCAAATAATCATTTCTCTCTTCAACGCCTTCGGGCTTGAACTCTTGGTATTCGAAAGGGTAGGGTGGTGTGACAATGGAAGAGGAGGGCATGTCAATTTCACCCTTTTGTTGTCGGATAATATACTCGGCCTCTTTTGAAAGGGGAAGTAGATAGTTGGTCCGGTGGACACTCAATCGACAAATCTTTGAAGGCAAAGTGAAGGATCTAGCTTCACTAGTGAGCCATCCATACTTGGCGTCAAGAGGGTTATCGGTAACCCACTTGTACTTGTATATCATAGTATTAAAATCAATGAGATGACCACCCTCTTTCGCCTCATACTTGTTATCTTTGTTGAAGTTTGGATCAAAGTATTTAGCTAGGATAGTAACTAGGCCTTCATTCACAATAACGGTGGTGCCTTTCTTCCCACAATCAATATTTAACCATCTACGCACCAAAAGCCTTAGAGAGTTGAAAGGCTTGGTGAATTCCCTTCCAATGTTCAAAGCCGACTCAAGAAGAACAAAATCGAGTTTGGTGAAATGGTTGGTGTCTTTTCTTGCAATGATGGTGTTCCCTACGACCTTGTGCCACACTCTAATGCCCGGATGGTGGACTAATAGAGCGCGACTAGCATGAAAGTCTTCAAATTTCTATCCGGAAATCACCTCCCAAATAGGGTCGGGGTCATATTTGCCAACATTCTTAAAATAACTCGGTGAATCACTAAGACCCAAAGCTTTACCCATTTCCTCAAAGGAGATGCGCCTACTAACATTAGCTAGACGAAACTCGATGGTCTCCATGGTCTCAACCTTGTTAACTTTCAAAGAACTCAAAAATTCTAAGGTAAGGGAGGGGTATGTCAATTCTTTTGATTCAAACAATTTCTCCAACCCCATGGCTTTAAAGAAGGCTCTAGTTTGCTCAAGGACACCCAACTTTTCTAAGGCATCTTCACAAATAAACTTGGTGGATAGGAACGATTTCCTAGCAAACTTAGAAAAAGTGTCCCTATGGGATTTGGAAATGAAATTTACCTCCGGATAGTTCGAAAGTTGAGCAATTTCCGGAGTAGAGGATGTTGTTGCTTCCATGGGAGGTTGTTGTTGTTGCACTTCCAAGTTTGGGTTAGCTACCACCATAGCCAATGCTTTCTTTGCTTGAAGACTCTTTTTTCTTTATGAGAGTGCCTATGCCTTTGGTGCCTTTTGTGGACATGGCCCACCTGCGTATGCCCAGCCGATCTGTGGACAACGGCAGCGGTCTTTTTAAAAGCCACGCTCGGCGGCGTAAAGGTGATTTCGACCGGATCGTTTTAGATCGGTCGGTTTCGTCTCGGTAAGGGTCTCGAAACGATTAGAGATGTTCAGAGTCGCCACCAAGCATTTGTGGGATGCCTGGAACCCGTTCGAATTCCACTTTATACCTCGGTCAAATCGAAGCACAAAGCAGCGTTTTGACATAGGTATTAAAGATAAGAAAATCGTCCCTCTTTAGCATCCTATCTCTAGAATGACTCTCGTACGCCCTGGATAAGGTCGTCCACTATCCAAAGTTTCTGAGTAAGAGGTAAAGTTACGTATTGGGAAGCCCTTTAATCAAACACCCAATCCCGCCCGCGTTTAGCGGCCTCTACTGATCAATCTTGGTTGGTTGAATGCAAAAGTTGATAAAACGGTTTAAATGCATGAATGCGCATCCAATGATTTAAACCTAACATGTGAGCTTTCTAAGTCGGTTGATTTAATCCACGTATCAAGTATAAGATGTTGAGTTGGATTAAGATTGATTTGCATGTGAAAACGGAAATAAACATCCATTTACCGTATTAGGTTTAGGGTGCATAACATGATCCATTTGTCTTAGTGAGGCATTTTGCAAATGTGGTTCGAATAGTCATCTGATCCATCCTATATCCGGGTTAACCGGAGTTGGGATAAATCCCTGGACTAATCTTTGGAAGGGAACAGCCTGCACTGCAGGCGGCTATAAGAGGCGCGAGCCAGCCGGCGGTGTAAGGGGCCTCCCTCTGGTTTTGAAAATGAGAAAGAAAATGCCTGCTTGAGGCGCGGGTTAGCCAACGGCTGTATGTCGTGTTCTGACTGTTTAGAAAACGTTATAAAACGTGTTGAAAATGGGTATTTGGACCCGGTTTGATTTTGAAAGGGTCGTTTAGACCGTATTTGTTGATTTGAAGAACTAGACTCGAATAATCATCATTGTTTGATAATATTCGATGTCGGGTTCGATTTGACAAGCTTGACATGAATAGTTTTGAAAATGATTATGGACTAATTGTTTTAAGTCCATTTTGAATGTAATTAGTCGGTACTCATCATCGTACCCGGGTTAAAATCCGGCATGGTATATAGAACCAAGGATGATTTCATGTTGGTGACTAATATGCTTGTTTTGAAAATGTAAAGAAATGATGAAAGGCTTTAAAATACCTCCCAAATGTCATTAACCAAATATTATCACCGAAACACGGATTTAATCGTCATGGTATGAAGAACCAAGGGTGAAAAATGCTTTATGGTTAAAAACATGTAAAATGAAACAAAAAGGTTTCGAAAATACTTGAAATGGTAAAAACCGATTACAAATATGAAAAATGGATTAAGGGAAATGACGAGAACAAACACGGTTTATCTCTGGTCTGGGCACCTCATTTAGGCGCGAGCCAGTAGGCGACCTAAGGGGCTTCTGCCTCGACCAAAAATCAGTTTTGGCTCGTTTATTCCATGTTTTGGTTCATGTTATGCATGTTTTAGCATGTTAAAGTCATGAAATGAAAGAAAACATAATAAAAGAGGATTTTTACACCCTCATACTTATATGTTTGGTTGTGGCGAGTGACCGACGTAAGTGTAACAACTTGTCTGATCGGAAAAAACTCGGTTTAAAACCGTTTTGGTAAGTAAAAGAGTGTTTTAAATGTTTAGTGATGGTGTAGTTGTCAAAGTGGTCGGACAAGTAGTTTAATGCACGATGACGGTACCAAACAATGTGTAAGGCTCGTGTTTACGATCGGTAGGTCGTAAACACGCGTTGGATTGTGACTTTAGAAGTCGAGTCGAGAATTTTAAGGTAGAAAAGAGGGGGCGGACACTCGCATAAATCTCAAATGGGCGACATTTGAGGGGTATTTATAGGAGAATGAGTGGTTGTGTGAGTTTTGAGCGACGTGGCCACCTGGACTGCTCAAAGAGGCGCGAGCCACGTCGCGGCACTTCGAGTTGTGTTGTCACTATCACAACAAACGCAATCATGATCTGTTCTATCCTAGGTTTTGTAGTCACATGTTTGGTACTTGACCATTCATTAATCCGGGAAAACTTAGTATAGAAGGCTTGAGATATTTTGTTTTTGTGGTTGACTCGGTTTGACTTGTTGTTAGAGTCGGGATTTTGAATTTTCGAGTCGGTTTTTGGCTCGGTGTCGGTTTTGACTCTAGTTAGTGTCATCGCGACCCCGTCGTTGTGCATTAAACACTCCAGGTATTTTTGAAATGTTTTGTTTTCGAAATCGTTTTAAGTTTTCCGACGTAAAGTTGTACACAAACTGTCGATCAAACGGTGCGACCCCTAAACATGTTGTAGTCCGATAATCATCGGGTGTTTGTTGGAATCTCAGCAGATACTAGGTATCTACAGAGCCCCTACTTTGACTGAGGCTTGGACAGGGCGAAAGTCAAAGTAGAGTCCCCAGGTCAATCGAAGATTACAACCTGAAGACCCAAGCGACGTCGAGGTGGCTCTAAAGGATTCGGGCCAAGGACCTGCCGTCGGGAAGGGCGACGCCAAGGCGACTCGAGGGTACGAGTCCGGGACCTGTCGTCGGGAAAAGTTTAGAGTCTGTCGACTGTCCGTGCGGGTCGTTTAAAGTCCGTTAGACTACGTGCAAAGGCTCGCCAGCCATAAGAAGGAGTCATACCTGAGGCGGATAAATGCTCGCCCGCTGTGGTGCGTATATGAGGAGGGCTCGCCAGCAGCGGTGCGTTGTAAGGCTTGCCAGCCGCGGTGCGTTGTAAGGCTCGCCAGCCGCGGTGCGTTGTAAGGCTCGCCAGCCGCGGTGAGTTGTAAGGCTCACCAGCCGCGATGCATTGTAAGGCTCGCCAGCCGCGGTGCGTTGTAAGGCTCGCCTGCCGCGGTAAGGAAATGTACCCGAGGCATCTTCGGGATGTGTCCTTGAAAGGTTGCGGATAAATGCTCGCCAGCCATGGTAAAGGTCGGTTAATGGACCATGGGAATAGCCGCGTCGAATGGGCTTGTTTTGAAAGTAGCGAACTCGTGATGTCGTTGGGGAAATAGCGAGTATGGATTCTCACTATCACTGTTTTTTTGGAATGAGCGGGTTCCGCGAGGAAGCCCCTTGCTGGCATTTGAAGGAACAGTGAATTTGGAATTTTCACCATTCGGTTTAGAATTTGTAGTGGCGTTTTGATCGCCGTTTGTCTTAATTTTGAAAGGAAATAGCAAATTTTAAATCTGCTATTACATTTGAAGTGACGGTTTATGTGCCGCCGTTAACATTTTGAAAGAAATAGTGAATTTGGAATCTTCACTATTGATTGAAGTGACAGTTTATGTGCCGCCGTTGACATTTGAAAGAAATAGTGAATTTGGAATCTTCACTATTAATTGAAGTGACGGTTTATGTGCCGCCGTTGACATTTGAAAGAAATAGTGAATTTGAAATCTTCACTATTGATTGAAGTGACGGTTTATGTCTGTGATTGACATTTGAAAGAAATAGTGAATTTGGAATCTTCACTATTAATTGAAGTGACGGTTTATGTGCCGTCGTTGACATTTGTGGTGAAAATAGTGGAATTCAATTTCCAACTATTATTTTGAAATTGACGGTTTTAAATGTCGTTGCTCGAAATAGCGATTTTGAATTTTCGCCATTATTTTGAAATTGGCGGTTTTGATCGCCGTTTGCTTGAAAATAGCGAGTTTTAAATTTTCACTATTTGTTTTTATTTGTTTTCGAGGAAATGACAATATTTAATATCGTCAACGAAAATTTTGAAGTATGTCGTGGAAAATTGGGCCAAAGCCCAAATTTTCAAAAAAAGAAAGGAGGCCTGGTTTAGGCGCGAGCCACCTGGCGATGCAAGCCGGCTTCCCTATTTTTGTTAAAAAGACGCGAGGTTGAGTTGCGGATGAATATTCATCTTCAACCTCGCAATTTCGCCCAAAATCGCCATTGACGGACCTTCAAGCTTACTTTCATCCTTGCCATTGTCAACAAATGTCATCTCAAGGTATGTATTTCCCATTGAATCCTTTCAAATTTGTTGATTGTTAGCTAGATTGAATTAGGGCGGATTTTGCCCTAAAAATCGAATTGGGCGTTTTTGATTGAGCCAATTTCGAGTAAAATTGATGTTTGCATTAGGTTAGAAACCTGTTTAGGAGTATAGGGGTGCTTTTAGTTTGCATTTTGGTCCCCGTTCCCGCTCCCTATGCTCGAAAAACGTGATTGAGGCGAGAAACCGTCTCATTTCACAATGCCAAGTTTATTTGCTTGGGTAGTGGGTCCCACTAGGTTGCATTGTAGTTGGGAAAACCCGTGTTTGCCATTTAAGGACCTTCATTGGATGTTTGTGGGCAAAATTGAATTTTTGCCTTTTGCGACGGTCTTACGTCTGACAAAATAAGCGCTTGTTTGGGCTTGAATTGAGTCAGTCTGCCTTGAAATGGACCTTATTGGTATTTTAGGTCACCTTGGGGCGTGATAAAAATCACGTTTGCCTTTTTGCGGTCGTTTTTGAATTTTTGACCGGCTCGGGTTCAAATTAGCGTATGAATTGCCTTTTTGAACCATAGAAAAAATCCCCATTGTGTCGGGCATGTATTTTGGGTTGTTGGCAGACCTTGTATGGGTCTTGAAATGCCGTTTTTGTGGTTTTGACTCGTCTTTTGCTTGAAATGAGGGGCGAGTCCTTTTTGTGTTTTTTTGTTTGTGAATGGTTTGGGGCGGGATTGCCCCTTGTTTTTTGTATTGCAGGTTGTTGTTGTTGTTTTTGGATTTGTCCATTTCATGCCGTCGTAGTGCCGAAATTTCGGCTGACGTTTCTTGTTGTTTTTCTTTTTGATCGCAGGGTATCGTCTGGGACCGATGGGGTCCGTTGTTGAGGCTTTAAAGGAGGAAGTCGATCCCGGAGAAGGAGATTCGACTGTTTTTTGTTACAGGCTTGGTTGTGTTTCTCCCTGGCGGCCTTTGTCCGGCCAACGATCGGGTATCGATCGTTGGTCGTTGTCTGTAGAGATTCGGATAGGCGGTCAATATGGCTGGTTTGTCCTTTTCGTCGTGGCTCATGGACAGGATGACTGGTGATTGGGGGTCAGTACGAGTGTGTTATCCCCTGTTGTTGACTTTGATCGCAGTTGAGTTCAGCTGAGTGGGGTCCACCATCGGGGTAGCATGCTAAGCTACGGTCCCTGGTTGTCGTTTCGTCCGAAATCTGCAAGACATTGTCTTCTTTTTTTGTCATGGAGCAGGAGTGAGGGGTTATCGTCATGGTAACCTCCTCTGCTTTCACTGTTGCTCCTCTGTTTCCCCTTTTGCTCCCTTTTCTTTCTGTTTGAGAGGATAGGGAGTGCTTAGTTGGGTAGGTGGCGGATAGCCCCCAGTTCGTTGTCTTAGGCCAGTGTCTGTATGATAGACGTTTGTTGATGCATTTTGCGTAAGGCGGTTTGTATATATGTGTTTTTGGATTGTGGTTTGTTTTGTGATTTTGGCTTTTTGTGTTGTGTTTCGGAGGAGCGTTGTTGGCTGTTGACTCTCCTTTTGCTTTGCACCCGTTCCTGCATTGTTAGTGTAGAAAAACAGGCAACAGGTAGCATGTAAACACGTAGAAGCGTTTGATCACGTAAAGCATTTGTTTGAAAAAATCAAAATTAACCAAGATGACTTAAAGTTAAAATTGAAATTTTGAAAATGAATTGTTGAAAATTCCGTGGCAAAATCGTCACATTTGGAATTCAAAAGAAATTGATTTGAAAATTTGAGCAATTAACTCGTGTCGTGAATTAGATTTCATCGAAATTTCGAAAATGACTCGAAAAATATAAAAACTCAAACCGTCAGGAAAGAATTTTAGAAAAGGATTTTTGCGAGTACATTTGGCTTTTGAGGTCAAGACTCGAATTTGTGAGTGCTTGAATTTTGAGGAAAACTGATGTCGTGTTATCAATCTTCGGTTTTGATTTTTGCTGGAAAATTGCGAAAAAAGCGAAAAATTTTCGGGATTTCGACTGACATGGAAACGATCCGTCGCAGATCGGGGCGACTAGCCCTTCCCCCCTTAAAAAAAAGAAAGAAAAATCCGTATGTTTAAAGCTGCGTCATGGAAACCGTGTCGGATTTCGTAAAACGCGAAAACAAGGAAATGTGAGTGTGAAGAAACACAAAACTTCCCGGATCATCCCAAAGAGGCGCGAGGTTCCTGGCGGGAGGTTTGAGGTGTCTGGAGAAAACACATGTTGAAAGAGACAAGTCAACAGCGGGAATCCTGGAGAAGCCTCAAAGAGGCGCGAGCGTCTTGGCGATGGAAGCCAGCTCTCCTCTTTTTCTGAAAAATGCGCTGATCATTTTGTAGAAATAGGGACGTTTGCGCTTCATTGTTTCAGCATCTGAAACACAAAACACCTCTACAAAACCTCTTCTTCTTCCACAAAAATATTTCATGGATGTTTTTGAGAATGCATTGCGACAATGGTGCCAGGATTTGTCGCCTCCCGAGAAGTATCAACTCGATTGCATGGGAGTTGGTCAATTGTTGGTGCTTCGTCAAGTCAAGGTGCAACCCTCGTTTCTTGAAGCATGTTCTCGGTTTTGGGATTCGAAACATCATGTTTTCGTTTTCCCGAAGGGCGAGATTTGTCCTCTTGCCGAAGAAGTTGGAGTCATTGGTGGGTGGTCGGGTTGTACTCCGGTGCTTCCTCCGACTCGGTTGTGCTACAAGGAGAAATTCCGTTCCATGTTAGGCTTATCAACAAGCCAAGTCAACTTTCTTCTTGCTCCACGTGGTGTGGATATGTTGGCTCTTATTAACATCTTCTCGAATCGGCTAGATGCTAATGTCTCGGAGGTTGCTAGGAGAAGGGCTGTTGCATTTTGCCTTGTCCATGTGTACCTCTTTGTTGATGTCTTGAAGAAGGAGGGGCCGAGATGCCATGGTAGTATGACCCTTATCCATGTGATGGAGCAAATGGAGCATGGTAGAGATCTATCGTGGTTGGTGCTTGGAGAGATTATCCAAGCTTTGGACAAGGAAGGCTCTTGTGGAGAAGCTCCCTCTTTTGGATCGCCAAGGATCCTCCAAGTGTGGCTACTGGAGAGGCTAAGGTATGTAGAGCTTCCGGTTAATCCTTCTTCTTACTCCTTCCGTCACCTCACCATGAGGAAGAAGTTGTACCCGGATAGTTTTGCTTCCACCGAGGCCTATTGGGCCGCAAGATTGGCGGAGGAGGGTGGTCCTCATATCCGTTGGGTGGTGCCGTGGTGGCACTTGAGGTCCTTCACGGGGTTGCCCGCCTCGGGTGCTAGTCCTCGTTCTTTGATGGTGGTGGGTTTGAAGGTTGTTTCTTTCATTTATCCCGAAAGGCTCATGAGGCAAATGGGGCGTCAACAAAAGGTGCCCGCTCAAGATACTCTTGTCCAAGAGAATGTTTTTCGGAACTCCGAGCTTGTGAAATTCTTTGAGAGATGGTGGGCTACTCGGCCGCTTTGAGGGGTGCCAAACCCCGTTGCCACGACATGGGTGACTCCCGCTTATGTCAAGTGGTCACGTGCTCCGTCCTTGGAAGAGAGATCCAAATTCCGTAAGGACGAGGTTGTCGAGTTGAAGTATCGAGAGGTTGGCAAGGCCAACCAAAGAGGAGGAACTCCGGCCCCAAGAGTCTGGTGGGATGTGCATTGGCTCGTCTTGGGTCGAACATGGGGTCTTGTGCTAGACCAGAGGCCGTCGCCGTCTTAGATCCGTTTAGGATCCGTTGCGAGGAGGAAGTCCATGCTAGGCGGACCAACAAGAAGAACAAGGGGAAGATGTACCCCAAGGGAAAAGGCAAGGGTAGAATGGAAGAGTGAAGACCTCCATTACCTGCTTTATTATTATGTTGTATTATTGTTGTGAGTTTGTATTATGTTGTACTAGCTAGTTATTGTGTGTTTTGTGCTAATTTTACTATGTGAGGTGTGTTAGTGGACACCTTAGCTTTGACAAGTTGTAGACTCGTCGAGCTTTATTTGCCGTTGAAATTGTAATCCCTCCCATTATTAATTAAATAAGAGGATTGCTCGTGTTGAAAATTGTGAACGCTTGTTTCTTCCATCCATTTTGTGAAGGCAATTCGATTTGAATCGTCCTAAACGTTTGCACTTGGGAAAGTGGTATTTTGTGGAAAGGGAGAAAGGCTCATTTTGTATTTTGGGGGAGAGGGAATGATTTTCCCTTTCTTTTTTGATGGGATTTTTGTATGTGGGGATGGTTGTATCCTTCTTGTGTAAGAAAGGACTGCCTACGTATCCACCTGAAGAGGTGAAATCAAACCATGATCGTAGTTCGAAATGTTTTGTGAATTTGAATTGGGTTTTGTGGTTGTATCCCTCAGGCATAAGAGGGACTGCCTACGTATCCACATGAAGAGGTGAAATCAAACCATGCTCGTAGTTCAGGGGTTTGGTTTTTGTAGTGCAAATGGACATTGCCTTTGACGGATCAAAGGACATTCGAAACGGGCAAGGTGCCGCAGCTTAGACTCGATAAAACATGCAATTTCAAATCAGAACATATTGAGGAACTTGACTTGAAAAGGGTCGAGGTTGGTGCTAGTTGTAAAACTAGGCTAGGTTGTTTGTTGATAGGGTTTAAGGGTAGTATTTCTTGAGTTGGTCTAGGTTGGTCGGGTTTGTAAAGTCCTCCCCATCTAGGTCACTCAGTCTCACTGCGACCCCCGAAAGTATTTTCTTGACCAGGTATGGCCCGGCCCAGTTAGGTTTGAATTTTCCCCTCGGATCGACGGTTAATGGTGCTCGGACTGACTTGAGGACCAAGTCCCCCTCCCGGATGTTTCGGGGTTTAACCTTCTTGTTGAATGCCCGTTGTATACGTCGTTGGTATAGCTGGACGTTGTGCAAGGCGTTGAGTCGCCGTTCATCTAGAAGAGTGAGTTGTTCGTACCTCCGACGGGTCCATTCCGCCTCAGGGGCTTGACTCTCTAGTAGGATGCGTAGAGAAGGGACCTCTAATTCTACCGGTTGAACCGCCTCCATAGCGTATGCTAGGTAGAAGGGTGTGGCGCCTGTCGGTGTTCGAATGGAGGTTCGGTATCCCCAGAGCGCGAATGGGAGTTTGCTCGGCCAATCGCGGTATTTGTCTTGCATTTTCTTGATGATGGTAACAAGAGTTTTGTTCGCTGCCTCCACCGCTCCGTTGGTTTGGGGACGGTAGGGGGATGATCGATGTCGTTTGATCTTGTACTTGTCCAGCAAAGCTTAAGTTTCCGCCCGGAAGTGAGAGCCTTGATCGCTGATGATTTCATGGGGTACCCCATATCGGCAGATGATGTTGTTTTGAATGAACTTGGCCACTTGCTTGGCGGTCAAGACTGCATATGACTGCGCTTCCACCCATTTGGTGAAGTAGTCGATGGCGATGAGGACGAAGCAATGCCCCTTTGTGCCTATCGGGTTGACTTTCCCGATGATGTCGATGCCCCAGGTTGAGAAAGGCCAGGGTGACGTCATGGTGTACAAAAGGGATGGTGGTATATGTTGTATGTTGGCGAAGATTTGGCAGTTGTGGCAATGTTTGACGTAGTTACGGCAATCGGCTTCCATGGTTGTCCAGTAGTAATCTAGCCGCATGATTTTCCGTGTAAGCATCATTGCACTCATGTGAGGGCCACATTCTCCGTCGTGAACTTCTCCCATGACTTTCTTGGCTTTGTGATGGTCAATGCAAAGGAGGAGAATTCCTTGGGGTGTTCTTTTGTAGAGTTGATTTTGGTTTATCACGAATTTTTATGCAAGCAAACGGATGGCTCTTTGTCCTCTATGATCAGAGTTGGGAGGAAATTCGTTTTTGGTTTTGTAATTGAGGATGGCTTGGTACCAAGGTTCATCATGGCTTTCCTCGTCGTCGATAATGGCACAAATATGAGCTGGCTCGCTCCGTCTTTCAACACATAGGGGCATCGATGTCATGTCGTCAGGTATGTTGACGAGCGCGGCAAGTTTTGCCAGCGCATCAGCAAATTGATTTTCCTCTCACGGCAAGTGGAAGTAGTCGATTTGGTCGAAGAACTCGGCCTCTTGACTGATCTTTGCTTGGTTGGGAGCTAAGCTGTCAGATCAGATTTTCCATGATCCGGATACCTGATTGATGATGAGTGAGGAATCGCCATGGACCCTCAGTCTCTTGATGCCAAGTGTGATGGCTACTTGTAGGCCGATGAGACATCCTTCATATTCAGCGGCATTGTTGGTGACGGCGAATCCTAACTTGACCGAGATCGGAACGTGCTCTCCTTCCGGTGATATTAGAAGGATTCCTACCCCGAAGCCTCTCAGATTAGATGCACCATCAAAGTATAGGTCCCATGCGTCGGAGTTGGCACAAAGGATGTCTTCGTCAGGAAGTGACCATGTGTCGGTCGTTGGATCCTCGTTGACGGGATTTTCTGCTAGAAAATCGGCGACCGCTCTTCCCTTGGTAACCTTGAGGGGTACAAACTTGAGATCGAATTCGAACTGACATGAGTGTCCACCTAGACAGCCTTCCGTTTAGTACGGGTTTTTCGAAGATGTATTTGACTGGGTCCATCTTGGAGTAGATGTGGACCGAGTAGCTGAGCATGTAATGCCGCAGCTTCTTTGTTGACCATACTAGGGCAAGGCATGTCTTTTCCAGGTGGGTATACCTCGTCTCGTACTCAATGAACTTTTTGCTGATGTAGTAGATGGCTCGCTCCTCGTTTCCAACTGTTTGTGCTAGCATCGCTCCCATGGCTGTGTCAGTAACAGTCAGGTACAGGGACAGAGGAATCCCTGATTTAGGTGGCATGAGGACAGGAGGTTTGGATAGGATTTCCTTTATCCTGTCGAACGCCTTCTGACAGTCGTCGTCCCAATCGGTGTGATTGGAGACGCGAAGCTTCCTGAATATCGGTTCACAAATCATAGTGAGCTTGGCAATGAACCGGCTGATGTACTGGACCTGACCGAGAAATCCCCAAATCTCCTTCTCGTTCTTAGGCCGAGGCATTTGTTGAAGGGCTTTGATTTTGGTTGGATCAATCTCAATGCCTCTTTTGCTGACGACATGTCCCAAGAGTTTTTCAGAGGTGACCCCGAATGCACACTTCTGAGGATTTAGTCTCATGTTATATTTCCGCAGACGAGCGAAGAATTTCCGGAGGGCATTGATGTGGCCGTCCCGTTCTTTTGATTTGACTATCATGTCATCGACATATACCTCTACCTCCTTGTGCATCATATCATGTAGGAGAGTGGTAGCGGTTCTTTGATAGGTTGATCCGGCGTTGATGAGGCCGAAAGGCATGACCGTGTAGCAATATGTACCCCACTGTGTAGTGAACGCAGTTTTGTGCATGTCCTCCTCAGCCATTTTAATCTGGTTGTATCCGACATACCCATCCATGAATGATAGGAGAGCATGTTCGGCGGTGTTGTCCACCAGAATGTCAACATGTGGCAAAGGGAAGTCGTCCTTTGGACTTGCCTTGTTCAGATCCCTGAAGTCGACGCAAACCCGAATTCGTCCGTCTTTCTTTGGTACCGGTACAATGTTGGCCACCCAATCCGAGTATTCAGATACTTTGATGAACCCAGCCTTGAACTGTTTGTCCATCTCTTCTTTTATTTTTAAGGCCCACTCAGGACGCATCCGGCGTAGCTTTTGTTTCACAGGTTTAGCCCTGGGTTTGATGGGTATCCGGTGCTCTGCAATTTCTCTGTCAATCCCAGGCATGTCTCTGTAAGACCAGGCGAACACGTCCTTGTATTCGTGGAGGAGGTCAATGAACTGTTGTCTTTCCGAGGGGTCCAGGGTTGTCCCTATTCTAAGTTCTTGAGGTGTATTGTCGATTCCCACGTCAATAGGCTCGGTTTCCTCAATGATGGGGGTTCTGGTTTCCCGTTTGTCAAGTTCTTTGGCTAAGTGAGGTGGGTAGTTACTCAAGTCAAATTCCTCATGATCATTCAGAATTGCATTGCAGTTAAAATCAGACGAGTCATAAGCAACCTTAGCGTTCATTAAGTTGACACGAGCAAAAAGCTCGGAAAGGACAGACATCTCATGGTCAGTCAGAGGCGACACGACAGAGGAAGTGGCCCCTGGAATAGGCTCCGGGTTGTCACCTTTCATTGGAGTGGGGGTGACCTTAGTAGACTCAGCCTCTGAATCAGCCATGACTTTGTGATAAAATAGTGGGAAGGGGACCTTGACTGGGACATCTGGAGTGTTAGGAGCTATAACAGACTCTGACTCCGACTCAGACTCAGACTCAGATCCTTCTTCACTTTCCATCTTGAACATAGGGCCTTCTCTAGTTGTGATCTTGAGAATGCGGCCTCGGCGATCGGTCCACTTGATGGTTTTCCTCCAGCCTTGGGTGGATTTTTCCGGGTCAGTATCGGAGATCAAGGCAGTTGGATCAAACTGATTGTCTTTCAGGGCGATGTTGATGATGTCCTCATAGTCGAGGCGTTTGATGTTATCTTCCCCAAAGAGTAGTGTGAGAGCTTGTCCGTCGAGGCATGGTGATGGTTTGGACTCGGTTGATGCAGCTTCGATGTTGTCGGGAATAAAGTAGCAGTCCTGGAAGACTTCCACTCCCGGGTATCTAGCCTTCGCCACAGAGTCATAGATAGGCTCCGGAAAGCCGTGGTAAAGCTCGGACTCTCCCTCGGGGACAAAGTATCCGTTGAGAGTCAGGTGGTAAGGACGGAGGATGACTCCGTGCTTCTTGCGTTTTCGGATTAGGAGGTTCATCTCCTGGATGTCTTTGTCATTAGGTTCGTATCCGAGTCCAAAGGGAATGTTAGGGACCTTAGCCTGCTTCAAGGGAGGCAGTGGGTCCTTTAGCGGATTGAGCAGCAAGCCCGAGAAATAACCCTGACGCATCATGATACGGTTGATTGTGAGGCTGGCGAACGGGTCACATTCAGAGGTTGTTAGCTCATCAGTTATGGCGTTCACGGCTTGGAAACCCCACATTTCATTGTCGTCCTCCTCAATGGCTTGGGAGGCTACCCCTCTTATCATGACTGCTTTGATTGGGGAAGCGGGGATCGTGATCGTTTTCCCGTTGAAGGGGACCCTGATCTTTTGGTGGAGCGTTGATATGACTGCCTTGACGGCGTGAATCCAGGGACGTCCCAGGAGCATGTTGAAGGATGCGTCGATGTCGATCACTTGGAAACTGGTTTGTCTTTCTAGTGGCCCGGTTGCGACGGCTAGAGTGATAAGCCCGGCGACCTTGCGATGAGTGTCGTCGTAGGCGCGTACTCCTTGATTCGTTGGGATTAAATCAGATTCCTTAATACCCAGCCTGTGGGCAGTTTTGAGAGGAATGACATTCACGGCGGAGCCGTCATCCACGAGGACCATTGGTATGTTCTTTTGGAGGCATTGCACAGTGATGTACAGGGCCAGGTTATGGTTGGCTCCGAATAGGGGGATATCCTCGTCGGAGAAGACTACCGGGTTGCTCAGATCAGGGGCGACTCTTGTCATGTGTGCCAATATTTCTTCTGGGGAAGAGGTGGAGGGCACGGTTAATTTTCCCAAGGCCTGCAGCAAGTCCTGTCGATGCTCAAAAGACGTTGCGATCAGTTGCCAGATAGAGATCTCGGCTTTTACTTTCTGGAGCTGTTTCAGGATTGAGTTCTCGGAGGCCTTTGCTTGAGTGTCTACCTCTGGGACGATTTGGTCATTCGTTGTTGGAACGACCGCTAGGTTGTTCGGATTCTGATAGGGACGTCCGGACCGGGTGAGATGTCCGATTTCCTTCGTCCGCTTCTCCTTTCCCGGGACGACATAAGTATCCTCAACATCATCCCGCCATATGCCGTTAATTTTAGGGTCTCGAGGATAACTTGGAGGGGTATTCCTCGGTGGGTAGTTCTTGTGAGGAATATTTTTGTGAGGGCGATTTTTGTGAGGGTAGTTATTTTGAGGGTAGTTCTCGTGAAGGTGGTCATTTTGAAGGTGATTTTCATGGGGCCTATGCCAGAACGGTCGCGGGAGCAATCCATCCTGAGTGGGTAGTTTTGTATGCTTGGGGAATTCTCCCGCGGACGTGGTGCCGGGGGATTGAAGATAAATCGACGGTAGGCGTCGTCGAGTCGGGTGATTCTCTCAGAAAGGCTGGCAATGGCCACCTCAACTTGCTGAAACATAGTAAGCATAGTGGCAACACTGAATACGAACACTCCATCTGAAGGGTCCTTTTCCAGAACATTCACCTCATCGTCAATTGGCAAGATGAGATAAGAGCAGTCTAAGGTCGGCTCATCGTCAAAGATGGCGTGAATTCCCAGAGGATTCGTCTTGTTGTTTGGCTTAGTTGGTGGGGGTATAGGCAAATCTCCTTTCTCAATCATGTCTTGAATGAGGTGCTTGAGTTTGAAGCAATTTTTGGTATCATGCCCTTTCCCTCGATGATACTGGCAGTAGGTGTTGGGGTTCCAAAATCGGGATTTCTTGGCGTCGGCCGGGTCCGGGTTGGGCCCGATCGGTTGTAGCTTCCCTTGGTCCATGAGCCTTTTCAGGGCACTTGCATAAGTTCACCCTATGTTGGTGAACACTCTTTGGGGGCGTTCAATTTTCTTGGCAGATGGTTCGACGTGGTTGACCTCATCAATCTTGTTTGTCTGACCGTAAGGGCGAGATCCGGTTGAGGTGGATCCTTGATAACCCCTGCCTGTGGTCTTTGCTAAGACACCCTTTCGGAGGTCATCTTCAATACGTGTCCCCATAATCTGCAGATCTTGAAAAGTCTTGATATTCTGATACCTCGGTAGGTTTACATAAATCGGGCGGAGGTTGTTGACAAATTTCTTCCCTAGAGTTGATTCACTCGGCTTACTAACCAACTGCGTACTCACCCTCCTCCAACGGGTTACGAACTCAGTGAATCCCTCTTTGTCGTTTTGGGTTAACACCTCGAGAGTACGGGTGTTGGCCTGGATCTCGACATTATCGGCATACTGTTTGGCAAACTCAACTGCGATCTCATCCCAAGTGGTAAGGTTTTTCGGGTCCAAAGAGTAATACCATTGGCGAGGAATTGGCTCCAAAGAGGATGGGAAGATCCTGGTAAAAAGTTTCTGTTTAACCCCCTTAATGGCCATGTAGTCTTTGAAAGCACGGATGTGGTTGAGTGGGTCCTCCACTCCTTTGTACTTAGTTACATCAGTCAGGGTGAAGTTGTCGGGTAACTGGTCCCCAACAGGTTCGAACCTTCGGTTATTTTCAAGGTGGATGTTGTTACCCCGGGCTAGGAGTTCCAAGAGTTTCAGCCTCTTCTCAGTCTCAGTCAGAGGTGGGGTATTATATTCCCCAATTTCCTTGTTCTCCAAGGCGTCGATACGGGTCTCGACGCGATCTAGGGTGACCTTAAGAGCGATGAGTAGGCTGGCTAATTGATCAGTTGTGACATCTCTGTTGTTATCATTGTTGTTGTTGGACGAAGCTGAAGACGGGGCCATGGCTCTGAGGCAGGAGAACGGCTCACATTACAACTCAATCCGACACGGTTCCAAGACTGAACGCAGACAACACAGAGGACGAGACCAAGATTGACTCAACAAGACGGGGTGACCGTGTGTGGTCCCTCGGTGCTGACTCGATTTATGACGTGACGGTGTTTGACCGAACCTTTGACACGAGTCCAACATGACGGCGTGACGCCATTGGACGGGTCTCGTGGTGAGACGAATCATAAGTAAAGAACCATAAGTACGTTTGCTTTGACTCGATAGACACGAGGCGGAATTGGAATGGTGGAATGAAGTTTTCGAAAATAGGAATTTTCAAAAGATTCATTTGTCGCTTTAAAGGGCGGCTTCCGAAGATAGAGATCTCTGCAAGTCGATCAGTTGAAAAGGGTTGTCTTAAGTTTATTTGCAAAAGACGGTTTGAGTTTGAGTCGGCTCGGAAAACGGTGTGTTGCTTCCCAAGACGGTTTTTAAATTCAAAATTGTATGTTTTGAAAATCGAGTTTGAAATGTTTGAAAAGGTCTCGGGGATAGTGCATGGTCCTCGGGATCCCGAAAGTGTCTTGAGAAAAGGGTGTGTGCTTTTCTCGGGTTTTGAAAGAGCCATTGTCGGCGCGAAACGGGTTAAAATCAGTGTCTAGACGCGGCGATTATAACGGCGTAAAAAGGTGATTTGAAATGGTTATACAAAACCGGGTTTGAAAATTGTCATTACGACGGCCTAAAAAGGTGTGTTTAAAATGGTTATAAAAAACGGAGTTTGAAAATCGTCATTACAACGGCCTAGAAAGGCGTGTTGAAATGGTTATACAAAACCGGGTTTGAAAATCGTCATTACGACGGCCTAGAAAGGCGTGTTGAAATGGTTATACAAAACCGGGTTTGAAAATCGTCATTACGACGGCCTAAAAAGGTGTGTTTGAAATGGTTATACAAAACCGAATTAGAAAATCGTCATTACGACGGCCTAAAAAGGTGTGCAACGGTCGGCGAAAGACCGGGGTTTGAAACGGCCATTATAACGGCGCAAAAAGGCGTTTTGAAAGTTTGAAAAATGACACGGAAGGACTTATGATCAAGTATCACATAAGCACTCACAGTTTCATTATATTATGCATAATGCTGACACGGGTTTTGGCTTAAAAGGGTGGGTTACACACCAAGCAATCAAACCCCGATTTGCGAGAGGGATACCAATCCAAACAAAATGTGTAAGGAGGGTGCCCTAGCCTCGTGCTCGAAAGTGATGAAAGCTCTTTGACGAAACAGAAATGCGTAACGTCAATGGTATGCTTGACTCAATCGGGATCCGAACCGCGGGGATGAGAAAACTCACGCCGACGAGACGAGCCAATTGGTCGATAAAGGTTAGGTTGTGGGCCCGGACAAGGAACCCGACCGTGACCGTAATATCAATTAATGCATTCCAACCAAGACCTCCTTCGAGTCTCACCATCTAGGGATCACAAAGACGTAAGTGTCCTCGTTATCCCCAGCAGAGTCGCCAATCTGTGGACATGGCCCACCTGCGTATGCCCAGCCGATCTGTGGACAACGGCAGCGGTCTTTTTGAAAGCCACGCTCGGCGGCGTAAAGGTGCTTTCGACCAGATCGTTTTAGATCGGTCGGTTTCGTCTCGGTAAGGGTCTCGAAACGATTAGAGATGTTCAGAGTCGCCACCAAGCATTTGTGGGATGCCTGGAACCCGTTCGAATTCCACTTTATACCTCGGTCAAATCGAAGCACAAAGCAGCGTTTTGACATAGGTACTAAAGATAAGGAAATCGTCCCTCTTTAGCATCCTATCTCTAGAATGACTCTCGTAAACGCCCGGATAAGGTCGTCCACTATCCAAAGTTTCGAGTAAGAGGTGAAGGTACGTATTGGGAAGCCCTTTAATCAGACACCCAATCCCGCCCGCGTTTAGCGGCCTCTACTGATCGATCTTGGTTGGTTGAATGCAAAAGTTGATAAAACGGTTTAAATGCATGAATGCGCATCCAATGATTTAAACCTAACATGTGAGATTTATAAGTCGGTTGATTTAATCCAAGTATCAAGTATAAGATGTCGAGTTGGATTAAGATTGATTTGCATGTGAAAACGGAAATTAAACATCCATTTACCGTATTAGGTTTAGGGTGCATAACATGATCCATTTGTCTTAGTGAGGCATTTTGCAAATGTGGTTCGAATAGTCATCTGATCCGTCCTATATCCGGGTTAACCGAGTCGGGATCGCCCCGGACTAATCTTTGGAAGGAAACAGGCCTTGTACCGGACGGCTATAAGAGGAGCGAGCACCGGCGGTGTAAGGGGCCTCCTCGGTTTTGAAAATGAGAAAGAAAAGGCCTGATTGAGGCGCGGGTTAACTACTGTATGCCATGTTCGATTTGTTTAGAAAACGTTATAAAACATGTTGAAAATGGGTATTTGGACCCGGTTTGATTTTGAAAGGGTCGTTTAGACCGTATTTGTTGATTTGAAGAACTAGACTCGAATAATCATCATTGTTTGATAATATTCGATGTCGGGTTCGATTTGACAAGCTTGACATGAATAGTTTTGAAAATGATTATGGACTAATTGTTTTAAGTCCATTTTGAATGTAATTAGTCGGTACTCATCATCGTACCCGGGTTAAAATCCGGCATGGTATATAGAACCAAGGATGATTTCGTGTTGGTGACTAATATGCTTGTTTTGAAAATGTAAAGAAATGATGAAAGGCTTTAAAATACCTCCCAAATGTCATTAACCAAATATTATCACCGAAACACGGATTTAATCGTCATGGTATGAAGAACCAAGGGTGAAAAATGCTTTATGGTTAAAATATGTAAAATGAAACAAAAAGGTTTCGAAAATACTTGAAATGGTAAAAACCGATTACAAATATGAAAAATGGATTAAGGGAAATGACGAGAACAAACACGGTTGATCTCTGGTCTGGGCACCCCATTTAGGCGCGAGCCAGTAGGCGACCTAAGGGGCTTCTACCTCAGACCAAAAATCAGTTTTGGCTCGTTTATTCCATGTTTTGGTTCATGTTATGCATCTTTTAGCATGTTAAAGTCATGAAACGAAAGAAAACATAATAAAAGAGGATTTTTACACCCTCATACTTACATGTTTGGTTGTGGCGAGTGACCGACGTAAGTGTAACAACTTGTTTGATCGGAAAAAACTCGGTTTAAAACCGTTTTGGTAAGTAAAAAAGTGTTTTAAATGTTTAGTGATGGTGTAGTGGTCAAAGTGGTCGGACAAGTAGTTTAATGCACGATGACGGTACCAAACAATGTGTAAGGCTCGTGTTTACGATCGGTAGGTCGTAAACACGCATCGGATTGTGACTTTAGAAGTCGAGTCGAGAATTTTAAGGGAGAAAAGAGGGGGCGGACACTCGCGTAAATCTCAAATGGGCGACATTTGAGGGGTATTTATAGGAGAATGAGTGGTTGTGTGAGTTTTGAGCGACGTGGCCACCTGGGCTGCTCAAAGAGACGCGAGCCACGTCGCGGCACTTCGAGTTGTGTTTTCACTATCACAACAAACGCAATCATGATTTGTTCTATCCTAGGTTTTGTAATCACATGTTTGGTACTTGACCATTCATGAATCCGGGAAAACTTAGTATAGAAGGCTTGAGATATTTTGTTTTTGTGGTTGACTCGGTTTGACTCGTTGTTGGAGTCGGGATTTTGAATTTTCGAGTCGGTTTTTGGCTCGGTGTCGGTTTTGACTCTAGTTAGTGTCATCGCGACCCCGTCGTTGTGCATTAAACACTCCAGGTATTTTTGAAATATTTTGTTTTCGAAATCGTTTTAAGTTTTCCGACGTAAAGTTGTACACAAACTGTCGATCAAACGGTGCGACCCCAAAACATGTTGTAGTCCGATAATCATCGGGTGTTTGTTGGAGTCTCAGCAGATACTAGGTATCTACACCTTTGCCTTTGTTGCCTTTGTTACTCCCTTAGTCCTTGCCATTGATGAATAAACCAAGAAAAGAGTGAAAAATCTTCAATTTCTAGTGCACCCAAATCGATTTAAAGATGAAAGGCTTTGCCTTTATGAATTCAAAAATCGACTCAAAGGTTGAAGATTTTGTGCTTGGTTTTGATTTTTGTTGAAAGAGGAGTGATTGATTTGTTGTTAAAAGGATGTTTTGATTTGATTTTGGTGAATGTTGTTGAGGAATCTTGTTTTTGTGATGGAGAGGATGAGGGTTTTGGAGTTATGAGTAGTGTTATGAATGAAGAAATGAATGTGGGAGAGGGTTTATAAAACCCGAAAAATTTGAACTGCAGGGGCAAGACGGGAGGATTCTGCTCGGGACGCCCGGATTTGGCCTTTTATGGGTTGGGAAAAACTCGCCTAAAGACGGGCGTCTTTCAGTGAAGACGCTCGGATTTGCAAACACGGGACGGGCGTCTTCTACAGAAGACTGGCGGATTCCTTTACAGGGATTTTTCTTGTTTTTCTCAGCCAAGAAGACGGGCGTCTTCCTCTCAGGACGGGCGGATTTTTGAAGACGGGCGGATTTGAATGCAGGACGCCCGGATTCTTTGACAGTCATAAATTTCAAAAATTCAGCTCATGTTGGACGGGCGTCTTCTACCCAATATGCCCGGATTTCCTGAAGACGGGCGGATTCTCTTGAATCCGCTCGGATTCGACCCCTTTGTAACCGGATTTAGTTCCATCCGTGTACTTTGCCAATCCCTTGTCATTTTTCCATTCTTCTTCATATCTCGTGTTCTTCATTATGGGGGCACTACTAAGGTATGGATAGCCTAGGCAATTGTCATCCCCACACTAAGCTAAAGCACTACACATTAATTGAAATTATTAGTCCCTCCCTCACTTCTCTCAAACATGATAATTATCTTGATCAAAGTATAAAAATCCAAGAATGACAAAAAAATGCAATATAAGAATTGAAATGCAAGTTAGGGAGTTAGAAATATTTACAAATGGTGGTTTAGGGAGGACTCCACCAAACTCTCATTCTTGATGAGATGTCAAGGGGGCATGTTCAAGGTGTTGTTGATGTTGCTCAACACCTTGAAAAAGTAATCAAACGCTTGTTCATTATCATGATAGAGATCTTCAATAGACCTTGGCCCTTGTTGTCGGTCTTGATCGATGGCATTACCAATGTAGGGATTAAAAATCCCTTCAAATTCGTCGTCCCAAAGACCACATACTTCATTAAGTTGATCATTGAAAATCTCTTGATTTGATGGAGACAACTTTCCCATTTTCTTTTCTTGGCCAATAAGGCCATCTTCTTCATTGCTTGACTTTGGTGAGCTTTGCAAGCTCTCTTTGTCACAATTCACTTGCTCTTTGAATGGAGCATCTTCAATTTTCTTTTTCCATTGGAGTTCCGACTCCTTCCTTTCATCCTTCCGACTATAATGATCGATCATAAAACACGGTTCATGTAAACGGGGAGCTCTCATAGTCTTGTCAAGATTAAAAGTTATACTCTCATCTCCCACTTCTAGAGTAAGCTCTCCATGTTTTACATCAATCACCGCACCCGCGGTGTGTAAGAAGGGTCTTCCTAGAATGATTGGAATGTTGGAATCTTCCTCCATATCAACAATGACAAAGTCCACCGGGATGAAAAACTTCCCAAGTCGTACGGGGACATCTTCCCATATCCCTAATGGTGTCTTCGTCGATCTATCGGCCATTTGGAGTGTGATATTGGTGCACTTAAGCTCTCCCATCCCCAACCTTTTACTCACCGAGTACGGCATAACACTCACACTAGCCCCTAGATCACATAAGGCTTTGATGATCGTGGTGTCGCCAATGGTACACGGTATTGAGAAGCTTCCCGGATCCTTGAGTTTTGGAGGTGAACTCCCTTGAAGTATTGCACTACTCACCTTAGTGAAGGCGATAGTCTCAAGCTTCCGGATCGACTTCTTCTTTGTGAGGATGTCTTTCATGTATTTCGCATAGGCCGGCACGTGATTGATTAATTCCGTGAAAGGAATTGAGGCTTCTAAATTCTTCACAATTTCCATACACTTTCCAAGTTGGTCATCAAATTTGGGCTTGGCTTGACGACTTGGAAAAGGAAGTCTAATCATAATGGGCTCCTTCTCCTTGACCTTGTCTTCATTTTTCTTTGAAATTTCTTCTTTTGATGATTCTCCATCTTTGGGGTTTTACATAATTTCTTCCTTATCACTAGCTTCCACAACTTCATCCTCAACTTGCTTCTTCGGTGCTTCATACCTTGTACCACTTCTCAAGTGAATGGCACTAACCATTTCATGTCTTGGGGGATTACTTTGAGGTGGTAATTGCCCCTTTTGTCTTTGTGAGCTTGAAGATGCTAGTTAAGTCAATTGGGTTTCCAACATCTTGGTGTGAGCTAGAATGTTGTTGATGGTGGTTTCCTTTGCTTGACTATTTTTTTGCATTTGAGTGAAAAATTCTTGTTGATTCATTTGCATTTGGAGGACCGCTTTTTGAACATCAAAACCTTGGTCATTTTGGTGATTGTATGGATTTTGATTTTGGTAACCTTGGTTTTGGTTGTAACAGGGTCTTTGATTTTGGTTTCTCATGAGAAGTGGGGTGTATGTTGTTTGAGGGTTTTGAACATTTTGGCTTTTGTATGAGAGATTTGGATGGAATTTTGTGTTTTCATTGTAATAGTTGGAATAAGGGGTACCACTCTTGTATGCTTGGAAAGCATTCACTTGTTCATTTGTTCCCCTACATTCACTTTGGTCATGTCCCAAAGTTCCACAATTCTCACATATCCCACTTGGGATTGATGAGGATGCCGTCATGGCATTAACATGATGCTTTAGTGATTTTGAGGGTTCTTCAAGTCTAGCCATAGCTTGTTCAAACTTCAAATTGATTGTGTCAACGTGAGCACTAAGTTGAGCACCCAATTGAGTAACGGAGTCCACTTCATGCCTTCCTCCTCTAGTAGCCTTGCGAGGTCTACTATATTGTGAGTTATGGACCGCTATTTCCTCAATCTTGTTCCATGTTTGATTGTCATCAACTTCGGTGAACATTCCATTTGATCCCATGTTGAGAATGTTCCTTGAATCTTCATATAGACCGTTCCAAAATTGTTGTACCAAGAACCACTCGCTAAGTCCATGGTGAGGACATGAGCGACAAATTCCCTTGAACCGTTCCCAAGCTTCATACAAAGATTCTTCATCCCTTTGCTTAAAACCCGTAATTTGAGCTCTTAGCATGTTAGTCTTTTTCGGTGGGTAGAACTTTTGTAAAAAGCTAGAGCCACCTTCTTCCAAGAATCAATTCCGAGAGTGGCCTTATCAAGGCCCTTCAACCATTGTTTCGCGGTGCCAATTAGAGAAAAAGGAAATAAGACCCATCGAATTTGGTCTTGAGTTACACCGGTTTGAGAAATCGCATCACAATAGTCACAAAAGGTTTCCATATGAGAATGAGGGTCTTCACTAGGCATCCCCCCAAATTGGCTCCTTTCGACTAATTGGATAAAGGCGGATTTGGCAATAAAATTTTCGGTCAAATGTTGTGGTGTGGGAGTACCATTGGGTAAGCTCTCCTCGGTGGGTACGGAATGTGATGAAAACTTAGGCATTGTAGGTTGATTTTGTGGGGTATTTGGTGTTGGGTTCTCCTCACCTTCTCTTGCAAAAGGGTTGATGAACTCAATAGTTGGTTGAATATCCACAACCTCACTAATACCTCTCAAATTCCTCCTAGCAAATCTCCTATTGTTTGTCAAGGTTCTTTCAATTTCACGATCAAAAGGTAACAAATCACCTTGTGACCTTCTAGACATGCAAAATATCAAACAACATGAAAACAATTAGAACAAACCTTGAGGAGTTTTACTTCCCCAAGGAAAAGAAAGACACAACTAATAACAATATAAGAAAATCTAAATCAAGATAACACCGTCCCCGGCAACTGCGCCATTTTTGATCAGTCCGTTTCGTGTTCACAATGAATAGATGTTGTCGTTGGGTCACGTCCGAATCAAAACACAATTTATAGCTTCACAAACAACTCTACAATTAGTAAAGAGGCAAGTAAAGGTCGGATCCCAAGGGACGGGAATTGAGATGAGATTTCTATTGAAACTAGTGGTGTCTTAGGGGTGTCACAATTTGGGTTGATGTAGAAGGTCACTAACTAAATAGCAATGAAAGTAAATAAGCAAGACAAAATAAAAGGGTTGTAAACAATTGATAAAAATCACTAGGGTGTCATGGGATCATAGGTGAATCATGGGAATTGATCATACAAACATGATCTCAAATTATAAGCAAGCAATTATTGTTGTGATGGATTGAGTTGCTTTATATCTTACAATCCTAGGAAAGTTTGGGTCCCGGAGCCGAATCGATTAGATTGTACAACACTTACAAGTCGACTTAGTCTTTCCTACTCAACAACATGCATGGTCTAATGAGACTCGAGTTGGTTTATGTCTTACAAGTCTCATTGAAAAAATAGGTGATGGGTAAAAAATGAAAGGATTCATAGGCTCACATTTCATCAAACATAACATGTGCATGAGTTGAGATCAAAACAAGCAAGCAAATAAACCATGAAAGCATATTAATTTAAGCATGAATCATTCCCCATGTTGGTTTCCCCTAATTACCCATTAACCCTAGCTAGGTCACTACTCACTCATTATCATGTTGATCATGCTAGCAAGATTGTCAATCATACCAACAAAAGGAAACATGATGAATAAATAGAAGTAATTAACAATAATTAAAAAGGGATTAAGAGAATTATACCTACTAATGATTCCAATAATAAAGCAAAGAATAAAAGAAGTACTTGATGCTTGATTGAGAGGTTGTCAATCTCCCAATAATAACCCAAATAATCTTCAATTACCCAAAATAAAGGATGAACAAAAGAGAGATTAAGGAAACAAAACTTGTATTAAAACTTGATTAATTGTTGATTACAATACTAGAGAGATTTGATTGATATTAACTGCTCTAATAATTGATAAGAAGAACATGCTCTTCTAATTAGACTAATGGGGTATTTATAGTGGAAATTAGGTGGATGCATTAGGGTTAACTAAGGGCTAAACTAGTAATTACACTTTTTAGATTGAGCAGGGAGAAGCCGGTATTTTTCGAAGGAAGGGCTTCTTTCTTTGAAGCTTGAAGAGACGAATTTGTGCTGGGCTGGAATCCGGGCGTATTGGTGTCGGGACGGGTGGATTGTAGCAGGGGAAGACGGGCGTCTTCAAGGGAATCCGGGCGGATTGTGGTGGCTGCTTACCCGGGCGTCTTTGAAGGAAGACGCACGGATTGTGCTGTGGAGGACGGGCGGATTCAAGGTAATCCGCTCGGATTGTAGCTCAGCATTGTTTCTTCTTCTTTTCTTCCCTTTTCTTCATAAAATCCTTGGGGATTTCCTTGGGGATGCAAGGATCCTTCCTCAACATTGCTCATCTACTATCATATGTACAAAGGCCTTCTAATCTTGTCTCTCCTTGATGCTTGGTCATTGAATTTAATCAATTTAGTCTCGTTTTGCCATGAAAATACAAGATTTGCACTCCTTTCCTACCAAGCGATCAAAATCTCAAAGAATATGCAAAACAAAGAACTAAAGACAATAAATGACCCAAATATGCACTAAAAATCATGGGAACAAGGCTAATTCGGGGGCTAAATATGCGCTAATTATGGTCACATCAGCAATTCATATGCATTTCATCATATTTTGTACAATTTTATACACTATGTATGTTTTAAATGTTGTAACTGAAGGTATTACGCTAATTATTTCCTAGGGTAAGTCGTAAATTTTAAGGCCCGAAAAAGCCCATTTAGGCCCAAAAGCCTGCATTAGCCCATAAGGGCTGGGTTTGGGCTTGCTAAATAAGCCCACGCATTTGGCCCGACTCACACAAATGGGTCGCTTTTGTTAAAAAGGCCCGGCCCAACCCCGTATTGGCCCGACCCATGATCACCTCTAAAATGGATTGGTGCAAGTACCGTTATGGATTTTTGGAGTTAAAAACCAAGAAGTTGTCAAAATTCCATTCAAACCCGACCTAATAACAACAAATGAGAAATTATCAAAATTCAGACATTCTTGAAAGTCTAACTCACCTGGAAGAAAAACATCATTTTGTCCTTAGTTAGAAACGCCTTTTTCTACCCCTTTCAATGATGTGTAAGGGGTGTTGCCTTGGCTTTTTTTTTCTATCAACAAAGACAACTCACACAAGGCTTTTCTTTTCTTTTTATTTCCATTTTCTCATTTTCTATCTTCTTTTTCTCCATTTATAAAGCCTCTTATTTAACTCAAGTTGGCCAAATTAACACAATAGTTTCAACTCTTTGCAAATTAAGCTCAACTCTCTAATAAGTTAGGACTCAATCCCCATTTACACGTGACCACAAACGCTATGACAACTTTCTTGATCAAGGATAGTAGTTTTTGGGATATAGCTCATTGTGTGGGTATGCCAAAGAGAAGATTAAGGCTCAAAGGGAGTAACAAAATCGGTCCTAATCTAAAGGGTCAAAATATAGGTTTATTTGGCAGTATGAGGGTAAAACATGTAACAAGTTTGCTTTAAAATGCATGCACAAAAATAAGCATCTCTATGATTTAAGGAACGAACGCTACACTCATGCGTAGTAATGTGACACCTCAAGCGAGGAGGCCTACTCACAACCTAAAATGGGGCCGGTTATAGATGGGCCGGCCCATAGGAGGCTCTACCCTCGCCATTTATGTAGTTGTGTCGGCCTTAGGTCGAGTCTAGGCTTCATCCGTGTATCACAAGGTAGTCAAGGCTCAGGTGTCTTTCACGCTTCCCAAAAATAACGTGCTACGTGAATGCAAATATATACAATCGTTATATGTTTTCTATCTAGCATGCAACAAACTAATCCTAATGCAAGTGAGTTATAATCCTAACAGCACGTATCCACACACAACACAAAGTTCCAAAAATGGAACATACTCATCAACAATAACCCTTCCTCCTCAACAGTATATACTGTTATAAATCTATATCTCTTTACTCAACATATTCATAATGTTATGATTTTAATTTAGTTATAAAATTAAAAGATGATCTTATGCATGCAAACTATAAGTAAAATAAGGAAGAAATCTTCATTCTTACATTGAGGATTTCAGTTTATATGGGCACAAGAGAGTTCTCCTACTCTCTTGTTCTTGAGCTCTCCTTAATGGATGAACAAGGATTCAAGAAGAGAATACCTCCCAAGGTTTTATACCCAAGTGTAGATACCCGTATCCGTCGATATTGGAATTTATAGAGAACCCGACAAACACCCGATGATGATAGGACACATGTATTCTTTAGTTGTCACTGTCATTATTTGGAGCTCGTTTTACGAGGTGGAATGGGCGCAAATCGACGAAGTATTTTATTAATTTAAATGATATTTAAATTAATGTTTTTAGTGAATTCTTTCTGTTAATTTAAATGATATTTAAATTAATGTTTTTAGTAAGTTCATTTTGTTATTTTAAATGATATTTAAAATTAATGTGTTTTTAAGTGAATTCATTATTCATTTAATTTAAATGATATTTAAATTAAAGCTTTATTTTGAATTTATTTTCTTAAGTTTATTTTATTGAAAATAAAATAAATAATTGATTTGAAAAATCATTTTATGAGTATATTTGATTTGAAAAGTCATTTATTTTAATTTATTAATTGATTTGAAAAATCGATTTTAAAAGCGACGAACTCGTTTTTAACCGTGTGTTTTGAGCTCGATTTTAGCTCGGTTTTTAAGCCCGTTTCCTTTGCGAATTGGCACGAATCTCGAGTACATTAACCCACCTAGACCAATACCCATCAACCCATGTTCGAACCCCCTCACAAGCAGCCCAAATTCTCGTCCCAAACCCCTCACAAGCAGCCCGCAACCCAATCCCGTATGCCCTGTTTTGCAGCTCAATTCGCGAGCCCAAACCCGCTCCAAACACTACCAAGACCAGTACCCATTAACCCTAACCCATACCCTAGTATCCTACCCATATTATCCTAGCTTAATCACCAAGAAAACCCCCCTCAAACCCTCACAAAAATCGATGGACAGCAGCCATCCGTGAGCTAGCCCGATTTGCCTCCCCTCTCTTTTAACCTATTTTAACTCCTTATAAATACCACCCCTTCACCATACATTCATTCCTCTAAGTTCTCCATACATCCAAGCATCACATACAAGCTTTAAACATCAGAAACAAACCCTAAACATCCTTCAAAAACCCTAAACAAAACCGACACACAAACTGAAACTGTTTGTGTGTCCTCTTCGAAAACCCTTTCGTTCCTCCATCAAACTTCCATCAAAATTCGAGTTTCTTGTTCCTAATTAACCACATAACATCCATCTACACATTAGACAAAGATTTACGAGCCAAATTGCCCTTGAGAGTACACGAGATCCCTCGAAAAACAGAGTGAAATAACACTCTGTTTTCGCGGTTTACTCTTGTCTGTCCAGTTCTGTTTGTGCTCGTTTTTCGTGCCCAATAACCCAAAACGAGCAGGGGTTGCTTTAAGATTCCTGTTCTCCTCTCTTTCTAGTTTCCAAAACATCTTTCGAATCGAATTTTCGTCGTGAAACGAGGGAGATATCACTGTTTTAAAATCGCTGTCCAGAAACTTTCCAAAACGCGTGTTTGCTTTATTCTTCGTCGACGACGGCCTCTCGAGATAAAATCTACCATCGATTACGACCCAAGACGGTGTCAACGATACATGTAGGTTGAGGGTGCATCAAATCCCCTTTTCTCTCCTTTTTTTATTTCGTTTTTTTTATGCCTTTTTATAGTTTGTTTTTTGTTTGTTTTCGTTTTGTTTATCGTTTGTTTTAATTAACTATGAAACTAGTTAGTCCGAGTATGAGTTAAAGTACCACCACGAACACCCGCGTTGACTTGAGATGGGAAAAGAAACCGCTACTTCTGTCGGTCGTACACCCCCGTCTCATTTACATATCCTCGTGTTCAAGGTAGGGCATAAATAAAACAATTGTCTAACTTCGTTCTTCGCTTTCGACCCCCTTTTGTTTCGGCCAAATCGACAGACCCTAGGACCCGTTGCATGTTAGTTTAACCTCTGGTTGTTAACTTATGACGTATTTAGATGACATTAAATTAATTTAATAACCTAATTAGATACATTAGGGTGCATCGACATAGCTTTTAAAATCAACTAACAATTCTGTAAATAATTGAACGCATCTTTCTTATCACTTGATTTCTCGCTAGCATAGGAGTGCGTGATTAGCACCTTCCTATTAACACTCGACGAGTAAGCGTTAATCTTATGATATTTGACCTAATTAGACCCTTTAGGCCGTGTAGAATGCACCCTCATGCGACAATCAATCAACATCGTTTTTAACTCATTTTCTAACTTGTTTCCTATCCCTTTTCGCAATCATTCGATCTAACCAATGAATCTAACTTAGGAACTAGGTTGGCCTCGTCTTGGCCGTGAGGGTGGCCGTCGGTTTGGGCCGTGAGGTGGCCGTTTTCTTTACCTTTCTCGCTTTGTTTTTATACCGTTTGTTTTCTCGTTGTTTCATTGTTTGTAATTTATCGTTGGTTTATCGAGTTGTAATCTTTCAAGTTTGTTTTCTTTTATCGAGTCAAATGATTTCTAAAACCTTAGTCTTGTTTGGTTAGACGGTTGTTCCCCAATGTTTGTAGAAGCGTAGTAAACCGCGTGTTGTCTAAAGCAACATGGCCCGGTTTATGCTAATGCATGCTTTGGTGCGTAGCCCTATGTCTAATTCGATGAGATTAAGTGAGAGCACGCAACACGAGGAGTGACCCAAGGCCGTGTGTCATGTAGGCCGTGAGTCACCTCCCCCTTGTGCACGTTTTTCAAGGCCCAATGGCCGTGTGTTTTGTGTCGTGTTTTGAGTTGTGTGTAGCAATTGTAATTAGATCGAGTTGTAATTTATTTATCGTTGTGTCGGCATGAAATGCCTGGGTTGTAATAGGGTAGATCCCCATGGCTCCCCCATTCCCCTTTAAGCCTTGTTTGCTTTTATTTTGTATGTTGTTAGATCAATCAACCCACATGCTAAATTACAACTTTGACAAAGTTAGTTTAGTTGCATTTAAAACGACATAGAAATTGTTGTCACATGTTAGGGTTAAAACAACGTTTGCATATCATACATCGCAGTAGCTATGACCTTGTTTGAAATCCGACACTTGACTTAGTAGAGGCCGTTATCGACGGGCGGGGTTGGGTGTCCTTATGGGCTTCCCAACACGTACCCTCACCCCTTACTCAAGATCTATGGTTTGTGGATCCGTCTAAATACCATTGGATTACGAGAGTCATTCAAATTGAGTGATATAGGGTACAAGTCTTTATCTTTAATCACTCGTAGTCGATTGGCTTTATGCTTTTCGATGAAAGGTGTAAAGTTGACTTGAACGGTTCCAAGTTCCCAAAAAACTTGGTGGCGACTCTAATATGTCTTAATTCGATTCGAAAGAACCTCGAGTCGATTATGCCTAGTGTGGATCCCGCGGACGCAGTTCCCGAGGGCCTTGTCCACGATTTGGCGACTCACATTTGGGGAAAAGAGGACTAGTTACACCTTGTGTTTCTAGGGTCTTTTCCTCCGAGGTGAAACTTGAAAAGAAAGTGTTGGAAAGTAAAACATTACTCATAGTGCTACGATTCATGCATAAACCCTTAAGGACTTGCCCGGGCCGTCCCAGCGTTTCTTCGTGATGCGTGGGGGGCGACGTCCCACTATGCCAGGAAGCTGCACATTGCTCGCTTCCACTTCGCCTCGCGTGGTTCTTGAGGGTGAGGACGATCTTCTAGGTACTTTACCTTAAGACACCTCGCTCTATTAGACCGCAAAAGGATGGAGGGCATAGACCTTTTTATAGAAGACTTGCCAAGACCTAGATATGTCTAGGAGCATACATCCTTATAACATGAGAATGACAATGTGCAATGTGTTTTCCCGAATCTTGTTTTTCGAAAATTCCCATGTCCCTTTCAAAACCGAACTTTTGAACAACTTACTTTCAAAATAACATGGTTTTAAAAACGCGGAATGCTGCCCAAATAGGACTAGGATTTTCGGCCCAAAACAAGCTTTTATAGCCGGCATGCTGCCCATTTCAAATCTCATTTTTCAAATCGATCATTCGTTTTTCAAAATCAATCCAAAATGTTTCTCGAACCTCAACCAAGCATGAAATGCGTCGAGTCGTGTCCGGGTCATGGCCGTGTTAGGCCGGGTTTGTTTCAAGAGTCTAGAACACGACCTTGTTGGGTCACCCAAACTCACCTCTTGGGCTTTGAGTCATGTTGGTCGACCTTTTGGTCTAGAATAGTCCACAAAAAAACGTCCAAGCTAGGCCTTATGGACGTTTCACTCGAACCCATGGGCTATGTTAGCCCAATCACGGGTTTAGTCACACCAAGTCCAGTTTAGAATCGAGTTATGACAGTTTGAGTCATGTCGTTTTGTCGAGTCTAAAATGAACCGATGTCTAAATCAAACCGTGAGTTGAACCCTTGTTTAGTCAATTTTAAGTCGAGTCTTTGTTCAAGTCGAGTTAGGGTCGTGTCCTTAAGTGTGCAGGGGCTCTTACTTTAAATATTGACTCAGTACGGGGTTTTCTTGTAGAAAGGCCGCCCAAAACCCGACGTCAAGCAATGGAAGATGCTATCAACAAGCTCACGGAGGCCGTGAACCTCATGATGACCCGAATGGATGTGATCGAGTCTAAGTTGGTTGAAGATTCCTCTTCATCTACTCCACCTCTGACTGATTTGGAGAAACGGTTCAAGTTCATCGAGGACCGTTTGAAGCTCTCCCAAGGGAAGAATATCCACTATGAGAATGCTAGGGCCTATGCCCCAGTTCAGGACAAGTTGCCCACGAACATGGTACTCACTGATATCCCAAAGTTCAAGGGCACTGAAGATCCAGTCCACCATGTTAAGGCCTATAAAGGGTACTTAGCACTGAAGGGAGTACCTGCTGATATGCTCTCTGAAATTTTCGCCCAATCTCTGGGTGAACACCCAAAGGCTTGGTTCTATAATCTTGACCTCAAGAACTTCCCCACTTTCGAAGATATTACGGTGGAGTTCTGTAAGCCCTATGCTGACAATGTTGAGATTCAAACCAACATAAGAACTTTGGAGGTTATGACACAAAAGGAGAAAGAGGGCTTTACTGAATTCCTCGCAAGATGGCGCGCTGAAAGCGTGAAGTTAGCTAAGAAGCCTGATGAAGTTGAAATGGTAGATAAGTTCGTGAAGAATTTACGACCTGTTTACCGTAATGCTCTGAAATACCAAATTTTGGTTCTTTCAAAGAATTGATAAGGATCGGGATAAAGGTAGAGGACGATGTCCGAATGGTCAAGCCGAGAAGCCAAAGGGATACCAAGGGGCTTCGTCATCTAAAGCAAAAGCGCCCGCAGCGGCCCACTTTGTTGAAACTGTCAATCTCTTAGATGGACAGTCAAAAAGGCCTCCGCGCCAAGCTCCGAGGGTATTCACCGATATCGGGGGCACTTACGCCTATGCTCTCCAAAGGCTCGTGGCCCAAGGAAAATTGAAGCCCATTGGTCCAACTCCGGACCCTCCTGCTGATCAACAAGGCAAATGGTATAAACCGAATGCCTCGTGCCTTTCATCAAGGGAAGGGACACGATATCGAAAGGTGCTTTAGACTAAAGCACGAAATTCAAGATATGATTGAGAACGGAACGCTCCCAATCCCGGCCATAAAGCCCAACAACGTCACCAATCCATTTGGCGACCACACTAACTTTGTCTCTACCGAAGATAGTGTCGATTACTCTCACTTGATTCGCCCATGTCGTCTAAAAGGGGTTTTCGTCGGAAGAATATTCGTGGATTGCTCCGAATTCCTACCAAGCTCGAGAAACGAGATCACATTCGGGGATTTTATTGTCGATTGTACTCCTTACATACTCCGAAGCGGCAATGAAATCAATGGCGTTTGGGCCGATGACGAGGATGATGTTTACCTCGTCAAAGGTGCGACAATTCCTCACACCCAAGAAGAAATCTTAAAAGTGAGGCAAGATGCCCTAGAGTCAAACCATTTGACTAGATCCGGGCGCCCATATCGTGTGGAGAAAGCTAAGGATATCCCGAGTAAGGCACCTCAAAAGGAGCCGGCAGTGGTCGAAGTTCTTGGTGAAGGGTCGACCTCCGAGGCTTCCCTCATCAAGCAACTCCAAAAGACTAAGGCCGACGTATCTATCTGGCAACTTATCCTGAGCTCTTTCGAGCATCGTCAAGCTTTGTTGCAAGCTTTGATGAACATGACCGTGTCGTCAAGTACTACTCCTGCGGACATGGTCACTCACATCGCCCAGAATCGGCCTCAGATTACCAACGCTGTGACATTCTCCGACGAAGATTTGCCACCGTTCGGGCCTCGACATAACCTGGCCCTTTATATTGCTACCGTGTGTCTCAACAAGCATATCCCCATGACCTTGGTTGACGACGGATCGGCCGTCAACGTACTCCCTCTGAAAACGGCGCATATCTCGGGCTTGGAGAAGAATGACTTCATCCCCACTACACAGACAGTCCGGGCATTTGATGGCACTGTGCGTCGAGTGAGTGGACTTGTCGATCTAGTAGTACAGACTGGGCAAGTGGAAAAGAAAATAAATTGCCAAGTAATTGACATTTGCTCATCCTTCAACTTATTGTTGGGAAGGCCCTGGATCCATGCTGCGAAGGCCGTAACATCAACGCTGCATCGAAAAATCAAGGTCCCACTCAATGGCAAAACCGTCACCATTGACGCCACGCCAATTCATCGTGGCAGGAGGAGACATTACTTCAAGTAAGGGTCGAAGCTACTAATGACGCATGTGGTTTCGAGATTGTCAACATGATCGTTTGAACTCCGGAGCAGAAAATATGGATCTATATACGGGAAGTCATGTCTGCGAGGTGATTCTCAAGACTGGGAAGTACTTCGGTTTCTCTTTATATCCTAGAAAGGAGGAGGCTTTCAAGTTGAAACCACCCGTAGCCAAAGGAGTAACTTTCGGGCTTGGATATGAGCCCACTGAGAAAGATCTACGGGAAAAGAGGGGAAGAACGATCGAAGATCGAGATATTAAAATGGGACCGTATCACCTAACTCTCAATGGTCACTTCGTGAAAGCTGGGGAAGAACTCCCTTGCATGGACTTCCCCGAACCTATCTTTGACCCAAAGAAGAACCTTATGGTCCCAGGAATCGAAGTATTCCAAGATTGCTACTACATCCCTGAAGACATTCTGACCGTGATGCCAGTAGAAACCAAACCGGATCCAATAAATGACGAGAAAGCTATGGGTCTCCTTTTCGGTGAAGAGAAGAAATCACCAATACCAAACGAAGATTTGGTAAGCATGATCCTGAGAAGCGAGCGGTTCGACCCATCTACCCTCATCACCGATGTGGATCCTCTTAGGACCAACACGGGATGGCGGAAAACAATCAAGTGGACTGACAACAAAGGACTTCTTTTCAAGTTGACAACGGGAGAAGGAGAGATGTTCAAGCCAAATGATGTTACCGATTCTGAGTCTGAGTCTGAGTCGGAGTCGGAGTCTGAGTCTGAGATAGGTCCTAAGATCGAGTCTAAGGAGTCAGGTGTTGAAAATACCCCTCCCCTAGCTTTCCCTTCCTATGCACCTTTTCCTAATGGTGGTATTCCGGGGCCTGTCCCGAATACCCCTATCTCGCCACTGAGTTCTGATCAGTTGGCTCAAATGTTAGCGCATTTCGCGCAATTTCAAATCAATAATAATATGAACCAGTTTGCTTACGACTTGTCTTACTTACATTGCAATTCAAACTTTGAAAATGATTGTTTTAATAATGACATTGGGACTGAGGTCGAGGATGAACAGTTGGTCGAAGACGAAGAAGAAGAAGAAATGGAACCACCTCTACAGTTGATAAAAGGGTTGGAAGAGTACGAACAGAAAACTTCGATCATCGAAGATACCAAAACTATCAATGTAGGTACAACCTTAGAACCACATGAGCTTAAAATAGGAACTACTTTAAGTTCCACCGAAAGACAGGGGTTCATTGATTTGTTGCATGAGTTCAAAGATGTTTTCGCATGGTCCTACAAAGACATGCCGGGCATTGATAGGGAAATTGCAGAGCACAGGATCCCAATCAAGCCGGGGTATAAGCCAGTCAAGCAGAAGCTACGTAAAATGCACACAGATTGGTCTTTGAAGGTCAAAGAAGAAATCGACAAGCAACTCAAAGCTGGGTTCATCAAAGTGTCGAATACTGATTGGGTGGCTAACGTCGTTCCAGTACCAAAGAAAGATGGTAAAGTTCGGGTTTGTGTTGACTTAGGGATTTAAACAAGGCAAGTCCAAAGGACGATTTCCCATTACCTCACATCGACATCCTGGTGGACAACACGGCAAAACACGCGTTACTATCCTTTATGGATGGATACGCCGGTTATAATCAGATCAAGATGGCGGTAGAAGATATGCATAAGATGCGTTCGTAACGCAATGGGGAACCTATTGCTACACAAGTAATGCCTTTTGGGTTGATAAACGCAGGGGCTACATACGGAGAGGACCGCGACAACATTGTTACATGATTTGATGCACAAGGAAGTCGAGGTTTATGTCGACGACATGATTGTCAAGTCAAAGGAGCGTGATGGCCACCTTGGTACGTTACGCAAATTCTTCGAGCGACTGCGCAAGTATAACATGAGGTTGAATCCACAAAAATGCGCATTCGGAGTCACATCCGGCAAACTGTTGGGTCACATCGTTAGCCACCGTGGCATCGAGGTGGACCCATCAAAAATAAAGGCTATAATGGAAATGCCTTACCCGAAAACCGAGAAGGAAATTCGAGGTTTCCGGGGAAGAATCCAGTATATAAGTCGGTTCGTGGCAAGGCTAACGATGATATGCGAGCCAATTTTCAAGAAATTGAAGGTCGGGGAACATGTCGTATGGGATGATCACTGTCAAGTTGCGTTCGATAAGATCAAAAAAATACTATCTTCCCCTCCCGTGCTTAGCCCACCAACGGCTGGGTTACCACTTTTGTTGTATCTTACAGTTACGGATACTGCAATGGGGGCAATGCTGGCGCAAATAGTCGATAAAGAGGAAAGAGCAATTTACTACATTAGTAAAAAGTTCTTGGAGTATGAAATCAAGTATACTCAGCTCGAAAAGACATGTTTGGCTTTAGTATGGGCGACAAAGAAGTTACGGCACTACATGCTCAGTCATAGTGTCTGCATCCACTCGAAGATGGACCCTATCAAATACTTGTTTGAAAAACCAGTTCTAAACGGCAGGGTGTCAAGATGGACTTTGATGCTTTCCGAGTTCGACCTGAAATATGTACCGCTGAAAGTGATAAAGGGAAGGGCGGTTGCAGACTTCCTGGCGGATAATCCGATAGAAGAAACTGAGGTTGTGGATACATGGTCGTTTCCCGACGAAGATATCGTTCACATAGACCATGATACGTGGGACCTCTATTTCGATGGAGCATCGAACTATAGGGGATACGGGATAGGAGTTCTACTCATTTCACCGGAAGGTGAACATGTTCCTATTTCGATCAAGTTGGACTTTAACGTCACTAATAACGCGGCTGAATATGAAGCATGCCTACTCGGTTTGCACAGTGCTCTCGAGTTAGGCATCAAAAAGCTTGTAGTACATGGGGACTCGTCACTAGTGATCAATCAAGTGGCCGGGACGTGGAAAACCCGAAGTGATAGCTTGGCTCCGTACCAAGCAAAAATCGAAGAACTAGAAAAGTTGTTCGCCGATGTCAATACGTGCACCTCCCCCAGAGATGAAAACCAGTTTGCGGATGCACTATCAAAGCTAGCTGCTCTGATCAACATACCTGACCATATGGATACTATGCCGATATGTGTCGAACGAAGATCATCACCCGCCTATGTTAATGTAATCGGAGACACAGAAGAAACCGAGGCCGAACCTTGGTATCATGCTATTCTGAAATTTAAAGAATCAGGAGAGTATCCACCCGACATGGATAACCGCGGAAAGCGCGCTATTCGAATGCTAGCCGCTCAGTTCGTTAGAACCAATGACGGACAATTGTACAAAAAGACCGCGCAAAATGTCCTTCTGCGATGCATAGACTCACCAACTGCGAAAAGAGTCATGAAAGAAGTCCATGACGGAGAGTGCGGCCCACACATGAATGCCCATATGCTGGTTCGTAAAATCATGAGATTAGGGTATTATTGGACCACGATGGAGACAGATTGTCGCCAATATGTCAAACACTGCCATAATTGCCAAATCTTCGCAAACATACAGCACGTGCCGCCATCACTGTTATATACTTTGACATCACCATGGCCTTTCTCAACATGGGGAATCGACATTATTGGAAAGGTCAACCCATCTGGAACAGGTGGGCATTGTTTCATGCTAGTCGCCATCGATTACTTCACGAAGTGGGTAGAAGTGAAATCATACAAAGTGCTACAGGCGAAGCAGGTAGCAAAGTTCATTCAGAATGAAATCATTTGCAGATATGGTGTGCCGCATGAGCTCATTAGCGACCATGGCACTCACTTCCAGGCTGAAACTGCCGTAATACTTGAAAAGTATAAAATCAAACACCACAAGTCGTCACCTTATCGACCTCAAACAAATGGGGCGGTGGAAGCCGCTAACAAGACAATCACTGTGATTCTCAGAAAGATGACCGACAATTATCGCGAATGGCCAGAGAAGATACCGTTCGCACTATGGGGATACTAACGTCTATTCGCACGACCCGGAGCAACTTCGTTCTATTTAACATATGGGATGGAAGCGAGTTCACCTATCAAATTAGAGGTACCTTCTTTAAGGATCCTGTTAGAAAGTCAGTCCCGAAGGCGACGGGCGCAAGCCAGGTATGATTCCTTGGTCATGCTCGACGAGCGACGGTTAAATGCGTTACATCATGTTCAACTCTATCAGAAAAGGATACAAAGGGCATTTAACAAAAAGGTGAAACCTCGAGGAATAAAGGATGGGGATTTGGTCCTAAAGTCTGTGCGCGCTTTACTACCAATCGACCCGAGGGGAAAATTCAAGCCGAATTGGGCGGTCCTTACAGTAAAGAAAATATTATCGGGAGGCGCATGATCGGATCGACAGATCTAGATGGCAATGACTTTGCGAATCCGACAATTTGGATCAATGAAGAAATACTATCCGTAGAACTCATTCTCAATGTCGTAAAATAAAATTTTGAATTCGTGCTCGTGAGCGAGTCTAGGCCGCACACTTTTGCTTCGCTGCTTTTTGTGCGTTATAAATCGATGATTGTAGCGCGTTTGTTTTGTGGAACTACGAGCTCGGTTTGATTCGTTGATAACCAGATACGTAGGCAGCTCTTTAAAAGAGTACAACCGACCCTTCCTTGAATAAAATGAAATTTTATGCAGAAACTGGAATTTTTAATAGATAGTAAGTCTTATTAAAGATCGGGCGATGCCCATTACATCCTTCAAAAGGAAAAAAGAAAACAGCTAGCAACAAATAATAAGTAGTAGTATTAAATAATAGATTGGAGTCGAAGGCTCCTGCATCTTCTTTTTCCCTTTGCCTTTTGGGTCACGTGACCGAGGCTCCTGTGGAGGAGGGGTAGTTGTGTTCTGTCTAGCGCGCTTCTTAGGAGGGATCGTCATTTCCTCCCGAGGGCCCAGCCTATCTTTTACACTCAAGCGAGGACCAAGCCTCCCTTCTAAGGCTGAGCCCGAGTGTGCCTTTGAACCCAACCGTTTCCACACACCTGTCGCCTGTGAGTCAGTCTTAGGAGTCTTCTCAGTCTTAGCTTCAGGTCCAGATGCAGACGAAAGATCGTTAACAAAGAAGTCGCGACTGCTTCTGCTTTTGTCATAATATTTGATGTCGACAAGCTCATCCTTCCAACACAAGTCCTTACCTGATTCGGTCTTCTCTTTAAGCCATTTAGTATAAGACGGGGATACCCAGGTAGTCTGAGGGCGCGCAGATACGTACCAAAGACGCCTTTGGTGCCACCTTTTGAGCCAATCATCACATATAGAGGAATTCAGCTCTCTTGCTCGTCCCCTGCAATGACCTCACACTTGGGAATTATTTGTCTGCGGCCCATCCGACGCAGACGCGGTCGGGGTAAATGTGAATAGACCTCTCTAACCCCTTGAGTAGCGCAAACGCCGGTCTTATCATCTTACGGAAGGATAGTAAAGGATTTGAGGCGAAGCCAAGGCATGAACGCAAAGAAGGGCGACACTCCCCTCCGTCGGTTTGTTTCGCCAATATGCAAGGTCATTTTGATGCTCGTCTTCATATCGCTTGGCACGCATAGTCAGCATACGAGCGAGATACGAGCTGGGCTCACGCGGCGGGGCAAAGAGCCAAAATCTCTCGCAAAGCCACACCTGAAAAAAAAAAAAAAAAAAAAAAAAAAAAAACATGAAAAAGACGAAAAAAAAGAGACGAAAAAAAAAACGAAAAAAAAAAAAACGAAAAAAAAAAAAAGAAAAAAAAAAAAAAAAAAAAAAAAAGAAAAAAAAAAACGGAATTGTGGCGGGAATCGTGGGAATACGAGCAAGATCGTGGCAGAATACAAACAAAATTGTGGCGAGAATGCAAAGCAAAATCGTGACAAAATCGTGGCGTAATGCAACAAAAACGTGACAAGATTCGTGATAAAAGGAAAATTAATCAAGGATGCGAAATCAGGAGAATAGATTTTGTTACTCGCAGTGAGACGGGAGCATCCCGACCAATCAGTACTGTGGTTCATTTTCTTAGCATCTAAACCCCGGAGGGTTTCAGCGAGAATAATCCAGGAGGGGTTATGTCCTGTCTCCATCTGGGACACAATGGACAAAAGCTTCGCTTGTCCTACACAAGTTGTCTTGTTCATCCTACCTTCGAAGACATAGAGGTGAAGCATGATCAATCCAAAGGCCCCTGCGGCAAAAGATCTGTTGTGAAGAAAGCACGTTCCGCAGATACTGAATTTCCGATGAATAGCAAAAAGGTTGACTTCGTCACCATTAACTATCCCCTCGGACTCCGTCCGGAAAGGCCAAGGCGGTCTAGATATGTTCCACGCCACCCCGAATGAAATTTAGGTATAGCCGGTATGGCCTCAGCATCCCATCCTCCCGGGCGAGAAAACTCTTCGGGTAGAGGCGGATCTCCCCTCGGGAAAAGCAAAGACATGGTTCAGGGGATCCCAATAGCTAAGGCAGTGTTCCAACAACGCAGGTTGAAGGGGGATCTGGCGTAAGGGAAGTAATTGCGCCAGCTGAGCGGTCTTTAATTCTTGTCTCTCTGCGCCAGTGAAGTCTGTCTCCCACGCTCGCATAGCACTCGCTAGATTATTCATAATGATTTATGTTATTTGGAAGAAAGCAGAATAAATTTGGCAATACAGCTCTTCCTTATATATAGAAAGTATAAGGGAAGGAAGCATCTAGGATGACACCCCTAGGATGCCGTTTTTTCTGAGCCGTGTGGGCCTTGGGTTGCGCGCCTCTTAGGCCCGCCCCAGCTCACACCAATCTTTGGCACGATGCATCGGGTTTTCGCACATCTATCGCGTTTTGGGGAGCGCCGGAACGGCCGATTTACTTTTTCTATCCTCAACAAGTCCATATTTGAATTAAAACCCGTGCACACTTACGGTTTTATTTTCTTTTTTTGTTTTGCGGTAGCGGGCTACGCCCGCGTTGTTTACCGGTCGTATAGAATGTCTGAGTTGCATTTCATGCTCACCCATCAAGGTTCAATTTCAAAATTTCAAAACCTTTCAAAATTTCAAAAACTTTTTGGGTCGACGACCCAGCATCCAAGTGTTTCATTTCAAATTCAAAATTTGGGTCGATGACCCAGTCTTTCAAATTCAATTTTCGGGTCGATGACCCAATCACTCAAAATTTTCAAATTCAATTTTCGGGTCGATGGCCCAATTATTCAAAATTATCCAATTCAACTTTCGGGTCGATGACCCAGTACTTCAAAATGATCCAATTTCAAGATCGATGATCCAAATGTGCTTATGTGATGATTATTGCTCGTACATTTTCTATGTTTCAATTCTAGCAGGATATGCTTCAACTGGGGGCTCTAAAGTCTTCGACTTTAGAGCCATTGCAAACTGGGGGCTCTGAAGCCGTTGGCTTCAGAGACCATTATCAAGATGTAAAGGATGACATCCACCAAGAATTCAATTCGATACAAGAGTATGAAATGGAAGAATTCCGTAGCTGAGAGCAAATGATGAAAGTGGCGGCAACCTCCTTGGAAAGTCCCGTCCCATTCGGACAAGCGCCAGCAGATGATAAATTTTGGGCAAATGTCAGCAGATGATGAATTTTGGATAAAGGCCAGCAGATGATAAACTTTGGGCATGTGTCGGCGATTCTTAGAACTACGACGCGGGTTTGATTCCGTCAGAAACGGATACGTAGGCGCCTAAGGATAAGGCTCAACCCACCATTTATGCAACTTATGGGTCGATGACCAACGAAGATAATTCGACGCAACAGAAGGAAGAGTTAATCCCCGACGAAGTTTCAGGTATGATCTCTTCTTATGGCTGGCGAGCTTATATACGCAAGTCTAATGGACTATAAACGACCCGCAGAATCCTCAGTCGAAAGGGACTGGGGTATACTTTGACTTTCGCCTTGTCCAAGCCTCGGTCAAAGTGGGGCTCTGTAGATACCCGTATCCGTCGATATTGGAATTTATAGAGAACCCGACAAACACCCGATGATGATAGGACACATGTATTCTTTAGTTGTCCTTGTCATTATTTGGAGCTCGTTTTACGAGGTAGAATGGGCGCCGTCGATTTAGTATTTTATTAATTTAAATGATATTTAAATTAATGTTTTTAGTGAATTCTTTCTGTTAATTTAAATGATATTTAAATTAATGTTTTTAGTAAGTTCATTTTGTTATTTTAAATGATATTTAAAATTAATGTGTTTTTAAGTGAATTCATTATTCATTTAATTTAAATGATATTTAAATTAAAGCTTTATTTTGAATTTATTTTCTTAAGTTTATTTTATTGAAAATAAAATAAATAATTGATTTGAAAAATCATTTTATGAGTATATTTGATTTGAAAAGTCATTTATTTTAATTTATTAATTGATTTGAAAAATCGATTTTAAAAGCGAAGAACTCGTTTTTAACCGTGTGTTTTGAGCTCGATTTTAGCTCGGTTTTTAAGCCCGTTTCCTTTGCGAATTGGCACGAATCTCGAGTACATTAACCCACCTAGACCAATACCCATCAACCCATGTTCGAACCCCCTCACAAGCAGCCCAAATTCTCGTCCCAAACCCCTCACAAGCAGCCCGCAACCCAATCCCGTATGCCCTGTTTTGCAGCTCAATTCGCGAGCCCAAACCCGCTCCAAACACTACCAAGACCCGTACCCATTAACCCTAACCCATACCCTAGTATCCTACCCCCATTATCCTAGCTTAATCACCAAGAAAACCCCCCTCAAACCCTCACAAAAATCGATGGACAGCAGCCATCCGTGAGCTAGCCCGATTTGCCTCCCCTCTCTTTTAACCTATTTTAACTCCTTATAAATACCACCCCTTCACCATACATTCATTCCTCTAAGTCCTCCATACATCCAAGCATCACATACAAGCTTTAAACATCAGAAACAAACCCTAAACATCCTTCAAAAACCCTAAACAAAACCGACACACAAACTGAAACTGTTTGTGTGTCCTCTTCGAAAACCCTTTCGTTCCTCCATCAAACCTCCATCAAAATTCGAGTTTCTTGTTCCTAATTAACCACATAACATCCATCTACACATTAGACAAAGATTTACGAGCCAAATTGCCCTTGAGAGTACACGAGATCCTCAAAAACAGAGTGAAATAACACTCTGTTTTTCGCGGTTTACTCTTGTCTGTCCAGTTCTGTTTGTGCTCGTTTTTCGTGCCCAATAACCCAAAACGAGCAGGGGTTGCTTTAAGATTCCTGTTCTCCTCTCTTTCTAGTTTCCAAAACATCTTTCGAATCGAATTTTCGTCGTGAAACGAGGGAGATATCACTGTTTTAAAATCGCTGTCCAGAAACTTTCCAAAACGCGTGTTTGCTTTATTCTTCGTCGACGACGGCCTCTCGAGATAAAATCTACCATCGATTACGACCCAAGACGGTGTCAACGATACATGTAGGTTGAGGGTGCATCAAATCCCCTTTTCTCTCCTTTTTTTATTTCGTTTTTTTATGCCTTTTTTATAGTTTGTTTTTTGTTTGTTTTCGTTTTGTTTATCGTTTGTTTTAATTAACTATGAAACTAGTTAGTCCGAGTATGAGTTAAAGTACCACCACGAACACCCGCGTTGACTTGAGATGGGAAAAGAAACCGCTACTTCTGTCGGTCGTACACCCCCGTCTCATTTACATATCCTCGTGTTCAAGGTAGGGCATAAATAAAACAATTGTCTAACTTCGTTCTTCGCTTTCGACCCCCTTTTGTTTCGGCCAAATCGACAGACCCTAGGACCCGTTGCATGTTAGTTTAACCTCTGGTTGTTAACTTATGACGTATTTAGATGACATTAAATTAATTTAATAACCTAATTAGACACATTAGGGTGCATCGACATAGCTTTTAAAATCAACTAACAATTCTGTAAATAATTGAACGCATCTTTCTTATCACTTGATTTCTCGCTAGCATAGGAGTGCGTGATTAGCACCTTCCTATTAACACTCGACGAGTAAGCGTTAATCTTATGATATTTGACCTAATTAGACCCTTTAGGCCGTGTAGAATGCACCCTCATGCGACAATCAATCAACATCGTTTTTAACTCATTTTCTAACTTGTTTCCTATCCCTTTTCGCAATCATTCGATCTAACCAATGAATCTAACTTAGGAACTAGGTTGGCCTCGTCTTGGCCGTGAGGGTGGCCGTCGGTTTGGGCCGTGAGGTGGCCGTTTTCTTTACCTTTCTCGCTTTGTTTTTATACCGTTTGTTTTCTCGTTGTTTCATTGTTTGTAATTTATCGTTGGTTTATCGAGTTGTAATCTTTCAAGTTTGTTTTCTTTTATCGAGTCAAATGATTTCTAAAACCTTAGTCTTGTTTGGTTAGACGGTTGTTCCCCAATGTTTGTAGAAGCGTAGTAAACCGCGTGTTGTCTAAAGCAACATGGCCCGGTTTATGCTAATGCATGCTTTGGTGCGTAGCCCTATGTCTAATTCGATGAGATTAAGTGAGAGCACGCAACACGAGGAGTGACCCAAGGCCGTGTGTCATGTAGGCCGTGAGTCACCTCCCCCTTGTGCACGTTTTTCAAGGCCCAATGGCCGTGTGTTTTGTGTCGTGTTTTGAGTTGTGTGTAGCAATTGTAATTAGATCGAGTTGTAATTTATTTATCGTTGTGTCGGCATGAAATGCATGGTTTGTAATAGGGTAGATCCCCATGGCTCCCCCATTCCCTTTAAGCCTTGTTTGCTTTTATTTTGTATGTTGTTAGATCAATCAACCCACATGCTAAATTACAACTTTGACAAAGTTAGTTTAGTTGCATTTAAAACGACATAGAAATTGTTGTCACATGTTAGGGTTAAAACAACGTTTGCATATCATACATCGCAGTAGCTATGACCTTGTTTGAAATCCGACACTTGACTTAGTAGAGGCCGTTATCGACGGGCGGGGTTGGGTGTCCTTATGGGCTTCCCAACACGTACCCTCACCCCTTACTCAAGATCTATGGTTTGTGGATCCGTCTAAATACCATTGGATTACGAGAGTCATTCAAATTGAGTGATATAGGGTACAAGTCTTTATCTTTAATCACTCGTAGTCGATTGGCTTTATGCTTTTCGATGAAAGGTGTAAAGTTGACTTGAACGGTTCCAAGTTCCCAAAAAACTTGGTGGCGACTCTAATATGTCTTAATTCGATTCGAAAGAACCTCGAGTCGATTATGCCTAGTGTGGATCCCGCGGACGCAGTTCCCGAGGGCCTTGTCCACACCAAGATAACAACTTAATAAAATTAATATTATTATTACTAGAACAATATTAATTTTGTGTAAAAATGACCCAAAATATTATTTGGTCTCTCTATTATTTCGGTTAAGAGAGAGGGAGGAGAAGGAAGATTTTATCTTTCTAAAATTCTAATTTTAGATGAAATGGAATGAATGATACACTAGACTATTTGATAGTGTATATTAGGTAAAGTAATAAGAAAAACCCATGGTTTTTCTCATCACAAAACCGGGTGGAAGGGGGGGAGGTTTTGATGCCCAATGCATGAACAAAGTGTTCTTCACAATGACCACTAGGTTTGCATGGCTAGTTTTAGGTAAATCATTATGCTTACCACTCACTAAATAAACATAATAATTTTCTAATACTCCCCATTATTTCGGTTTACATGGATAAAATGGACTCCATTTTATCTTTGTCAATTTGTCAATTTGTCATATGTCACATGTCACATGTCACATAAAATTGTTATAGATTTTTAACATATTAAAAATCAACGCATTAATAAAAATACGTCATATACAAAAATCGACTTAATAATTCATAATTACTTGTACCAAAATATTTTACCAATTATAAATCACAACATCTTGTATTTATAATAATTTATTCATTCAAATGCAATTGTTTCCTTAAACAATAATTTCATCTAATTAATAAAACAATTCGATTACTTAGACCGTATCTTATCAAATTACAATGAGACACGTAAATATTACTTCCAAAATCGTCCGTCAATTTTAAGTAATTTAATTAACCCGTATCGTCATACGATCAATTAAATGATCAATTAAGAGTGTTACCCTTTAGGTATGACCTAAGGGGATCAACTGGTCACCACCGTCGCACGACAGTAATGTCAAACTCTAGTCAGCCAATCATTACCGATATGTATGGACCAGTTGACAGTAAAATATTACTTCCCAATTGTATTCTTTAAAATGAGACTTAAACATGTGATCATCATGATCAACAGTTGTGATCGCATTATTGTCGGAGGAACATATTCCAACAATCTCCCACTTGTCCTCGACAAGTGTGCGTCACCAATTCTCTTATCCTATTACTATCTCCCACTCAATGCAAGGTGTCTTTCAGGTCGTATTTGTAAGTGATCATATCAAGAGTGGTTTCCTCGATCTAGAGAATAACTGATTGACCGGATTTATCCATCATAGATATCTTCCGAGCGTGGCCACACATTTCCAGTTCATTACTCCTCGAGTGGCCCTGAGATATTGTTATAACCCTGACTAGGGGTGGACAATTCCTATCGCACTCATTCCCTTCGAATAGCCACAACCATCATAACCCAAAATATTCCCATTTGACCCCATTTACGAAGGTCGTAGTAACACAAATCAAAGTTAATCTGAAATTGTGCCATCTTAGGTGAATAGTCTTTAGTCAAAAGAATCGACTCATTAGAATACTATAGCAGCTCTCGCCATGACCAGGCTATATAAATTTGCCAGAACTCTATAAGCGGTCATAAGGCCCGACAAAATGTTCCTAACAGTCTGCCTATGTGATCGACTAGTCATTCTCATATGACTCCATGGCACTTGAACTTGCCATCAATCGCATCACATTCTAGTCACTTCGAGACGTCACCTCATGTAAGTAACTATGGGCGAATACAATGCTAATCCGTGTTCACTTAAACGGTGTTCAAATGTCTCTACAACCCGTTGGATGTAACAAAGTATAAGGTGAGTTAATAATAACTCAAACGACAAATGTCGACATCACACTCGGGTAGTCAATACCATATTTCAACCTTGTGATGCATATCGTAAGTGTAAAAACACTTGTTGATTGCAATAGAAGTTTAACATATCATGTGTCCATGTGTTCAAACTTCTTTTTATCGCATTTTCCTTTACGTTCATGTCATATATCATAGCATGAACCTTACCAAGTACACATCTAGGTTCACAACCTCGGTTTCGGCTCTTTTTCTTGAAAGAACTTCTTTGTCGATTATCACATAACAAACGAATTTGTGGTGAATGATATAACTTGCACTGATCAAGTACTCCACCCACACACAATGCACTAGGTATATGTTTTGTAGTATCTTGCAACAATTGTCAAGATGATTAGCCTAACACTTCTCACAAGTCCTAGCATATTGGGAAAGATTAGTTTTGAGTAACTTCTTATTCAACTAAGTATCTTTTCAAACTTCCTATTTCTCCTTTTAGCTTGAAAAGCTTAGGATTTTCATAAATCCTTACATGTGTTCGCACTGTAATATGTGCAACCTCTTGACACACAACAGAGTCTTCTGTCAAACACTGAAATCGCTCATCGGATTCTCCTCGAGAATTCATGACGTTTCTTCTATGGCTTCCCAATGATCCATCATGCTCTTATGCATATGATTTATTTTGGACATGTGCATGATTATTCTAATGGCGGAAACATTAGTAACCTTTAATCATGTCATCAACTATTCTTAGGTTCAAGGAACGACCATGACTGCTAATGGAAATTCCATTTTCATTTACATGAATAACCTACGTTTCTCGTTGATTCGATGTATATGTCTCAATACCTATCCAACATCTCATGATGTAATTGGATTCATCATAGTCCATTTTCATCCAGAATTGAAAACTCAAATACTTCTTTGTGAAAGAAAATACTAGCTCGTCATTCTCAATGAGTAGTGAGTTGTAAATTTTTACAAGATGATTGCTCCCACTAAATTCCATGTCTTCACATGATAATTTCCAAACTCCCACTTAATTCCACATGTTTCGAAATTGACTACTCAATCGAAACATTTCAAGAATTGGAATATATGTTGCTTCGCAAAGTTGTTAAGATGAAACCATATATATTCCCATCATATCCTTTCAAAATACCTATTTTGAAAAGGTTTCAATCTCAACCTTATGGAAAGAGATCTTAATCTCCAACTCATTCATTTTATAATGATTCGTGGTAATGTCATTATTTAAATATGAATAATATCTAATACACGTCCTTCAAAATACCCTTTTCGGAAGGAGGTTTAACCAATTTATTTTCATAATGAGGTTAAGTAATGACATTAGCGTGGTTAAAACTTAGTTATTGAAGATATCGGTATATCAATCTTTGCAACTTCTAGTCATAAATCTCATTTCTTTTCTAGGATGTAACTTTGATTCATTTAGGCTCTTAAGTAAATATCAATGTTGAAACTATTGGTCAAAATTTATCATAAACTAGTCAAAACTCTTGTTAAGACTTTACATTAGTCATTTTTCTTCCAAAACTTTCTTTTGGTCTCCTCGTGTAGTTATCATGAGAAAATATTCTTTTGATTACTTCACTTGGTCTCTATTGTCATGTAGATCTATTTGAGACCATAGATCTCATCTATTCGTGTATACCGTTTAAATAGATATACCTTTATTCAAATCATTCTCTCTTGCGTAGATCTCATTTACACAAGTACACAAATTTATCTTGGTGTTGTGTCCTCATTTTTCTCCCACTCTATCTTTAGAATAAATACACTAGAGATTCAAAGATAGCATATGAGACACAAATAATGATTTTTGAAGTATAAGGAGAACTATCTCATAGTTTGACTAATAGTTTTAGATTTCGTAAGTGTACTTGGTGATTAACTTTCCTTTAAGAGAGTTCATTAACTCAATATCACTTTGTAAATGATCATACACAAGTCTTTAGCTTGTGGTCATATAATGAATCCCATCATTATAGTTGTCTATTAGATTACTTTAAGTGAATAATCATATGTTTCTATGAGCAAGCATGTAAAGACGAATTTTAGAACAAGGATAAAAAAGATAAAACGGGTGACTTGGATTGCAAACCAAGCCACCATTATTCAAAATACAACCAATTATCCAAAATACATTTCCATGTCGAACACGGAAATCAAAAGGTTCTAAAATCCAAAACATAATTAAAATAGGACAATAAAAAGCGAAGCTTCATGGAAGTTATTCCTAGCTTCTCGATGGTTTCTCAAGCTTGCTTTTCTTTTCCCTTGTCCTTGCTTGGTGGAGGCCCTATTTACAATAAAAAGGGGATACATTATCACAACTTTGTATCACAATACCATAGTTGAATTAGAAACATAAAAGAGAGGATAGTCATTTACCTACTGGAGTGATCTTTCCAGCCTTAATATCACCAAGGTATTTGGAACAATTTCTTTTCCAATGTCCAATACCATTACAATAATGGCATTTATCAAGAGGACCCTTCTTGATTTTGGAAGTGCTAGCTTCTTAAGTCTTAGCTTTGGTGAAAGTGGGAGCTTGCTTCTTACCCTTCTTCCCATTCTTCTTGAATTTCCCCTTGCTTTTGGTGCTAATGTTAAGCACATCCTTGGGTGGGTTGACATTTAACCCCATGTCTCTTTCGGCTTGCACAAGTAGCTTGTGCAACTCTTCAAGAGACACGTCCTTTTCTTGCATGTTAAAATTCACCCGGAATTGAACATACGCTTTGACCTTGGATAAGGAGTGTAGAATCATATCTACAATGAGTTCTTTGGGGATTTCAACCTTTTGAATCTTCAAGGTCTCGACTAGCTCCATTAATTTGAGCACATGAGGGCTAACCTTTTGGCCCTCTTTGAAGTCGAGATTGAAGAATGCCGCGGCCGCCTCATATTGGACGATTCGCGGAGTTTGTGAAAACATTGTCACAAGCTTGGAGTAGGTTTCATTAGAGGTGCCCATTTTAAAGGCTCACCTTTGGAGATCCGCCTCCATCGCAAAGATCAACACATTTTTCATTGCTACGGACTCCTTATGGTAAGCCTCATATGCTTCCCTAGTGGCGGCGGTCGACCTAGTATTAGATTCGGGTGGAGAGGCCTCGGTGAGGTAACGAAACTTGTCGTCACCTTGGGCGGCTAATTTGAGTTGGGCATCCCAATCGGAGAAATTTGACCCATTCTTTTCAAGTTTTCATCGATCCATGAAGGATCGGAGCCATGAAGTATTAGCGAGAGGTGTGGCGTTTCGGTTTGGAGTAGCCATTTGTTATGAGAAATAGAAGCGGTCTACAAAACAAAATAGAAGGAGTAAAACAAATGTCGTTTTCATAATAATACTCGTAAAAATAAGTTTAAACAAGTTTTATTGCATTTATCTAGTGACCTCTACCCAACTTAATAAATGATTCCAAGACCCAAATTCATATTAATTTAGGCATCGATAAAGCCGAAAAACAACCCTTATCAATATAACTCGGTGGATTAACCTTTTAATCGATTCTACTTTTAGAACTCTTGGTCGATAAATTTACATTAAAATTTATCTTTAGCCCGAAACACATCCGGTAACCGTCGAGAATACTTTCGTTGAGTTCAACCCAAATTTCGAATAAATGTGTCCATGATCCAAACTTACATCAACTTGGGCATCGGTAAAGCCGAAAACAACCCTCAACTTTATAAATTCGGTGGGTAGACATTTATCACCCACTTCCCCTACGTAACAAGGTTTGTACCCCGGTAAAGCCGAGTGCACTCCCTCACGAAATAGGTTTTCATGGTTTCTACTTTTTGGTAAGGCTATGTCTCAATTGATTATTTTAGCGAGAGGTCATGTCAATTTATTATCTATCACGTTTTAAGTGAACTAAAGCGGTGAACTACGATAATTCTAATTGACACGGTCGATAAACTCGATTATGAAGACAATGCATGTTATAGTTATGGCGATTTAGCGATGCATGCAACATATAAATAAAATGCAAAACATAAAATAAATCCTAGTATGGCCTTCCTAAAATAGAAAATCTAATTAACTATTACATATTCGGAAACCAACTCCATTGGTCCCTTAAACTTCGGTTGTGCCACGCATCTCGAGGTAACACCGTCGTTATGTATCGCCTTCTTGAATGACACCGTCTTCATGGAACTCCGGAATAAATAAATAAATTACATAACAAATTACACAATTTCCTATTATACATATGTAACTAAAATAAAACAAATCTATTAAATTACAAAACGGTGATACGAGATCGCAATAAATTACAACCGAATCGATATTCCCATACATTTCGGGTAATACCAATTAAAACTAAGGCCATACTAAGTAAAAATACATAAAATAAAATTATGAAAATCATAAATAAAATGCAGCATTATAATATGTATGAACATGCCCAATTTTATGCTAAATCGCCTTTAAGGAGCCAATATCGTATATTACACGGTTTTTACGGATTTGCGTGATTCAACGTTTTATAATCACAAAAATTACATAAATTCATATTTATGCACAAGTTAATTACCCTAACCTCTTAGGACTCAAAATTAGTCTCCACTAACTATTTGACTATAATTAACTCATATTTCTTAAAATTGTTCATTAATTGACCTAAAAATACAATAAAAATGCTATAAACTTCAAATAAATCACAAAAATTCCAAATAAATTTAAATTTTGAAATTTAAACTTATGAACATTCTGGAAAAATACCATGACACTCATAATGTTCAAAAACTTAGGTTAAAATTTCGTAAAATTATCGGAAAAACTATGTTGCGGTTTATCGGATTTATCAAAGAAAACATAAAAACATGAGAATAATTATATTCATCAACTTTTCAATTTTAGATCTGAAAAAGATAATAAAATGCAACATCTGACGTTTTTCCTTTGTCATGAAATATGTTTTAGCATTATTCACTAAATAAGTCACTATTTATGCTATTTTTCATCAAAAATTCATAAATCATGCATAAAGACTTCAATATAGCCTATTATATTACACACATTTTTTAAAATTTCATGTGACAACATACTAAATTTCTATGACCAGATTCGAAATTTATCTCATATTAACCTATTTTTCATTTAAATTCGATTTTTATCATGAAAAATCCATATTTTTCATTTAAATTCGTTATATGTTTTCTATCTAGCATGCAACAAACTAATCCTAATGCAAGTGAGTTCTAATCCTAACAGCACGTATCCACACACAACACAAAGTTCCAAAAATGGAACATACTCATCAACAATAGCCCTTCCTCCTCAACAGTATATACTGTTATAAATCTATATCTCTTTACTCAACATATTCATAATGTTATAATTTTAATTTAGTCATAAAATTAAAAGATGATTATATGCATGCAAACTATAAGTAAAATAAGGAAGAAATCTTCATTCTTACATTGAGGATTTCAGTTTATATGGGCACAAGAGAGTTCTCCTACTCTCTTTTTCTTGAGCTCTCCTTAATGGATGAACAAGGATTCAAGAAGAGAATCCCTACCAAGGTTTTATACCCAAGATAACAACTTAATAAAATTAATATTATTATTACTAGAACAATAATAATTTTGTGTAAAAATGACCCAAAATATTTTTTGGTCTCTCTATTATTTTGGTTAAGAGAGAGGGAGGAGAAGGACGATTTTATCTTTCTAAAATTCTAATTTTAGATGAAATGGAATGAATGATACACTAGACTATTTGATAGTGTATATTAGGTAAAGTAATAAGAAAAACCCATGGTTTTTCTCATCACAAAACCGGGTGGAAGGGGGGAGGTTTTGATGGCCAATGCATGAACAAAGTGTTCTTCACAATGACCACTAGGTTTGCATGGCTAGTTTTAGGTAAATCATTATGCTTACCACTCACTAAATAAACATAATAATTTTTTAATACTCCCAATTATTTCGGTTTATATGGATAAAATGGACTCCATTTTATCTTTATCAAATTGTCAATTTGTCATATGTCACATGTCACATGTCACATAAATTTGTTATGTATTTTTAACATATTAAAAATCAACGCATTAATAAAAATACGTCATATACAAAAATCGACTTAGTAAGTCATAATTACTTGTGCCAAAATATTTTACCAATTATAAATCACAACATCTTGTATTTATAATAATTTATTTATTCAAATGCAATTGTTTCCTTAAACAATAATTTCATCTAAGTAATAAAACAATTTGATTACTTAGACCGTATCTTATCAAATTACAATGAGACACGTAAATATTACATCCAAAATCGTCCGTCAATTTTAAGTAATTTAATTAACCCGTATCATCATACGATCAATTAAATGATCAATTAAGAGTGTTACCCTTTAGGTATGACCAAAGGGGATCAACTGGTCACCACCGTCGCACGACAGTAATGTTAAACTCTAGTCAGCCAATCATTACCGATATGTGTGGACCAGTTGACAGTAAAATATTACTTCCCAATTGTATTCTTTAAAATGAGACTTAAACATGTGATCATCATGATCAACAGTTGTGATCGCATTATTGTCGGAGGACACATATTCCAACATATACAAGCGAAAAGAATTGGGCAAGGAAAAGAAATAGGAAAGAGTATACCAAGTATCTTCTAATTTCCTTGTCTCTGATTCTCCATGTGATGTGTGCCTATCCAAATTGTTAGATAAACCAAATATGTACAATAAATACAATGCATTTTTATGGGATCTTTTCAAAAAAATTCAATTTTAGGATTTTTATGATATTTTTCAATGTTTACAAATATGTACAAATATCTACAAGTGGATATTTCCCTCCCTACACTTGAACTTTTCCTCGTCCTCGATGGAACGAATGTAGGGAGTGGAATAAGAAAAGTAAATGCATATTTTTGGTGTTTCGATTTTTCAAAAATAAATAAATGTTTTTGTAGTTTTTTGTTTTTTGATGTTTAACGAATACAATGGATGAAATAGTCTATATGCTAAATGAAATGCAATACAATCATTGTATATGAATGCAACTAAGTTAACAAATATCACAAATGCATATGAAATAATGCAAGCTAATTATATGAATGCATGATTTTGGAGAGCTAATTTGAATTAACTCATATTCGGTCAAGTAAAATAAATGCAAATGCAAGGAAAATATAAATAAAGTAACGGAAGAGAATTTGTACAATGCGGTGGGTCTTGAGGGACTCCACAAAACCTCTTCATTCAAAGGCTTCATCTCTTGATTTCTCTAGTGACATAATCCATGTCACCACTACGCCAAATAAGACCATCAATAACGGTCAGATAATGCAATTACCGTTTTTAAATAAAAACACGGGACCGTTATTGCAATGATGGTTGTTAAATATTTACCACGGTTGTACAAACACGCGAACGTTATATAACATCAATAACGGATTTATAATACCATTATCATAACTCAAGAACCGTTATAAAATTGTTGTTAAATATGTTTATGGCAACAAGTATACTTTTTCAGAAACCGTTATTAAATCTTAATAACGGTTTCAAATCCATTGTCGTAGTTTACTATTGACAACGTTTTAACGTTCCAAATCCATTGTTAAATATTATATATGATAACGGTTCATTTCGTTATCTTATTTAATTGATTGTCATCATTTAATAACGGCTTTATGGCATGCAAAACCGTTGTTATATTTATATATTGACAACGATATATAACCGTTATCTATTTTTATTGATGAAACTTTGACAATGCTTCTGCTTAAATAAACCGTTGTAAAAGTTTTGAATTCAACAACGGTTATCGTTCGTTATCTTATATTTTTGGCGCTTTGAATGGGAGGGAAAATATGTTAACGGTTATTTATCTAAATAAAAACGTTGTCAAATAGTTGTTTGCAACGGGTTGTTTTTAACTGTTATCGTTTTTAATTATTGTTTTTTAAAAAAAAAATGATTTTAGCTTGTTCTAGCAGCTGCTGAAATGCTATTTTTTCAGCACCGTTTCTAGCAGCTGCTGAAATGCTATTTTTTCAGTAGGGTAGCATTCCAGCAGCTGTGCACTGCAAAAATTCAATCCTGCCGCAAAATATTATACCCTATGATCAATTAAACCCAGTTTAAAAACAGTACAAACAGGATGTTCAAAAGCCAAAACATAACTTCCTCAAAAAAACAAAAGAAGCCAATACACAATGGCTCTATATATACACGTGTACATAAAGCATGAGCAAACTATTGAGACTCCGATAATGAAGCAACATAACTGGCCCACATATTTCTCAACTGGCTGATGTCCTCTTGCGAATATTCTGGGGCTATGCTGAGTATTAGTGGAAACTACAATTCAAAATATTCATAATTAAAATAGATATAACATGGAAGTATACTGAATTGAACTCAATTTATGTCTGAAATAGTTTTTTAAATCACACTAACCCGTATCGGAATGGTAGAATAATTTTCGTTGATAACCTCCCAAGTGGACTGAGCAGCGTAAAAGGCGCATTGTTTGTCGTCTGGTGCTTTAGGAGACTATTATATAAATTACACACAAATCAGCTGAATTAGATAATCTACCTCTCGCATAAACATAAATTAAATGATACGAGTAATTATTAAGAATACTTTTACTAACGGCATGATAAAATTCGGATCAATGTTGCTTTCATATTTCTCAAGTGGACATAATCTTCTTTTTGCTTCAAAAACACTAATTCATAAATATACACACATGCCATTATTATTTGCATATATATATAGCTCTAGTCATATAATAATAAATGACATTATTGAAGGTTATAAACTTACTCAGTTATCATCTTTAAACAACTGTCAGAGGGTCTGCCTTCGCGAGAGTCAATCCAGTACACTGTTTTTGTTTTCACTTGGATTGCCAGTAGCACCCAATGCTTTCTATTCAATTTGGGACATTGAACTGTTAATTAGTACATTTACATGCATGTAATGTAACACCTCTCATTTTCGACTAATTAAAAGTTAACTTTTACATACAAAACGCGCCGAAATATAGGGATATTATAATTAATATACAAAGTCTCTTGTTACAAATCTCTTTTACACAATAAATTATAAAATAAAACAAAACTTTTAGAAGGCTTTAAATAAAATCTACACTTGAAATAAAATCTTGTTGAACTGCAGCGGAAGTAACCTGAAATAAACCAGAAGACAGAAAGGAACTACCCCTATGACGAGTAGCCCAGAAGGGAGAAAATACGTCAGCCAGAAGTTGAGTAACAGATAATACCTCAACATTATCAGCTTAATTTTGGTTATGTGTGGAAACACAGACACGTAAAAATGAAAATAAACACAGAGTATAATAAAAACACTCCCCGGTCATTAATATCAACGTCAAGCTACTACACAATACTTCCATATATAATCACTCTCTCGTCCCAATAGTTAACCTAGTCTCATCTCATTACTCCGTCTCGCTCATTACTCTGTACCATAATATAATAATCCAATGTAACCACGTATCGTATACTCATCATCGCTCCTAAGGCAAGGACAAGGGGTGAGTGAACAAGCGGATAAGACCGCGAAACAATATTTTCATCTTAATATCGATTCCAACTCATAATAGTTAATATAACTCAGTAACCATGGTCAAACTGGACCGTAAACATAACTTGGCTCAAAGGCCCCATAACTCAATTCCAGTAACCAATCTCAATTTCAATATCATATTGTCAAAGGTTAAAAATCTTTGCTCAACACTTAAAGTATAACTCTAAGCTACTCACCCGCTATCCAAGGTCAAAGGAAAAGACAATTAAGGATACAATACGAGGCCAAAATCCAAAAGCTCGATCAACTTTACTGCACACGGCACGAGATCAAAAATTAAATTGCCAACATCAACCATTATCTAATGACGTAACATGAATCATCATGATTCTCAATGTAATAATGCCAACATGAATTTCCTATGCAATCACCATGCTTGTAGAACCCAAACATGCGTGTTCCTTAAATTAAATTAAACAACAACACTATCTAAATCCATATTCAACCATACGTACATCTTAATTCCAATTCTTCCGCAATAATGAAACTCTCAAGCCTTTGATTAATAAACCCATCTCACAAACAAAAGAATTAACCTTTTGATAGAAAATATTAATTATAGGAATCAATGACAAATAGTTCCGCATAAATAAAAATCTCTGCATACAGATGAAACCGTAATTAATTGAAAACAGTTAGAAAGTAATTCATCCAACCTCGAACAATAATAATAATAATAATAATAATAATAATAATAATAATAATAATAATAATAATAATAATAATAATAATAATAATAATAATAATAATAATAATAATAATAATAATAATATTAATAATAATAATAATAATAATAATAATAATAATAATAATAATAATAATAATAATAATAATAATAATAATAATAATAATAATAATAATAATAGTTCCATGTTGCTGGTTGATTTCCAGAATGCGTTCAACCTTGTTGACCGTTCGACCATGCTTCAGGAGGTCCGACGTCGGTGCCCGGCTCTTTCCCGTTGGGTGGAGTTTTGTTATTCCAGCCCGACCCGCCTTTTTTATGGTGAGCACTGCTTGTGGTCTTGTCAGGGTGTTCAGCAGGGTGATCCGTTGGGGCCTTTGCTTTTCGCGTTGGTTTTGCATCCCTTGGTTTGCAAGATCCGGGACACTTTTGACCTCACTTTGCAGGCATGGTACTTAGATGATGGCACCATTGTGGGAGATACTTTGGAGGTGGGGAAGGTGTTGGACTTGATTAGGTTGGATGGCCCTCGTTTTGGTTTACACCTAAATGTCTCCAAGACGGAGGTCTTTTGGCTGTTGAGGATCCGGAGCGGCTTCGGGGTTTTCCCCACTTCTATTTCTCGACCATTGCGCGGTGTTACAGTTTTGGGAGGACCACAAGACTTGTCCTGGTTTTAGCAAAGTGAGATTGTGGCGGAGAGTAACTAAGACCATTGAGTGATGGACTTGGTTGCGAGGATTGAGGACCCGCAGTGTGAGTTGCTTCTTCTTCGAGCTTGTACTGGTATATCTAAGCTTTACTTCTCTCTTCGTACTTGCTCCCCTAGTGTTTTTGGGTCTGTCCATCTTCCTTTTGATGCCGCTCTGCGTTCTAGCTTGGAACGTATTGTCACCGCTGCGTCGGGCCGGGTTTTGGGGATTGGCGGTGGCGCCTTGCTACATTCCCTTTTCATCTGGGTGGCCTTGGTGTTTATGCGGCCGGAGATGTTTTGTTCTATGCTTTTATTGCGTCCCGCTTGCAGTCTCATTGGTTTGGGCTAAGCTCCTCGGCCCTTCTCGTGTTGTAGCCGCCGGCCCCGCTTTTGATGATGCCGCATGTGTGTTTATCGCAACTACAGGTTCGATATATTAGGTCGCTCTAGTGAAATTGCTGCCCCAAACTTATGAAGAAATTGGCAGACATTTATTTCACGACGGTTGCTCACGCCTCGTAGTCTGCTTTTTTCTTTGACACCTCGCCGAGATCGCTCTTTGGCGGTCTCGGCAGGTTCTCACTCCTCCGATTGGTTGCGTGCGGTTCCTATCTCGGGGTTGGGTCGGACTATGAACGGGAGGACTTACCGTAGTGTGCTTTGGGGTATCGTCTGGGTGTTCCGTTATTCTCGGTATCTAGGCCCTGTCCTGCTTGCTCTCGGGTTTTTGCTGGGGATGTTTTTGGGGACCACGCTGTTTCTTGTACTGGTACTGTGGGCGTTAAACATCGGCATAACCTTGTCCGGGACACTCTCTTCGACATCTGCTATAGATCTGGTATTTCTGCGGGGAAGGAGGTTGATATCGGTTTGGTTGATGGGCATGGTGGCTCTCTTCGTCCTGCGGATTTATTGCTTTATTCTTGGGACAGGGGGCGTGATGTGTGCGTCGACCTGACGGGTTCTTCACCTTTGACTCAGACTGGGTTGGCAGATTTTGTGCCGGGCCGGGTTGTCGCTGATGCTGCTCAGCGAAAGTGTGCTAAGTATGGGGATTTGTGCGCGGTAGCGGGTTATGGTTTCCTACCTTTCTCTTTCTCTTCACTCGGGGAGTTGAGTTCGGATCTTTGTTGCCTTGCTCAAGCGGATCCGAAATTCTCGGTATCTCGGATCTTTGGGGCTCGGGTAGCCGCTTACATTTTTACTCGTATTAGCTTTACTATTGCTAAGGGTGTGGGAGCCCAGATTGTCTCTCGGCTCCCCACCAATTTCATGTAAACATTTTGTTTTTATTATAATGAAAGCTGTGCGCATTTTATAATAATAAAAAAAAAAAAAAAAAAAAAATAATAATAATAATAATAATAATAATAATAATAATAATAATAATAATAATAATAATAATAATAATAATAATAATAATAATAATAAGGTCGGTAGAATCGTGTTACCTTTCACAAAACGAGGCAAACCGACATTGATCAATATATCCGAATAAAACACCATGTATTGAAATTACCGAACACGAAAAGTAGGATAGAGATGCAAAAGGCGTGATAGAGATTATGACAAGGGAATGTTTGGCCATTATAATGTAAGTACGTGGTGAGTGTAGGAGCATATGAGGGGTTAGGCGGCATTAGGAAGAGACTTAGGATTAATGCTAGATTATGTTACAATATAGGGTTTGATAGATAGAATTGTAACCGTGATTATAAATAAGAAAAAGAAGTTGGATTTCTGGCTTATCTAATATTGCTAGGACTTTAAAATCGTAAAATAATGTAAATTAATCAATTTTTAATAAAAATAGGAATACTAGCTCAAAGAAAATATTAAAAATATTAGGAATATTACACTCTTCCTTCTTAAAAGGAACTTCGTCCTGTAGTTCAGATTTGAAAAAAACTGAAACTCTTTCGAAAATTTTATGGTGTTATAATCTACCCTCCTTAAAAATAAAGTTCATCCCCAAACTTAAAGTAAAATTATATCAAAATTTGAAATATTAGAAAATATTAGTCAAAAGTGACTCAAACAAGAATTTAAGAAAACACTTTGAAAAGTAAAAAGTCGGCGTCAAGATATGAGGTTCTCGACACCTAACCAAGAAAGAACCCGCTTTGATAACAATTGTAAAACCCCTCATTTTCAACTAATTAAAACTTAACTTTTACATACAAAACGCGCCGAAATATAGGGATATTATAATTAATATACAAAGTCTCTTGTTACAAATCTCTTTTACACAATAAATTATAAAACAAAACAAAACTTTTAGAAGACTTTAAATAAAATCTTCACTTGAAATAAAATCCTTTTGAACTGCAGCGGAAGTAACCTGAAATAAACCAGAAGACAGAAAGGAACTACCCCTATGACGAGTAGCCCAGAAGGGAGAAAATACGTCAGCCGGAAAGCTGAGTAACAGATAATACCTCAATATAAGAAGCTTAATTTTGGTCATGGTGTGGAAACACAGACACGTAAAAATGAAAATAAACACAGAGTATAATAAAAACACTACTCGGTCACTAATCTCAACGTCAAGCTACTACCCAATATTTCCATAATATAATCACTCTCTTGTCCCAATAGTTAACCTAGTCTCATCTCATTATTCCGTCTCGCTCATTACTCTGTCCCATAATATAATAATCCAATGTAACCACGTATCGGATTCTCATCATCGCTCCCAAGCCAAGGACCAGGGGTGAGTGAACAAGCGGATCACACCGCGAAACAATATTTCTATCTCAATATCGATTCCAACACATAATAATTAATATAACTCAGTAACCATGGTCACACTGGACCGTAAACATAACTTGGCTCAAAGGCCCCATAACTCAATTCCAGTAACCAATCTCAATCTCAATATCATATTATCAAAGGTTTAAAACCTGTGCTCAACACTTAAAGTATAACTCTAAGCTACTCACCCACTAGCCAAGGTCAAAGGAAAAGACAATTAAGGATACAATACGAGGCTAAAATCCAAAAGCTCGATCAACTTTACTGCACACGGCACAAGATCAAAAATCAAATTGCCAACATCAACCATTATTTAATGACGTAACATGAATCATCATGATTCTCAATGTAATAATGCCAACATGAATTTCCTATGCAATCACCATGCTTGTAGAATCCAAACATGCGTGTTCCTTAAATTAAATTCAACAACAGCACTATCTAAATCCATATTCAACCATACGTACATCGCAATTCCAGTTCTTCCGCAATAAAGAAACTCTCAAGCCTTTAATTAATAAACCCATCTCACAAACAAAAGAATTAACCTTTTGATAGAAAATATTAATTATAGGAATCAATCACAAAGAATTCCGCATAAATAAAAATCTCTGCATATAGATGAAACCGTAATTAACTGAAAACAATTAGAAAGTAATTCATCCAACCTCGAACAATAATAATAATAATAATAATAATAATAATAATAATAATAATAATAATAATAATAATAATAGGGCCGGTTGAATCGTGTTACCTTTCACAAAACGAGGCAAACCGACATTGATCAACATATCCGAATAAAACACCATGTATTGAAATTACCGAACACGAAAAGTGGGATAGAGATGCAAAAGGCGTGATAGAGATTATGACAAGTGAAAGTTTGGCCAATATAATGTAAGTAATGGTGAGTGTAGAAGCATATGAGGGGTTAGGCGGCATTAGGAGGAGACTTAGGATTAATGCTAGATTATTTTACAATATAGGGTTTGATAGATAGAATTGTAACCTTGATTATAAATAAGAAAAAGAAGTTAGATTTCTGGCTTATTTAATGTTGCTAGGACTTTAAAATAGTAAAATAATGTAAATAAATCAGTTTTTAATAAAAATAGAAATACTAGCTCAAAGAAAATATTAAAAATATTAGGAAGTTCGGATTTGAAAAAAAACTGAAACTCTTTCGAAAATTTTATGGTGTTATAATCTACCCTCCTTAAAAATAAAGTTCGTGCCGAAACTTAAAGTAAAATTATATCAAAATTTGAAATATTTGAAAATATTAGTCAAAAGTGACTCAAACAAGAATTTAAGAAAACACTTTGAAAAGTGAAAAGTCGGCACCAAGATATATGGATCTCGACACCTAACCAAGAAAGAACCCGCTCTGATACCAATTGTAACACCCCTCATTTTCGACAAATTAAAACTTAACTTTTACATACAAAAAACGCCGAAATATAGGGTTATTATAATTAATATACAAAGTCTCTTGTTACAAATCTCTTTTACACAATAAATTATAAAACAAAACAAAACTTTTAGAAGACTTTAAATAAAATCTTCACTTGAAATAAAATCTTTTTGAACTGCAGCGGAAGTAACCTGAAATAAACCAGAAGACAGAAATGAACTACCCCCATGACGAGTAGCCCAGAAGGGAGAAAATATATCAGCCGAAAACCTGAGTAACAGATAATACCTCAATATAGGCAACTTAATTTTGGTCATGGTGTGGAAACACAGACACGTAAAAATGAAAATAAACACACAGTATAAAAAAAACACTCCCCGGTCACTAATCTCAACGTCAAGCTACTACACAATATTTCCATAATATAATCACTCTCTCCTCCCAATAGTTAACCTAGTCTTATATCATTACTCCGTCTCGCTCATTACTCTGTCCCATAATATAATAATCCAATGTAAACACGTATCGTATTCTCATCATCACTCCTAAGCCAAGGACAAGGGGTGAGTGAACAAGCGGATAAGACCGCGAAACAATATTTCCATCTCAATATCAATTCCAACTCATAATAATTAATATAACTCAGTAAACATAACTTGGCTCAAAGGCTCCATAACTCAATTCCAGTAACCAATCTCAATTTCAATATCATATTGTCAAAGGTTCAAAACCTGTGCTCAACACTTAAAGTATAACTCTAAGCCACTCACCCGCTAGCCAAGGTCAAAGGAAAAGACAATTAACGATACATTACGAGGCCAAAATCCAAAAGCTCGATCAAGTTTACTGCACAGGGCACAAGATCAAAAATCAAATTGCCAACATCAACCATTATTTAATGACGTAACATGAATCATCATGATTCTCAATGTAATAATGCCAACTTGAATTTCCTATGCAATCACCATGCTTGAAGAACCCAAACATGCGTGTTCCTTAAATTAAATTCAACAACAGCACTATCTAAATCCCCATTCAACCTTACGTACATCGCAATTCCAGTTCTTCCGCAATAAAGAAACTCTTAAGCCTTTAATTAATAAACACATCTCACAAACAAAAGAATTAACTTTTTCATAGAAAATATTAATTATAAGAATCAATCACAAATAATTCCGCATAAATAAAATCTATGCATATAGATGAAACCGTAATTAATTGAAAACAGTTAGAAAGTAATTCATCCAACCTCGAACAATAATAATAATAATAATAATAATAATAATAATAATAATAATAATAATAATAATAATAATAATAATAATAATAATAATAATAATAATAATAATAATAATAATAATAATAATAATAATAATAATAATAATAATAATAATAATAGGGCCGGTATAATCGTGTTACCTTTCACAAAACGAGGCAAACCGACATTGATCAACATATCCGAATAAAACACCATGTATTGAAAATACCGAACACGAAAAGTGGGATAGAGATGCAAAAGGCGTGATAGAGATTATGACAAGTGAAATTTTGGCCAATATAATGTAAGTACGTGGTGAGTGTAGGACATATGAGGGGTTAGGCGGCATTAGGAGGAGACTTAGGATTAATGCTAGATTATTTTACAATATAGGGTTTGATAGATAGAATTATAACCGTGATTATAAATAAGAAAAAGAAGTTGGATTTCTGGCTTATCTACTGTTGGTAGGACTTTAAAATAGTAAAATAATCTAAATAAATCAGTTTTTAATAAAAATAGCAATACTAGCTCAAAGAAAATATTAAAATTATTAGGAAGTTCGGATTTGAAAAAAAAAACGAAACTCTTTCGAAAATTTTATGGTGTTATAATCTACCCTCCTTAAAAATAAAGTTCGTGCCGAAACTTAAAGTAAAATTATATCAAAATTTGAAATATTAGAAAATATTAGTCAAAAGTGACTCAAACAAGAATTTAAGAAAACACTTTGAAAAGTGAAAAGTCGGCACCAAGATATATGGATCTCGACACCTAACCAAGAAAGAACCCGCTCTGATACCAATTGTAACACCCCTCATTTTCGACTAATTAAAACTTAACTTTTACATACAAAAAACGCCGAAATATAGGGATATTATAATTAATATGCAAAGTCTCTTGTTACAAATCTCTATTACACAATAAATTATAAAACAAAACAAAACTTTTAGAAGACTATAAATAAAATCTTCACTTGAAATAAAATCCTTTTGAACTGCAGCGGAAGTAACCTGAAATAAACCAGAAGACAGAAATGAACTACCCCCATGACGAGTAGCCCAGAAGGGAGAAAATACATCAGCCGGAAAGCTGAGTAACAGATAATACCTCAATATAAGCAACTTAATTTTGGTCATGGTGTGGAAACACAGACACGTAAAAATGAAAATAAACACAGAGTATAAAAAAACCACTCCCCGGTCACTAATCTCAACGTTAAGCTACTACACAATATTTCCATAATATAATCACTTTCTCGTCCCAATAGTTAACCTAGTCTCCTCTCATTACTCCGTCTCGCTCATTAATCTGTCCCATAGTAAAATAATCCAATGTAACCACGTATCGTATTCTCATCATCTCTCCTAAGCCAAGGACAAGGGGTGAGTGAACAAGCGGATAAGACCGCGAAACAATAGTTCCATCTCAATATCAATTCCAACTCATAATAATTAATATAACTCAGTAACCATGGTCACACTGGACCGTAAACATAACTTGGCTCAATGACCCCATAACTCAATTCCAGTAACCAATCTCAATTTCAATATCATATTGTCAAAGGTTCAAAACCTGTGCTCAACACTTGAAGTATAACTCTAAGCTACTCACCCGCTAGCCAAGGTCAAAGGAAAAGACAATTAACGATACAATACGAGGCCAAATTCCAAAAGCTCGATCAAGTTTACAGCACACGGCACAAGATCAAAAATCAAATTGCCAACCTCAACCATTATTTAATGACGTAACATGAATCATCATGATTCTCAATGTAATAATGCCAACATGAATTTCCTATGCAATCACCATGCTTGAAGAACCTAAACATGCGTGTTCCTTAAATTAAATTCAACAACAGCACTATCTAAATCCATATTTAACCATACGTACATCGCAATTCCAATTCTTCCGTAATAAAGAAACTTTCAATCTTTTAATTAATAAACTCGTCTCAAAAACAAAAGAATTAACTTTTTGACAGAAAATATTAATTATAAGAATCAATCACAAATAATTCCGCATAAATAAAAATCTCTGCATATAGATGAAACCGTAATTAATTGAAAACAGTTAGAAAGTAATTCATCCTACCTCGAAAAACAACAACAACAATAATAATAATAATAATAATAATAATAATAATAATAATAATAATAATAATAATAATAATAATAATAATAATAATAATAATAATAATAATAATAATAAGAAAGTAATTCATCCTACCTCGAACAACAACAACAACAACAACAATAATAATAATAATAATAATAATAATAATAACAATAATAATAATATTAATAATAATAATAATAATAATAATAATAATAATAATAATAATAATAATAATAATAATAATAATAATAATAATAATAATAATAATAATAGGGCCGGTAGAATCGTGTTACCTTTCACAAAACGAGGCAAACCGACATTGATCAACATATCCGAATAAAACACCATATATTGAAATTACCGAACACGAAAAGTGGTATAGAGATGCAAAAGGCGTGATAGAGATTATGACAAGTGAAAGTTTGGCCAATATAATGTAAGTACATGGTGAGTGTAGAAGCATATGAGGGGTTAGGCGGCATTAGGAGGAGACTTAGGATTAATGCTAGATTATTTTACAATATAGGGTTTGATAGATAGAATTGTAACCGTGATTATAAATAAGAAAAAGAAGTAGGATTTCTGGCTTATCTAATGTTGCTAGGACTTTAAAATAGTAAAATAATGTAAATAAATCCGTTTTAATAAAAATAGCAATACTAGCTCAAAGAAAATATTAAAAATATTAGGAAGTTTGGATTTGAAAAAAAACTGAAACTCTTTCGAAAATTTTATGGTGTTATAATCTACCCTCCTTAAAAATAAAGTTCATCCTGAAGCTTAAAGTAAAATTATATCAAAATTTGATATATTAGAAAATATTAGTCAAAAGTGACTCAAACAAGAATTTAAGAAAACACTTTGAAAAGTGAAAAGTCGGCGTCAAGAGATGAGGATCTCGACACCTAACCAAGAAAGAACCCGCTCTAATACCAATTGTAACACCACTCATTTTCGACTAATTAAAACTTAATTTTTACATACAAAACTCGCCGAAATATAGGGATATTATAATTAATATACAAAGTCTCTTGTTACAAATATCTTTTACACAATAAATTATAAAATAAAAAAAACATTTAGAAGACTTTAAATAAAATCTTCACTTGATATAAAATCCTTTTGAACTGCAACGGAAGTAACCTGAAATAAACCAGAAGACAGAAAGGAACTACCTCCATGACGAGTAGCCCAGAAGGGAGAAAATACGTCAGCCGGAAAGCTGAGTAACAAATAATACCTCAATATAAGCAACTTAATTTTGGCCATGGTGTGGAAACACAGACACGTAGAAATGAAAATAAACACAGAGTATAAAAAAACCACTCCCCGGTCACTAATCTCAACGTCAAGCTACTACACAATATTTCCATAATATAATCACTCTCTCGTCCCAAAAGTTAACCTAGTCTCATCTCATTACTCCGTCTCGCTCATTAATCTGTCCCATAGTATAATAATCCAATGTAACCACGTATCGTATTCTCATCATCTCTCCTAAGCCAAGGACAAGTGGTGAATGAACAAGCGGATAAGACCGCGAAACAATAGTTCCATCTCAATATCAATTCCAACTCATAATAATTAATATAACTCAGTAACCATGGTCACACTGGACCGTAAACATAACTTGGCTCAATGTCCCCATAACTCAATTCCAGTAACCAATCTCAATTTCAATATCATATTTTCAAAGGTTCAAAACCTGTGCTCAACACTTAAAGTATAACTCTAAGCTACTCACCCGCTAGCCAAGGTCAAAGGAAAAGACAATTAACGATACAATACGAGGCCAAAATCCAAAAGCTCGATCAAGTTTACAGCACACGGCGCAAGATCAAAAATCAAATTGCCAACATCAACCATTATTTAATGACGTAACATGAATCATCATGATTCTCAATGTAATAATGCCAACATGAATTTCCTATGCAATCACCATGCTTGTAGAACCTAAACATGCGTGTTCCTTAAATTAAATTCAACAACAGCACTATCTAAATCCATATTTAACCATACGTACATCACAATTCCAATTCTTCCGCAATAAAGAAACTTTCAAGCTTTTAATTAATAAACTCGCCTCACAAACAAAAGAATTAACTTTTTGATAGAAAATATTAATTATAAGAATCAATCACAAATAATTCCGCATAAATAAAAATCTCTGCATATAGATGAAACCGTAATTAATTGAAAACAGTTAGAAAGTAATTCATCCTACCTCGAACAACAATAATAATAATAATAATAATAATAATAATAATAATAATAATAATAATAATAATAATAATAATAATAATAATAATAATAATAATAATAATAATAATAATAATAATAGGGCCGGTAGAATCGTGTTACCTTTCACAAAACGAGGCAAACCGACATTGATCAACATATCCGAATAAAACACCATGTATTGAAATTACCGAACACGGAAAGTGGGATAGAGATGCAAAAGGCGTGATAGAGATTATGACAAGTGAAAGTTTGGCCAATATAATGTAAGTACATGGTGAGTGTAGAAGCATATGAGGGGTTAGGCGGCATTAGGAGGAGACTTAGGATTAATGCTAGATTATTTTACAATATAGGGTTTGATAGATAGAATTGTAACCGTGATTATAAATAAGAAAAAGAAGTAGGATTTCTGGCTTATCTAATGTTGCTAGGACTTTAAAATAGTAAAATAATGTAAATAAATCCGTTTTAATAAAAATAGCAATACTAGCTCAAAGAAAATATTAAAAATATTAGAAAGTTTGGATTTGAAAAAAAACTGAAACTCTTTCGAAAATTTTATGGTGTTATAATCTACCCTCCTTAAAAATAAAGTTCATCCTGAAACTTAAAGTAAAATTATATCAAAATTTGATATATTAGAAAATATTAGTCAAAAGTGACTCAAACAAGAATTTAAGAAAACACTTTGAAAAGTGAAAAGTCGGCGTCAAGATATGAGGATCTCGACACCTAACCAAGAAAGAACCCGCTCTAATACCAATTGTAACACCACTCATTTTCGACTAATTAAAACTTAACTTTTACATACAAAACTCGCCAAAATATAGGGATATTATAATTAATATACAAAGCCTCTTGTTACAAATCTCTTTTACACAATAAATTATAAAATAAAAAAAAAACTTTTAGAAGACTTTAAATAAAATCTTCACTTGATATAAAATGCTTTTGAACTGCAACGGAAGTAACCTGAAATAAACCAGAAGACAGAAAGGAACTACCCCCATGACGAGTAGCCCAGAAGGGAGAAAATACGTCAGCCGGAAAGCTAAGTAACAAATAATACCTCAATATAAGCAACTTAATTTTAGTCATGGTGTGGAAACACAGACACGTAAATATGAATATAAACACAGAGTATAATAAAAACAATCCCCTGTCAGTAATCTCAACGTCAAGCTACTACACAATATTTCCATAATATAATCACTCTCTCGTCCCAATAGTTAACCTAGTCTCATCTCATTACTCCGTCTCGCTCATTACTCTGTCCCATAATATAATAATCCAATGTAACCACGTATCGTATTCTCATCATCGCTCCTAAGCCAAGGACAAGGGGTGAGTGAACAAGCGGATAAGACCGCGAAACAATATTTCCATCTCAATATCGATTCCAACTCATAATAATTAATATAACTCAGTAACCATGGTCACACTGGACCGTAAATATAACTTGGCTCAAAGGACCCATAACTCAATTCCAGTAACCAATCTCAATTTCAATATCATATTGTCAAAGGTTCAAAACCTGTGCTCAACACTAAAAGTATAACTCTAAACTACTCACCCGCTAGCCAAGGTCAAAGGAAAAGACAATTAATGATACAATACGAGGCCAAAATCAAAAAGCTCGATCAACTTTACTGCACACGGCACAAGATCAAAAATCAAATTGCCAACATCAACCATTATTTAATGACGTAACATGAATCATCATGATTCTCAATCTAATAATGCCAACATGAATTTCCTATGCAATCACCATGCTTGTAGAACCCAAACATGCGTGTTCCTAAAATTAAATTCAACAACAGGACTATCTAAATCCAAATTCAACCATACGTACATCGCAATTCCAATTCTTCCGCAATAAAGAAACTTTCAAGCCTTTAATTAATAAACTCATCTCACAAACAAAGGAATTAACTTTTTGATAGAAAATATTAATTATAAGAATCAATAACAAATAATTCCCTATAAATAAAAATCTCTGCATATAGATGAAACCGTAATTAATTAAAAACAGTTAGAAAGTAATTCATCCAACCTCAAATAATAATAATAATAATAATAATAATAATAATAATAATAATAATAATAATAATAATAATAATAATAATAATAATAATAATAATAATAATAATAATAATAATAATAATACAGCCGGTAGAATCGTGGCACCTTTCACAAAACGAGGCAAACCGAAATTGATCAACATATCCGAATAAAACACCATGTATTGAAATTACCGAACACGAAAAGTGGGATAGAGATGCAAAAGGCGTGATAGAGATTATGACAAGGTAAAGTTTGGCCAATATAATGTAAGTACGTGGTGAGTGTAGGAGCATATGAGGGGTTAGGCGGCATTAGGAGGAGACTTAGGATTAATTCTAGATTATGTTACAATAAAGGGTTTGATAGATAGAATTGTAACCTTGATTATAAATAAGAAAAAGTTGGATTTCTGGCTTATCTAATGTTGGGGGACTTTAAAATAGTAAAATAATATAAATAAATCAGTTTTTAATAAAAATAGCATTACTAGCTCAAAGAAAATATTAAAAATATTAGGAGTATTACACTCTTCCCCCCTTAAATGGAACTTCGTCCCGAAGTTCGGATTTGAAAAAAACTGAAACTCTTTCGAAAATTTTATGGTGTTATAATCTACCCACCTTAAAAATAAAGTTCGTCCCCAAATTTAAAGTAAAATTATATCAAAATTTGAAATATTAGAAAATATTAGTCAAAAGTTCGTCCCCAAACTGAAATATTTGAAATATTAGAAAATATTTCTGGCTTATCTAATGTTGCTAGGACTTTAAAATAGTAAAATAATATAAATAAATCAGTTTTTAGTAAAAATAGCAATACTAGCTCAAAGAAAATATTAAAAATATTAGGAGTATTACATTTAAGCATGTTAATAATAAATTTATGGAATCGTGATTCATTACAATAATCACGTACTATACATAAATATTCTCATTGTAGGGGCAAGCCATAGTGTTTTTGTCGATATCAACCGACAAGCGATACTATTGATTTGTTCTTCGTATGAAATTTTGCGCACAGAGAACGCCTTAGGACTCAACAATCCGTAGGCGTGAATTGGGAACTTCCTCTCAGCAATCTGATTGTTCGGGTACCTATCACGCCACATGGAACGAAGAATGTTTTTGTAATTGATAATTTAAACAAACATCATTATTCCTAAATGGAAATGACTAAATAGTTTTAAAAATAAAACTTAGTTCATCCAAATGAAAATGTGAATAGCATCTAAATTGTCAAGGTCGACAAATTCCACCAGCTGCTTCGGGTCCAGTACTGATATATCAGATGCGCCCATAATTTCCACTTCAATGTTAATCATGACTAGATCCTCTCTAGGTGACTTCTTTACAGCTAGGTTGTGCAAAGACTTCAGCGAAGTAGTTTTCATTTTTTTTCTTATATGCACACGATTCATAATAAGGATCATAAGCAGGCTTGGCTGCAACAAAAGTAGCTGGCTTATATTGTATATTCTGTGGTTTTGTTTTTGGGGAAGACGTAGTCCTTTCGGTGACTTTTTCAGTTGACGTAGTAGTAAATGCTTTAGCTGCCGCCATTACTTTGCTTAACCTTTGTGAATGTAAAGGTTAAAGAACTTACGATATGTTAATATTGTCTGCATATAGGTACCTCGGGGATGACAACATTGATGAGGTTGTCAGGCCATTGCACATAAGAACTTAAGGCTTCTTTCAAGTAAGTGACCTCCTTATTAGGAAATGGTACTTTTACTTCCCCATACTCGTCTTTATATAATTGGGACACTTCCACTTTCCTGCATTTGTCACGAAGGGGTATACCATGAACCTTAACTTGTTGAAGCCGGTCGTAAGCGAACACGTATCCCCAGGCAATAGAAACTTTCTGTTTCCCCTGTAAATAGAACAGAAGACAAGCCACCTTGCAATCGCCGTTCACGACAACTTTAATTAATTAGTACACATACATTCAATACCTTTAATAAATTTCATAAGTAAAAAACGTGTATGATATGAATAATTATAAACTAGCAGCTATTACCTTTTTCGGTGTTGAGAAGAACGTCTCATCATCAACTACCTCAATCTCATCCTGTGTCACGGCCTTCGTGGCTTCCTCTTCCTCTTCAACTGCCTGAAATCGATCCTCGGCTCCCACCTCAGTCTCCTTTGCCATTTCCTTCTCCCTTTCCATGTCCTTCTCGACTTCCTTATGTACATTAACACTTGTCCATAAAACACATACTGATTTTCCAAATCATATAACAAATTGTATATAAGACATAAATATTATTACCTCTTTTTCCTCCTCCTCCTCTGCTTCCTTTATGACTTCTTGAACCATATCCAACTCTTCTTCTAATGCCTTTTCCCCAGTTTTCAACATTCTCAGCATCAACCTGGCCATTTTCTGTAGTTGTGTAGTAGAAATTAATATCATCATATATTGTTATAAATTATGTTGGTTCAAATACAGTATTTATACGATTACCTTCTTGGAATCATCACCACTCATCATCCTTCGAGTAGTTTTCCCAAAATACTAAGTGATACCAACATGCGTCGATACCCCTCTCACACGACCTGGATGCTCTGCTTTGCCGATTGCCCTAGTAAGAATGTCATCACGTCCTTGAGGCTTTCATTTTCCTTCATGTACCTCATTCTCACATATCCTCTACATACACAAAAAATCATTAAGCAACTAAATTTTATTTAAACTCACAATTATATAACTCCGACCACCAAGGGTAAGAGTGACATATTAAGTCAAACTTACAATTTTCTCTTTGATGTCCTTATCATATTCAGTTTCCGTCATTCCGTTCTTAGGAGTGTGACCTTCCACCCAAGCGTTGTGACGACTGAATTTTCTAAGCTTTGCCTACAATTCATTCATCACATTGATATCCTCTCAAAATATGTATGATTACTATGAACATATAAAACATCCGACAAAAACACCTAATAGTCTAATACTATAAGCATTATGTACTTACAAGTTTCGTCTTAATCAATTTATAACCACCTCGGGAGCCATAAAAGACAGTCTTTTTCTTTGAAATGTTTGCCTTGTTCCTCTAACTCATAGCCTTCATCAAATATATTGTATCAGGAAACGTAAGCATCACCAAACACTAAGTTAAGTATACTTCTTTACTTATTAAGTTACCTTAAACTTGCCAGACTGCCTATAAGCGATATAGTTATCCCAATAGTCTTGACTAACATACAGATGCTTCTTTGTTGGTAGCTTCTTGATCATCTCCCTGGTTTCCTTGTTGAATAAGTGGTTCTCAGCAATCTTTATCTTCCAAGAACTGAGGGCTTCCCCTGACTTTCTTTTAAGGTACTTATCATACTTTTCGGGGACAACGTAAGCTAACTGCATATATGATGAGCATAGTTTGTTTGTTTCAGCTAATACACATATCAAGTAGTAACTTAATTTCAGATAAAGTATTTATTATTGTATATACATACCTTTATTCTGTTTATTAGCATGGTATTTCGTATTTTACTCATTTCACTGATACGCGACATACTGAGAGGCACATACTGTCTTACACAACAACCAACCCAACTCGCAAAATTCCCAGCATTCTCACCATATGGCAGCCCCGTATCTTTATCCCATTGTAAAGGATTAGGTATCTTTGAATTTGTTGCTTCTAGGGAAACCCTATGGCGCATTCGACCCGCAGTGTGTTGCAAATTATTCTCATCACCTGAGTCGTCGCCTGACGCATTTCCTTCGTTTTTTTTCCGCTTTTCAAGCATATCTAAAGCAGAAATTAATAAACAAATAATAACAATGCGTACATATAATAACAAACAAATATCTAGAGAGGAGGATTTATTACTTCTTTAAAGATTAGAACCCGGGTTGATCTGGCGGCGGCAATGGCGATGATGACGGTGACTCTGACGGCGATGGGGGAGGCTGTTAGTTGAGGGGAAGCACGGTGTTTAAGGATATTATATGGGGGAGGGAAAGCTCAGAGTATATATGTGTGAATAATACAACACTTGCAAGACCTTGTTTAATGGAAATTAATAAACACCGTATAAGAAAAACCGTTGTATTTTGTTTCCAAATAGACAACGGTTTTGTTTTAAACTGTAATTGCTTAATATTATCTACAATGGGTTAGAAATAACCGTTCTCTTAAGGCTTTTCATTTTATTTAATTTTCCCGCCAAGAAATAAAGCATCATTTTTATATAGATAACAACGGCCTGATCCGTTTTAACTGTAAACGCCATGAGCAACGGTTTAGGTATATCCGTTGTATTTTATATTTCATTTTGTTTGATTTTACCGCCAAGAAATAAAGCATCATTTGGTATATGCCAGCTAATTACAATATGTTTCTCAGAAAATCTTTCTTATTTCCATTAATTTAAAGGATTACAAGTTTACACATAAAGAGAACAAACTACCACTATACATAATAAACTATGTAAATAATAATTAGAAGAAGAAATTTGACAATTAACTTAAGCCATGCCTCATTATTTTTGAGTTCTACGATATCCATGGTTAACTTCATAGATTCTTCTTTTGCCTTCAATATTTCGCTGTCATTTCCCCACTTCGATTCTTCAAGTTGATGTAGTATACTTCTCACTTGAGTAATCTCGATATCCATGCTCTTTTTCTCATTCACTAACCTGTTTATAACCTTACTCTACCACTCAGTCATTGGTTCATCAACCGACTTGAAGTAATTGCACCCACGCATTTTAGTTTTGGGATTATAGAATTTGCAAGTAAGAAACTTTCTTTCCGGATTTTGCAAAGTCCAAGAAGTCTGTAATGCTGCCGGAACTGAGCAATTACATGACCCTATTGAAATAGAGGAAGAAGAAGAGCTACCACTTGAAATAATTTGAGTAATAAGAGAGAGAAAGAAAGAAAGAAGGTTATTTAAAATTTATGTTATTCAGCAATTGCATAATGTAACACGGTTCTTATGAGAACAGTTGTAATTATATTATTAATATCTTTCAATTTCCATTTATTTTTAGAGGTTTTTATACTCTAACACAGTTCTTATGCACTACCGTTGTCATTATATTATATGTTATTGTAATTAATGTAACCTAAATCATTATTATGGTTTCATTCATTTGTCTGTTCGCAAGCTATTTAAAATCTATGTTAATAAGCATTTGCATGTAATAAGAGTAGAACTATATATTAAAACGAGTATATCATACAATGGAAAAAAAAACAAAAAAAAAAAAAACAAAACAGTATAACAAGGGAAAAAAAAAAGGAAACACAATAAAAAATAAAAAATGAAAAACCACAAAAACAAACAGCTTGCTAAGTAAATTAATTAACCACCCTAACAGGAATTTTGACTAGGAGGTGGGTAATGAGGATAAACTTGATTATAAATCAAGCTTACTACATCGACATCAAGACGGTGATCAAAATGAGGCACTTCTTTGTATTCCCATGATTTCGGTACATTAATAAAACTATACGAAAAAAACCTTCTCATCAGATGAGCGTCCTCACCAGTTGCAACCCATAAGTAAGGCCCAGCATGTACATAACGATCCTGAGGGTCGTCGGCATAAAAGTCACGGTTGCCCCTTCGATGGTCACGTGATGCATATCTTGCAGCGAGTTGTTTAGCTTGGCAAAAATCATCAAGACCATCCCCTTGAAACTCGATCAGAGCATATCCAAGAAACCCACGACTCAAAATCCAAGCCGGGTGGATTGCCCTAACATTTGAAAACCCATTCTGAATAAGGATGTCCCTCAATGGTGTAAGGCTCTTAGAAGTTGGCTTCCCATCAGCATAGCGGATGACTGTGAGATTGTGAATTATGCATGTAATCGGTTTGATATAGCGGGTTACCAATTGCCGAGGATGTGCGACGGCGGATGATATAGATGACGACATTTTAATTATGATATGTATGTATATTACTTAAAAAGTGAAGTAGATAGGTTAGTAATAATAAAGTGATTCTTATTATTACTGCAAATGTGATGCTATTTATAATATAAAGCAATAATTAATTAGATTAATTTCATTCATACGTTACATTAAAACTTGTATTAATTATGCATGCATGCGGTGAATAATGGTCAAACAACTAATAATATTAGGGCATGCATTGGTAAAATCACAAACTTTTCAGTTTTCATAGTGGATCTATGCTTACAACGGTTTTAAGAAAAACCGTTGTTTATTGGTGTAAAATGACAACGGCTTTAACATAACCGTTGTTGATATATGTAATATGATAACAGCTTAACAAAGAACCGTTATCATTTTGTATTATACATACGGTCAAACAATCAATACTGCAACTTTGAATCAGAAAAAGTAAAATACTACAGGGCATGTGTTAGTCAAATCACAAACACTGGAAAATCACAAATAATAAAACAATTTATTTTAAAACGGGTTATGTCCAAACATTGTTGATATATGTAATACGATAACGGCATAATAAAGAACCGTTATCATTTTGTGTTATACATATGGTCAAACAATCAATACTGCAACTTTGAATCAGAAAAAGTAAAAATTATAGGGCATACATTACTCAAATCACAAATACTGGAAAATCACAAATAATTAAACAATTTATTTTAAAACTAGTTTTGTCCAACCGTTGTTGTGATATGTAATATGATAACGGCCTAACAAAGAACCATTATCAATCCGTTGTCTTTTTGTTCTTTAGAAAACGGTTTTGTGGATAACCGTTGTTAGATTATATGTTTAACACGGTACAATGAACCGATTATGATTTAACTTGTACCATTCCCACTTTCCAATTCTTACCTTGTTAAGTTTCCAATTCTTATCTTATTATTATTATTATTATTATTATTATTATTATTATTATTATTATTATTATTATTATTATTATTATTATTATTATTATTATTATTATTATTATTATTGTTGTTATTATTATTATTATTATTATTATTATTATTATTATTATTATTATTATTATTATTATTATTATTATTATTATTATTATTATTATTATTATTATTATTATTATTATTATTATTATTATTATTATATCGGTTCCAATTCTTATTATCTTATTATACCGTTTCCAATACAACCCAAACTCATATATATATATATATATATATATATATATATAAATATATATATATATATATATATATTCCATTCTTTTTTATTATTATAAGTAGAAAGTTAGTCCCTCCCTATTTCAAAAAAAAAAGCTAGTCCTCCATTAATTTTTCACATCGATTATGTCGTCAAGTTCATCAGCTTATAGTGGTTCATATTATTCATCCGCTGATGATGATTATGAAGCATCATATGAACCTCTTGTCAGACCCCCAAGTAGAATTATGTACGCTAAACCATTTACATGCATCATTCACAATCTCCCATATACAGAGGACGGGCATGGATAGGCTATACTCTCGTATCGCCTTGACTGGTTAATAGGCCTGATTCGGTTAGCCGGATTGAATTTGGTTCAAACTATATACCCGGACAATGATGCGTATGTTGGCTTCGGGCAGTGCGCCCTCATCGAGTTTGGCGAGGGTGAGGAGTGGGAATGCTTTCCTCAGGCTCGCATACTTGAGCGGGCATTCTATAACAATGACTCTTCGAGACTCTGGTTTGATCACGATGATCAGCGGGTAGGCCCATATTTATGGGTTGCGAATAAATCTGACCGTCTCCTACTACTTCTGATTCTGCACCGCCAAGGTCGCAGTGCCGAGCAGGGGACAATGCCGTTGGAATGGGAAAATGACGCTGTGGATTGGGCTGAAGGTGAAAGAGATATATATGGTGATATTGTCTTTGAATTCCAGAGGATGGGGTAGCAAAAAACATACTCCCTCCATTCAACTCCACACTACACATTTGCTTTTTCACGTTTGTCAACGCTTGTTTTACGCGATAAATATCTTTATCTTGGTATTTTTAATGTACTCCTATAGACCTAAGTCATTATAATAAAAATTAGATATTTTTCTGGTGATATTGTCTCTGAATTCCTAAGGATGGGGAAACAAAAAACGTAACAAAAAACATAAATAACTAAACTTTAATTCAAACCACCACCATAATCAAAATACAACTTATAATGCCATATAATAATTAAAGACTTAATTATTAGAATATGATGAAGTATTTGGATACTCATCATGAATTTCAGTATAGAGCAAGTCGTAGATTGACCCTTCATTATCACCGAGAAGCGCAGGTGGAATGACCTCTTTCTCCCATGACATAGGCACGGTGGCAAGAATGTGATGCCTACTGTAATGTCTCAGCAGATGATGATCAAGATGGGTTGCAACCCATAGATAAGGCCCTTGTTGTCTATCAACCGAATAGAAGTCCTCTTTCCCAGCATCTTCCCCTGCAAAACCAGCCCCTAATTTTCTTGCCTAACGAAACTATCATGGCAGTTGGCTTCGTCAAACATGATAAATGCGAAGCCTACAAAACCTTGCTTGTTTGTAGACACAGGGTACATTTTTTTAACTGCGGTGAAGCCGGAGTCATGAAGCATTTGCGTCAACCACCCAAAATTAGGGTTTAAACCTTTCCATTCACACCATAATGAACCGGAAGATTATGGAGAATGCAAGTAAAAGGCTAAACGTAACGAGAACGTGATTGTAGCTCCAATACACCAGCCATATTTTTTTAGAGAGAAATTAAAGAGTAAATGTTTGATAATTTAGATTTTGACCTAAAACATTATGAAGACATATTTATATAATTATTTTGGTCAAATTGAATATTTATTAAAGTTCTGATAAAGTTTTGAATGCATTAGTCAAACTTAAAAATCTAATCAAATACTGACAACGGTTGAATTGAAAAACCGTTATTTCATAAAAGAAAATAATAACGGTTACAAAAAACCCGTAGCTATAACATAACAACGGGTACCACAAACCGTTGCTGGTGTTAATTTAGTAACGGTTTTCGAAATGCTGTTTTCTTAAACTCGTAACGGTTGTCTAACAACCGTTGATAAGAGTGATTTTATAACGAGTTTTTGACAACCGTTAAACATTTTTTACAACGGTTTGTTAAACAGTCGTTGTCACATTATAATAACCAACAGGTTTTGAGGGAAACCGTTGTTCTTATTAGCGCGGTCTAGGTTTCCGCCAATATTTGGAAAACGGTAATCTAAGTGTCGTTATTATATGCATTAAATCGTTGTGATAAACTCGTTATTGATGGCTAGATTTGGCGTAGTGCACACAATGCACGAAGCAACTTTTCAAAGGCTTTAACAAAAGCCTTAAACAAGCACAAGAAACACCATTTCATAGCAAGGCACACCCAACTTCTTTTACAACACTTCTTATCATGGTTCCTCTTACCCTCCTTGGCTCCTATTCTTGGGTCATTTTGATGGTTAGAACCCTTCATCTTGGAATGATAGCTAGGCGATAGGAGGAACGGGATCTCATAAGTTTCACTTGTTGGATAAATATCTTCATGGTCATCAAGGCAAGGAAATCGGTAAGGAATAGTAGGTGGAGGAGCTAACTTCTCAACATTGAGGTTCATAATACTATCATTCATATCCTAGTTTTCTTGACCCTCCTTATGAACCGAACCATTTTCATTGAGAGCCGCCTCCAAGGCATCAATTAGAGTTTCCCAATCACTTGAAGAGTTATCCAGCCAAGGTGTACCTTCAAAAGAGCCTAGATCAAATGGATTCGGAGAGCTTAAATACAATTTAATCTCATCATCAATTTTGCAATCAAACTCATTTTATCTTGAACCAAATTCACTCAAGTCTCTTTTTACATCAATCTTTGACACATTATCACCATATTCATTTCCCTCCATTTTTGTTACATAACCTTCCAATGAGTGCAAACATGAAGAATCAAAATTATGCTCATTCAAACAATCCTCCAACACATCCACTCTATAACAAGAGTTACTTATAGAGGAAGATTTCATGGACTTTTCCAATGAGAATTCCATCTTGTCATCACCAACTTGAAGGAAAAGTTTCCCATTCTTAACATGGATCATTGCAACCCCCCGCGTCGTAGGAAGGCATGGGTGCCCTAGAATAATTGGAATTTTGGAATCCTCGGGAATATCCATCACATATAAATCTCAATGTATGACAAGGCTTCCCACCTTGAGTAGAACATCCTCCACAAGGCATATGGGGTATTTGACCGACCTATCCGCAAGTTCTAAAGAGACTCTACTGGAGTTAATTCTAGGTCATCCAACTTCTTGAAAATCTTTAGTGGCATGAGGCTAATACTAGCCCCCAAATCAAAAATGGCTCTATTAATTTGGACGGTCCCGATTGCACAAGGTATGTAAAAACTCCCCGGATCTTCAAATTTTGGAGGTAGCTTTTCAAGTAAGATGGCACTACACTCTTGTGATAAATTGACAGTGGTACTTAGACCCAATTTCTTATTATTGGAGATTATTTCTTTCAAGAACCTTCCATAAGTAAGAATTTCTTTTATAGCATCAAGGAATGGAAGAGTAACTTGCACTCCTTTCATCATGTCGAAGAATTTGTCATACTTTTTCTCAATCCTTGCTCATGCCAAGCTTTGAAGGAAAGGAATAGGTGGCACATAAGGCTTCACTACATGTTCTTTTGGTTCATAGACCACCTTAGATGGCACTACTACTTCCTTAGGTGTCTCCGCCACAATCTCAACTAACTCTTCTTCAGCTTCCTTGGTGGGTTAAAGCACCACCTATGGTTTACTACTCTCTCTTTTCTTGATGAATACTCGTTCTTCTAAATCGTTACCGCACCTCAAATGAATTGCATTAATGGTCTTTGGGTTTTTCTCGGTTTTACCCGGGAATCTACCATTAGGGCTTTGCAATTGACTCACTTGAGAAGCCAATTGTGAGATTTGGTTATCCGTTATTCTTTGAGATGCTTGCACTTTACTCCTTAATTGGTTGGTTGAGGATTTTGTCTCTTCTTGTTTTTTATTGAGCTAGTGATGAATTGGTTTTGGTTGTTCATTAATTGCTCCATCGTGACCTCCGAGTTTGATTTTGGTTGTTCTTGTTGTTGTTGGAATGTTTGTTGGCTTTGTTGAAATGTTGGTTGGGTGGTTTGTTGTAAAGGTTGTGTGATTGGTAAGTTGAGTGATTGGAATTGTGGTTTTGGTTTAAAATTTATTCCTTGAAAACCAGGTGGTCCTTGGTTGAAGGCTTGGGTTTGTTTTTGAGCTTGCAAGGTGGGTGTAAATTGTGGCATTTGTTGGAAAGTGGAGTTTCGGACATTTTATGATCCATAAGAGAAATTTGGGTGGGCTCTCATTCCGGGATGATATTGATTGTTGTTGAAGGCTGGTCTAGCCGGGCTTGATTCCTACTCACCATTTACTTGTTCCATGCAATTCACATCTCCCAACATCAAGGGGCATTCATTTGGTGAATGCCCTTGATCACCACATAGCTCACAATAGAACAATTGTTGTCTTGATGAAGAAGAATTGTTGTTAGAATCTAGCAAAGGCCCTTGTTGCTTATGTTCATCAATCAATCCCTTAACTTCCAAATTATTCACCGACTCGGCACTTGCTTTACCCTTTCTCTTATGGCGATCATTACTCCAATGGAATGTTCTTGATGCCATTTTCTCAATGAGTTCCCTAGCCGTTTTGTGATCAATCCTATCAAGAATTCCTTTTCCGGAATCGGAATCTAGGTTCATCTTCAACTCATTAGTCAACCGCTCATAGAAATTGTTGATGAGTTCATCATCCCTCCATGGTGTGGACATAGCCTTTGAAGTGCTTTGTATCTTTCCCATCCTTTATAAAGAGTCTCGTCTTCAAGTTGGGTGAACCCGTGAAGTTCACTCTTGATCCTAGAGGTCCTTTGAGGCGGGAAATACTTATTTAAGATGGCCTTTGAAACGTCATCCCAAGTCTTTAGAGAATCAGGGACACAACTTTTAAGCCATTCCTTGGCACTTCCTCTCAAGGATTGAGGGAAAAGCCTAAGGCGAATAGAATCATCCGAAACTCTATTTGCCTTATGAGTTGTTGGGTACTCTATCGAGTAAGGCTTAGTATGTCGAGTAAGTTAGTTTTGCGTTCTGGAGAGTGTTCTGCCTGATGGATACTCGATCGAGTAAGGGCAACCTGATCGAGTAGGCGGTACTCGATCGAGTACCTCAGTTACTCAATCAAAGTTGGTTTATATGGATTTTTGGCCGGGTTTGATAGCAACGCGTGAAATGATAAATAAAGTATTTTTCGTCAATTTCTTTTACTTTTTACCTTATTCTAAAACCTTTACAAGAGAAAACAAACAACGATGAATCCTCTCTCGCATTGCTATCAAATCCAAGGGGATAGAGTCGTCGGATTTCAAAGTTCTTTATACCGTTAAGACGGTCATATTGTGGGTAAGATACTAGTATAGTTTTTATGTTAATTCGTTAGTTTTGGTTAAACTCTAATTGGGTAATTTGGGGGTGTTTGGGAGTATTTTTGAAGATGGTTTTTAATTGTACAATTATATGTTGATAGGAGATGATTTCTTAGAGGAACGCTTTTGATCCGCTGCTTGTGTTGATTTCGGTGATTGCATTTCAGGTAGGGTTTCTCTACTCAATTATTGTATACTTGATGTTAACATGGTTGTTGGTTGTTGGCATGTGATTATATCGCAATTGATTTTGGTATTGTTGGTATTGTAATTTATTTTTGTTGATTGTCTGTGGTTCGCGAGGTGCGCCCTCGGCTGAGTGGAGTCACTTTCGGGAATGGCTTCACGACCTTGATTCGCCCCTTGTGGTTCCCATCACAAGAGGGATGTGCACATTAAGGAATATGGGTTATTCGCTCGATGGAGATGAGCGGGACTTAGGTGGGTAAGGCTGCGGTCCCCTACTGGTGGTGTGGATTACTGGTTGCGACTGGTAATTTTGCAGGGCAAGACCTTCAGGCTAGTCAAATGATTGGTGATGTGACGATGTTGGAGGATTGTGTACTTGTTGTTATATTATCTTATATCGTTGTACAGTAACTGACCCCGTTTAATTGTTTTGAAAACTGTGGTGATCCATTCGAGGTTGGTGAGGAGTTGTTGAGTAGGTATGGCTTGGATGCGCGAGGGTTAGCCGGGGATGAGTCACTGCAAGTCAGCTAGTAATCTTCCGCTGTTGTGTTATGACATTTTTATTTATTCAGTTGGATTTTTTTTTGGAACAGTTTTTTTGTATCTTCAGTTTTGGATTGAATGTAATCACTTTAACTATTTACTTAAAGTATGTCTTTGATGGTCTATTTGATATACTTTACCTCAGGCAACCGAGATGGTAGCGTTCTCGTATATTAGGTGGTCTTGGTAAGGCACCTTGGTGTATAGGGGTGTTACAAAGTGGTATCAGAGCAACGATATTGGAACCTGTAACTAATGAATCTAATGAACTTAGAGAGTCAAACTAAAATGAACCCGGGTAAGATTTGTTAGGAGCTAATGCAAAGACTTGAGAGACGTCCTAAAGTCGCGAACTCGCCCTACAACTTTTAACCAGGCAAAATGGGGCGTCATGGGGATCTCTATGTGTTTACTAATGTTCATATGAATATGTTGGATGGATGGATATGTGGTTGAATGGAGAATGTGGTGGAAAAGATGAAAGTAATTGTATATGATAATATGATTTGTGGTTAAGCATGTTGTATGGTGGAAGTGTTTTATAATGTGGCAATATTAGTAACATGTGAATAGGAGATGTTGTATACGTATTTTTTATTTTTACGAAAAGTTATAAAGTTAAAGGCATGTGGGTCGTGTAGTATCGTCAGAATGATTCGATCGAGTGAGGTAACTCAATCGAGTAGGTTGGACTCAATCGAGTGGGTTGAGCTCGATCGAGTGGGTATAAGCATACGTTGTGATTGAGTATGGGGAGTACTCGATCGAGTGTCGGCTACTCGATCTAGTACGTATGTGACTCGATCGAGTGTTTTATATGTCATTTCTGGTCAGGTTCTAGAGTTGAGGTACTCGATGGAGTAGGCGGGTAACTCGATCGAGTGACCTCTACTCGATCGAATATGTGTGGTTACTCGATCGAGTAGGTTCAGTGCGGGTCATATTTGCTTTGAGCCGTAGGCTATGTGCTTACGTTTATCTCCCTCTTATGACTCAAAGATATGCCGCCTAAGAGGTCAGCTATGTATGCTAGGGCTCAGGAGATGAGTGTTGATGATATTACCAAGATGCTTGAGCATCAGGATGCGGTTACCGAAGCCCTCAAGAGGTTTGGGAAAGATAAGGATGCCGTGATAGACTTTGCCAAAATGAGCACTACGATATCCCACTTCAACCCAATGAACTATATGGGTACAAGTGCGCCGATTTTGCTCGACAACTGTCACCGTGAGATGGAGAATATCCTTGGGGTGGTTCATTTTCCCAAGAGTTTAAGGTAGAACTAGCTGCGTTCTACCTGAGAGATGCAGCGGGGGAGTGGTGGGACAAAGTGAGAGAGAGTGCCCTAGACATTTATCTGAAGATGGGTAAGTCTGTTATTCGATGGACCGAGTTCAAAAGAGCTATGAGAAAGGAGTTCGTTCCGGAGCATGTTCACACTAAGATGCGGGAGGAATTTGATTCTTTCAAGATGACCTCAGATATGACAGTAGCGGAGTATTATCATAAGTTTAACGAGAAATCGAGATATGATGAAGATATGGGGCTGAGTCAGGAGAACTTAGCACTTCGGTTTGAGAAGGGGTTGACTTATTAGATCATGGAGAAGCTACCGGTTGGGATCCTTGTTCGAGTGAGTGTCCTCCACAATAGGGCGTCTACATACTAAATCACGTATATGGAATATCAGGGATTTAGTTTATATATTTGTCAGTTGATCAACGTTAATCGGTAACGTTCGGCTGACTAGAGTTTGACGTTACTGTCGTATGACGGCGGTGATCAACTGATCCCTTTCGGTCACACCTATAGGAAGGAGCCCAAGAAGGTTAACTAATTATGTATATTTGATATATAATATTAGTTCTTGTATATATTGACTTACGTATAGTCAAGTGTGTTTAATGGAATGTGGAATATATATTTATTTATATATATATATATATATATATATATATATATATATATATATATATATATATTGTTAATTATACGATAATTAAGTAATAAATATAATATCTTATTTGGATAAGATAAAATTTAGTAGTTAAAAGTTAATTTGCTAAATTTGTGTTATTTATTAATATGGTATTAATTTTAATATGGTACGTATTTATATATTGTAAGGCAAAGGTAATTAGCTATTCTAACTTACAAGAAGTTGTGAAATTAGCTAATAGAATTTTATGGGACACATTTTATATTGATAAAATGATCTAATAATACTTATAATTTGGGTAAACATTATTTGTTAATTTATATTTTTTAAGTGTTAAATAATTAAATTAATATTTATTTATATAAGATAATTAAATATAAGTCTTATAAGCATTTGTGGGACAAATGTCGAAAGTCAAAATGGACCCAAAACACCCTATGTTAACCGTGTATGTGCCATAATATACCAACAATGTGTTGACTATTTTGTCCGACATCACATGGCTTGTTCCTATGAATTGTTTACATTTGATTGCCTATAAATACCAACCATTTCCACATGAAAAAGGGTTGAAAAATTAAATGAAAAATTTAGTCTATTCCTCTTGTTTGTTCGGTCCATATTAAGTGTAAGACCACATTTTTCTTCATAATTTCTTCATCTTTTTATCCTAAAACTCACATAAAATTAATAGTAAAAATATTATTAAGGTAACAATATTTATTAGTAACATATATATATATATATATATATATATATATATATATATATATATATATAGAATTAGGTTCAAGTGAGTCCTCTACTTTTAGATGAGTCCCTAAGTCCTATTTCTAACCTTTAGATCATAGAAATTGGATGGCTAAGATTAAAACAAAAAAAGAAGGGTGATATAAAAACAAGCAAACCCTAATCCATCCTCACTCACTCATTCATTCTCTCTGCCTCCTTATCTCTCTAACTCCCTCCTCTCTCCTCTTCTCCCTCCCTCGGCCACCACGAGTACCACCACCACCCGCCACTACTCCCTATTCTCAAATACATCACTCCCTCTTCTCTAATATTTCCGGCCACCAACATCCGACAATACCAATGCCGCCACCTGCTGCCGACGCTGCCCCCACGCTGACTCCGTCCCCAAATGCAACCCACACTGCCACCAAACCCATGCTCTTTTCACATCTCTGTTTTTCGTCTTTTTTTTTTTTTGTTTCAGATTTTGATTTTTTTTGTGGTTGTTGGTTGAGTTATTGGTGTTGTTTATTGTTGGCGGTGGTGGTGCTAATGTGTGGTTGGATATGCGGTGGTTCTGCCGCCTCTCTCCCTTCTCCTTTCTTTTAGTGGTGGTGAGTGGCGGCTCTTTTTTTTTTCTCTTTTTTTTAAGATTTGATGGTGGTGATTAACGGTGTCGTGGTGGTTGTTGGTGGGTCAGGCCGCCGCACCACGTTCCTCCTTTCCTTTCTCTTTTTTTTTTTGTTGTTGGGATTTGTCTTGGTGGTAGAAAAGGGGTGGTGGTGTTTTTTTTTATGCGGCTGCCTTTTTGTTTTCCTTCTTCCAGATCTAGTGCGGTGCGTGGTGGTGGTTGCAGGGGGTCGTGTTGGTTGTTTGGTGAAGGTTATGGTGGCTTAGGTGGACCACAAAGGAGTGGTCGTTGTTAGTGGCGGCGACGGTGGTTATCGGTACCATGGCTCGTTAAGCATTGAAGTTACAAACGTATACCATTAAAATTTCACTCCTGGACCATTAAAGTTGCAAACTTAAATTAAAGAAATTATAAATTTTTACATTATTACAAACTCTTATAGTGAAAAGGCTAAAAAAAATTAAAGTTTTACTCGTATATCATTAAAATTTCACTCCTTCAACACTAAAGTTTCATTCGTAAATCAGTGAAAATTAAATAAAAAATAGTCACAATTATATTATTACAAACTCTTGTACTGAAAATGAGCTAAAAAATAATAAAGTTTCACTCGTATACTATTAAAGTTCCGCTCGTTGAACATTAAAATTTCATTCATAAATCAATGAAATTAAATGGCCTAAATCAATTACATCATTACATAAATTCAATTTTTATTTATTAAAATGGCCTAAAAAAATTAAAGTTTCACTTTTAAGCTTTAAAGTTGAACTCGTATACTATTAAAGTTACATTCATAAATCAGTTAAATTAAATTAATATTAATCACAATCACATCATTTCATAAATTCAAAGTTTTATATTAAAAATGGCCTAAAAAAATTAAAGTTTCACTTCTAAGCATTAAAGTTTCACTCGTAAAACATTCAAGTTATATTTTAAAATACATAAATTTATTTTTTTATTTACAAAATGACTTTAAAAAATTAAAGTTTCAATCATAAATAATTAAATTTGCTCTCACATATTAAAGTTTCACTTTTAAAACATTAAAGTTTCATTTCAAAAATTGATTAGAAGTCTCAAATTTCAACCATCAATCTAAAAGATCTAATGGCTTAGATTAGGACTTAGGGACTCAATTATTTAGGTGGACTCATTTGAACTTGCCTCTCTCTCTCTCTCTCTCTCTCTCTCTCTCTCTCTATATATATATATATATATATATATATATATATATATATATATATATATATATATATATCAGCAACTCTCCTATAGGACCGTCTTATACCATAAGACTGGCCCAAAAGGAGAGTAGCCCAAAAATAATACTTAATTTAATTTATATTTAATTTTATTTTGACAACACGACATTTTATGATAAAAACTAACATATTTAAATATACAATTTATTAATACAAAACTCTAGGTTATCAAAATAAAATAATTTTTATAAGTTTATTAACTAATTTTTTTGGGCTTTTGGTTATTTGATTAAAAAGTTGAGTTATAAGTTAATTGTTTGGGCTTTTGGATTATGGGCTGGTCCTTATATTATAAGACAGTCCTATAGAACAATGTGTGTATATATATATATATATATATATATATATATATATATATACACTACTTAGTTTACCTAGTTAGTAATCTAAAGTAGTCCTTAGGTAAGTTCTTGGGTGCTACTAGAAGGAGGCTTCAAGTTAGAAGCTCAAGGATTTCGTCCAAGCATTTTGATTCCATAAGGTTACTATTATAGTAATCTTATTGCCATCTTACCAATGTAAGGAAATTCTCCCTTTATGTTTTTTATATCATATAGTTTGCATGCATGTAGTTCTAGACCACCTAATAAAATTAATAAGTAATTTTATTAACACTATAATAGTGTAATACGGTCTAAAATACTAACAAGAGGTATAAGAGCGATTGTTACATACACGCATGTAGTTGTAAGACGATTTTATGAGTTTATAAGATAAATTGATAAAATTTGATATTTTGATGTTATAATTAGTTTTATCAAAAGTATGGTCTTTCATGTATATAATCTGGTCTTAAATGAATATGGGTCGAAAATTTTAATTTTGTTAAATTTAATGGCATTTTATAACATTTTAAGACATAAAAAGGTATAAAATTGAATTAAAATGCATTAATCTTAATTAAGGGTTTTAATTAAATTATGTTGCATTTTAATTTTATGCATATTTATTTAGAAATAACCACATGCATGTTCTATTTATGAGAAGTAGAATTATTATAAATTAATATGATTAATTTAAATAGTTTAACGATTTTTATTTGATAAGAAATCGTTAAATAATGGTTATTTAACAAATAAATATTTATTTAATATTTGGGCTCGAAATTTTTGATTTTTTAGGTCCTGAAATTGTTCTAAAATGTTCAAAAAACGTTTTGAAGTCATTTTATTTTTAATGATTTAATTTAGAATTAAATCGTAAAATTGTCGCTTTATCGATAAAAATTGCAAAAATTATTTTAAAGCAATTTTATGGCCAATTTTTTCAAATGCATGTCATTTTGGTGTGTGACTAGAATGTTAAAAAATTTGAAATTTGATTTTTCCATAAAAGTTTTAATGAAATTGAATTTTTCATAAAAGTTATGAATTTTAAGCTATTTTTGCTATAAAATAATTTTAAACCCATTTAACCACAAAATAATTAGTGGGAATAATTATTTTGGGGTTAGACCAAATTAGTATAATGAGTACAACTTAAAATTATTTTAAAAATTTATTATGGATTTTTAATTGTAAAAATTCCGCAAAACAAGCTCAAATGATCGTTGTTGGTAAGTTGGACAATTTGGCATGACATTTTTATTGCATATTTATTTTTCATATAGATGAATAGATTATATTGTACATTTATTATTGTAGTTTCACCTAATATGACCATAGTTAGAAATTGGTATTTCCCGTTATGTAAGGGAATATCGATTTAATTTGTAATTAATTGCGATTTCGTATCGCTAATTTGTAATTAATTAATAGTTTTAATTTTATTACAAATTGTATAATAGGATATTTCTATGTAAATTTGATTATTAGTAGTTAGTTTATTTTAACTCAAGATGGTGTATCCTAAAGACGGAGTATCCTAAAGACGGTGTTTTTGGAAAGGAATTCCGAAGTGCAAAAGATGGAGGCCATTCTTATGAAGATTCAAGGGACCAAGGAGTTGGTTTCCGAAGTGTAATAATATAAGTTAATTAGATTAATTAGGTGGTCATAATAGGACTTGTTATTTTTATATTTATGCATTCATGCCGAATCGTCACTACATGTTTTCCTTTTGTTATCGATTTTAAATTGTGTAGCATTCACCTATTTAGTTCACTTAAAAGTGATAGAAATTAAATTGATAAGATCTCTCACATATTGAAATTGATATTAGCCTTATCAAATAGTAGAACCTCTGAGTCCCTTCTTCGTTAGGGGGTAGGCTCGGCTTAGCGGGGTGCCTTCTTTTTTACGTTGGGTAAGTAGGGTGATAAAAGTTATTACAAGCGAAAATTGGTTGGACTCAACGGAAAAAATATGGGATGTATCGGCCCACCGTGCCTATATTTATTCTGGGCCTATAGACGGAATTTATTGAAAATCCTTCGACCAAGAGTTCTAATTGTAGAATCAGTTAAATGAGTTAACTCACCACATTTATATAATTATGGGATGAATCGTCCTACCGTGCCCGTGTTTATATAAAGATGGATCTTGGAATCGTTTATATGATTCAGTGGGAGATCATCATATAAATGGGAACTTGTTAAAATTGTTTTACAAGTATTTTTTGACGATAAATGTTAATTTTTTTCTTTCATTTCCGTGTTTGTAGTAATCACTATGGCTTCATCTAGTCAAACTCCTACATTTTCCACGTACTCAGTCATTTTAAGTACGTGAGAACTTACAGATTGTTCTTCCTTGAGGTTCGCCTAAAAAAAATGGACGGTGACATCATATTAAAGTATTCTTGGGGCTTGAGAAAGCAGTGTAGAAAGCCTTGAGAATACCTCATGAGCGGTGTGGAATTTGATGCATTGCCTTTGAAAGGAATGATCCATAGCAAAAATTAAGAAGTTCTTAACTATCATAGAATTTCTATGGTAATCTTCGTAAGCATTCCTTACATCGGCACTAGACCTTGTGTTCGGTAAAGGGGGAGAGGGATCAATGAGATAGCATAATTTACCATCACCTGCGGCGGCTAAACGAAGTTGTTCTTCCCAATCTTTAAAGTTACTACCATTAGCACTTAAAGTGTATTTATGAATGAAGGAATGAAGCCATGAATCATTAGGAATTGTAGATGGGATTCTATGTAAGATCCCACAAGACCTTATTGTGGACCGAGTGCTCCACTCCCTCTCATCGGTGAAGGGATTTACCAAATTTATGGTAAATTACAATATGGCCAACATGAAGAAAAGTCTTCATGAACTCCATTCTCTGCTTGTGCAAGCAGAGAAGGACATGTGAGTGAGTGGGAGTACTAGGAAAGATGTCATTGCCATTAATGTAAAGGGTAAGAAAAAGTTCAAGAGGAATGTTGGCAAGAAACCCGCTCAGGATGAAGGTAAAGGAAAGGCTATTGCGAATAGCTCTTCCAAACCTAAACCTAAGAAGGGAAATTATGCCTAGGATAAATGTAATTATTGTAATAAAAAAGGTCATTGGAAGCGTAATTGCCCTAAGTACTTGGATGATATTAAAGCTGGACGTGTGACACCGACATGTAATTTCTTCTCCGAATCTTTTATGATAGACATTAAATACGCTACAACTATAAATTGGGTATTAAATATTGGTTGTGGTTCTCACTTATCTAATCATTTACAGGGCCTAAAAAGCGTAAAGAAGTTAGCAAGGGGTGATGTGGAACTTCAGATAGGCAATGGATCTAAAGTAGCTGCTGTCTCCGTAGGAACATATGTACTTAATCTAGCTTTGGGGTTGCAATTGTATTTAAATAATTGTTATTTTGTACCAACTTTGTCTAGGAATATAACATATGTATCTGTGTTAGACACAGAAGATTTTCATTTTGTAATTAAAGACAAAAGTTGTGTTTTTTCACTTAATGACTTGGTTTATGGCCAAGCAATTTCAATTAATCGTATTTATATTCCAGACACTACCAACGATGTTTATCATGTAGAGAATAAAATACTCCAAAAAAGGTGACACTGATATTTCTTATCTATGGCATTGTCGATTAGGACATATAAACGAGAATCGCATTAGAAGGCTAATATCGACTGGTATAATTACACCATTTAATTTCGAATCATATAGTGCATGCGAATCTTCCCTCCTTGGCAAGATGACTCGTACACATTTTACAGGAAAAGGAACTCGAGCAAGTGAGTTGTTGGGTTTAATACATACAGATGTAAGTGGTCCAATGTCTCACTGCAAGAGAAAACTACGATTATTTCATCACTTTTATAGATGACTAAAGTAGGTTTGGTTTCGTTTACTTGATGAAGTATAAAAGTGAGACTTTTGAAAGGTTTAAAGAATTTCAAAATGAAGTAGAAAACCAATTAGATAAGAAAATTAAAACACTACAATCAGATCGTGGTGGTGAATACGTGAGTAATGAATTTGATTCTCACCTTAAAAACTGTGGTATTGTATCTCAGTTAACTCCACCAGGCACACCACTATTAAATGGTGTAGCTGAAGGGAGGAATCAGACTTTATTGGATATGGTTCGTTCTATGATGAGTCAAACTGAGTTATGTACCGAACTCATTTTGGGAATTTGCCATTTTATCTGCTCAACGGTCATTAAATCTAAGTCCCACTAAAGCAGCCGATAAAACTCCATATGAGATATGGAAAGGGAAAGTCCAAAATTTTTCATATATGAAAATATCGGGTTGTGAGGCTTATGTCAAGAACAAGTCTGACGATAAGCTTGCCCCTCGATCTGACAAATGTATCTTTGTAGGTTACCGTAAGGAAACACGTGGCCATTACTTCTACAATCGTCACGAGAACAAAGTGTTTGTGGCTCGTGAGGTTGTCTTTCTAGAAAAAGAGTTTATTTCTAGAAGACAGAGTGGGAGAAAATTTGAACTTGAAGAAGTTCAAGAGCCACAAACTGAGGAGACGATACAGGAAAACGTTCCTTCTTCGTTTAGCTCTATGATTATTCCTTCTGAGCCTAGGAGGTCAGGGATGGAAAGTCGTCAACCTGGTAGATATCTAGGAGTTATCGAAGAGGATGGTAATTATGAACTGCTACTTTTAGAAAGTGACGAACCTAAAACCTACAAAGCGGTTATTACTAGTTCTAACTCTAAGCTATGGCTTGAAGCCATGCAATCCGAAATGGATTCTATGTACGATAATCAGGTATGGGACCTGGTTGACTTACCTAAATATGTTCGACCTCTTCAGTGTATGTGGATCTTTAAGATCAAAATCGGCATGGATGGACGTAAAGATGTCTACAAAGCTAGATTGGTGGCAAAAGGTTTCACCCAGGTTCATGGTTTACATTATGACAAAACTTTTGCACCGATTGCTATGCTAAGATCTTTTCGGATAATTTTTGGGATTGCTGCTTTTCATAATTATGAAATACGGCAAATGGATGTCAAGACCGCCTTCCTGAATGGGTTTCTGCAAGAGGAAGTGTATATGACACAACCTGAAGGTTTTGTGGATCCTAAAAATCCTCACAAAGTATGCAAACTTAAGAGATCCATTTATGGTCTTAAGCAAGCGTCAAGGAGTTGGAATCATCGATTTGATCTTGTAATTAAAAAAAATGGATTTTCTCGAAGTGTCAAGGAACCATGTTTTTACATAAAGCTTAGTGGGAGTACGGTTGTTTTTTAGTTTTGTATGTGGAAGACATATTACTCATTGGGAATGATGTATCTATGCTTATTGTAATACCACGGTTTTCTATACTGTTGGGTACTCTATCGATCGTAAGGCTTACTCTGTCGAGTAAGTGAGTTTTATTTTCGAAACAGTGTACTATCTGATGGGTACACGATCGAGTAGGCATCACTTGATCGAGTAGAGGGCACTCGATGGAGTAAGTGACTTACTCGGTCGAGTAAGACGGTTTTACGCGTTATTTCACCGGGTTTTGATAGCAACGTGAGGATGTTATATAAAGTTATTTTACCAATTCCTTTTTACTTTTCACTGTTTTTTAAACTATTTACTCAAGAGGAAAACTACGTAACTTCCCTTCCTCCCATTCCTATCAAATCCTAAGGGCTAGAGTCGTCGGATCGTTGTGTTCTTTGCGCCCTTGAGACCGTCGCATCGTGAGTAAGATTCTAGTATGATTTTTATATCGTTTTATTGTTTTCGGTTGAAACCCTAATTGGGTATTTTGGGGGATTTTGGGAGTATGGTGATTGTTAGATAGTAATTATATGATTGTGTGATTATAGGAGGTGGTTTCGTAGAGGAGCAGTTTTGAGTAGCTGATTGTGACGATCTTGGTGATTTGCCTTTCCAAGGAGGGTTTCCCTACTCGGTTGTTGATTACATTGTATTTGATAGTTGATTGGTGATGAAAGTGATGTTGTTGATCTTTATCATTTTGGCATTGTAATTGGTAATTGTTGTTGTATAATTGGTTGGATGTGTTTGTCTGTGGTTCGCGATGCGCGTCCTCGGATGAGTGGAGTCACTTGCGGGAGTGGCTTCACGCCCTTGATTCGCCCCTTGTGGCTCCCGTCACAAGGTGAATGTGCACATTAAGGAACTTGGGTTTTCGCTCGGAGTTGATGAGCGGGGATTTGGTGGGAACGGCTGCGGTTCCTCACTGGCGGTGTGGAATATCTGTTGTGATGGATATTCTGGCAGGGCTACACACTTTAGTGTGTAGTCAGGTGTGTGGAGATGTGACGGAGTTGGATGATCGTATGTATTGTTATCTGTAACACCCCCATATACCAAGGAGCCTTAACAAGACCTTCCCTAGCATATAAAGGCATTAACATCTCGGTTACTCGGGAAAGTAATCATCAAAAGTCGATAAAAAAACATTTATAAATTATTACAAGTGATTAAACCAAAACTACTGATACGAAGATACAACTCGACGTCCTTAGGTGAACTATCTTTTGACGTAACTTGTGAAAGACCCATCCTTGCCAAGACTCCAGCCAACTTCCAAGACATCACCTGAAAGACCGACTGCTCACCATAAGGGATCACGACAGAAACGACAGAAGCAAACAAGAAACAACCACACAAGGTCAGTAACCGAGGTAAGACACAACATCAACGACCAACATACTACAAACATAACCAAGCACACACGCAAGTCAAAACCACTCAAGCCAATCACCATCACCAACTGTCCACTGGACCAGCCCTGCCAGTGGGGGACAACAGCCATACCCACCAAATCCCCGCTCATCATATCGAGCGATAACCCTGTCCCATTAATGTGCACATCCACTTCCGTGGCGGGTTCCACGGAGGGCGAAACTAGGGCGTGAAGCCAATCCCGCAAGTGACTCCACTCAGCCTGGGACGCGCCCCGAAGAACACAGACAGCTGTATAATAATCACAACACACCAATCGAGACAACACAACTCCAACCAATAACACAATCAATCCAATCATAACGACACTACAATCAACACAACAACTGACATACTAGACAACCAACAGAAACTGAGTAGGCGAACCTACCTTTAGCCAACTGCAGCGATTCCATGTTCAATCACATGACATAAACCAAGCAAGCAACACACCTATACAAACAGTACAATAATCTATTACCACTCCTACAACCCTAACTAAAAACGACAACGACAATGATGATGACGATGACATACCTACGCATAGCTATCCGGCGTCAAGACCGCTACCCGACTCAAGCAATCTACCCCCAAGGCATAAGCATCAACCAAGGCTCCAAAGAAAGGGATTATGGTGAAGGGAATGAGGAAAGGTGACATCTAGGTTTAGAGAAGAGAGGCGGAAATGATTTGCGATTCTATCAAAACACGATTATAAATTCTCGCTGTAAAGACGCTACTCGATCGAGTAACTAACTTACTCGATCGAGTGACTTCTACTCGATCTAGTGCTCCAGCTACTCGATCGAGTAGCCTCGACTAGATCGATTACCACTCTACCAAAACTCATCCTGACACGAGATATCTCCTGTTCGGTTTCCCAATGACTAAGACATAACACTAAGGTCGGTCAACGGGACCCTAAAAGGACGGGTATTACAGTCTTCCCCCCTTAAAAAGAACTTCGTTCTCGAAGTTCGACTCATCCTTCCCCGCAGCACACAACAAGAAACCAAGGTCGACACCACCGTTTACCCGACATAGGTCAATAAGACAACTTAGAAATATTATCCCCACTACGTATGTCCATCAAACATCATCATCGTCAATTGCCTAACACACACCACACACTTATGCCTCATCGAACCACTTCTTGAGTTATTGAACACCTAACATCCACCAACACGACCAACTCAACTATCGCTTATACAACTACATCAACTTATTCAGACATGCATTAACACAGCTTCACGACTATACTTTCATTCAACATCGGCCGACAATTACCAATACAATCATGCAGAACAATGGTGTAGCCATTTGCTCACAACAATACACAGTTCATCTCACCCTATCACCTTAACCACACAGCAATATTACTAAAGACGACTCTTCAATTGCCAATCTTATTTCATTCTCAAGCCAATAACACATAATTACAGAGAATTGAATGTACAACATGCTATTTCATTCGACAATTGTTATAAATCCCCTACTCAAATACATTACAGCCACCAAGAAGTTACCAAACATACATATGAAACTATAAAACACACATATGAAACTATTCAAACAATTGTTCACATATTTTAAAATACCATAAAATACTTTAAAACACCACAAGGTATCTCGTTTTTCTTTTGCGACATTACTCTTCCCCTCTAAAAAGGAACTTTGTCCCCGAAGTTCACCATCCAACAACTTCCCTACCCCTCGACCGATACAAACGACATTACTTTGACATTACTCATAAACTATCAAACAACATTGATTTACATTCACAAGACCTACTCCTTGACATTACATACTTACCATTAATACGACATAAACCACCGATATCACGTAACATAGCGCGGACATAAGTTACAATTAATAGTAAATTCAACAATTACTGTTTAAACTACCTTTATGAACTCAATGAGAATATCGTAATTATAGTATTCGATTAACCCACAACAGATGGTACCCGCATGAAGATTTCAAGGTAAACCAGATACCGCTAAAACTGTGTGAAGTGCTCAAAACCCGTAACCGACTCATGACAGGAACAACACTCTCTTGACGTTACTTAACCATTAATCGCAAAGCATATATATATATATATATATATATATATATATATATATATATATATATATATATATATATATATATATATATATATATATATATATATATATATATATATATATATATATATATATATATATATATATATATATATATATATATATATATATATATATATATATATATACACATATATACAAACATGAACATAAACAACATCTCTTGCATGCCAAGTTCCCGCAACAATATGTCTTATTGTTTCGACACACCTATATTACATAAACACTTTACTCATGACTCGACCACAAGCTGAAATAGGGCCAACGGTGAAACCAAAACATGTTACTAGACACCAACGACCATGAATAATACAAAGATAACCAAAAACATAAGTATTCGAACAAATTAAACCTGGAAAGGTGCCTGTAACAGTGACACTCGATCGAGTTGGTCAGGCACTCGATCGAGCTGGACCTACTCGATCGAGTCCCTTAGCTACTCGATCGAGTAGCCTGAGATCAGAATACCCCTCCAAAAGACACACCTGCAGCTACTCGATCGAGTGAGGGGCACTCGATCGAGTTGCCACAAGTCAAAAACTGCCCATAACTCTCAACACAAGATATATAATCACCTAAATACTAGTCGGGATGCTAACCTGACCCACAAATCCTGTGAAACAAATCCAGAATTATGCAAGTACGGCCTTATGGCCACCGATACAAACCAAGTTTGAAAAAGTATCAACCAAAACAAAGTGATATACATCATAAACTACGAATATAAAAAGAACGAAATGGAGTATCATCACTCCTGCTGCTGCTGCTCATCCATCACTGCATCCTCATCACCACCACCACCCGAAGTGCCCGCTCCTGACGCACCAAGACCCGCATCACCACCGGCTCCATCATCTAGTCTCACGTACCCAAGGGTCAAACCACCGTTAGGGTATGCGTGAGGCTCCCCCCAAGTAGACATGTCCACCCCATAAGATTGGAAAACCTCGCTGCTGTCCCCGACTCCCCTCCACCAAACCGGATGAGGTCCCGAGATCCCAATACCCTAAAGATATGTCATCTCATGCAAGTTCCGGATCGTCAAGGTAGAGGACACTCTCTCGGCCAAGTAGATCTCACGCATCTCCGGGCTTTAAAATGGAGGATAACTAGGGAACTGATACTGCGGTAGCGCTGGCTGCTCTGGCTGAGTCTCAGCCACTCTCTCCCTCACTCTGCGTGGTCCCCTCCCCAACCTAGGCCGGTCCTCCACCGCTCCCTCGTTCTCCCCCTTCCTCGGCTCAGTCATAACTTGTAGGATGTCCGGGTCAATGAGGTACGTCTACCTCGCAGGACGCCCCTCCTCCTCCCCATCCTTGTCAGAGTCGGCAGATACCATTGTCGCGGGTAATGACTCTGTCACTGGAAGATTCTACGGGGCTGGTATCCGCATCCAACTCATACCCCATAACCTCCATGCTAAACTCTCATCCGCCAAAGTTCTCAACCATTTCTGGTCGAGAAAATACTGACGGTCTAAGGTAGGTACTGTGGTGGTCAAGGGAGTATAGGCCAAGGAAGCCATGAAGGATGTCAACCTCTCTGCTAAACGTGTGGCAAAGGCACCACAACTCAGGAATCTAGTGTCAGACGAGGCCATAAAAGCTAGACTGGCACACACCATGGCAGGGGCATTAAAAACTACTCTCTGTGACCGCTCGGGGTTAAGGTACGCCATCAAAAGCATCAACTCATGTGAGTTCAACTTAATCATATCCTTCCTCTCGTAAAGAAGACACGTCAAGGCACGAAGAAAGATCTTCAAAGTGACATGTTGAACGTCATTAATCAACATGTTACTTGAAGTAGGAGCTGGTTTCCCGGTGATATAAGGCATAAGGTTACTCACCCCACACTCAGTCGGTATGTCACGGAGTGCTACCTTGGCAGGCTTGGCCAAGGCAAGGTGAGAAGCAAACAGGTCCATGGTCGAGATAAAGCTCGTGTTCATGAGGCAGAACTTCACAGTTTATTCCACCGGCTCGTATTTAAAGAGCTCATGAACTCAAGGGTCAGAAAGGCGTACGAGTGCTTTCGGAGGTGATAAAGCCCAGTCATCCCCAAGGCCTCAAAGATGTGCCTGACATCGGTCTCAATGCCCAGGTCATCCAAAAAGGTCGTGTCGATACAGCGGGTTGGTCTCATCTTACGACCCTGCAAAGCCACAAACCTCTTCCTCTGTGTAAAATCCACGAAAACTACAGTCGGGTATTCCGCCACAGCCGGGACTACCGGTCCACTTCTTTCCCCACACCTCGGTCTCAGAAGCCCTACCCCTCTTGCTCTGTCGGGTTCCTACTGTCGGTCTCGGCATCTGTTTTAGCATAGAATTTAAATACCCACCACATATACACGAAAACATAAAAAACATTCATGTTTGTTCATAATAAGAATCAAATAGATACACACTATCACCAACAATTCCAAATTACAAGTAAAATTCCCAATTTCAGTTATTAGACGATCTCTACAGCTGTAAAATTTTTGACATATTTGGCATGAATTAACTTAACCACTACTACTTTTAGGACTCAAACCTTCAAAACACCTTCACATACACACCATTTTCACAACAATATGAGACGAATTTCAGTTTGGGGAACTTTTAAGACGGAGTTTTAAGACAAATATTTGAGTGAAAAGCACAAAAATTCAACCCTAAACACGATATATATGACATAGATTACCCAATTTTCATCCTTTTACTCACAAAAGACAATCAAAAATCAATTTAAAATCTCAAACCCTAGAATTTTCGGGTCATATTAACATCTAATTTAATTCGATTTTTGCATAGCCAACAACAATAATCATCAAAGGAAAGCATCTAGATCATATTTCAACAATTAAAGACAAGAATTAACACATATAAGTCGATTTTTCAGCAATCACCAACATTCTACATGCTTCTAATTAATTAAAACATCAAAATAGGGTGAACATTCATACCTTGATCGATTAGCAAGTAAAAAGAACCAATTTAGGCAAAGAAATCACCAAGTTCAAGCACCACAATCAACAAAATCAAAGAGTTTTGAGAGGGATGAGAGGTTAGGGTGTGCGAAATAAAGGAAAGAATAAGGAGAATGAACAAAAGAAAAGGGTTTACAAACCCGCAATTCTCCGGGTACTTTTCACTTACTCGATCGAGTAAGTAGGTTACTCGATCGAGTGGCCTCTACTCGATCGAGTTGGAGCTACTCAGTCGAATTTTCGTAGAAAATCCCAACTTTCTCGATGTTATAGCTTCCTAACTAGATCAAATGAGGTCAACTCGGTCTAGTAGGCACTCATACTCGGTCAAGTAAAGTTAGGTATATGATCGGAAATACATATATAAGATTACTTAAGGGTTCCTGCAAAATAGCAACGCGTGTCGATTCCAAAATGAATTCGAATATCGGTACTGGTTAATGTATTCATTCACATCGTATCACTACCATACAAATATAACGTATCAATCCAACCAATATATTACTTCATTCAACTCTCCATTTTTATTCCATGACGACCACTACCCAACCAAATGGTTAACCTTTAAATTTTCTCATGCATATTCTTAACACGTTTCTTTTGTTCATAAGCATACAATTATGACCACAACAAAATAACTTTTAATCATACCATTCAAATTCTTCATATAACATGAATTTTTCTTTAACATCTAAGCATTCAAACAACAAATTTACAATTCTGACTTCTCACGAGAATTAACAAATAGTTTATTCAACTCAATTATATCATTTTGCGGAGGCATTCAAACCTTCATCTATCACATTCGTTCCCATATTATTTTGTTGATCATTACAACACATCTACAACTTACTAGCTACCACTATTACCACCACATAAGAGACTCACAAGCTTTTATATCAATTACTAATATCAACCATTCGAAGTAATCACCACCATCACCACATTCTACTCACTGTCACACATTATAAAGATTTCACCACTTCTATTCATTTCATTAACACCTCTATCAAACCATAGACTTTCACCATTCTCATTTATATCACACACATCTTAACATAATTACTATACACACCGCCACGTATTACAAACACATCATCACTTCCATACCACTCAGCTATAGATTTTCGCAGCTCTAATCATACTACACACACGAGCATCCATAAGGACTTCACTACAAACATCCCTACATCACTATCATACACACTAGGCACATAATTCCTGACTCAATGTTCCCTTAACCAGTGACTGGATTAAGCATAATGGGGCCATGATTTTGAAATGAGGGCGCATACTCACCCAAAATCTAGCATCAGCAGGGGATCCCAAGATACATACACCAGGTTCATTTTCTTAGAGTCACTACATTCATTAGGCTCATTTGTTACAGGTTCCAAAATCGTCGCTCTGATACCAATTTGTAACACACCTATATACCAATGAGCCTTAACAAGACATTCCCTAGCATATAAAGGCATTACCATCTCGGTTGCCCGAGGAAAGTAATCATCAAAAGTTGATAAAAGAACATTTATAAATTATTACAAGTGATTAAACCAAAACTACTGATACAAATATACAACACGACATCCTTAGGTGAACAGTCTTTTGACGTAACTTGTGAAAGACCCATCCCTGCCAAGACTCCAGCCAACTTCCAAGACATCACCTGAAAGACCGACTGCTCACCATAAGGGATCACGGCATACACAAAAGAAGCAAACAAGAAACAACCACATAAGGTCAGTAACCGAGGTAAGACACAACATCAACGACCAATATACTACAAACATAACCAAGCACACACGCAAGTCACAACCACTCCAGCCAATCACCATCACCGACTGTCCACTGGACCAGCCAGCCAGTGGGAGACCGCAACCATACCCACCAAATCCCCGCTCATCATATCGAGCGATAACCCTATCCTATTAATGTGCATATCCACTCCCGTGGCGGGTTCCATGGAGGGCAAAACTAGGGCGTGAAGCCACTCCAGCAAGTGACTCCACTCAGCCAGGGACACGCCCCGAATAACACAGACAGCTGTACAATAATCACAGCACGCTAATCCAGACAACACAACACCAACCAACAACACAATCAATCCAATCATACCAACACTACAATCAACACAACAACTGACATACTAGACAACCAACAGAAAGTGAGTAGGCGAACCTGCCTTTAGCCAACCGCAGCGATTTCATGTTCAACCACATGACATCAACCAAGCAAGCAACACACCTATACAAACAGTACAATAATTCTTTACCACTCCTACAACCCTAACTGAAAATGACAACGACAATGATGATGACGATGACATACCTACGTATAGCTATCCGGCGTCAAGACCGCTACCCGACTCAAGCAATCTACCCCCAAGGCATAAGCATCAACCAAGGCTCCAAAGGAAGGGATTATGGTGAAGGGAATGAGGAAAGGCGACATCTATGTTTAGAGAAGAGAGGCGGAAATGATTTCCGATTCTATCAAAACACGATTATAAATCCCCGCTGTAAAGACGCTACTCGATCGAGTGACTAACTTACTCGATCGAGTGACCTCTACTAAATCGAGTGCTCCAGCTACTCGATCGACTAGCCTCGACTAGATCGAGTACCACTCTACCAAAACTCATCCTGACACGAGACATCTCCTGTACGGTTTCCTAAGGACTAAGACATAACACCAAGGTCGGTCAATATCGGTCAATGGGTCCCTAAAAGGATGGGTATTACATTATCTTTCTTATCTTGTATAGTGTAATCAGTAACTGGCCCCGTTAATTGTTTTAAAGACTGTGGCGATCCATTCGGGGATGATGAGCAGTTATTGAGCAGGTATGAGATGGATTACGCAAGGGATAGCTGGGATGGAGTCACCACGTGTCATTATAGTCTTCCGCTGTGTCTTGAACTTATATTTCTTTTCAGTTGGTTTGATATTTTGGAACAAATGTATTTTACTTGACAGTTTTGGGATTTTGGTTATGTAATTACTTAAACTCATTTATTTAAGTATGTTCTTTTATGGTCAATTTGATATATATTGCCTCGGTAACTGAGATGGTAGCACTTCCATGCATTAGGTGGTCTTGGTAATGCACCTTGGTGTATGGGGGTGTTATAAAGTGGTATCAGAGCGACGATTTTACAACTTGTAACTAATAAACCCAATGAATCTAGGGAGTCAAACTAAAATGAACCCGGGTAGGAGTTTCTAGGAGCTAATGTAAAGACTTGGGAGACGTCCTAAAGTCGTGACCTCGCCCTACAACTTTGAACCGGTCACTATGGGGTGTTATGGGATCGCTCTGTGTTTACTAATGTTCTATTGCATATGTTCGATGATGTGTTGGATAGAATTGTTGAATAAATGATTGTGGAGGATGAAGGATGTGGTGGAAAAAGGCGAGGTAGTTCATATGATAATATGTTGTTGTGAATAATGAAGTTGCGTGATGGATGATTTATAATGTGGCATTATAGTAACTTGTGAATATGATGTTGCGTTTTATGTATGTGTGTGTGTGTGTGTATATATATATATATATATATATATATATATATATATATATATATATTTGTTGTGAAAAGTTGTTGAGTTAAAGCATGCGGGTAGCTAGAGAGTCAGCATGACTTGATCGAGTGGGGGATACTCGATCGATTATGTTGGACTCGATCAAGTGGGATGAGCTTGATCGTGTGGGTATTTAATAATGTTGGGCAGCATCTGCTGTTTTGGGGAACTCGATCGAGTAAGTGGAGTACTCGATCGAGTGGGGGCTACTCGATCGAGTACGTTTGGGGCTCGATCGAGTATGTTTCGTTGTACGTCCTAGTCAGGTTCTGGAGTTGAGGTACTTAATCGAGTATGTGGGCAACTCGATCGAGTGACCACTACTCAATCGAATGGGTGTAGTTACTCGATCGAGTGTGGGTTGTACAGGTCGTATTTGCTTTGAGCCGTAGGCTAGTGCTTATGTTTGTCTCTCCTCTTATAGCTCAAAGATATGTCGCCAAAGAGATCTGCTTTGTACACTAGGGCGTAGGAGATGAGTATAGATAATATAGACAAGATGCTTGAGCATCAAGACGCGCTTATCGAGGCCCTAAAGAAATTTGGGAAAGACAAAGATGCTGAGGTGGACTTTGTAAAGATGAGCACTACGATAGCCCACTTCAACCCAAAAGAGTATATGGGTACCGGTGCGCCAATTTTGCTCGACAATTGGCATATGGAGATGGAGAACATCTTGAATGTGGTTCATTGTCCTGAGAACTTTAATGTGGAACAAGCTGCGTTCTACTTGAGAGATGTTGCAGGAGAGTGGAAGGACAAGGTAGGGGAGAGTGCCTTAAATTTGTATCTGAAGTAGAAGAACTCAGCTATACCATGGACTGAGTTTAAGAGAGCTATGCACCGGGATTTTGTAACTGAACATGTTCGTAGTAAGCTGAGGGAGGAGCTTGATGCTTTGAAGATGACTCTGAATATGACTGTGGCTGATTATTATCAGTTTAATGAGAAGTCAAGGTATGTAGAGGACATGGGGTTGAATCAGTAGAACTTTGCACTGAGGTTTGAGAAGGGCTTCACTTACCAGATAATGGAGATGCTACTAGTTGGGGTCCTTACGGATGTTAAGGAAGTTTGTGAGCGAGCAGGGAGAGCTGAGAGATTGATCGAAATGGGCAAAGAGAACAAGAAGAGGGGTCCTGAGAAGAGAAAGGCTAAGAGTGAGGGTGGTGGTCAGTCAAGTTACAAGAGGGGTAACCATAACCAGGCGAGGGCTTACTCATCGGGTTCTAGTAGTGGAGCTTCGTATGGGCGTCATCGTGGTAGTAGTGGTAGTAGCTGGAATATCTCTTGTTACAACTATGGCGGTATGGGGCCACAAGAGGTATAAATGTACTAGTGCCATGGGGAGAGGTTTTCAGAGGCCATCGCAGAGGAGTTTCTCGCAGGGTCCATCTTAGAGTTTTGCTAGCAACAGGTCGGCTAGGTCATGGAATAACCAAGGAGTTAGAGTTGATGCGTGCCTTTTATATAGTCTTTTCAAGTATTATTTGCACTCATTTGTATGCAATTCTCGTAGTTTTAAGCTACGAAATGCCCTGAATATTCTACTTTGGTTCGTTTGCCTTTAATTGCATGAATGGACCCGAAAGAAGCAGAACTGAGCCTTTTTCTGTTCTTTTAGCTTGCAATTAGGAGATGGAAGATTTGGAGTGAGAATACTATCGCCTCGGGAAACGTGAAGTCGTCTCGGAAGCAAATCAAACGTAAGAATGAGCCGGTCTCTATAGTAGATGACTTGATCGAAGGCTTTTGATGACCTAGTCTACTCGATCGAGCAGTTTAGTTGTTGAGAAGTCCTTGATCGAAGGTTCTGCTGTGTTCGATCGAGAGTTGCATAATTGGTGTTCCTCGATCGAGTAGTGATGTACTCGATCGAGAGGTTTTTGTTTGGAAGTTAATCGATCGACGAGTTCTAATGTACTCGATCGAATACTTTTCCATCTGACGCAAAATTTTAATATCTTGTTATCGTATCTTAGGTTAAATAAATATCTCTCTTATAAATAGGAGAGACCTAATGAGGTTTAGGAGGACGATCATCTCTTTTCCCTTTTATATCAGCTCTTAATCTGGTTGGACGTTACTTTCATATTTCCATATCTCTTTTTGTGTAATTTCTTTACTCTCTCCTATTCAATTTAACTCTCTTCCTTGTTTCTTGATTGCTTTTATTTAGTTTAATTTATTTACCGTTTATCATCTATATACCATGTTTATTATTGCTTTATCAATCGTTATGAGTAGCTAATTTCCCTGCTGCTAGGATTAGAAGAGCCATGGTAGTATAGCAATTAAGCGATAATTAGATTAGGAGGTTTTTAATGTGAGAATTGTTTGATAGCAATATAACTGTAATTAATAGGTTAAATGCATGCAACTGAAGTAATTAAACTGGTTAAACTCAGACCTAGTTCGAAACATTGGAATGAACAGACCTGTTATAAATAATAGTCTACTCTAATGAGGGCGGAAGCTAGGTTAGTAGTATTTTTGGGCGGATAGCGGACCAGAAGGACCTTTCCACTACCCTTCTCACATCAAACCGATTGACCTAATTTTAGCTGACTTGCGTAATATCATGGTGAACCGACATCCTGGCATCTTTCTCTTTATTTGATCAATCTCTTTATTTCATTCTTACTATTTTGATTATTGTCTCTTTTATTGCTTTTAATTTCAGTTCTCTAGTTTAGTCAAACAACTCAAACCCCCATTTTGTGACCGTAGATAGACTAAATAACAAGTAGATAGTGACCGCCTCCATGTGGAGTACGATACCCGACTTACCTCTGCTGCATTAGTTAGAGCCGTTTGGTTTTATTTTTGATAGGGTCGTGTCAACTTTTGGCGCCGTTGCTGGAGAAGCAACTATTTTATTTACTTGCTTATTTTTGTCTGTCTTTAGCCTCCGGGAATTTATTCCTTGAGTCAGTTTTTATCTTTTCTTCCAGTTTTGTTTTGATAGGTCCTACAGGTCCTAGTTAGACAGTCCTTGAATAAAGACCATCAGAGGGAAGGGTTGAGTACCTCCGATTCTTCTACCAAGATGTCTAGCGTCTCCATAATCATAGCACAATTTGAAGCTCAGAATGCAAGATCTAAAAAGCTGGAGAGTAGACAATTTTGGGGTGGTCCACCTCAGTTCTATACAATGGCACAACAGGTGGTCTACTGTGAGAGATGTGGTGCTGTAGGGTACAATGCTGTCATTTGTCTGGCGGAGAACGATGAAGTCTATGCGTTTAAGTAGCGTAGACAAGCTAGTCATTCCTATACATATGTGTCGCCAGATCTGCTTCAGTAAGGAGGCTATCAAAGGCCTCCATTTATTTGGCTGCCGCACCAACAAACCCCTCCTCCTACTAAAAAGAATGAAGAGATTGCTGAATTGACGTATATAGTGAAAGCACTTGCACTGGAAGCGCACGAGATTATGAAAAATAAAGACGCCATTATCAAGAGACTTGAGACTCAGTTGGCTCAAGTAATTTTCGAGCAAACAGGAAACAGGAAGAAGGTTTGGGTTCCAAAAAGGCAGCAGCCACCTCCTCAACCTGAAGCCCCTGGGCATGATCCTAATCCCCCTAAGACAACATTGGTGTTACCTTCAAAAAACACTAGTGTGAGAATACCTGGAGGAATGGTTACTCCTATCCCCTTCTCTTTCAATTCTTTTTTTCCAACTAGAGTTATCACCCAGATGACTAGGCAAGGGGGATTCTCTTTTGGAAACGAAAGAAGAACATTTATGGAGGTCCTTGAGCATTCTGTGCACTACAGGAAAGTGCTTGAGGGTGACATGGTGGAGATTAATCCTGCAATTGATAATGGGTAGCATTGGATTTTGGAATGTTAGGAGTATGAATAGTGAGAATAAGCAGAAGGACATTAGATGGTTCTTGCATAATAATAATGTAGGTGTTTTTGGATTGTTAGAAACTAGAGTTAGAGTTGGTTCTATTAATAAAGTTCACCAAGATCTAGGAACCCATTGGGCCATGGTGAATAATATTAGTAGTCATCCTGGAGGGAGAATTTGGATCTTATGGGATGCTGGGAATTATGATGTGAAGGTACTCAGCTGTGAAGATCAGGTTATTAATACTAAAGCCACTTATCTCCCCATTGGGAATGTCTGGTGGATGTCTATTGTGTATGGGTTTAATAGAGTGCTTGAGAGGGTTCTATTTGTGGTACTCACTAATTACTATGAGGTCTGTTGTTAATGATCCTTGGGTAATTATGGGAGACTTTAATAATGTCTTAGCTATGTGTGAAAGAATTGGATCAGAAGTCACTATAGCTGAAATGAGAGGGTTTCAGGAGTGTGTGGATATTTTTGGTGTTGTTGACATACTTGCACAAGGCTCTTTCTTTACATGGAACAATAAACATGAGGTGGGTGACATGGTGTTCAGTAGAATGGCTAGGGCAATGGTTAATGATGAATGGCTTTTGCACTATCCTGATGCTATTACTACCTTTCATCCTGAGGGATTGTTTGACCACTGTCCTTGCACTATGAATATGACTGGAGTGTTGGCAAGGAAAAAAGGTAGCTTCAAGTATTACAATATGTGGGGTAAGGACCCTGGGTTTCTTGGGGTTGTTAAGAGTGTACCGGACACCCATATTCCTGGTTACAAAATGTTTCAGTTGGTCAAGAACATAAAAATGCTGAAACAACCCTTGAAGATGTTGAATGATTCCTCATTTGCAAATATTGAAACTAGTGTTAAAGTGGCACAATTGCACCTTTTTAATATCCAGACTAAACTTCATTTGGATCCTGCCAATCTAGTCCTGCAAGAAGCTGAGAAGGATGCTGCTTTATACTATAAGGACCTGGATTGTGCTAGGACCAGCTTTCTAAAGCAGAAAGCCACAGCTAAATGGTTAGCAGAAGGGGATGATAATACCAGGACCTTTCACAATACCATTAAAGCTAGGAGAATGCATAACAGAGTGTTTTGCATACAAGATCTGAAGGGTAATGTTCTGACTAAGACTGCTTCTATTGAGGCAGCTTTTGAAAGCTACTATATACAACTTCTGGGGACTAGCAAGTTTGTTGCTCCTGTCCACACCCCAACTCTTAGGAAGGGGAAGTTGGTGAGTACTGATCAAGGTAACAATCTTACTACTGCAGTGTCAGATAGTGAAATTAAGACTGCACTCTACTCCATTCCAGCTAATAAGGCCCCTGGCCCATATGGCTATTCCTCTAAGTTTTATACTGATGCTTTTGAGGTTGTGGGAGAGGACATTATAGCTGTTGTGAAGGAATTTTTCAGATCTGGCAAATTGCTTACACAGGTCAACTCCACCACTCTTACTCTAATTCCTAAAAAGACTAGACCTGTGACTGTTGCTAATTTCAGACCCATTGCTTGTTGCAATGTGGTGTCCAAAGGTATTTCTAAGGTGATTTGCAATAGATTAGGCCTTGTTCTGACTGAGATTGTTAGTGAGACCCAGAGTGCCTTTATCAAAGGAAGGGATATAGTGGATAACAACCTGATTTGTCCTGATCTAGTCATGTTGTATAAGAGGAAATCATGATCACCAAGATGTCTCATGAAGTTGGACTTGAAGAAAGCTTATGACTCCATTGAATGGAGTTTCATTGAACAAGTGCTTAAGGGTCTGGATTTCCCTGAGCAATTTATTTAGTGGGTTATAGAGTGTGTCACTTCACCATGGTTTACTCTTTCTCTAAATGGTGCAAACTTTGGTTATTTTAAAGGACAACGTGGACTTAGGCAGGGGCCCTATGTCCCCTTTGTTGTTTACAATTTGTATGGAATATCTTAGTAGGGTGCTGACTGTAGTCACTGCTAGACTTGACTTTAACTTTCACCCTCTCTGCGGACAACTAAGGTTGAATCATTTGTGCTTTGCAGATGATCTCCTCGTGCTCTGTAAGGGGGACATGCCCTATAGTTACCATCCCTATGGGCTTTACTACTTTTTCTGTTGCTTCTGGACTTGAGATGAACAAGGACAAGTCAGACATCTACTTTAATAGTATAAGTTCTGGAGATGTGGAGTTTGTGCTCAGGATTTTTGGGTTTAAGGAAGGGACCTTCCCTTTCAGATACTTAGGAATTCCTATATCTCATAAAATAATGGTTCTTGGTGATTGTACAAGGCTAATAGAAAAGGTGGTGGAGAGACTTCGTGGTTGGGGTTCAAGGAAGCTTAGCTACGCAGGGAGGTTAGTCCTAGTCAAGGCTGCTCTAACCCAATTACATTCTTTTTGGACTCAAATATTTATTATTCCTACTACTGTACTTGATAGAATTGAATAAATTTGTCGTAATTATCTCTGGTCTGGTGCTGACATATATCTCAAAACTCCTGATGTGTCTTGGGATAAGGTCTGCAGAGAAAAGCAGTTTAGGGGCCTGGGTATTTTACATTACAAGAATTGGAATATTGCCATGATGGGCAAATATGTTTGGTGGCTAGCTCAAAAATCTGATCACTTATGGCTTAGGTGGGTTAGTCATGTTTATATGAAAGACAAGGAATGAGTTGATTATCATCCCACTGTTAACACAAGCTGGACATGGAGGAAAATATGTCAGACCAGGGACATTCTGAGATCTGGATATGCTGATGGTGATTGGATTGCTAATCCTGGTAATTACACGGCTGCACATGGGTATAAATGGCTCCAAGGTGCTCATGCAAAGGTACCTTGGGTTCACACTATCTGGAATAGACATATTACACCCAAACACTCCTTTATTGGATGGTTAGCGGTTCAGCAGCGATTACTTACTAAGGATAGACTGATATGATTTGGAATGAATATTGATAGGTATTGTGACCTCTATTTGGACCAGCCTAAAGATCAGCAGCACATACTTTATTTATGCAAGTTTAGTACTTGCTGCTGGGACTTTTTGAAAGACTGGCTGCACATTAGCCTGCTTAGTGTTGGAATTCTGGATTGGGTCAGTTCTTGGAGGTGAAGATCCCTTAGTCAGAAGAGGCGTATTAATGTTGCTATTTTGGCTATGATATATAGTATATGGAATGCGCGGAATGTATGCAGGACTGATGACTATGTTTCTAGACCCTGTGTTCTTACCAAACGAGTTATTGAGGACGTGCAACTAAGGTGTGAGCAGCTGAAGATGTGTTGAAGAAGGATACCTGACAATAGCTAGTTTCTATTTGTATTGGTTCCTTTGTATTGTGCTTCTTATCTCTTGGTGATGATGTACTTGTACAAACTCTAATTATGTTAATATATTTCACATTTCACCAAAAAAATTGCCGAGCAAACTTCTACGTAACCCGAGATAGTCTATGCTGATCGCACCACGATTGATATTCCCTATGAAGGACTGGTTCTGCCTATTGATGCTGAAAATAATGGCTCAGATGTTGAAAAAGCTGTACAAGAGGAAGAGTACAATGAAGCCTCGCCTGCCCCTATTTAAAAATTTGATCGAGAGTCTTAGTCTGCTCGATCGAATGAACTTAATGAAGAAGCACTCGATCGAGAGGATAAAAGTTCTCAATCGAGCACTGAGGAAAACATGATCCTCGATCGAGTAACTCAAATTTCTCTCTCGATTACAATTGCGGAGAAGACATCTCGATCGAGTCTCGATAGGTTGACGGACCCAGGAGACGGGCATGGTACATTGAATTTGGAGACTAGAACGGTATGGATTGATGACCCAGGAGGCGGTTTGGACAAGTCTATGCTGTATAAGAAGAAAGGGCGCGAGGAAGCCAAAGGTGGAGGCCATGACGCTGCGATGAGTTGCTGTTCTTCAGTTGATGCGATGTTATGGAGCCCTAAAGTCAAAATCATGGATGCTGAAGGGACCGCATTAATTCAGAAGCCGTGTTGTGGGCCATTGATTTGCGTGGGTGGATGAATAGAAGAAGGTCGAGCTGGGACCCATCTGAAACTAGCGCTGACCGGGAGGCAACCCAAAGTTTAAAACTTTTAAGTTGATTTTCAAACATTTCAGTTTTTGTTGTGTGAAATAATTAGTTTTCAGACGATACTCTGAAACGCTAGACTTGTTTTGTTAGTCATGTGGGTCGTTTCCTGCAAGTTTGCAGGTGATTTAAATGACGCCTAGCAGTTCGTGTATAAGAGGCTCTCAATCGATTACTTAACCCACTCGATCGAGTACTTAATCCTCTCAATCGAGCAATTACACGGTCTCATTATACTCGATCGACCACTTTGTTCTCTCGATCGAGTTTATTGCTTTGATTCGCTTCCAGTGATGTTGTTATGAAGCTATTAACGACCTCCCTTGTTGTCGGCTGGTTTGGGGAGGTCCCTACTTCACGTATTCTTGTAAGTTTTCCTAAGCTTCATTCTTCTTTTTAGTTTGTATTTCCTTTCCTTATTTCTGAGTACAATGAGGGCATTGTACAGTTTGGTTTGGGGAGGGTATATGCATCCATATCTGTGCCGTCATATTGTTTTTATTGCATTTCCGCTATCACGTTTAATTTTAGTTTACATTGTTATATATTTCAAAAACCATAAAAAATTCGAGAAAATTCAAAAATTCACGTTTATTTTTGCATATAGGTTGAGTCAGATGGGTGTATTTCCATGATGAAATTGCACTATAATTTGTCCTCTTGCTTAAGCCTTGCACAAACTGATATCTTTCTAGCATTGTCTTATTGCATAATCTACGAGTTAATGTTGAAATTTAGCTGAACGAATAGACTTGACCTGAAATTTTGGAAACCTACTCATATTTTCTAAGGATTTAGAGCCTTAAAACTAATGTCATTCATGACCAGTTCATGTAGGATTGTGAGTAGTTACTCCTTGCATAACATGTATCATTAATTTGCGCAAGTATGAAATTCAATTGCTTATTGCCTGCATACATTCGGGTTAGTGGTTGGTGTCACACGCGGGGAGGTGCTTATTTTCCCATTTCTTCCATTTTTACCCATTAACTCCACATTTAGCCAAATTGGCCTTTTGACCCTTAACTACATCCAAATTTAGCCTGCCTTGTCAAGCTAGTTTAGTGATTGTTTTACGGTATATTGTCTATTGAGCCTGAATTGGTATGTATTGATTATTGGAAGTTGGTAATATGGAGAAGGAGATTGCTGAAATGAAAAAAAATGTTGAAAAAGAAAAAAAAAAAAAAAGAAAAATCAAGAAAAAAAACCAAGAAAAAGAAATGAGAAAGAAGAAATGAAAGAATTTGATTAATACGGTTTTTGCTCCTATATTCTTATTCTATATCTTATGAGGAATTATTTGATACTTGGTTAGTGAGTTTGTATGCCCAATCAAGGGCATTGTGCTTAATTTTGATGGATTAAGAAGTGGTTTTGTTTAATTTGGTATCTAGCTTGGCTATTACCTTCACATTTCCAAAAATGTTTTGCCTTTCTTACCCGTTACCTCACATTTCCTTAATTTTGTAAGCCCTCGGCTGTGGCGAGGCCCTGTTTGGTTGGGATGTATGTGTAAGGTAGCTAGAATTGTCTATCATAATATATTGCATACATCTTTATGTGGGTCGTAGTTTAGGTGAGCGACTATTTTTCTTTCTCTCTTACATATACTTGCTTACCCTTTGTTTCATAAGAGAAGAGTGACCCGTGAGAGTCCATTATCAAAGGTCTTGCAAGGTTGACGGTTCAGCTTTATTATAGACATCTTACAACTGTAACACCCCCGTACACCAAGATGCCTTACCAAGGACCATCCCAGTGTATGAAAGCGTTACCATCTCGGTTGCCCGAGGTAGTAGATCAAATAAACAATAGAAGAACATTTTATTAAAATACTTTAAGCCTTTACAACACAAAACAATGTAACAAGATACAAAGTGATAACTATAATAGCTACTAAGCTCGTGCGTCAAGGAGATCTACTCCGGTAGCGTGGTGTCTCGATTCCCTTCCAAGCCCGTATGAAGCAAGACCAACTGTACTTGCTAAACAAACTGCTCACCATCCCCGAATGGATCACCACGGTTTTGAAAACACAACACGGGGTCAGTCACTGTATAATCAAAGTAAGACAAGTAAAAAAGGCAATCAGCTGATCATCATCCAACTTCGGTCTCCCGATGTCACACAGTAACCGACTACACACCAAAGTGTGTAGCCCTGCTATATTATCCATCGCAATAGGTAATCCTCGCCGCCAGTGGGAGACCGCAGCCAATCCCTACTTAAGCTCCGTTCATCAACGAGCGATATCAATATCCCTTAATGTGCACATCCCCTCCCGTGGCTGGTTCCACGGAGGGCGAACTAGGGTGTGAAGCCACTCCCACAAGTGACTCCACTCAACAACCATCACCACAACCACAACCACACCGACACCAACACTCCCACAATGATCAGCAGACAATCAATCGTACACAATACAATACAATCTCAAATCAATTAAACAGGAACTGAGTAGGGAAACCCTACCTTATCACCAATCCATGAAAATGCATCAAACAATTAGCCCAGCAAGACTCCGAGATGCATTCCAACAAATGGTAACCACATCCTAATACAAGACTACCCCAGAAACCAACTGAAAGATTACAATAAAACAACGACTTACCTAGCGACATGAACCGACGGCAATAACGACGACATCCTCACAAGCATCCTTTATGTGTAACCCAATCCCCTTCCATGGTTAGTGTCTAGGCTAGATTAGGGTGTGGGGAAAGGTGGGTGATAGGTGAGAGAGGGACATATTAGGGTTAGAGAGAAGTGGAATCGTCGAAACTAAAATAAAACTTACGGACTTGTGTTTTATAGTAACGCGTCAATATCGGCTATACTCGGTCGAGTACTCTCATACTCGGCCGAGTAAGCCCTACTCGGTCGAGTGTTCCCACTACTTGGCTGAGTAGTCTCTACTAGGTCGAGTAATCAACTGCATAAGTCACTTATCCCCCACTTATCCTCTCACCTATCCCCTCCTAGCGTCTTACGTGGTCAAAGGGTCGGTCAAAGGGTCCTTAACATAGCGGGTATTACAGTAGTCCCCCCTTAAAAGGAACTTCGTCCTCAAAGGTCAACCCATGCTTCCCAACCACCAAGATAACGACATAAGAAAACCTTTCATTTCACAACAAGATACATAATATGCACAAGACTCCGACCACAACAAAGTGTCGTCACTACCCAAATATGGCATCCAATTCTAACATCGGTTACAAACATTAAGTTCGTGACAACATAGAAGTAAAAGATGAAACACAGAAAAAGAAGATGAAGCACCATGGAACCTTAGTCAACTTGTTAGGACTTTTATAACTTTTTACACTTTTATATCGCGATGTTATCTACCCCTCTAAAAAGGAACTTTGTCCTCGAAGTTCGTTCTACCCATTCACCAAGGTCCACCGAAAGCAGAATAACAACAATTAGGGAACATGTATTCTAGTACAAAGCAACACGATACCTCCACACGTATGTAAACAACTACCTTACGAGTGCAAGTCTAGGAGATAACTTTGATATACCACCAAAATTATGATACACACAACCCACTTAAAGAATTGCAAGGAGTATGAAAACACCATTGTTCTTGATTAAAAGGGATTGCCGTTACTACGCGCAATCACGTCTCACATTGCTTTCACCGTCGTAGTTTAGAAGCATCCATATGTCGTAACCATATATACAATGTAATTCAAAATAAGGTCCGAAAACATTAGTAAAGTGTTGAAGTATACACGGAAAAAAAAGGGTTATCCTTTTAAGTCTATAGCGGTTCTAACAACGAGGGATGCATCATCCATGTACTCGGCCGAGTATGCTAGTGTACTCGGTCGAGTAAGCGATACTCGGCCGAGTATCTGTTATACTCGGTCGAGTTTTCAAGGTCAGCAAGCAATTTTCATTTTAGACACATAATTACCAAAGGTCATACCTGAAAACATTATCATGCTCCACCACAGACTAAGAGTTCATTTCTAAAGTTCCCAAACATAGTACGTTCAAACAAGTAGCGGCCTTATGGCCGATTACAATCATCCAAAAGAAAGAGTACGATAAAAACATAAAATGTATCCAACAACAAACCGAAAACAAATCCATAACTACTACATGATCACATGTCTGGACCTCCTCCATCTCCTCACCACCACTTGTACCGGATGTACCAGCTCCTGATGTACCTGCTCCCTGAAAAGCTCCAGCTGTGTAGCCTCCACCGCCTAGCTTACTGCCATAGTTGGCTCCCCACGGTCCCACAAGGCAACCAAACTCGGTTCCTCTGGTGGCCCCCAAAAGCCGGGATCGACTCCATAGTTGTGGAAGACACCCGTGTCTACTCCGAGTCCCCTCAACCAAACTGGCTGTGCTAACTCGGTCCCTATACCCTGGTTATGGGCCATCTCACGCATGTTGCAGAGTACCAAGGTAGTGGAGATCCGCTCAGTTAAATCACTTACCAGCATCCTGGGATCATGAACGGTGGGGTAGGGCGAGTACTGCGGTGGGTAGAAGCTCGGTGTGGAGTAAGAGGGCTCAGTCTCAACCTCGTCCACCCTAGATGCTCTCACTCTACGACGCTCATGTGGTGAGGGAGGAACCTGCTGTCTCTTAAACGCTGTGGTAGGTTCAGATAGGTCTAGGAGGATGGTAGGGTCAATTAAGTAGTACTGAGGCCCGGGTCTAGGTGCACCACTCCCTAAGACATACTCAGCCAAATGGTCAATCATAGGTAGGTGCGCGGGATCAGGAAGTACCATTCACAAGGATCCCCTCACTCTCCAAGCATATGACCCATCATCCATCTTCCTAAGCCATCTGTTGTTAAGCCAATACTTGGCATTCATAGTAGGTATGGTCTCAAACAACTCATCCCCCGATGGAGGTGGAGCCTCAAAGTCAGTCAGTCACTGAGCTAAACGAGTCACTATAGCCCCACAAGAGATGTGACAGTTCTGAGACCGTGCCATATGGTCCAAGCTAGCACATACCACCCCCGGAGCACTATAGTAAAAAGGTTTCCCCCGATGAAGGTTAAGATAAGACATCAACAACATGACCTAATGAGAATTCAGATTAGTCACATCATCCGTCGCGTACAGAAGGCAAGTCATTATCCTAAGAAACATGTGGAGGGATACATCTTGAACATCATTAATGAGCATGGCATTAGCAGTAGAAGCAAGTCCACCGGTCAGGTAAGGCAGGTAAAGAGGTGTCCCATTGTTCTTTGCTACATCACTAAGGTATCCCTCCTCCTCCGCCTCTAGGCCCAGGTGGCCAGCAAACTCGTCAAAGGTTAACTCATGGTCCTTATTCATAAGACGGAAAGAAACAGTCTTCCCTTTCAAGTCATACACAAAAGAGCTTAAGAACTCCAAGGTCAGATAGGGGTAGGACTTCTTTCGTAAGTGGTAAAGCCTTTTCATTCCCAAGTTCTCAAAGATATGCACTATATCTTCCTTAACCCCCAAAGTCTCCAAAATGTCGGGCTTTACACACAGGGTTGGTCTCATGGTTCGACTCATCAGAGCTACAAAGGCATTACACTGCTTGAAGTCATAAAAGATGACCGATGGATATTCTTCCACCCGAGGAACGATGGGTTCTTGGCTAGACTGACCCGTCTTCAATTGAACATTGGCACGAGTCTACTTCTTGGCTGTGGCTTTTGCTTTCGGCATGCTGCAAGAAGGTGAATTTTAACAAGGGTATTTCCAAAAATTTACCATCATGCGGACTGTTCTTCAAATCATACACTTTTAAGACGAAGTTTTAAGACGAAGTTTTTAAGACGGATTTTTCTTGGAAACACAAATCATCCTATCCAAAGAAGGCATGTTTACTATCAAGTGATTCTTTAAGGAACATCCTAAAACAATCTAAGGGACCAAACATCCAACTTAGGGCAAAACCCTAGAAAAGTGTTTGTATCATAGAAGAAGCAATTTTAATCATGAAATCGTTTTTGTGAAAGCATAAGTGATGTTTATGAGTAATTAAACCCAAAATATCAAAAGAGAAACACCGAATTCGGATTATATAGGCTAGAGATTCAAAATTTTAACAAGTTCCACCATAAATTGATAACAAATTGAAGAGATTGAGTAAATACTTTACCTTGATTGAGGTTTTGAGCAAACAAGAGTAAAAATCCACAAGTAATTATCAACAACAATCACTCAAGAGTCTTGAGAGAGAAAGAGTTTTGAAGATTTATGAGGAAAAGAATAGGATATGTGGCGGAAATAAGAAGGAAAGAGGAATTATAGGGTTTTTAGTGTAACCCGGGCTTAGTCTCGATAACCGGGTACTCGATCGAGTATAGGGTTTACTCGGCCGAGTATGGTCTACTCGGTCGAGTATTCAGTCTGCTCGGTCGAGTATCCAGAGGTCAGTAGCACATATAAACTGACTTCCTTGGTACTCGATCGAGTGCCACTTTACTCGGCCGAGTGTGACCTACTCGATCGAGTATAAACTATACTCAGTCGAGTTCAACCGAATAGGAGCGAAATTTCAAATTATCAAACCTGCAAAACAAATAACGACCTTCGGAGTTCCATATAATCGAGCTCGTCACCGTTAGACCCTAATTCTATCACATCAAGGCATACCACAAAATATAACTGTTATTATGTTAATTTACGAGCAATACATGTTTCTTACACAAAACCGTAGCAAACAATTTACGTCACACTAAGGCACAAGACTAATTTGACCACACAATAGGTAAGACCAAGCTATGAACCTACATCAACACACCTCATTATTCACTCCTACACACGCACCACACTTCATTATTCCCACGGAAGTCACATACAACACATGTCATGCTTGAAGCCTATCATGCTCATTTACGAAAATTTCTGGTCACCTATTACCTTACTCAATTCATGTCATCCTTTTATCAATCATCCGACAAATCAGAAAACTTAACCATTCACAAGCATTAAGCATACATTACCACACAAGTTACAGCCAACAATGACATATGACACACACACTTAACGCAACTACTCCTATTATCTACCCTTCCCCGGTGGCTGGCTTAAGCATGATCGGGGCCGGGATTTTGAGATGAGAGCGCTTTCTCACCCAAAACCAACATAAGGAGGCTCCCAACACATATACACCAGGTGCATTTTAAATTGACACACTATGTTCATTTGATTCATTGGTTCAGGTTCCAAAATCGTCGCTCTCATACCACTTTGTAACACCCCCGTACACCAAGATGGCTTACCAAGGACCATCCCAGTGTATGAAGGAGTTACCATCTCGGTTGTCCGAGGTAGTAGATCAAATAAACAATAGAAGAACATTTTATTAAAATACTTTAAGCCTTTACAACACAAAACAACGTAACAAGATACAAAGTGATAACTATGATAGCTACTAAGTTCGTGCGTCAAGGACATCTACTCCACTAACGTGGTGACTCGATTCCCTTCCAAGCCCGTACGCAACAAGATCAACTGTACCGGCTAAACCAACTGCTCACCATCCCCGAATGGATCACCACAGTTTTAAAAACACAACACGAGGTCAGTCACTGTATAATCAAAGTCAGACAAGTACAAAAGGCAACCAGCTGATCATCATCCACTTCCGGTCTCCCCATCTCACACAGTAACCGACTACACACCAAAGTGTATAGCCCTGCCAAATTATCCATCGCAATAGGTAATCTTTGCCGCTAGTGGGGGACCGCAGCCAATCCCCACCTAAGCCCCGCTCATCAACGAGAGATATCCTTGTCCCTTAATGTACACATCCCCTCCCGCGGCGGGTTCTACGAAGGGTGAACTAGGGTGTGAAGCCACTCCCGTAAGTGACTTCACTAAATAACCATCACCACAACCACACCAACACCAACACTCCCACAATGATCAGCAGATAATCAATCGTACATAATACAATACAATCTCAAATCAATTAAACAGGAACTGAGTAGGGAAACCCTACCTTATTGCCAATCCATGAAAATGCATCCAACAATTAGCCAAGCAAGACTCCGAGACGCATTCCTACAAACGGTAACCACATCCTATTATAAGACTACCCCATAACATACTGAAATACGATAACAAAACAACAACTTACATAGCGACATGAACCGACGGCGATAACGACGACATCCTCACAAGCATCCTTCATGTGTAACCCAATCCCCTTCCATGGTTAGTGTCTAGGCTAGATGAGGGTCTGGGGAAAGGTGAGTGATAGGTGAGAGAGGGACATATTAAGGTTAGAGAGAAGTGGAACCGTCGAAACTGAAATAAAACTTGAGGACTTGTGTTTTATAGTAACGCGTCAACATCGGCTATACTCAGTCGCGTACTCTCATACTCCGTCGAGTAAGCCCTACTCGGTCGAGTGTTCCTACTACTCGACCGAGCAGTCTCCACTAGGTCGAGTAATCAACTGCATAAGTAACTTATTTCCCACCTATCCTTTCACCTATCCCCTCCTAAGGTCTTCCGTGCTCGAAGGGTCGGTCAAAGGGTCCTTAACATAGCGGGTATTACAACAACTCGTTTGTATTTGACAGTTTTTGCTATAAGTGTTAGTTTGCTTGCATTAAATTGGTTTAAGTGGGCATTTGTAATTAGATCTGAGTTTTTATCCCGTTCCACGAGTTAGTTGCATATAGTTTGCTTGGGGACAAGCAAATGTTTGGTTTGGGGAGATTTGATGCGTGCCTTTTATATAGTCTTTTTAAGTCTTATTTGCACTCATTTCTATGCAATTCTCGTAGTTTTAAGCTACGAGATACCCTGAATATTCTACTTTGGTTCATTTGTCTTTAATTGCAGAAATGGACCCGAAAGAAGCAGGATTGAGCCTTTTATTGTTCTTTTAGCTTGCATTTAGCAAATGGAAGATTTGGAGTGAGAATACTATCGCCTCGGGAAGCGTGATGTCAACTCGGAAGCAAGTAAAACGTCAGAATGAGCTGGTTCAGTAGTAGATGAATTGATCGAAGGCTTTTGCTGACCTAGTCTACTCGATCGAGCAGTTTGGCTGTTAAGAAGTCCTCGATCGAAAGTTCTGCTGTGTTCGATCGAGAGTTGCATAATTGGTGTTCCTCGATCGATTAGTGGTACTCGATCGAGAGGTTTTTGTTTGGCAGTTGATCGATTGAGGAGTTCTAATGTACTCGATCGAGTACTTTTCCATCTGATGCAAGATTTTAATATCTTGTTATCGTATCTTAGGTTAAATAAATATCTCTCCTATAAACAGGATAGACTTAATGAGGTTTAGGAGGACGATCATCTTTTTTCCCTTTTATCTCAGCTCTTAATCTGGTTGGACATTACTTTCATATTTCCAGATCTCGTTTTGTGTAATTTCTTTACTCTCTCCTATTCAATTTAACTCTCTTCCTTGTTTCTTGATTGTTTTTAGTTAGTTTATGTTATTTACCATTTATCATCTTTATACCATGTTTATTATTGCTTTATCAATCGTTATGAGTAGCTAATTTCCCTGCTGCTAGGATTAGGGGAGCCATGGTTGTAAAGCAATGAAGCTATAATTAGATTAGGAGGTTTTAAATGTGAGAATTGTTTGATAGCAATATAACTGTAATTATTAGGTTGAATGCATGCAACTGAAGTAATTAAACTGGTTAAACTCATACCTAGATCAGAACATTGGAATGAACAGACCTGTTATGAACAATAGACTAATCTAATGAGGACGGAAGCTAAGTTAGTAGTATTTTAGGGCAGATAGCGGACCGGAAGGACCTTTCCGCTACCCTTCTCACATTAGACTGATTGACCTACTTTTAGCTGACTTGCGTAATATCATGGTGAACCGACATTCTGGCATCTTTTTCTCTATTTGATCAATCTCTTTATTTCATTCTTACTATTTTGATTATTGTCTCTTTTATTGCTTTTAATTTCAGTTCTCTAGTTTAGTCAAACAACTCAAACCCACATTTTATGACCGTAGACAGACTAAATAACAAGTAGATAGTGAGCGCCTCCATGTGGAGTACGATACCCGACTTACCTCTATTGCATTAGTTAGAGCCAGTTGGTTTTATTTTTGATAGGGTTGCGACAGACGTGTCAAGAGTAAGAACAACGGTGGATCTATCCGAAATGGTGGTAACTCTTATCAGAAACCGGCATCTAACAACAATCAGGGGTCAGCTGCCAAGCCATCTACTTCAGCTAGTACAGTCCAGGAAGGTGGACAAAAGACCAGTGGCAAGTTATTCATGATGGACAAGAAAGCTGCTGAGAATGATGCTCACGTGATCACGGGTACCTTTCTTGTTAATGATGTTTCTACCATTGTTTTGTTTGATTCGGGGGCGTCACACTCTTTCGTATCGTCGAGTCATGCTAAGCTTTTGGGTTTGAGAGAGTTTGAGTCAGTAAAAGATGAGGTTTTTATACCATCAGGTGAGTCAGTGTCTTGTGGGAGGTTGTATAAGGGTGTGTCTATGATAGTAGGGCAGGTTGACCTTCCAGTGGATTTGTTAGAATTTCCTATGGATGGTTTTGAGATGATAGTTGGTATGGATTGGTTGGGTAAGTACAAGGCTAGAACAAATTGTCACCAAAAGAGAGTCTCTTTGAGAGGTCCTAAGGGAGTTATTGTGTCTTATCGTGGGTTTGTTATCAAACCCAAAGTCAAAGTGATTGCAGTGGTGACATTGAAGTCTTATCTGAGGAAGGGGTGTCTGTTTGGGCTAAAAATAGCACAATAAAGGAAGCCCACTTGGTAAAATAAAGATTATAAAGAAGAGGTGAGGAGGAAGGGAGCTCGCGGTCAGGAGAAGGGGGAACGGGCTTGAGAAGGATCAAGAGCCCGTCATGAAAGGTGCCCGCGTTATGGAAAAGAGTGTCAGGGAGAAGTTAGGGAGAAGTTATGGAGAAGTTAGGGAGATCGGGGAGAATTGGTAAGGGAACTCGGATTTGGAAAGAATTCCTTATGGAAATAATATTACCTTTCCATATTCGAGGTAGGACATATCTAGGGTTCTTACCCTATAAATAGCCAAGGAAGGAAATCAAGAAAGGGATTCACTCATCCATATATTCATTCAAGATTATATTCAAGACAACCACATCACGGCATATCACTCACAAATATACAACGTCCGAGATCTTGCAGGCCTGATACCTAACGCCAGCAAGATTAGCATAAACGTTATCATTGTAATCATCCTCCTATTCATATAGTGCAATACTTGGCAGGGTACCGTCCCTCCCGCGGTTGTTCCCACATTGGGGTTTCCGCATCACCAAAATCTTACATGTCAATTTACATTACGTACTCTATTTTCCGTTTACTTATTGACATACAAATCATCATACAATCGACCAACGAATATAGACTACATTGACCCTAAATCGACTTTGGTAAAAAAGACCTAAACAGTTTGGCGCCCACCGTGGGGCATTGTGGTCGTCAATCGTTGATATTCTGAATATACAATGGAAAAGCAAGTATCTGAAGCCATGTCAGGGAGCAGGCAACCATCGCCACCACGATCGTCTACCCAAAGTCCAACATCAACAGTGGCCACGCAGGCTCCCGGACATACCCCAAGAATCATACCGACAACAAAAGCCTCTCTACCTCCCAGGACCCCTGTTGTCTCAGCCCATACCAGATCAGACAAAGGAACATCAAGCTCAAGCGTCACTCCGCCGCCCAGTCCCACGCAGATTCTGCTCGCCGGAATGGAAAATCTTCAGAAAGCTATGGAAAACATGAGAGAAGATCAAAGGAGAGCAGATGCCGTGGTAAGAAGGAGAGATAGAGAGCTCTGGGCACAAATTGATCTCCTGAAGCAGCAGTCCAGCACTCCAGCGAACAGGTTAGGTGAAGGAAGATTTCCTTTGGTAGATCTGACACAAGGAATGACGTGACGGATGCGGTGAAATAATTACAAGATTGGATTTGGCTACAACACCGTCAGATGGAAGGATAAATCTACGAGGGTTAGGATACCTCACACCAGATAGCTGGCAGCCAGCCAGCTGCGTAGGAATACAAACAGATGGCCTCCCCGTCAGCAGTCCTGCAACAATCGATCGACACACCGTAGCAGGATCCAGTCAAGTCAAAGCCAAGTGAACGCGGCGTGAGGGACAATCGTTGCCACAACCCCCCTGGCAGCCGGAACTTATCAGAGTCTTCAAGAACCCGGATCAGGAGGAACTATGCGAGACAGTGACAAGCGAGACTTTAGTTCGACCAATATAACTAATCACAGATTGGAACTAAAGGAGATGCTGAGCAGGGTTCCAGGGCTACCATCCCCACTCGAGAAAGCAGCTCTAGACAGTTATGCCGACTCGCCATTCGTGGACACCATATCCATGACAGCCATGCTAAAGGGGTTCACAAACCCAAATATGCCTCTCTTCGACGGCATAGCAGACCCCTTTGATCATATCAGCCAGTATAAACAGAAAATGATGACGGTAACAACCATAGGACAAATTAAGGAAGCCTGCATGTACAAAGGATTCGGGTCCACCCTAACAGGACCGGCACTTCGATGGTTCGTAAGCCTGCCAAATAGGTCGATATCTAAATTTGCTGAATTGGTAAACGCATTTACTCAACAGTTCGCAAGCAGCAGAAAGCCATAGAAGCACGCAGGGGACCTGTACAGAATCGTCCAAGGGGCAGGAGAGAGCATTGGAGAATACAATACCAGATTTAACATTGAGAAGGTAGCAGTACGAGAATGTGATATCTCAACAGCAGTAGAAGCCTTCAGAAGAGGACTCCACCACGACTCGACCTATCTGCGATTAACCATGCATCCATGCCATAGTTTCGAAGCGAGACAGAGAAGGCATTTGCCCGCAATCAGGTTGGAAGAGGATATCCTAGCCAGAGCCAGCTTACAGAGCACGCCAAGTATTTCTAGTACTTCAGCCATGGAGAAATCAGGAAGAAAGCAAACCACTAACAAGAAGGACGAGAGATACAGGCCATATGGGAGGGGAGTCAACAGAATCGAGGAAAACCAGCTACTCCCCACCCTGGCAGAATATGGATTCACTACGGGTATCGGAGGAATCTTGAAGGCACTTAGAGAGATGGGAGATGGAGTCAGGTGGCCTAACCCACCAGTAGGAGAGCAAGCTTGGAGAAAGGATAGCAAGACGAAGTGCGAATTTCACCGTGATATTGGGCACAATACTGAGGACTGCTATACATTGAGAAGAGAGATCAAGCGCCTGTACGAACAAGGAAAGCTGAGCCACGTGTTACCACGTGAGGGCAAGCAGCAGGATAAGGTAGGTTCCGCCAAGCCGGCAGATCCACCCACATGCACTAAAATTATAAACGTGATAACGAGCGCTCGAGACTTAAGCGGCACGACATACTCAGCCCAAGAGACATGCCACCGAGACCAAAGGAGACAGACCAGCCAATTCTTGCAGAATATCTCACAGTGATCTGCCAGCAGTCAGCTTTGATGAAGGGGATATATACGATGAACGAGAACACCATGATGCACTTATTATCACCTTGTCAATGGCCAATTGCACAATAAGAAAGGTCTTGCTAGATACAGGAAGCTCGGTCAACTTAATCATTCTGAAAACCATAGAGAACATGGGATTCAGCAAGAAGGATTTACAGAAGAAGACTATTCCGCTAGTAGGCTTCAGCGGAGAAACAGCCAGCTCGCTAGGTGAGATAGTCATCCCAACCTATGTGGGAGGAGTCAACAAGCAAGTCAGGTACCTGGTTATAGATGGCCCCTCTACTTACAACGTTATCCTAGGAAGACCATGGCTTCACCAGATGAAAGCAGTCCCATCAACATATCACCAGTGCATAAAATTCTCCACCCCATGGGGAGTAGAAACGATAAGAGGAAATCAGGAGGAAGCTAGAGGCTTCTACAAGAAGGCACTCAAGTGCACCGCCGACCCTCCCAGTATAGCAATTCTGACGACCTATCCGGGACGAATACATCGAGCCCCAGAAGAGCTGGATCAGATTAACCTGGACAAGCTGCACCTAGAGAGAACCGTGCTCATTGGAGCGGGATGTACGAGGAAGCTTACGACGTGACTAGTCAAGTTCTTACAAGATAACATGGATTGCTTTGCATGGTCACACGATGATATGATAGGCATAGATCCATCCATCATAACACACAAGCTTAGCGTGGACCCAAAGTGTAAACCCATCCAGCAGAGAAGGAGAAAGTTTGCAGCAGAGAGAAATAAGGTAATCAACCAGGAAGTAGACAGCCTGCTGGCAGCAAAGAAGATAAGAGAAGTGAAATACCCAGAATGGTTGTCTAATGTAGTGGTGGTGCCTAAAAAGAATGGGAAGTGGAGAGTATGTGTGGACTTCACCGATCTCAACAAAGCATGTCCTAAAGATCCATTCCCGCTGCCTCATATTGATGCAATGGTAGATGCAACAGCTGGACACGAGATGCTAACATTTCTGGACGCATGGAGTGGATACAATCAGATCAAAATGGATCCTGCAGATCAAGAGAAGACAGCATTTATGTCCGAGAGAGGAATATATTGCTACAACGTCATGCCATTCGGCCTAAAGAACGCAGGCTCCACATATCAAAGGCTGGTTAACCGCATGTTCAAAGAGCAAATAGGAAGAACCATGGAGGTGTACATTGATGACATGGTGGTGAAGTCAGAAAAAGCCAAAGATCATATGCGGCATCTAGCAGAAACATTCAGCACCCTCAGGGAATACAAGATGAAACTAAACCCATCTAAATGCACCTTCGGGGTATCTTCTGGCAAGTTCTTGGGCTATATTGTGACTCAAAGAGGAATAGAAGCCATCATCGAAGCAGATCAAAGCTGTCTTACAGCTGGAATCACCCGAGAAGCCTAAAGATGTTCAGAGATTAGCTGGAAAGGTAGCAGCCCTGAACAGGTTCATTTCAAGATCTTCAGACAAATGCAGGCTATTTTACGACGTGCTAAGGAAAAGCCAGAAGTTTGAGTGGACCGCTGAACACGAGCAAGCCTTCAGAGACCTGAAGCACTATCTCAGCCCGCCCATTTCTTGTCAAAACCAAAGCCAGGTGAACCATTATTCCTATACCGGTCATTTTGTCCGTAGAAATAGTGATGAGTGTTGTCCTGGTCAGAGAGCAAGAAAAGGAGCAGAAGCCAGTATACTACGTAAGCAAGTCTCTGCTGCCGACAGAGACCAGGTACACATCCCTTGAAAAGGTAGTACTAGCATTGGTAATAGCATCTTGCAAACTGCGTCCCTATTTTGAGTCACACATCATACATGTTGTGACAAACTACCCGCTAAAAGCTATCATGAGGAAGCTGAATGTCAAGAAGAATGTCTAAATGGTCCGTACACCTCGGTGGATACGACATCCAATGCGACCCTAGAACAAACAATCAAATCACGAGCCTTTGGCCGACTTCGTGTCGACTTAAGTCCAGCCATCCAGAATCGGCGGATCGAGATCCTCACTTTAGAAGGAAGAAGCGACGAGGAAGTTAAGCGATTCATATCGACGGAGCCTCAACCAAAGGGGAGCGGTGTAGGATTAAGTGCGATCACCACGGGGAGATCGATAGCACAAGTCTGTAAGATGTGAATTCAAGGCAACCAACAATGAAACGGAATACGAAGCCTTGATATTGGGAATGAAGCTAGCCGGAGTTAGGGTCGGACACTGCTCATATCCGGTGACTCTTTGTTAATAGTCAACCACGTGAATGATGAGTTTATAGCCAGAGATTCGAAGATGATAGCATACCTAAAAGTAGCAAAGGAATTAAAACAAAAATTCGAAACTTGCAAGCTTAAACAGGTCCCCAGAGATCAGAACGTGGAAGCAGACGCCCTAGCAACCCTTGGAGCAACATTCACGCCAACAAAGCATCAAAGCATTCCAATAGCACATATCTTTGGAACCTTCTATCGAGAAGGTAGGCGAAATAGATAGGGGTGAACTAAAGGATCCACAAAGCGAAAAAGAAATCAGCGATTCTGAGAGGAAGGTGAGAGCTCTCGGTCAAACGGGCAGGCGCCTGACCAGGTAGCCGATCCAGAAGACGACTGGCGCACACCTTACCTAGACTGGCTGCGCCATAACAAGCTACCAGATCATAAGAAGGAAGTGAGAGCTTTTAGAATAAAGTCTTCCAGATTCATACTCATTGATGATACACTATTCAGAAAATCGCTAGCAGGTCCCTACCTACGGTGCCTGGACAAGGAAGAAGCATAGGCGTGTTACATGCTCTCCCACGAGTGGCGAATGTGAAAACCATGCGGGGGCGAAAGTCGGCAAATAAAGCCCTCGAACAGGGATACTATTGGCCTACAATGAAGGCGGATGCGCAGAGTATGCACGAAAATGTGACGCCCGGCGCTCAAAGACCAATGATTCACCGGCCAGAGAGCCCCCGCACCCTATTATTTCTCCCTGGTCATTCATGGCATGGGGCATGGACATAGTAGGCCCTCTACCACGGGCCACAGGAAACAGAACCTGGATGCTAGCAATGACAGATTACTTCTCCAAGTGGATAGAGGCAGAAGCATTCACGGAAGTAAAGGACAAACAGGTCATCTTATTCATAAAACAAAACATCATCTGCAGATTTGGTATCCCATCAGAAATCATATGTGACAATGGCTCACAATTCATCTCAAACGATACTGAAGGATACTGTGCCAGGTGGAACATCACCTTAAAAAAGTCAGCACCCAGGACTCCAAAGTCCAATGGTGAAGTTGAATCCAGCAATAAAATCATTATGGACAATCTGAGAAGGAGGTTACAGGAGTTAGGAGGAAAGTGGGCAGATGAATTGCTACTAGTATTGTGGTCAGACAGAACGACGCCAAAGATAGCAACAGGTCAAACACCCTTCAGCCTGGTGTTTGGCGCGGAAGCAGTCATTCCATCAGAAGTTCTAGTTCCCACCCACATGTATGAAAATATGATGAGGGAACTGAACAGTGCAGAGATGACCAGAAGCCTGGACACAATTGACGAGGTGCGAGCAAGCGCAAAAATCCGTCTGGCTGCTTACAAACAGTCAGTGGCCAGGAGTTATAACAAGAACGTAAAAATCAGGCTCCTGGAGGTAGGAGACCTGGTCCTCCCGAGAGGTGTTCCAGAACACCAAGAATCGAAAAGCAGACAAATTCGCCTATAAATGGGAAGGACCATACCAGGTAGAAGGAGTTGTTGGCCATGGTGCATACAGACTGATGACTGTGGACGGTCAAATCATTCAACGCCCATGAAACATACTTCACCTGAAGAGATGTTACTTTTAATAATAAGTAGACTCTAGTTTTCAGAATAATGTACTATGAGAAGCCAAATCATTTTTAAAAGATAAAATAAAAAATTCGGTAGTAGGCATACTGCCAGTTTCACTCTTATTTCTGGTGTCTTTAGTTGTTTTTAAACTTTAAACTACTATTGGATGGTGTGGTCTGGCAGCGTCCTGGGACCACAATTACTCTGGTACCCCATGAGATGGCGACAGGTACTTCAAAGCATTCTGATAGATTTTTCTATTTTTAGGCTTCTCTAAGTACATCACTTTGAATGCTGGTATCTATGGTACTTTGAAAGGATGTCTAGCAGGACTGTCAACTGCCAACGCGGGGTGACAAGGCACATGGCACTCCAACATGCCTAACCTATTTTCTTCACAAGGAGCACCCTCACCAGGCGGACTGTGGAACATACGAAAAGGAGCCTGGCTGACAGCTGAATACGCTTATCCAGCTACCTCTGATACCACCCCCTGGACGTTGCTCGCACTAATCGCAGTTAATCAGGGCCCCAGCATGCATGCAAAAACGAACATGGAACGTAGGGATATCGGCGCTACCAGAATCCTGCAGCGTCTCGATTTGGTCCTAGAATGACGATAAACTTGCCTCAATGACGCCCCTGCTGGCATAAAACGAGACGAACACACCTTGCGTCATGAACAAGGTTAAGTAGTCCACAAACTGCGGCATACGCCTAAATCGGCCCGGTGACACGGCTAGACTAGCAGTGGTCGGATCGGTCTTTTAGGGGTGACCAGGCTTGTCTAAATCATCCCCTGGGTTGACACGGCCACTCCTTCTAACATTGCGGCATACGCCTAAATCAGCCATCAGGCTGACACGGCAGCTAGCTGAGTCATTATGTTATCCTTTTCAGGGTGACAGGACTCGCCTAAATCAGTCAAACAGACTGACACGGCATAAACTTCCTAAAAATAGGGAGAATAAACAAACAAACACACGACATATAAGCTAAAACCTTGCCAAACTATGACAAGGGGCATTTCAAAATATGGCCAAAATACGGCCCCAAGTTTAACCGCCGCCCTGGCGGAGCAAACACAAGAACAAGTTTAAAAAAACTTACAAAGTCTGCCACCTCTGGGCCAGACTGCCAAAAAATTCATCAAAATATAAAAATTTAGTTATCGGTCACATTAATGACCTCCACCTCTGGCATCTCCTCTGCCTGCTGACCTCTCATTTCAGGTACTGCTTCAGCCTGAGCATCCTCAGCCGCCATAGCTCCCGAGCTCGTCGGCGGCATCATCCTGGGACATTCTGAAGCCACCACCCCCTGACTGCTCAGCCAACGTAGGAGAATTCACCTCACCAACTTCAGGCATCAGCACGCTGGGTAGGGTAGAGCATCTCCAGCTGCTTCTCCTCTTCCTCTATGGCCTGCTGGGTGGGAGCCTCCGCGAGTGCATCACGCATCCCACTGATCTTTCCCCGCCAGGTGGCATATGCAATGACATTGGTGGCCAGGGAGATCAGCTCACTAATCTTCTCCTCGACCGCCCGAGAGAGTCGGAAAGGTCTGCACACCGCTTTGGGTTTGAGCCAGCTGATTAGCCCCCTCCTTCAACTTCTTCTTGGTGACAGCAAGCTCAGTCTTTAGCTCCACCACACGCTCCTTCGGATCAACCCATTTGTTGTGCGGATCTCTGTGATCTTCTTGACTCCTGGTTCTTGCGCGGTAGCACGACGGTGGTCTGCACTATGTTGATCATCTTCCTGTTGTAGAGTGCAGACTGAAGAGTCTGGGGCATAAATAATTAGAAGTCAGCAAAAGAGTTGGGAGGAAGAATTTAAGCAAGAAGCAGATGGACAGACAGGTAGAAGACGAAGAATATTTACCATGAGGGCATTGTGCACATCGTTCTCAGCCATCTCCTCTGGAGTGAACTCCAAAACGTTTCCTCAACGGGAGGAAAGAGCGGTGATCGATCTCCGGCCAAGTACGGCACCTTGTCCACATTCCCAAAGCCTTCGGGAAATGAGCAATGATGCCCTCACTAGTAGAAGCACGAGGTGGCGGGAGGAGTAGGCGGATGGCGAGATAACGGATTAACCTCCAGGGGCACGCGAGCGGAGAACTAGAAAATGCGGGAGGAGTCGAAAAGAGGCGGCGGGAGCACTCCTCTTGGAGGCGAGAGGCCACATCGGGGCCGGCGAGGAAGGTCTCTTTCTTTTAGCACTTTGGAGGATGAGTTCCAGTTGATCAACTTTTGAACCTGCAAGCATATACAGTCTCAGACGGCAGAATGTATAAAACATCAGTAGAAACAGCATGCAAATGAGAGTGGCTACTGAAACCTTACCAGAAGACATACTGTGGGCTGATTGAGGAGGATTGGAGGAAGAAGCCGGTGAAAAACCAGGAAGCAGGTCTGGAAACGTTCTCTCGATTCGGAGATGCGAACGACTTGCTTTGCGGCGGGGATCTTGGCACCAATACGGGTAAGGTCACGGGGGCCTGCACGAAGACGATGAAGTAAGCTAGTAAGCAGCGAGATAAAATAATTCAGGCGACAGGAAAGCTACTTACTCGAAGTCAGAGCCCATTTCTCGAAAATATAATCAGCAGGAGGCTGGATGGAGTCCTTCCTCACGTAGAAGAAGTCCTCAAACCATTTCTCGTCACGGGATTTTGACACATGTTTGAAGGGAGCCTCTCCATGGCCCCGGAATGAGAACTGATCCCTGCCCAGGGATCTGATGCTGTACATGTGGTCCAGATCGCCCAGAGTGATAGATTTGCCAGTACTCTGACCAGCGGCCAGAGAATAGAGAAGAACTCTCCATATGGCAGCAAAAATTTGTGCCATGGCGAAATTGTTGGTAAAAATGAAATCTTGGACGAGTTTAGGGAAAGGAAAGCGAAGGTCGTATTTAAATGGGTACAGATAGAAACAAACCCACCCCGGATGGAGGGCATCAGCTTTCTGTCCCGGTTCAGGGATGGCGATATCCACCCCGTCACCAAGACCAAGCAGACTCTTGATCCTAGGAATGTCGGCCGGAGTAAGGGCGGAATCGCAATCATGTGGATGTCTAAAAAGTCCCCGAGAAGGGAAAGTGGGGTCGAGATTACGGTCGGAGGGTGTTGAGGTTGACGAAGACTGCCGAGTTTTGCCCATGGTGGAAGAGAAAATGAAGATTAAAAAGGGAAGGGAAGATGGATTACCTGATGATGAAGATGGAGAAGGGGAACAGTTAAGCCGACGAGGAGTGAAAAAGAAGGAAGATTGAGGGTTTAAGAGAGGAGAGCTTTTGAAATGATTTGAAGTGATTAAATGAAAATGGAAGAAAGACGTTGGGGTTATAAAGAGGAGAGAGGGAGTTGGGTGCGGAGAAAGAGGAATAGGGCGGCTGGAATTGATGGGTTGCATGGGAAGAAGTAAAAGACGGCGTAGGGTTTTTAACATTTGGTTACGTAAATTCCTTGTTCGATACTTGAAAGCGTACTTCACAAGAAATTTGGGGCAAACTGTTTGGGCTAAAAATAGCAAAATAAAGGAAGCCCACTTGGTAAAATAAAGATTATAAAGAAGAGGTGAGGAGGAAGGGAGCCCGCGGTCAGGAGAAGGGGGAACGGGCTTGAGAAGGATCAAGAGCCCGTCATGAAAGGTGCCCGCGTTAAGGAAAAGAGTGTCAGGGAGAAGTTAGGGAGATCGGGGAGAATTGGTAAGGGAATTCGGATTTGGAAAGAAGTCCTTATGGAAATAATATTCCCTTTCCATATTCGAGGTAGGACATATCTAGGGTTCTTACCCTATAAATAGCCAAGGAAGGAAATCAAGAAAGGGATTCACTCATCCATATATTCATTCAAGATTATATTAAAGACAACCACATCACGGCATATCACTCACAAATATACAACGTCCGAGATCTTGCAGGCCTGATACCTAACGCCAGCAAGATTAGCATAAATGTTATCATTGTAATCATCCTCCTATTCATATAGTGCAATACTTGGCAGGGTACCGTCCCTCCCGCGGTTGTTCCCACATTGGGTTTTCCGCGTCACCAAAATCTTACGTGTCAATTTACATTACGTACTCTATTTTCCGTTTACTTATTGACATACAAATCATCATACAATCGACCAACGAATATAGACTACATTGACCCTAAATCGACTTAGGTAAAAAAGACCTAAACAGTGTCCTTTGATTCTATGCCATGTGAAAGACCATAGTAAGGTGAGTTCGACAGCTGATCAGATACCAGTGGTGGGAGAGTTCCAAGATGTTTTTCCGGAGGAGATACCAGGTTTTCCACCAAAGAGAGATATAGATTTCAGTGTGGAGTTGAAACTGGGGACGGGACCAATATCTAAGGCCCCTTACCGCATGGGTCCTAAAGAGTTAGAAGAGCTGAAGAAACAGTTGGATGATTTGATAGATAAAGGATACTTTAGACCTAATGTATCATTTTGGGGAGCACCAGTTCTGTTCGTGAAGAAGAAAGATGGGAGCTTGAGGTTGTGCATCGACTACAGGGAGCTGAACAGGGCTATGGTGAAGAACAAGTATCCTTTGCCAAGGATAGATGATCTGTTTGACCAGTTGAGTGGGGCAGGAGTCTTTTCAAAGATTGATTTGAGATCGGGTGACCATCAGGTGAGGATTCGAGTTGAGGACATACCAAAGACAGCTTTTCGATCGAGGTATGGTCAATATGAGTATGTGGTGATGCCGTTTGGGTTGTCTAATGCGCCAGCAGTGTTTATCGATTTGATGAACCGGGTCTTCAGTCAGTTTTTGGATCGATTTGTGGTGGTGTTCATTGATGATATCTTAGTTTATTCCAAGACTAAGGAGGAGCATGAGGAGCACTTGAGGTTGGTGTTACAAACTTTGCGTGACAATCAGTTGTATAATAGTTGTCTAAGTGTGAGTTCTGGCTTGAGGAAGTTGTCTTTATGGGGCATGTGATTTCTAAAGATGGTGTATATGTGGATCCAACAAAGATAGAGGTAGTGTCTAAGTGGGAAACACCAAAGAATGTGGCGAAGATCAGGAGTTTCTTGGGTTTGGCAGGTTATTATCGTCGGTTTGTGAAAGATTTTTCAAAGATCGCCAGACCTATGACAGTGTTGATGAGGAAAGAGAACAGGTTTCATTGGGATGTAAGTTGTGAGATGGCATTCCAAACATTAAAGAAGCGTTTGACCAAAGCTCCAGTCTTAGCTTTACCTGAATGGTGTGAGAACTTTGAGGTGTATATAGATGCTTCCAAGAATGGGTTAGGATGCGTGTTAATGCAGAATAAGAAAGTCATTGCCTATGCTTCTACGCAATTGAAGCCTTATGAGGAGAACTATCCGACACATGATCTAGAGTTGGGTGAAGTTGTGCTTGCTCTCAAGATTTGGAGGCACTATCTTTATGGGGCAACCTTTAAAGTGTTTTCAGATTACAAGAGTCTCAAGTACATCTTTACTCAAAAGGAGCTGAACATGAGACATAGGAGGTGGATGGAGCTTATAGGGGACTATGACATGGATATCATATACCATGAAGGGAAAGCAAACATTGTGGCTGATGCGTTGAGCAGAAAGTGTGCGCATTCCTTATGCACATCTATGTCTTTGATGAGGTTGAGAGATGAGTTGGGAAAGATATGGATACATGTGATAAAAAAAGAGGATGCTAGAGGTGACTTGACAGTGGAGCCAGATCTTTATGAAGATATTCGCCAGAAGCAGGCTCTTGATCCTAAGATTCAGGAGTGGAGAGCTGGAGTGGAGAAAGGGACAGTGTCTCGGTTCTCTATTCATAGAGATGGGAGTGTTCGGTTTTATGGGAAATGGTGTGTGCCTAGCGATGAGGAGTTGAAAAAGGTGATCATGAGACAGGCTCATTGCACACCGTATTCAGTACATCCAGGTGGTGATAAGCTGTATAGAGATTTCAAGAAGACTTTTTAGTGGACTGGGATGAAAAGAGAAATAGCTCAGTTCGTGGCTTGATGTTTGACATGTCAGAGGGTTAGGGAGAGCAGCGACGACTACAAGGTAAGATTCACACACTTGAGGTACCTGAGTGAAAATGGGAATCTATCTCCATGGACCTTATAGTGGGTTTACTAAGGAGCCAGCGGGGTAATAACATGATATGGGTGATAGTCGATCGTCTGACTAAGTCAGCTCACTTTATTCCAATGAAAGATACATGGAGTAAGGTTTAGTTGCCTAATGGGTACAGGAAACATGTGGTGATGTTACATGGAGTTCCTAAGGATATTGTATCCGATCGAGATGCGAGGTTTATTTCTCAATTTTCGCAAGAGTTTCAGGAGATGGTGGGAACTACTTTGAAGATGAGTATTGCTTTTCATCCTGCAATAGATGGACAGACAGAGAGAACTATCAAGACTCTGGAAAATATGTTACGAGCTTGTGTGATGGAGTTTGGTGGTAGCTGGGAATATAGGTTGGATTTGATCGAGTTTTCTTGCAACAACAGCTACCATACGAGTATTGGGATGGCACCATTTGAGGCTTTGTATGGGAGATGGTGTAGGAGCCCGATTTGCTCGGATCATAGAGCTGAGGCAGTGGTTTTAGGACCACAGATGGTACAGGAGATGATAGACCAAGTGAAGGTGATTAGACAAAAGATGAAAGCGGCCTACGATTGACATAAGAGTTATACAGACTTACATCACCGTGACATAGATTTTCAGGTTGGGGATAAGATTTTTCTGAAATTATCTCCTATGCATCGGGTTATGAGGTTTGGTAAGAAAGGGAAACTGAGAAAGAAGTTCATAGGACCATATGAGATTTTGGATCGTGTGGGAGAGGTTGCTTATTGGTTAACGCTACCACCAGCTTTGGATCAGGTGCATAATGTGTTTAATGTGTCTCAATTACAGAAGTATGTGAGTGATTCTTCCCATATGCTAGAGGTGGAGAACATCGAGTTTGATAAATCCTTGTCTTATCTTGAGGTGCCAAAACAGATTCTTGATCGCAATGTTCGGAAAACTAGGTCCGGGGAAGCTACTTGGGAGGCGGAAGAGGCTATGAGGGAGCGGTATTTGTCTCTTTTTGATCATGTATGTGTGGTTACGGGGACGTAACCATGTTTCTTTTAGGGGGGTAGGAGATGATCGCATAAGGTTTTGGTATGGTTTTATGCTAGTTTTTATACAGTTTGTGGTTGTTTTGAGTCGGTATGAGTTGTGGTTGGGGTTTTGTTGGGGCTTTGTTTTGAGTTTTTGTTGCGTTGTTGTGTCGTGGTTGAGTTAGTATGTTTGTTTTGAGTATGGGTTTGAACTTCGGGGACGAAGTTCATTTTTAATGAGGGAAGCCTGTAATACTATGGTTTTCTGTACTGTTAGGTACTCTATGGAGTATGGCTTACTCTGTCGAGTAAGTGAGTTTTGGTTTCGAAACAGTGTCCTGTCTGATGGGTACTTGATCGAGTAGGGGGCACTCGATCGAGTAAGTGACTTACTTGATCGAGTAAGTCAGTTTTATGGGTTATTTCCCCGGGTTTTGATAGCAATGTGAGGATGTTATATAAAGTTATTTTATCAATTCCTTTTTTACTTTTCATTGTTTTCTAAACTATTTACACAAGAGAAAAACTACGTAATTTCCCTTTCTCCCGTTGCTATCAAATACTAAGGGCTAGAGTCACCGGATCATTGTGTTCTTTACGCCGTTGAGACCATCGCATCGTGGGAAAGATTCTAGTATGATTTTTATGCCGTTTTGTTGTTTTTGGTTGAAACCCTAATTGGGTATTTTGGGGGATTTTGGGAGTATGGTGATTGTTAGATAGTAATTATATGATTGTGTGATTATAGGAGGTGGTTTCGTAGAGGAGCAGTTTAAAATAGTTGATTGTGACGATCTTGGTGATTTGCCTTTTCAGGTAGGGTTTCCCTACTCGGTTATTGATTACAGTTTATTTGATAGTTGATTGGTGATGGTTGTGATGTTGTTGATCTTTATCATATTGGTATTATAATTGGTAATTGTTGTTGTATAGTTGGTTGGATGTGTTTGTCAGTGGTTCGCGAGGCGCGTCCTCGGCTGAGTGAAGTCACTTGCGGAAGTGCTTCACGCCCTCGATTCGCCCCTTGTGGTTCCATCACAAGGGGGATGTGCACATTAAGGAACTTGGGTTTTCGCTCGGAGTTGATGAGCGGGGATTTGGTGGGAACGGCTGCAGTCCCCCACTGGCGGTGTGGAATATCTGTTGCGATGGATATTCTGGCAGGGCTACACACTTTAGTGTAAAGTAAGGTGTGTGGAGATGTGACGGAGTTGGATAATCGTATGTATTGTTATCTTGCTTATCTTGTATCGTGTAATTAGTAACGGATCCCGTTAATTGTTTTAAAAACTGTGGTGATCCATTCGGGGATGGTGAGCAGTTATTGAGCAGGTATGAGAAGGATTGGACTAGGGATAGCTGGGATGGAATCACCACCTGTCATTAGAGTCTTTCATTGTGTCTTGAACTTATATTTCTTTTCAGTTGGTTTGATATTTTGGAATAGATGTATTTTACTTTACAGTTTTGGGATTTTGGTTAAGTAATCACTTCAACTTATTTATTTAAGTACGTTCTTTTATGGTCAATTTGATATACATTGTCTCGGATAACCGAGATGGTAGCACTTCCATGCATTAGGTGGTCTTGGTAAGGCACCTTGGTGTATGGGGGTGTTACACTTACTTCAGTGAAGGAGTGGTTGGGAATACACTTCCAAATGAAATATTTGGAAGAAGCTCAGTGCATCTTGGATATCCAAATCTATAAAGATAGATCTAAAAGGATATTAGCTTTAAGTCAAGAAGCTTATATCGATAAGATTCTTGACCAATTCAATATGAAAAACTCTAAGAAAGGTTTTCTACCTATAGGTAGTGGGATAACTTTGAGTAAGTCAAAGTGTCCTACTGAACCTAAGAATATTGATAGCATGAAATCGATTCTTTATGCTTCCGCAATCGGATCGATCATGTATGCTATGATGTGCACCCGTCCTGACGTCTCTTATGCATTGAGTATGACAACTCGCTATCAGAATAATCCAGGTGAGAGTCATTGGATAGCCATCAAGAATATACTTAAGTACATAAGAAGGACTAAAGATTCTTGTGTCTTCTGAGGATCCTATCACTTTTTATTGTGGTAACAGCGGGGCAATTTTTCAAGGAAAAGAGCCCAAGTCTAGTAACAAGTCTAGACATGTACCTAGAAAATATCATGTAATTAGAGATTTCATTAAAAGGAAGGAAATTACAGTTTTTAAGGTTGGGACAAATGATAATGTTGCCGATCCTTTAACCAAGTCATTGTATCAAGCTAAGCATGATAGTCATGTACTTTGTATAGGATTGAGACGAATGCCAGAACTGTTTTAAATTATGCGATATGTAATAATAAAAATATTGTATTATTAATTCATATATGATAATTGCATTTATCGTTTAACTCTTATCTTTAGTTTTATTTGAAGTTAAATACTTTGTTTTGTCCAAATAGGTTGTAGTGACAACGTCGAACCCTATTAATGTGAATTGGATTAACATTATATTTTGTCCCTAGTTACTTAATGAGGTGACGTCTCGGAGTGACTAGATTGTAAGGCGATTGATGACAAGTTCGACTGTCATATGTCCATAGAGATGGCTGGTCGATTATATAGGCAGAATGTAGAGACATTTTGTCGGGCAGTGACCATTTATAGAGTCCTTTTGTTGCTGGGTCGTGGCGAGGATTTCTAACTATTCCTTCGAGTCAATTCTTTAGACTGGCAAATATTTCTCTGAGTTGGTGCGGTTTACCGGTGGCTTTGGTTTTTGCTCTAGGTCGCGCCGTAAAAGGAGGCCAATGGGCATTTACTGGGTCATTGTGATCTGTATCGAATGAAAAACTAGGTCAACAGGATTGTCCATCCATGTCATATTTTATCTCAAGGCCACTCGAGGAGAGGTGAATGAAAATGCGTGACCACGCTCGGATGAGATCTATAGTAGATTATCCGGTCAGACAGTCATTCTCCTGATCGAGGAAACCACTTTATGATATGATCATGTGCAAAAACGACCAGAAAGACATCTTGCATTGAGTGGAAGATATTATTGGACAAGAGAATTGGTAGTGCACACTCGTGTCGGACAAGTGGGGGATTGTTGGAGTGAGTATCCTCCACAATAGTGCATCTACATACTAAATCTCGTATAAGGAATATCAGGGTTTTATTTTATATATTTGTCAGTGGATCAACGTTAATCGGTAACGCTCGGCTGACTAGAGTTTGACGTTACTGTCGTATGACGGCGGTGATCAACTGATCCCTTTCGGTCACACCTATAGGAAGGAGCCCAAGAAGGTTAACTAATTATGTATATTTGATATATAATATTAGTTCTTATATATATTGACATACGTATAGTCAAGTGTGTTTAATGGAATGGGGAATATATATATATATATATATATATATATATATATATATATATATATATATATATATATATATATATATATATATATATATATATATATATATATATATGGTTAAGATCCCATGAGAACCCTATTTACATGAGAACCATGAGAACCTCGGGTTGAACTATTGTACCAAAAGTTCGAACCTTTATACAACAAAGTTGTAACTTTTGTACCAAAGGTTCAAATGAGTTACTAATTTTTTCCGTAAGTTGAGAGTACATGTTAGATTCGGGAATATGTAATCAAGCTAGTTACATCACCATACAATACTTTCCGTTTTTGCACAAAACAACCTGTTGAACCTACTTATGACAGTAACTCTAAACAATTAAGCTATGCTAAACACGTAGAATTACTTTAATCTGCCTCCATTTTCCTAATTCTCCATTTTATTTGTTCCTGAACCCCTTCAATTACAGCATTGACTACTTGATATATAAGTCTACTCGACTTTTGTTTCTGACTTTCTATAACTTTCATCAATAATAATCTGCATCTCCATTTGAGTACCCAAGTAACACACTCCCCAGGCCATGAAACCTGCAACCATTGCTGCAGTAGACTAAGACATAGTCTGCTAAACACGCAATAGACTAAGACATAGTCTGCTAAACACACACTCAAAGAACATATGTTCTTGAGTCCTATGTGCTGATGTCTTGGCCTACACTGGGCTCGACGGAAGGAGGAGGGAGCAGGGGTGGTGGCTGTGGTGCGACGCGAACTGGAGATCGGCGAGAAAAGAGGAAAACAGGGGAGTATGAGGTCGTGGTGGTTGATGGTGGTGATTGGCGGGCAATGGTGAGTACCAGGTTGTTCACGACGGTGAATAGAGTTCAGTTAATGTGTCGATTTTATGATTGACGATAACGATGGAGGCAGTTTAGCTTTTTGGGTTCTTTGTATTTGTTTTTAATGTCGATGGTAATGGTGATTTATGCGGAAACAGTGGTCGAAGTGGAGCGAGAATAGTGGTGGTTGTGTCATAGTAGCGGCGGCGGTGTTGGGTGGAAGAATATTGCGGCGAATGGGGGTGATGGTGGTAATCGGGAATGGTGGTGATTGGTCTGGGCGTGAATGGTGGTGATAATGTAGTGTCGTACAGTTGTGGTGGTGATAAGGGAGTTTTTTTGGGTTCTGAACATTTGGTATTAAAGTTGTGAACCTTGGGTTCTCATGGTTCTCATGGGAAGGAGGTTCTCATAAGATCCTAAATCTATATATATATATATATATATATATATATATATAGGAATGAGATCATGTGAGGATACACTATCTTTTTGAGGATTGAGGATTTCGTTACAATATCACAGGTTGTTCAATACAATATCACAGGTTATTCAATACAATATCAAAAAAAAATAACACACTTGTGCAAAAAAAATTATAATTTTTTTTTTCAAAAAAAAAAAATTCTTTTTTTGGCAAAGGTCAAATTTTTCGCGATATTGTATTGAAGAACATGTGATATTGTATTCACTAATCCTTAATCCTCAAATATTTAGGAGTTCTCACCGGATCCCGACTATATATATATATATATATATATATATATATATATATATATATATGTATTGTAAATTATACGATAATTAAGTAATAAGTATAATATCTTATTTGGATAAGATAAAATTTAGTAGTTAAAAGTTAATTTACTAAATGTGTATTATTTATTAATAAGGTATTAATTTTAATACGGTACGTATTTATATATTATGAGACAAAGGTAATTAGCTATTCTAACTTACAAGAAGTTGTGAAATTAGCTAATAGAATTTTATGGGATACATTTTGTATTTATAAAATGGTCTAATATTACTTATAAGTTGGGTGAACATTATTTGCTAATTTATATTATTTAAGTGTTAAATAATTAAATTAATATTTAATTATATAAGATAATTAAATATAAGTCTTATAAGCATTTGTGGCACAAATGTCGAAAGTCAAAATGTACTCAAAACACCCTATGTAAACCGTGTATGTTACATAATATACCAACAATTTGTTGACTATTTTGTCCAACAACACATGGCATGTTCCTATGAATTGTTTATATTTGATTGCCTATAAATACCAACCATTTCCACATTAAAAAGGGTTGAAAAATTAGAAGAAAAATTTAGTCTTTTCCTCTTGTTTGGCCGGTCCATATTAAGTGTGTAAGACCACATTTTTCTTCATAATTTATTCATCTTTTTATCCTAAAACTCACATAAAAATATATATATAGGGATGAGATCACGTGAGGATACACTATCTTTTTGAGGATTGAGGATTTCGTTACAATATCACAGGTTATTCGATAAAATATCACAAAAAAAAACACCTGTGATATTGTATTCACTAATCCACAATCCTCAAATATATATATATATATAAACACTGCTTAGTTTACCTAGTTAGTAATCTAAGGTAGTCCTTGGGTAAGTTCTTGGGTGCTACTAGAAGGAAGCTTCAAGTTAGAAGCTCAAGGAGTTCATCCAAGCATTTTGATTCCATAAGGTTACTATTGTAGTAATCTTATTTCCATCTTACCAATGTAAGGAAATTCTTCCTTTATGTTTTTATATCATATAGTTTGCATGCAAGTAGTTTTAGACCACCTAATAAAATTAACAAGTAGTTTTATTAACACTAGAATAGTCTAATATGGTATAAAATACTAACAGTCCTTACCGATGTTAAGGAAGTTTATGAGAGAGTAGGACAGGCTGAAGGGTTGGTCAAAATGGCTAAGGAAAACAAAGAGAGGGGTCCGGAAAAGAGAGACTGAGAGTGATGGTGGTAGTCAGACTAGTTACAAGAGGGGTAATCACAACCAGACAAGGGCTTATTCTTCGGGATCAGGTTTTAGTGGTGGATCTTCTTATGGGCATGGTCAAGGTATTAGCAATAGTTGGGGTATCTCGTGTTTCAACTGTGGCGGTGTTTGCCACAAGAGGCATGAGTGTACTAGTGTAGGGGGGAGAGGTTTTCAGAGGCCATCACAGGAGAGCTTTTCGCATGTTCCGACATAGAGCTATGCTAGCAACCGACCAACTGGGTCATGGAATAATCAAGGAGGTCAGAGTAACAACAATGGTTGGTTTAACCGCAATGGCGGTAATTCTTATCAGAAACCGACGGCCAACAACAATCAGGGGACAGCTGCCAAGCCTTCTACATCTGCTAGTACAGTACAAGGGGGTGGACAAAAGACCAGTGGCAAACTGTTTATGATGGACAAGCAAGCTGCTGAGGATGATGCACACGTGATCACCGGTACCTTTCTTGTTAACGTTGTTTCTACCTTTTATTTGTTGGATTCGGGGGCGTCGCACTCTTTTGTATCATCGGGTCATGCTAAGTCTATGGGTTTGAGAGATTTTAAGTCTGTAAAAGATGAAGTTTTTATACCGTCGGGTGAGTTAGTGACTTGTGGGAGGTTATATAAGGGGGTATCCATGATAGTTGGGCAGGTTGATCTTCCATTGGATTTGTTAGAATTTCCTATGTATGGTTTTGAGATAATAGTTAGGATGGATTAGTTGGGTAAGTACAAGGCTAGAATAGACTGTCACCAAAAGAAAGTTTCTTTGAGAGGTCCAATAGGAGTTAGTGTGTCTTATCGTGGGTTTGCTGTCAAACCCAAAGTCAAAGTAAAAGGGATGTCCTTTGATTCTATGTCGTGTGAAAGATCATAGTATGGTAGAGCCGACGTCAGATGAGATACCAGTGGTGGGAGAGTTTCCAGAGAATATATAGGGCTTACCACCAAAGAGAGAGATAGATTTCAGTTTGGAGTTGAAACCAGGGACGAGACCGATCTCTAAGGCCCCGTACCGTATGGGTCCTAAGGAGTTGGAGGAGCTGAAGAAATAGTTGAATAATTTGGTGGACAAGGGGTACATTAGACTTACTGTATCACCGTGGGGGGCACCACTTTTATTTGTGAAGAAGAAAGATGGGAGCTTGAGGTTATGTACGACTATAGGGAGCTGAACAGTGTTACAGTGAAAAACAAGTATCCTTTATTGAGGATAGATGATCTTTTTTACCAGTTGAGTGAGGCCGGAGTCTTTTCAAAGATTGATCTGAGATCAAGGTACCATCAGGTGAGGATTCAGGATAAAGACATACCAAAGACATTTCGATCGAGGTATGGTCGCTATGAGTATGTGGTGATGCCGTTTGGGTTATCTAATGCGCCGGCAGTGTTTATGGATTTGATGAACTGGGTTTTCAGTCAGTTCTTAGGTCATTTCGTGGTGGTGTTTATAGATAACATCTTAGTCTATTTCAAGAATAAGGAGGAGCACGAGGACCATTTGAGGTTGGTGTTGCAAACTCTACGCGACAACCAGTTGTATGCCAAGTTGTCTAAGTGTGAGTTCTGGTTAGAGAAAGTGGCTTTTCTGAGCCATGTGATTTCTAAAGAGGGTGTATCAGTTTATCTTAGCAAGATAGAGGCGTATCAAAGTGGGAAGCACCAAAGAATGTGGCTGAGATCAGGAGTTTCTTGGGTTTGGCAGGATACTATCGACGGTTTGTGAAAGACTTTTCAAAGATTGCCAGGCCTATGAGATGTTGAGCGAGTCGTTGTACACTCAATCAAACACATTTATAATCTTAACAAACAACTAGCTAGCGGTTAGTCGAGGTCGATCCACGGGACGGTGTGCTTTGGGTTCTAAGTCAATCTACCTCAATTTATGCTAATGTCACAATTGGTTTGAGTTAATGATTCTAAACTAATGAAAGCAATAAATAGCAATGAAAGGTAAAACAAGCAATAAATATAAAGATGTGAACAAATGATTAAAACACTAGGGGATCATGGGATCATAGGGGAATCATGGTGAAATAGCATAAATGAGTCATATAGATGCAAGCAATTATTATAGTTTGAATCGAGTTAGTTTATATCTTACAATTCCTAGGGAGTTTTGGGTGTCGGAGCCGAGTCGGTCACAACTTTACAACACCTACAACGACTTAATTCTCCCTATTCAACTATATGCATGGTCTAATAAGCCTTGAGTTAGTTTATATCTTACAAGTCTTGTTGAAAGGATAAGAGAATCATGCTAGGTTGTCAATCAAGTATTTCATCAAACATAACATGTGCATAAGTTGAAAGTACAATAAGCAAGCATTCATATGAACTCATTAAGCATAGATTTATCCCATAATTACTGCCCTAATCCCCCACTAACCCTAGCTAAGAGACTACTCACTACACATCATTATTATTATGCTAGCATTCGTGTCAAACATCACAACACAAATGAACATGATGATTAAGCAAGGTAATAGAACAAGAGATTAACAATTAAGTAAAGAGGGATTAAGAATGTTACCAACTTGGAGAGTAAAGATGAACATAAATGAAGAATAATCCTTGAATAAAGATGGAGACTTGTCACTTAGTCTTCAAATACATACCCAAGAGATCCAACTATAAACAACTTGAGATGAACAAAGAAAATGGAAGAACAATAGAAGAAACCCTTTGATTAATGGTGGAGAGTTGTCAATTCCTCAATACAACCCAAGAATTCTCCAAGTACCAACCTAATCTAAGATTGTTTGAGAAATATTGAGGAAAGATTAAAGTTTAATCTATTCTAATCTACTCCTAATGAGAGCTTAACTTAATCTAAGGGACTTAGCCTCCACTAAGAGGGCTTAACCCTCTAATTATTACAAAGAGGGTATATATAGTGGTATAAGGATTAGGTTAACTAAGGACTTAAATGACGATTAGGCCCTATAATTGAAGTTTGAAGCTTTGAAAGTCCTGGAAAGGGGACGCATGACCTCTCTTCGAAGAGAATCATCCTGTAAGGAGAGATGCCCGACCTGGCTTGGGGACGCCCGTCCTAAGCTTGGGGACGCCCGGGCTTGTTTTGGGAGGCCTTGTTCGGCTACCCCCTAATCCGTGGGGGTCCTTCATGGGTCGTGGGGATCCTTTGTTATTGCCCAATTCCTTGTTTTATTAACTTAGGCATTTAGTGTTAGTCTCCTCTTCGATGCTTGATCATTAGATGTTATCAATTTAGCTCCGTTTCACTCCGTCTAGCAAATTTAGTGCTCTTCTCCTATAAAGGACACGAAACCTCATAGAATACGCATAGAAGGCAGCTAAAGACAAGTAACGACCCTAAGACACACTAAAAAGCATAGGATTTAGGCTAGTTAGGGGACTAAATATACATAAATAGGAGTCACGTCAAATATCCCGAAACCAAACCTTTGCTCGTCCCGAGTAAAGAGGTGACCAAAACTACGACCCTTATTTATAATATAGCCAATGTGAGACAATTAGTGGGTCTCACTTCGCCCCTTCAACTCACAACAAAACATCTATGATGTAAGGTGTCTTCTTGTAAGGCAAGGTGGGGCTTGCCCAAATGGCGATGCATCTAAGCATTAAGCACATAAAACAAATAATGGATGCATCTACAAAAGAATAGCCACTTTCTTCATCTAAGTGGCGGAAACACTAAAAGTGGAATAATCTATGTGTACATACTCCATCATAGATACTAGTTCTACAAACTACTAAGTCCAAGAGGATAAAAGTAAATCACCTCCTGGTAGTGTTGGACTAGGTTACGTTCGTCCACAATTACTAGATGCTTTCATCAAGAGTAGGGTCCTTATGGCGTTAGAAATACTGTAGGATCACGGAATTGCCCCTCTTGCCTAGACAAAAGGAAGGGTCGTCCCCTATCCACCATGCAACAAATATAGGACCACTAACGGATAAAGGGTTTTAAAGTATATGAGTTTCATGATATTAGTTTGCATTTGGGTTTGTCCCATCCCCCCCACTTTTCTGCCATTTGAGATTAAGAATATTTCTTGGCCATTTTTGATGATTTGGCATTTTTTACTTGGCAATTTTTAACCTTTGATTTTGCATTTTTGAACATTTTTTAGAGTAACCCCATTTATAGCAAGGGTACTATAAAAGTATAGGAGTCTATGTTTGCTCGTCATTTCATTGATGCAATTTTTGCAAACATTTGGCTTTGATTTTGGAACTTGAACTCAATTTGATGATTTGTTCCCATTCCCCTTTGGTTAAAAAAATGATAGATGGTGAAAATGAAAGAACGGTTGCATGGTATTGAGGGTCACCTTGGAATAAACGGTAGCCAAAGAGTTATCACACCTTGAGGTACTCTTGACTATGCTCTTGTGCATGGGTCGAATGATGCTAGAATGACACTAAAAAGGGTGATTTAAGACTATTCTAGTGAACAAAGTGTTAAGTAGAAAGAGTATCTACAATGGCATATGCACACTTGTCAAATTTCTCAATTAGGCATTTTCGAAAACTTTTCTAAATACAACAATATGCCATGATGCAACCTACATATGTATAAGTCAAAATGCAAATGCTTCTACCAACTAGTATGCCATGTAATCTAGATGCAACTCCTAACAACACATAGGTACACAAACCACAACAAGAAAATACACCACTTCCTCCTTGACATGTAAGCCCATCCTCCTCATATGAGTAATGAAAAGAAATGGAAGGGAAATAGAGATTAGAGCGATCATACCAAGAGGTCTTCATATTCCCTTGCTAATGCCTCAAATTTAGTGTCGTATCTATGTGAGAAGAGAAGAAAAACACAAGTATATACAATTCTACACTACTAATTTAAAGAACATGTTTTTTTGTGTGGAAAGGTTAAGTATTATAAATCAAAGAATAATAGTTATTGTACAACTTTGCATATATCAAGCTATTACATTAATAAACAAACAAACATTAAACGTCAATGGATGCTATGCAGCCAATCCATATCTCGTGGCTTCATATTGCTGCAATTCCTTCTATTAAACTTAGTGCTCACTTCAGACATGATAAGTTGCACCACCCTGTCAGGTGTCCTTACATAATGATCAATCCTGGCCTCATTCCTTACTCTCTAGATATAATAAAACAAACCAACATAACATGTTCCAATATACCTGCGCTGGAACTTAGATTGCCTAGCAGTAGAATACCACTGAATAAGTTCAGAACCAGGGAGACTGATTCTCAACGAAGCCTGAAGAAGTCTGCAGCAGGATTTAGTATAATCACATGTATAAAAGAGAGGCGGATGATCCTCAGGTTGCATCATACATATATCACACAAGTAATCAGTAGTAATTCCCATCTTCACTACTCTGTCCTTGGTCAGAAGTCTGCTATGCATAATTTCCCAGAAAATGAAAGACCACTTAGGAACATTCATCCTATTCCAACGCACATGACTCCAAACAACCCTAGGTGCCTTATGTCTTAACCAATTATATCCACCTTATACAGTATAAGGAGCATTATCATTCAACCATTTGTTTCCAGTGTATGCTTGGTGAAAGTCTTGTATAGTATGAGTGATTTTTCTCCATGACCAGCTGCAGTCAGGAGGGGGAGCATATTCAGACCATACCTTGCCCTTGAAGTAAACATGGTTAACCAATTTTGACCATAAATGGTCTTGTTTATTGGCTAACCACCAACCATATTTCCCCAATAAAGCTTTGTTCCAACTCTTTACCTCCTTTATACCCAACCCCCCTTCATCTTTAGGCAGGCAGTAGGTGTCCCAGATAATAGGTGGAGCTCTCTGATACTCTTATTTCCCTGACCAAAAAAAGTTTCTATATATAGAGTTGATCTTATTCATTATGGCATTAGGTATCAAGAAAATTGTAGCCCAATATGAATGGAGAGTAGTTAATACAGAGGTTACCAAAGTTAGCCTGTCTGCATAAGACAAGTGCCTTGACCCCCAATCTCTAATTCTTGCCACAATCCTATCTATCAATTTCAAACCCTCATTCTTAGTCAAATTTTTTGCAGAGATAGGTACCCCTAAGTATTTGAAAGGAAGGGTACCCCTATGGAATCCTGAAACTTGCATAATATCTTTCACAATATGAGCAGGTACACCATTGAAAAAAATCTCAGATTTGGATTTGTTAAGATTCAAACCAGTTAAAGCTAAGAAAGTAGCAAAACTTATGAGAATCCACATTATAGATTGTTCACTGCCCTTACAAAAAAGCAATAAATCGTCAGCAAAAAGAAGGTGGTTCAATCTTAGGTGCCCACATAAAGGATGAAACCTGAAATCATCCTGCTGAGCCACCACACCCAAGATTCTAGAAAGATAATCCATGCACAAAGTAAAGAGAAGGGGTAATAGAGGATCCCCTTGTCTTAACCTTCTTTTCCCTTGAAAAAAGCCAAAAGAAGTACCATTCACAGCTAGAGTATAGGAAAGAGAAGTACATATGGCATTACCAAATGAATGAATTTCTTAGAGAATTGCAGAGCTTACATCATTTGATCCAAGAACACCCATTCCACAGAGCCATCGGCTTTTTTAAGATCAATTTTAATCAATCATCTAGGAGAGGTAGCTTTCCTATTGTAAAGTCTGACCAAATCTTGACAACTCAAAACATTTTCAACTATATTCCTCCCTTCTATAAACCCCCCTTGGCTCTCATTAATAATATCACGTAGCACCTTGCTAAGTCTTTTACATAGAACTTTAGAAATGCATTTGTAGACAGTGTTGCAACAAGCAATAGGCCTAAACTCAAGGATACTAGTGGGGTTGTCTAACTTTGGGATGAGGGTAAGAGTAGTTGTGTTGAGCTCTTTAAGTAAGTTACTAGAGTTGAAAAACTTTAACAGCAACAATAATGTCATCCCCAATAGTTTCCCAAGTGTCCTTAAAGAACTGACTTTAAAAACCATCAGGGCCAGGAGACTTATTAGAAGCAATTGAGAATATATTATCCTTTATCTCAGCATCAGAAATGGGGCCAGCAGAATATGTTGATGATCGTGGGTAACTAACCTCCCTGTCCTAACAGTAGGTTCATGAACAGCAGTGGTGGGATGACTTGTGCCCAGTAGATCTTTATAGTAATTAAGGAATGCAGTTTCAATATCCTTTTGGTTACTATACGAGACCCCATCAGCACCCTTAATGCACATGACACTATTGTGGATTTGTCTTGCTCTAATATGGTTATGAAAAAATTGAGTGTTATCATCTCTATTAGTTAGCCACTCTACTTTGGCTCTCTGAGACAGGAAGCTATGTTGAACCTTACTCATATATCTTAATGAATCAACAACATCCAACTCAACATCTATCAAGGAGTGATCAGTAGGTGTGGCAAGAAGCTGAAGCTGAATATCTTCTAAAAGAGCCTTAGCAACGCCCACTGCCTTATCAACATCAGAGAAGTTATTTCTATTCAACTCTTTTAACGGCTTCTTTAACTTCTTCAATTTAGTCACAAGCTGATACATGAGAGAGCCATTGACAGATTGCATCCAATAATTTGGAACAATATCCTTAAATCCATCTCAAGACTCCACAAATTGTAGTACCTAAAAGAAGGTCTTCTACTAACTCTAGCTTGTCTTTTATAGCAAACAACTGGGTTGTGATCAAAAAGCCCTTCAGGGAGGAAATGAGCATAAGCAAGTGGGTAAAGATCCATCCACTCAGAATTAACAAGAAATCTATCAATTCTAGAATAATGTCTAGACCTAGGAACCTGCTTATTGTTCCAAGTATAGAAAGCACCCTTCCCTTTGATATCAAACAAGCCACAATACTGCACACAGTCTCTAAACTCCATAATCTCAGACCAGGTAACATCCCTTCCAATTCTCTCATTAAATTTAAGCACATTATTAAAATCCCTACAAATCCCCCAAGGTCCAGAATAAGAATCATGAATAAGTCTCAATTCTTGCCATAGGGCTAGCTTATCCCCATCATCATTAAACCCATACACAACAGTGAACAGGAAACAGTCACCACTAGAAATTTCAGTCACTTGAACAGTAATAGCTTGAGCTGATATAAGCAAAGTTGTAACATTGAACAGTTGTGGTATCTATATAACCCAAACTCTCCCCCTAGAGTGAAAACTACTATTATTAATACCATGCCAATGAGAACCTAAGTTATGCAAAATAGTATCAAAATCCTGCTGCTTAATCTTTGTTTCAACTAGACCATAGAGACCAATATTATTCTGATGCGAAAAATTCTTGACATCCATTTGTTAATTGATCCCATTTATTCCCTAACATTCCAACTTCCTATACTATCCATTAATAACGATGCCTGGTGGTTCCTCATGTCCCCCGTTCTGTTTAGGTTGCTTTGTAGGACTAAGTGCTTCAGCATAAGATCTGGCAGGAGATAAATCACTCCTTAAAGTATGATGCTCTTGCCTATTAATCTGTTGTATAACTGGTACAGGAGTAATAAGGGTAGAGTCATGATAAGTAGGCCCCCCAAACAAGACAAAAGAGATCTGAATTGTAGAGGTGGAAGGTTGCACTGATTAAGAAACCCCAGTCCTCTGAACAGGCCTCCAAACTTTCCCCCCAGTTTAGGAGCAAGATTCTTAGGCTTAGGTACTGGACCAGAACTTATCTTATTCCTACACATATCCTGAGTATGCCCAATCCCCTTACAACTGCTACAGACAGATGGTTTCCACTCATATTCCACCAAAATAGTCACCCCAACTCCTTTTTCATCCTTAAAGAAGAGCTTATCAGGGAAGTCCTGCCCAATGTCCACTTTCACCAAGAGCCTGGCATACCCTAGTCTAGTTTTGTCTTCAGTGGCACTATCCCTTTTAATAAATTTGCCCAAGAGTCCTGCTAGCTTCTCAAGGCATGATTTACTCCACAATTTAAGAGGTAATCCACCAAAGACGCAACCATATAGGTACAGATTTAACTCTCTCCTTCATGAGACTTCTTGATTCAGACCAAGGTTTGACAACCAACGGTTTATTATCAAACATTGGGAAACCTTGCTGTAAGACCAAATACTGACACTCCTTTGTAGGGAGCCTCACCAGGAAAACGCCATTAGGGAGGAAGGATATCTTGTCAAATTTATATACTCCCCATATTTTCTTAACAAAACCCGACAATAATTCCCACGGCGGGTTATCCCCTAAAACATAACACACAACAGCCGTATCCCAGAATTGAAGTTCAGATTCAACATCCTTAGGTGTGAGTTGTAATAAACCCTTTGCAGACGCAAAATCAGTTGAAACAATTTGAAGTGAGGAAGAATGCTTACTTTTCACTTATGTCCATTCACCGTCGTCTGCCTCCCTTTCAGACTGCGAAAGAACATCATCTTCCACAATTGTCCCGAAATCCAAAACTGGTATGCCTGCAATTATATTAACTTCCTTCGATTTCAATGCTTCAGCCGATTGAAGGATGCCAGTACATCCTTGAGAAGACTCTAGTTTATCCATATCGAGATGAAGATCAGAACAATTAGTAAACGAGAGACGAATCTTTACCCTAGAATGTAATTTTCTCTTTGATTGTGTTTTTTTTTTCTCGCCATTGTGCAATCAAAACCCTAAAAAAACTAGAGAGAAGCCAGAGAAAACCATTCTAGAGAGATATTTTTTTCTTTGATTTTATTCCCTACCTTGTTGCCAACTTTGAAAATTCAAAGAACATGTTTTTGGTTTTTGTAAATTTTAAATTTTTATGGATTTTGTTATTATAAATTAAAGAACTTATTTTTGAGCTTTTTCAAAAAAAATCAAATTTTTATGTATTTTTGAAATATAAATTCTCATCCCCCACTTTATTTTGGACATTGTCCTCAATTTACATGTAGGAGTAGGAATGGGAAAGAAATACATTTTTTGGATTTTTTTTTTGGAGATTTATGGAAATTGAAGTGCAAATGCAAATGATATGAATGCATGCTCTAAGTGAATTCAATCCTATATGTCATATATAACAAATGAATGCAATCTAAACTATACACTAGATGATGCATGTTTTCTATTAAGTTGGAAGCTAATTTAAATTAGCTTAGGTCACCTATGATCACCTCCCAAACTAATTTAAGCACTATTTCTAGTGTAGAAAAGAATAGGTTTGGTCATTAGTGACTATGCATGAATGCAAGTTTATATGCAACTAACTACATGAATCATGCGAGATATATTACAATGCAAACTGTACTATATGATTGACTAAAATGCAAGCTAATCTAAAATGTAATGCAACTATACATGAGAGGGAGATAAGAGGTATCATATAATGGAGGTGGCATGGCTAAGTGTCTCTAGCCATTGTACTCGTCATCATCATCATTACGTCCTCCATATCCGCTATGCCCTCCTTGGTCTTCATAACCTCCTCCTTGGTTATGGTATCCCCCACTTTGGCCATCAAATTCCCCTCCTTGGTTGCCATAATTTGGGAACGAGATGTGGTTGAGCCTATTGATGCATTATCTATAGTATGGGTGCCTATAAAACAAGGGATGGAGAAGCTACTTGGGTCAGCCAATTTAGTTGGAGACTTGTTTTGTAGGAGTGCACTACACTCCTCAGTAAAAGCGATGGTCTCTATCTCATCAAAAATCCTCTTACGAGATAAAATTTCTTTCATAAATTTAGCATATGAGGGAATCTAAGTAATAAGTTCAGTGAAAGGTGCCGTTACCTGCAGATTCCTTACGACCTTCAAAAACTTCCCGAATTGCTGCTCAATCTTCGTATTCAGTTGTCGGGTCGGAAAGGGAAGTTTTATTGCAATGGGTGGCTCAGCAGCTCTCTTCCCTTTATCGGAATTGGGTGTTTTTCAGCTCTAGTAGACGTTTCATCAGCGACGGATAACGGATTAGCAACTCCGTTAGGCAGAAAAGTCGATCGACTAAAGTCACCTGTCGGTCGAATTTTTGCAGGCGTCAAAATAGCTTCTACAGCGCACTCGTCAATAGCATCAACATCCAGATCCTCAACAATAATACCGTTGTTCACTCAGGGCATCTCTGATCCATCATTTGTAAGACCACTTTATAGATGTATCGCATTAACGGTCTCATGAGGCTTATCAGGCTTAGACAGCAACACACCTGGCTATCTAATTGTATTTTGGCTCGATAACTAGGCAATTTGATTGTTCAAGACTTTATTGTGAGCCAACAATTGAGCGATTAGAGTTTCCTGCTTTTGTGAAGCCACCATTTGCTGTTGTAACATAGCTTTAATGTTCGACATATCCATGTTTGAAGCCTGAGAAGGAGGCTGCATCTGTTAAAAATGCTGTTAAGGCAGTCTATTAAAGTTCCCTTGTGGTTGATTACCACGATTTTGAGGGATGATGTAGAGATTGGTCGGCGAATGGGTAGGATGAAACACATTTTGATTCCTCTTAGTGAAGAAATTAGAATAAGGAGTACCTTGCTTGAAAGATTGATAGGCATGAACTTGTTCTAAAGTACTCATACATCCAGCTGCAACATGACCATGGATACCACATCTCTCACAAGGGACCTCCTGTTGAACCAAAGCATTAACTGTCTGTGGTGGACCCAAAGACTGGGTTGTCCTCATCTCGGCAATTTGGGCAGTTATAGCCTCTAACTGCGCTGCAATTGCACTATCTGCACCACCTCCTCTTGTGCTACCTCTTGGATTACCAAGCAGTGTGGTTAGCTATCTGATCAATTAGTTTCCAGGGATGCGCATCACTAGTGTTGTCCTGGAATCTCCCGTTGGCAGCTGAATCAAGTAAGGCTCTATGATCGTCATACAGCCCGTTGTAAAAATGGTTGCAAAGGAACCAGATCTGGAATCCATGATGTGGAACAGATCGAACTAGTCGTTTGAAACAAACCCACGCCTCATTAATGTCCTCAGTAGGACTTTGTTTAAAACTCATAATCTGGCTTCTAAGGGCATTAGTCTTCTGGGGTGGGAAGTGCCTCTTGTAGAATGAAAGAGCTAACGAATTCCAGTCTATAATACCATGAGCTTCTGTACCCAAGTCACGTAGCCACTCCACTACATCATCTCGCAGGGAGAAAGGGAAAAGAGTCTATTTGACTTGGTCTTGAGTCACCCCCGCAGCCAAAGGGGCCAAGGGATGGAGCAGCAGCAACTAACGAACTTCTCTATATGTTTAGCGGGTTCCTCACCGGTTCCTCCTCCAAATAAATTTCGCTCCCCCAGATTAATGTAAGATGGATGAATTTCGAAAGTACCCGTATCCGTAGTGGGGAGTTTGAATCCATTACGAAGAGAGGCAAGGGTGGGCTCAGAATGACTTGCCAAAGTAGGCATGATTGTAGTAGGAGCAGAAGTAAATGTGTCTTCCTCTAAAGACCGATATTCTGGAATAAATACGACGTAAGCTGAATCAAGCGTACTCAAGTCTTCTGCTTGATATATCTCCTTCCAAAATTTTCGTCTAGCACGGAGAGTCCTTTCTGGTTCTGGATCAAACGGTATGAGCTCAGACCTGAAAGACCTAGGCATAAACAAAACTAGCACTGAAAGGTGAGAAATGGCCTCAAGGAACACAGGTTCCTTGATACAAGAGACAAACTAAAATAAAACAAATAGAACAATGCGTCGCCTCCCCGGCAACGGTGCCAAAATTTGATACGGCTGTCGTCAACCTATCAAAAATAAATCAACTGGTCTCTAACTAATATAGCTAGGGAAGTTGGGATCGTATCCACGGGGAGGCTTTTAGCATTCTACTTGTCAAATTAAGTCTGTCTAAGTAACCAAATGGGGTTTGTTTGATTTTTGTTCTAAACTAAAGCAATAAAATAAAAGGTTTAAAGAAAGGAATTGAGTCTAGAAAAATATAAGAGAAAGGAGCTAGGACATCGGTTCAACATGGATTATTACGGGTCATAGGTAGGGTCAAAGTTCAGTCTCAATTACCGGTCTAAAGGGCAGGGAAAAGGTCCTCTCGGTCCGCTATTCGCCCTTGAATGCTTCGAACGGGCTCTCGCAACTTACTTGGGCACTCTAATGTGTGTGACAGGTCTAACCCTTTCCAGTCTTTCGATCTTAGGTCGGGGCTTACCAGTACAATTAATCAATTACGTCGACTTAACTAATTAAAACCAATTGAATGTCACAATTAACAACATAGACCAATTATATCGACCAATCTAATCACCCAATTAAGACCGTCTCAATCCATGTCTCTCCTAAATCCTAGCAAAAGGAGAATTAGCTACTCATATTGAAACTTGCGATAACAATGGAATAGGACGATATATGGAAGGAATACATAATTAAATTAATTGAGAAATTAAATAACATAAAATAAAACTAACAATAATAAGAAGAGAAAATATAGCAATTAAACAAGATGAACGAAAAGGAGAAAAGGGAATTAAAATTACCGATTAGAAATTGAGTATGAGCAATAGAGAAGGAGAATAAATTCTAGATCTAAAGTTTTAGAGAAGAGAGTACGTAATAAAGTTTTTTAAAGTAGAAGCCGAGATAACCTAATTAAAAGATTACAAGAGCATCTATAGTCCAAGCTCGAAAAAGGAAATAAAACTAACAACTTAACGTTTAAAATAAATCTTAGTCGATCAAAAAGACCGCTGAGGTCGATCGACAAAAAAACATAATGTCGACCGACTGAAAACATAGTGTCAGCCGACATAATGAGAAAGTAGGACGACAAACTGCTGCAAATCCCAAACAATTGGTCTTGTGTCAATCAAAGGAGGTGAAGGAAAAATTGGTCGAACGACTGAATAAGGACGCCATGGCTACTATGTTGACTGACCATCAATAGATGTCGGATGATTTAACCAAACTTACTTCATAAAAGTGACGCCTATGTCGAGCAAATCCAAATCAAGGAAAACTGGTCGAACGACAGCTGAAATATTGAGGACGACACAACTCCTACAGTTCAACCGACATGAAGCTCATGGTCGGTCGACATCTTCAACCGTGCTTCACCAAAGTGATCACTGTCGCTTCCCTCTTGCACATCATTGAACATATTTGGCTACCGAAAAGCATAAATGCACCTCAATCCTGCAAAGGATACTAAACACACCCAAAGTAGCAAATACGAGAGGAAATAAAAGGAAATAATCAAGTAAGCTCATAAAAATACGTGCCGAATACGTAAATAAAGACGTCTAAAACACACGCATCACCCATGATGGAAGAGGCCTCTAGGATTGATGTACCTTTGTTGTGCCATGTTGTAGTAGGAGGGGTATTGGGCCAAGTAATTGTCAACCCGCCCATCGTGTACTCCAAGGTTAACTTGTTGCATGAGTGTCATCAATTAACCCATGGATGGGGCACTAAGATCTTGGGGGTGAATTTTACATGTGTGGTGGGGTTGGGTGGTATGGCCACATAAGATGGTTGTTGGTGTGGCGCATCACCCCATTCCGGCATTTGAGGAGGTCGGTGGGGTACTTCTTCTCGCAGTGGTGGGTGGTCATAAATCTCAATGGGTAGAACTTAGAAAGTAACTTGGCCTTTGTGAGTATCGGCTCAAGCGGGATTCTGTGGGTGGTATATTCCACCCCATGAGCACAAGCGACGAGCATCTCATAGTGTACCATTCTACACTCTCGAGCGCATTGTAACCACACCACCGGTGGTGGTGAAAGATGGCACATTCATCAATTAAAGTACTTCCTTTGAGTTTCGCATACCTTCCATCAAAAAGGTTTTGATTTGAGAAACCCCTTTTGCAAAATCATTAAGCCTTGTGAGCATCTCAGGGGGCGTGTTGAAGTTGAAGCGCATTGTCCCTTGCACATTCAAGTAAGACACGAGAAAAGTCAAGTCAAGGAGGGTACACTTGTCTTGCTCTACCCTTCCAAGAATGGTCCCGGCCACGGATCGTTCGCTAATTCTAATCACCGGGTGTTGGATGGCAAAAGTGTAGCATTGTTTGAAAGAACTAAATTCTCTTCCGGAGATGGCCCTCCAAAGGTGGCTAATAAGAAGGTCGGATGGTTTGTCGGTGTCATCCTTTGGTACCTCAAGACCAAAGATCTCCGCAAAGCGCTATAAGGTCATCCTATGAGACATATTGCAAAGGCGAAATTCCATACCGACTTCTCGTCTTCGATTGGTAACAACACGGAGGCTACATAGAAATTCTAATGTGAGGCTTAGGTAGGTGTCTTCATGAGCATAAAACAACCTCTCAAGACCCAAGCTATTGAAAAATGACTCCGTTTGTTGCCTTATGCCAAGTATTTCCAACACATCAAGATTAATGAATTAATTAGGTTCGTAACTCTTACCTAGTAGTTCCTCAAATCGTTGACGGTGTGTATCTTCGACGAAATGCACTTCTGAAAAATGATCAAGTTGTTCAACACCCGGTAGCTCGTCTTTTTCTTGGACCCTTGCCTCTCGTGAGGCGGTTGATGTCACTACAACAAATTGTCACTTGCGCCACGAATAGGTAAAGAGGGGAAAAAATAGGTGGGCACATAATTGTGGGTTTAATTGTTGGATGGTATGTGGATATGTAATGACATTTTGTGTAAATATGAAATGGATATAAGGACAACTTGGTAATGTTGTAGGCCAAATGAGGTATGTTATCTTTGGTCTGGATCATTCATTTTAATTGTTACATTTGGTGTGGATCAGAGGGAGTATAATTTTGTTTTTTTAAGTCATGAATTTCTAGTAATTTCTTTTACTTTTTTTAATTAAATCTTTAAAATTTTGAATAAAAATCCTAAATGATCGTATTACATTTAAAGACATACCATATCAATTAAATAAATAAGTTATTTACCATCTATCTAAGAGAAATCTAAAATTAATATATTGTCAAACTGTTTCATTCAAAATTATATTTACAACTTTATTTGTAGATATTTATAGAAAAATTTGAATTTGATATAAAATTCAACTTGTTGTGGAAAAAAATCAGGAAAATTTTTATAGGAGTAAAAAAGAAACAACAATTAGATTACAAAATTGATTAAATAAAATAAATGCGCTAAGAAATGAAAGTAAAAAAAATGATCTCCCACAAATCAATTAAGAAAAGAACATATTGGAAAAATTATCAATATAAAAATTCAATATGGAGATGTTTTTCATTGAAAATGAGCGCATCACATGGAAAATATAGAAATAATGATAATTTAAAGTCACATGTGCCAATAATGTGAAAATTTTGAGAAAAGAAACAATAAATCATAACAAAGGGAAATCAGTTTAGAAAAATAAGTGATTCTTTTACGACGAGTCTTTTGTGTTTTCTGGGTAAAAAGTGACTACTTTTGGTTAATAGTGACCATTTTGAGGAAAAAAAACTTTAATTATAAAAAGTGGTCGTTATTTTACAAAAATATGGTCACATTTTTCATATCGCAGGTACGACGGTCATACTACATAATTTTCATAGAAAAATAAACAAAAAATCGAGTACAAGAGAAACAAAATAAGAATGTCGATAAACTAAAGAAATAAAAAAATGTTAGGAAAACAAGATTAAATTTACTTTTTGGAGAAAATGGTTTTGCTGACTTCAGCAAAAACAAATTACGTCAAAATCATTAGTCGGGAGGTTAACATCGAAATTTGATTGTTTTGGCCAAAATAATGTTTTTCTCACAAGAATTTGTAAGTCATGTTACATTTTTATAATTAAAAAGTACTAAAGGTAAGTTTTGAAAGAAAAAAATAAACTTAAAATGATTCAAAGTGATAATTACATCAACAAAGTTAACTTTCAATTTCGGTAGCACATCAAAAGAACTCTACAGTTAAGCGTACTCAGGTGAGAGTAGTGTTGGGATGGGTGACCTCATGGGAAGCCTCTCTGATGCGCACGGATGCATGACTGGTGAAACCAAATAACGTTCAAATGTATTGACTTAACTAGTGAAACAAGTATCTTGTAATACTACGGTTTTATGAGTCTCTGGGTACTCTATCGAGTGGGCCTTGCTTTGCCGAGTAAGGGTGTTTTGATTTTAAAAACAGTATTCTACCTGTAGGGTACTCGATTGAGTAGCCTAGGTACTCGATCGAGTGAGTGGCACTCGATCGAGTACGTTAGTTACTCGATCGAGTAGGTCGGTTAACGGGTATTATTTTGATGGGTTTTGTTAATAACACGGATTAGTATATAATTCATATCGTCTTCTTCCCTTAAAACTTTTACAAACCTAATAAACTTAAAAAGGAGATTGAAACTACATTGTTCGCTTCATCCGTGTTATTGACAAATCCCAGAGCATAAGAGGTCGGATTTCATCATTCTTTGCATCTAAGTGATCCTTGCGTCAAGGGGTAACATCTACGTACCAATTTTATAGCATTTAATTGACTTTGTTTAAACTCTAATTTGGGGGATTGGGGGTTTTTATGGTTAGTTGTGATAGTAGTAATTATGTAATTATGTGATAGAAGGAGGATTCGTAGAGGACAGATTTTGATTCAGCTGTTGAGATCGTCTGCTTGTGTTTGCATTCCAGGTAGGGATTCCCTACTCAGTATTAGTCACATAATGTGGTTTGGTGTTGATTGTGATTGTTGTTAAAGTATAATATTGGTACTGTGACGGTTGTTGGATTTTATCATTATTGTTTGTTGTTGATTGTATCTGTCTGTGATTTTCGGGGTGCGTCCCTGGCTGAGTGGAGTCACTTGTGGGAGTGGCTTCACGCCCATTATTAGCCTTCTGTAGAACCCGCCACAGAAGGGATGTGCACATTAATGGATTTGGGTTTATCGCTCGACGGAGATGAGCGGGGCTTAGGTGGGAACGGCTGCGGTCCCCCACTGGCGGCGAGGAGTAACCTGTTGCGATGGGTGCGCTGGCAGGGCTACACAATTTAGTGTGTAGTCAGTTTGAGGAGTTGGTGATGGAGTTAGGGTTGATGTGACGATTGAGCTGTGTTGGTTTCTGTCTTATTGTGATTATATAATTGTGTTAGTACTGACCCCGTCTTTGTTTTGTAAAAGTGTGGTTATCCATTCGGGGATGGTGAGCAGTTGTTGAGCAGGTTTGATATGGTGCTTTTGGGCTTGCTGGGATGAGTCATCACTTGCAGTTAGAAGAGTCTTCCGCTGTTGTCAGACATTGTTGTTTATTTTTTTAGACATTTGGTTTCTGGAGAACATGTAATATACTTTTATCAGTTTGGATTTGGATTGTAATCACTTTAAACTTTATTACTATTTAGATTATGTTTCGTTATTGCCTTTTTATTATCATTGCCTCGGGAAACCGAGATGGTGACGTTCTTATACCTGAGTCGTCCTGGTAAGGCACTTGGAGTATAGGGGTGTCACAAAGTGGTATCAGAGCGACGATTTTGAAACCTGTAACCAATGAATCTAATGAACATAGGGAGTCAATTAAAATGAACCCGGGGTAAAATTTTTAGGAGCTAATGCAAAGGCTTGGGAGACGTCCTAAAGTCGTGAACTTGCCCTGCAATTTTGAACTGGTCATATGGGGGTACGTGTCAGGGTTGTATGTGTTGTCTTTTATTCTGTATGTGTACCTAATAGCATGTGTTATGAATTGTTGGATGTTGGATGTGGAGAAATGGAAGTATGGATAAAATTTGAAGGAGACGTATTTGCATATTGAATTGAATGAAAAGTATGTTGCGTGTCTATAATGTGTCATTTTGATAACATGAATAGATCGTTTTAATGATTATATAAGGAGTTGCGTGTATTTGCATGCGTAGTTATGTTTATTTTGTTAAACTTATAAAACTTGTATATTATGTTGGGAAAGTGAGATGAACATGCGGGTAGTTTATACGAGTCTGCATGACTCGATCGAGTGGGGGCACTCGATCGAATGGGTGAGGCACTTGATCGAGTGGATGTGACTCGGTAGAGTAGGTAGTTTGATGTTTTCTAGACAGAACCGTGTTTTGGGTACTCATTCGAGTACATAGGGGCACTCGATCGAGTAGGGGACGCTCGATCGAGTGTCTTGTCAGCTCGGTCAAGTATGTTTTTGGGCAGGAGTCTGATTAGGTTATGGAGTTGAGGCACTCGATCGAGTGGCCTCAACTCGATCGAGTGGGGTCTGTGCAAGTGATATACGTGTTTTGGGTTATAGTATGCGTGTTTATATCTACCTTTTCTTATATAGTTACAAGATGCCGCCAAAGAGAAACGCCCTTTATGCTAGAGCTGAGAGCATGACCACCGATGACATAGTTAAGATGTTGGAGCACCAAGATGGCTCTAACGGAAGCTTTAAAGTGAGTGGGGAAGGATAAGGAGGTTTGTCACTCAAAGATTAGTCTCTACATAGCGAGGTTTAACCCAAAAGAGTACAAGGGGACCGGGGAGCCAATGCTTCTGGATAATTGGCACAGAGAGATGGAGAATATCCTGGATTTGGTGCATTGTCCGGATGAGATGAGGGTAGAACAAGCTACGTTCTACTTGAGAGAAGCGGCAGGTGAGTGGTGGGACAAGGTAAAGGTGAATGTTAGGGACATGTATGCGAAGCAGGGGCTGCCTGCTATACCTTGGGAAGAGTTCCGGATGGCCATGAGGAAGGAGTTTGTGCCGGAGCATGTGAGGAATAAGCTGAGAGAGGAGTTCGATGGGTTTAAGATGACAGCTGACATGACGGTGGCTGAGAACTACCGACAGTTTAATGAGAAGGCTAGGTATGCTGAGGATATGAGATTGAGTGATGAGAACCTAGCTCTGAGGTTTTAGAAGGGGTTGACCCCCAAGATAATGGAGAAGCTACCCGTGGGAATCCTTACAGATGTTAAGGAAGCTTATGAGAGGGCTGGGAGAGCTGAGAGGCTGGTAGAGATGACCAGAGAGAGAGGAGCTGAGAAAAGAAAGGCTGAGAGTGAGGGTGGTGGCCAATCCAATTACAAGAAGGGCAACCACACTCAGGCTAGAGCATATTCATCTGGTTCGGGGTATAGTGCTGGGGCTTCCTTTGGGCGTGGCCGTGGGAATGGGAGTGGTAGCTGGGGAATGACCTGTTTCGGCTGTGGCGGTGCAGGCCACAAGAGGCATGAGTGTACCAGTGTGTTACCGGGAGGTTTTCAGAGACCGGCTCAGAGGAGCTATTCTCAGGGTCCGGCGCAGAGTTATGCGAGCAACAGACCAGCTGGGTCGTGGAATAACCGGGGAGGTCAGAGCAATAACGGTGGAGGTAACCGCAATGGCTGTAATTCTTATCAGAAGCCAGCTACGAACACCAACAACAATCAAGGGTCGGGTGCTAAGCCGACTACCTCTGCTAATACTGTCCAGGGAGGTGGGCAGAAGACCAGTGGAAAGCTGTTTATGATGGAGAAGAAAGCAGCTGAGGACGACGCACATGTTATCACTGGTACTTTTCTTGTTAATGTTGTTCATACCTTTGCTTTGTTTGATTCGGGGGCGTCACAGTCGTTTGTATCTTCGAGTCATGTTAAACAGTTGGGTCTGAGGGAATATGAGTCTGTAAGTGAGAAAGATTTTATACCCTCGGGTGAGTCTGTATCATGTGGGAGGTTGTATAGGGATGTATCTATGATAGTTGGGCAAGTTGATCTACCTGTGGACTTGCTAGACTTTACCTTAGACGATTTTGAGATGATAGTCGGGATGGATTGGTTAGGAAAGTACAAAGCTAAGATAGACTGTCATCAAAAGAAAGTGTCTCTGAGAGGTCCTAAGGGCATTAGTGTGTCTTATCGTGGGTTTGTTGTCAAACCCAAAGTTAAGTTGATTGCAGCTGTGACCTTGAAGTCCTATCTGAGGAAGGGGTGCCCGATGATCTTATCCCATGTGAGAGATGACAGGATGGAGAGTCCGACAGTTGATCAGATTCCAGTTGTGGGGGAGTTTTCAGATGTCTTTCCAGAGGAGATTCCGGGGTTGCCACCGAAGAGGGAGATAGATTTCAGTGTTGAGTTGAAACCGGGGACGGGGCCAATCTCTAAGGCACCGTACCGGATGGGTCCTAATGAGTTGGAGGAGCTCAGGAAGCAGCTAGATGATCTGATAGAGACGGGATACATTAGACCTAGTGTATCACCGTGGGGAGCACCAGTTCTTTTTGTGAAGAAGAGAGATGGGAGTCTGTGGTTGTGCATAGATTACAGGGAGTTGAACCGAGTGACGGTGAAGAACAGGTATCCTTTGCCAAGGATAGATGACCTGTTTGATCAGTTGAGTGGTGCTTCAGTCTTTTCCAAGATTGATTTGAGGTCGGGGTACCATCAGCTGAAGATTAGAGAGGAGGACATACCAAAGACAGCTTTCACGTCGAGGTATGGCCATTATGAGTATTTGGTGATGCCTTTTGGGTTATCTAATGCGCCGGCTGTGTTTATGGATTTGATGAACAGAGTCTTCAGTCAGTTTTTAGACAAGTTTGTGGTGGTTTTCATTGATGACATCTTAGTCTATTCCAAGACTAAGGAGGAACATGAGGAGCATCTAAAGATTGTGTTGCAGACCTTGAGGGAGCATGAGTTGTATGCAAAGTTGTCCAAGTGTGAGTTTTGGTTGGAGAAAGTTGCTTTTCTGGTGCATGTGATTTCAAGATGGGGTAGCTGTGGACGGCAAAGATTGAGGCAGTTACCAAGTGGGAAGCATCAAAGAATGTAGCTGAGATCAGCAGTTTCTTGGGTTTAGCTGGATATTACAAATGGTTCGTGAAATATTTCTCCAAGATTGCTAGACCTATGACAGCTTTGATGAGGAAAGAGAACAGGTTTCGTTGGGATGAGAGTTGTGAGACGGCGTTCCAAACATTAAAGAAGCGTTTGACCACGGCTCTAATCTTAGCATTGCCTGAAGGGAGTGAGAACTTTGAGGTTTATACAGATGCCTCAAAGAATGGGTTGGGATGTGTGTTGATGCAGAACGGTAAAGTGATTGCCTACGCTCTAGGCAATTGAAGCCTTATGAGGAGAATTATCCTACACACGATCTGGAGTTGGGTGCAGTTGTGTTTGCTCTCAAGATTTGGAGACATTACATTTATGGGGCGACCTTTAAGGTATTTTCAGATCACAAGAGTCTCAAGTACATCTTCACTCAAACGGAGTTGAACATGAGACGGAGGAGGTGGATGAAGTTGATTGGCGATTATGACATGGATATTATCTACTATGAAGGGAAAGCCAATGTAGTTGCAGATGCTTTGAGCAGAAATAGTGTACATTCCTTGTGCACAGCCATATCCTTGATGAGCTTGAGAGATGAGGTTGGGAAGTTTGGGATACATATGATCCAGATAGGGGATGCCATGGGAGATTTGACAGTGCAGCCTGATCTATATGATGATATCTGAGGTAAACAGGTGTTAGATCCCAAGATGGTGGAGTGTAGAGCTGGAGTAGAGAAAGGGACAGTATCTAGATTCTCTATTCATACAGACGGTAGTTTGAGGTTTGATGGGAGGTGGTGTGTCCCTAATGATGAGGAGCTGAAAAAGACAATCATGACAGAGGCACATTGTACACCATATTCGGTACATCCAGGTGGTGACAAGCTGTACAAGGATTTAAAGAAGACTTTATGGTGGCCTGGGATGAAGAAAGAAACAGCTGAGTTTGTGGCCCGTTGTTTGACATGTCAGAGAGTTAAAGGGGAGCAGCGACGACCACAAGGTAAGATTCAGTCCTTAGAGGTACCTGAGTGGAAGTGGGAATCAATTTCCATGGATTTCATCGTGGGTTTGCCAAAGAGTCAGCAGGGTAACAACATGATATAGGTTATAGTGGATCGACAGACCAAGTCAGCTTATTTTGTGCCAATGAAATATACATGGACTAAGGCACAATTAGCTATGGCTTATCGGAAGAATGTGCTAAGGTTACATGGGGTGCCTAAAGATATAGTATCTGATAGAGATACGAGGTTTATCTCAAGATTTTGGAAAGAGTTGCAGGAGTCTTTGGGAACGACATTGAAGATGAGTACAACATTTCATCCTGCGACAGACGGTCAGACAGAGAGAACAATCAAGACTCTTGAGGATATGTTACGAGCTTGTGTGATGGATTTTGGTGGTAGCTGGGAAAAGAGGTTAGATTTGATTGAGTTTTCCTACAACAACAACTATCACACTAGTATTCGCATGGCGCCATTTGAGGCTTTATATGGGCGGAGATGTAGGAGTCCGATTTGTTGGGACGACAGTGCTGAGGCAGTTGTTTTAGGACCAGAGATGGTACATGAGATGGTTGAGCAGTATAGGATGACCAGGGAGAGGATGAGAGCAGCTCAGGATAGGCAAAAGAGTTATGCAGATCTACATCGCCGGGATATAGAGTTTTACGTTGGGGACAAGGTTCTTCTGAAAGTGTCTCCTATGCGTGGGGTTATGAGATTTGGGAAGAAAGGCAAGCTGAGTCAGAAGTTCATAGGACCATATGAGATCTTAGACCGGGTTGGAGAGGTTGCTTACCGTTTGGCTTTACCGTCTTCTTTGGATAGGGTGCATAATGTGTTTTATGTATCTCAGTTGCAGAAGTATGTGAGTGATCCGTCACATGTGTTAGAGGAAGAGAACATAGAGCTGGATGAGTCCTTGTCTTACCTTGAGGTGCCTAAGCAGATTCGTGACCGAAAGGTTAGGAAGACTAGAAATGGTGAGACAGTCTTGCTTAAGATTGTTTGGTCTAATCATGAGGTTGAGGAAGCTACATGGGAGGCAGAGGAGTCCATGAGAGAGTGCTATCCGTTCCTTTTTTATCTGGTATGTATGGTTACGGGGACGTAACCTTGTTTCTTTTAGGGGGTAGGAGATTATCGCGAAGTGTTTTTGCATCTTTTTATGTTGTTTTTGGTATAGTTAGTAGTGAGTTGTGTCGGGTTGTGTTTGCGTTGGTAACATGTGTCGGAGTTTTTGTGTTGAGTTTTGTTTTGGTTGTAGTGTCGGGAGTGTGGTAGTATGTTTTTGTTTTGTTGTGGTTTGAACTTCGGGGACGAAGTTCTTTTTAAGGAGGGAAGACTGTAATACTACGGTTTTATGAGAATCTTGGTACTGTATCGAGTGGGCCTTACTCTGCCGAGTAAGGGTGTTTTGATTTTAGAAACAGTATTCTACATGTAGGGTACTCGATCGAGTAGCCTGGGTACTCGATCGAGTAAGTGGCACTCGATCGAGTACGTTAGTTACTCGATCGAGTAGGTCGGTTAACGGGTATTATTTTGACGGGTTTTGTTAATAACACGGATTAGTATATAATTCATATTGTCTTCTTCCCTAAACACTTTTACAAAAATAATAAACTTAAAAAGGAGATTGAAACTAAGTTGTTCGCATCATCCGTGTTATTGACAAATCCCGGAGCTTAAGAGGTCGGATTTTATCATTCTTTGCATCTTAGTAATCCTTGTGTCAAGGGTAAGATCTACAGACCAATTTTATAGATTTTAATTGAATTTGTTCAAACCTTAATTTGGGGGATTGGGGGTTTTTATGGTTAGTTGTGCTAGTAGTAATTATGTGATTATGTGATAGGAGGAGGATTCGTAGAGGAGAGGTTTTAATTCAGCTGTTGAGATCGTCTTCTTGTGTATGCATTCGAGGTAGGGTTTCTCTACTCAGTATCAGTCACATAATGTGGTTTGGTGTTGATTGTGATTGTTGTTGAAGTATAATATTGGTACTGTGACGGTTGTCGGATTTTATCATTATTGTTTGTTGTTGATTGTATCTGTCTGTGATCTTCGGGGTGCGTCCCTGGCTGAGTGGAGTCACTTGCGGGAGTGGCTTCACGCCCATTATTCGCCTTCTGTGGAACCCGCCACATAAGGGATGTGAACATTAATGTATTTGGGTTTATCGCTCGACGGAGATGAGCGGGGCTCAGGTGGGAACGACTGCGCTCCCCCACTGGCGGTGAGGAGTAATCTGTTGCGATGGGTGCTTTGGCAGGGCTACACACTTTAGTGTGTAGTCTGTTTGAGGAGTTGGTGATGGAGTTCGGGTTGATGTGACGATTAAGCTGTGTTGGTTTCTTTCTTATTGTGATTATATAATTGTGTGATTAGTACTGACCCCGTCTTTGTTTTGTAAAACTGTGGTGATCCATTCGGGGATGGTGAGCAGATGTTGAGCAGGTTTGATATGGTGCTTATGGGCTAGCTGGGATGAGTCATCACTTGCAGTTAGAAGAGTCTTCCGCTGTTGTCAGTATTTGTTGTTTAGTTTTTAGACATTTGGTTTTTGGAGAACATGTATTATACTTTTATCAGTTTGGATTTGGATTGTAATCACTTTAAACTTTATTATTATTTAAATTATGTTTCCTTATTGTCTTTTGATTATCATTGCCTCGGGAAACCGAGATGGTGACGTTCTTATACCTGAGTGGTCCTGTTAAGGCACTTGGAGTATGGGGGTGTCACATACCTAGATTGTCGTGGTTCCATATATGATAAAATATTCATTGTGAAAAAAAAAAATTAATTTACGTTTTGTTTATTTAATTTTCATATATATTGTTTGCCACGGGAATTATTTTTTCGCCACGGGAATTTTTTTTGGCCACGGGAGTTATTAGCCACGATAGAATCCGTGGCCAAAAATTCAAAAATAGCCACGTTCTTGCTTTTCCCGTTGCTATATCTTTGCCACGGCCACTTGCGTCACGGAAGGTATTCCCGTGGCGAAATGACTTAGCCACAGAAATTTAGCACTTGCGCCACGAATTTAGCCGTGGCCCAAGTGCTCATTTGTAGTAGTGTGTAGTGCCTTTTCGGCCTTTGGATCCCGACTCGCCGGTCCTCTTGCTTTTGTTCCTTGTAAACATTCTTGTTTGATGTGGTTGGTAGGAACTTGATCAAAACCCTTGGATTGATGTTTTTGTGATAGGGTTTTGTGTGGGGATTATGCAAAGGGATGATGATGTTGTGGTTGTGTTGATGTTAACATAAGGGAATAGGGATGGTGGGGGCGGATTTATCAAAGAAGTAGGCTGGGACGTACGGGCTGGGGTCGGGTTCGAGCGGGTTGTGGTTCAGCTCCTTATTTTACCCGTGTGACCCGTGCGTCCTGGGGTCAGCTGGAGCATCCCTCTTTATAGGACGGGCGTCCTAGGATCAGGACGCACATCTTTTGAGTCAGGACATTTTCCTTTTGTTTCCTTCAAGCTACGGGTCACGCGTCCCTCCCCATCAGTCGGGCTTCCTGCCTCTGCTTTTGTCAAAAATAAGGCTTAAATTAAGCCTTTCCCTTGCTCCCTTTGTGATCCCTTCTTATCATCATGCTCTTTCCTGAAAAATGGCTCAAAGAGTAGATAAGGACTCTCCCTCACACCTCTCATGTAAGGACTAAAGGATACATGTAACTAGTCTAAATTGCAACTACCACTATCATGCAACGTAAAGCTTAGAAAAGTATATTACAAATGGTGGTTTGAGATAAGACTCAATCAAATTAAGTTGAAATGTCAAATTTCATTATCCATGGAGCTCAATGGTCCTCAACTAAGCATGAGTAGGTTTTAAACCATATCAAAATAGAGTAGGGCCAATCAATGGAGGATCTCTCTTTGAACTCCTTCCCCTTCTCCTTTGCTTTGTCATGATGGCCTTCCTAGCTCTTGCAATTAGCAAACTAGAGATTCTTGGCATAGGGAGGTTTCCGGTTGCTCCGACCCCTTTCAAGGTTGATGATGACGAAAATATTTGGACTAATCAATCCTCCAAGAATTGGAGGTCAACTCTCATGGCATTGATGACGGGGTAGCTTGGGAGCTGGGATTGTGGGGGCCAAGTTTTCGCAAATAGGCTCCTTCTTAGATTTATCCTTAAGCTTCTCCACCAAGTAATTCTTGTATGACGATTTGATTTTCATGAGAACGTCTATAATGTCATCTCCAACTATCATGGGCTCCATAGTGGGTGTGAGAAGGTCCTCATGTTCAATAAGGAAGAGACATTCTTCTTCTTCATTGAAGTAATCTTCAAACTTCTCAAGGATGGGTTCCTCAAGTGAAGAATCCCCACAACTCCATTCATCATTTGGGTCCATCTTTCCCTCATCATCTTCTTCCACAGATTCGTCATCATTGTTTTCTTCATCACTACGCCAAATATGACAATCAATAAGGAGCATATCACAACGGTTTAATGCATTTAATAACGACACTTAGATTACCGTTTTCCAAATATTGGCGGAAACCTAGACCGTGATAATGAGAATAACGGTTTCCCACGAAAACCGTTGTTATTATAATGTGACAACGGCTACTTAACAAACCGTTATCAGGACGTGTACAGTTATAACGGTTCAGGCCGTTGTTATCTATATAAAAATGATGCTTTATTTCTTGGCGGTAAAATCAAACAAAATAAAATATAAAATAAAACGATTATACCTAAACCGTTGTTCTGGACGTGTACAGTTATAACGGTTCAGGCCGTTGTTATCTATATAAAAATGATGCTTTATTTCTTGGCGGTAAAATCAAACAAAATAAAATATAAAATAAAACGGTTATACCTAAACCGTTGTTCTGGACGTGTACAGTTATAACGGTTCAGGCCGTTGTTATGTATATAAAAATGATGCTTTATTTCTTGGCGGGAAAATCAAACAAAATGAAAATATTAAAGACAACCGTTATTATTAACCCGTTGTAGATAGTACTAATCAATTACGGTTTCAAACAAAACCCTAGTCTGTTTGGAAACAAATTATAACGGTTTTTCTTATACCGTGTTTATTTTTTTTTTGGTAAAATGTGAGTGTATTATATATATATATATATATATATATATATATATAAAAGAGTTTCAATTACAAAATAAGGCCTAAACCTTTCCAATGGTTAAAGGAAATTCAAGCGCCCTAGCCAATCTAACTCTTGTGTATTCAACTTCCTCTTATCCCGTTCTTTTATCCTCCTCTTCATATCATCATTGATCAGCAATGCACTACGACTAGGCCTCAGGACCAGCTGCTCTATATGACTCTTGTTTCTCTGCTACCACACATGATACATGGCACTCAACACCATAGCATTATTTACCTTCCTCTGCGTTTTCAGGCCAGTGTTATGAATGCACCAGTGCAGGACATCAGAATCAGGAAGTTTTAAGCCATAAATTTTCATCAGTTCTTGTATTACCCGTCTGCTAAAGGCACATTCAAAAAACAAATGTTCATGTGTCTCTTCTGCCTGGCCACAAAAGAAACACATTCCATCCACATTCATCCCAAATCCTTTCAGTCTACTATTAGTATGCAGGGATTTGTGAGCTATAAGCCATCCCATGAACCTGTGTTTAGGTAGATTCCAACTGTCCCAAATTGCATTATGCCAGTCTACCTTAGTCCTTGCTCCTCTAAACCATTCATAGCAACCAGCAGGAGTGTAACCAGTATGCTGCACCTGCCATACCCCCTGACTGTATCCATTGGCAATCACCTACTTCACCTTGCAAATCCTCCTCCACACCCAGCTGGAGTTGCTAGTAGCTGTGTACTCCTGCAAGGAACTCCCCTTTAAGTAATTTGCATTCACCCATTGGACCCATAACGACTCCTTCTTAGTTGCAATCCAATCCACAAGTCTACCAACCATAGCAATATTCCACAATTCCTGATTCTTTAGCCCCAATCCCCCTTCCTGCTTTGGGCTACATATAGTATCCCAGGCTACTAAAGGAGTTCGTCTGTACTCAGCACTGCCATCCCATAAAAAATTCCTGCATGTAGCTTCTATTCTTTGTATGACTCCTTTAGGGAGAACAAACAAAGAAGCCCAATAGGAGTGTAAAGAATTCAAGACATGCTGAACCAAAGTGACCCTACCTGCATAGGAGAACTTCCTGGCACCATAACTATGTATTCTGTTGCAAATTTTATCCACCAAGCACTCACAGTTATACCGTGTTTATTACTTTCCAATAAACAGGGTCATGCAAGTGTTGTATTATTCACACATATATACTCTGACCTTCCCCTCCCTCACATAATATCCTCAAATACTGAGCTTCCCCTCAACCACCTGTCTACCCCATCGCCGTCACAGTCATCGTCATCATTGTCATTGTCGCCGCCGGATCAATCCGGATTCTCCTCTTTAAAGAAGTAATAAACCCTCCTCTCTAAAGATTTGTTTATTATTATAAGTATGCATTGTTATTACTTGTTTATTAATTTCTGCTTTAGATATGGTCGAAAAGCGGAAAAGAAACGATGGAAATGTGTCAGGCGACGACTCATGTGATGAGAATAATTTGCAACACACTGCGGGTCGAATGCGCCACAGGGTTTCCCTAGAAGCAATAAATTCAAAGATACATAATCCTTTACAATGGGATAAAGATACGGGGCTGGCATATGGTGAGAATGCCAGGTATTTTGCGAGTTGGATTGGTTGTTGTGTAAAACAGTATGTGCCTCTCGGTACACCACGTATCAGTGAACTGAGTAAAATACGGAACAGCATGCTAATAAATAGAATAAAGGTATGTATATACAATAATAAATGTTTTAGCTGAAATTAAGTTACTACTTGATATGCGTATTAGCCAAACACTTGTACCAACTATGCTCATCATATATACAGTTAGCTTACGTTGTCCCCGAAATGTATGATAAGTACCTAAAAAAAAGACAGGGGAAGCCCTCAGATCTTGGAAGTTAAATATTGCTGAGAACCACTTGTTCAACAAGGAAACTGGGGAGTTGTACAAGAAACCACCAAAAAAGAAGTATTCGTATATGAGTCAGGACCATTGGGATAGCTATATCGCTTATAGGCAGTCGGACAAGTTTAAGGTAACTTAATAATAATAAGTAAAGAAGTATACTTTGTTTAGTGTTTGGTCATACTTACGTTTCTTGATACAATTTATTTGATGAAGCTATGAGTGAGAGGAACAAGGCGAACATTTCAAAGAAAAAGACCGTCTTTTACGGCTCCCGAGGTGGTTATAGATTAATTAAGAAGAAACTTGTAAGTACATAATTCTTATAGTATTAGACTATTAGGTGTTTTAGTCGGATGTTATATATGTTCATAGTAATCATACATATTTTGAGAGGATATCAATGTGATGAATGAATTGTAGGCAAACCTTGGAAAATTCAGTTGTCACGATGCTTGAGTAGAAGGTCACACTCCTAAGAAAGGAAAGACGGAAACTGAATATGATATGGACATCAAAGAGAAAATTGTAAGTTTGAATAAATATGTCACTCCTACCACTTGTGGTCGGAGTTATATAATTGTGAGTTGCTTAATGGTTTTATGTGTATGTAGAGAATTTGTGAGAAGGAGGTACAAGAAGGAAAATGGAAGCCTGAAGGACGTGATGACATTCTTGCAAGGGCAATCGGCAAAGCAGAGCATCCAGGTCGTGTGAGAGGGGTATCGACGCATGTTGGTATCACTAAGTATTTTGGCAAAACTACTCGAAGGATGATGAGTGGTGATGATTCCAAGAAGGTGACCATATAAATACTGTATTTGAACTAACGTAATTTATAACTATATATGCTAACATTAATTTCCACTACACAGCTACGGAAAATAGCCTGGTTGATGGTGAGAATGTTGGAAACTGGGGAAAAGCCATCAGAAAAAGAGTTGGATATGGTTCAAGAAGTCATAAAGGAAGCAGAGGAGGAGGAGGAGGAAAAAGAGGTAATAATATTTATGTCTTATATACAGTGTGTTATATGATTTGGTAAATCAGTACGTGTTATATGGACAAGTGTTAATGTACAGAAGGAAGTCGAGGATGACATCGCAAGGGAGAAGGAAATGGGAAAGGCGACTAAGGTGGGAGCCAAGGATTGATATCAGGCAGTTCAAGAGGAAGAGGATGCCAGGAAGGTCGTGACACGGGATGAAGTGGAGGTAGTTGATGATCAGATGTTCTTCTCAACACCGAAAAAGGAAATAGCTGCTAGTTTATAATTATTCATATCATACACGTTTTTTACTTATGAAATTTATTAAAGGTAGTGAATGTATGTGTACTAATTGATTAAAGCTGATGTGAAAGGCGATTTCAAGGTGGCTTGTCATCTGTCCTATTCACAGGGGAAATAGAAAGTTATTGTTGCCAGGGGATACGTGTTCAATTACGACCGGCTTCAGCAAGTTAAGGTTCATCGTATACCTCTTCGTCATAATTACAGGAAAGTGGAAGTGTCCCAATTATATAAAGACGAGTATGGGGAAGTACAATATGCTATTAAAGGTAGGAGAATGAATAATAAGGTGCTTGCTATTCAAGATGCATTGGGGATTAATCACACTAATGCTAATGAGATACAGGGTGCCTTTCTTACTACAAGGAGTTGCTGGGCACTAGCACTTCTGTAAACAGAGTTCACTACCCAATAGTCACACAGGGGAGAATTATTACTGAAGAGCACACTCAAAGATTGCTAGCTCCTGTTACTGATAGTGAAATCAAGAAGCCCTCTTTTCTATACCTACAAATAAATCCCCAGGACCTGATGGCTACACTAGTCAGTTCTTCAGGGATGCATTTGAGGTGATTAAGCCTGATGTTTGCCATGCTGGGAAGGAGGTATTTGCTACTTGTAAGATTATTAAGCAGAACAACTTCACAGTCATTACTTTGATACCTAAGAAAAGCAGACCTATCAGTGTGGATGATTTTAGACCTATAGCGTATTGAAATGTACTTTATAAGTGCATTATAAAGCTTATTTGCAATAGACTGGCTGGTGTGCTTCCTGATATTATTAGTGATAATCAAAGTGCATTTATCAAGGAGAGGGATATTGTTGACAATATACTTATATGCCAGGACCTAGTGAGATTGTACAATAAGAGGGCTTGTTCACCTAGAAGTATGATGAAGGTAGACCTTAGGAAAGCCTATAACTCAATTGAGTGGGAATTCATTAAGGATATGTTGAGAGCTCTGAAATTTCCAAAACAATTCATAGGTCTTATCATGGAGTGTGTCTCAACCCCTACTTTCACTTTGTCAATCAATGGGAATACCTTTGGATACTTTGAAGGGAAAAGGGGGATAAGGTAGGGTGATCCCTTGTCACCATTGCTGTTTGTGATCTGTATGGAATACTTTACTCGAATTCTTAATGTGGTAACCCAGAGAAGTGACTTCAGATTCCACCCTTTATGTAGATCTCTTAAGCTTTGTCATTTATACTTTGTTGATGATTTGATTATTTTTAGTAGAGGGGACATTGACTCTATCACTGTTATTCTTAGAGCCTTTGCCACTTTCTCTCAAGCGTCTGGGTTGAAAATGTATAATGATAAGTCCGAGATTTATTGCAATAGTATGACATCTGAAGTGGTACAGCCTATAGTGATGATGTCTAGGTTTCAAATAGGCCAATTCCCATTTAGATATATAGGGATCCCTATCAGCTATAAGAGGATCTCAATTGGGGACTGTTCTAAGCTGGTAGAGAAAATGGTAGCTGCTATTAAAGGTTGAGGAACTAGGAAGCTAAGTTATGCTGGGAGGATAGTGCTAGTGAAGTCTGCTTTGTCTCAGTTGCACTCCTACTAGGCACGAATTTTTGTGATTCCTAAGGGGATTATTCAGAAAATTATGAATATATGTCGGAACTACCGGTGGGAGGGTGGAGATGGATACCATAAAGCTCCTCCAGTGTCATGGGAGAGCATTTGTATGGATAAGAAAGCCGGTGGGTTGGGAGTAGTTAACAGTCAGGTTTGGAATATGGCCTTAATAGGGTAATTTACTTGGTGGGTAGCTTGCAAGGCTGATCATTTATGGATTCATTGGGTAAACCACATCTACATCAAGCAGAGAGACTGGTTTGACTATCATTCTACTGAACACTCTAGTTGGACTTGGAAACAGATTTGTAAGGTAAGAGACAGAATGAAAGAGGGGTATGTGAATGGAGCATGGGGCACTAATAATGGCATCTACACAACAGCTGCAGGGTACAATTGGTCGATGAGGGAGCATGACACAGTGAGATGGCATGTGGTGATCTAGTATAGAATTGCTCTACCTAAGCATAATTTTATTGCGTGGCTGTATGCTAGGGGGAGATTATTGACTAAGGACAGACTCCTGAAACTTGGAGTTGTTCATGATGGGGTATGTGATCTGTGTAGGAGCCATGATGAAACAAGGGATCATCTTTTCTTTGTTTGTCCTTTCAGTTACAAATGTCTCCAGTTACTTGGGGATTGGCTTGAACTAAATATTCCAGCTCAGGATACTATTGAATGGTGTAGAAAGCTAAGAATCAGATCTTTAATGCAGAAGCTGTTGGAGTTTTGTCCTCCACAATAGTGCGTGATAATATTATTAAATCTCATTAAGGAATATGCATGGGATATTCATTGGCAATACTAGTCAGCTGATCAATGTATATCGGTAACGGTTGGCCAACTAGGGTTTGACGTTACTGTCGTGAGACGGCGGTGTTCAGTTGATCCCTTTCAGTCACACCTAAAGGAACGACCCCCAACAGGAAAGCTAATTAATTGTATGAGATACAGTTTAAATTAGTCCCTTGATAAATAGACTAAGAGTTAGTCGATTAAATTAATTTAGAGAGATTTGTGAACTCAAGGCGCGGAAATTATTATTTAATTATGCGATAATTGAATAATAAATTTTTGAGGTGGGAATTAATAATTAAGTAGTTAATTGTTAAGATTGGTACTAATTGACTAATGTGATTAGTATTGGTACGTAAAATATATGTGTAGCGGTACACGTATATTTACGCAGTGATTTAGACGAATTTAATTGGAAGCATTTAAACATGATACGATGTTTAAATAAAATTTACACGTATTTGTGCGACAAATATAAGAACCAAAATGGACCCGTAAATGGGACATTGGACGGTGTAAATGGAGTGTAGTGGATGATTATAGACATAATCATTTCACTTTGTTTGTTGTTTCTTCCATAAGTCATCTTATGATCATTTGCATGTAATATAAGATTGGACAAAAAGTAAAGCAAGTACACTCACTCACTCCACCAACTCCCACCCGGTTTTCCTCCTCTTTATGGACCAACAATTACACATTTTTACACACTACTTCATTTTGTGTATTTGCATGTGAAAAGCTTGTTGGTCTTTCTCTCTAAAACCATAATTTACTAAGATGTTAGTAAACAAAATTATTACTAAGATTGTTAGTAATATTTACATATTAGCAAGGGTAATCTTATTAATATCTAGTTAATATTAGTAAGGTTGTTGGGTAAGTTCTTGGGTGCTTAAGAAAGGAGGTGTTCTATTTTGGACACTTGAAGATGGAGGATCTTGCCATTAATTTTAAGCTCAAGAACAACCAAGATGGGTGATCTTGGTTGTACCCAAATACTACCATTTCTCAATGTAAGGAAAATTGTTTTCCTCTTCTTTTATATTAATATGCTTTTATATTGCATGCATGTTACATAGATCACATAAACTCAAGTTATGAGATAATTTAACATTTAATTAGAGTGTCTAATTAGGATTTATGATCTTTCAAGTGGTATCAGAGCTTAGGTTTGTAATTTGCATGTTGATTTTAAGCATATTAATGAATTATGAGATAATTTATAAAAACTCAAAAATTGTGTTAGAGGAGGTTTTAGAACTAAATTTTTGGGACATGCATACCTACTGATCTCAAAAGATTTGTGGTAAAGTTTGGTGATTTATGAAGTTATTTTGCTATTTTTAATGATTTTTGGTAGAAAACCAAGTCAAAATGTCGTATTTTAGTTAAAAATTGACTAAAAATAGTTAAAAGTTGATTCGGACCATGGAATTTTTATGGTATTTCATGCATGTTTTCTACTGATTGTATGCAAAAGGTTGAAGGTTGGTTTGATTTTTTTTACATGTTTATTGATTTTATGAGATGAAAGTCGATAAAAGTGAAATAAACTAATCATAATTTTGAAACGATTGATTCTGCCCTTGATAAATTTATGTACATTTGAAAATATTATTTAAAGATCAAAAGTGAAATTTAAAATGTTTTTTCCCCTTGTTTTGATATTTATTGGTTTTAGTGGTTAAAAACTGATAAATATCGATCTTTTTCTTCATAAATTTTATCCGGATTTTTGGGGTAATTTTTCTGACATTTTGGTGTTCTTGGGAGTGTTCCAGAATACTCAAAATTTTTGTTTCAATTTTTTGGGTAATTTTTCAATTATTTTGGATTTTTACTTAAACATTATGATTTTACCGATTAAATTAGCAAAATATCACTAAATCAAACTAATTATTCATCATAAAATTAGTGAGGACTAATTTTGAGGTTCAAAACAGTTTGAACAATTATTTTGGACTTAAATGAGATTTAAGAGTTGATTATCGATTTTTACATGTTAAAAATCGATTAAATCAACAAAACCCGAGATGGATACCAACGATTGATAGATAGGGCGATTTTGGCATCATTTTACAGCATTTTAAGCATATTTATTTAAGTTGAATGAATGATTGTCATTTATTTAAAGTATTTATCTTGTTGTACCTAGTATGGCCTAGTTTATTTTAATCGTTATTACCCGAAATGAATGGGAATAGCGATTTGTTTGTAAATTAAATACGATCTCATATCGTCGGTTTGTAATTAATTAATAGTTTTATTTATTTTATTAATTAATGTATAATAGGAATAGCTATGTAATTCAATTGTAATAGTTATTCTTACCGGCGTTTCCAAAAGACGGATTACATCGAGACGGAGTCTATTTTTGGATGGAGTTCCAAATCCCACAAGAAGGAGCCACATATGGAATGAAGAGGCAAGGGACCAAGGAGTTGGTTTCCGAAATGTAATAGTCTAGTTTTTATTAACTAGGTGGCCATACTAGGATTTATTCATATGCTTACTTGTTTGCTTGTTTTATTTTTCGCGCATGCCAAAATCGCCATTCACATGCATTTTATTTTTCGCGGTTGTCAATTCACGTCATTTACATTCACTGACTTAGTTCACTTATAGGGAATTTATGACTAAATTGACAAGATCTCTCACATAACTAAAATTGAGATTAGCCTTACCAATTAGTAACACCTATTAATCTCTTGTTCATTAGAGTCACGCTCGCCCAAGCGGGGTGTTCTCTTTTTACCTTGAGTAAGTAGGGTGGTAAGCGGTTATCACACGCCAAAATTGGTTGGACTCAACGGGATATAAGACGGTCTTGTGTTCCGGGGCTAGTACATGGATTTAAGGAAATTCGTCGACCAAGAGTTCTAGAGGTAGAATTAGTCAACGTGAGTTACCGAATTTACACAATTATGGGATGTTTCGCCCAAGTGATGCTCATTTTTGTTTAATATTTGGGTCTTGGAATCATTTATATAATTTAGTGAGAGATCATTATATAAATGTTAAAACTTGTTAAAGATGTTTCACAAGTAAAATTAAAACATTGAATGTTAATTTTTTCTATTTTTCGTTCATTCTCATAAATGTATGACATCGCGCACTTCATCCTCCTTTCTCTATTTATTGTTATAGTTGTTTCATTCTTTCATATAAAGCGGTTTCTTTGAAGGAATTAATGATTGGTAACATGATTTACCAATTCACCTACATAAGCTTACAACGATTTTTGCGGTTATTATACAACTTAATTAACGTCCATACATATTAAAAAGGGGTTTCATGTTGCAAACTCATATTATGAGTTTGAAAGGAAGTCACATTTTATCAAGAGAGTCTTGATTTCGGAAGTGACACCTCCGTCATGATGATGACATATTAGTTTTAATTACTCAAGTGTAATTCAAAAGTTTGCGAAAAGAGTTTTCAAAAACACTTATAATACTCCAATATGATACCGTCAAATGGCTCACTTCGTGAAAGGCCAAATCGATTGTTTATCCGCTAAAGAGTTTAGGCATATGATAACAATTGAACGGTTAGGTAGTCCAATTTCACAAGAAGTTGAGATTTTGCCACATGTTACACTCACTTGATAGTAATTCACTCTTACTAAGTGTATAAAATATCACGAATGACATGAAGAGAGGTCTTCATGAGATTTATTTTTGCTTGATTGAAGCGAAGAGGAATGTGAAAGTGAGTGGGAGTTAAGAAGTATCAACCCTAGATGTATGTGATAAAACAAAGATGAAAGAGACATCTACTCAATGGATAGGCTAGTTTCACTATCTTGGTATGAGATACCAAGTACGGGTCATTTCTTTGTAAAGAAGTTTACATGAATTAACAAAATGTAAGATGTCTAGCATAGGACATTTTGTATCGAAGTGGTGCTAGAGTAGCAATGATTTTGATGGGGACAAATGTACCTAAATTTAGTTTTAAAAGAATGTAATTATCTATGTTTTTACATAGAAGGCATCACTCATGTGATTTAAAACAAAATGTTGTACCTACTCCTATGATAACTTGGTGGTTGGTTTAGACCACTTAAGTTAGAGGAATTTTACATTCTTCACGAAAACTAAATGTTATACTATCTTGTACATTTTAAAGTCTCTAATCTGGTGAACCCAATTGATCAAACCTCAAGTAATTTCGTTTCAAACGAGTAAACGAAAAGCACATTGAACAACCATTTGATTGTGATTCTTATGGTATGTGTGCATATATTATGTTTTTCTTTTGCAGAAAAGAAACACAATAGTGAGGTGATTTACCATATACATACGGATGCTTAAGGCCGATAGTTGGTATATATATATATATATATATATATATATATATATATACTTCGTTACTTTTACCGTAATGTTAAGTAGATATGAAAACCTCGTATCTATTTAATAAGACATAAAAGTGATTTTTGAAACGTGGAATATTTTCAAAATGAAGTAGTAATCCAAAAGCACGTCAAGATCAAGATGTTGATCGGAAGTTTCAAAGTAATGACTTTGAAGATCAAATGGGTAATATCAAGTAATGACCTTGATAATCACTAAGAAGATTGTGAACCAGTTCACATAATACCTTCTCCTTGGGACACCATAGAGTATGGTCTAGTCAAGTATATAAACCGAACTTTATGAGATATAGTTTGAGGTTTTTTTGCAATTTTTGTAAGCTAGTTTCTCACTAAAAGTTTAAAACCCGACTGTAATAGCCTAAATGACTCCATATGAGATATGGATAGGAGAGTCCCTAACTTGTCTTTTTATACATTTGGGATCATAAATGTTTATGTTCAAAACCAATTTGTGTATTTGTGAGGGTTATCCTAAATTGAACCACTTGGTTTTTACTCCTCCAAAACGAGAACAAAGAGTTTGTGGCTCATAATACTATCTTTCCAGAAATACTTTCATTTTCTGGAAGACAGAGTGGGAGAAATTTTGAACTTACGGAAGTCCAAGACCCACAAACTGAGTATATTGCAAGAAGACGTACTTTATTGTGGCTCAGTGGTTATAAGGAGACAATTTTGCGATAATATTCCGTTACTTTTCAAAAGTGACGAATCTTAAACCCTCATCAAAGGCTTTTCTATAGTATGAACTCTATGTGATGGCGTGTCACCATGCAATTCGAATTGATCTCCTTGCACACGATGCGATAAGGAAGGAAACACGAGATGTTTTCGAGACTTGATTTAAGGTGAATACTTTGGTTGGTTACCTTGATCTTGTCGTAAAGGTTACATAAGATGTTTAAAATTTGGGCTTGTTATAGAGAGTTTGTGACAACCCAAATGCCTTTATCAATTCGTATGGTCTTAGCAATATAGCCTCTCATGAGGATGAGTTTAGGCAAAAGGATAACGAAACTTTCTCCTTGAATGTATCTTATGAAGGGAGAAGTTTTGTTGATGTTGTCAATGCTAAGAAGCCTAGCATGCTTGAAAGATCCCTTTTGTGATCTATATATGTCAAAGAGTTGGAAATTTGGGTTCAATCATGTAGTCTATCAAAACGGTATTACTCGAGTGTCGAGATAACATGATGATACATGGAGTTTAGTGCGAGCTAAAGTGAGTTTCTTAGTCTAAAATATGTGCTTGGCATATTATTGACCAGAAATGTAGCTAAGGTGATATTTCTTAGTCTAAAATATGTGTTTGACATATTAGTGACTAGAAATATTCTCGGGTGAATACTTGAGAGTATCATGGCGCATCTTAAATATCCAGATCTAATGAGATAGATCTCCATGGATACTAGCATCTTAGTCAAGAGACTTATGTGATAAGATTCTTGACTCGTTCAAGTTGTTAAACAATTAATACGATCTTTTTGCTTCCGCTGCAGGATCTATTAAATATGCTAAAAGCTACTCTCGTCGGGACTTATCATATTGAGAATATATGAATTTTGTGTGAAAGGATTACACGGAAACATTCCTATGCTTATAAGATGTTATGAGCCTCGTTAAGGAATGGTTAGCATGTAAGAGTGTTATGTGCATAAAGAATAATATGTATAAGAAGTTATACATATGTATATGAAGGATGTGTATGTATAAGTGTTATACGTACAAATCATGAACGAAAGCTAAGTACATTACAACGTCCGATGTTGTAAAAGAGATAGTTGATAATCGGAATTTAATGGGACTAGAGTAGTGCTGTTAGCCGAATATTGTATCCCAAGAGACTGTGAAAACAGTGGGAGTGTTTGACTGGCTTTAGAACCAAAGTCTAAAAACTTGTTTAGACGTGTACTTAAAAATGCTCTATGTGATGAAAAGATTGCATAGAACAAAGGAAAATAGCAATGGAAATTAGAGTGATGCAACTGTTGCTTATCCTCTAACCAAAGCTGTAGGCATAAGGTAGACATGATGGTTATGTCATCTCAATGTGAATTGAGGAGTATACCTTAATTGCTAAAGATCGTTATGTAAATATTCGATAGAGTATTGATATTTACATAAGCGATGATCGCATTCATTGTTAGAGTTTCTTTAGGAACTCAATTATTCAGTATGACTGAAAACATGAATACCTTGTTTATCCGAATTGGTTGTGGAGACAATGTTGAACCTCAATTCAAGTGAATAGAATGAACATTGTATTAGCCCCTAGTCACTTAATGAGGTGACCTCTCGGAGTGACTAGATTGTAAGACGATTGATGGTAGGTTCAGCACCAAAAGGTCATAAGGATGACTAGTCGTTTACATAGGCAGACTGTGGGACACTTTGCCTGGCAGTGACATTTATAGAGTCCCTTAGATCTATTACAGACGCCTGGTCGTGGCAGCGACTTCTATGATATTCCTATGAGTCGATTCTTTAAACTGGAGAATATTATCTGAGCAAGTGCAGTTTCCGAGTGACTTTGGTTTTTGTCCTAGGTCGTGTCGTGAAAGGGGGCCAAAGGACATCTACTGGGTCATGGTGATCTATATTGTGCAATAGGATATATAGGGCAGACAGGAATTGTCCACCCACGTTGGGTTTAAACATCTCAAGGCCACTCGAGGAGTTATGACTACAAATGCGTGGCCAAGCTCGAAAGTAATTTGTATGAGATTTTTCCGGTCAGGTAGTCACACTCCCGATCGAGAAAACCACTCACGATATGTTCATGTGCAAGTGCGACCTGAAAGACACCTTGCATTGAGTGGGAGATTATTGTTAAAACGGACAAGAGAATTGGTAACACACCCTTGTAGAGTACAAGCGGGATATTATTGTGATAAGGAGTTATCCACAATTGTGTGTTATAATCATCGCACAACTTGTCTCGGACAAGTGGGAGATTGTTGGAGTTTTGTCCTCCACAATAGTGCGTGATAATATTATTAAATCTCATTAAGGAATATGCATGGGATATTCATTGGCAATACTAGTCAGCTGATCAACGTATATCGGTAACGGTTGGCCAACTAGGGTTTAACATTACTGTCGTGAGACGGCGGTGTTCAGCTGATCCCTTTCAGTCACACCTAAAGGAACGAGCCCCAACACGAAAGTTAATTAATTGTATGAGATACAGTTTAAATTAGTCCCTTGATAAATAGACTAAGAGTTAGTCGATTAAATTAATTTAGAGAGATTTGTGAACTCAAGGCGCGGAAATTATTATTTAATTATGCGATAATTGAATAATAAATTTTTGAGGTGGGAATTAATAATTAAGTAGTTAATTGTTAAGATTGGTACTAATTGACTAATGTGATTAGTATTGGTACGTAAAATATATGTGTAGCGGTACACGTATATTTACGCAGTGATTTAGACGAATTTAATTGGAAGCATTTAAACATGATACGATGTTTAAATAAAATTTACACGTATTTGTGCGACAAATATAAGAACCAAAATGGCCCCGTAAATGGGACATTGGACCGTGTAAATTGAGTGTAGTGGATGATTATAGACATAATCATTTCACTTTGCTTGTTGTTTCTTCCATAAGTCATCTTATGATCATTTGCATGTAATATAAGCTTGGACAAAAAATAAAGCAAGTACACTCACTCACTCCACCAACTCCCACCCGGTTTTCCTCCTCTTTATGGACCAACAATTACTCATTTTTACACACTACTTCATTTTGTGTATTTGCATGTGAAAAGCTTGTTGGTCTTTCTCTCTAAAACCATAATTTACTAAGATGTTAGTGAACAAAATTATTACTAAGATTGTTAGTAATATTTACATATTATCAAGGGTAATCTTATTAATATTTAGTTAATATTAGTAAGGTTGTTGGGTAAGTTCTTGGGTGCTTAAGAAAGGAGGTGTTCAATTTTGCACTTGAAGATGGAGGATCTTGCCATTAATTTTAAGCTCGAGAACAACCAAGATGGGTGATCTTGGTTGTGCCCAAATACTACCATTTCTCAATGTAAGGAAAATTGTTTTCCTCTTCTTTTATATTAATATGCTTTTATATTGCATGCATGTTACATAGATCACATAAAATCAAGTTATGAGATAATTTGACATTTAATTAGAGTGTCTAATTAGGATCTATGATCTTTCAGAAGCATGTGATTCTGGCAGCTGTTTTGGCTTTGATGTACCAGGTCTGGTGGTGCCGTAATCAATGCAGGGTGGAAATGGTGGTAAGTCAACCTCGGGTGGTTGTGGTTGTGGCTTTGGTTCAGCAGTATGTAAGGAATACAAGAAGCAGGAAGCTATGGACCACTAAACATCGTGTAAATGAGGCGTTGAGTGCTAGGATAGGCATTAATCTTAACACTTCAGTTGAGTTTACATGTATTCATTTGTATGGTGTCAGTCTGAAATTGGGGTCGTAAAATCTAGGTGATGTACTTTAACGAATACTTTTAATATATGAATTAAAATTTCACGGAAAAAAAAAAGAGTATGGGAAAGTAAAAGTACCATTTCCTAATGAGGAGGTCACTTATTTGAAAGAAGCCCTAAGCTCTTATGTGCAATGGCCTGACAACCTCATCAATGTTGTCATCCCCGAAGTACCTATATCCAGACGTTAATTATTACTTGTTCTTTAAATATATTAGGGTAGAAATATTAACATATCGTAAGTACTTTAATCTTTACATTTGCAGAAGTTAAGCAAAGCCATGATGGCAGCTAAAGCAATTACTACTACGTCAACGAAAGTTGTTGCAGTCAAGCATGCTTATGATTCTTATTACGAATCGTGTGAATATAAGAAAAAATGAAAACTGCTTCGCTGAAGGCTTTGCACAACCTGGCTGTAAAGAGATCACCTACAGGGGATGTAGTCATGATTAACATTGAAAAGGAAATTATGGGCGCAGCTGATATAGCCATGCTGGACCCGAAGCAACTGATGGAATTTGTCGACCTTGACAATTTAGATGTTGTTTACATTTTGATTTGGATGAAGTAAGTTTTATTAATAAAACTATTTAGTCATTTCCATTTACGAATAATGATGTTTGTTTAAATTATCAATTACAATAACAATCTTCGTTCCATGTGGCATAATAGGTACCTTAATAATTAGTTCGCTGAGTGGAAGGTCCCACCCAATTCACACCTACGGATTCTTGAGTCCTAAGGCGTTCTCTGTGCACAGAATTTCATACGAAGAACAAATCAATAGTATCGCTCATCGGTTGATGTCATCCAAAAAACTATGGCTTGCCCTCTACAATGAGAATATGTATGTATAGTATATGATTATTGTAATGAATCACGGTTCTATAAATTTATTATTAACATACTTAAATGCGTGTAAATGAACTAACAGTTCAATGTCCCAAATTGAATAGGAAGCATTGGGTGCTACTGGTAATCCAAGTGGAAACAAAAACAGTGTACTGGATTGACTCTCGCGAAGGCAAACCCTTAGACAATTGTGTAAGGATGATAACTGAGTAAGTTTACAACCTTCAATAATGTCATTTGTTATTGTATGACTTGAGCCATATATATGCAAATAATAATGGCATGTGTGTATATTTATGAATTAGTGTTTTTGAAGCAAAAAAGAAGATCATGTCCACTTGGGAAATATGAAAGCAACATTGTTCCCAATTTTTTCACGCCATTAGTAAGTGTATTCTAAATAACTACTCGTATCATTTAATTAATGTTTATGTGAGAGGCTGACTATCTAATTCAGCTGATTTGTGTGTGATTTATATAATAGTCTCCTAAAGCACCAGACGACAAATAATGCGCCTTTTACGTTTGTCAGTCCATGTGGAAGGTTATCAACGGAAAACTTTCTACCATTTCGATACGGGTTAGTGTGATTTAAAAACTATTTCAGACGTAAATTGAGTTCAATTCTGTATACTTCCATGTATTATATCTATTTTGATTATGTATATTTTAAATTGTAGTTTCCACTAATACTCAACAAAGCCCCAAAATATTGGCCAGAGGACATCAATCAGATGAGAAATATGTGGGCCAGTTATGTTGTTTCATTACCGGAGTCTCAATAGTTTGCTCATGCTTTATGTACGTGTGTGTGTGTGTGTATAGAGTCATTGTGTATTGGCTTCTTTTGTTTTTTTGAGGAAGTTGTGTTTTGGCTTTTGATCATCCTGTTTGTACTGTTTTGAAACTGAGTTTAATTGATCACGGGGTGTAATATTTTGATGCAGGATTGAATTTTTGCAGTGCACAGTTGTTGGAATGCTATTTTCAGCTGCAGCTGAAAAATAGCATTCCAACAGCTGCTACAAACGCTGCTGAAAAAATAGCATTTGAGCAGCTACTAGAACAAGCTAAAATCATTTTTTTTTTTAAATAATTAAAAATGATAACGGTTAAAAACAACCCATTGCAAACAATTATTTGACAACGGTTTTATTTAGATAAATAACCGTTGACATCTTTTCCCTCCCATTCAAACCGCCAAAAATATAAGATAACGAACGATAACCGTTGTCGAGTTCAAAACGTTAACAACGGTTTATTTAAGAAGAACCGTTGTCAAAGTTTTATCAATAAAAATAGATAACGTTTAAATACCATTGTCAATTGATAAATATAACAACGGTTTAGCACGCAATAAAACCGTTGTTAAATTTTGACATTTAACTAAATAAGATAACGAAATGAACCGTTATCATATATAATATTTAACTGCGGTTTTGGAAACACTAAACCGTTGTCAATATTAAACTAGGACAACGGGTTTGAAACCGTTATTAATATTTAATAACGGTTTCTTAAAAGTGTACCCGTTGCCATAAACATATTTAACAATAGTTTTATAACGGTTCTTGAGTTGTGATAACGGTATTATAGATCTATTATTGATGGTATATAACGGTCGCGTGTTTGTATACAACCGTGGTATATATTTAACAACAGTCGTTGCAATAATGGTTCCGTGTTTTTATTTAATAACGGTAATTGCATTATCTGACCGTTATTGAAAGTCTTGTTTGGCATAGTGTTAGAAATAATTAGTCTCATTATTCAACATATTCATATATGTGACATTTTAATTTAGTCATAAAATTAAAACTAGATCTTATGCATGCAAACATAAATAAGTATAGAGAAGAAATCGTCTTTCTTACTATGGAATTTCGGATTAAAGGGCACAAGTAAGATCTACTTCTTACTTGTTCTTGAGCTTTCCTTAAAGTGGATGAACAAAGGATCCAAAATAAAATCCCTCCCAAATGTGAATACCCAAAGAAATCCCTTAATAACTAATATTATTTGTACTAGAAATAATACTAATCTTACTAAAAATTGACCCAAAATATTTATTTTGGTCTCTTGCAATTTCGGTCAAGAGGAAGGGATTTTTGGAGATTTTATCACTCTCATTTTTCATAAGATGTAAAGAGTAATATATTTTCTAACACACTGGAAATATTATATGAGGTAATGAATAATTAAAGAGAAAACATTAGTCTTTCTCTAGTGGGAATACCGGTTGGGGTATGGGTCATGGGGGAGCCAATGCATGAAAAAATTGCTCTTCTCAAAAGCTAGGTATGCATGGCTACTAACTAGATTTAATTATTGTGTTCTCCACTCAAGATAAAACATAATATAAATCTTATACTCCCTCCCTTATTTCGGTACACCTAAAATAAAATGGATAGTCCATTTTATTTTGTCACTTGTTAATTTTGTCATATGTAACATATTACATGACATGTCACAATGTAATGTATTTTTAACATATTAAAAATGAACATACTCATAAAATATGTCATTTACAAAATCGACTAGTAATTCGTAATTACTTGTACCAAAACGGTTTATCAAATTATAAATTACAACGTCTTGTATTTATAATAAACTATTCATTCAATTTCGATTTCAATTGTTTCGTAAACAATAATTTTATCCAAGTAATAAAACAATTCGATTACTTAGACCGTATCTAAAATAATCGAATTACAATAAGACACGTTAATCTCACACACAAATCATCCGTCAATTTTAAGCAATTCAATTAACTCGTATCGGCATACGATTAATTAAATAATCAATTAAGGATATTTCCCTATAGGTATGACCTAAGGGGATCAACTGATCACCACCTTCGCACGACAGTAATGTCAAACTCTAGTCAGCCAATCATTACCGATATGTGTGGACCAGTTGACTGTAAAATATTACATCCCACATGTATTCTTAAAATGAGATTTAAACATGTGATCATCATGATCAACAGTTGTTATCGCATTATTGTCGGAGGACACATATTCCAACAATCTCCCACTTGTCCTCGACAAGTGTGCGTCACCAATTCTCTTGTCCTATTACTATCTCCCACTCAATGCAAGGTGTCTTTCGGGTCGTACTTGCAAGTGATCATATCGAGAGTGGTTTCCTCGATCTGGAGAATAACTGATTGACCGGAATTATCTACCATAGATACCTTCCGAGCGTGGCCACGCATTTTCAGTTCATTACTCCTCGAGTGGCCCTGAGATATTGTTTTAACCCTGACAAGGAGGTGGACAATTCCCATCGCACTTATTCCCTTCGACTAGCCACAGCCATCATAACCCAAAATATGCCCATTTGACCCCATTTACGAAGGTCGTACTAACACAAATCAAAGTTAATCTGAAACTGTGCCACCTTAGGCGAACAGTCTTTAGTCAAAAGAATTGACTCATTAGAATACTATAGTAGCTCTCGCCACGACCAGGCTATATAAATTTGCCAGAACACTATAAGCGGTCATAAGGCCCGACAAAGTGTTCCTAACAGTCTGCCTATGTGATCGACTAGTCATCTCATATGACTCTATGACACTTGAACTTTCCATCAATCGCATCACACTCTAGTCACTTCGAGACGTCACCTCATACAAGTGACTATGGGCAAATACCATGTTAATCCGGGTTCACTTTAACGGGGTTCAATATTGTCTCTACAACCTGTTTGGATGTAACAAAGTATAAAAGGAGTTTTCAGATTTAAAAACTCGAACGACAAATGTGATTACATCTGAACAGTCAATACCTGATTACTACTTCATATTTTTATAACCCATTTTCATCTTATGTGTAGTTGTTCATCTCAATGCAATTGAAATGACATAAGACATGACTCATCATATTAAGCCCATGAGAAGGCTTTGGTTGGTAGGTTTCATCAACTTCTTGTACCTTACTCAACCTTACTATATTCTTGTTTTCCTTTGTAATGTATACATTTGCATTACAAAACTTTCCGAGTACGTGTCTAGATCTAATCTAGACATAAGCTCTCTAGCCTTAGAATAACTCCCACTGTTTTCACAGTGTGCGGGACTCATCCTTCTTGCACATCTCATGATTGCAAGTGTACTCAATTTCCGTTGTAAATATCTCTCATTATTCTTTATTGCCTAGAACGATTCTAGAAAATCTATTTCTTAAATAACATAGCCATAATGGTTCCTTAACCATCCTAATGTGTTTTGATTATGGTTTGTCGGAAACCATGCGCAATCTCAATTGTCAATCATTTGTGTAACACCCTTACACAAAATTGCATCAAAAACACTTTGCTTTACATCCTCAATGCTTCTGCAAGCACTTAAGGGTAATCTTTATGGCTTACTTGGTAACTATTACTTAAATTCGATTTGAAACAATTCATCATACTTAAAGTATATGAAGTGTTATACATCATTTCCTATTTAATTGATTCGGCAGCGGAAACAAATGGAATCAATCAAATATGTTCAACTTGATTGAACTAATCATGAATCTTATCAACATAAGACTTCTTATTTGATGCTAATATAATGTGGATTTATCCCCATAAATCCGGATATTAAAGATGTATTATAATACTCCATAAGTGTCAAATCATTCCCAATGATCAATATGTCATCCACATATAAGACTAATTAAAATTTCCGTAACTCCCATTAAACTCCATGTATAAACACAACTTCTCGACTTATCGAGAAAAATTTTATACCATGATCAAATCATTGATTCCAACTCATTGATGTCCTACTCAAGACCCTCTCTTAAGTTGCACATTATCTCAGGATTGCAAGAATCTACAAAACTCAAGACATGTATTGAATACATTCCTTCTAATTGAAGAAGTAGGTTTTAGATTCACTTGCTATATGTATATCATCATAATGAAACACAATCCTTAAGAAGATCCAAATAGATTTAAGCACTTCAACTAGTGCAAAACCCTTTGCTACCAATCAAGCTTTGAAATCTCTCTTTATTAGTGCAAAACCCTTTGTCACTAATCAAGCCTTTTATTTCGGATTTTCATGGCTCTGTAAGCCTTGCATTGAGTTGTGACTTAAACATTCTCATGTAAGTCATATGTTCATTACTTTCTAGAAGTAACATGAGTTAATTAATTGCTTTGTAAGTTGTAAGCTTTTTGCTTTCTAAAAGTAACACTAATTCATCATTTTCAACAAGTGATGAGTTTAACCTCCTAGGTTTTGAAGAAACAACGTCTTACACAAAACGTCTCATGTAGCCAAGAAAGACCAGTTTATGGCGACATAACATTCTTTGTGGCTCTTTGAATAATTTCTCCCACTTTGTCTTCTAGAAATAAACTTATATTCTAGAAAGACAGCTTCACGAGCCACAAACCTGTTGTACTCGTGATTATAGTAAGGAAAAATGAGCATTTGTTTCTTTGTGACAACTTACAAGCATAGTACTCTACCATTTCATATCTCATATGAATCGTTTTAGATTTAGTGGAAAAATAATTTAGACAAAATGATAAAATCCCTAAAAAGGATCAAGTAACTCAAAGTAACTTAATTGAAGTCCAAACCATATTGAATAGCGTTTGATTTCTTTATCCAACCGCACATTATCCCATAATGCGTGCTAAGAGAGATTAATTTGTGATACTATATCACATTTCCTTTGGCTTATATCAAAGTCTTCACTTTGATAATCCCATCACGACTAAATCGTGATTCCTGGAACTCTTTGAACTTCTTCAAAGATTTATCTATTTACCTTATTAAGTGAACACATTAGTGTCAACCTAAATCGTTGGTAAAAGAAAATGATCAACCTATTTTGGATCAATGATTTACAACCTCGAACTCCTTTTCAACCAAAAGGCACGAGACATCTTGCTTTGAATACAAGATACACATATACCATAAGATTAACAACCTAATGGTCTCAAGAGTACTCGATAACTCTTTGCGTTCATCATTCCAGAATTTAAGGTTTAATCTTGGGATACCAATTTTAGTCTTGCATCATCTACATGATGTATCATTCTAGTTTGGTTTAGAATATATTCACCTTGATAATGGGCTATCCATACATCAAATCGTGGTGTATAGGGTCACAAAAGTGAAACCTCTTTTGTATCTTAACAAGTTTATATTCTTATTTAGAGTTTATGCACTTAATAGTCATAATTAAGTACAACTATAAACCCAAAACTTAGATTGATTACACAATGACTCTATCTCTCGATATTATTTGATGCTAGTCGTCATATTATAATCATCTTATTTATCGAATACAATGATGAAAACCTCCCGGTTTCTAATATTGATTTAAGTAGTACTAGCAAAATTTATGTTAATCAAATAAACATTTAAAGAAGAAGGTCCCATTAGATGTCCCACAACTAACTTGTTGATTCTTCAATAATTTGGGGTAGTTTCCTTTCTAGCGTCCAACAATTAAGACAATGGAAACTTTATCGGTCGGGATTGATAGGTTTAGTATCGTTATTCTCAATAACTTTAATTTTAACATTACCTTGTATCAATTCCATTCTAATTTTACTTCTTTAAAACCTTATCCTTTTCTTAACGGTTTAAGAGAACGCTCCCACTCATTTCAATGACTCTTTGCTAAGAGAAGCAAAATTGAAATTCATGAAGACTACTCTTCATTCGTTTGTTTAGTCTTAAAACTTTCATTGAAGTGGTTGCGGTATTTTGGTCAATTTTGATTTCAAATAAATCTAGTTACCAAAATGATGTAACGTTTCAAAGTACTTAACTCAATTAAGCATATGAGAAACAATTCATTGTAAGTAGATATGTTAGTCAAGAATCAAAAACCCTTTTGATTACGAATAACTTTTATCTATACTCTTCACAAGAGATCCGTAGAATGGATAATACGAGTTTTTTAGAAGAAAAATTCAAGTTTTGTCTTTTGTTACGATGTTTTAATGAAGATTTGAATGAAAAATCGAAATGATATCGTATATAAATTGTGGTAAAGAAATAGAACAATATGATAACGGAGTAGTGGAAAACTTAACATTTATCGTTTTATTAATACTTGTAAATAACAAGTAAAGCATTTACATAGTGACCTCTACCCAACTATCATAAATGATTCCAAGATCCAAATTCATATTAACTTGGGCACGGGGTAGCCGATTCATCCCTTATCAATATAAGTCGGTTGATTAACTCTTTAATCGATTCTACTTTTAGAACTATCGGTCGATAAAATTACTCTAATATTTATCTATAGCCCGGAACACATGCAACTACGGTAACGAATACTTTCGTTGAGCTCAATCCAAATTTCAAATAGATGTGTCCATGATCCAAATTCACATTAACTTGGGCACGGGGTAGCCGATTCATCCCTTATCAACATGAATTCGGTGGATAGACATTTATCACCCACTTCCCCTACGTAACAAGGTTTGTACCCCGGTGTGGCCGAGCGCACTCCTTCACGAAATAGGTTTTCATGGTTTCTACTTTTTGGTAAGGCTAAGTCTCAATTGTTTATTTTAACGAGAGATCATGTCAATTTATTATCTATCACGTTTTAAGTGAACTAAAACGGTGAACTATGATAATTGTAATTGACACGGTCGATATACACGATTTAATGATAATGCATGTTTTAGTTATGGCGATTTAGCGATGCATGCAACATATAAATAAAATGCAAAGCATAAATAAAATCCTAGTATGGCCTTCCTAAAATAGTAAATCTAATAAACTATTACAAATTCGGAGACCAACTCCTTTGGTCCCTTGAACTTCGGTCTTGGCACGCATTTCAAGGCAACATTCTTTGATGGATCGCCTTCTCGAGTGGCACCGTCTTCAAGGAACTTCGGAATAAATAAATTACATAATTTCCTATTATACATTTCGGGTAATATCAATTAAAACTAAGGCCATACTAAGTAAAATTACATAATTCAAAAATTACATAAAATTAAAATATGACAATCATAAATAAAATGTAGCATTATAATATGTATGAACATGCCCAATTTTATGCTAAATCGCCTTTAAGGAGCCAATATAATATATTAATCGGTTTTTACGGATTTGCGTGATTTAACCTTTTAAAATCACAATAATTACATAAATTCATATTTATGTACAAGTTAATTACTCTAACCAACTTAGGACTCAAAATTAGTCTCCACTAACATATTGACAATAATTAACCTATATTTCTTAATATTGTTCATAAATGTACTTAAAATACAAAATTATGTCATAAACTTCAAATTAAATCATAAAAATTTCAAATAAATTTAAAATTTGAAATTTAAACTCATGAACATTCTGGAAAAAATACCATGACACTTATAATTTTCAAACATAGGTTAAAAATTTCGAAAATTTATCGAGAAAAACAATGTTGCGGTTTATCGAATTTATCAATTATTACCATAAAAAATTGAGAAAAATTATCTTTATTAACTTTTTAATTTTAGATCTGAAATATACGATAAAATGCAACATGTGACGTTTTTCCTTAGTCATGAAGTATGTTTTAGCATTTTTACTAATTAAAGTCACTATTTATGTGATTTTTCATCAAAAATTCATAAATCATGCATAAAGACTTCATTATAGACAAAAATTTTACAAACATATTATAAAATTGCATGTGACAACATACTAAATTTCCATGACCAGATTCGAAATATAACTCATATTAACCTATTTTCCCATTTAAATACGATTTTAACTTGAAAAATCTATATTTCGAGCATAGCAACTCATTTTATTATGAACATTTACAGACCATCAGTAGATAATATATGTGACAACATATCCAGAAACAACTGAAAAAATTGAAGTTTAGCTATTTTTAGTCCAAAAATGACATTTTTATCATAAAAATCACATTTTAATGCCATTATATTATAAAATGAACAATAAATCCATAAATAAACCAAAATATCCTAAATACATTTTAGGACCAGAAACTTTAACATGCAAATAAATTTCGTGATATTTCATAATAAACACAAATTTATAAGTTTTGTTTGTTAATCTTATAACTCGGAAAAACAATAACCGATTTGCATGCAAACAACCTAAGGCTCTTGATACCGCTTGTTAGAAATAATTAATCTCATTATTCAACATATTCATATATATGACATTTTAATTTATTCATAAAATTAAAACTAGATCTTATGCATGCAAACATAAATAAGTATAGAGAAGAAATCGTCTTTCTTACTATGCAATTTCGGATTAAAGGGCACAAGTAAGATCTCCTTCTTACTTGTTCTTGAGCTTTCCTTAAAGTGGATGAACAAAAGATCCAAAATAGAATCCCTCCCAAATGTGAATACCCAAAGAAATCCCTTAATAACTAATATTATTTATACTAGAAATAATACTAATCTTACTAAAAATTGACCCAAAATATTTATTTTGGTCTCTTGCAATTTCGGTCAAGAGGAAGGAATTTTTGGAGATTTTATCACTCTCATTTTTCATAAGATGTAGAGAGTAATATTTTTTCTAACACACTAGAAATATTATATGAGGTAATGAATAATTAAAGAGAAAACATTAGTCTTTCTCTAATTGGAATACCGGTTGGGGTATGGGTCATTGGGGAGCCAATGCATGAAAAAATTGCTCTTCTCAAAAGCTAGGTATGCATGGCTGCTAGCTAGATTTAATTATTGTGTTTTCCACTCAAGATAAAACATAATTTAAATCTTATACTCCCTCCCTTATTTCGGTACACCTAAAATAAAATGGGTAGTCCATTTTATTTTGTCACTTGTTAATTTTGTCATATGTAACATATTACATGACATGTCACAATGTAATGTATTTTTAACATATTAAAAATGAACATACTCATAAAATATTTCATTTACAAAATCGACTAGTAATTCGTAATTACTTGTACCAAAACGGTTTTTCAAATTATAAATTACAACGTCTTGTATTTATAATAAATTATTCATTCAATTTCGATTTCAATTGTTTCGTAAACAATAATTTTATCCAAGTAATAAAACAATTCGATTACTTAGACCGTATCTAATATAATCGAATTACAATAAGACACGTTAATCTCACTCACAAATCATCCGTCAATTTTAAGCAATTCAATTAACTCGTATCGGCATACGATTAATTAAATAATCAATTAAGGGTATTTCCCTATAGGTATGACCTAAGGGGATCAACTGATCACCACCGTCGCACGACAGTAATGTCAAACTCTAGTCAGCCAATCATTACCGATATGTGTAGACCAGTTGACTGTAAAATATTACATCCCACATGTATTCTTAAAATGAGACATATGATCATCATGATCAACAGTTGTGATCGCATTATTGTCGGAGGACACATATTCCAACACATAGTGCATACAAATCATAAATAGGGGCTTCACTCCCCCCTCATCAACTCTTTCTCCATTATCTCAATGTCCACATCAAAAGCGACACCCTCATACTTACAAAGGCTAAGAGTATTTGGTTTCCTTAACCTCATATCTTCTTCATCAAATACCACACTTTCATACTTACAAGAGCTCAAGGAAATTGGCTCTTCCATCTTCACAACTTCCACATCAAATGTTATTCCTTCATATTCACATTCATGATCAATGCTTAAGAATTGATGAGGAGTGGTTGGTTGGGCTGTTGCATGGGTTGTCGTCATTTGGGCAAGCCGAATTGCCAACTCCTCATCATGGGTAATAATGCTTTGAAGAACATTTTTCCTATGTTGGCTCTCTTCTAGAACTTGTGAGACGAAATTTTGTTGGTCTCCCATCATTTGGAGAACCATATTTTGAATTTCAAATTCATGCTCACCTTCTTGCTGTGTGTGGGTGTGAAAGTGGTTATATTATGGCATTTGGAATTGGTTGCAAAGTGGGTTTTGGGTGGGTGGTTGGTGTGGATATTGGATGTGGGGGTTTTGGTAGGGAAAGTTGGGGTAGTAGTTAGGACTTTCATTGTATGAGTTATAAGATAAGTTTGTGTTGACTTGCTCCTCAAATTCCCCATACCCATTGTAGTCATACTCAAAGGATCCATTACGTACTCCATGTGTCAAATCTTGAGCCATCATCATAGCTAAGACAAGGAAACAACTACAAACACGGAAACTATAATAAAACGGTAAGAACGACCTTGAGGAACAAGTTCCTCAAGGTTAAGGCACAACTAAAATAGACAATCAAACACGGACTTAACCACATAGCACCGTCCCTGGCAACGGCGCCATTTTGATGTTGAGCAAGTTATTGTTCACTCAATCAAACACATTTATATTCTTAACAAACAACTAGTTAGCGGTTAAGTCGAGGTCGATCCACGGGACGGTGTGCTTTGTGTTCTAAGTCAATCTATCTCAATTTATACTAATATCACAAATGTTTTGAGTTGATGATTCTAAACTAATGAAAGCAATAAATAGCAATGAAAGGTAAAACAAGCAATAAATATAGGGATGTGAACAAATGATTAACAACACTAGGGGATCATGGGATCATAGGAGAATCATGGTGAAATAGCATAAATGAGTCATATATATGCAAGCAATTATTATTGTTGGAATCGAGTTAGTTTATATCTTACAATTCCTAGGCAGTTTTGGGTGTCGGAGCCGAGTCGGTCACAACTTTAACACACCTACAACGACTTAATTCTCCCTATTTAACTATATGCATGGTCTAACAAGCCTTGAGTTAGTTTAAATCTTACAAGTCTTGTTGAAAGGATAAGAGAATCATGCTAGGTTGTCAATCACGCATTTCATCAAATATAACATGTGCATAAGTTGAAAGTACAATAAGCAAGCAGTCATATGAACTCATTAAGCATAGATTTATCCCATAATTACTCCCATAACCCCCCCCCCCCCCCCCACAAACCCTAGTTACGAGACTACTCACTACACATCATGATTATTATGCTAGCAATGGTGTCAAACATCACAACACAAATGAACATGATTGTTAATCAAGGTAATAAAATAAGTGATTAACAAGTAAGTAAAGAGGGATTAATAATGTTAGCAACTTGGAGAATAAAGATGAACATAAATAAAGAAGAATCCTTGAATAAAGATGGAGACTTGTCACTTAGTCTTCAAATACATATGTGTAGACACCTGAAAGTTGTCTACTAGCCTTGCGGGTACCCGATAATGAGGCTAAAATTAAATGACTAAATGGAAATTGAAAAAGTTATAATTAATGGCTCTTTACGCTTATTTCCCGAGAATTAACTTAAAATGGCATAAAACCACCCCTAAACCTTCTATGTTCATTTCAGCCCATTTTAGCATGTTACGGCATAAAACCGTTAAATAATAAATAGGAAACCACTTTCAGACTTATTCCTCACCTCGTCCATTTCATTACCATATTTCATACTGTATTAATATAGTTCCATATCAGAACTTGTGACAATTTAAAGTCGATCCAGTTAATTGTACTAGGCCACTAGCCCAAAGCTCACGTGACATAAGAACAAATAAATAAGCCCATTATTATCCGCCAATGCGTTAGTAGGTGTGCATGGCAGGGAGAGACGTACACCTTGTGAACTTTGTGATATAGGAGAAGTTACACAAATAAAGAAGATAGAAAAATGGGGAAAAGATGAAAACAAAAACAATGTTGTCAATCAAACGTGGGTACGGAGAATTAATATGAGACCAAGTCAAATACTATCTACGGAGTATTAGTCTCCACATCTGGACGAATTGCATGCCCCAATGAATATAAATACGCTCCATTAAACAACTTTATCAACTACATTTTACCGAATTTTTCTCTCTAAAAGAGTTTCTCTCTAAAAGAGTTTTCCTTAGCCCATGGATTTCCTTTTTCCGGCACCGCTTCACCACACTAACAACTCTGTTTCCGCCTAACTCTCCCACTAACACCTCCACTAACCCCTCAAAAATTGCCTAAACTTCCACAGTTTCTGACGTGTCGTTCCTACATCCTTCAGCGTTACAGCTGTTTATCAACTGGCCTCTACATACCGCTTAATTTCACCTTTCTCTCAGTTTTCTGGCGCCGACTTACAGATCTAAGCCTAATTTCTCCACTTACGCCTCCTATTTCTACCTTGTTTCACCAACTTGATCTGAGATGTCCTACATGCAATCAACCATCCTTGCCACATACCTTCTTTCGTTTTTGACACCTCATCCCCTTTCCCGCCTAATCTGCCGCCTTTATATCTAACCTTTCCTTCCTTTCCGATTAAATTAACCTACAAATCCCTAACCACAAACCCCTTTTTTTCTTGCTGTACAACAATGGCTTCATCTTCCTCATATCCTACCCCTTGTCGTGCGGGAGTCAGCCTAAAATTACCTTTACATCTTTGTGCTGATTTTTCTGGTGTGGATTTCTCGAAGGCTCTCTTTGAAAAGATTCTAGATCAACACTACCTCGATGTACCCAGAATTTATGACCTTATCTTTAAGTACTGGAAGTTTAATGCCTCTATTTCCATTAGGGCAATGGAACCATACTACATCTTTGAATTCTCCTCTACAGCTGATCTTGCCTATTTTCGCCACAGAGAGACGGTTAACATTGAAGGGAGTCTTTTTGTTTTTCGCTCTGTTTTCTCTTCAACTATTCCTGATAACCTGCTCTTTCATGTTGTTCCTCTCTGGATCAAGGTGAAACACCTCCCTATTCCTCTGCTAAACACTTCAGTTGCAGCATTTTTGTTGTCACATGTGGGAGATATTTGTGAGGAGGAATCTTATCCTTCTCTAATTCCGCCTCGGAACTTTGTTCGTGTTAAGGTTTGGGTGGATCTCTCGAAACCAGTCATTCCAGGTTGTTACCTTGCTCTTAGTGGCCGTGAGCATCAGTGGATTTCTTTCTCTTATGAGGGAGTTTTCCGATTTTGCAAAACTTGTGGAGAAATTGGTCATCGTATCTCTTTTGGTCCTTCTGGGAAAGTGCAGGGTGCTAGAGGCATTCAATCCCGTTTAAATGAACTTGCTTCTCGTGGATTGATGGTCCTCCATGGCCCACCTGGTTCTTCATTTTACTCACCTGACATTCTAGGCCTTCCTGCCCGTTTAAAATATCTCAACTCGAAGATTAACTTAATCTCTCCCAATGACTCTGTTATCATTGACTCTAGTGGTGCCTCACCAGTGTTTTCCTTCTCATCGTCCCCGTCGGATGATGATCTTAATGGCTCAACTCCTGTTCCCCCACCTGGCTGTGAAATTCATGAAGATCAGTCGAGGGAAGTTCTTCTTGAAAACTTTCCACTTGTCAGGGGACCAATTCTTCCTGACCCGGCTTTTGCAACAGTTGGTGAGTCGTCTGCTGCTAGGACGACCTCACCCGCTTTTTACATGTCCGTCCCAGATGAACCAATTGATGCTAATTTAAACTTGGGACTTGGGGAACCGTCAACCCCCCCTCGGTCTGTTGACGTTGGTTGTCTCTTTCGTGACTCTGTTGCTTCCAACCTTGATGTTCCTGCTATGGATTCTCATGGCAGGAAGGTAAAGTTTGTCTACAAATGCAAGGTAGGCATTGGTTTTAACTTTTATAGTCGTACACGTTTCAAAAAATCTAATCGCTCTTAGTTTATGGATTTGGCTATTGATCAGGACCTTGTGCCTGTGCCATTTGATCTCCTGCTGGGGTTCACAAATATTCCTCCCTTCTGTTTTAATGGTCTTGGGATTAACTCTTCCCCTTCATCAATTCCAATTCTAAATAAAAAACGGTCCCTGGCTCCGTTTGATTTTGAGTTTTTAGATGGCCCTTTGGTTAAGAAACCTCGGCTAAACCAAGTGCTTTTTAACTTCTTACGTATTCATCAGCTAACCTTTGTCTCTTCCTATTGCTCCAGCGATGAAGACAACCTCCCTGTTTTAGGTCTGGGGGCGGACCTTAATTCACCACCCGTTTTCCAATGAAGATCTTTTGCTCGAATTGTAGGGGGCTAGGTGCAGCGGATGATCCTACAATTCCTTATTTACTTAGATGTGCCCGCCAATATCATCCGTCCATTTTGCTTTTTAAAGAAACTTTGACTTCAACATCAACTGCGTCCTCCAAAACTTCTCACTTTGACCTACCAAACTTTTGCGGGGTAGACTCGATTGGACGTAGTGGTGGCCTGCTTTTGCGTTGGGATGACTCTGTTGTAGTAACAACCCTCTCTTTAGATCCTCACTATATATTATGTAAAATAGCTTTCACTAGGCCACCTTGTAAAAATTATGTAATGTATATATTATTTATATATGGAGAAGCAAGGTTTAAATATCGACAGTCTTTGTGGAATCGTCTTTCGTCTCTAATCTCGGGCATAAATCCTTTGTTGTTAATTGGGGACTTCAACCAAGTCGAATTATTCTCTGACAAGCTTGGTGGTACTTCTTTCATTCGTGGACAACGTGATTTTACTTCATGGAAAACTTCAAATGGCCTTGCGGATCTTCCCTTCTTTGGTCCCAGATTTACCTGGATGAATAGACAGATTAACTCAAACATTATTATGGAACGACTCGACCGTGCATACGCAACTCAAGACTGGTTTAATATTTTCCCTAATGCGTCGGTTACTAACCTTCCTATTTTGATTTCGGATCATGCACCTGTTATTTTAGACCTTCTTCCTGTTTCAAAACCGATAAGAAGACCTTACCGTATCGACAATTGGTGTTTAGCTTTTCCTGAAGTTCAGCAAATCATTCATGAAGCTTGGCATACCCCTTTCTATGGTTCACCCATGTTTGTTCTTTCACGTAAGCTGGCCTCGGTTCGTCACTCCATTCTTCAATGGGTACAGCAACATCGAATTTCCTATGGCATTAATTGGTCTGAAATCGAAGGTGATTTGGATTTCGCTGCCACACAAATCGTTGATGATCATTCAGCTACATCATTCGTACAACTTCGATCCTCTCGCTTGCACCTTCTACGTACACAAAGACAATACTGGGTACAACACTCCAAGATCAACTCTGAAGTTTTGGACGGCTTCTCTACCCGTTTCCTTTAAAACAGGGTGAAACAACGTGCAGCAAAACACCGCATCCTAGCACTTCGATGTGCTAATGGGGACTGGTTTCACTCCTCTGACTCTATTTCAGCTGAAATCCTTTGTTATTTCAAGAATTTGTTGTGCCCTCACTATGCTTCGAACGCTGCAGCTCCTCTTGGTCTTATCAACCCATTTCTTTCTAGCTTACATTTGCCAAAGCTTAGCTCTGCTGAATGCTCCTTGCTACAAGCTCCTTTCAAAGAGCATGATGTCCTCCATGCACTGAAAGGTATGGATGGTTCTAAATCTCCTGGACCGGATGGTATAACACCGATGTTTTTCCACCTTTTTTGGCCACAAATAGGCCACCTGGTCACCTCGGCTATTTTAAGGGTCCTGAACTCCGGAGTTATTTTGAAGGAATGGAATAACACTCTTATAGTCCTTATACCAAAGGTGGATAAACCTGAACTTGTTACGCAATACCGCCCGATTAGCCTCTGTAATGTTCTATATCGCTTGGCTTCCAAGTGTCTTGCTAACCGACTCAAATTGGTAATTCTGTCCCTTATCTCTGATTCCCAACAAGCTTTTATTCCCGACTTCCTCATGTCTGATGGTTGTCTTATTGCCCATGAGATTATGCATTATATCAACAAGACTAAACGAGGTACGAACTGCTACTCAGTGCTTAAACTTGATATGCATAAGGCCTTTGATCGTGTATCGTGGCCTTTCCTTATGTCGGTTTTGGAGCAATTTGGTTTCCCTACACTCTGGCATAATATTATCTGGGGGTGTATTTCCATGATAACCTATAGTGTTATGATTAATGGTGAACCATCGGCTTCTTTCCGCCCCACTTGTGGCTTACGCCAAGGCGACCCGCTTTACCCTTACCTTTTTATAATGTGTATGGAAATTTTGTCCCACCAACTAAGGCAAGCTGAATCTCATCATCAAATTTATGGACTCAAGATATCTCGCTATGCTCCACCTCTTTCACATCTTTTTTACGCGGATGATGCTTTCATTTGCTGTAAGGCGACTCCTTCATCCTTTGAGACCCTCCGTGATATTTTTCAAAGTTTTGAAGCTGCTTCTGGTCAGATGATTAGCCTTGATAAATATTTTATAAAATTTAGCCCCAACTCACTTGCTGATTTCCGGTCACATATGGTCTCAATTCTAAAGATGAAGGACTCTCCTACCTTTGGTACTTATTTAGGCGTCCCGGTGGATCTCCCTAAGCAGAAGATGACTGCTTTTCATGGGCTAATTGATAAGTTAACAACCCGTATCACTTCTTGGTCCTCTCTGCATTTATCCCAAGCTACCAATTGGTTATTATCAATTCCATTCTAATTGGATCGATTGCTCATATTCTTGCTGCTGTCCCACTACCTGAAGTTATTTCACGCAAGATTGACTCCTTAATCACTGGTTTTTGGTGGAGCAAAGATTCAACAAAACGCTCCATTCATTGGCTATCTCAACCTTATCTGCAAGCTCCAAAGGACAAGGGTGGACTAGGTATTAAGTCCGTAACAACCCTTGGACAGATAACTCTCATGAATAATTTTTGGCGCATTCATCATAAACCCACAGGACTACTGGCGAAGTACCTCACTCCAAAATACCGAAAAGACCTCCCTATTCCTGAGTTTAAATCTAAAGTTACTCAACCTTCTTATATTTGGAAAGGAATTTGCCGTGTTGTTGCTTCATGTTAGCCTGCTCTAGTATGGAAGGTGGGTAATGGTGCGTCTTTCGACCTTTGCTCTAGTCTTTGGGTACAAGGCAAACCACCAGTTTGGAAGGAACCTCATCCTTCTTTACTTCCGACTATCTCTGATTTAGTACTTCAGAATGGTTCCTGGAACCCAAGGGTTATCTTCAAGTTTTTTTAGCCGACTAGTGCGAAAGACATACTTGCTATGGAACCTCCTGTTCTTGCTTTGGATGACTTCCTTTATTGAAAGTATACTGAAGATGGTTGCTACTCTATCTGATCGGGGTATGCGTATTTTTCCTCTAAAGCAACACTTCCAGTCCCATTGCTCCGTATATTTCCATGGAAGATTATATGGAGACTTCCTTTTTCAAATAGGTTTGGCCTTTTTATTTGGAGGCTGGCGCACGACATACTTCCAACTTTGGCAACTCTTGCTCACCGGGGTTTACAACTTGATACTACTTGTGTTTGCTGCCGGAGTTCCCCTGAAAATCGAGATCATTTGTTCCACTCATGTGATGTAATCCAACATGTTTGGCGAAGCTCGATACTTGGTATACATTCACTTGAAACCCCTGATGTTTCTTTCTTTCGATGGCTAGCTGACCATATTTCGTACCTTCATCGAATTTCACAATCTGGCTCCTCATCCCTCCTCTACTTCTTTTGTGTTCTGAGATCGATCTGGCTCACTCGTAACTCGATTATTTTTTAGCGAAGCAGTGTTGATCCTGCACGGATTCTTCACCTCGCTAGCACTTTACAAGGACTATATTTAGGCCTCCCGACATTACGGAATGATACTTCGTCACCCACAGTGAAGCCTTTTACAGCAGGTAACAAAAACGCGTCACCTTTATCCTCCTTTTCTTACTACCTTTGCATTTGCAGGAAGCTTTCCAACAACTGTTATATAGCTTCGTCCTTTGACATAAGCTCCGGATGTACTGAGCAGTTCTATGTCCGTGCAACTTCCGTTTTCGTTGCTTACTCACAGGCTTTACTAAAGCTTATGCTACAGCCACGTTTGGATGTTTCTGCATCAATCGCTTTCTGGATAACGTCAAGAAAACTATCTCTAGTTCTGGCATCTCAAGCGCCAGTACCAATTGTCGCGCGAAATTCATTATGTGAAATTCGTCGTCTTCTTCGTCTGTATCGTCATTGGTCAGTCAGCCTTGCGACTGGCTAATTTACTAGCTTTCGGTTTGGTTGTAATGATACCTTTTATTTTATTTATTTATTACATTGGTTTACTATTGTCGAAAAAACAAATACGCTCCATCATATCATCAGTTGAGGGGGACGAGGGACAAACACAAACCAGCGACACAAATCACAATACCCTTACCAGATCCATAAATTTTACTCTTAAATATCGTCTTAAATATACTATTCCAGTTTCAAATCAAATTACATACAATAAAATTGTCTCAGTTCCATATAAGCACATAAGAGCCGTTAATTTACGACGAAGTCGATATTCATTAATAGTCAAACATCTAGATAGGCCTGAGGGTACCGACATCAAATAAGTTCTTCTTTACTCTTTCTTTTTATTTAATTCTTTTATTTTACCTTTTATTTATTTTCTTTATTTATTATTTTGACTAGCCTAATAAACTTGTCCTTGTAAATAATTGTATAAAGTTTATTTCTAACTTTATTTTCTTTGTCTTAATTTCGTCAAATATATAATATTACAAATAAATAGTAGAGGCCGTCAGTTTGATGGGCGGTCCGGGTGCCTAACACCTTCCCTGACCGTACCTTTACCCCGAATCCGCAATCTTTGGTTTAGGCCGGAGAGACGGATCAGTCCCCATTCCAGAGATCAAAAGGGGGCCTTTTCCGTTAACTTATTTTTGTATGATTTTTTTAAAAAACCTAATACGGGCGACTCCTCCATATTTATTTATTTTCAAAAAGGATATTTTTTTCAGGGATCGCGCCAGTGGCGACTCTGCTGGGGACTAAATAAGCGGGTAAGACTTGAAATTTATTTATACTGTTGTATTTTTGACGAATTTGGCGTGTCTTGTGTTATTGGATTTGTCCGTTCACCATATTGTATGCGTAGGATAATTAATATTTCGTTTTGGTAGTCAAGCTTGAGTTAATGATTTTAATTGGTTGTGTTTATAAGTATAGAATTAACTAGTCTGTTGCCCGTGCGTTGCACGGATTCTAAAATAATTGTCGAAATATAAAATTCGTAAGGATGTTTTAGTCTTTATTGTGTAAAGGGACTGTATATCAATTTTAATACTAGCATATTTAATTAACAATAATTATTACTTAGATAGTAGTTATTGCTAAACTAATTAACATTTATTGGATTACACAATTTTTTCTTTTAAATAGTAGTTTTGAGAAGAGTTTATTTGGTAAAACAAAACAAAAAATGACAATCCATTTGTATTTTAATTTGTTTAACATTGCATGTGTTATATACAACATGTACACGTATTCTCTATTTTTATGTTTGAATCTAAAGTATGATAAACGATTAATATAGATGCAATCATACAATACACCCTTAAGCCTCTTAGATCCCTTCTTTTTGGACCTCTCCTCCCCACCTCAACCATGTGTTTCATATCTTTGTTATTGTCATTGTCTCTTGAAACGTTTATGACAATGAGTTTAATGTGCTATTTTTTCATCATCAAAATATTTTTGTTACTCAATTTCTTTTTAACCCCGTTCGGACTGTTATATCAACTCTTGATGCTCCTTTAAAAGTTTCTCCTTAGGTTTCTTCTTAGACTTCTCTTATTCTAAAGAGTGCTCTTACCCTCATCTTACCCTTCTTTTCATGGCTAACCTTAAATGATTATCTTCCACATGTACCAAGCATCGTAATTTTCTTTTCTTGTAGCTTGGTTAGTGGTGGTATACTCCTATATAATGTTACTCTCTCCTCTCGAGGTTTGCCTATTTCACCTTCTTGTAACATGTGTCACCATCATTCTAAGAGCATTATCCACATTGTGTGGATCTGTCCCTCGTTTTGTGAGCTCCCGCTTACCTTCTACTCCTTTAAATTGACCTTTATTCTAAACTCATTCAAAACCTTAATCACTTCAACTCGTATTTATTTACTCTGATATTTTTTTCAGAATCTTTTGTTGGTTTTGGTCAACTAAGTTTTAAACCCCTTGGACCCGCAGTGACTTTATTCTATTCATTTTCATTGCTCTTCTTGGCATGTTTCCAACACTCTTAAAACCTCACCTCAAACACCTATTAACCCAGTCAATAGGCCCCTCCTGATTTCCGATGGCACAAAATGAATGTAGTCGCCTCCTTTTGTGCTTTTGCTCATTTGGTGTGTATTGGCTGGATTACGTGAGATCATTTAGAGCAGTGGCAAATGGTTGGACTTTCAAGTGTACAACTGTTTACCCCTTTTGAGCGTACTACTTCCATTCAAGTTGACCTTCTTTCTCGTGCAATCGCGTGGGCTGGTAAAACTTGGAATATTTATGAAAAGTTACTGCAAACTTGAAATTGTTTATGTTTAAATATCCTTAAAAATGTCGTTTGCTAATATTTTTAAGATGTTTTTCTAATTGATCAAACCGAATAAAAAAATTCGATTGGCTTTACAGTTTGAACACATAAACGCATGTCAACATATAAAGAAACGCAATTCAGAAAACATTTATTTGTCTTACTTATATTTATCTTTTTCCATGCTATATGATTATTTTTGAGAGACCTCATCAAAAGTATTATATTCTATATCTATTTATGTTCTTTTTACTTATTTCATGTTTTTATTACATAGAAGAGTCGAAGATGCACTAATATAAAATATATGATATGGCTTATGATATTATTTTCCTAAAATATACTACCAATCAGATACATAGTACTTTACTAATATTATGTAACTATTTGTGCAAATCTTACTAATATATAATATTTGGTTGAACCGAATTTTTTGATTAGTTATATTTTTTTTTTATATGTATGTATATATATATATATATATATATATATATATATATATATATATATATATATATATATATATATATATATATATTACGTATCGCTATATTATATTTGTGTGAATTTGATTTTAGAGCTGAAAATCATTGTATTTCCATTAGCGCGACCGATCTTTCGCCAAATATTTTTTTATTTGCGTGCACTCCTTTCAAAGGTTTTTTTTATCTACATATTAATCATTTACTATTAAAATATTTAGTAATATAACTTAATTTTTATTATTAGATCAATATAAGCATGGTGAATAATGAATATTGTTAAAAATTAAATATAATATATATTTTTTAAATTATTTGATTTCGATTTTCAATTGAGGAAAAAATAGGGGTTATAATGTTTATTGTTGGAACTGATTGCTATCCCTATATAACGTGATAACAACCTATCCAAAAATGATCCGAACTTGAAATAACCCAACCCAGTGGCGGGGCTTAAAATTAACCCTAGCGGGGGCGAAAAATCTTAGCGAGGGGCGAATGGGTAATGGTTTAAGGGAAACTCGAAAGAAGTTAGAAATTTTTAACTAAAGCGTTGAGATTTCCAACCGTCCTCACCCCTGCTAGCCCCTCTAGGCTCTAGCTCCGCCAGTTGCCTGACCCAACCCATTTTGAACCAAATCCTTGAAACCTGAATTGTCTCGACCAGAGCCTGACCCGGTTGGCTTGTTTTCCAGGTCTATCTCTGTCCCACCTCAACCATGTGTTCATATCTTTATTATTGTCGATGTGTCTTGAAACGTTTCTGACAATGAGTTTAATGTGCTCTTTCTTCATCATCAAAATATTCTTATTACTCAATTTCTTTTTAACCCTATTGTCACTGTTATATCAACTCTCGGTGCTATTTTTAAAAGTTTTTCCTTAGGCTTCTCTTATTCTAAAGACTGCCCTTATCCTCACCTTACCCTTCTTTTCATGGCCAACCTTAAATGACTATGTTCCACATGTACCAAGCATCGTAATTTTTTTTCCATGTAGCTTGCTTGGTGGGGGTATACTGCCACATAAAGTTAGTCTTTCCTCTTGAGGTTTGCCTGTTTCGCCTTCTTTAGCATGCGTCACCATCATTCTAAGAGCATCATCCACATTGTGTGGGTCTGTCCCTCGTTTTGTCAGCTCTCGCTTATCTTCTACTCCTTTAAATTGACCGTCATCTTAGACACTTTTAAAACCTTAATCACTTCAACTCGTCTTGATTTACTCTGATCTTTTCTTCTTAATATTTTGGTGGTTTTGGTTAACTCGGTGTTAAACCCTTGGACCTGCAGTGACTTTCTTCTATTCATTTTTTTTTCTCTTCTTGGTCTATTGCTAATACTTTTAAAACCTAACCTCAAACACCTGTTAACCCAATCTATTACGCCCCTCCTGATTCCCATGGCACAAAATGAATGTAGCCGTCTGCTCTTTTTGTGTGTATTTGTTGGATTGTCCGAGATTATTTAGAGGCCCCTTTTGAGTGTATTACTTGCCATTCAGGTTGACTTTATGATTGGGAAATGATGAGAGAGAAAGTTTAGAGAGAGAAATCTCTAAATTTTAGGTTAATGTTCGAAGCAATGGCTAAGAAATCTGTTACTCATCATTCTACTGCAAATTCAATAAAACCTTCCAATAAAAATAATAATTCATCAATTAATACTAATAATAGTAGTAATAAAAATAATAATAACACAAAAATTACTTCTAGTACCAATAAAATTACAGATTCAGGTCCTCAAATAGAAACGATCGAAGAAGAAATTGAGTCGGCGAGGAAGCAGGTTGATGATGCGGTTCAGCAGGCTGATACTACTGTCCTTGTGGATGGTCTGGTTTTATCTGATGATCCACAGGATTAGAGAACTTTTCAAAAGGCACCATCATCTTCTGTGACTCGTCTGGAACCAATCGTTGAAGCTGAGTGTAAGACGGGGGATTTTTCAAGCCCACGACTGAAGTTGACTGCAGAGGATGTCAAAGAGGAAATTGAATACTGGAGGTTGGCGGTCTATGGGTATGTCATGGGTGCGAATCCTCCGAGAGATGTGCTTGATAATTTTCTGAGGCATATGTGCTCAGCATATGAGATTACCCAGGTCTCGTTCCTTCCGAATGGCTTGTTTGTGGTAAGATTTGCAAAACCTGAACATCACAAGTTAGTTTTGGCAAAATGGAATGTTTATTTTTGATGGTAAACCTATAATTGTTAAGCCTTGGGATCCTTTAGTAAAAATTTCTAAAGTTTCTGTTAAGAAGGTCCCTATTTGGGTTAAACTGGTAGGTCTGGATCTTAAATTTTGGGGTGTTAAGTGTCTAGAGAAACTGGCAGGTTTAGTTGGTCGATTTATCAGAATTGATGATACTACCATTGAGAAATCTCTGCTGGGGTTTGATAGGCTTATGATTGAAGTTATAATTGATTAGGATTTCCCTACCCATATTGTCTTTGAGGATGAGCTAGGGTCGGAAGTAAGGGTGTCTGTTGAATATGATTGGTTGCCTATTACTTGTCAGAAATGTAAAGGCATTGGACACAGTACTCCTAATTGTAGAAAGAAGGCATTAGGGGGTAGACAGTTTGCCTCTCAACCTGCGAAACAAGTCTGGAAACCTAAATTGGGGGGTAATGTGTCTACTGTGGACCCTGAGGAATATCCGCCATTAAGGCCTGGTCAGTCTGATGGTCTTGGTACGGGTACTGGTGTGCCTGGTCCAGTTATAGCCTCTACTCCAGTCATTACCCCAGCTCATGTTAGTCATGGTCCAATTTACACTCCTGCCAGAGTGATTACTAAGATGACTAGGCATGAGTCAAGGAGGGTTGCTGGTAAGGATAATGAGTTCTCTGCTACCTTTAATGCTGAACTGGCTGAGGCCTCTGATGTTACTGAATTGGTTGATAAAGGTGGTGGGGGGGATGTTGTTTCCCCCAATGATTAAATTAGGAGTATGGAATGTGAGGGGCCTCAATAGTGATACTCAACAGAAAGATATTAAGTGGTTTCTGCATCAAAATGATGTAGATCTATTTAGGCTCCTTGAGACTAGGGTAAAACCTGGGTCTCTAAATAATGTCACTAATAATGTTTGCTATGGCTGAAATTTTGTTACTAACACTATTATGCACTATGGAGGTAGAATTTGGATCTTGTGGAAGAATAATAAGCTGGAATTAGATGTCCTTAAAATGGCAGCTTAGTTTATTCATGTCAAAATAAAGGTGCTACAGATTGGGCGTAGCTTTATTGCTACTTTTGTCTATGCTTTTAATAAAATTGAGGAAATGGTGCCTCTATGGAATGCTCTGATTAGGCTTTGTGTCAATGGTCCTTGGATTGTTTTAGGGGACTTTAACAATGTCATGTTCTCTAATGAGAGGTTGGGGAGTATTGTGAAAGATGATGAGATGTTACCTTTTCAATCTACTGTCAACAATTGTGATCTTCAGGATATGAAAACTACTGGAGCTTTCTTTACTTGGAACAACAAGCAGCCTAGTGCTACTAGGGTTTTCAGTAGGATTGACAGGGTGTTGATTAATGGTGATTGGTTGCATTTATGGTCAGATTGGGTGGCTCATTATCAACCTGGAGGGGAATTTGATCATTGTCCCTATATTTTTTCCTGTGGAGAGAGTACTAGAGGGAAGAAGAAACTGTTTAAATTTTTTAACATGTGGACCAAAGTGGGGGATTTTAATGTATTAGTGACTGAACATTGGCAGATGCAGGTCACTGGTACTCCTATGTTTAGAGTGGTTAGGAAACTTAAAATGTTGAAGTCTAGTCTCAAAAGTTTAAATAGGGAACTGTTTTCTGATGTTGAAAGGAATGCTGATGTAACTTATAATCTTCTCCTTGTGTGCCAAAAGCAGCTTCAATTGGATCCAACTAATACTATTTTGATTGATAAGGAAAGACAAGTCAGGGAGTCTTTTCCTTTGTTAGATGAAGCCAGAAATGAGTTCTTAAAGCAGAAAGCTAAATTTGCCTGGGTAAAAGATGGAGATGCCAACACCCATATGTTTCACCATGCTATCAAGCAAAGGCAAATTCACAATAAGGTGTTTCAGATCGATAATAAAGCAGGGGTGGAATGCAAGGCTCCAGAGGATATTCTACAAGCATTTGTTGAGTATTATGAGGATTTGCTTGGGACTAAAGCTGAGACTTCTCAATTCTATAAGCATATAGTGAAGCAAGGTCACACCTTAGATGAAAATGCTTGGGAAGATATGTGTAGGATTCCTTCTGAGGAGGAAATCAAAGATGCTTTATTTGACATCCCTAGTGACAAAAGCCCAGGTCCTGATGGCAACACAAGCTGCTTCTTTAAGGCAAGCTGGCCTATTGTTAAAAGAGATATTTGCTGTGCTATACAGGATTTTTTCAGGCATGGTAATTTGCTGAAACAACTCAACAGTACTGTGCTAACTTTAATTCCTAAGGTTGAGAATCCTAAGTCTGTCAAGGAGTTCAGGCCTATTGCTTGCTGCAATACCCTTTACAAAGTCATTTCTAAGCTCATTTTTAACAGGCTTAGTGGGTGTCTGCCTCTGCTTATTAATCCTACCCAATGTGCCTTCATAAAAGGGAGAAGTATTCTGGGAAACATCTTGATTAGTCAGGACCTGGTCAGATTATATACTAGAAAGAGTGTGTCTGCTAGATGTTTAATAAAGGTGGATTTAAGAAAAGCCTATGATTCCATTGAGTAGGTTTTTGTAGAACAGATGTTGGATGCTCTTCATTTTCCTCCTCATTTTATTAGGCTTATTATGCTATGTATAAGCTCTCCAGTCTATTCTATCAATCTGAATGGTCAAAATCATGGTTATTTCTGTAACACCCCCATATACCAAGGAGCTTTAACAAGACCTTCCCTAGCATATAAGGGCGTTACCACCTCGGTTGTCCGAGGATAGTAATCATCAAAAGTCGATAGAAGAACAATTATAGTTATTATAAGATTAAACAAAACTACTGATACAAAAGATACAACTCAACACCACTATGTGAACTACTCTCGTCGTGACTCGTGAAGGACTCATCCTGCCAAGACTCCAGCTACCATCAAAGATATCACCTGCTAAGACTGACTGCTCACCATAAGGGATCACGGCAGACACAACAGAAACAACAAGAAAACAAACCACACAAGGTCAGTAACTGAGGAAAGACACAACAATAACAACCAACACATTTTTGTACTCCTCTTTTTTTTATGCAATTTTGCAAACTTCTTGATTTTCATTTTGGTGCTTGAACTCAAATTGAGAATTTTTGTGCCAATTCCCTTTTTGTGTAAAAGATATGATAGAAGTGGAAGATGGTTGCATGGTTTCAAGGGCCACCTTGGAATAAACGGTAGCCAAGGAGTTATCACACCACAAGGTACTCTTGACTAGGCCTTAGTCTATGGGTCACAAGATACTAGTATGACACATCCTAGGGTGTCTTGAGGGTATTCTAGCAAACAAAGTCTCAAGGATAAAAATTATCTACAAGAGCTTTATATACACTTGTCAAGTTTCCCAAATAGGCATTTTCACAAAAATTTTCTAACCATGCAAACTACATGCCATGATGAAACTAACCTATATACAATCCTAATGCATATGCTTCTATCAACTATTATGCCACATAAACTAAATGCAAACCCTTAACAACACATTGGTTCATACCGCATCAATCAAAATATAGCCACATTGTCATTAACATATAAAAAGGAGGAAGGAGATTTGGAAAAAGTATACCATGCGGTCTCCTATTTCCTTCATGCCTCGAATGTGGAGTAGCCGGCCCAATGTGATAAGAGTGATAAACAAACAAACAAATATATACAATTCTACACTACAAAGGAAAGAACATGTTTTTGGTTTTTGAAATTTTCAAATTTTTATGGATTTTATTTTTATGAAATTAAAAGACGTATTTTTGAGTTTTTTCAAAAAATTTCAATTTTTATGTATTTTTGGAGTATAAATTCCCATCTCCCACTTTATTTTGGACATTGTCCTCAATGTACATGTAGGAGTAGGAATGAAAAATAAATACATGTTTTTTTGGATTTTTGAATTTATGGAAATAAATGCAATGACATGAGTGAATGCATGCTCTAACTAAGTGAAATTCTATATGACATATATAACAAATGAATGCAATCTAACTACACTAAATGATGCATGTTCTAAGTAAATGCTTAGATCACCTATGATCAAACCTCCCCAAATCGATTTAAGCACTATTTCTAGTGTAGAAAGGAATAGGTTTGGTCATTAGTGACTATGCATGAATTAAAGTCTACATGAAACTAACTATATGAATCACGTGAGATATATTACAATGAAAAATAATCTAATCATGTGAGATATATTACAATGCAAATATACATGAGAGATAGGGAAAGAAAGGGTCTTACAATCACGATCTCAATCAAAGCCTCCATCATCGAGGCCATCATCATCTTCACTCTCTTCTTCTTCTTCTCCTTCTCCTATTTGATCATTTTTATTATTGCCTTGGTTTGGGAACACAAGATGGGTTTGCACCCAAGAAGGCCTAGGACTATTAGGATCAATAAACCCTTGTTCAGCCATAAGGTAGTATTGAGGGTAAAGGGACAAATAGTTGTCTTCTTGCCCTTGGTGGATCTTAAAATCCATGTTGCTTATCATACCCATCAAAATATCCATGGCCGATGGCGGGGTGCCGGGAGGAGGAGGAGGAGGAGGAGGAGTGTAGGGTCGGTAGACATGGGGATAAGGTGGTATCTCCGCATAAGAGAGCCGAACACCATGAAGAAACGGTGGAAATCCAAGGCTTGGACTTTGGGATGGTGATGGTGAATGGGAAGGAGTAGAAGGTGCCTCCTCATGTCTCCTAGGTGGTGGAGCCACAATCCTCTCAATGGGGAGGAGGTAGCTCGGCATAGGTGTAAGGTAGCTCGACCTATGCTCGGTGGGAGGAAGGTTCCAACAAGGAAGGGTAAATGTAATGCTCCCCTTTGTGAACCAATTAATGCTTCCCTAATCATTATACTTGCACCATTTGTGATGCCTAAAGATAGCCTTCTCATCAATCAAAGTGTCGCCGGGTAGAGCTACATACCTCTCATTGTCATTAAACCCCGGACATAATACATTGGTCATCCTAGTCACAAGACCACCCATCACAATTCCCTTTGACTTGGTCGTACCCCATGCTAGATTTCAAAATCGGATAAGTAATTCAAGTGCGGGATTAAAGTTGTACTTTGGCAAACCTTGGACATTTAAATATGACTCAAGAAAAGTCATGTCAAGTTGACTCATACTTCTCGTGTCACTCCTACCATTGATAGTCCCCGCAATAAATTGATGCCACACTCTAATAACCGGATGATGAATGTAGAAAGCATGACACCTCCTAAAACCATTTAATTCCAACCCGGTGATCGCTCTCCACAAGTGTGACTCTGTGAACTCCACGGCTTTCTCAAGATCGGTCTCGGGTATCACAAGTCCAAATATTTCACCAAAGGTACCCAAATGTATTTGGTGGGTCTCATTACACAACCTAAATTCCAAAGACACCCCATATCTTTCTCCTTCAAAAACTTTGAGACTACACAAGAATTCCAAGGTGAGGCTAAGGTATGTCACCTCATGCATATTAAACAATGTCTCAAGACCCATTCCTCTAAAGAAATACTTGGTTTGTCCTTTAATACCAAGCTTATCCAAAATGTTACGGCAAATGAAACGAGTAGGTTCAAATTCCTTACCTAGTAGTTTCACAAATCGTCTTCTATGCTCATTTTTTATGAATGCTACCTCCGGGAAATCATCAAGTTGCTCTAATTCCGATACTAGCTCCTCTTCTTGCCTTTGGAACTCCGGTGGAGCATTAGAATTACATACTTTTCCCCTCTTTGATCCCTTAGTAGTACTAGTCTTACTCTTGCCCCAAAAACTCATTTGTTGTAGTCTTAAAATCCACCAAGTATCACTACTCAAAGATGTTTCAAATCTTCACAAATAAGAGCCAATCAACCTTGAAAATGCCTTTTTAGAACACTAGAAGCAATGTATTGAAGCTAGAAGGCAAAAATCAAACCTGAAACACAATTGAAGCTCACGGATTTTCGGAGCCTCAATTTTTAATATATTGAAAAAGTGTGATTTTGAGTATGTAGAAGGTTAAAAAGTTGGTTTTTATTGTGTAGAAATGGATTAGAATGATTTTTGGAGTAATTTGAAGGTTATTTGGTTGAATTTGATGGACATTTGAGTGATGTTTTGTGAGTTGGGGTTGAGCTTGAAGGTAGAAGATGAAGATGGTAGGTGAGATTGGAGTGCAAAGCAAAGTCACAGACTGAAAAGAGAAGCATACACGGGTTCTCAGCTGAACATGGGCTGGTTAAGAGTAATCTACCCGATTCCTGGAAAATTTCTGCAATTTTAAGCTGAACCCAGTCGGGTTGTTCTGGACTCGCTCGAGTTGGGTGCTGACTCGCTCGGGTTATTTTCGACCCGCGCGGGTTGAGGTCTGGGACGCCCGTTTTCTCAGAAAATCGCCCTGATTCTTGGGCAGGGAGAAATCCTTCTTTTCCTTCAGTTTCAACTCGCACGAGTTGATGTCGGGACCCACGAATTTCAAGAAATTTTGACCCAACACCTTTTTAATGATAACAAAGATGTTCACAAGCCCAAAATCTCCATTTTCTTCATTTCTTTACATTTGCTACCTTCTCATCAATTCCTTCAAAAAGCTCAATTAAAAATATGAGATCCCTCCCTTTCATCTCCCATGCAATTTATTAAATGAATGCAAATCTACACTAAATGCATATATACAGTTAATGGTTATTGAGGAACTCCATCAAACCAAAGATTGTCAATAAACAATTTCATAGAAAATTATCACTAGAACTCAAAGCACGTAGAAGTTGGTCGAATTCTTGGGAGTGGGATATGAATAGACATGGATAGCAATATGAGATTATACAATTGAATAATGCCCAAGTAATAGACCGAACAATCATGTTAAGAACAGTATCACAAAAATTGTAAGAGATATGATGGATGAAAGGAACATGAGATGGGTAGTTGGTTGGCAATTCAATCAAATCGTCCTCCAAATAGTCAAAATCATCACATTCAATGCAAGTATGATACCGTTGATCCTGTACCAAAAATAAATACCTAAGTACTACTAACAGAAGTCAGCGGTAAGTAGGGTCGATCTCCACAGAGAGGCGGCCACTATCTACTTGTCAACTCGGTCTGTCTAAAGTCACAATTGGGGGTTTGAGTTGAATAAACTAAACTAAAGGAGATTAAGGCAAGAGAAAAGGTTAAGAGGAATTAATAAGAGAGAAAGAAAACTAGGATTGTCGGTTCATCAATGAATATCGGTTAATCGCAGCTAAGGTCACAGATCAGTCGATCGTGTCGGTCTAAGGGGCAACGAATATCGCCTTCTGGTCTCAATTCGCCCTAAAATACTATTAGCTTAGCTTCTGCCCTCACTAAAGCATCCTATTGTTCACTGCGGGTCTCACCCCTTCCAACCTTCCGGTCTAGGTTAAGGCTTACCAAGGTTAAATAGGCTAAATGCATCAATTCAAGTAGCTAGTTACAGTTAATATAAGTGATTAACAACATAGACATAACAACAACGAAAGATATGTAACCTAATTAGCAACTAACAATAATTCATTGAATCCCCTAAATCCTAGCAGGAGAATTAGCTACGCATACTAGTAAATAAGGCAAGAGTGAAAGATAAAGGAATAATCAACATAATAAAGTGTTGGAGCTTGTGTCCTCCACAAATTAGTGTGATAACATTTATAAATCTCTTACAGGTTCACAAGGGTATACTTCGTATATTTAATCAGTTGATTAACGTTTACCTAATAACGGTTGGCTTGCTAGAAAGTTTGACGTTATTTTCATACAGATGGCGGTGATCAACTGGTCCCTAAAGGTCACACCTATAGGATGTGTTTGAGAAATGTGGTTATAGAAATATAATCACATTGATGCCCAAAATGACTAAAAAGTTAGTCAATGTGTTGATGAGATAATTATTTAATAAAATTAAATAATATTAAGTTGAGACGAATTAACTGTCAATTCGTAAATTAAATATAATAAGTTATATTTAGTTAAATATATTTAATGTTAGCTTGGGACGAATTAATCATTAATTCGTAATTAAATATAATCGATTATGTTTAATATCAACAAGATGAATGTGTCATAGTGGTAATAGTGAGGGTACACAAACCAAGAGGTCATGGGTTCGATCCTCACTAGATGACAATTCAACATATTTTATATATTTTTGGAAAGATAAAAAATAAGGAGAATAATCTCCTTATTTCGGTCGATTAGGCGAAAATTAGGAGAGATTTATTCTTTCCTAATTGACTCTAATTTTGGCTACTATAAGAAAGAAAGGGTGAGAATTCTTCTACCCTAATTCTTTTCTTTGACCTTGCCTCCTCTCTCATCAGAAAAACACAAAAACAACTAAATTTTACAGAAAATTTTAAATCGATTTCTGGCATAATCAAAGGGCATATCTCATATCGTCTTGGGTGCAACTAATAGGCGAATATCAATTTTGATATTGTTCTTAGGCCAATTTTGCTAGGACCGAAGGTTAATTCTAAATCCTTTATACTTTGTTTATGTATTTTGTTTATGACCATTGATCATCATTGTTAAACTCGTTATAATCCTTCTAGTTTAAGGGAAGTATACAGATTATTTCCCACAAGTGGTATCAGAGCATTAGGCCACGATTTTATTTTTGATGATTTTCATAAAATATGTATGTAAACAATGGGGATTTCGAAAAAAAAAAAAAAATTTAGGGTTTTAATTTGAAATTTTTTTGTCCGAGAGAATTTTTTTCGGCCTGTTTTTCCTTTGTTGATGATTTATTTCCATTTGATTCATATGAATTATTGTTTTAATATGTTAAGATGATAATAAAATGAATTTGTAGATACCTTGATTTAATTCGGATTAAATTAAATTGTTAATGGAATAATCATGTCGATGAGACAAGAACTTGTTTTTGCTATATAGTTTTAGCATATAAGATTAATCATGTTCATTAATTCACTTGCTAAATCACGTTCTATATGGCAACTGTAAACATTTTCTTCATCGGTTTTGTTTTAGGGAAATTCTTGCCGCAAGTTTTTTTTGTGACGGCTGTTTTATTTTTTTTTGCCATTGTTGTTTTCTTTTTCCTGTTCGGTACTGTTCACCGTGAACAGTGTTCATAAAAAAAAAACAAAAACTGTTTTTTTGGGTTATTTTTCTTTTTTACCGAATCTAAAAGAAAAAGAAAAGGAAAGTTTTTTCTTTCCTTGTTTTTGCCTTATTTCCGAAAAAAAAAAATTATTGGCTGTGTTTTTTTTTTTTGTCAGCCGTGAGCTGAGTTTACAAATAAAAAAAAAAATTGTTTTCCTTTTTGCCGAGACCCAAAAGGAAGAAAAATTGGATTTTGTTTTTATTTTATTTTATTTTGGCCAATTAGTTATTGTGAATCGGTTCACAATTTAAAGATACCGAGTTATTTTAAAGCAGTTTAAAATTTTGACGGATAGAATTCATATTACAAGTTTAATATGGATTAAGAATGAAATTAATGTGATTAAATTGCGGAATTGTCACTTAATTTAATTTAAATAGGTGGTTTGGATAAATTAATCAACATAATTAAAGAATTGTGTAATGTATGTTTAATTTATTTTAGTTGATGCTTTTAATTTTGTTGAATGAATCGAATGAATGAATTTTATTTACGTATTTAATTTTGCAATCGGTTGTAATTTGTAATACTTAGTGCGGCCTTAGTCAAATTATGTTTTCGTAATGAAGGAAACATGATTTTTATGTAATTATGAGATCTCGAATCTCCTTTATTTTAGTTTTGGGTTTTGAAATTAGAATGTAATAAATAGGTCAATTATGTAATATTATTTATTGTAATTTCAAAGAAGACTAAAGATGAAGATTCAAGCTCACTCCCGCTACATGGATCAAGATGGAACATCAAGACAAGCTTCTCGGGTCCAAGGATGGATTCCAAACTTGTATTTATTGTTCATTTTGATAGGATGGGCCACACTAGGACTTTTATTGTTTTTACGTTTTTCATTATTATTGCGTTTCATTCACATGTTAGTAATTGCATCATTTTCCGCCTAAAACCAAACCACCTACTACTAAAATGCATGAAAATTGACTCATATAGGTTGTATGTTAGTTTTCATGGACATGCAGATGTCACAGACTTTAAGTCATCACTTTAGTTTAATCATTCTCGCATGCTAGATTATAGTTCACTTAAAATGAATTTAAATAAAGTTGATGGGATCTTCCTCTAAAACGGAAATTGAGATTAGTCTTTATAAGGGCAAACATCTATGAATCCCTTCTTCGTCGGTAGGCCTAATATGACCCCTTCTACGTTAGGTAAGTAGTTATGTTGACTTAGTTTACCTCAACATCATAGTCCGAAGAGTTTCTCGTGATTATGATGGACTAAAGATAGTATTTACAGAAATTTATCGACCAAAAATTCTAACGGTAGAATTAGCTAAAAGGTTAGCTTATCAATTTACAGAGAATTGAGTCTTGGGGTCATTTATATAATTCTTGAGGGAGGTCAATTGTATAAATGTTTTTGAGTCTTCGCGTTATGACATTAGTTCATTAGACTTAAAATAAAAACGATGCACATGCTTATTATTTTATTCTTCTTTCGCAGTGTAGAACACGTTTATTATCAATAATACTGTTACAACAAATGGCTGGAAATAACGCAATCCCAATGCCTAGTGCCACACTAGATCGTTCGTCCTGGCTTAAAATGTTCATGGACCAAATGAATCAGTCCACTCGACTGAAGAATGATGGGTCCAATTTTTGCGGATCGGGAGGCGGCACTACGGAATGCGCCATCTGCGACGGTAAGCTCAGGTATTTAACTGAGCCAATGCCGGTCAACCCAGGCCCAAATGTAGGAGTCTACGAGTCACTCGCTTATAGTGATTTCGTTATGGAAGCGGGTGCGATAAAGAACGTACTCATCTTTGAAATGGAAACCAATTTGCAGAGACGCTTCATTGCCCAAGGTGCAAACAAGATTTTCACCACGCTCACTAACGAGTTCTCAAAGGCACCGAGAATCGTTACATATGAGCATACCTGTCGCTTCTTTGATGCGAAACTCCAGAAGGGCCAACCGGTTAGCCCACACATTCTTCACATGATTGAGAATGTCGAGAAGCTGGAGGCACTGAATTGTAAAATCAGTGAGAGCATTGTCATTGACCGAATGCTTCATTCTCTTCACGATGGTTTTGCCCTTTTCAGGGCGAACTACTATATGAATGACTTGAAAAGGAGTCCTCATGAGCTACACTCCCTTCTCGTACAGACCGAGAAGGATATGAAATTGAGTGGGAGCGTGAAGCAGAATGTTCTCACGATTTACAACAAAGGTAAAGGTAAGGGCAAGGCTCATGGCGACCTAGCTATAGGTAAGCCAAAGTTTAAGAAGCCAGGAAACGATAAGAGTGCGCTTGGTGAGACTAGTGGCTCACAGGGCAAGACAAAGAGCAAGGGCGGTGACATAGAGTGCCACCATTGTCACAAGACTGGAGATTGGAGGAGGAACTGTCCCGTCTACCGTGAGGACATCAAGGCAGGCCGCGTCGTTCCTGTTGGTATATCATCTTATATTCATATGATTGAGATTAACCATGCAAGTTTCGGAACTTGGGTACTAGATACTGGTTGTGGTTCTCATCTGTGTAATCATTTGCAGGGCCTAAAGAACATCATACCTCTCGAATAAGGTGATGTGGACCTGCGAGTCGGGAATGGAGCACGAGTTCTTCTTGCCTCGAAGGGAACATATGTAATCCAACTCCCTAGTGGTTTTGAGTTATCTTTAAATAACTGTTACTATGTACCCAGTTTATCTAAGAATATTATTTCTGTTTCCGTACTTGCTAAAGACGGTTTTACAATTTCAATAAAGGATAATAGTTGTATTTTCTCTTTTAATGAAATGATTTATGGCAAAGCAGTTTCTATGAATGGAATTTATATCTTAGATCAAACCACGGAAGTATAACACATGAATAATAAGAAATTAAAGGTTGGTGACAAAGATCAAACCTATCTATGACATTGTCAAATGGGACACATAAATGAGAAACGCATGAAGAAACTCGTCGATAATGGGACTATTCCCGCATTCGAATTTTCTACATATGGCACGTGTGAATCATGTCTCATTGGCAAGATGACTCGAATTTCCTTCAAAGGTGTTGGAATACGCGCTAGTGACCTATTAGGACTCATGCATACGGACGTATGTGGACCTATGTCAATTACCGCTAGAGATGGCTATAGATATTTTATCACTTTCACGGACGATTTGAGTAGATACGGATATGTCTACTTAATGAAGCATAAAAATGAGTCCTTTGAGAAATTCAAGGAATACCGAGAATAGGGTCTGAGAACCAATGGGTAGAAAGATTAAAGCACTCCATTCATATCGGGGTGGCGAATATCTTTCAAATGAGTTTGATCAACACCTGAAAGACTGTGGAATCGTTTTGCAGTTAACTCCACCTGGAACACCTCAATTGAATGGTGTGTCCGAACGGAGAAATCGAACCATACTTGATATGGTTCGATCCATGATGAGTCACACGGTAGTGCCTGATTCATTATGGGGTTATGCTCTTTTGTCAGCCGCTCTTATACTTAACCGAAGTCCGTCTAAAGCTGTCGACAAGACTCCATATGAAATGTGGAAGGGAACGGTCCCTAACTTGTCCTTTATTCGGGTTTGGAGTTGCGAGGCTTATGTCAAGTGGAGACACGAGGTTAAGCTCGGCCCGCGATCGGTCAAGACATACTTTATAGGTTATCCAAAAGGAACATTTGGTCATTACTTCTATTCGCCTACCGAACATCGAGTTTTTGTTGCGGCTAGTGCGACGTTCTTAGAGAAAGAATTTCTCGAGAACAAGTCGAGTAATAGAACCTTCGAGCTGTCGGAGATTCCAGAACCAACAACCGAGGAACAGATGGAGGAAGCTATACCTCCAACTGATGATACGGTTAATATTCCTGAGGAACCTAGGAGGTCGGGCAGAGACTTTTATCCTCCGGACAGATACATTGGTATGGTCGAGGAGAATGATGTTTTACTTCTAGAAAGTAATGAACCCGCAACCTATAAAGGTGCTATGTAACATTCGACTCAAAGGTATGGCTCGAAGCCATGCAATCCGAGATGGACTCTATGTATGAGAATAACGTATGGGATCTAGTTGATTTACCTAATAAGGTAAAACCTCTACAGTGCAAATGACTTTACAAAATAAAGCGTTCTGTAGACGCGCAACCAGATATCTATAAGGCACGATTTGTGGCAAAAGGTTTCACTCAAGTGCAAGGATTGCATTATGATGAGATTTTTGCACCTGTAGTCATGTTACGTTCCATTTGGATAATCTTAGCGATTGCCGCATTTCATGATTATGAGATTTGGCAAATGGATGTGAAAACCGCCTTCTTAAACGGTTATTTGGAGGAAGAGTTGTACATGGTGCAACCCGCAGGTTTCATAGATCCTAAACATCCTAAGAAAGTATGCAAGCTTAAGCGTTCCATTTATGGACTTAAGCAAGCTTCTCAGAGTTGGAATCATTGTTTCGACCAAGTGATAAAAGAGTATGGTTTCACTCGATCGGTCGAAGAACCATGCTTATATATCAAATCGAGTGGGAGCAAGATTGTATTCTTGATATTATATGTCGATGACATACTCTTGATTGGGAATGACATTCCTCTCCTATCTTCGGTTAAAGAATGGTTAAAGAACCATTTCCAGATGAAAGATCTGGGTGAGGCACAACGTATTTTGGGAATCCGTATCTACCGAGATAGATCACGACGGACGTTATCACTTAGTCATGGGTCTTATTTGGATAAGGTTCTTGAGAGGTTCAGCATGACAAACTCCAAGAAGGGGAACCTTCCTATGACGACCGGGATGCAGTTGAGCAAGTCTCAGTCACCCACGACGCCTGAAGGGATAGAGTGCATGAGTCGTGTTCCTTATGCATCTGCAATAGGATCGATCATGTATGCCATGATATGCACACGTCCAGACGTGGCATATGCATTGAGTATGACGATTCGGTGCCAAAAGACTCCAGGTGAAACACACTGGATAGCAGTCAAAAATATCCTCAAGTACCTACGGAGGACTAAGGATTGGGTATTGACTTATGGAGGCGATACTAAGCTATGCGCAACCGGTTACGCAGATGCTAGCTTCCAAACGGATTGAGATGATTCAAAATCTCAGTCCGGGTTCTTCTTCACTCTTAATGGTACTGCAGTCAGCTGGAAGAGTTCCAAACAGAGTGTTGTAGCAGATTCTACTACTGAATCCGAGTACTATGCCGCTTCGGAGGCAGCAAAGGAAGCGATATGGATGCGTCAATTCTTACAAGGGCTTTCGGTAGTTCCTAGTTCGAATGACCCGATCACCATCTATTGTGACAATAGAGGTGCCATCTTCCAGGCTAAGGAGCCAAAGTCTTGCAACAAATCTGACATGTACTTCGGAAGGCTCACCTGATCTGTGATTACGTGGAGCAAGAAGAGATAGTGATTGACAAGATTGCGACGGATGATAACATCGCGGATCCTCTCACCAAACCGTTGAATTATGATAAGCATGTAGGGCATGTAAATTCCATGGGAATTAAACATGTTCCTGAGTTGTAGTACTTGATTATGGATTTGATACATTATCTTTTTCATATACTATTTATAACTTCATCGTTTTATATATAATATTTTGTTTTTTATGTGGATTGTACTGACAACATTGAACGCCACAAAGTGAACTGAATTACATTATAATTTGTTTTGGTCCGTAATCGCCAATGTGAGCTGATAACTCCGGCTATTATATTGTGCAGTCGATTGATGGTGGGTTCAACGAGTCATAAGTCAAATGGTTGACTGATCGATCACAGATACGAGATTATGACGATACCTCGTAGGATAACTTTTTGTGACAACGTAATGGAGTCCTAAATGTTTAATAAACATTCGGTGCCAGGTCGTGGATAGGACATCCATTGTGTTCCTAGAGTCGATTCTTTTGACTATCGACTGTCTCTTGAGATTAAGGCAGTTTTTGGGTGACTTTGGTTTCTTTCTCACGTCTGCCGCCGTAGAATCGGAGGCTAAGTAGATTTTTTCTGGGTCATTTCATACTGTGCTTACATCTGCAGGATTCGAGTTGAGGAAAATATCTAACCCTTATCCGGTATAGTTATTTCTCAGGGCCACTCGCGGAGTTGTAACTGAAATGCATGGCCATGCTCGAATGTTGATTCGTTTATCAGTTAAGTTACTCTCTAGTCGGGGAAACCACTCTTGATATTGATCGCTTGTAAAATACGACCTTTGTGAATTCGGATTTGCAAAATGTTTTACATTGAGTGGGAGAAATTTTATAGGATATGAGAATCGGTTATCGCACATACACTTGTGATTACAAGTGGGAGTTTGTTGGAGCTTGTGTCCTCCACAAATTAGTGTGATAACATTTGTAAATCTCTTACAGGTTCACAAGGGTATACTTCGTATATTTAATCAGTTGATTAACGTTTACCTAATAACGGTTGGCTTGCTAGAAAGTTTGACGTTATTATCATACAGATGGCGGTGATCAACTGGTCCCTAAAGGTCACACCTATAGGATGTGTTTGAGAAATGTGGTTATAGAAATATAATCACATTGATGCCCAAAATGACTAATAAGTTAGTCAATGTGTTGATGAGATAATTATTTAATAAAATTAAATAATATTAAGTTGAGACGAATTAACTGTCAATTCGTAAATTAAATATAATAAGTTATATTTAGTTAAATATATTTAATGTTAGCTTGGACGAATTAATCTGTTAATTCGTAATTAAATATAATCAGTTATGTTTAATATCAACAAGATGAATGTGTTATAGTGGTAATAGTGAGGGTACACAAACCAAGAGGTCATGGGTTCGATCCTCACTAGATGACAATTCAACATATTTTATATATTTTTGGAAAGACCAAAAATAAGGAGAATAATCTCCTTATTTCGGTCAGTTAGGCCGAAAATTAGGAGAGATTTATTCTTTCCTAATTGATTCATAATTTCGGCTACTAAAAGAAAGAAAGGGTGAGAATTCTTCTACCCTAATTCATTTCTTTGACCTTGCCTCCTCTCTCATCAGAAAAACACAAAAACAACTAAATTTTACAGAAAATTTTAGATCGATTTCTGACATAATCATAGGGCATATCTCATATCGTCTTGGGTGCAACTAATAGGCGAATATCAAATTTGATATTGTTCTTAGGCCAATTTTGCTAGGACCGAAGGTTAATTCTAAATCCTTTATACTTTGTTTATGTATTTTGTTTATGACCATTGATCATCATTGTTAAACTCGTTATAATCCTTCTAGTTTAAGGGAAGTATACAGATTATTTCACACATAAAGAGATGAGAGAGAAAGAGAGAGTTACATTGAATTAGATCCGGAAAAGAGAGAGAAACAGTGTTCAACACTAAAAAGAAAAGTAATGTATGAAGTGATGTATCAAGGGGTGCCAAAACCTAATCTCGTCTTTCCTATTTATAGGAAAGACAATTATTAAACCTAGAAAACGAAATTAAACTAAAGAAGCCCGAGCCCATTAGCGAATTACTCGATCGAGCAATTTAGAACTACTCGATCGAACAGATTCATAGCAAAACCTCTCGATCGAGTAGAAAACCTACTCGATCGAGGAACTCCAATTATGCGCAATTCGATCGAACATGGGTTTCACTCGATCGAAGTCTTCTGCTATCCAAAACTACTCGATCGATCATAAAATCCTTCGATCGAGTGACTTTGACTCATCCAGCTACTTGTTTCATTGATTTCAGCATTGACTTGTTTATTTAGCTTCCGAAATGACTTTACACGTCCCAAGACAACAGCGTTTCCGCTCCAAATCCACTTATCCTCTAAATGCAAGCAAAACGGACGATAAAAGGCTTGATTCTACCACTTTCGTGTCCATTCCTGCAAATAAAGCAAAACAAACCAAAGTAGAATATTCGGGGAATTTCGTAGCATAGAACCACGAGGATAGCATAGAAATACGTGCATAAGAGACTTAAAAAGACTATATAAAATGCACGTATCAAATCTCCCCAAACCGAACCTTTACTCGTCCTCGAGTAAACTAAATGCAAACTAAAGGAACGGAAAAGAAAGCTCATAGCTAGCTACAAATGCCCACTTAAACCGATTTAATGCAAGCGAACTAATACTTATAGCAAAACAGTCAAATGCAAATGAGTTGTATGATTTTTATGATAAAGCTGAACCTTCGACCTTGCAAGACCTTTAAAATTGGACTCTCACGGGTCACTCTTCTCTCATGAAGCAAAGGGTAAGCATATGAATTGTAACAGAGAAAGATTAAGAAGGAAATATAGTCGCTCACTTAAACTAGGACCCACATAAACATCCATGCAGCTAATATGATAGACAATTCTAACTACCGTACACACATTCCAACCAAACAAGGTCCTGTCACAGCCGAGGGCTTACAAAAATATGGTAAAGTGAGGCAATGGGTAAGAAGAGGCAAAACATTTTTAGAATTGTGGGAGTAATAGCCAAGCTAGCTACCTAGACAAAGCCAAACGACAACATCCACTTCTAAACCATCTCAAAATGAAGCACAATGCCCTTAATCGGCATACAAACTCACAAAACCGAATAATATCAACTCCTCAATAGATATAAGTAAAGTATAGGAGCAGAAACCGATCTTATAATGAAACATTGTACTTTTCATTTTTTTCCTTCTTTTTTTTCTTTTCTTCACGTTTTTTTTTTTCATTTTTTTTCAAATTTTTCAACTTCTATTTTTATGAGATTTTTTATTTTTATAAAAATAAACAACAATGCATACATAAATTAAACGTGATAGCAGAAATGCAATAAAAACAACATGCAGACACAGATATGGATGCATAACCTCCCCAAACCAAACCGTACAATGCCCTCATTGTACTCAAAAATAGGGAAAGGAAATGCAAACTAAAAAGGAGAGAGTAAAAATGGAGAAAACTTATAAGAACACGCGAAGTAGGGACCTCCCCAAACCAGCCAACAACATGGAAGGTCACAAACAGCTTTAAAGTGGCGTCACAGGAAACGAATCAGAACGAATCTACTCGATCGAGAGGGAAAAGGACTCGATCGAGTAGAATGGGCTGCAACAGTGTTCGATCGAGGAAACAGAAGGTCTCGATCGAATGGTCATCATTTGTGGTCGCTTGATCGAGGAAGATTATCATTCGACCAATAGAGGTAAACACTCGATCGAGTAAAATGGCACTCGATCAAGAGCTCTCTATTGTGCGCTCTCCTAGGTGATAGTATGACACCTTCAAAGACGCAAAAGCAACCACAAATACGACAAAAGACCAAGTCTAAATATTATTCCGCAGATTCTGTGGTTTAAAAACCAATTATTACACACACAAAAACTGAAATGTAAATCAACTAAAAATTATAATCCTGGTTGCCTCCCGGACAGCGCTAGTTTCAGATAGGTCCTAGCTCAACCTTCCTTTCTTCATCCAGCTGCTCCAGTTAGTCACAATCAAAGCAACTCAAAGCCCTTAGCATTAGATCATAAATCTACGCATGTGCTACACAAGAGCATAAGTAGCACCAAAATAAAAAAGGAGCATATGAAAACAATCTAAAGTACCGTCTCAGCCTGACAAATTTTCGATGACAAATACAGTGAAACATTATTAGCTTATCTGACCAACTGGGAGAGGGTAGAGCATTGAAACATAAAGCATAAGTCAAATGAGGTAGTGTACTGTTTATACAAATAATAATATAATTATCGTTAATTACCTCAGGTTCGTCGCTCCTAACGTTGGAATCATTGATAAAAGAATACATTACATGTTCCGTGCTAAGAACGCTTACTGACTCAGCTGCCTTCTCGTTACCCTCCCCTGTGGGTTATGTCCCGTAAATCGTAGCCTCCAAGGCATCCAGCTCGGCCTTGAAAAGGGGAGATTCACCATAACCATTGTCTTCTTCAAATTCGTCATCCAAAACAGACCAAAGTGACATAGCAATGCCCTTCGTGGCCAATATGTTCGATCGAGTAATTATAGAACTCGATTGAGAACTCTCCTCCTGAATATTACTCGATCAAACATATGTAACTGCTCGATCGAGATCCTCCTCATAATAGCTGTTCGAACGAGATGTAGTTTCTGTTCGATCGAACACTTCCTCAGATAATCCCCTCGATCGAACACTTTGACTCATTCGATCGAGTATTTGTTGCTCTGCAGCGTAGAAATCCTCGTATGATGCTTCGTTTTCAGATAGATATTTGTACTCCGAGTCATATAAATCATCAGTATCGATAGGCAACTTGGGTCCTTCATGGGAAAGACCACTCTCTGCGTGCCTAAAGTTCGTCTCAGCAGCTAACTGAGCTATTTCAGACTCAAGCTCATTAATTTGAGCGTAATTAAATCTATCATGTTCCTGCAGTTGGAGTGCAAGCGCCTTCACCAAAGATTTCAGTTCAGCAATCTCTTCTTTCTGTTTATCAGGAGGAGGAGTAGCTTGTTGTTGCGGTGGCCAAACAAATGGAGGCTTTTGATAGCCTCGTTGATAAGGTGGATATGGCGGCACAATTGCAGTGGGATGACTAACTTGTCTACGCTGCTTAAACGCATAGACCTCATTGTTCCCCGCCAAGCAATTAGCAGCATTGTGCCTAGTAGCACCACATCTCTTACAGTAAACCACCTGCTGCGCCATAGAATCGAACATAGGTGGAAGATCAAAGGTACTCAAGCCTTCCCTTTGCGGTATTTTACCTAGAATTGTCTAGGTAGGACCTGTAGGACCTATCAAAACAACACTAAGAAAAAAAGATAAGAATTGTCTCAAGGAATAAATCCCTTGAGGCTAAAGACAGACAAAAATAAAACAAGCAGATAAAATAGTTGCCTCCCTGGCAACAGCGCCAAAATTTGATACCGTCGTTTCGTACCAAAAATAAATACCTTGATACACTAACAGAAGCTAGCAGTAAGTAGGGTCGATCTCCATAGGGAGGCGGTCACTATCTACTGGTCAATTTAGTCCGTCTGAGGTCACAAGATGGGGGGTTTGAGTTGAATAAACTAAACTAATAAAAGTAAGGTTTGAGAGGAAATAAAGAGAGGTATGCTAGGAATTCAGTTCACCATGGCAGTTTACTAATTCAGTCATAAATAGTTCAGACGATCTACTGTGAGAAGCGCAAGGGAAAGGTTCTTCCGGTCCGTTATCCACCCTAGATTACATCCAACTTAACTTTCGTCCTCATTAGGGTAGTGTACTGTTTATAACAGGTCTGTTCATTCCAATATTCCAATCTAGGATTGAATTTAACCAATTTAATGGGTTTAGAAGCGTGCACTCACAACTAAATGATTACAGTTATATTGTCATAAAACAGTTCTCACAATCAATCATCTAACCTATTCACAACATCGTCAATACACTACCATGACTCTCCTAATCCTAACATAATGGAATTTAGCTACTCATGCTATTAATGACATAAATAATAACAACATTGAATAAACTAGTAGAAGACATAATAGAAAGATTAAAGAAACGAGCAATTAAGAGAAGACAAGAAGAATTAAATTAAGAATAAAGAGTGAAGAAGGATTACAAAGATAAGATCCGGAATTAGAGAACAAGAGCAATGTCCAACAGAGAAAAGGGAGAAAAAAGGAGAAAAGAAGAGAGTTTAGACCTAATGACGTCTTTCCTATTTATAGGAAAGACAATTATTAACCTAAACGATATTAAAACCTTGCGGCAGATAGAAAAGTACTCGATCGAGTGGTTTAAAACCTCTCTATTGAGTAATTTATAAAAAAAACCTCTCGATCGAGTAGGTTCTACTCGATCGAACACTATCTACTCGATCGAGTAATTTCCAGCGCATAATTCCTGCTTCGCGCACTGAACTTCAAACGGCTGCCATTTTTTCGTTACTTGGGCAAACAGAGCGTTTCTAGTGGCGTTGGAAAACTAAGAGGACAAGCTTTCATATCCAATTGGAAACACCTGAAAATATATTTTAGAACTCGAGATATGGATCTTCAAATTAGGCATTAGTAATTTGAAGTTCTTTCTTTGCTCGCCTAGCTATCTTACTTCTTTGCGCACCACAATTAGTAGTTTCCAAGCTCCGACTCAACTCATCTCCTAAATGCATGTATAGGGACATGTATTAAGCTTGATTATGCTCCTTTCCAGTTCATACCTGCAAATAATACAAGACAAACCAAAGTAGACTATTCGGGGGTTATTTGTAGCTAAACACTACAAAATATGCATTGGAATGCATGCAAATGAAGTACAAAATACCTATATAAAATGCACGTATCAAAGTACTCTCATTATCATCTAAGGTGCTTTCAAGGGAGTTTATTTGAGGTTCCCAAATGTCATCATATTCCTTATCCCAAGAAGGACCATTATCAAAGGGGTTGTCATAACAAGGCTCACCAAGCTCAACACAATTGTCTCCCTCTAATATGTCATCCTTAAAGGGTGAGTTTTCACTAAAGCTTACATCCGTCTCACTCTCACTTTTCCCATAATCGTCAAATTCCATGGAAGTTGGGTTTGTTGTCACACAAGAAGAGTAGGATGACTGTATCCAAGCATTGGTTTCACAATCAAGAATGTAGTCCTCCTCATCGTCACTCTCTTCATCTATCACACCATCTTCCCAAGGAGGGGCAAATTTGTGAACATAGTAGGTCGGCTCAAGGTTATGGGAAGGTGTCTCATTCTCACAATTCTCATTTTCATCATAGTTTTCCTCAATGATTTTTTGAAATGTGGTTTTTATCGCTTCCATACCTTCCTTGGAACTTTCAAAGATGTCATGTGCAATTTGCTTAAGACATTGGGTGGTAATGAACTCAACAAATTCCCAAAATTCTTCACAACTCAACTCACATATCCTACCACCACTTAAGTGAAATGTCAGGTTGTGGGTTTCAAGGTTCATGCCATTATAAACAACACAATATGCTTCATAATTTGAAAGAGTAAAACCATGATGCCAAGCATAAGTCATATATTCTTCAAATCTTGCAATATACTTATCAAATGACTCATTATCAAATTGCCAAAAAGTGAATGTAGACATGATGGCCATATGAAATAGAACAAGTACAATGAAACACAAGAAGAAGAAGCACAACTAAAACTAGACAAAAGAACGATTTAAATACACAACACCGTCCTCGGCAACGGCGCCATTTTGATGAACGTGCGTTGTACGCTCTCAAACACATTTATACCCAACTACTAGCATAGCAAGCAAGTCAGGGTCAAACCCAAAGGACGGGGGTACTCATATTGTTCAATCTAATTGTAGTTGCACTAGGGTGTCACGATTGGTTTGACTTGAGATTATTATCTAAACTACTAGGCAAGTGAAACAAACTAAGTAAATGAGAATGTAAACAATTGATAAAAGGTACTATGGTGTCATGGGATCAAAAGGGAATCATGGTGATGATCATATAAACATGTTTACATAGATGCAAGAAACTATTATTGTAGTGGAATCGAGTTAGTTTATATCTTACGATTCATAGGAAGATTTGGGTCCCGGAGCCGAGTCGCTCAAGACTGTACAACACCTACAAGTCGACTTACTTTCTTCCTACTCACTTCTATGCATGGTCTAAAAAGACTCGAGTTAGTTTATATCTTACAAGTCTTTGTTGAATAGATAAGAGATGTGCAAATGTAAGGTTTCATAGTCTAGCCTTTTATCAAACATAACATGTGCATAGGTTAACACTACAACAAGCAAGCAATCTTTTAATAACATATTAGATTAAGTATGAATCTACCCCCATAACCCTAGCTAGAAGACTACTCACTCATGGTCATGGTAAACATGCTAATAAGGGTGTCAATAATATTAACAAGGTTTAAGCATGGTGAATGAGTAAAGCGATAAACAATAAAGAATAAAGAGTAAAGAGATTATACCAATGTTAAGATGAACAAATGGAAAGGAAAGAATAATAGAAGAAAACTTGATTGATTGATAAAGAGTTTTCAATTCTCCAATAATAACCCAATAATATTCAATTACCCAATAATAAATCTTGAACAATAATTAAGGAAAGATTGATGTGTAATTTATGGAAAGATTAAAGACTAATCTATTCTAATCTACTCCTAATGAGAGCTTTGCCTCTACTAAGAGGGCTTGATTTAATCTAAGAAAACTTGGTTATTAGCTAGGTAGTACAATGGGGTATTTATACTAAAATTTTAGTACAATAATTAGGGTTACAAAGTGCTTAAATGACGATTAAGTCCTTAAGATAAGATTGGTGTCTTGCAAGTCCCGCAAGGCCATGAACGCCCTAGCTTGCAAGTCCCTCAAGGACACGCATGACTTATCCTGAGTAAGCTTCTTCCTGCATAACAATCCTCTCGACCCGAGTGAAAATCGCGCGTCCTGAGCTTCAACTCGAGCGGTTTGGAAACGACCCGAGCGGGTGGAGCTGTAACTCGCTCTACTTGAGCTTGACCCGATCGGGTTGAGCTGTTGTTTCCCTTTTTCTTGCTTTTAGGCCTATGATCCTTCTATATACTCTTTATTCCTACATCCTTGGTCATCATTCTTGCCTCCTCTTCATACTAGTCCATCCAAGATCATCAACAAGCTTCCGAATATGTGTGAGAGAAGGGAATTCCGCCTCATTATCTCTTTTCCTATAAAACATATAAAATGCACTAGGAAAGCAAAATAGAAAGGATTTGACGGATAAAATGGCCATAAAATGCTATATTAGTATGCAAAATTAGGTTCAATTGGAGGAATAAATGTGCGTGATTAAGAGCCACATCATAATCATAGGCATTATAACGACATGCTCAGTGCTTTTAGAAGGGTTTTGGTTTAAGGGTGGGTTGCCATACCAAGCTAACGTACCCTGGCCTGTGGAGAGGTCCGTGCCAAACATGAGTCGGGTCGGTTCCTAGTCCATTCGCTTGAGTAGTGAAAGCTTTTAATACAAACATGAGTAAGTATCGTGGTATGGTTGACGTCAATCGCTATCCATCTTTGGGTGCAAATAGGAACTCGCACCGTCCAGACGGGACGATTGGTCGAATTGGTTGGGTTAAGCCTAGGAAGGCTGACTAAAACGACCTAAGAAGGTCGAGTAATGAAAACTGACAACTGTGTCATATAAACTATTCCCTAACCTTGTTCAAATTTCACCCTAGGTAACACTAGACTTAGTCTAAGTATATCATACCCACCGGAGTTGCCAAACTGTGGACACAGCCACCCGCCCGTTGGTTTCGAGGCGGCAGCACTTCTTCCACGGGACTCCGGTGCAAGGGCTGAGGCACTTCATGGGCCGTTACCGATTTGAAAGGCATTAAAACCAGTGAAAGGTTTGACAAGCCTTCATTTGTGGAGTCACCACCAATTTTTATGGAAAATTAGAACCGTTCGAATACTTCGCGCCATGTCAAGACACAAAGAAGTGACATGAACACTAAGAAATTCGTTACCCTTAGCATCCCATGTCTAGAATGACTCTCGCGATGCCAATGAACACGTATTTTCACAGAGATCTTGAGTAAGAGGTGAGGGTACGTATTAGAAAGCTCTTTATTTGAACACTTAATCCCGCCCGCCTCGATAGCGGCCTCTACTAATGATCAGGGAAGTTGTTTATACTTAATATGTTGTCAGTTTGTATGCATGCAATGCAACATCCATAGATTAATCCTAGCATGTGAGATTAGACTATGTTGGTTATCAAATAATTAGCAATTAATTAGGTCGAAGTGGGAGTTTAGGTTAATTACATGTGAATGCCAATTAAATAAATCATACAAGAACGATATTAAATAAAGAAATAAATAAATTACAATGGATAATTTGAATTTACGTTATAAATATACTCAAAAAGGGGTTTGAAAAGGAAATAAAAAAGAAAAAAAATAGACGAAGAAATTAAAATACGAGAATATGTCGGATTATAAGTGATAATACAAATAATAGTCAGTTAAAAACTTAAATAGAAAGCTACGTTAAAACGAGAACAAGTTCAGAGGCGGAAGCCAGCCCAGAACAGGTGCTGCAACTAGTGCGTCCTCTGGAAGAGGCACATCACCTGTTACGGTTGTTCTAGAGCTGGGCTCTGACTGTGAAAGTCAGGCCCGTACTTAGTTAATGCTCGTTGGTTGTTTTACTTTGATTATTATCATACGACTCAAGTAGAAGTGAATTAATCAGATTATATGCATCTAAGATCGTCTTAAAGTGAAAGAAAACAAATTAAAACGACGGTTTATGAGTTATGGTTACTTACGATGTCGGAACCGATTTATACAAAAATCGAATTTTAAGACGGTTGAAAACAAAAAGAACAAAGTCTGAAAAAATAAGGAAGAAATATATACATTAACGAATTCCAAGGACTTGATATGGATAAATCGAGTCTCTAAAATCTGGGTTTGAATTTGTGACGAAAACCCGCAAATATTAGTTGCAAGGGATTTAAGTCAAAAAATTATTGAAAAGGATGTAATGAAATAATTTGGAAATCAAAACTATAAAAGATTTGAAGAAATAAAGAAGAAAAAACAAAAAAAAAACGAGAAGATGAAAACAAACAGTGGCAGAGGGAAGAAGAAGAAGAAGAAGAGCATCAACTGATAAGCAGCCCCTCGAAGAGGCGCGGTAGATGCTGCGACCATTCCAGAAGGCGCATCAGTTGATGCATTTCTTCTCGACGTCATATCGCTGCTGTTTTTATCAAAACGGTTTGAAACTTGACTTTTGAAAACGGTTCGAGCATATTTATGATATAAAATCTTACATTAATTATAATACAGAAATAAAGTACAAAATTAAATAGGTTTTACACCTTCAGACTTACATGTTTGACGAAACGAGATTGACTAAGTTGTCGTTAGTGATTGCTCGACTCGATGTATGCAAGAAAGTGCCCTTAAAAAAGGATTTAAAACAAATTGATTAGATTGATTGAGTGGAGTTAGTCAAATTGGTCGATCATGCAAACGTGAGTGATACACAAAATGATCTGAGTATACGTGGTCGCGTAGAGAAAGCACGTAGGCGTCGAAAAGTAAGAGCGCGGTCTTAGAATGCAAAGGGAGAAGAGAAGGGCGGACACTCGCATAAAAAATATGTGAGGCGGAGGCCTCTATTTATACTAATCACGTGAAGGAATTTAGGAAAAAGTGAGATTAGAAAAGAAATCTGGAAACTAGGAAAAAACCAGCCCAGGAAGAGGCGCAGCAGGAACTGCGATATTTCCAAGAGGCGCAGCTCCTACTGCGTTTTCTCTTGGGTGGTTTCCTCCTCAGCAAGAAAGATTTCCGCGGTTTTTATTTGCAATTAGGAAGATGTATGCTTCTTTATTCCGCAAGGAAGATATTCCCGTGGTAAAAGATAAAATTTAGGAATAATACTCCAGAAAAATCCAGAATATTCTGATTCGGTTTTAAGACGGTTTTGGAACATGGAAGCGGTTTTTGACCCGGACTCCAAATGTACTCTCATTACTGTCAAAATGATCGTATCAGCGTGTAGATGACGACCATGAGGTTGACTCGACTGTTTGAGCTATCAGGTGTTGACGAACTTACGAAATGTCATAAATCGCTCCGCGTGATTAAACATGCGGCCCAATCATCATTGCGTGGTTGGTGGGAGGTCTAGAAACGAGGTGTATACAATTTCCTTCACTAAAACCACCCTCACCTTACCCTACCACTCTCTAAAACCTCTAAAAACATAATACACCTTATCCTCCAAGATCTATCTCACACAATTAAAGGTTCGTCTTCCATTTCTTGATCTTGCTCTTTTACTAGCATTTGAGGAGACTTCATTGAGGAGCCCTTCTAACTTGGTTGGTTGATTGATTGAAGACTAGCAAGAGGTGGGGTTTCCCTACTTAGCTTTAATGATATAGATGTTTGTTTGTGCATTAATTAGCATTAATAACATGGTAGTTGCATTATAACATGAATAATGGTGATTAGGGTTTGATGGTATGATATTGTTTAGCAATATTCATACATATGGAGAGTTGGGTAAGTATTGTTAGTCTTCTATTGGTAGTAAATTGTATTATAACATGTTTATGAGACATTGGTACAAAGGGTGAGCTATTGATGAATTGAGCATTTGTTGTATGTCATGAATTTGTACATTTGAAGAGCATACTACTTGTTTGTAATGGTCACTCTATGTGGTATTGATTTTTGGAAAATGGTTGGATTTGGTATTGGTTGTGAGACATGGTTTTACAGGAGACGTAGGATGGTTGGGAGACCTTCTTGCGCTTGAGTCGCCTCTTGGAGCTTCCCACTCCAAGAGGAATGTGCATATTGAGAACTTGAGTTTGGATGGACCCCTGTGGTTGAGACAGGGCATCTAACAGGGGATCCGAGTCGCTCTCGGGCCCGGTACCACGGACGTGTTCCGAGTACCTATTTGTGATGCGGTGTCGTGGGCGTGTCCCTGACATCGGTGTGTTGGAGGTGGATAATTGAACTTGTAGTGCATCATTGTATTAATCCTTACGTGCATATTCATATAGATTATCATTGTAGCATGCATTCATGAACATTTGTATTATTGGAGCTAACCAAAGTGTTTTCAAAATGTCTGTGGTGAATCATATAATGATTGCCGCTCATATGGGGAGCAGTGATTTGACAGGTTAGCTTTGCATATATGTGGAGGCTTGGGAGCGGTCTTCACCTTATTGTCATCACTTTTGTTGTTGTCTAGTTTTTTACTCTTAGACTCCACATTTTATTTCAATATGGTTTTAATTAAATGGGATGGTATTTGCATCCCTTAACATATAACTAATTATCTAACTACAACTTATCTATTTAAATCATTGTCTTAAATTACTTTACATTCGTTTGTTCGCACTAAAAACTTGGGAAACCAAGTCTTGTGACACTCTCATGTGTTTGGGTTGCCTTGAGGAAGGATCCCAACTTATGGGGGTGTTACAATATCAAATTAGGGAATTAATTTACACTAATTAAATTAGGGTTAATTTTAAGGCGTCGTCAGCGTTGGGGTGAAACACGGTGTCCATCGCCGGCTTAAGGCAGGGGAGTGAGGAACAAATTGACGAAGAGATAAAACACAAAAGAATTTAAAAGAAGTCTTAGGGATAATCTAAATGTCAATTTTGCTACACTGTGATGGTAGTTCTCCATAATGTCCAAACATTCAATATTTTTTCACACCAGCTTTGAGATAATTTATTTACTGCCGAAAAAACTTCATAGAATTTTATTCATTAATCGCCTTCACGGTTAAAAAATAAAACCCATGGACAATAAGTGCAGTTTTCAATGGCGGTCCGGTGGTGTTATTCATAAATCGCCATCTCGGTGGTGACAGGGATAGTCCGGTGGTGTTAGGGAAGAGGATGTATGGGGTGGGAGGCGGATTTGTGAGATCGTCTAATGGCCTCTCTGAGGAGGTCGTCAAGACCGGCCGGTGGCATAAGACAGGCGGCGGTGAGGGTGATGGATGGTGGCTGACGGGTGGTGGTGATTGGGTGGTGGTAGTTAAAGTGAGAAAATGGAGAGATATAATTGAATTGGAATGAAAGAGTAAATGAAGTCATTAAAATAAAAGGGTTATAATGGTCATTTATGTTCATTTATGTTCATGAAAAAGTAAAAACCGTCCATGAAAGAACACCACCCCTTTCATTTTGAGGAAAGATTTAAGAAATAAGATGAAATTAGTAGTCTATCCTTTGAATTAAAGGGAGTGAAAATAATATCATATCGATAAAGTTGGTGGTAGTTAAATTATTTATAGGTAATATTGGGGGTTTATAACTTTTTCTTACTAAACTCAGGAAGGGAACAATTTTGTGGGATAAATTTTTGGAGGAAGGAGAACAATAAAAATGGGTTGAGGAAAATATTTTGTAACTTTAAAGATATCTCATTCGCATATTTATTTTTGGAGAAAGGAGAACAATAAAAATGGACTGGAGAAAATATTTTGTAACTTTAAAGATATCCCATTCGCATATTTTTAAATATTTTCAAGTAATTCTGAGTGACAAATTGACAATCATCGACATCTTTAGACATAGTGGGATAAACAGCAATAGTATTTGACATTATTGTAAAATCGATTAGAATTTGGTATTTTTCGACACCACATAGTTTGATGACCATCTTACCAAATTACTACCTTTTTCTGTATATTTTATAATTTATATATATCTAATTGGCAGAAGTTGCTCCGCACTCTCTCTCTACTTTTCCCCTCTTCTCTCTAAACAAAAAAAAACCCTAACCTTATACCTTGCTCCGCCACCTCCTCTTTCCACACACTACCACCCTTTTCCTCCCCTGATTTTTTGCCGGAGATGGGATCTTCACTGGGCTTATCTCCGGCGAAATCGGCACTTCCCACTCTTCTTCCTCCGTGGCTCTCTTTCCCTCGCGCTTTTTGAAGTCCGGCCTTGTTGATCGACCGATTGGTTGTGATGTTCGGGTTTGTTGATCTACATGACCACCCTTTCTTCCGATTCTCTGCCTTGTCTGCGCCGGTCTTGCATGCATCCTTGGTCAGGGGGTGTTCCCCCTTCCCCTCGCCCCTTTCCCCACCCCTGGTAAGGCCCTTTGTTTTTGGTTTTGGATGAAATTCCAGAAAAACATGCAAAGGTAAAAGGTTCAATCGTTCATACCTTCAAAGTTGGCATGCATGTGCTTTAGTTGTGCTAGTCTATGTTAATTTGATAGAGAATATTTTTGGGACCGATTGGTGATCCCCTCATTTCCCCCACCAATCGGTCTGTTGTCTAGTGAGTCCCGTGTGTCAGTTGCAGTTTGGGACCGATTGGTGATACCCACATTTCCCCCACCTATTGGTTCTTTGCCTTGTAGGTCACTTGTCCGGTTTTAGGTAGATGTTTGCGGATGTCGAGTCAGTTTCTTCGTTGGACTTTGTTGGTCTTGTTGCATGTCAGGCTGTGGTCTCGGGAGGCTGCTTTTGAGCATTGTGGTTTAGTTTGGGTTTTCGTGTGGTCACTTTGTCTGACTGATCATTTTCGGTGGTCTTATTGTGGTCATTGGGTGCGTCTTTCCGTTTGGATTGAGTTTACGGTTGAAGGTTCTTTTTGGTTATGTGAAGTGTCACGGTTGGGTTGAGTAGGGGTCTGGTAGCTGTGTTGGTTTGGTCGGATGCGGTGGTCCCTTTTAGAAACTTATGGTGTTTAAATTTACTTTAAGTCGCTTTATGTTAGTCCAAATAATTTTAGCCGCTCATTCAAGGATGTTTTGGATGTCCTGTCCCTGTATCCTTGGGTTTTTGGCGATCGCTGGCTCTTCTCGGATGTCTCGGGTGTCCTGTACCATTATCCTAGGGTTTTGGTTATAGTTAAGGAAGATTGGTGTCTGGTTTGGGTTGGATCCGTCGATAGACGTTGCTTTAAAGCAAATATGGACAGAAGATTGGTGGAGGGGTATTCCTTGATGTGGTTTGTGTGCATGCTGGGTTTGTTGATCCGTCGGTCGTGTGATAGTCGAGTTCGTTTGTCTTGGTGTAGGAGTCCATGCTCCATCGAAAGCAGCCTGTTGTCTGTTATCCACCATCCATTTCAACGCTCTTGTGGCGTAAGTACACCACGCCATCGTCACTTCGCTACTCACTCGCATCGGGGGCTTTCAGGAGATTTTAGATGCATGCAAGACGTGGATAAGGAGACTCGCCCCAACTCTTTCGTACTCCACCAACTTGATTTTATTTCCCGACATTGTCTTTTGCTAGTTTTTAATAGTTATATAGTAGTGATATTTACTTACGAGTGTAATAAGGGCATTGTATGCCCGAACATTATGTAGGTTTACCTTTCTTTACTGCTGTCAAAAAAAATATATATCTAATTGGCATTAGGTATCTTTTTTATATTATTATAGAGTAATCATGAGATTATGTACGGTCAGCGTTAGATTTAGTAAGTATTACAACTTAATAGTGTTCGTCTAAAGTAAGAATTTGTGATCTTAATAATAAGGGCACTTGGGCATGATTTTTAAGAATATAGGATCTTCCAAATAAGCACAAATTTTTATTTGTGACGGGCATATCCCTTGCAATGTGACGGGTCAAATACGGGTCATTTAGGTAGATAAGACAAAAGTAGAGTCTTTAGGGAGTAGCATTATATTTTGTCTTTTCTACCAATATGGGTAGTATATTATCCGTCGCAAGCTTGTGACGGATATATGTCCGTCACAAGGGAGACTTGCTGATAAGCAAGTTAGATGAGTGTTGGATTATTTAGCGGTCAAACTACCAAATTGGTAAAAAAAAAAAGAGAGTTTTGAACAAATTGGTAAAAAAAGTAGCAAGTAGGACAAATTAGTAAAAAAAAAATAGCATATTGGACAAATTGGTAAAAAAATTGATTAGGTGATAAATTGGTAAAAATTGTTTAATTAAGTGATATTTAGGCCAAAATCTATACATAATATAAAAAGAACTTTTATTTATATAAAAATTGTTTAATTAAGTAATATATCTCTCCAGAATACTGCACTACACTGCTTCCACAATGCCCTTCAGATACCATTCTCTTTGTGGTAGGTTGAAATTATCTCACCTCATGTTTGCAGACGATCTTTTATTGTTTAGAAAAGGAGATGTCCAATCCATCATGATTCTCCTCAGATCCTTTGCCACCTTCTCCAAAGCTACTGGACTGCAGATGAATAATACCAAATCAAATATCTACTTCAATGGGTGAAAAATAGTGTCAAAGATGACATCCTGCTCATCTCTGGTTTTTCTGAGGGTACCCTACCTTTCAGGTATCTTGGGGTACCTATTACTGCTGGCAGGATGAATAAGAATGATTCCCAAGCTCTTATTGATAAAGTTGTTGAAAGAAGCAGAGGGTTTGGTAATAGAAATTTGTCTTATGCTGGAAGGTTGGTCTTAATTCAATATGTCCTTACCTCACTTTATACTTAGGGCCAATATCTTCCTGATTCCAAAAGGAGTACTAAAAACTGTGGATAGTATTTGCAGAAATTTTTTATGGGATGGAAATATTGAATGTCTGAGAGTCCCACCTGTTGCCTGGGAGAATATTTGTTGCCCTAAAAATAAAGGGTGCCTAGGTATAAGAGATAGAAAGGCCTGGAATATTGCTGTCATAGGGTAGATGGTATGGTGGATTTACACTAAGCCAGATACATTATGGGTGAAGTGGGTAAGCCAAGTCTACTTACAAGCTACTCCTTGGACTGCTTATGTGCCTCCTGCAACTGTCAGCTGGTACTGGAAAAAATTCTGCACTGTCAGGGACAAAATGCAGATTGGGTTTAGAGATGAGCCTTGGATTAATAAGGGTTACAAGGTTGCTGATGGATATGAATGGCTGAGGAAAAAATTTCCAATTGTTCCATGGCATAAATATGTTTGGAACCAGTTCTGTATCCCAAAACATAGGTTTATTTCCTGGATGGTTGCCAGGAATGCCTTACTGGTTAAACATAGATTATTTGAACTTGGTATAAGCTCGGATGATCTGTGTCTGCTGTGTGGCATGCATTCTGAGACTCACACGCACCTGTTCTAGGACTGTCAGTACAGCAAGATGCACTAGTAGAAAAATATTTTTTTGCGGCTCTCTATTTGAGGCGTTTTAGCCTAATAGCAGCAAATAACTTTTTTTTTTTTAAATCATATAACTATTTGAGGCGTTTTATTAAAAAACCGTCTCAAATACTATATGTGCGGCGTTACTGCTACAAACGCAGCAAAAGAAAACAATATAATAAAAAAATAAAAACTCACTCACTATCGTCTATCAGTACTCTTAGACATTCATCAATATCACTTTACCAATTACTACCACTACCCAATATCAATTTACGAAAACTAAAGAAAAAACCCTTGAAGCAGCCTGCGCGAACATTGTCACCAGCTCACCACTCGTCCCTCACCACCACCGCGTGCCTCACCACCACCGCGCCACCTCGCCGGAATTTAACCTGCCTTCTATTATTTGGATATTAGGTATGTAAATTCATTGTTAATTGTTTATGTTTTTGATTAAATTTTGTGTTATTGTTAGGGTTTATGTTTTTTTTTTTTTGATTAATTATCTTTTGTTAGGGTTTACGTTTATCTTTTTGTTAATTGGAGTGTTGATTCAGTGTTAATTATCTCTTTTAGGGTTTATGTGACTTACGAAATGGGGTTTACGTTTTCGTCCAAGGTCTCATCGGATATCACAAATCCACGCTGGAATTTCTCATTTACTCATCGTTCTCAACATTAAGTATCATAAACAGTAAGCCCTCTTTCCCGTTTACTTGTGCTATCATTTTTTTTTGGCTCAATTTTGTGAATTACCCATTAACTAATAAATATTTGTCCATTTTATGCTGCCAATTTTACTGTGTTAATTGAGATTTGACAGTAGATTATGGCGAAAATAGTTGTGTCGATCTAGAATAGTTACAATTTCTTAGTTGCTTAAAAGCTACACTTGCTAAGTTGGTGCTTTTTTTTGTTGTTAATGGGAATAATAATTACAACAACAAGAATATCAATAGTAGCAGTTGTAGTAGGAGCCAAAATGGGGAGGGACTAGTGGTTTTTAATTGTGTTTTCACTGGCTTCTTTTATTGCTTGTTTATGATTTTTATAAGCGTTTGTTACTATCTTTATTGTTACTATCTTATTTGACATTGATTAATCCCCTGGTTTTTCTCATTGGACAGCCCGCTATCACCATACTATCACACCTAATGCATCTCCTCACCAGTCACCACCACCTCACATTCAACACACCAAAAACTTCCTAGTCGTGAGGCCAACATCAATAATAGTAAAAATGAAAACCTCCACCCAAAACACCAGCAGCTGTCGTAACTCCCTCTCCCAACCCGGATTTTAAGATAGGGTACGGAGTTTTGGCACTATTTCGGCGTCAATGATACAATCTGGACACAATGGTTGGGTTGTGACAAGGTTGTAGTCTGGCTTTGTCGTGGTTGTGGGTGGTTGTGTCGTGGAAGAGGTGTGGGTGAGGACTAAGGAGTAGTGCTGATTTTTCGAGTGGTTAGGGGAATGGTGGTTAATGTGGGTGATGAGGTGAATGTTGGTTAATGGCATATGAGAGAAATTTGGAAGGTTAAGGGGTATAATGTAGAAAGTTAGAAACAATAGGGGTATATGGTAGAAAAATAAAAAACATAAGGGTATATCATAAGAAATCCATTGTTTTTATTTTTTCGAAAAAAGAAAACTGACCTCAAATTTCCAAAGCTGTTGTATTTCAAGTTTTTTGTTACAAAGCTGCTGTTTTTCAACTTTTTTTTGTTACAAAGCTGCTTCTTTTCTTCTTTTTCTTCCCATTAATATATTTTTTATGTGACGTGTTTTAGTGATGCTTATGTGTAGAATTAGTTTATTTATTACCTTAGGACTGCTTAAGTGGCAGTAGGCTACCACGGTCTAAACTAATCAGCTTATTCAGTACACATTCAGTTCTCATCAGAGTATTATTAATTCGAGCATTGTTTCTTTGAGTTCACACCTGATACTTTCTTCTCTTTCCTCTCTACAAAGCAGTTCCTTTGGCCACACCACTCTTCAAAAAGACTGGTAGCCTTCTACTATACTTGGCATGAGAAAAACAAGTTATCTTGGCTTTTTACCTCCTGACTACATGCAAATCAAAGTTCTTGACAACATCCAAATCTATTTAGCTTTTCCTTGACTTCATACTATTCTTAGCTTTCCATATACTTCTCCAACTCCAACTGCAATCTGAAGGGGGTTCATAGTCATTTATTTAGTTTTCCTTGTCTTTAGTGGATTTTGCATGAGATGGATCGAAGTTGGATGTATGGAAAACGTAATTTGACATAATTTCAAAAAGGCGTTGAAGAATTTTGTAGAACTGCTTTAGAATATTCCACTACTACAAATGATGAAGGGTTTTATTGCCCTTGTGTGGATTGCTCCAATGTGATGAAGGTTGATAGTATAAAGTTGTTAAGAGAACATATTATATGTCATGGATTTAGGCAAGATTACTATGTTTGGATATGGCATGGTGAAGAAGGAGTGTATAAGGGAAATTCCAACGTCAATTATCATTTATACGAGCAACTTGTAGAAAATGAGAACACTGTACAAACTGATATCCATATCCAGGAGGAACCAAATCAGGAGGAGCCGAATCTTGAGATTGGTGAAGGTAACGGGGCTGATAGTGGCGAGGAAAATATTGATGATGATAGTGATGAGGATGAAGACCAATTAAATGAGATGTTAAATGGAGTTGAAGATCAGTTTCGTACCCGTTCTGTGTTCGATAGTTTGACCGAAGCATGTGAACTTTCATTGTATCCTGGATGTAATAATCACACTAAATTGTCCGCAGTGTTAACATTATTTAACATCAAAGCTACACATGGCTGGAGTGACACAAGTTTCACGGAATTGTTAGAAGCTTTGTGTTTGAGCTTGTGTCCTCCACAAATTAGTGTGATAACATTTGTAAATCTCTTACAGGTTCACAAGGGTATACTTCGTATTTTAATCAGTTGATTAACGATTACCTAATAATGGTTGGCTTGCTAGAAAGTTTGACGTTATTATCATACAGATGGCGGTGATCAACTGGTCCCTAAAGGTCACACCTATAGGATGTGTTTGAGAGATGTGGTTATAGAAATATGATCACATTGATGCCTTATATGACTAAACAGTTAGTCAATGTGTTGATGAGATAATTATTTAATGAAGATTAAATAATATTAGTTGAGACGAATTAACTGTCAATTCGTAAATTGAATATAATAAGTTATATTTAATTAAATGTATGTAATGTTAGCTTGGACGAATTAATCTGTTAATTTGTAATTAAATGTAATCGGTTATATTTAATATCAACAAGATGAATGTGTCATAGTGGTAATAGTGAGGGTACTCAAACCAAGAGGTCATGGGTTCGATCCTCACTAGATGACAATTTACACATTTTATACATTTTTAAAATAACCGAAAATAAGAAGAAAATTATCATCTTATTTTCAGATATGGGCCGAGAAAAATAAAAAAAAAAAAAAAAAATCTTACCCTAATCCATTCCTATACACGGTTTATAGGGGAAGGGGGAGAGCATTTTCTAACCTAATTTTTCCTAAGTCATTCTTGCCTCCCTTTCATCAGAAAAAACACAAAAACCTAAAATTATTTAGTTAATTTTTGGATCGATTCTAGCATAATCAAAAGGCATATCTCATATCGTCTTGGGTGCAACTAATAGGCGAATATCAACTTTGATATTGTTCTTAGGCCGTTTTTGCTAGGACCGAAGGTTATTTCTTAATCCTTTATGTTTTTTGTTTATGCAATTTAATTTTATGACTAGTATTCATCACTTTATGATTCGCTATAATCCTTAAATTAAAGGGATGCATACAGATATTTCCCACAAGTGGTATCAGAGCAAAGGCCACGAATTTTAATTTTGATGATTTTCATAAAATTGTTTATAAACAATAATTAGGGTTTGCGAAGAAAAAAATATAATCGGCTGTTTTTTTTTTAGCCGTGGAATTTTTTTTTTCTTTCTGTTTCGGTACTGTTCACGGATGAACGGTAATTTTAAAAAAAAAAAAAAACTGTTTTTTTTTTCTTTCGGTTGTTCCTGAAAAACCGATAAAAGTTTTTTTTTGCGGCTGTTTTTGTTTATGCCGATTTGAAAAGCATCCGAAATTTTTTTTGTCACAGTTACTGTTCATAGGGCAGATTATAAAAAAAAAAATTTGATTGTTTTGTTTCGGTTTTTACAGAAAAACGTGTTTAAAGAAAAGTAACGGGCTGTTTTTTCCTGTTTTGCCGAGAAAAGAAAAAAAAAATTTCTGTTACTGTTTACGTCTCGGTTACTGTTCACGTCCAGCAGTATTATAAAAAAAAAATTCTGTTTTTTTTCCCTTTCAGTTTTTGCTGAAAACCCGAGGAAAAGTCTTTTTAATGGGTTGTTTCGGTTTTTTACCGAGATAATTTTCAAAAGAAATTTTTTTTGTTTGTTTTGGCAAATTAATTATTGTGAAGCGGTTCATAATTAATAGATACCTAATTATTTTAAAGAAGTTTAAAATATTGATGGATTAAATTCATATTACAAGTTTAATGTGAATTAAGATTGAAATTAATGTGATTAATTGAGGAATTGTCACTTAATTTGATTTAAAAAGATGGTTTGGATAAATTAATCAACATAATTAAGGAATTGTGTCATGTATGTTTAATTTATTTTTAGTTGATGCATTTTATTTTAGTTGAATGAATCGATTGAATGAATTTAATTTACGTATTTTTGCAATCAGTTGTAATTTGTAATACTTAGTGTGGCCTTAGTTAATTATGTTTTCGTAATGAAGGAAACATAATTTTTATGTAATTATGAGATCTCGAATCTCCTTTATTTTTCTTTAGTTTTGGGTTTTGAAATTAGAATGTAATAAATAGGTTTATTATGTAAATTTTATTTATTGTATTTTTCAAAAGAAGACTAAAGATGGAGATTGGAGCTCACTCCCGCTACATGGATCAAGATGGAACATCAAGACAAGCTTTTCGGGTCCAAGGATGAATTCCAAACTTGTATTTGTGTTCATTTTGATAGGATAGGCCACACTAGGACTTTTTATTGTTTTTACGTTTTCATTCTTATTGCTTTTCATTCACATGCTAGTTAATGCATCATTTTCCGCCTAAAACCAAACCACCTACTGCTAAAATGCATGAAAATTGACTCATATAGGTTGTATGTTAGTTTTCATGGACATACAGATGTCACAGACTTATTAAGCCATCACCTTAGTTTATTCATTCTCGCATGCTAGATATTAGTTCACTTAAAATGAATTAAAATAAAGTTGATGGGATCTTCCTCTAAAACGGAAATTGAGACTAGTCTTTATAAGGGCAAACAACTATGAATCCCTTCTTCGTCGGTAGGCATAATATGACCCCTTCTACGTTGGGTAAGTAGTTGTGTTGACTTAGTTTACCTCAACATCATAGTCCGAAGAGTTTCTCGTGATTATGATGGACTAAAGATAGTATTTACAGAAATTTATCGACCAAGAATTCTAACGGTAGAATTATCTAAAAGGTTAGCTTATCAATTTGCAGATAATTGAATCTTGAGATCATTTATATAATTCTTGAGGGAGGTCAATTGTATAAATGTTTTGAGTCTTCGCGTTATGACAGTAGTTCATTAGACTTAAAAATATAAACGATGCACATGCTTATTATTTGTATTCTTCTTCTCGCAGTGTAGAACACGTATATTTTGATAATATTGTTACAACTAAATGGCTGGAAATAACGCAATCCCAATGCCTAGTGCCACACTTGGACGCGAGTCCTAGCTGAAAGCTTTCATGGACCACATGAATCAGTCCACGCGACTGAAGAATGATGGGTCCAACTTTGCGGACTGGGAGGCGGCAATACGGAATGCTGCCATTGCTGACGGTAAGCTCAAGACTTAACTGAGCCAATACCGGTCAACCCAGGTCCCAATGCAGGAGTCAACGAGTCAATTGCTTATAGTGACTTCGTTATAAAAGCAGGTGCGATAAAGAACGTACTCATCTTTGCAATGGAAACCAATTTGCAGAGACGCTTCATTGCTCAGGGTGCAAACAAGATTTTCACCACGCTCACTAACGAGTTCTCAAAGGCACCGAGAATCGTTACTTATGAGCATACATGTCGCTTCTTTGATGCGAAACTCCAGAAGGGCCAACCGGTTAACCCACACATTCTTCACATGATTGAGAATGTCGAGAAGCTGGAGGCACTTGATTGTAAAATCAGTGAGAGCATTGTCATAGACCGAATGCTTCATTCTCTTCACGATGGTTTTGCACTTTTCAGAGCGAACTACTACATGAATGACTTGAAAAAGAGTCCTCATGAGCTACACTCCCTTCTCGTACAGACCGAGAAGGATATGAAATTGAGTGGGAGCATGAAGCAGGATGTTCTCACGATTTACAACAAGGGTAAAGTGTAATACCCGCCCTTTTAGAGACCCTTTGACCAGCGTTGACTGACCTTGGGAGCGGGAGTAGTCTTAGAAATGCGTGCTAAAACTATCTTGGGTTACGTGTTAAGAGTGGTACTCGATAGAGTAGAGGCTACTCGATCGAGTAGCTAGGTTAATCGATCAAGTAGGGGGCCACTCGGTCGAGTATGTTGGGTACTCGATCGAGTACCGAGTTTTCAGCGAGGGTTTTATATCGCGTTTTGTTATATCCGCAAATCATTTCCGCCGCTTTCCTCCTATCCTTCAGTCGCCTCTTTCCCTTCCCTTCACCATGAAACCTCCATGGAAGCCTTTTGAAGATCCTTGTGCCTTAGGAGAGCGTCACTTGAGTCGGGTAGCGGTCTTTTGCCGGGTTTCTCCTTATAGGTATGTCATAATCATCATCCGTATCCTCATCTTTGCAGTTAGGGTTTGCTTGGCAGTAATAGATGTTGTATTGTGGTTATAGGCATTGCTTGATTGCTGGATATGTTGTATGTCAGCATGGAATGGTTGCAGTTGCTTAAAGGTAGGTTCGCCTACTCAGTTTCTGTAGATAGTCTAGTGTGTCGGTTGTTCTGGTAGTATTGTGATTGCTTAACATCGTAATTGTATTGTGACGGTTGTGATTGTGGATGTTGTCTTTGGTTCTCAAGATGCGTTCTCGGCTGAGTGGAGTCACTTGCGGGAGTGGCTTCACGCCCTAGTTTCGCCTCCTGTGGAACCCGCCACAGGAGGGATGTGCACATTAATGGACAGGGTTATCGCTCGATATGATGAGCGGGGCTTAGGTGGGAACGGCTGCGGTCCCCTACTGGCAGGGCTGGTCCAGTGGACAGTCAGTGACAGAGGTTGGTTGGATTAGTGTGATTGTGTGTGTGTTTGATAGCGTTGTATTGTGTTGATAGTTGTATTGTTGTTGTCGTATCTTATCTCAGTACTGACCTTGTGTGGTTGTTTGTTTGTTATGTGTCTGCCGTGATCCCTTATGGTGAGCAGTCGGTCTCAGCAGGTGTTGATGTTGTTGATAGCTGGAGTCCGGGCAGGGATGAGTCTTCACGAGATTCGATAGCTTTAGAGTGTAGCTTTGAGTTGTATCTTTATATTGTTTTTTGGTTTAAATCACTTGTAATATAACATAATAGTTCTCTTATCGATATTTGATAATTACTATCCTCGGGCAACCGAGATGGTAACGCCCTTATATGCTAAGGAAGGCCTAGTTAAGGATCCTCTGAATATGGGGGTGTTACAAAGTGGTATCAGAGCGACGATTTTGGAACCTGTAACAAATAAAAATAATGAACGTAGTGAGTCTAATAAAATGAACCTGGTGTATGTATAATGGGAGCCCCAGCTGGTGCTAGGTTTTGGGTGAGTAGGCGCCCTCATTTCAAAATCTTGGCCCCATGATACTTAAGCCAGTCACATGGTACGGGAATGTGGAGTCCGTGTGTATATGTGTGATGTGTATGCTAATTGTGTCGGAGCTACTTGTAGTTGAGCCTTGGTTGGAGTTAATAAGGATGTGATAGCTGTATTTGGGCCGTGCTTAGTGAAGTTTTGGCATGATTAGTGAGCTTGTGCGATGATTTCGAAATACGTGACAAAATTTTATTCGATAGAAATGCGTGGGAATGTGAATGGGTGTGCTATAATAGAAGGATGAACATGATGGTGTTTGCTGTAAGTTGATGGTGACGGTAGTCATGTACAAGTTTATAAACCCTACCGTGAGTACGATGATGATAGTTATAGAATTGTTGCGTTATAATTTAAAACATAGCATATAATAATGCGTTTGTGCCTTGTTTATTGGTTGAAATTTTTCCGCTGCGTAATAATTGATTTGTGTAAGATGATTTGCTTATGATTGAATGTAGAACATGATAGATTAATTTGTTATGCGGATATGCAATTATATGTTATACGAAAGAATGAATTAATGTTAATTATATGTTTCATGTTATTGTGAACGCGAGTCTGGTAGCGATATGTTAAGGCGAGTTTTTAAGTGTAATATGATGACGTGATTATGTTTATGAATGATTCGGTAGCAGGTAAACCGAGTTGGGTAATTTGTGTAGCGTAATGTGACATACACCTTATTAGTTGAGGCGATATCGTTATGCGTGAGTAATGATTGTAATACGTGAACGAGTGTGATAATTAGTGCCGAATTCCGAACTTAGTTTGGAATCGACACGTGATGTTGTTTTGCAGGAATCTTCAAGTTACTTCGTATTTATGACCGAGTACTTAACTATACTTGACTGAGTGCGAGTGCTTACTAGACCGAGTAGTGTAGGGAAATATCCGTAAAATTCCCTTATAATTAAGGATTATAACGCAAATTTAACATGTGAATATGGTCATAAACGAAATTACAATAGAAACGATTAAGGTATAAGAATCAACCTCGGGTCCTTGTGAATGCGGCCTAAGAACAGAAATCAAAGTAGATTTCCTCCTAATCGTTGCACCCAAGACCGTCTGAGACTATGCCCCTTGTGCTAGAAAGTATTCTCTAATTGCCTTGCAATATTGAGAGAATTGTTGTGAGTTTTGCTAGATGTGAGATCTAGGTTTCAGAGGAAATTTTTCCAAAACCCTAGTTTTGTTTCAAATGAATCAGTTAGGGCAAAAGGAGAGAGGCTCTCTCCTTTTGTCTTGTTCGGCCAAACCGAGAGCCCAGGGGAGGGAGTGGGCTTTCACTTCCTCCTTATTTTAACTCGTAGTCCAGCTCGAAATTACTAAAATGTATATGACGGGTTTTCAATTATAAATCGTCATTGGTTATCGGTTATTAACGTATCAACTGGTAACATGACTCAGTTAATATATTAATATACACGTCCGACAAAGACAATATTGTATAATTAAATAAATTCAATATACATTAATTAAATATAAATCGTTTATATTCAATTTACGAATTAATCGCTTAATTCATATTAGCCATTATTATTTAATCCGTATTAAATAATTATCTCAACATCGCGTTTGACTAATTACTAGTCAATAACTCCGACTAACTGTTTAGTCAACTTAGGCATCAACATGACTGTATTTTCATACCGTCACATCTCTCAAACGTATCCTAAAGGTGTGACTTTTAGGGACCGATTGATCACCGCCATCTGTATGACAATAACGTCAAACTTATCTAGCAAGCCAACCGTTATTGATAAACGTGGACCAACTGATAATAATACAAAAGTATGCCCTTTGATCCTTTTAGAGATTTATAAGTCCTTGCACTAACTATAGAGGACACCAGCCCCAACAAGCTCCCACTTGTCCGTACAAGTGTACGTGCAATGACGTTATCCGCACTAACTGGAGGACACCAGCTCCAACAAACTCCCACTTGTCCGTACAAGTGTATGTGCGATAACCGATTCTCATATTCATTTAAAAATTTCTCCCACTCAATGTAAAACAATTTGCAGATCTGGATCCGCAAAGGTCGTATTTTACAATCGATCTGTATCAAGAGTGGTTTCTCCGACTAGAGAGTAACTCAACTGATAAAACGAATTCGTATTCGAGCATGGCCATGCATTTCGATTCTGACTCCTCGAGTGGCCCCGAGAAATATCGAGTACGATAAAGGCTGAATATTTCCTTCAACTCGACTCCTTCCGATCTAAGCACAGCATGAAATGACCCAGAAAAAATCTACTTGGCCCCCTGTTACGGATGACCGTGAGAAAGAAACCAAAGTCACCCAAAATCTGCCTTAATCTCAAGAGACAGTCGATAGTCAAAAGAATCGACTCTTAGGATCACCATGGAGGTCCTATCCACGACCCGGCACCGAATGTTATAAAACATTTAGGACTCCACGTCGATGTCACAATTGTGTCCTACGAGATATCCGTATAAATCGCCTCTGTGATTGGTCAGTCAACCTTTTGACTTATGGCTCGTTGAACCCACCATCAACCAACGTCACAAAATAATTACCTTGAGTTATCAGCTCACGTGGGCAATTAAGGACCAAAAATATAATGTTTGTTCAGTTCACTTTGTGGTGTTCAAAATTGTCGTACAAATCCACATGAAAAACAAAATATATAAATATCAAAACGATGATGTCGTATGGAGTACAAACGAGAATGAATCTAATCCATAAAAGAGTACTACAACTCAGGAACACGTTTAATTCCCATGGAATTAACATGCCCTTCATGCTTATCTTGTCGTAATGGTTTAGTGAGAGGATCTGCTATATTATCATCTGTAGCAATCTTTTCTATCACTACCTCCTTTTGCTCCACGTAATCTCGGATTAGATGAGCTTTCCGTTGTACATGCCTAGACTTGTTGCTAGACTTGGGCTCCTTAGCCTGGAAGATGGCACCTCTATTGTCGCAATAGATAGTGATCGGGTCATTCGAACTAGGCACTACAGATAGTCCTTGTAAGAATTGACGCATCCATATCGCTTCCTTTGCAGACTTCCAGGACGCGGCATAGTACTCGGACTCGATCGGTCGTAGAATCTCTTTGTAACACTTTGTTTGGAACTCTTCCGGTGACTGCAGCGCCATTAAGAGTAAAAACGAATCCAGACTGAGATTTGGAGTCATCTCGATCCGTTTGGAAGCTAGCATCTGCGTAACCGGTTGCGCATAGCTTTTGATCGCCTCCATAAGTCAATGCCCAATCTTTAGTCCTCCGTAGGTACTTAAGAATGTTCTTGACAGCCATCCAATGTGATTCACCTGGATTCTGTTGGAATCGACTTGTCATACTCAATGCATATGCCACGTCTGGACGTGTGCATATCATGGCATACATGATTGATCCTATAGCCGAGGCATAAGGAATCCGTGTCATGCGCTCTTTCTCTTCCGGTGTTTCGGTGCCCGAGACTTGCTCAAATGTACCCCCGGAGCCATAGGAAGGAACCCCTTTTGGAGTTAGTCATCTTTGAATCTCTCTAGGATCTTGTCTATGTAAGACTCCGATCGAGAGATAACATCCGACGTGATCTATCTCGATAGATACGGATGCCCAAAATTCTTTGTGCCTCACCCAGATCTTTCATCTGGAAATGGTTCTTCAACCATACTTTTACCGAAGTTAAGAGAGGTATGTCATTCCCAATCAGGAGTATGTCGTCAACATACAATATTAGGAAGACAATCTTGCTCCCACTCGACTTGATATATAGACATGGTTCCTCGACCGATCGAGTAAATCCATTTTCTTTTATCACTTGGTCGAAACGATGATTCCAACTCCTAGAAGCTTGCTTAAGTCCATAAATGGAACGCTTAAGCTTGCACACTTTCTTAGGATGTTCTGGATCGATGAAACCTTCGGGTTGTACCATGTACAACTCTTCCTCCAAAAAACCGTTTAAGAAGGCGGTTTTCACTTCCATCTGCCAAATTTCATAGTCATGAAAAGCGGCAATCGCTAAGATAATCAGAATGGAATGCAGCATGACTACGGGTGCAAAAATTTCATCGTAGTGCAAACCTGGCACTTGGGTGAAACCTTTAGCAACTAGTCGTGCTTTATAGATATCTTGTTGACCTTCCACTGAATGCTTTATCTTGTAAAGCCATTTGCATTGAAGGGGACGAACCTTAGCGAGTAAGTCAACAAGATCCCATACGTTGTTCTCATACATGGAGTCCATCTCGGATTGCATGGCCTCAAGCCATAGCTTTGAGTCGGAACTAGTCATGGCACCTTTATAGGTTGCGGGTTCACTACTCGTTAAGAGCAGAATGTCATCTATGTCATGTTCCTCGACCATACCAATGTATCTATCCGGAGGAATAGAGACTCTTCCCGACCTCCTAGGTTCCTCAGGAATATTCACCGCAGCCGGGATTGAAGGAATTGGTTCCTCCAATGGTTGCTCGGTATTTGGTTCTGGAACCTCCGACAGCTCGAAGGTTCTATCCCTCTTTGCATTCTCGAGAAATTCCTTCCCTAAGAATGTCGCACTAGCCGCAACAAATACACGTTGTTGGGTTGGCGAATAGAAGTAATGACCAAGTGTTCCTTTAGGATAACCTATAAAGTATGTCTTGACCGATCGCGGGCCGAGCTTATCCTCGTGTCTCCACTTGACATAAGCCTCGCAGCCCCAAACCCGTATAAAGGACAAGTTAGGGACCGTTCCCTTCCATAGTTCATATGGAGTCTTGTCACATGACTTTAGACGGACTTCGGTTAAGTATTAGAGAAGGCGACGAGAAGAGCATAACCCCACAATGAGTCGGCAACATGGTGTGACTCATCATGGATCGAACCATATCGAGTAGTGTTCATTTCTCCGTTCGGACACACCATTCAACTGAGGTGTTCCGGTGGAGTTAAGCGTAGGGCAATCACAGTCCTTAAGGTGTTGATCAAACTCGTGAGAAAGATACTCGCCACCACGGTCCGAGCGCAGTGTTTTAATCTTTCTACCCGGTGAGGTTCGTACCCGATTCTGGTATTCCTTGAATTTCTCAAAGGATTCACTTTTGTGCTTCATTAAGTAGACATAGCCATATCTACTTAAATCGTCCGTGAAAGTGATGAAATACCTATAGCCTTCTCGTGCGGTGATTGACATAGGCCCACACACATCCGTATGTATGAGTCCTAATAGGTCAGCAGCGCGCATTCCAACATCTTTGAAGGAAATTCAAGTCATCTTACCGATGAGACATGATTCACACGTGCCAAATGATTGAAAATCAAAGGCCGAGATAGCTCCATTCTTTATGAGCTGTTTTACGCGTTTCTCATTAATGTGTCCCATACGGCGATTGCCATAGGTATGTTTGATCTTTGTCACCGACCTTTAACTTCTTATTCATTACGTGTAATATTTGGTGGTCGATCTAAAACATAAATTCCGTTCATGGACCGCCTTGCCATAAATCATATCGTGTAATGAGAAAATGCAAGAATTATTCTCTATTACAAATGAAAAACCAAGTTTGTCAAGTGCAGAAAGTGAAATAATGTTTTTAGAAAGACTGGGTACATAATAGCAGTTATGTAAAAATAACTCAAATCCGCTAGGAAGCTGGATCACGTATGTTCCCCTCGAGACGGCAGCCACTCGTGCTCCATTCCCGACACGCAGGTCCACCTCACCCTTTACGAGGGGTTCGATGTTTGAGCCCCGCACATGATTACACGAGATGAGAACCACAACCAGTATCTAGTACCCAAGTTCCGTAACTTGCGTGGTTAATCTCAATGATATGAATAAAAGAAGAAGAAGAAGAAGACATACCAACAGGTTTAACGCGACCTGCTTTTATGTCCTCATGGTAAACAGGACATGTACGCCTCCAATGCCCAGTCTTGTGGCAGTGATGGCATTCCATGTTTTCGGTCTTGCTCTTTGTCGCGCCTGATGAGTTACTTGCCTCACCAGGCCCAATCTTACCTGATCCCGACTTCTTAAACTTCTGTTTGCCTACCGCTAGGTCTGCCTGAGCTTTGCCCTTACCCTTGCCCTTGTTTGACACAACGAGAACATCCTGTTTCAAGCTCCCACTGAACTTCATGTCCTTCTCGGTCTGTACGAGAAGGGAGTGTAGTTCATGAGGACTTTTCTTCAAATCATTCATATAGTAATTCGCTCTAAAGAGTGCAAAACCATCATGGAGTGAATGAAGCATGCGGTCAATCATGATGTTCTCGCTGATTTTACAATCAAGCGCCTCCAGTCTCTCGACATTCTCAATCATGCTGAGAATGTGTGGGCTAACCGGTTGGCCCTTCTGGAGTCTCACATCAAAGAAGCGAGTGGTATGCTCATAGGTCACGATTCTCGGTGCTTTCGAGAATTCCTTGGTGAGCGTGGTGAAAATCTTGTTTGCACCTTGGGCTATGAAGCGTTTCTGCAAATTGGATTCCATTGCAAAAATGAGTACGTTTTTAATCGCACCCGCTTCCATGACGAAGTCGCTATACTTAGAGACTTCGTTAACTCGAGCTGTGGGGCCTGGGGCTGGCGGGAGGGGCTCAGTCAGATACTTGAGCTTCCGTCGGCGGTGGCGGCGCATTCCGTAATGCCGCCTCCCATTCCGTGAAGTTTGATCCATCATTCTTGATCTAGTAGGCGATTCATCCGATTCATAAAGATCCGAAGCCAGGACTCACGGTCCAATGTGGCACTTGGCATTGGGTCATCGAGGATGCCAGCCATTATGTTATTAGCAGTTTAAAAAACGTGATCTACGCTGAAAAGAAAGAAAAACAAAACGAAATAAGCAACTCATCGAGGTGATTTAAGTCTATTTAAAATTCATTTTAATTGTGTAGACTCATTGCACTTGCATAATTGATCTCCCTCAAGAATAATACAAGTGATCCCAAGACTCAATTTCCGTAAATTGATAAGCCAACTGTTTAGCTAGTTCTTCCGTAAGAACTCTTGGTCGATAGATTTCCGTAAATCCTATCTATAGTCCACCATAATCACAGGATCGTACGAGTGACCATAGTGTTGAGATGAAATAAGTCAATCAGTACCAACTTACCCGACGTAGAAGGGGTCATATTATGCCTACCGACGAAGAAGGGATTCATTGGAGTTTGACCTATAAAGACTATTCTCAATTTTTGGTTATACGAGGAAGATCCCATCAACTTAGTTTTAATTCATTTTAAGTGAACGAATAACTAGCATTACGTGAATGAATTAACTTAGATGATGGCTTAAAAACGTGTGACATAAGAATGTCATAGAAAACTAACGCGTAACCTCTATATGAGTCAGTTTTCATGCAATTATTAGGTGGTTTGGTTTTACGCGGAATATGATGCAAATAATCGTTACAAAAAAATAAAAGAATGCAAAAACGTAAATAAAAATTCCTAGTGTGGCCTATCCTAGTAAAAAGAACATAATACAACTTTGGAATCCACCGTTGGACCCGAGAAGCTTGTCTTGATGTTCCATCTTTGTCCATGCAGCGGGAGTGAGCATCCGATCTCCATCTTTGGTCTTCTCAAAAATTACAATTAAAATTTACAAAATATAAACCTATTTACATTCTAAATAAAAACTGTAATTACAAGTGAAAAATCCAAAACGGAGATGCGAGATCTCAAAATACAACCAAGACCGTGTTCCATCATTACGGTAACACGTTCTACTAAGGCCACACTAAGTTACAACTGTTTGTAAATAAAATAAATACGTAATTAAAAGCATTCAAGGCATTCAACAATAACGATAAATAAAATGCATCAACTAAAACAAATTTATTCGTGACATAATTCCGTAATTATGTTAAATTTATCCAAACCACCTTTTAACGATTAAAATTATGTGACAAAACTGCTTCTATCAACTTAATTTTAATCCATTACAATCCGTTACTTTAAATTCGCTTTAAAATAACTATATGGTACGTGAGTGAACCGTTTCACTATCAAGCGAGTGTACAACATCCGTATGATGTACATATTATGGCCAAAAGAAAATTTAAAACAAAAGAAATAAATTTTACACGCTGCCAGAACAAAATTCCTCGATCGAGACACTAGAGTCCTCGATCGAAGAACAAAAGGGCTCGATCGATCGAATCGTTAGTCGATCGAGAGGTGTGCTAAACAGAAGTGCTCGATCGTAGGCGGTGGTCGATCGAGGACTTCATATCAGAAACAACTGTTCGATCGAGTACGAGGGCTTCTCGATCGAGCAGTCAGGGTTTAAAAGGTGGTCGATCGAGTAAAGCAAGAACTCGATCGAGCAAAAACAAGACAGAAAATCTCTCGATCGAGTGGAAACATGCTCGATCGAGAACAAGACATTTCTGAAAACTTAAAACCCTCGTGAAACATTTGTCAAAACAAAACCAATGGTGATTTTGATCTAAAACGTATAAAATCAAAACAACAATTTGACAAAGCCTTAACATATTGCTATAATTTCTGTATAAAATAACAAAATGCAAAAATGAATTGAAAACAAAATCAGCCGTGTAAAAAGCCGCACGGTTTTCAATGCACAAAATCATCATTTCAAGATCGTTTTATGAAAAACAACATGAAAAATTTACGTGGCCTCGCTCTGATACCACTTGTAGGGAAATATCCGTAAAATTCCCTTATAATTAAGGATTATAACGCAAATTTAACATGTGAATATGGTCATAAACGAAATTACAATAGAAACGATTAAGGTATAAGAATCAACCTCGGGTCCTTGTGAATGCGGCCTAAGAACAGAAATCAAAGTAGATTTCCTCCTAATCGTTGCACCCAAGACCGTCTGAGACTATGCCCCTTGTGCTAGAAAGTATTCTCTAATTGCCTTGCAATATTGAGAGAATTGTTGTGAGTTTTGCTAGATGTGAGATCTAGGTTTCAGAGGAAATTTTTCCAAAACCCTAGTTTTGTTTCAAATGAATCAGTTAGGGCAAAAGGAGAGAGGCTCTCTCCTTTTGTCTTGTTCGGCCAAACCGAGAGCCTAGGGGAGGGAGTGGGCTTTCACTTCCTCCTTATTTTAACTCGTAGTCCAGCTCGAAATTACTAAAATCTATATGACGGGTTTTCAATTATAAATCGTCATTGGTTATCGGTTATTAACGTATCAACTGGTAACATGACTCAGTTAATATACTAATACACGTCCGACAAAGACAATATTGTATAATTAAATAAATTCAATATACATTAATTAAATATAAATCGTTTATATTCAATTTACGAATTAACTGCTTAATTCATATTAGCCATTATTATTTAATCCGTATTAAATAATTATCTCAACATCGCGTTTGACTAATTACTAGTCAATAACTCCGACTAACTGTTTAGTCAACTTAGGCATCAACATGACTGTATTTTCATACCGTCACATCTCTCAAACGTATCCTAAAGGTGTGACTTTTAGGGACCAGTTGATCACCGCCATCTGTATGACAATAACGTCAAACTTATCTAGCAAGCCAACCGTTATTGATAAACGTGGACCAACTGATAATAATACAAAAGTATGCCCTTTGATCCTTTTAGAGATTTATAAGTCCTTGCACTAACTGTAGAGGACACCAGCCCCAACAAGCTCCCACTTGTCCGTACAAGTGTACGTGCAATGACGTTATCCGCACTAACTGGAGGACACCAGCTCCAACAAGTAGACCTCACTCGATCTAGTTAGGAAGCTATGACGTCGGGATGTGGAAAAATTTCTGCAGATACTCGACGAAATAGCGCCTACTCGATCGAGTAGGGTGGTACTCGATCTAGTACCCTAGACACTCGATCGAGTAGGGTGGTACTCGATCTAGTACCCTAGACACTCGATCGAGTAGGTTACTGTACAGTGAATCTTACGGGTTTCTTAAAACCCCTATTCTTTCTATTCTTCTCATTCTTCTTCTATATTTCAAAAACCTAAGCCTAATTCCTCTCAAAACCTTTCCTCATCCTGTGTTGGTGGTGATTCTTGGGGTTGATTTCTTTGTTTAATTTCGTTTCTTTACTTTGCTACTCAATCAAGGTATGCTTTTCTTCCTAATTTACATGATTTATTGATTTGAATGTGTTAGAATGGTGAAACAATCTGAAATTTTCGATTCACATGGATAGATTATTGCTTTTAATTGTTGTAATAGGATTCACATGCTTCCCTTGTATGATTGTTGGTGATTAATTGCTGTAAATTAGACTAGAAATTGCAAAATGGAAACCGAAATTTCTAGGGTTTACAAAAATCGAAATTGATTTTGATTGTTTTACAATGATTAGATGATGGAATTGAGTCCTATGTATTGTTTATATCATGTTGAAGGATGGATTTTGATGATTTTCACCTTAAAAAGTTGCCTTAAAACTCCATCTTAAAAGTGCCCCAAGAGGAAATTCGTTTGTTATATCTGAAATTTGGTGTTGTATATGATTGTTTAAGTAAAGGTTAAACTTCAGTATGATAGTAGGGATGATGAATGATGAAGAATATGTCAAAATTGTTACAGCTGTAGAGACCGTCTGAAAAGTTTAATTAAGTTGTTGTTCCTAATATTGAAGGTTGATGATGATATGTTCTAAGTTACCTTTCCATGAGCTTGTTCAAATGCTTCACATGTTGTTAAGTGTGTGTATAGAGTAACATGAGAATCATGCTAGGATGTTAGAATTTGTTGAGCATGTGTATTCACCATGATAATTTTTTCACAATTGTGGTTTATGAGTAGCTGTAAACTGAGTTTATATATCAAATTTGGGAAATTGCTGGTGAATGTGTGTACCTAGCTGAGTATTCAAAGTTAATGGCATGAATTATGTGCTTCACATGTCGAAGTTGTTGGTAAATTTGTGTACCTAGCTGGGTATGTAAAGTCCAAATTACATGAAGTATATGCTTTACGTGTTTATGAAAGTTGCTTAAGTCATGTGCTGAACACAGATGACGAGACCGAGTGTAGGAACCCGTCAAAGTAAACGGGGGAGGGTTACTCAACCTGAGATTGGGGAAGGGAGTGGACACGTGGTACCCGCAGTTCTGGAGTACCCTTCTGTTGTTTTTGTCGATTTCAAACAGCGAGAGCGTTTTGTAGTTTTGCAAAAACGCAAAATGAGACCGACGAGGTGTATAAATACTACTTTGTTGGAGGATTTGGAGATAGAGACGGATGTCCGTCACATTTTTGAGACTTTGGGCCTTATTGGGTTGTATAGGCTGAGGAAACACTCTTATCCTTTTCTTACCTTGGAGTTTATGAGCTCCTTTAGCTATGACCCAGCGGCCCAGACCGTTGAGTTTAGGTTGATGAATACCAGTTTTCTGTTGACTATCGATCTGTTTGCGTCTCACCTTGGGTTAGCCAAGCCTCCCAAGGATTCTATCACTGATATTCCTGCTGAGTGCGGTGTCTGCCGCCTAATGCCTTGTCTGACTGGAAACCAACTCCTACCTCAAGTAACATGTTAATTAATGACATTCAGCATGTTACCTTGAGGGTCTTTCTCCGTTCTCTTTCGAACCTCCTTTATGATAGACCGGATATCATTAAACTGAATAATCATGAAGTGTTGCTTCTGATGTCTTACTTCAACCCAGAGCGGGCCAGGAAAGTGGTCTTTAATGCTCCTTCCATGGTTTGTGCTGCCCTTGCCTTGATGGCTACTGCCTCTTCCCGGTACTTGAGTTGTGGCGCTATCGCCACTCGGTTAGCTGAAAAGCTAACCTCTTCTGAGGCTTCTTCGGAGTACGTGCCTCTAGCTACCCCAATGCCCACTATGAACCGTGACTACTATCTCGACTTTAAATGGTTGAGGACCTTGGCTGGCGGTGGCCTAGCTTGGAGGGTGTGGGGCATGAGTTGGATGAAAATTCCAACTCCTGAGCACCTCCCACCGACGGAGCCCTTAGAGCCGGTGGTAGTGACTGTGAACTCTGATGATGATGAGGAGGAGGAGGAGGAGGAGGAGGATGTTGATAGACCCCGCCAGCTGCAGACATACCTCATCGACGACACGATTCTCGAAGTGATGCCAGAGCCGAAGAAGGGCGAGAATGCGGCGGTTGTGGTGGTCGAGAGACCTAGGTTGGGGAGAGGACCCCGTCGAGTGAGGGAGAGGACCTCGGAGACTAGGCCACGGCCGGTAGCACCACAGCAGCAGCAGCATCCTTTTCCGTGCTACCCTTACCTCGATACCCTGGAGACGCGATCCAGCTACTTGGCGGAGAGAGTGTCATCTACTTTGACACTCAGGAACATGCACGAGATGGCGTACACTCAGGGGATAGGGACCGCATCCGGTTTGGTGGAGTGGAGTTGGGGACTACACAGGGGTTTTCCACTCCTACGGGGTGGATCAGTCGACGTGGGGGACACCTCAGTCCTTTGCCTACGGTGGCTTGACCCCATGGTACGTGAGTCCGGGAGCCGGAGCAGGAGTAGATGCGGGGATTGGGTCATCGGGAGCGGGTACTTCTGGAGGTGGTGGTGATGATGAGGTGATGGTAGAGCGAAGAGCAGCAGGAGGAGTGATGCTCCTTGTTTTATCTTTCTTTATGGTCGTTGGTTTTAGATGTTGGTAGCATTGTTAGATGTTGGTAGTTGTTTTCGTTGAGACTTGGTTTATGGACTTGTATTGTTGGACATAAGGCTGGATTTGATATTTTGACCTTGTTGCAGGATGTTGGGAGTCGGGGAGTCATCCCGACTCGAGTTACATGACGACTATGTATATGTATGTTGATTTATGGCAAATTTTATAAGGCAACTTGGCATGTAGGTACTCGATAGAGTACCCCGTACTCTATCGAGTAGCTGCAGGAAAGAGGGATAAAAAGCATTCTGATCTTTGGGCTACTCGATCGAGTAGCCAAGACACTCGATCGAGTAGCATGGCACTCGATCGAGTACCACTACATACTCGATTGAGTAGCACTGTTAAGGAGGTTTTCGAAAATTAAAAGTGTGCAATTGTTTTATAATTGCAAGTTTGATGTTTAATGTAGTTATTAGTGCGTAGTAACACCTATGAACCGTTAATTTCATATGTTGGACGTCAAGTTTCGGTTTTATATGCATATCTGTAAAAAGTAGTGAAGTGGTGACGGTCTCTTGTTGTTTTAATATTACATATGCGATATTTCTATTGCTCCATTGAAGTTACATCTCTTCATACGTTTGTGCATACGATATTAGCGTGCTTTATCGACGGAGGCTAGTTATTCCGGTGGTTTATGTATGATTGATCGGTCCGTTTCGTGTTCACAATTGAATAGATGTTGTCGTTAGGTCACGTCCGAATCAAAACACAATTTATAGCTACACAAACAACTCTACAATTAGTAAAGAGGCAAGTAAAGGTCGGATCTCAAGGGACGGGAATTGAGATGAGATTTCTATTGAAACTATTGGTGTCTTAGGGGTGTTACAATTTGGGTTGATGTAGAAGGTCACTAACTAAATAGCAATGAAAATAAATAAGCAAGATGAATTAAAAGGGTTGTAAACAATTGATAAAAAGCACTAGGGTGTCATGAGGTCATAGGGGAATCATGGGAATTGATCATACAAACATGTTCTTAAATTATAAGCAAGCAATTATTGTTGTGATGGATTGAGTTGGGTTATATCTTACAATCCTAGGAAAGTTTGGGTCCCGGAGCCGAATCGATTAGATTGTACAACACCTACAAGTCGACTTAATCTTCCCTACTCAACAACATGCATGGTCTAATGAGACTCGAGTTGGTTTATGTCTTACAAGTCTCATTGAAAAGATAGGTGATGGGTAAAAAATGCAAGGATTTATAGGCTCACATTTCATCAAACATAACATGTGAATGAGTTGAGATCAAAACAAGCAAGCAAATAAACCATGAAAGCATATTAATTTAAGCATGAATCATTCCCCATGTTGGTTTCCCCTAATTACCCATTAACCCTAGCTAGGTCACTACTCACTCATTATCATGTTGATCATGCTAGCAAGGTTGTCAATCATACCAACAAGAGGAAACATGATGAATAAATGAAAGTAATTAACAATAATTAAAAAAAGGATTAAGAGAATTATACCTACTAATGATTCCAATAATAAAGCAAAGAATAAAAGAAGTGCTTGATGCTTGATTGAGAGGTTGTCAATCTCCCAATAATAACCCAAATAATCTTCAATTACCCAAAATAAAGGATGAACAAAAGAGAGATTAAGGAAATAAAACTTGTATTAAAACTTGATTAATTGTTGATTACAAAACTAAAGAGAGATTTGATTGATATTAACTACCCTAATAATTGATAAGAAGAACATGCTCTTCTAATTAGACTAATGGGGTATTTATAGTGGAAATTAGGTGGATGCATTAGGGTTAACTAAGGGCTACACTAGTAATTACACTTTTTAGATTGAGCAGGGAGAAGCCGGTATTTTTCGAAGGAAGGGCTTCTTTCTTTGTAGTTTGGAGAAGACGAAATTTCGCTGTACTGGAATCCGGGCGTATTGGTGTCGGGACGGGCGGATTCAGGCGGGGGAAGACGGGCGTCTTCAAGGGAATCCGGCTGGATTCTCTGGTGGCTGCTGCCCGGGCGTCTTTGAAGGAAGACGCACAGATTGTGCTTGTGGAGGACGGGCGGATTCAGGACAATCCGCTCGGATTGTAGCTCAGCATTATTTCTTCTTGTTTTCTTCCCTTTTCTTCATAAAATCCTTGGGGATTTCCTCGGGGATGCAACGATCCTTTCTCAACATTGCTCATCTACTATCATATGTACAAAGGCCTTCTAATCTTGTCTCTCCTTGATGCTTGGTCATTGAATTCAATCAATTTAGTCTCGTTTTGCCATGAAAATGCAAGATTTGCACTCCTTTCCTACCAAGGGATCAAAATCTCAAAGAATATGCAAAACAAAGAACTAAAGACAATAAATGACCCAAATATGCACTAAAAAGCATGGGAACAAGGCTAATTCGGGGGCTAAATATGCGCTAATTATGGTCACATCATTGATTTATAATTTAACGAGTATATGCCTAGCGAGTAATGTCCATAATAAATAATATGTTTCTAATTCATGTTATGAAGCAAGTAATAGGTAATATGTGTTGTAATTTTTGGTGGTGAACTTTGGGGACGAAGTTCCTTTTTAGAGGGGAAGAGTAATGTCGCAAAATAAAAAGGCTAATTTTGAAGTTATGTTGTTGTTCGTTTATAATGTTTTGTTGTTTAATTACAAAATTTTATAGTACTTTGATCACATTACTTATATGAAGTGTAAGTAGTTACTTTAGTTCATTAAAGTGAATGTGATAGTATGTTTTAAAGGACAGTCATAAGGAGATAGTTGTGGTGCAATGTGGCGTAATAGAATCGCGTTGTTAAGTAACATGGTGGTATTAGTTGTGCGGCATGAAGTTGACAAGAGATATGTTTCGGGTTGATAGTTGTTATCATATGATGGGTGATGGTTGTTTGTGCTGATTTGTATTGCGAGGTTGATATTTTATATATGATAGTTTGTAAGAGTAGAGGTATACATATAGAGTGACAGTTAATGATGACAATGTTTACATGATAGTTGTAAGAGTCGGTTTGAATAGAACGTTAAGACGGTGATGATGATGACATGGGGGATGGTATTTCCGGGGAGTAATGACTCGAGTAGGAAGAATGGTGATGTCGTGTTTTTTCGTGTCTTGTGTGTTGAGATAGGTGAGTTGAACTTCGGGGATGAAGTTCTTTTAAGGGGGGAAGACTGTAATACCCGCCCTTTTAGAGACCCTTTGACCAGAGTTGAGTGACCTTGGGAGCGGGAGTAGTCTTAGAAATGCGTGCCAAAACTATCTTGGGTTACGTGTTAAGAGTGGTACTCGATAGAGTAGAGGCTACTCGATCGAGTAGCTAGGTTACTCGATCGAGTAGGGGGCCACTCGATCGAGTATGTTGGGTACTCGATCGAGTACCGAGTTTTCAGCGAGGGTTTTATATCGCGTTTTGTTATATCCGCAAATCATTTCTGCCACTTTCCTCCTATCCTTCAGTCGCCTCTTTCCCTTCCCTTCACCATGAAACCTCTATGGAAGCCTTTTGAAGATCCTAGTGCCTTAGGAGAGCGTCACTTGAGTCGGGTAGCGGTCTTTTGCCGGGTTTCTCCTTATAGGTATGTCATAATCATCATCCGTATCCTCATCTTTGCAGTTAGGGTTTGCTTGGTAGTAATAGATGTTGTATTATGGTTATAGGCATTGCTTGATTGCTGGATATGTTGTATGTCGGCATGGAATGGTTGCAGTTGCTTAAAGGTAGGTTCGCCTACTCAGTTTCTATAGATAGTCTAGTGTGTCGGTTGTTGTGGTTATATTGTGATTGCTTAACATCGTAATTGTATTGTGACAGTTGTGATTGTGGCTGTTGTCTTTGGTTCTCGAGATGCATTCTCGGCTGAGTGGAGTCACTTGCGGGAGTAGCTTCACGCCCTAGTTTCGCCTCCTGTGGAACCCGCCACAGGAGGGATGTGCACATTAATGGACAGGGTTATCGCTCGATATGATGAGCGGGGCTTAGGTGGGAACGGCTGCGGTCCCCAACTGGCAGGGCTGGTCCAGTGGACAGTCGGTGACAGAGGTTGGTTGGATTAGTGTGATTGTGTGTGTGTTTGATAGCGTTGTATTGTGTTGATAGTTTTATTGTTGTTGTCGTATCTTATCTCAGTACTGACCTTGTGTGGTTGTTTGTTTGTTATGTGTCTGCCGTGATCCCTTATGGTGAGCAGTCGGTCTTAGCAGGTGTTGATGTTGTTGATAGCTGGAGTCCGGCCAGGGATGAGTCTTCACGAGATTCGATAGCTTTAGAGTGTACCTTTGAGTTGTATCTTTATATTATTTGTTGGTTTAAATCACTTGTAATATAACATAATAGTTCTCTTATCGATATTTGATAATTACTATCCTCGGGCAACCGAGATGGTAACGCCCTTATATGCTAAGGAAGGCCTAGTTAAGGCTCCTCTGAATATGGGGGTGTTACATAAAGGTAAGGGCAAGGCTCATAGCGACCTAGCTGTAGGTAAGCCAAAGTTTAAAAAGCCAAGAAACGGTAAGAGTGCGCCTGGTGAGACTAGTGGCTCATAGGGCAAGGCAAAGAGCAAGGGCGGTGACATTGAGTGCCACCTTAGTCATAAGACTGGACATTGGAGGAGGAACTGTCTCGTGTACCATGAGGAAATCAAAGCAGGCCGCGTCGTTCTTGTTGGTATGTCATCTTATATTCACATGATTGAGATTAACCATGCAAGTTTCGGAACTTGGGTACTAGATACTGGTTGTGGTTCTCATCTGTGTAATCATTTGCAGGGTCTAAAGAACATCATACCTCTCGAAAAAGGTGATGTGGACCTGCGAGTCGGGAATGGAGCACGAGTTGCTGCTGTCTCGAAGGGAACATACGTAATCCAACTCCCTAGTGGTTTTGAGTTATTTTTATATAATTGTTACTATGTATCCAGTTTTTCTAAGAACATTATTTCAGTTTCCGTACTTGCTAAAGACGGTTTTGCATTTTCAATAAAGGATAATAGCTGTATTTTCTCTTTCAATGAAATGATTTATGGCAAAGCAGTTTCCATGAATGGAATTTACATCTTAGACCAAACCACGGAAGTATTACACGTGAATAATAAGAAAATAAAGGTTGGTGACAAAGATCAAACCTATCTATGGCATTGTCGAATGGGACACATAAATGAGAAACGCGTGAAGAAACTCGTCGATAATGGGACTATTCCCGCATTCAATTTTTCTACATATGGCACGTGTGAATCATGTCTCATTGGCAAGATGACTCGAATTTCCTTCAAAGTTGTTGGAATGCGCGCTAGTGACCTATTAGGACCCATACATACTGATGTTTGTGGACCTATGTCAATTACCGCTAGAGATGGCTATAGATATTTTATCACTTTCACGAACGATTTAAGTAGATACGGATATGTCTACTTAATGAAGCATAAAAGTGAGTCCTTTGAGAAATTCAAGGAATACCAGAACAGGGTACAGAACCAACTGGGTAGAAAGAATAAAGCACTCCGTTCAGATCGGGGTGGCGAATATCTTTCAAATGAGTTTGATCAACACCTGAAAGACTGCCGAATCGTTTTGCAGTTAACTCCACCTGGAACACCTCAATTGAATGGTGTGTCCGAACGGAGAAATCGAACCTTACTTGATATGGTTCGATCCATGATGAGTCACACGGTAGTGCCTGATTCATTATGGGGTTTTGCTCTTTGTCATTTGCTCTTATACTTAACCGAAGTCCGACTAAAGTTGTTGACAAGACTCCATATGAAATGTGGAAGGGAACGGTCCCTAACTTGTCCTTTATTCGGGTTTGGGGCTGCGAGGCTTATGTCAAGTGGAGACACGAGGATAAGCTCGGCCCGCGATCGGTCAAGACATACTTTATAGGTTATCCAAAAGGAACATTTGGTCATTACTTCTATTCGCCCACCGAACATCGAGTTTTTGTTTCGGCTAGTGCGACGTTATTAGAGAAAGAATTTCTCGAGAACAAGACGAGTAATAGAACCTTCGAGCTGTCGGAGATTCCAGAACCAACAACCGAGGAACGGATGGAGGAAGTTGTTCCTCCAACTGATGACACGGTTCATATTCCTGAGGAAACTAGGAGGTCGGGTAGAGTCTCTAATCCTCCGGACAGATACATTGGTATGGTCGAGGAGAATGACGGTTGACTTCTAGAAAGTAATGAACCCGCAACCTATAAAGGTGCTATGGCATGTTCCAACTCAAAGCTATGGCTCGAAGCCATGCAATCCAAGATGGACTCCATGTATGAGAATAACGTATGGGATCTAGTTGATTTACCTAATAAGGTAAAACCTCTACAGTGTAAATGGCTTTACAAAATAAAGCATTCTGTAGACGCGCAACCAGATACCTATAAGGCACGACTTGTGGCAAAAGGTTTCACTCAAGTGCACGGATTGCATTATGATGAAATTTTTGCACCTGTTGTCATGCTACGTTCCATTCGGATAATCTTAGCGATTGCCGCATTTCATGATTATGAAATTTGGCAAATGGATGTGAAAACTGCCTTCTTAAATGGTTATTTGGAGGAAGAGTTGTACATGGTGCAACCCGAAGGTTTCATAGATCCTGAACATCCTAAGAAAGTATGCAAGCTTAAGCGTTCAATTTATGGACTTAAGCAAGCTTCTCGGAGTTGGAATCATCGTTTTGACCAGGTGATAAAAGAGTATGGTTTCACTCGATCGGTCGAGGAACCATGTTTATATATCAAGTCGAGTGGGAGCAAGATTATATTCTTGATATTGTATGTCGATGACATACTCTTGAATGGGAATGACATTCCTCTCTTATCTTCGGTTAAAGAATGGTTGAAGAACCATTTCCAGATGAAAGATCTGGGTGAGGCACAACGCATTTTGGGAATCCGTATCTACCGAGATAGATCACGACGGACGTTATCACTTAGTCAGGAGTCTTATTTGGATAAGATTCTTGAGAAGTTCAGCATGACCAACTCCAAGAAGGGGAACCTTCCAATGACGATCGGGATACGATTGAGCAAGTTTGATCACCCACGACGCTTTGAAGGGTTGAACGCATGAGTCGTATTCCTTATGCATCTGCAATAGGATCGATCATGTATGTCATGATATGCACACGTCCAGACGTGGCATATTCATTGAGTATGACGAGTCAGTACCAAGGCAATCCAGGCGAAACACACTGGATAGCTGTTAAAAACATCCTCAAGTACCTACGGAGGACTAAGTATTGGGTATTGACTTATGGAGGAGATACTAAGCTATGCGCAATCGGTTACGCAGATGCTAGTTTCCAAACGAATCGAGATGATTCAAATTTTCAGTCTGGGTTCGTCTTCAATCTTAATGGTGTTGCGGTCAACTGGAAGAGTTCCAGACAGAGTGTTGTAGCAGATTCTACTACTGAATCGTTGAATTATGATAAGCATGTAGGGCACGTTATTTCCGTGGGAATTAAACGTGTTCCTGAGTTGTAGTAGTTGATTATGGATTTGATACATTATCGTTTCATATACTATTTATAACTTCATCGTTTTAATATATAATATTTTGTTTTTCATGTGGATTCTACTGACAACATTGAACGCCACAAAGTGAACTGAATTACATTATATTTATTTGGTCCGTAATCGCCAATGTGAGCTGATAACTCCGGCTATTATATTGTGCAGTCGATTGATGGTGGATTCAACGAGCCATAAGTCAAGCAGTTGACTGATCGATCACAGATGCGAGATTATAACGATACCTCGTAGGACAAATTTTTTTGTGACAACGTAATGGAGTCCTAAATGTTTAAAAACATTCGGTGCCGGGTCGTGGATTGGACGTCCATTGTGTTCCTAGAGTCGATTCTTTTGACTATCGACTATCTCTTGACATTAAGGCAGTTTTTGAGTGACTTTGGTTTCTTTCTCACGATCTGCCGTAAATGGAGGCTAAGTAGATTTTTTCTGGGTCATTTCATACTGTGCTTACATCTGCAGGAATCGAGTTGAGGAAAATATCCAACCCTTATCAGGTATAGTTATTTCTCAGGGCCACTCGAGGAGTTGTAACTGAAATGCATGGCCATGCTCGAATGATGATTCGTTTATCAGTTAAGTTACTCTCTAGTCGGGGAAACTACTCTTGATACAGATCGCTTGTAAAATACGACCTTTGTGAATACGGATTTGCAAATTGTTTTACATTGAGTGGGAGAAATTTTAGGATATGAGAATCGGTTATCGCACATACACTTGTGAGGACAAGTGGGAGTTTGTTGGAGCTTGTGTCCTCCACAAATTAGTGTGATAACATTTGTAAATCTCTTACAGGTTCACAAGGGTATACATCGTATTTTAATCAGTTGATTAACGAATACCTAATAACGGTTGGCTTGCTAGAAAGTTTGACGTTATTATCATACAGATGGCGGTGATCAACTGGTCCCTAAAGGTCACACCTATAGGATGTGTTTGAGAGATGTGGTTATAGAAATATGATCACACTGATGCCTTATATGACTAAACAGTTAGTCAATGTGTTGATGAGATAATTATTTAATGAAGATTAAATAATATTAGTTGAGACGAATTAACTGTCAATTCGTAAATTGAATATAATAAGTTATATTTAATTAAATGTATGTAATGTTAGTTTGGACGAATTAATCTGTTAATTTGTAATTAAATGTAATCGGTTATATTTAATATCAACAAGATGAATGTGTCATAGTGGTAATAGTGAGGGTACTCAAACCAAGAGGTCATGGGTTCGATCCTCACTAGATGACAATTTACACATTTTATACAGTTTTGGAATAACCGAAAATAAGAAGAAAATTATCATCTTATTTTCGGATATGGGCCGAGAAAAATAAAAAAAAAGAAAATCTTACCCTAATCCATTCCTATACACGGTTTATAGGGGAAGGGGGAGAGCATTTTCTAACCTAATTTTTCCTAAGCCATTCTTGCCTCCCTCTCATCAGAAAAAAACACAAAAACCTAAAATTATTTAGTTAATTTTTGGATCGATTCTAGCATAATAAAAAGGCATATCTCATATCGTCTTGGGTGCAACTAATAGGCGAATATCAACTTTGATATTGTTCTTAGGCCGTTTTTGCTAGGACCGAAGGTTATTTCTTAATCCTTTATGTTTTTGTTTATGCAATTTAATTTTATGACTAGTATTCATCACTTTATGATTCGTTATAATCCTTAAATTAAAGGGATGCATACAGATATGTCCCACACTTTGCAATACATGTTTCTCGAAGGAAACCAACTTCCTAAGTCCAATTATTATGCTAAGAAGTTGTTGTGTCCCTTAGATGTAGGGTACATAAAGATAGACGCATGTCCAAATGATTGCATACTATATCGAAATGAGTATGTTGATTTACATAAATGTCCTCGTTGTGGTAAATCACGCTACAAGTTGGGAGATGGGATTTTGTTTGATACAAGTAGGAAGTATCCTTCGGAAAATATTCTATGGTATCTTCCAATAATACCACGTTTGATACGCTTGTTTTCAATCAAGAAACATGCAAAACTTTTAAGGTGGTACATGGATCGGAGGAAGAAAGATGGAAAGCTAAGACATCCCGCTGATTCTCCTCAGTGGGAGATTATTGATGACAAGTATCCTGAATTCAAAAATGAAGTTAGAAATTTAAGATTGGGATTTAGCACGGATGGAATGAATCCATATGGCAGTTTGAGTAGTTTACACAGCATATGGCCAGTTTCTTTAGTGATTTATAATCTACCCCTATGGTTATGCATGAAGCGCAAGTACATGATGTTGTCACTTCTAATATCAGAGCCTAAACAGCCAGGAAATGACATAGATGTGTACCTTGCGCCACTCATTGATGATCTTAAGAAGTTGTGAGATGAAGGTGTAACAGTGTTCGATGCGCATGCTGATGAGAACTTCACGTTGCGTGCAATGCTCTTTTGTACCATCAATGACTTTCCGGCTTATGGTAATTTGTCGGGTTATAAAGTTAAGGGAAAAAAGCCCTGCCCTATATGTGAGGATGACATGAAGTCAACGTATTTGACACATTCTAGAAAATATGTCTACTTGGATAATCGGAAGTTCCTGAAACGCTTTCACCCTTATCGTAAGAAGAAATTACCATTCAATGGAAAAGTTGAGGAAGAAGTAACTCGCAAACCATTAAGTGGAAAAGAGGTTTATGAGCGGGTCAAAGATGTTGAAACGGTTTATGGTAAGTTCGTGAAGCCAAAAGAGTCTGAAAGTCTTTGGAAGAAGAAGTCTATATTTTGGAAACTTCCATATTGGCAAGACTTACCGGTACGACATTGTCTTGATGTGATGCACATTGAGAAGAATGTGTGTGATGCGCTTTTGGGGACATTACTCAACTTTACCGGGAAGTCAAAAGATGGCTTGAAGGTGCGCAAGGACTTGATGGAAATGAAGATTCGAACAAATTTATGGCCAGTTGAGAAGAATATTCAAACAAAGGGAAAAAGTCCATCCTTTTATCTTCCACCAGCTTGTTATACCCTATCTACAGTAGAAAAGTGATTATTTTGTGAGTGCTTATATGGGATAAAGGTTCCTACAGGGTACTCGTCTAATATAAAAAGGCTTGCATCCAAGACTGATTTTAAGTTAGGGGGCATGAAATCCCATGATTCTCATGTCATGATGCAATTGTTTTTACCCATCGCAATTCGTGGAATATTGCTGAAACATGTGAGGAAGGCCATTACTAAATTTTGTTCATTTTTTAATATAATATGTAGTAAGGTGGTTGACGCGGAGATGCTAGATGCACTACAAGTTGATGTTACTGAAACACTTTGCCAATTTGAGATGTATTTTCCACCATCTTTTTTTGACATTATGATCCATTTAATTTTACATCTTGTCCATGAGATCAAGTTGTGTGGTCCAGTATTCTTGAGATAGGCATATCCTTTTGAAAGACACATGGATACTTTGCAAGATAAGGTTAGAAATCTAGCTCGACCAGAAGCTAACATTATTCAAGGCACTGTTAGTAAGGAGGTAATTGAGTTTTGTAGTGAGTTTGTGAGCAAACTTCATCCTATTGGTCTTCCGAGATGTAAAGATGATGGAAGGTTTGAAGGTAAAGGTCTTGTTGGCACCAAAGTGATCTCACCTCCATCAGATCTAATAAATAAGGCACACCTATACATATTGCAGCACAGTGATGAGGTGCAACCATATTTGACAAGACATAAACAAATATTAGCTTATAGGCAGCCTTTAAGAGGTGAAAGGTGGTTGATGCAAGAGCATAATCGCACATTTATTAATTGGTTTCACGATGAAGTGATGCAAGAATTGCCGAATAATGGTAATGATGTATCTAACACGATCAAATGGCTTGCATATGGTCCTAGAGAGGGTGTTACCTCTTACGAAGGGTTTACTATAAATGGATATACTTTCTATACTGAGCGGCAAGATAGAAAGTCATTATCAGTGCAAAATAGTGGCATAACCATTGTTGCATCATCAAGGGAATTTTCTAGTTCAAAAGACAAATGTCCTATCGATGCAACACAATCATACTATGGCGTCATTCAAGATATATGGGAACTAGACTATTATGATTTTAAGGTTCCCCTTTATAGGTGCAAGTGGATTGACAACAATCGACTTGGTGTTCATATAGATGAATTTGGATTTACTCAAGTAGATATGAATCGTTTGCGGGATACTAATGAACCATTCATATTTGCATCACAAGCTAAACAAGTCTTTTACATTCTTGATCCTTCTGACCACCGTTGGTCTCTTGTGATTCATGGAAAAAGATGAACTCTAGGCGTTTGGGATGTTCTTGATGAAGATGAATATGATGATTTTGAGGATATTCCACCTTTCTCAAATCCTATAAACAAGGTGAATGATATTGGAGATCTTGACACAATCTATATGCGTTCTGATCATAAAGAAGGAATTAGCGTGGATGACCATTAATTATGGGGCTTAGGTATAGTGCTATGATTTCAGCATCAGCATCTATCTTTTAGTTTGGGTAGTCCTTCCAGTGCAGTAAACAAATAGGCATTACTTGTTAGGTAAACTAAGATGACATGAGGTTTTCTAGCTTATTTAGGAAAGAATTACTCCAAGTACATATGGAGTCTAAGTCATCTCATATAACTTTTTTTAACCTTTTTTTTTTTGCATGAATGGTATAATAATTGACCAATCTTCTATCTAAATCATAGAGTACAATGTATATTACTATAGAAGTTGAATTACTAACACTAGTTTTCTGATTTTTGAATTTATCAGGTTGCTGCCCATCTGCCAATCATGACTGATATGGATGATCCAGTGGACATTGATGATGATGATGATTACGATGATATGGAAGATAAGGATGTAAGTGATGATGCCTCTTATGATGATGACCTTAAGGATGACATTGATGAGATGGAAGATACCGCTACGTTGGAGGAAGACCGTAGATTTGATGAGTATGAGATCATGGCTGATGTAGCTGCTTTGAAAGGGGTAGATGTAGTGGAGCCTATGAATCCATCTACCTTAGTTACAACAACTAAAGTCTCCAAAAAAGGCAAAGGTTCAGGCAAAGGAAGGACAACCACAAAGGGGTTCAAGAAGGGTGATGAACCCATGTTTCTCAAGTTTGATGAGTATGATCGTCCCATTGGCATATGGCAGGAAAATTATGGCAAACAAATTGGGTTTTGCATGCGAAAATTGAATATTAATTGGAATTGGAAAGATGTGAGTGAAGGAAAGAGGAAAATGTTATGGGAAGATAAAATGGTAAATTTTCTAGTATTGTTTCGTATTTTTTTTCCTGGATTTTATGTAGTTTTGGTGCTAGCTTTCTAGTGTAGTTTGGCTTCTGTTTTCTGTTTTTTTTATATAGTGTACCAATCGTATGGTGATCTGTCTATTTTTTTTCCCTCAGAATTTATTCCACATCCCTAATGACGAGACATTGAAGAAGAACTTCTTGTCCGCAGTTGCTAAAAGGTTTAGGGATTTCAAAGGTAAATTGGTAAGTGGATGGATTACTAAAACGAGAGTGAGAACCATAGAAGAGGATGGATGGGAGCCTCATGAGATTTGGAATCATATAAAGGTAGAAGATTGGAAACTTTTTGTTCAAATTAAAACCTCTAGTCCAGCCAAGGTAATAAACAAGCCTAAATAACTGCTCATTTTTTTTTTTGCAAATCTTACTTGATGCAATACTTTTAATTTAGATTTTTTTTTTCTTATGTCCCACTGTTACAGAGAAAGCGTAAAAGGGCTATTGAGTGTGCAAGGAAGAATGTACATCATCATCACATGGGTCAGAAAAGCTATAACAGTGCTCGATCAACTTGGATTGAAGATGGCTTATATCCGGTGATCACTCCCGTATCAACAGAGACGACCTCTATTGTGACGGTTGAACCGAATCGAGCTGATGATTGGTTTTGTTCAATGCATATTAAAGATAAAGACACTGGAAAATATGTTGTAATGGAGACTAAAACCAAGGAAGTAGCTGAAAAATGCGTAAGTTCTAACCTCAAATACTAGTTTTGTATACTGAAACTGTTAGTTATTTTAGTTACCAAGATGTGCTTAGTAAAATAGAAATAGGTAGTTCTTCCAAACTGTCTAAAATAATTCACCTAGGGAGGTCGAGGTGAGGAGTTGTCTTTTGCTTAAGCATTCGTATAAGTTGTACGGTATAAGTGTTATGGTTTATGCTATAACTGCTCATTCTGGACTAATCATGTAGACAAGGAATATCAAACCTCTATGCCTACGAGTGTGTCATGCAGGCACTTATTTGTTTTCCTGTGCTAGCTTTGTATGTTGATAGATTCATTATAAAATTGTCCTAATTGATGTTTATGTGTGAAATTCATGTTAGCGTGAGCTAAGAATAAAGGAGATCAAAGGAGAATTTGTTCCAGTTGGCAACAAGGATGCTTTATATTTTGCTCTTGGTGAAAAGGCTGATCATCCAAGTCGTGCTAGAGGTTTTGGTGGAGTTAATGTGAGCGTGAAACGTGCATTTGGGGTTGCAGCCCAAAAAGGTAGTCGTTCAAGAAAAAGTGAAACATCGTTAGAGGACCGAGAGGCCTTGAAAAATGAACTAAGAGAGGAGCTTCAAGTTGACTTTAAATTGGCAGTTAAGAATAGTGTGTCATTGGTTTTGGAAGAAATGGGCTTGTCCACCTTGAAGCAACCTGATGATGTAACTGATAATAATGGTGGTAATCAAGTATGCCTTGACCATGCTAAAGTAAACAACTTACAACCGTCGTTAACACCAGAAATTAAGGTAACCACATTATTTTAAGCTGTGAATGGTCGTCGTCGTTGCTTGTAGGCTTCAACTAACATATTTAGCTACAAATTATTAAATATACATGTAGAATGACACGCCACTGCATCTTCTTCTAAAAGACCCTCACAACAGAGTAACGTATAAGGTTGCTCGTGGCAAGGCATTTCCAGGAGAATTATGTCATCATGGTTTTGTTGGATCCGATCAAGTAAGGGTGAAAATTTCGATTGTTCCTCAAGAGTTTGAGACTCTTCCACTTCCTATTCCGGTGTCAGCATATGATCTAAATACATTGAAGGATGCGATTGGAAGTATTGTATTGTGGCCACTTGCATTAGTGAGAGTTGAAAATGAGGTATTAATGATTATTTAGTTGTTCTTCATACCTTTAATTTTAGCATAATCTGTCAAGTGTCGGGTCAAAATGCAAAATGGTAGACTGGTAGATCGGTTCTGGTCTTATCATATGTCAATGTTCTGGTATGAGCAAAGGTGAGTATAAAATGTCCTAAATTTAATAATGTTTCATTAATTGGGTGAGCAGAAGGACACACTACCTCCACAACTTGAAGTAATGGATAGCAACTCACACCATTCATAATTGTCGACCACGCCAACAAAAGTACCAACCGAGGAACCCATGGTGGGGTCTTTAAGTCCGGATTTGCAATGGCTGAAAATACTTCTTGATACAATGGTTAATGGAGAGACCTATAACATTTACTTTGACGCAAATTTATTTTATTACAACATTGATGAAAACACAGAAGTATACAAAGATGATCTAAGCCAATTTCTCGAGGGGTGTGAGCTTGATATCCGGATCATTCAAATTTTCATAAGGTCTTGTAATTTATCTAGATCTATTTGAATTTTTATTTGAATTAGTTTTTATTTACATACACCTAATCCACCAGTATGTACATGCAGGGCCCTTCGAGATGATCTAGTGAAAGCCGTTACCCAACCTCGGTCAGGATGGTTGTGCCCCGATGCAACTTCAGATGCCAAATTGATTAAAAAAGTGGAGACTGCAATTGCATATATTACTAGAGCATTTATGAAGTCAGTTCAAAATGGCCATGAATTCATCTTGGCCCCAATTATTGATAGGTAAAACTGATACTTTCGGCCATTTTAGATCATTCACTGTATGATAAGGTTATTTTCAGTCGTTTGCCTTAATCAAAATAAATCCTATACTACTAATAAAAAAATAGCTAGTGGTAAGTTAGGGTCGAATCCACAGGGAGGCGGTGATTATCTAGTTTGTTGATATTTAAATCTGTCTTAAAGGTAACAATTTTATGGGGTTTGATTGAGTTTGATTTCTAACCAACTAATAGCAATTTAAATAAAGATGATAAATAATAATATTAAAGAGTCTAGGGATTTGGGTTCACTAGGTAGTCATCAAAGGGTAGGATTTAATTCATTGATTGAGCAATTTATATTGTCGAAAGTCATATGATCGGTCGATTCTAATATGTCTTTTTAGATCTAACTTAACATGCGATCGCTATCATTAAGTTGGTCTAATTCAATTATCGTGGCCTATACTAGTCTTAACCCGGTCGGTGATAATCCTAGTTTATGCAAGACTAATTAATCAATTCTGATCAGTAATCAACTAATTAGAAGTAATACGATAATTGAACAACAATAGAAAGCAATTTAACAATCAATTCATAAGTAACCCCTTTTCTAACAACCTAGATCCCCTTTCACCCTAGATAAGAGACTTAGCTACGCATAATAGAAATAAGAACAACAATAACAATAATAAGAAACATGATTGCAAGCATAAAAGATGAACAATGAAATAAATGATTAATAATAAAGGAAAGATTAAGAACAATACCGTAAATAGCTAGATCCGGAAGTAAGAACAATAAATAAACTAAACTAAGTATTTGAGAGAGTTTTCTAAGGTATCTCTATTAAACCTATGTAAAATAAAGCATAAATAACCTAGGGTACGAGTTTTGGTATTTATATCAATACATAACCGACTTAAGGAAAGTTGCGGGAATTATAAAACTGGAAGGTTCCTCGATCGAGCCAAGGTGGACTCGATCGAGGAACATTTTCCTCGATCGAGCCAGCCTGGCTCGATCGAGGCACCAAAGTTCAAGAACACCCAACTCTCGACATTGCAAAGTTTATTGATTAGGTTGGTTCCTCGATCGAGTCGAGAGTGACTCGATCGAGCATGAAGTTCCTCGATCGAGCCAAGGTTGACTCGATCGAGGCACCAATTTTCTGCTTCGCGCACTGAACTTCAAACGACCGCCATTTCTTCGTTACTTGTCAGAAACAAGCGATTTTTGCGGCGTTGGAAATCTAATAAGATAAGCTTTCACCACCACTTGGAATTACTTGAAAATCTATTGTAGAACTCGAGATATGGCTCTTCAAAGTAGGCACTTGTAATAAGAAGCTCTTTTCTTCGTGTTTTCTTCTTAACTTCTCTTCCTTCATTCTTATGGATTCTCGTGCCATGCTTCGTGTATCCCTTCATGCCCACTCCGCGATGCTCATTTCATTCCTTTGCTCCTCAAATGCATCATTCCTGCATCAAACATCAAAAGGCGGAAGTATCGACATTCTAACTTAAAAGGCATGTAAATGCTATAAACTAGCATGAAAATCGTATCAAATGCAATTAAGGGGAGGCATAAATATGTATATAATTATGACTCAACAAACTCCCCCAAACCATCTTTTTGCTTGTCCTCAAGCAAAGCAACACACAATACAAAAGACAATCATACAAATGGCAAATAAACAACTCAGAGCTAATGTTGATGCACATACAAATCCCAAGCTATCCATATCTTGTAACAAAGTAATAACTAAAGTGTACCAATAAAACAAATTCAAAGGTACGGGAAATAGAAAACGTAGCTCAAGTCTCAAGTCACCATACTAGATACAAATGCCAAATACCTTTCGATCTTGCAAGACAAATTAGTCGGATTCTCGCGGATTCACTCATGCACTCATAAGTATTGTAAGGGTGAGTTATATGTGAAGATAGAAATAAGTAGAAACACTCACTCGACTTATGAAACATGCATGCAATCTAATGTGATAGGGATTTCCCCAACTAATATGCAATCATCATATGTAGACAAAAGTACATGTATCAAGGACAATAAGGGTGGCAAATGGGTTAAAGGAATAGAAGTGGTTTGTGCCAAAGCACGTTATGGATATGTGGAGCTAAGACGGTAGTCGCAGCGCTAACCCAAACCAAATCTAAATCTTAAAATAACAAATGAACCCAACTTAGAGAAATGATCTCAACTTTAAAACATATGAGAGCTAATAAATTACTCTCCAACTATGCATTAGACTCTAACAACCATCCTTTTGATCCTTGACAAAACCAAATGAAGCAATCTCTTTTCTTTTCTTTTTCGTTTTTTCTATTTTTCGATTTTTTCTTTCTTTTTTCTTTTCTTTTTCTTTTTTTCTTTTTCTTTCGCTTCATATTTTCTTTTTCCAACACAAGGATACAACACAATCGCTAAAAGTATTTTGCTATACCCACAAGACAACAATAAGTCCCAACCCAACCATAATAGCAAATTAAACATGATAAACAAGCAACTGCGACTGTCACGAAAAGGTAGGCAAATTCTTGGATTGTAGTTCATAGGATGTAATTAATATTGGCTACAAGGGTTCAAACGGGCTAACAAAAGGTAATGTAAGGCTTATTTTAACGGTAAGAACGGCCTATCCACATGTACTTAGTCAAATGAAAGCAATAGAAGTATCAAGAAATCAATGTCACACTTATGCAATTTGATATTACACATTCCACAAGGAGAAACCACACTCAAGCCTAATTGACAATGAGACCAGTTTATTGATGATCCTGGCCTAGGAAGCTCTATAGACCTCAGAATTTAAGTAGTTTACCAACGTAATTGTGTAAAATCTAATCAATATAAGGCATGTCAATATGGTTAAGACTTGAATTATGAGCTTTGTTTTCATGGCTAACGAGTCAAAACAATGTACATGGACAACTATATAGGATTCAAATGCAAAAACAATGCAATTTAACATCATAGTTATTAAAATTCACCAAGACTCGACCTAAAACAAATAAATAAAACATGTTTTTGTATTTTGAAATTTTTTAATTTTTATGTATTTTTGATATAAAAGCACACAACAGAAATAAATCACACAACATAAATAAACTCCTCCCCCAAACCTAAATGTCACAGTGTCCCCATTGTGACGCCTACAGCATAGCAATCACACACAAATCCAGCAACCTAAAGGACACAACTAACAAAAGGAGTGGAAAAGAAATAGATAATACAATTAAAGAAGGTACAAGGGAAGAGAATACCGGGTAAGTGCTTAGAATTTCCCCCAAACCAGCTGCAAAAATAAGGGAAAATAATCAACCGCGCAATTCCTATCATCGTCTGGCTATGAAATAAACCCAAAAGCGTGGTTACTCGATCGAGCCTCGTCTTACTCGATCAAGGAACCATCTGGACGAGCAACTTCTTGCATTTAAAATAAATCCGCACACGAATCATAATCAATACAAGTTAAAACTCGTAACAGTAAATCAAAAAGTAGTGCATGTGCTACACACAAGCATAAGTAGCACCAATAAAAAGTCCAAGCAAAGAATAAAAATAATGAAAAATGTCCTGGCTCATCAAACTCAAAGTCTAATATAAAATATGAACAATGTTCATCATTCTTCATGTCATCTTCACTTGGTGAGAGATAAGGCACTTCTTCCATCATAGAAGCTTAATCAAAGGCTTTGATTGGCTTCTCTTTGAATATTTCTGCCTCTAAAGCATCCAACTCAGCTTCAATGTCAACATTCTCATCACAGTTGTAAACCACCTCAGGAGGAGGTTCATCTCCATATATCAATCTCTCTATTTCATCCACTTCCTTGCTCCATAAATATGACGCATCAGCAGGGGCGTCAGGTGGATTCCTGTCAAAACAGAAAGCAAGGCAATTATCAAAAGTAGGATCAAGGACATTAATCATATGACAATAATCTTTTAAATTAGGAGGACGTGATGCTTTGTCAAGACCAAAAGTGATAATATCCTCTTCAATGTTGAACGTAAGACTCCCATGTCTAACATCTATAATCGCCCCTACAGTATGCAAGAATGGTCGTCCTAGAATAATAGGAACACGAGAGTCTTCAGCTATATCTATCACTACAAAGTCGACTGGAATGAAAAATTTTCCTATCTTAACTGGCACATCCTCTAAAATACCCATAGGGTGCTTAATAGACCTGTCAGCCAGTTGAATAGTCATGTTAGTACATTTAAGCTTAGTCATGTTTAATTGCTTGCAAATTTTATACGGCATGACACTAACGCTCGCTCCTAAATCACATAAAGCATTGTCAATAGATAAAGGGCCTATAGTACAAGGAATAGAAAAACTCCCTGGATCCTTAAGCTTAGGTGGAGAATTGGCTTGCAACGCGGCGTAGCATTCATGAGTGAACGCGACAGTCTCCACTTCATCAAAAGACCGCTTCTTTGACAAAATTTCCTTTAAGAACTTAGCATAAGCCGGCACTTGAGTTACCAATTCAGTAAATGGCACGATCACTTGAAGATTTTTCACTACCTCCATAAACCTTCCAAACCGCTTGTCCGCTTAGACTTTTCTTTGACGATGCGGAAAAGGTAGTGCTATGGTAATGGGCTCGGCTTGCTTGGCTTTATTATCAACTTTCGAAACACCATCAGTTTGCCGGGGAAGGATCCTCGATCGAGCCTTGGTAGGACTCGATCGAGCACGGAAGTTCCTCGATCGAGCACGGGGGACTCGATCGAGGAACCTTAGCGAGGTTCGTCTGTTTCGTCTTTTTCTTTTTTATCTTCAGCTCGTGTTTCAACTTCGTCAGCTTCTTTTTCGTCATCACTAAGCTCTAAATTGCCCAATCCCTTAGTATGCATATAAGGAACCTCATCTTCATTAGTGGGTATATCCGGACTCTTATAAGTAGTACCGCTCCTCAAAGAAATAACATTTACATGCTCATGAGCTTGTTTACCTTGAGGAGGAAGGACGGACTGTTTTGAAGGATTTTGAGCCGCCATTTGAGCAACTTGAGTATCCAACATCTTGTTATGAGCCATAAGTTCGGAGATTTGAGCCGTTTGCTTTTATTGCATCATCAAAGTTTGTTGCAATAGAGCTTTTAACTCCGACACTTCATTACTTGGAGCTTGAGGAGGAGGTTGAAATTGTTGAAAACCTCCTTGGGTTGGCCTTTGATAACCTCCTTGTGGTTGATTACCACGGTTTGGAGGGATAACATAGGTACCTTGTTGAGGAACTTGAAAGAAGTTAGAATATGGTGTACCTTGCTTGAAAGATTGGAAAGCATGAACTTGCTCAATAGTACTCATACATTTGGCCGCAGTGTAGCCATCTATCCCACATCTCTCGCAGGACACTTCTTGTTGAATCATAGGAACCATCTCTTGCTTACCCAAAGACTGATTAGTCTTCAATTCAGCTATTTGAGCCAGTATGGCTTCCAACTGTGCCGCAACCGCACTATCTGAGCCACTTCCTCTCTTACTTCCTATGGGGTTACCATACTCAGCTGTGTGAGTAGCTATCTGATCAATCAACTTCCAAGCATTACCATCATTGGTGTTATCTTGGAATCTCTCATTGGCAGGAGAATCAAGTAAAGCTCTATGATCATCATACAACCCGTTGTAAAACTGGTTGCAAAGGAACCAAATCTCAAAACCATGGTGAGGGACGGACCGCACTAGTCTTTTGAACCGTATCCATGCTTCATTAAAATCCTCAGTAGGACTTTGCTTAAAACTTGTAATCTGACTTCTCAATGCATTAGTTTTCTGTGGTGGAAAATACCTCTTGTATAATGAAAGAGCTAGAGAAGTCCAGTTGGTAATTGCGTCGGTCTCCATGTCTAAGTCCCTTAACCACTCAGCTGCATCATCTCTCAAAGAGAAAGGGAAGAGAGTTTGCTTGACCTGATCTTGAGACACCCCAGCTGTCAAAGGAATAGAACAACAATAAGTAACGAATTTCTCCATATGCTTTGCGGGGTCCTCTCCTGATTTTCCTCCAAATAAATTCCTCTCTATCAAGCTTATGTAAGAAGGCTTGATCTCAAAAGTTCCCTTATCAGCGATAGGGAGCTTGAAGCCTTTAGGAATAGAATCAACCGTGGGTTCGGAGTGACTTGCTAATGTAGGCATCTTTGGTGTTTTAGAAGTCACAGCTACAGAAATAAGTGTGTCCTCTTCTAAGGACGAGTCTTCTGCGAAAGTATACCGCTCGTAGTCAAGTGTACTCAAGTCTTCCACTTGACTTACTTCTCTTTGAAATTTTAAATCGTAGCGAATAGTCTTTTCCGGCTCGGGATCAAACGGTAGGATCTCTAACCTGTTAGACCTGGGCATACACGAAAACAACAAGAAAAGATAAAAGCGTCTCAAGGAACCGAAGTTTCCTCGAAACAAAAGACAAAAATAAACAGAAACAAACAGAACAATTGTTGCCTCCGTGGCGGCTAAATTTGATAAGGTTATTTTTGTCGTTTGCCTTAATCAAAATAAATCCTATACTACTAATAAAAAAATAGCTAGTGGTAAGTTAGGGTCGAATCCACAGGGAGGCGGTGATTATCTAGTTTGTTGATATTTAAATCTGTCTTAAAGGTAACAATTTTATGGGGTTTGATTGAGTTTGATTTCTAACCAACTAATAGCAATTTAAATAAAGATGATAAATAATAATATTAAAGAGTCTAGGGATTTGGGTTCACTAGGTAGTCATCAAAGGGTAGGATTTAATTCATTGATTGAGCAATTTATATTGTCGAAAGTCATATGATCGGTCGATTCTAATATATCTTTTTAGATCTAACTTAACATGTGATCGCTATCATTAAGTTGGTCTAATTCAATTATCGTGGCCTATACTAGTCTTAAACCGGTCGGTGATAATCCTAGTTTATGCAAGACTAATTAATCAATTCTGATCAGTAATCAACTAATTAGAAGTAATACGATAATTGAACAACAATAGAAAGCAATTTAACAATCAATTCATAAGTAACCCCTTTTCTAACAACCTAGATCCCCTTTCACCCTAGATAAGAGACTTAGCTACGCATAATAGAAATAAGAACAACAATAACAATAATAAGAAACATGATTGCAAGCATAAAAGATGAACAATGAAATAAATGATTAATAATAAAGGAAAGATTAAGAACAATACCGTAAATAGCTAGATCCGGAAGTAAGAACAATAAATAAACTAAACTAAGTATTTGAGAGAGTTTTCTAAGGTATCTCTATTAAACCTATGTAAAATAAAGCATAAATAACCTAGGGTACGAGTTTTGGTATTTATATCAATACATAACCGACGTAAGGAAAGTTGCGGGAATTATAAAACTGGAAGGTTCCTCGATCGAGCCAAGGTGGACTCGATCGAGGAACCACTTCCTCGATCGAGCCAGGCCTGGCTCGATCGAGGCACCAAAGTTCAAGAACACCCAACTCTCGACATTGCAAAGTTTATTGATTAGGTTGGTTCCTCGATCGAGTCGAGAGTGACTCGATCGAGCATGAAGTTCCTCGATCGAGCCAAAGTTGACTCGATCGAGGCACCAATTTCCTACTTCGCGCACTGAACTTCAAACGACCGCCATTTCTTCGTTACTTGTCACAAACAAGGGATTTTTGCGGCGTTGAAAATCTAAGAAGATAAGCTTTCACCACCAATTGGAATTACTTGAAAATCTATTGTAGAACTCGAGATATGGCTCTTCAAAGTAGGCACTTGTAATAAGAAGCTCTTTTCTTCGTGTTTTCTTCTTAACTTCTCTTCCTTCATTCTTATGGATTCTCGTGCCATGCTTCATGTATCCCTTCATGCCCACTCCGCGATGCTCATTTCATTCCTTTGCTCCTCAAATGCATCATTCCTGCATCAAACATCAAAAGGCGGAAGTATCGACATTCTAACTTAAAAGGCATGTAAATGCTATAAACTATCACGAAAATCGTATCAAAAGCAATTAAGGGGAGGCATAAATATGTATATAATTATAACTCATCACTGTATTCTTATACTTTGTCGCTGACTAGATAGTAGAGTTTTGGCTAAACCATTTGCTGACGGGATACTTTCAGCCATTTTAGATCGTTCATTTGATTTCGTTGCGTGAAGAGTATTTAGTAACCTGTGTTTGGTGCTATGTTTTAAATGCAGTAAGCAATGGGTTCTACTCGCTATTTCTCCACAAACTTATACCATATATGAGTTCGACTCGGTTGCCCTTAAAGAAGGTCGCAAGTTGTATATGAAGATGGTAGTTCTTAGGCAAGTAACGGTAGTTTAATCTTTCTTATTTATCTAGCCTACATGAGCGTTACTTATAACTAATTTTATGAATTTTTGTATGGTACGTAGCTCCCTAAAAAGGTACAAAATGTCTGGTGGTGAAATAAAGGTGAAAAGAAAAGAGCCATTGTGGAAATCTATTAAGGTGATTGATACATTTTCAGAATATTTTAAGCTCATTTTATATTATTAGCTCGTATTTCAATTGCAACTATCTCATCTAAATTTTTATATGATGTGTTAGTGCCCTCAACGAAACGGGTGCTTCGAGTCTGGCTATTTTGTGATGCGTTACATGTATGACATAGTGAAGAGATGCACAAGTATAACTGACTTGGAGAAGGTACGTCTCATTGTCTCCCATTTATGTAGTAGGATATAAATGGTCTTCTGGTGGTTTGAGCATAATCTCTTAGGTTAGAATGTTAGGTTAGAGTCTGGTCAAAATGTCTTCTCCTTTGAGCCCATGCATTTTAACTCATTTGAAAGACCTTCAACCCTATTTAATTAAGTAGGGAAAGTTGGCGGTATGTCTTAAATAATTTTCGTATGTTTTTTTTTTTGGGTTAAATGAGTGAGATTGGCTTATGGTTAAGTATGAATGAAACCTACAAATTATATGTTGACAATGTTCATGCCCCATTCTCCTTCGCCCATGAGATTATAGATAGTGATCCATTATGGAATTGTATGACTACTTTTATAGGTTTCTTTGATGTTATCATTTGTAAAGTATGTTTTCGGCCCATTTTCGGGATGATCATATAGTTTCACTCACATGTGGGACATTTAAATTGACCCTCTCTAGTGTGGATTGAGCATATTATGGTCTAGTATGAATTGAGCATTGTGGTCTAATATGAATACGATATTAGCTTTTTCTTCTTTCGTTGTTCTGTTTTATACGGTTTTATAACTGTACTTTATAATTGTATTGTTCTGTTTTATGGGTGTCTTTTTGCTTTCACCTTCTTAATATAGTATGTATTCTAAAAACTTGTTGGTCCCTGTTGTTTCCTCTACTCCTCACGCACTTGATGCCACATGTTCTTCTCTTCTTGTTATCCCTCCACATATGCCCTCTCTTTTTTGGCCAAGACTCCAAATTATAATCACATTAACGATTTTACTATGTTATGTTATATTTAGGTTTTCAACTCGCAAGGAGAAGAGTCGTACACTAATTGTGAGATAAATGAAGTGCGGGACAAGTGGGCTACGTACTTCACTAGTCGATGTGTTAATTAGCTAGCCATTAAACCGTTGTATCTACTAAAAATCCTTGTAAGACTTTGCTTTCTAGACGATTAGTGGACATCACGTCCTACTTGATAGTTTTTGGCGTTAGTTGTGAAGATTGTTGATGTTAATGGGTTGTATTGAAGTTGTTGGATGAAAGTTATGGTTATATGTAATGGTATTGCGGTTGGATTTGGAAATTGTTATTGTAGGTTTTAATTTTTGGTAGGCTCAACTCAAATGAAACGCTGCCAATTTTATAAAAAAATATCCATAAATCTAGGTGGTATGAGGCGTTTTATTAAATTATTATGTGTCTATTTGCAGCTCCTTTATACAAAAAACGCCTCAAATAAATAGCTATTTGCGGCTCCTTTTTTAAAAAAGCGCCGCAAATAGCTTATTTATTTGCTGCGTTTTCTAAAGAAAAACGCCGCAAATAGACATTTATTTGAGGCGTTTTTTCCGCCGCAAATGTATTTTCTATTTGCGGCCCTGCCATTTGCTGCTATGCTAAAAACGCCGCAAATAGCCCATATTTAGGAGCCGCAAAAAAATATTTTTCTACTAGTGATGATTATTGCAGGGACTGCTGCATTTCTTAAGCTGCAGGTCCCTTCCTCAAATACTTTGGTCTGGATTCAGACGAGGAAATGGTCTAGTACTAAAACAGACGTGGTTTTGTGTGCCTCCATGAATGCTCATTATAGCATATGGATGCAAAGAAATAGGTCCAGAGTTTATAACCAGATTATGAGACCTGCAATAGTATAGTGCAGGACATTAGAAGGCAATTGCAGCTCAAGCTCATGAACATGTCTCTTCTTTGTTTGTCCCAAGCTGATCAAGATTGGATCCAAGCAATAGTTTAATTCTATTTTCTTGTATCTGATATTTGGTGTTTCAAAACGGTACTATAGCTTGTAATAGCTTATTTCGTGCATTAATGAAAGCTTATATTTCCCCAAAAAAAAATAGTAAGTAATGTAAGCGGACAATATTTTGAACCTTAGTATATTCTCGACTTAAATTGATTTTGACTTGAAATTACATTTAAGACTGATTTGGGTTAATTAGGTCTAGTTCGGGTCGGGTCATTTCGGGTTTACTAGAACTCGGATAAGGTCGAGTTGTATCGGATCATTTCTAACTTTGGTCATTTTCGGGTCTATTATTGTAATACCCGTCCTTTTAGGGACCCGTTGACCATCGTTGACTAACCTTAGAAACCTGTCTAGAGTTTCGGAAACCTTACGAGTTAACCTTGTGACGCAGTAACGCTTTTGAGTTTAGGAGGTTCGATCTAGCAGAGGCTACTCGATAGAGTAGCTCAGTCACTCGATCGAGTAAATTACATACTCGATCGAGTTACGGGAGTTCAGCGGGGAAATATAAATCGCGATATCGTGAAACCCAAATCATTTCATTTCTTTTCCTCTAAAACTAGATGCCGTCACCTCTCTATCCCTTCATCTATATTCACCCTTTTTGAGTTTTTGAGAGTGGAGACACCATGGGGATGGGAAGCATGAGTCGGGTAGCGGTCTTGTCGCCGGAATGCTATGTATAGGTATGTTGTCATCATCATCATTGTCTTCCTTGGTTTCGTTTGTGATTGTGGCAGTAGTAATAGATGGTAATACTGTTTGCTATAGGTGGTTATGGTGGTTACTTGTCGTCGTGTGGTCATGTGCGGAATCGCTGCGGTTTGCTAGAGTTAGGTTCTTCTACTCAGTACTGTTGGTTGTCTAGTATGTCGGTTGTAGTGCTTGATTGTATTTGGTGTTATGATTGATAGTGTGGATTGGTTGTAGTTGGTTGTTGTTTGTTTGTCTCTGGTTCGCAAGGCGCGTCCTCGGCTGAGTGGAGTCACTTGCGGTAGTGGCTTCACGCCCTTGATTCGCCCTCTATGGAACCCGCCATAGGAGGAGATGTTCACATTAAGAAACATGGGTTTTCGCTCGGGATTGATGAGCCGAGATTTGGTGGGTACGGCTGCGGTCCCCACTGGCGGCGTGGATTAATGGTTGCGATTGATAATCTGGGAGGACTGGACCTTCGGGCAGTCAGAGGTGTGTGGGTGATTGGAGAAGGTTATGTGTATATGTTTGTTGTGTCTAGTTTTGTGTGTTCCTTCAGTTACTGACCTTGTGTGGTGTTCTTGTGTTTTCTTCTTGTGTTGTGTCTGCCGTGATCCACTATGGTGAGCAGTCGGTCTTAGCAGATTGATATCTGGATCTTAGCTGGGTGCTTGGAGGGACGAGTTTACCACGAGTCATGGCAGAGACAGTTTCACATAGATGTTAGATGTCACGAGTTGTATCTCTTTGTTTTGGTTAATAACTTGTAAATAAACATAGTTGTTCTTTTATCGACATTTGATTATTACTATTCCTCGGGCAACCGAGATGGTAGCGCCCTTATCTGCTGGGGAAGGTCTTGTTAAGGCTCCTTGGTAGATGGGGGTGTTACAATTATTATAAAGTTTATTATGGGCAATGGTTAGTTTACAACAATAAACATTTTGTGTCGGCTCATGTTGGTTAATATCAATTCGCGTTATGGGTTACTCTTGACTCCTCAGTTCGAGTGTCGTGTCAACTCGGGTCTTGTCTTTCGAGACGGGCCAATTATTTTGATATTAACCAAAGACTATAAAAATAATATACAAAATCATGTTAATTTCTCTACCCAAAATTTATATTAACCAGAGATTATAATTAAAAAGTTGAGCCGAACTTACTTGACCGAAGGATTTAATCAAATTGACGCGACACCCGAACTGAGGATCACATCATGACCCATTATCCGAATTGATTCAGACCAATATGACCCGACACGAATGTTTATTAATGTAAACTAACCATTGCTCTTAATAAACTTGATAATAATAGACCCGAAACATGGCCCAAATCCAAAATGGTTCGACCCGGCCTAATATATATTATTTACCGTTAAAATATAATGACTTATGAAAGAAAATATATTTCCCATTTCATTTGTTTACTTACTTAGGGAAGTATCTAATCTATTCTTTTAGTATAGGGGATGATGGAAAATGATTCGTGCCCTAAACTCTTTGCAATTCTTGAACTTACTCGAGTTACTTCACATAGAGTAGTGATAATCCATAGACAAGATCACTAATCACGTAAAAAGTTCTATTCAACACTGTAAGAGCAATTGCAATGGAAGAACTATATGGAAGAACTATATATAAAGTTCTTCTATTGCCAAAGTCATTATTCACCAATTGCTAATTTTAAGAACTTTATACTCCAATGGAAAAACTTTTTTCCTTGTTTTTAATTAGGATTTATAATTAATTGTATTGTTCTGATTAATTAATTTTACCTTTAATATATATCAAGAACTTGGTTCTTAAATACTTGTAAGAACCAGGTTATTATTTAGGGTTTTTTTGTCAAACACAACCTTTAAAAAACATTTTTTTATCCAACCATCTTTAAAAAAAAAAGTTTGTAAAACACAACCTTTAATAAAAAAAATTTTTGTAAAACACGACATTTTGGCCAGAGTTTAACCACTTGCAACAGGGTGACTTTAAGTCAATATTTGAGGTAGCAAACGAGGTCGATTTGAGATGTTCTTAGACTCTTTGGAAAGGTGGGAGTACAAGCTTTCCAGGAATTACCAATATGGTGGTGATAGGTGGCCTTATGTGGGGCTTATTGGTGTGTAAAGTAGGGTTGATCAAGGAGTGAATTGGAGGTAAAAACAAATCAGAAAAACACAAATTCACTCCTTGACCCAGCCTTACTTTAGACACCTATAGACCTCACATAAGGCCACATATCACCGTCGTATTGATAACGCCTGGAAAGCTTGTACTCCCACCTTTCCAAGGATTCTAAAAATACCTCAAACCGACCTCGTTTGCTATCTCAAACATCGACTGAAAGTCACCCCATTGCAAGTGTTCAAACTCTAGCCACAATGTCGTGTTTAACAAAAAAAAATATTAAAGGTTGTGTTTCACAAACTTTTCTTTTAAAGGTGGCGTTTGGAAAAAAAAAAAAGTTTTTCAAATGTTGTGTTTGACAAAAAACCCTATTATTTAACAAACCCAATAACTCTTGCATTGGGAAGAACTTTATTCTAAAAGTTCTTGTTGACAACCCCAAGACAAAAACCTCCCATTGCACTTACTCTGAGTGTTTATAATGTTTACATTTGACCATTAAGATACTCCCTATTACAAACTTACAAGCTTCCATTTGATTGCTTATACAATAAATCAAAAATAGCAGATTTTAGCTAGTATAGTTGTAAAGTCATACTAGCTGGGGTTCATGACCTAAGTTCAATTTCCGCTAACAATATATTTACCCTTGTAGCTCCCTTTACAACCAAAGGAAAATTAACCAAAAATATAGTTGAAATATAGTACTCCATTTGCAGTTGTGTCCATCTCGAAAATAGAGACTCTGACTTTCATTCAACCTCTAAGGCACCAAATAACGGAAAACTAGCAAGGTCAATAAAAACGTGATTCTGAAGGGCAGCGAATGAGTACCGAGTCAAGCTTAGGTATCCTTTTGCACGGAGTGCCAAAGATCGCATATTTTAGTTGTAGAACAGAATATAAATGAAATTTAAGAAACTAATAGCAGGATAAGACAGCGATCTATGTCTAACTAAACCAAGAACTATATAAATTATCCAGTAAAAGCAGTTGGTACTTTGCAATGGGCCTGCATGTGGGGGCCTGCGGCCTATACTTGACATGACTATGAAGACTGTGATGGTATGTACTGTTGCTGTCAAAAATGAGCTTCAAGGAAAAAAAAAGTCAGTTAAAGAGGAGAAAATAAATCTAAGACAACCGAAAGACACTAATACTAAAGTCCCTGAATCATTCCTTCATTTCCTCATTTGGCACAGTCGGGTCAGTGTTCCCTGAAACTGTCGATCCGATTTCAGTGCTGTAATGAGCTTCTTCACTCAGCTGTGCCTCAGAAACATTGATTCCTGTAGTTGAGACAGTTTTTGGTTCATTGTTTTCTGCTAGCTTGGCCTCCTGAAACTGGGTTACTACACCAGAGTTTGTAACATCTGGTTCGGCGCCAGATTGACTGCCTGATGTTCCAAGATCGAGACTTTGAAACTTATTTGGGTCAGGTGCTGAACCTGGAATGTCACTCTCTGCCTTTTCCAAGTCAGCTACTGAAACGAAAATGACACTCTCAGACTTATCCGGTTCGGGTACTGAAACATGTGATGGATCGTCACTCTCAATCATTTCCGGGGCAGGTACTGGAATTTGGGCCAGGTTGTCGATGTCGACCTTCGGAGCAGGTACTGGAACTTCTGCTGGATTCTCACTCTCAACTTTTTCCTGAGATACTTGATTTTGTGCTGGGTTGTTGATCTCAACCTTCTCTGGCGCAAGTACTGGACCTTGTGCTGGATCATCACTCTCAACCTTTTCCAGAACAGGCACCGGAATTTGGGTTGGGTTGTCGATCTCGACTTGCTTCAGAGAAGGTACTGGAATTTGGATTTGATTATCATTATCACTCTCAACCTTCTTTGGATCAAGTACCAGAATTTGGGCTGGCCTGTCACTCTCGACCTCCATTTGTTCAGGAACTGACATTTGGGCTGGACTGTCACTCTCAATATTCTTTTGATCAGGTACCAGGGCTGGACTGTCACTGTCAATCTCCATTTGTTCAGGAACTGGGGTTTGGGCTGGATTGTTGCTCTCAATATTCTTTTGATCAGGTACTGCGACTTGGGATGGAATGTCACTCTCAAACTCCATTTGTTCAGGAAGTGAGATTTGGCCTGGATTGTCACACTCGGCCTTCTTTTCATCAGGTGCTGGGATTTGGGCTGGATTGCTAGTCTCAGCATTCTTCTGATCAGGAACTGGGATTTGGGTTGAATGGTCACTGTCAACCTTCTTCAAATCAGGTACTGGGTTTTGGGCTGGATTATCACTCTCAGGCTTATTCTGGTCAGGAACTGGGATTAATGCCGGGTTGTCACTTTCAACCTTATTAGGATTAGGTACTGGGATTTGCATCGGATTGTCACTCCCAACCTTCTCTGGACCAAGTACTGGGATTTGGGCTGGATTATAACTCTCAGCCTTCTTTTGATCGGGAACTAGAGTAGAAGTTTCAGCAACAACATTAACTGGACGTGAATTCGGAGCAGAGACAGAAAAGGGACCTGGAGAAAATGGAACTGAAGAAGCAGTCCCAGATGGAGCCAGAACTGAAGTTGGAAACAGGGTTGGAGCTGGAGCTGCAACTGGAGATGGAACTGTAACCCGAACTAGAGGTGGAGCAGGAGCGGAGATCGGAGCAAGAGTTGAGGCAGGAGGTCGAACAGATGGCCTAGCACTGGCAATTGGGACAGGTGGCAATGGGGAAACAGTTATAGGTGGATTACGGGGATTTGGGATGGTCAGCCCCGAAGTGGAGGTGGAAGTGAGGTCAGCCACAGGTGTAGGACGGTTCATAGGCACAGATGTAGATGCTGATGCTGATGCTACTGCTGCTGCTTCATTCGCAGCATGCAGCTGTTGCAGCCTGTAATCTGTCTCTGGTCTGCGACATATTTTTCTAAGTGGCACAATCTCCTACAAATAAAACATATAATGAGGTTTAAGGTACCAAATAAATGTGTGTATTGCTGGGTTAGTACTTTCACCCTGCAATCAGAAGTTACCACCACATTTTTCCAGGACACGATCTGAAAGCATGTTTTTCTCCTTTGATTGGGTGAGGGAAAGGTGAGCATCCTAAGCACCAATGCATAATTTTAATTCATTCTCCAAAAGAAGGTTGAAGTTGAATAGTTTTCCAATGTATTTGAGTCCTTTCACAGTCAACTAGCTTATACGTCTATACGGAGCAATTTTTTTTTTTTTTTGAAATCAAGTCTGTACCGAGTATATTAACAAGAGAAAGAACTAGCACATACATGAAAAGCGAAATAAAATGTTAATGTCAAGCTAAAAGAAAATACATTGTAACTATATCTATCAAAATCTGTCTTGGCCCACTTTCATGTTCATGAACCCACATTATTCAGGTTTTGGGTCAGGTGTACAATGCTCTCACCTAAAAATATACAAAATGTGTTTTTATAAAAATCAATGAAAATTAAAAATATTAACTTTTTCAACTTAAAGAGTTGATATTAATTAGTAAAAAATATACCACAACTAAATATTGATGTTATAATATATAACAGAATATAATTTAATAGGGATGACAGTTTCTGGACTTCTGGAACAGTTTTTACTTCATATCCAAACGAAGGAAGTTGTATAGTGTTCAAATGTGTTGGTATCACTTCATATCCCCTTAACTTATACGGAGTTTTATCAAATGACAGCCAGACAGAATACTCGCATACTTAAACATGAAACAAAATCTGCTATACGGAGCTGGAAAAAATCCCTAGTAAGTTGTAACCTGTAGTCTGCACCTCTTCAATTGAGGCTATTTCTGTAGGGGGGAAACTAAAAGACAGACAAATCAACTACTCTAGTATCGTCTGCACAAATCGGAGATAATAGCAAGAGTTACATTTCAATTTGATGAGCAACTACAGCATTACATCCCTTCACTACATTAAAGATACATTTCAGGAATATAGAGATTTGATTCCTCAAAAGTTTTAGGGTGGGATATGAGATCTAGAATTTATGCCATTTCACCGAGAACCTTATTCAATATTCAATCACCTTGCTGCTGGAAATTGGTAAAGATAATACATAAGTTGGAATGAAAACAGGGGTGGAGCAGTACCTCAGACTGATCATGATCATAGCGAACCAGAAACCTACAACGACAGCCGCGTACATCATGTCTTCTTCTTTGAGCATCGAGGACATGTGCGTCAAAGTAAAGAGCTTGCTCTTTACCTTCCTGGATAAATACAATAAGTGGAAGAATAAATGTCAGATACTCCGTAATATCTATTGACTTTCGAGTTTTGTGCCAATGAAATGCATGGGGAAAAGATGTGCCTAAACTTTAACGAGGAATACATCTTACGTTTCCTATACAGCAAACAAATGTTTTCAATCTAGTTCACGACATTTTAGTATAATCTAAAAATCAAATATTTTGGAATGAGTAACTTGAGAACCTGAAAGCAGAGTATAAGATCTCCAGGAAGCACTACAATACACTCTGATGCTTCACATGGGAGAGATCGGTGTCTGACATGTTTCAGAATATTGACCCACTCGTCTTCCTCTGGCCCAAATCCAGCAAAACGAACTAGAACTTCCTGAAACCCATGAATTTGCAGAATCATACAGGTCAGACAAAAAATGGTGTGGAAGATTATAATAAGACGAATATAAACAGAGATCCAAATTATCCTCAAAAAGATAAAGTTGTCAAGGGCATGTTCAACAACAGGCTGAAACTCTGAAAGCTATCAACAAAAGCATCATAGTTTAGCAATACGAAGCTAGTTAAGAATAAAGACAGGGTCCAAAATTAGCATCACTCAGCTCACAGCTGTCATATTAGACCATCAGTCTATCATTCTTTGGGATCTTCTGGAGCATCAAAAGAATTGAGGCCAACAATTATTGTAACATGTCTATCCTAAAATTCACTCCTAACTTGATCTAGGTTTGAAGGGAATGACCTAAATAATACCCTTCGATCTGATAAAAGAACGGAGTTTATTTTCACATTACGCTTTTTACTCATTTCAGTACATTTTACCCAATTTTTTCCATTTACATACCCTTAATTAGAAAAAACTCTAAACCAAATTCTCTCAAATCATAACAACACAACCTTACATTTAATCAAATTTCTTCAATTATAAAGGGTAATTAGATGTTAATCTTATATTTCATTCATCAATTGTCAATTATTAATAAAAACATAACGTTGTTTTTGTTTTATTTGGTATTTGAGGAATTTGGGGACTTTAGGGTTGTAAAATGGTTGTTTGGTGATGGGTGGTAGTGGGCTGACGTCTTACAACAGAAGTAGAAGACAGCGGGGCGGGGAAAAGTTGGTGGTGAACGGTGTGCGATGTGGACTGTAGGTTCGTTAATAAGGTTGTGTTGTTATGAATTGAGGGACTGTAGGTTCGTTATGGTTTTTGCTGGTGACGGTCGGAGTTGAATCGTCAGGAGAAGGTTGGTGGCCGGAGGAGGAGCGCCAGTGGTGGTATAGCGGTCTGACGGATAATTGGTGAAGATGGTTTGGTTGGGGTGTTTGACTGTTTGAAGATACAGTTTCTTTTTTATTCAATGTAGTACCAATTGAGAGGAGAATGAGGTAGTGGAAATGATGAGGGCAATTTGGTCAAAGTTGTACTATGATGAGTAAAATGCGTACAGTGAAATCAGCACCCTAACACCCAAAAAGCACTGGCAACTTTAAACAAAGTTCACAAATTATGTTTTACATACCAAAAAGCTTCAAACAAGCATGGCAGAAGGATATGTAGGGAAAAGGGTGCTTATTTCCGGGTTACTCGTTTTATAAAAAGAGAAAACACCTTTATGCAAAAAAAAAAAAAAAAAAAAAAAAAAAAAAAAAAAAAAGAGTAGAAATAAAGTATCATAGCCATTAACCAATTCAGATGAAATCGAAATTGGAAAGAGCAGATCATTTTCTTATGGCAAGGAACACAAAAGGTCAATCTTGGTGTGGTGTTAATTGAGAAGAAGAAGAGGCGGAAGAGCAAGATAACATGTCACAACTCACAATGAGCTGAGGGGTTATTTTTTTAGCATTCACTATAGTTTTCCAAATCTCCCACATATATTATGAACAATGTTGTCAATTTGAGTGAACAGAAATAGTACTATATTTCACATACTAAATAAGGTTCTTGAGAAGGCAACAAATGATATCTGACTATTAGAGCATTATCAGTACTTAACAGACATTTAGGAAAGGGAGGCAAACTCGAGTGAGAAGTATCAAGCTACAGTAATACTTACTGGATTAGCGGTGTCCAGATATCTCTGAGAAAGAAATAATTGAACGTCATACCTGAAGAGGAAAGACAAAAAAAACAGCAAAAATTAGTGGATGAAAATATATTGAAGAACAAGAAATATCAATTTACCAAAAATGGGAGGGTTGCAAAAACTGAATTCCAAGATTTATTTACCATGCACCATCCCTAGCAGATTTAGCTTCAAATTCCATCATAGGAGCTTCAGAAACATTTCTAACCACGTGAGGACCTAAATAAATAATAAAACTCACTTGGTCACACTAAGCACAACATTCGAAAGTTAGAATATGTCAACAATTTTGGAGCAGAAAATGCAAGCCATAAACACAATGGCAAACAGATTAAAGCTCTACTTACGCGAACAAATGTTTGAAAGACACTTATCAGAAGAAACCATTCCTAATGATTAAACCAAGAAAAATCTGGCGATGTAACAACAATAGAACATGCAATTAAGATGGAGATAGAGGGAAAGTTTGGATCTACCAAATTTCATACATGTCAAACATTGATAGCAGCAGAGTTTGAAGATCTCAAAATTCTACGATCAAATGCAATTCATATTTAAGGTGGATTTAACATCAATGAGAAAATCTGGAAGATCTTCATTTCCTTTCATTTCTTTCATACCATGTTTTCAAACGAAGGTTCTCGATTCTAACTTGAGTATCAGACATGGAAAGACAAGGGTAAACTAAAGAGAAAGAAGGAAACGTGCAATCCTACTTCAACGATTGTATCTCTACGAAGGAGATATGACCAAAAGAAACCACTGAAATACTGATCGGCCATCCCATACCTGATCTAATTTCAACCTTCAATTTTGCCATGCTAGTGTTACCGATGGTGGGTTTACTTCGGATCAGAAAACCAATATATGTTCTCTGATATGAAGGTAGATGAAACCACAGGGGCGAGAAAAAGAGAAAGTCATTTGAAAGGTTCGCCAATTAGAGACAAATATAACTCCATAAGCCCACTATTAAATGGGTAAGAGTACATTTACTCCGTTTCTTAACTTTTAAATCATTCAAAGGCCCAAGGAGAGGGGTGAAGAACAAGAACAAGAATTCAAAGGCCCAAGGAGAGGGGTGAACAACAACAACAACACTTTTAAATCATTCAAAGGCCCAAGGAGAGGGGTGAAGAACAAGAACAAGAATTCAAAGGCCCAAGGACAGGGGTGAACAACAACAACAACAACAACAACAACAACAACATGAGTTGAACTCCCACTATTCCATGTTTTTTATTTCTTCCTATGCCCCCCACCCTCCTTCTCCCCTTTCACATCCAAGTGTGCCACAAAATATAACCCCAAAAACATTTACCTCAAATATTTTGAATTCTTAAATGTTCAAAGTGAATAGTAAATTTTTCAAACATAGACAAGCCAATTGATCAAAAGCTTTCACCAAAAGCACAAACAACTTGACAAGCACAAAAGAAAGAGCTGTGCTGAATAATCAGCACCCCCGATATTGCAGACTTAATGGCAAGTTATATATTGCATGCTTGTAAGTTGTAACCGGGAATAGAATATTTCATATGACCCTAATATCAGTGGCAATGTCTATTAACAATATTTAGGAGAAAGTAACTTCTAAATCCATCCTATCATTCTCCAAGGAAACTTTATCTGAACCTCGTTTAGTTTAATCCTTAGAGGCTTTGACCAGGCTACATAAGTTAGCTTAAAGCATATAAGAAGATTATCTAAAGATAATCCATCAGATCCCATTCTCTCACGCTAGATATGATGACTTGCAAGAGACCAGTAACTTAGCTTCTGAGAAAATTTAGGCATCCAATATTAATAAACATCTCCTTCAAGATCACTACTATACTAATATCGAGAATATCAGGATCAAAATCTTATTTCCATAAACAAAAAAAAAAAAAAAAAACTAAAAAACTTATGGTATTCTATTTCATATCATATTTGAAGGCAATTTCCATTCCCCAATGTATTTGCGTAACTTTTTGCATTTCAGGTTTGCACTTTTTTTTTTTTTTGAGTATCAGATCATATCTAACACCATACACCACTATCAAACTACAAGAATAACTTGCAGAAACACATCAGTTGTAAAAGGCAGTGATAAACACTCATCATTACTATTTTAAAGCCAAAATTTCCAAGATTCATTCACCGGCAATCTAATTCAAAATTGACTTTAAACATAAGAAGATAGCTACAAATTTTTTTAGTTTAATTCTACAATTTTGGCACAACGTGATCCACTAGTATCTACTTAAATTTGTAGAAGTCTTATTTATAATGAGTACCACGAAACTTTAAAAGGAAATCAGGAAAGACTTGTAAATTCATATTTTCTCACGTGTGAAGACTGGAAGACTAAACCACATATACAGGTAAATAATAAGTACATAAAAATTAAGCATCCCGCATTTTACAATAAACTTTGCAGAAACATTAACATCTTAAAGCTACAATAAAAGATGAGCAAGGCTTGCTTAGGGAGCAAAATGGAACTACCTGAAGAAACAGCCATTTGTCGGGGAACAGAAGGTACATTTCTACTAGGAGTAACATCATCTCGAGTAACAGGTGAGGAACTTGGCTTTCCAGGTGACTCTGTCGATTTTGCCCTCAGTGCATACCTCCTATTTTGGAACCAGTTCCAAACCTACCAATAAAAATAGGATCAAAGTGAACATTGTTTCTGCTGATGGTAAAAATTAGGATGCTTAGAGGTTAAGACTCGTATTACCTGCTTCATTTGTACAACTGTCTTCCCAGCTCGGTCTGGTGAGTTACTAGAGTCACAAATTAGCTCAGGTGAATTCAATACCCATCACAATTGAAAAGTATGTCTAACAGCTTATCTATCTGATACTAGAAACAAACCTGAATCTTTGGGCAAGAGCCACAAGAAGATCCCGAGGTGGCACCTGGCCCTCGTGTTTTGTCAAAAGGGCTTCCATTTGAGCAACCTAAAAAAAAAAAGGAAAAGAGATCAGAGCATATATTTATCATTGTTGACTTCTTTCCAAATTCTTACTATCCCAATCCATAAAAAACGAAGTTATATCACGGATGCAACCATATAAGCAAGCACAAAAAATTCTAGATTCGTAATAAATGTAGGAATGTAGGATATACCCTAAGAAATCGAAAATATCAAAAGTTAAGTCCATCATTCACTAAGAAAAATATCTTATTACATTAATGATGAGTTTACGTTACCTATGGTAGAATGGCCTGTGTTTCATTCTAGAGTACAACTGAAGGCAATTAATTTATCCTTCAAAGCTAATGGGTGCTGCAGTGAAAGTATCTTAAGGTGTGCGCGAGGTCTAGATAAGTAGCATATAACTTCAAGATATACTTTACAACCAAGTTGTCGCTTCCTATGTATGCTAATAAAATCTAGCGTTATTAGAGTTAAAGCAGCTGAATGCCCGTTTTACGCAAGTATTATCATTAAGCAATGTATAACAGCATAAAACTTTTTAAGTAGAACAATCACATGCATTTGTATCGTGTTGAGTCATGCCTGTTTTCCTTTGCCATTCAAATTTGTCAGGATGAGAAATATTCGTGGACACCAAAAACAAATGAAAAATACAATACAAAGGAGACCATCTTAACCCATGACCTTCAGTTTAAATAAAACACGAAAAAATCCGTTCCATAAACAGGCACGACTGAAAAGGAAAAAACGAAACCGAGAAAATTTTAGGAGATATAACCTGAGACAGTAGCATTTGAATCGGCTAACAATATTCATAAAAGAAAACACCAAAAACATGAAAAGTAAAATGTCAGGGAATGGGGTAAATCGATACGACGCCGGCAATCCTGATAACCAAACAATCAACCAATCCATCACAAATTTTGCAAATAATCACAAACACGAAATATAAATAAATAATTAGCAAAATAGTTAACTACAAACTACCAATTTATACACAAAGTCACATTTACGAGTACTAAAAAAGAATGATTCAACATCAAACGATCGTTAAAAATACAAAATCAAAACCCAGAAAACCAATTGCATCAAAGTAATTGAAAGAGGGAGGATACCTCAACTGGGCTAAAACGAAACGACGGAGCGCCATTGCTCGGAGGTCGACCCATGTTAGAAAATCTGCTTAATTTATGTGGGTATCACTTAAAATCTTGTCTTGCTAATTGAAAAGATGGAATTTGGTTCAATTGGGATGATGAAAAATTGTTCAATTGAGTTGCGGAACCCTAATTTAATTTAATGTATTGGATTTGTATGATGTTGAGAGAGTGAAAGGATTTAAATATCTGTGGCATAAATATTGAGATTTGCCGCTTAATTTTTCGACTTCACTTCTCTCCGGCAAACTCACAGTCTTGACTTCCGTGATTTTGGTTTTTCACTTGTCTACCATTGTTTTGTTTTCCACAATATGTAAGATAAACAAATCATCATGGTAAGGGATATTTTATCATAATTTTACACGTTAACTAGTAGGATTCTGCGGCGCAGCCTATTTTAAAATTTTATTATTTTAATTGAAGAAAAATAATATAATTTATATATGATCTTTAATATTTTTACTTATTAATAAAAATAAATTATTTTTTCTCAAATTTAATTTTTTTTAGGTTTAACTTCAATGTTTTAAAATAAAATACATACAATTTTAATTATTAAAATTAATAAGTGATAATTAATTATGTATGATAAACGTTTTATAAATAATTTTGTTACTTGTTTAATATCATATTAATTAAAACAAAATTTATTCGAATAACGCAACGATGAACATTGAGTTCTCACATTATATTATTTAACGATACATTATGTCCCGAATCAGTTAATATTTGTTCAAAATGATGTGAATATAATTTTATGTAATTTATATTTTTTTTATGTATAATGTGTGATATTTATGTATCAAACATATAGTGTCCAAACTCAACTTATTCAATTCTTTTGATTGTGTGCTGTAAGTGGTATGTGTCAAACATATCTATAAGAAATTTACACCTTTTGTTTTTTAAACAACTATCAATTATATTATTTATTATATTATTTTTCTACAATGATGTTTAATAAATTACCTATAAATAAAATAGGTTGAACTTTCTCAAATTTTTTTTTTTTTTGAGGTTTAACTTTAAAGTATTTAAAAGATAACATATAAAATATTTAACTAAAAGTAATATTTAGGGGTTGTTTGGTTGCCTTGCCAATTCAAGGGAATTGAAAAATCATAGGAAGTAGTTAAATGAACTCTTGTTTGGTTGCCCAATTTATGGGAAATAGAACTTCCTATGGAATTCCAATTCCTACATAATGTAGGAAGTCACTTACATAGCCCCTCCTAGGTAAGTGGAAGTTCCCACATGAATTAAAGTTCCCACATCCAACCAAACAACATTTATGAAATTCACATGATTTTCAAGTTCATATGAATTTAATCTTCCCAAGAATTCTATCTTCCTATAGTGAACCAAACGACTCCTTAGTTAGTCATAATCAATATTTTGTACTTGACGCATACATATTTAATTGAAGATATTAAAGAAAAATTTGACGTATTTTCTAATTTTTCATGGCGTTTGTAATACTATATTACTTAATAATCATTACTTTTGTTTTGATTATTTAAATGTACTCGCGATCAATGTGTTACTATGTACATACATACTCCTTATCACACTATTTAAACCTATCAAAATCTCACATGTATTCAATTTCTCGCAATATAATTTTTTTCATTCTCACACTATAAAACTTATCTCTTAGTAGTTTTCTGTAAGTTCTATTTTTAATAAATACAATGACTCTCCCAAATATATTTTTCTTACCAGATTTAATGGTCTAATTTTTATAACTTTCTCAAAATGTTTTTTTACGTAAATGTAAAATATCAAAATATTTCAATAAATATAATCAAAATTATACTCAATTGAAATCAATTTTCGCAATGAACGTAATTATTTACATTTTAAATTTTTTGTCAAAATAATTTTTTACTAAATTTAGAATAAAAATAGCATAATTTTTTATGTAATTTTATAATAAATTTATTAAACTATAATTAATATTTTGCTGAGATTTATACAGCATTTATTATGCTCATATTAAATGATTAGCTGTAATTAATGCTTGTCATTAAGGATGTATAGGACATGTGGCGCATCCACAGCATTTCAACCCAATTCTATATATATACTAGATTTAATGTCCGTGCGATGCACGGGCCAGCTTGTAATATCCTATCGTCATAGTGTGATAATACTCAAAGGCCCTATTCTTAGACTTAACTTTGCTGAACCAAACTGGGCTTTGAAGAGCTTAACTTTTTTAAAATTACTTTTTGTTAGTTTAATTTCTAGGGTGGTGTTTCTTGATATACTTAGAAACAGGTGCTTTTTTTTATTTAATTATATCTAAGCTGCATACTACAATATGAATTAATTCTCCCTCCGGCATAATTATTTGTTTAACTTTGATTGAAATACTTGTCACATAAAAATAAGGGTTATTTCATAACAATAATCCATCTTATTGGTGGTCTGCAATAATCACTACATCCTATCAATAATCCCAATTAAATCCAACCTAAGCACCATACCTTCTAATAACGAACCAGCTGATATTTTTTTGAAGTTTATGTTGGTATATTTGATAGTTTTTGGACAACCTAGCTGGTATATGTGAAGTTTATGTGTAATATTTTCAAGTGATGAATCAAGAACTTGGTTTATTTGATAAACATAAACATCATAAAATATCATGGTGTTTAGGTTGAATTTAATTGGGATTATTGATAGGATGGAGTGATTACTGCAGACCATACACCAATAGGATGGATTATTGTTATGAAATAACCCTAAAAATAAAAAGGTGAACAAATGGTTGAAACGGCTACGAACTCTACTACTCCTTATTAAACAAAATCCGAACATTAAACCACATGATTTATATTTATAGGCAATAATTTGATAGTATTGTAATATTGGTTGAACAATGCTCTTTTGTCTGTGGAGTCTGGAGGTATAATTGGTAGGTATAATCGGTGTACCGGCCACTTGTAATATTCTAATTCTTGAACCACCGTTGAATGTCAAGTTTTAAAAATACCACTACAAATGTGAACTCCTCTTTACAAATAGGTTCGATGCGAACTCGGTAATGTTGAATAGTGGTAGAATTTTTGTTTCGAAAGCTTTTGATCATGATCATAATGGTTTTATTTATTATTATTCTATCTGTTTAGACTTTTATACCTTGTAGGACTTTCAAACCGGTTTATCTTTGTTTAGTCTTTGCGCATAAGTGAATTAGCTATTTAGCAGATACATTTTGTGAACATATATAATATTTTTTCCATTAAGAAATTATAAATAATTTGTGAATTAGACTCGAGCAGTTCGGAGAAGTTGATCTCTTCCAAAGAAGGGCCCTGTAAAAAAATGTTACGTCCATGCGTGACTACTCTTTGATGTTACATTAATAATTCTATTAGGTAGGATCACATAAAATTTTATATTGGGGCAATAAAACTATAATACTCTGTTTTTTTTCCCCTTTGCTTTAAGACATTTACTCCTCTGTCAACCCAACCCAATCATAAAGCCATGGGTTTTGAACATAAAACACCACTTCTCTGAACTTGAGCGTAAAAAATCAATTATTTACTGCATAGTTTATCACACTGCCTCATAATGTCCATATGCATAATAAACACTCATTGATAATATGGAGAATATATCCTTAACGTTACCAAGTACTGGTACTATGCAGTCTATGATTCAAATATATCCCGTATAATTTTTGTATTCACGTAATAAAGATGAAGTTTGACTTGTAAATGTAATTACATACCTTTATACGAAATTGCAATAAATTGCGGAAAATTTATCGTAGTTTGATCTTGTTTCATCTTGCATTCTCTGGCCCATAATATGTTTATGCACTTAATAGAGATGTACTTTTGACAGAATTCGAAACCCCATATACGAAAACAAATAGGTTATGATAATCACAATACCTCATTATAATCCATACACAAACCATCTTAGATAATAATACCACGTAGGGCATATATTTAGACGCGTCTAATGTTGAAAACTTGGTAGATGTTGAATTACAATTGTACTCCTCCCGTCCCGATGATTTGCTTACTTATTCCATTTTGAGGTTAATTGTTTAACTTTCTATTTTAAAAATGTTTTTGATAGACAATTTGACCCTCCACAAAGCTATTTTCCAAGAAATGAGTCCTCCAATTTGTAGAATAATAAACATGAAATTATTGTTAGAAATAAAGCAAAGAATTCATAATATTTAACAGTTTGTTCATACCTCTTTTTTTATTGAAACCATATCAACGTAAGAATTCGTAGAATAGAGCATCCCATATCCTCGTAGCGTGGATTTTAACTATCCGTTTCTTTTGATTTCGTTGATCTCATCATCAAGGAATACAAAACTCCGTAAAAAGCAAACAGTTAATCCCACTCATAATATCTATATGTGCACAAACACTCATTGATAATAGGGAAATTGTAACTTACATACTGAATCAAAATGGGAATAAAATTAAAGCATGCTTACCATTTTACGTAATTTATTTTCGCAATACGTTTTTTACTCATTACAGTACTTTGTGCGTCATTGTTGTCAGAATCGCGATTCGATCCAACGATTTTACGATCAAAAAAAGCTTGACCGATCCTGGATCCTACGATTATAGCATAGTTGTAGAATCTTACGATCCTATTAATTTGAAAATTTCTAGAGATGAGATCATAATACGATCCTACGATTTTACGATCCACGATCCGATTCCATAATAAAAAAAATTAATATATATTTTTATATAAGGACACCGTAAAACCAAAATTTTGTGTAAGTTGTTCATACAATGATACTAAAATCATTAATTACCAATATTTTATGAATAAATATTAATAAATAAATGTTTTGATTTTCAATTATTTGTTTTTACCAAATAAAAAATTATATTTAGTGAGTTTGTAGAATCTTGCGATTCTACGATCCGATTCTACCGATTCGATCCTACCCTCCCCATCGATCCAAAGTAGAATCCCGATTCTGACAACATTGTTGTGCGCGATATTTTCCATTTGCATACCCTTGTCAACAAAGAACACTATCTCTCTCCCTCTCTCTAGTCTCTTGTTAGCAGTACAACCTTTCAGATTGATTACTCCGTAAATTTCTTCTACTATAAACAAAAATTGATAAAAACTAATTTAATTTGTTATTAATTAAAAATGTGTGAATCAAATTAGCGTAGAGGTTGCACGATGGAAATTCATGGGTCAATTGTACAACGAAATAGAGGAGGTAGGTTCGTTGAGGGAGGGGCGCGACGTTGTCGCCGGTGAAGGGAAGTGGAGTACTTGGCATCGCCGGTAAGGGGAGGCTGAAGAGGGTCGACGAAGAGAGAACGGATGGTGCAGATCAGGGGGATGGGGGCAAGTGAAGGGGTTCGGTGATGGTGGTTGTGCGCAAATAAGGACGAGAACAGGTTAGTCTGACGGTAGGTGGTTAAACTTGGTGGTGGGGTTGATGGGGTTGTACTACGATTAGTTTGTTGTGTTTTTTCTTTATTTTTCCTTTTCTTTGAATGTAGTACATTGGAAATGGTAAAATTGTCAAAAATGTACTGTGATAAGTAAAATGCGTACTGCGAAAATCAATACCCTAATTTTATTGTAATTTGTAGATATGATTGAAGCTACTTTTCGAACAATAACGTAATTTTATTGAGTTGGTCACATTGATATCAGGGGCACGTTCCACGTTTGCAATTCATAGTTCTTAAATTTTCATCCTGTCAACATAACAAAAAAATTCCATTAGTAAAAGCATCTTAATTAACCACTATTATATAAATTAAGTCATAAACAAAATTAATTAAAAAGAAACAGATTTCACAATAAAGAAAAAAAAAATTCAAAGTATAAATACACATTAGAAAACAGAGGCTTTACTATGACTATGATTCTATGAACCATCCTATTATATAGTAGTAAGGTTAGAGAGTGGACAACTTGGTGTAACATTAGGATACCATATAGACATCATCTCCTACTAATCTTCTTGTGCAGTTTTCATACGGTCACCAAATTCTTTCAGGATCAAATTTTTAGAAAACTGGGATAATGATCAGGACTAGAAGACATATATTATATTCTCTTGAGAGTTTGAGTACCCAAAAAGTATTTTATAAAATATGGGCTCTCAGTAATCGCTCAAAAAAAGTTTCAAGTTGTATTAATGTGTATCCTTAGACAAAAGTTATAATAAACGGCATATATATATCACCGAGGTAGTATTTGCATTAGGCAAGTAACGTGGTTTTGTACTCATTTATTATCTCATAAAATTTAGTAATATATGGACGCCATATACTTTGGAGTCGGTGAAGTGATGTATGGATTGATTGTTACCGATGTATTTTAAAATTTCTTATCACGTTTAATTTAGAATTTTATCTGAATACATACTCCGTATAAAATCTACATTAAAACCTTGAAACTTGTCAAACTTGTCAAACTATGTACTATTTTAGATTCATGTAAATACTACTCCGTATTTGATCACAAAATTTTGCATTCCAATTCCAATTTCACAATATTCTGCTATGAGAGAGACAAATTTCAAAGAAATTATCACCCGAAGTATAGAATCAATCAATCAATCAATCAATATATATAACTAAAGGAGACTTTTTTTTCTAATTATTCTATTAACATTAGAATTAGGAGATAAGTAATTATTTACAAGTTTTCTATTATAATTAGGAATATAATTTTCCTATTAGAAATGAGAATTAATTAATTATTTTACAATTTTCCTATTAGAAATAGAAAATAAATTAACAATTTATTAAGCCTTTTTTTTTTCCTAATTATACTATTAGAATTAGGAGATAATTTTTATGTAAATTTTTTATATTATAATTAGGAATATGATTTTTCTATTAGAAATGAGAATTAATTAATTATTTTACAATTTTATTATTAAAAACAAGAAATAAATTAATTATCTACAATTTATTAATATTAAAAAATTATTCATTAGTATTTGTTCACTTTTTATTAAATTAGAAGGAAAAACATTTGATATATTTATAATATCCAATTTTATAACAACTTCCGATTAAAAAAATGAGGTATTATGAAGCTAAGAGGCCCTAGGCCGAACTGGGTTGTGACAAATGTGCATGCATAATACGTACTACATGGAATTTACTCATGTAAAGAGTAAAATGAACGCTGAAATATGCCCCTACGTCTTTTGTTATTGCTAATGTCATATTTAATTATACATAATACGAAGTTTATTTTTCAAATGTCATATGTATTTCTCCTACTAATTTTAAAATTATTTCCCTCACAATCCACTTCAAGTTCTACTGATAATTTATTACATTATATTATTTACATTCATTTGTCATCATATAAAAGTATATTAATCAAAATTTAAATAAGATACTTACAAATTATTTATATGTACAAAGTTTGATATCTATTTTTCAAGGAATATTAAAAGATAAAGAAAGTTGCAGCTAATTTGCAAATCGAAATATCATATTATGACAAATGAGTAAATGTTTTGAAAAACTTTATTGTGCGATTGTTTTACAATTTAAAGTAAAAATGGTACCACGAGTAATAAAATAGATTTGAATGAGGCTTGAAAGTAAATTAGATACACATATTATAGAAATATGTATAAGGTTAAGATTCAATTCAAGCAACGATAAACATTAAAAAAAAAGTCATGAAAAACACATAAAAGGGCAAGAATAGTCTTTCCCTAACATAGTGAATACCGTCTCTCTCTCTCTATATATATATATATATATATATATATATATATATATATATATATATATATATATAGTAGAGGTAGGATCCGGTGAGAACGAGCATTCGGTGAGAACGGTGAGAACGAACTAACAAACATACTTTATAAACTAGATGTACAGCCCACCAGCCCACGTGTAAAAACCGAAATAAAAGGCCCATATTCATTAGAAAAGGCTCAAACCAATTGTTGTATCCCTTTGTTTCCACTGAACTGCACACGCATGACCCAACTCCATCTGTCATCATTCCCATTCAGTCATCCACCGCCACCCATAAATGCGCCATCGCCGCCAAAGAATCACCAAGAATAACGAAGATCGTCCCAGACGCCGGTGAAACTCCGGCAACGCCATTGAACATCACCAAACGCCGACATTTCGAGTTATGCATGGTGTTTATGTGGTTTCATCTGTCGAAACTCTAATCATATACCTGATCGATTTTCGGAGCTCCGGCGAGATCCTAGGACGCAGTCACATTTTAATGTACCTAGTAAGTAATTTTTTGTACCTATGTTAGATACACTAAAAACGTGGTTCGATAAAAGATTAGAGTATTTACAAAATATAAAACCCAACATATTCTGCCTCCCTGATCACATTTCCCCAGAGTATGTATCTCCCTTATTCATATTGATCACCCAACTCATCGTCGTTCACCTTGCCGGAGTAGCACAGACGCCGCCACATTCTCTAACATTGCACCTTCCCCGACCACCGAGAAGCCGGAGCACATCGTCGTTTGCTCGCCTCACCAGCGAAGCGCAAAAAAAACGGTGATACGCTTTATATCGTAATCCTAGCCGACGAACAGGGGAATCAACATTCAATCGGTGTTCGTCGGTAGTAACTCTGACAGGCCCACCGTTGCTACCTCTATATTTCTCCTTCGTTGGTTTCCCATGTATTACAAATTTACAATGTATCTACACTATTTTTTTATGTATTTAACCACTAATTTATTGTATCTAACATTAATACACAAAATTAGTTATCAGATACATTAAAATTGGTTTGAGATACATTATTATAGACACCAGATACATTAATATGGATATGGGTTCAATTGGAAATTTTAGGGGTTTGTGGTGCTCAATAGTGTCCCCGGCATCAGATGTGTTCGCTGATGGTTCGTCGGTGATGCTGGTTATCGCCATCGGTGGCGTCGGCATCAAATGAGTGGTGAGGAAGGAAATAAGGGGTGGTTAGAGTTTCGAAATGGAGGGAACGTTGGGGTGGTAAGACAGAAATTAGATGGCGTATGGACTATGGTGGTTGTCCGTGGGGTGTCGATGTGAGGTGGGGTAGTTGAGAGATGATGAAGACGGAAATTGATTTCGGGACTGACGATGGGCACGTTTGTTCGTCGGAAATGCGCTGGTACCAGAGATGTTCGTCGGAGTTGCGCCATTCTGGTGGTTATTAGGTGGACGGAAGTTGAGATAAGTGGTGGTGTTGGTCGTAGATCATGGTGAGGGAGTGAGAAATTATAAAAAGACAAGGATTAGGGGGGAGAAAATGTAAGGCTACTGGTTTGATTTTTGACAATTTCCACGTGAATTGTTGATTCAGCTTATATGTTTAGTATTCTCACCGTTTTCACCGAATGATCGTTCCCACCGGATCCTAAATCTATATATATATATATATATATATATATATATATATATATATATATGTGTGTGTGTGTGTGTGTGTGTGTATATATATATATATATATATATATATAGAATTAGGATCACATGAGTCCACTCTATCTTTTTGAGTCCGTGAGTCCATGATATAATATCACACATTATATTAAATAATATCACATCTTACAGTATCGCACGTTATACTAAACAATATCACAGCTAGAAAAAAAAACTTTTTGAAAAAAAAAATTGAAAAAAAAATCGTGATATTGTTTTGTAATACAATATCACACGTTATGCTAAACAATATCACACGTTATACTAAACAATATCACAGCTTTCACGAAAAAAAAATTGTTTAAAAAAATTTTCGAAAAAAAAAATTTTGAAAAAAAAAAAATTCGTGATATTGTTTTGTAATACAATATCACAAGTTATGCTAAACAATATCACACGTTATACTAAACAATATCACAGCTTACACGAAAAAAAAAAATTCCGAAAAAAAAATTTTCGGACAAAAAAAAATTTCCGAAAAAAAAAATCGAAAAAAATTTTTTTTTTAAAAAAATTTCGTGATATTGTTTTGTATAGTGCGTGATATTGTTTTATGGACTCATGGACTCAAATATTTAGGTGGACTCACCGGATCCTACCTATATATGTATATATATATATATGTATATATATATATATATATATATATATATATATATATATGTATGTATATATATATATATGTATATATATATAATATTCAAACTTATTCAATTTACAAACATAGTACCCAAACACTTTGTTTGAGTATCTGGAATGGAGGTAGGGGGGGGGGGGGGGAAGAGAAAAAGACTAGGAAGGGAAAGGGAGAGAGATAAAAAGGAAGATTGCTTCTTAAACTTTTCTTTGTTGAAGGAGAAATAAATTGTCTTCGATAAGGGAGACGATGATCCATATCATCTTGAGTAAAGATTGGTGTTTCTTGGAGGTGAATGTGATTTATGACTTCTTAGATGTAAAACGTGGCAGAAAGGTAGTGATAGTGGTAGTGGATTGGAGGTTGTTTCAAGTAGTAAGAACTAATCACAATGGCTGATGTTTTATTTTGTGGGTAAATTAGTGGGATGGAGGGAGGGTACATTTGTGGAGGGTAATGAGTTTAACGAGGATAGTGATAATAAATAAGGTTATTTATCAGCAAAATATCGCTTGCATTAAAACATATAGGTAACATGAATAATAACAAAAAAAATCAAAAGATCATACTAACAAACTTAATCTTGACCACATCAATCCAAATTAAAGTAAAATCTTAATTCTAACAACATTGTCGAGAGCAAGGATTAGTTTCCATTGGATTGTGGGTTTTTCTAGAACTAGAGATTTAGTTTTTCACTTGGTCGGATAAATTTGAGAGAAGTTTCGAAGACAATGATCGATCTTTCAAGAGATGAGATTGTTTTAGATCATGTAAGTGAATAGGGAAGAAAAATAGGGGTCTGCGTGAAGGATTTTGTTTCAAATGAGATGATGGGGAGCAAGACTATTTTTATAGGGGGGTGTCATAAGTAGCCTCAGCCATGTAGTATTGCGTTGGAATTTGGTTCACATTCAAAGGTACGTCTATAGTTTGACCGGGATATATAACATTTAATAACTATCTGTAAATGTTTTTACGTAACTACCATTTGACCCAACAATGATTAAATTATGGTTGTTATTCTAAAATGGAGATTTGTTGCATCATTGAGTTGATTATGCAAAGTACATATTATTGTTTTCGTTGACCAATTGAAAAACAAATAGGTATTAATGAACAAAATCTAAAAACTCTCAGTCCCAAGTATCATATATATAAACTTCATATTAATTTTATTTTCCTAAAAAAAAAACATTGTCGAGAGCAAGGGTTAGTTTCCATTGGATGGTGGATTTTTCTAGAAGTAGGGGTTTAGTTTTTCAATTGGTTGGATAAATTTGAGATAAGTTTCGGAGACAAGGATTGATCTTTCAAGGGATGAGATTGTTTTAGATCATGTGTGTGAATAGGGAAGAAAAATAGGGGTATGCGTGAAAGATTTTATTTCAAATGAGAAGATTTGGGCCAAGACTATTGCGAGCGAGAGAGAGAGAGAGAGAGAGAGAGAGAGAGAGAGAGAGAGAGAGAGAGAGAGAGAGAGAGAGAGAGAAAAGAGGGGAGGGGGGCGGGGTTCATAAGCAGCCCTAGCCATGTAGTATTGTGTCGGAATTTGGTTCACATTCAAACGTACTTCAATAGTTTGACTGAGAGATATAACATTCTAACTACCTCTAAATGTTTTTACATAATTACAATTTGATCCAGCAATGATTAAATTATGGTTGTTATTCGAAAGAAGGAGATTTGTTGCATCATTGAGTTGATTTTTTTTTTGTCAATCGAAGCGCACACTTAGTCGCATTACAATAGAGGGGAGGAGGGATTCGAACCTGGGACCTATTGTCCACAATACCTACGTCTTAACCACTAGACTAAGATATCTTCGGTATCATTGAGTTGATTATGCAGAGTAGATATTATTGTTTTCCTTGACCAATTGAAAAACAAACAGGTATTAATGAACAAATTCTAAAAACTATCCGTCCAAGTATCATATTTATAAACTTCATATTGGTTTTATTTTCCTAAAAAAAAGTATTTTATTAATCAAACACTCTTTTATTCTTATGTTAATATTATGCTAATGGGAATTATTTGTTGGTCATGCGGCATACATAAAATCTTAGACATGAACGATGTACTATATGTCTATATTCCATTTTATTGTGAAATTTATCATACATTATTTTAATATCCGTGCAACGCACGGGCAAGAAAACTAATAACTAACTGTATATGGCAATTAAAAAGCTTGAACGGAAACAAATGTGAATAATAAGGAAAAGCAAGAAGAAATCTAAAGTCAGCCAACATGGCTGCGTCTTATCAAATCGTTAAGAATAGAACTACAGATACGTTATATATCCGCCTGCAAATAAAACAATAAAGCCAATAGTAAAACAAAGAAATTTAAAATCTTCAAAATCGATAAGAATAGAACTATACATACGCTAGCAGCTCCAATGGTGAAAACTAATTCTTATTTAAGACGGCTCTCACATTCGAGTAAAACAAAGGGGAAACCAAAAGAAGATTGTGAGATGTCTTAATTTAAGATAATCTTAAGCCAAATTAACTGAAGACCTTATACAATATTATATGCTAAGATGATTGTTCACGTACGTAGAGCATGTTTTATAGAAGATAATAAACTTCAAATCAAGGTGGCTTTTATGTTTGATGAACTGAAAATTTCGATTTTTTACCTCGATAACTATGTTTTAGAAACGAATCCATATCCTAAAAGGTGGACAAAATAAACAAATTAGGTTAGTACACATCAAATGCCATTACAAATTGCAACGAATAAACATCGTATGTATATCATAATAATTATCATAAATAATTAACCATGAAAAGTATACAACAAAAACTTAAATAATTATTTTCATAATGATCTTAATACAACTTCCTAAATTCTATGCATTAGGGAAAAAAAAAGAGAAATCGGTATGCATGAAAATCAGGAACCATATATCCTTATATATATATTTTTAGTGAGAATTTGAGTTGTATTCTACTCCTACTACGTTGGTTGATACCGTACCATTAAAGCCAAGAGGAACACAATTAATACAACTTGTTAGTTGAGGAACTTAGGAATTTTTGTTTATATGCGTGCTGATAATCTTCTAGTATTAGTAATTAGTAATTTTATTTTATATTATTATATTATTTGCTTTAAAATAAGTGTTATGTAAAAGTTAGACTCTACGTAATCACTCGAAAAAAGTTTCTTTTATTAATATACTAGATTTAATGCCCGTGCGATGCACGAGCCTAATTGTAGTATTCTATCGTGTAAATGTAGTAACTTAAAATGTAACGTGTATAAGTTTAATGTCTAGTAGGAGTTTGTCTACGAGTCTGGAATTGTCATGTGATGTACTACTATTCATTTGACTACTTAGTTTGGTAAAAGATCATTGATACACCGTACTAAAAATTACTCAAAGCGATACATAAAATTTGGAATTCTGTAATCGCTCGGAAAAAACTTATCCCGCATTTGATTGGAATTTGGATCTTGAATTTTATTAATTATATATATATAAGATTCCCTCTATTATATGGCTATATTGTATTGAATTTTATTAATTAGTATTATTATTACTAGTACTCCGTATCTCGTAGTTATATATAGAGGTATTTGTTTCACTATATACATATAGAAGTATTCGTACCAGGTGGAAGAAAAAGTGACGAACAACTCAGAAAAGAATAAGAATAAAAGATAGATTTGGAACGCCAAAACAATACTAACTAAACATGATTGATCCCTATCACGCGAGAGGTCATAGTTTAATTTCCAGACATGGTAATTGAGTAATTTAAGTTGGAGGTGAAATGTCTCTCCCAACAAAATTGCTTCATTCCAATAAGATTTAGGGGGTGTTTGGTTGGGAGGTTTGGAATGGAATGGAATGGATTCTAGTCATTCTAGTGTTTGGTTGGAGTGTTTTGGAATGGAGTTAGAATCCTGATGGATTCTCATTCCACCCCAACCCCTTGGAATCTCATACCCACCTCCTCCCCATGGATTCAAACTCCATTCCTCCATGTTTATTTTTCTAATGAACCAAACATATTTGAGAAGGAATGGAATTGAAACCCCATACTCCTATGGTTTCTCATTCCAATCCATTCCATTCCTAAGTAGTGAACCAAACGACCCCTAAGATGCACAGACCATAGCAAACTGATTGGTTTAAGTCTTAAATCAATTGGGACAGTTAGAAATTGATCGGTTTAGGGCAAACGATTACTTTGAGACTGTATTTCACATACTTTACCACTTAGTCTTCTTGAGTGTAGATAAGCTTTTGTTTTATCCCTACCCTTTAAAAAGAGAGGAATGAGCGGTACTGTAGCTATGAATAGTGCCACCCAAACCTCTCCTCTACCGTTAGATCTCCCCATTAGATCTCAGGCCTCCCTTTTTCATTTACTCACCGTCCCACCCTCATAAAAAAATTACCTTTCCATCGTTCTACTCCACTCATTCTCAATCTTTTCCTTCTCACACCTCGATGCAATCTCGGCAAAACACACGACTTGTGGCGGTGTTTACTCCTAATCCCATTTTTTCCTTTTGTGTTTATTCTTTGGTTATTATTTATTATTATTGTGGGTTGGTTAATATATTGTTGTTGATGCTCTATTAGATCCGTTTTCATAGTTTCGTTTAGGAATTGAGATCTGTAAATTAGGTCTCAATTAGCTCTGAGATTGGGGTTTATTTGTGGTCTTTTGTTGTTGTCGTTTGTGGCTTTTCGGTGTTTATTCTTATTAATATTATTATTGTTGTTGTTGTTATAGATTTTTTATTATTTATTATTATTGTGGGTTGGTTAACATATTGTTGTTGATGCTCTCTTAGCTCCGTTTGCATAGTTTCATTTAGGAATTCAGATCTATAAATTAGGTCTCAATTAGAATTAGGTCTAAGGATGGCTTTAGTTGTGGTACTGTTGTTTGTTGTTATTATTATTATTAGTATTGAGTATTTCCTTGATTCTTCGTATGCCAGTTACAATCTGCTGGTTTTGCTTCGCCGACACCAATCTAAGCCCAGACAGTTTGGATTATTGTGATGCACTATTGATAGAGTGACAGATGCTGTAAATGCAACTAAAGGCTGCGATTCTGAAGGCATTGTTCAGTGGTGGTGTTGCACTCCTTTATGTCTCAAAAGAACTAGACAAGCTACAAACTGCAAACTATGATCAGAAGATCGGTGTACAGGATTATTCAAGCAGCCCTTAAAGTAAGTTTATACGGATATGAGTACCTGAGTATCTGAATTATATTTGCTATTCTGATCTGTTTTTTTGATTTTTTTGTTCAAATAAGGCGTTTATGGTGTGTAAAATTTCAAGTACATAACTGATATGGGTTTATTGTCTCTGTAGACCCCTGTTTACACTATTGCATCAAATGTCTTGCGTTTCCGATGGTTCCTATTGTATTTGTGTTCTTATTTATGTCATGCTCTACGAAATTGTAGGGGGTTATTGCGGAGCAATCCAAAGTCTTGGAAGTCACTGTCTTATGAGTACGGTTCGTGGCTGCTCTTGATGGTGATTTGATTGGCCATTAAACAGGTGTTTGAGTTGCCTTTCAAATTCCTATGCTTAATTAGTTTTTTCATTTTTTCTTGTTTTGGGGGTTTCCTTATTTAGGGTATTGGTCCAGCATAGGTACTGGTTTTCAGTAAACGTAATTCGTGGTCTCTTCAAACTGCCATTTACTTGCTTGTGTCGCTTTCAGGCTTCTTGGTGATTGCACAATTTGATCTATGTGTTCGTTCTATGGTTAATTACGTTCTTCTTGTACTCGTGTCCTGTTTATTGTAACTGAGTTTGGTTCTTTGTGTTTTTAAGCTTGCTTACTATTGTTGGATCTTAGGCTCTGTCTCACTGGTCTTCTTTCAACTGGTTTGGTGAAGGTGGGTTTTGGGTTTGTGATTTACGTTGCTTTGTTTCTTCTTTCCTTTGAGAGTTCTTCGCTGGGTAACCTTATTCGTGTGCCATTCTTGAATGCCCTGGGGCTGGATTTCTGACTTCGAGTTTTCTAGCACCCGAGTTTATGATTCAATAGCTATTATCTGTATTTCACTCTGCCTCACCGGTGTTTAGGCTATCATTTCGTAGTGCTGAATAATACTAATACCGAAATTGCTCCTAATATAGCAGTTAATATCTTTCGCCATTAGTCTCCTATAATGGGAAGCAGATTAGTCCTCAGTATAGTTGAGGTTAGCACAACTCGATCGCACTTTCTTCTCGCTAATTGTCTTCATTTGATTATGTAGATTTCATTTCTCGGAATGTCTTGATCGAACGATTGCTTGCATGGAAGCTATTTTCTTTGGTTATTTCTCATAATTTGTTTGTTTATTTTGATTTTTTCTAGTAGTTTTGAATTTTAGCCTAAGCTCTTTCAGTTTGAATTTGAAGGTGCTAAGCGGCTTCTAATGTGTGCGCTCTTCTGAGCAGCTTCTATACCAACCTCTTGTGTCTTCAAGCATTGGCGGTCACACTTAAAGTACGGCGGTGTGGATATGTGGTAAACAATTAGTCCTTAATCTTTATACTACCATTTCGTAGTACTGAATAAATACTAATACCGAAATTGATCCCGATATAGCGATTAATATCTTTCGTTTTGGTCTCTTAAAATGGGAAGCAGTCGGTCCTCAGTGTAGTTCCTCAGTGTAGTTGGGGTTAGCACAACTGGATCTCACGTGCAGGCTTTAGTTGATCCTTGCCTTCGCATCATCTCATAGACTTGCAACTGTGCCAACCACACCTGAGTTAGGACCCAATATCCTTATACACGGTACATATCTCCTTTTCTTTTCTGTACTTTAGCACCTCCATTCGTTTTATCGTATACCACTTGTTTTTTGTCTTTAGTTTGTTTATAATCTCCTGCCTTGTTTTATATTCTTATACGCGTTTTAATGGTCTAACGTGTGTCTACCCAGGTGTTCGCATTAGACCGGAGATGGCCTTCTCATGAATGAACAACCAACATCATGTACGTTTTAAAGGGGTTCAATTGTACTGACCCCCATGCTTGTCTTTGGACATTTTTCCGCATGCCGAGCTTTCCATTGCTTCGGGAGAGGTTGTAAAAGTGCGATTCTTATTCCCTACCCCAAGGACTCTCATCGGTCACCGCCGCTATTAAAAACAACCGCATATACACAAACCAGCCTGCTACGGCGATAAGAAAACCAAAAAAATCGGATGTTGCCCTGTTTGTTGCAAAAATCTCGGGTTCTTGTGTACAGAGAGCAAGATTACTACTTTTCTTTGAAATTATACCCCCTCTTGAATGTCTGTGGTGAAGTAATTGCTGGTTGGAGAGATTTAATTTGGATATTTTATATGGCTTGCTTGTTATACGAGGGCTATCGAATGCCAGGCGAATTACCTTTCCACATGATTTTAATTGTCCTCAAGACGTATCTTAAAACTGAGTAGAAATTAACTATTTCATTTCTTCTTTTGTTCATCCTTAATACCGTTGTTAACCCCAACGTGTCTTTCAATGAACTTCCCTAATGTTTGGTGTATTGGGTAATTCAATTACGGATTGTGTTTGGATCGTACGGAGTAGTATTATATCTTGCGAAACACCACAACTCGAGCATTTGGTGTAGGTCTACATAAATAGTCTACATATAATATGTGTACCAATGTCGTTTCTCACCCCACATTCTTATTTTTATCCTTTCTTTATAAGATGTGTGCCAACATTGCTTCACATATAGTGTAAGGGAGTTAATAATACATTTTTTCTATCATATTCGTGTTCTTTATTTGGTTAGCGGGTTTAAAGCATTGAATTTGCTGTGGTGTGGTATTGTAGCTTTAAGGTTGATCCTTTTTTTTTTTTTTTTTTTTTTTATTTTAATAAAAGAAATTCAATAGAGTAGTCTTTTGTTAGAAGATTATATTTAATGGATAAAGATGAGTTGATTTGAGTGTTCTTTTTACACAAGCTAAAACGATTTTAACTCCTTGCCTTCTTTGATTTAGGTGTCTTTGGAATAATGTTTAGAACTATCGCTTGCTTATCATCTATAATTATTAGCGACCTCCCCTCCCCCTCTTAACATACTTATACTTACTTCTTATACTTACTTAGGGTTTCTTGCAGTGCAGGTTTTTGATTCATCGGCTGTATCGTGCACCTGTATTGCAGCAGACACACAGAAAGATTTTTAGATAATACTTCAACCTTTCAGGCCGACCCAGTCGAACGACTTTGCTTGACCACATGTATATTTCAGCTTGACGGATTTCAATACAGTTAGCCGTATAACTGCCTTCTTTGTTTGACATTTATAATTAATTGTACATCGGCTACACAGTAACAAAAAAACACAGGCGAACACACAAAAAAAAGCCAAATAAAAGGGAACATCGTAGAGCTCGTCGTTAGCCGTACGATGAATTAAGGAATGGCCTGCCGTTACGGTTTTGGCTTCTATTATTCCTAGGCATGTCGCGCCTGTGACATTTAATGATTAACATAAGTTGCCACTTATCCCAAATCTTTAGGGATTAGCTTAACTTATGCTGACTTTGTTCAAATGCAGCTGCTGCAACGTCTGGTGTGGTCAAAATGAGGCGGTCCTCATTTCTGTCGCGTGCTCAAGTTCACGACCTAACAAACATGAGCTTTGGAAGCATCACAGGACGGCCTATACACATGTACGTGTGCCCCTATACCGGTAAGTACATTTGTACTTCAGGAAATTAACGGTCTTAATAGTTAATTAACGAGCTATAGTCTTCAATTGTGGCCTGACAACATCGTAGAGCTCGTCGTTAGCCGTACGATGAATTAAGGAATGGCCCCCCGTTACGGTTTTGGCTTCTATTATTCCTAGGCATGTCGCGCCTGTGACACTTAATGATTAACATAAGTTGCCACTTATCCCAAATCTTTAGGGATTAGCTTAACTTATCCGCCTTTGTTTAAATGCGGTGGTGCAACGCCTGGTGTGGTCAAAATGAGCCGTTCCTCATTTCATCGCGCTCAAGTTCACGACCTAACAAACATGAGTTTTGGAAGCATCACAGGATGGCCTATGTACATGTACGTGTGCGCCTATCCCGGTAAGTACATTTGTACTTCAGGAAATTAACGGTCTTAATAGTTGATTCACGAGCTATAGTCTTCAATTGTAGCCTGACAACCTGGTGTGTTTCTAATAACGTGATTAAAGTGCGTCTATATGTCGTGTTTGATTACTTTTCACTTGGAAATCTACGTGTCTTTTTATTTTATTTTCGGCCTCTCCACTTATGTAGATGTACCTGAAATTAAAGTTTGCCGTCGCCAGCTTGCCAATAAAGTCTTAGAGAGTGCGATGGGAGAGGCTTCTACAGTTTCCGAAACCGGTAGTTATGCATTCTATTCGCGAGAGGCGTCCAGCACTAAAAAAGGGTCCCTGAGTGCTGTGCTATGTAATTTGTGAGAGACACAAAAAATCCCCGAAAAAAAAGGGCCTAACCTTGCCGCGCTATGTAATTTGTGACAAATACAGAAATTTCCCAAGATTACTTCTTACCTATGACAACTTAATGTTTATGATTAAACTCACTTGCGTCTAACTACTACTATATATTACTGATACGGAATTTCAATTACCGTATTATGTGTGCCGGCCTCAAACGGACATGATAAATAACGACGTTCAAGCAAGCAACAGTTGTCGGAATATGGGTTGCAATGTTACGTCTTAAATGCGTCACTTGATTCAAGAGATTAATGTTTTCTGACGGTTTCCACACTACTTGCTAAACAGAACGGGAGTAATTCTAACCTGCAGTTTTAAATACTGCTAATTACACAACTTTTATAAATTAGGCCTTAATTGATGGGGAATAACTCATTGACTGTTACAATAAATTTCTTTTACCATACATTTAATTGTGCCACCCTAATTAAAGGATAATCTAATAAGCTAACGGCTCTTCAAATCAGGCGTTCAAATCACCTTCCAAATGTTCAATCCTATAAAAAAAATGAAACACCAATATATTACATTTAATGACAAGATTGCACTGTTTATTGTACATGTTAACTGTTCTACCTATGTCATGAGGAATGGCCTCCACTGTGCATGATTGTTAATAAATGCTCCTGTCTCCTCCAGTCCTCCACTACTATATAAACTCACTAATATGATACAAAAAAACCCCCCACCATCTACTTCTCTTAATCACAATTCCTGCATCCCAAAAAAAAAACAAGTTAACATTTCCTCTCTAACATGTATGAGTATACATGCACACGACCGTTTTTTGTAGACGAAAGTGATCAGGGAATTTTTTTAGATGGATATGTGGCCTGGAAGAAAGGGCAGTTTAATTGTAAAGGGGCATTTCTCACACGGTGTAGAAAAGAACACACGAGTTGGTGGTATTGAACACCATCCGTTCTCGAATTAGAGGATGTGGTCTCTAATATCTTTAATAGACTATCAAAGCCCGATAAGAAGAATCATTTGTGGTTTGTAAGACTTGGGCTGCATGGTTCGCTGTGGGAACCAAAACATCCAAAGTGTTTATTGATTATAATAAGCAATTGGTAACAGAAAACAATCAGGGTATGATAACAGCACGTAGGGGGCAAAAGTTGGTCCGAATGTACTGCCTATGCAGAGCTTATGTCAGTGAAAGAGAGATATATGAGTTTCATCGCCGACTGGAGAAGGAACTTGCAGACCAGGAGGAATATATTGAGTACCCTTGCGACGACTCTGGCAGCGAGGGGTATTATGATTCTGATTGTTAAGATGCTAGGTTGTTGACAATGCGATCCTACTAATATCTACATAGTCCTCCTATGTTGGGACAGTGGCTTGTCGTAGTCTTACGTTTTAGGTCTTTCTATGGCTCTTGTAAATTAGAACCCTATGTTATATGTATGTATGTATGTATGTCTCTAGACTAAAGAGTTGCGAGACTTCTGTTTGTTTGGTTGTTTTTTTTTTGGTATTTTCATTTGGAATGGTATGGCTAATATGTTAGTTGCCTAACGTTTTAGGTCTGTCTATGGCTCTTGTAAATTATAACTCTATGTTGTATATATGTATGTCTGCAAGCTATCATATTGCCGACTTAATCTATGTTTAGTTTTCACTTTTTGGTATTTTCCGCTGGAATGGTATGGATAATATGTTAACCTGTTTGCATTTTGTGATCTTCCATTGCTTTTTACTATTAACCTGCATTATTGTTGACTTTCGATCGCTTACGACTATACTTAGCCCTGACAGTCTTTTTTTTCCTGTTTTTTTCTTCTATGAAGATCTGGCCATTTCTCCTCCTATTCATGAACACCTATGTTTCTGCGCCACATATGCGCATTAACAGTTGTGGTGCTCGAAGGGCGGCAGACATCCCGCGTTAGGTGGCCAGGTGCGGCACACAAATGCGCGCTTACATCCTAATTGTGTATTGGTGTGAACTTGTTGGAGGTTGTGCCTTGCATGATTCAGGTGTGTTTATTAGCCCAATAATAATGCAGCTACCATTTTTAAGATTTTCTGATCATCGATTTTCATTCTTTGTTGGTCATAACTCTGATCCCACCGCGAGTAGTGTCCTAAACGTATCTGAAACTTTGCATTACCCCAAATATCCGTGGAACACACCCTCGTAAACGTGATACGGTCTTAACCGCAACATAAAGGGACAATTCAGCCTGATAGTTGTACTTATACATCACTTTGTGATAACTAATGACGTAAGCCTTCCTTTTTAAATTTTTGCGCTACTGTTAAACAACACATTGTCACTTAATATTTGTGCCTCCTGTGTGACACCACCGCTGTAGTTACAGTCTCTTCTGCCCTCTCCTATGTTTGAATCTTTTATGTGCCATATTATTCATATATGCAAATGCCGGGATATCCTTAGAGAACTGTTACTTCAAATATATAAGTGCTGAATGTATTGGTGTTTCCTTCAAGATGTCTATTTTGACTATATTCTGTTTGCCTCAATAAACCTATATGCATACCTATATTTGCATTCCCTATTGGAGCCTTTGAAATTTGGTAGACATTGTTAATAAATCTTTTTCGTGCCTTACTATGTGTGCTGATCTATTTCTGATCTATTTATGTTGTCTTATTTAAACTGGTGTCATGTTGCATGGGTTCCGATGTGGTAAAGGTCATATCTTTAGACAACTTTGAATTAGCATAATTATTGTAGGGAAATACTAATTTAAAATAATAAAAGGTTCCTACAATTACAATTTCTATCAAGCTGTTACAAAAAATGTTCTTAACCTTCAGGACACAAGCATCCCGTGTCCTAATACATTCCAACATAATTTAGAATTTCTCTAGGCCATGGTATCAAACTAATCTTTTTTGAGAAATATATTACCGGTTGATAACTTTTTAAAAAAAAATTAATTATTTTAAAACATGTGTGTGGTAGTTTTATATTCTAGCTTCTTCTGTCATATTGCAAGCAGCTTGGACTGTCTTCATTAGGTGTAAGGCTATTCATTGCTTTGTTAATTTTCCCGGACATGTATTCCGTCCGGACTAGCTAAACACACAGCCTTGGATTAAATTGTCTGTCAATGTGAACTAGCATTGTCGTACAAGCCTTATGTTTTTATGTATGACTCAAAAATAATTAAATTGGGTGTAATGTCTCTTTATACGTTCTGATAACGGCGTACTTGTTTGCGGTCGGTATTACCTTGTTTAGTTCAATCCAACGTGATTAGGGATTTGAACATATCAGCGCCCGAAAATTGTTGGGCTGATTGGGGAGAAAAAAGGTGGCCAATATTAACAGACTACAGACCTACACGGTCGTCATTCTGTTCGGCTATTACTTTTAGGCGGTAATTTCATCGCATGCCAGTGCTGTTAGTTCAATTTTTTACCTACGCAGAACACAATTAGAAACGTTAATACCGCACCAACATGATCATGTGCTTTTGTGCTCTATTACCCAATGACTAAACCTGGGAAAAACTCCAAAATACCACAAGCCAACAGTGGCATGTACAAACAATGTGCCATAGTCATTGCACAACACCACTCCACCATATCATACATTATTACACCTAAATAACACAACCCCCTAAAATATGCAAAAGCAATGGAAGTACTAACAAGGAGTCTTTCTTTGCCACAAACTAGGGGAAAGAAAATACAACAGATTAGACATTAGAGGTCATATTTCTCTACAGTCTAACAACCAATACCCATAGCAAATTGACCATGCTTTTCCCAAAAATTAAGAGGAATGATGTCATTAGATTAAAGGGGTTTTTTTAACATGTACTTGTCTAGATGATATATTATATTATATTATTTACATTAAAAAATTCACATATATCATTGTATATTATATATATGTGCGTGACCTTGTTCTATTTTTATGTTCTCACTGCCTAAAATAATAAAGATACAATAAACACAATGCAGGACGGTGGTAATTTGGTTCAGCATACACCAACTTCTTCTTCTGCCTTACCACAGGTATCTGTTCCATATTCAATTTAATTTGCTAAATTACATAGCATGTATCATTATGTGTATCACGATCACAAATATATCAAATAGGACACGCGGTATATTACATTTTCGCTTATCCTTGAAAGAAAAAAAGAAAAAGGAATATATTAGCTACCTTACTAATAGTGAGTTTTACATGTAGTCTGATATTTGTTATATTGCATAGCATATGACAAGTCGTCAGTATTATGGCCTAATATGACCTAATATATGATTGGAATGTACGCTTTGTTGGATATACGCTTGTACAGTTGTTTATAACATGAATCATCTAAGTGCATTTGTAGGTTAAGCATAGCATGATGTATTGTTGTGTGTGTTGTATGCTTAACATGTAATTCACAAGATTTTACTTTAATATTTGGCTCCCTGAAATATATTATCTTGCTGTGAGTCTAAATGTTATATGTGTGAAGCTTTTTAATCATAAGAAAATTAGTGTTCATATGCAGATTTAACTTTATTATTCTTTGGGAAGTACATATCACATAAAGAAATTACTGTTCATATTATCTTGCTGTGTGTCTAAATGTTATATGTGGGAATTTTTTATCCGTAGGAAAATCACTGTTCATACGGTGTTCATATGCAGTATTGAAATTCTACTATTAAGTTTTATATTCGTAGGAGAGTTTATCTTCATATGTAGTATTGAAATTCTACTTTTTATGAACTAAACATAAATCACTCTCAGGAAAATAATAAGGAGAAACGTGTGGTTTTCTAGCAGACCTAATAGGTATGTTGTAGCAACGGGACACTATGCAGGTTGCGCACATTTTGTGTTGATAAACCGCTACTTTCTCGTAGACACCCTTACTATAAACTCGAAAAAAAAAAAATACATGTGGACGCCTTTTTTTTTACACAGTTGCATTTACGTAAACCATGTGGATTGTGTGAATCAGATGTGTAGTTTTACGATATTCCTTATATAATCCCTTATTCACAAAGTATTAACATTTTTCCCTCTTTAATACTGTGATTTACTATAAAAAGGATGAAACACATGTGATAGCTCCTCAACCTACACAAGTAGTTATTCCTTTCCAACCCTTGCTAGAGCAGATCTCAGAGTGCTTGCGCTTCTCAAGTCCTGCCTATCGTTTCGTAGATGAGGCCACTAACAATGTGTATGTTTCAGTGCGCCCGGAAGGCGAATCATTTTCCTACATATATGTTGGCGGCCCAGCCCAAAACCCTCCCGAATCCTGTGAGAATGCAGCTATGCAAGCTGTGCGCGATATTATGACTAAATATCGTGTCACTGTGAGAGACTTTACCTACACTAAAAGGGAGGTATTGAGGAGGTGTGCTGGCCTTTATAGCTTAAAGCGCTTAGAGTTGGAAGAGCTTGTGAAAGGTCGTACTAACATACCACTGAATGAAGAACATACAGTTCCGTCTTTGAACCCACTAAAAGTTGTCACTCTAGATTATTTCTCAGTCTTAGTTTGCCTACAACAAAAGTTTAGAATTTACTGTACCACCCTAGACACCATCCGTCATGGCCCTAAACGGTTTTCGGCATGGATTACCGTATTCCTCCCTAGGGTTATTGCTTCGAAAAAGGAATTTGTTAGTGAATGCTTGAATTTTAATCGCTAGAAGTGACTGGCTAAAAGGTCGTTGAGTATGTCATTCCAATCCTCAACATTGAGATCATAGATGCAAACTATGATACTCCTACAACTAACCGCATCACCATGGATTATGGCCTTGAGCGGGAGAGCTTCCTTGCTGCAAAGGAACGTGTCTTGGGCATAAAGGAAGACTTCGACCCGACATGCCTTCTCCTTGAGGAAGGAGCCACAACTCCACGTGCCTTGGCTTTTCAAATTCCTAAGCTTGATGGCCCACCCCGCCCCTAAAAACTGAAGTTGTGTGCAACATGCGAACACAAGGCACATGTGAGACCTGCAAAAGCAAGGCCACCCCGATACTTAAAAGTATTTGGAAGCGTGGAAGCAATGTTTGACCGTTTGAAAAAGGCGTAGATGGAGGCTATCTTTGGGGTATTCTAGGAGTAGTCTGTTGGGTATGTATAAAAGATGTAGTAAGTAATGTGTTTTTTACTTTGTTTGGATATCGATCCACTTATACGGTGGTTTGTTTGTGCTCTATTTTGATGGTTTCTCCTTGTTGTAATAGCTTGATGTAGTATTGTAATCTTTAAGGCAGTGTATTAGCCTAGACGCTTGTTTTGCGCATGTACGCTTAGGTCGGTCTCAGATGTATTTTGAATTTGAATGAATGCGAGCAAGGCTTGCTACTCGGTTGTAAGGACATATTTTGGTTGAATTAAAAAAGCGCACATGCTCAGATTGTTTGTGGATATGTTCTATCTATTTATTGCCTTGGGTTCTTATTCTTTCCAGCCATGTGCAAATAATTAGTGTTACGGCCCTTCGTAAACCCTAACAACATGCATCTAATATATTACGACTTGAATAGTTACCCCATTCTATTATCTCTCGTAAATGTTTCTTTTGTCGCGGTGGTTAGATCGTAGGACTTGCGGATGCCATTCGTCGTTGCAGATACATCACAAGCACTTATTATACATTTATCAGTTGTCCCCCTTCATAAGCCTTCATAAACTGGTCGGCAGCCAACAAGAATTGTAATACGGAGTACTTGTGCTTTTCAGGTACACCTAGACTTACATAAAACACTCCCAACCCCTCTTACAATCACAAACGTCGAGTTGTTCAGAGCTCTTGAAATCATTGGCCTTCCGTTAATGTTTGGATGAGTGTGACGTACTACACCAGGAATAGAATTTACGCCGGCTATGCAAATTGAAAAAAATATTACCAATTAGATATAGTAGTCACCACTGACAAATGTGTGCTTATGGAGTTATGTTATTTATTTTCTAGCAAGTGCATTAGCTACTGCGATTATATACATTATGTACAATTACCGTTTGACCTGATGGTCCCTTGACATATAGAAAACCCACCCCAAATAACCATAAAGTCCCCGTGGTTGTAAAAAATCCGACAATAATGTGCTTAAACGTTTCATCTTTTTCACCCCTACTAATACCATGACACATAAGCTGCCAAAATAAAAAAATGAGACCTAACTAAGCCCATTTCAATAATATACGCTGCCTCCTCTACACTTTTGACTACGCTACCTGGTACATGAGGTGTTTTGAGTTCAACAACCTTACCTCTTTGGTCATGCATTCTCCCCCCCCCAAAAAAAAAAAAAAAACAAATGTGTATATGCAAGTGTTAACCATTTAGAAGGTTTTCGGGTTTGCATTTCCAAATGGAACAGCCACCGAGACGGGTAACATCTCTTACGCTCCCCCACCAGCCCCACTAAGGCGTGGCAAGCGGTCCAGAGCAACCTTTGCCCAAGCTAACTACTGTGAAACCAGGTATGCTACTCAACTCATAATCCTTTTGGTGTTTGTTTGTCAAACATGCTCTCATGGTACCCTATGGTACACTACTTATGCAAAGCAATGTTCTGAAACACCACCGCAACCGAGAGCGAAGAAACAGAGAAGGGCCCTGATAAGACAACAACAAAGTGAGTTTACTTACAGAAGTGAATACAATGTTATTCTTTGGGTAATAAGTAACAACATTTGCACTGTAATTACATGTTACATGTTATTAACCGCTCCATCAACGGGGTTACCCGCGCCCACAGAGATCAACCATTACCTACGGGTCAACTCAGGCTACCACAGGGGGGGGGGGTTGCCCAAGTGCCACGCCGAGAAAGTTTGCATATGAAACCCCTTTTTTTCTCTGCTGATGGTGCAATTCAATTACCTACTAATGCGTACCCTCTGCGCCGACAAGATCAGTATACCTCTCTTTCAAGATGATCTTTGTTCATTTTAGAACGTTTGCAAGAATGTACAATAATCTCTTTGCATTCAGCTCTATTGGTGGGAATACCAATGCATCAACACACAAAGGTATATACGTCTTTAAGCTACATGGTCAAATCTATCATAATGTACCTAATTTGCTTCCAAATGATGGTAAACCGAAATATCTCCAACTCTATTTTTACGATGGGCAACATGAAGCGCTTAACCGAACAGGTTGTTTTCCAGAAGTAAGGGCCGATATAGTTAATACCCTTATGCAAATAACCTAGACCAACCCATATGCTCGTTTTTTTCGGTCTCTTAGAGAATTGCCCGTAAATGAAAATACCCAGATATTGCTCAACAGGGACACTGTCTTAGACCAGCGTGAGTATAACGCACCATCTGACGAAGTCGCAGTAATATGGACTGAAAGTTCATCTTCTAGCGAATCTAATACACCTCACATAACTGTCACTGCCAAGAATAATGAATCCCACCGGATTATGCACTATTATGGGTGCTATGATCCTTTACAATACCCATTACTTTTCCCATCTGGGGAATGTGGGTGGGTGCAAGGCCTTAAGAAACTTGACCCAGAGTCGGGCCATGCAGAGGCCAGTTCGTTGGGCAGTGCAAGCTTAGATGCCACACAAACAGTTCAGAGCCTATTAGAAGATGAAATGAACCGTATGTATATCCTTAGTAATTGCTTTACCAATTTATCATTAATGAAATTATTGGAAGTTACATATCGTGCGTGTTATAACAGTGCAAAAGCGGGGATACAAATCGAAAGGATAAGATTGTATCATGTCGGCAATACTATTGCTACAAGTTACAAAACCGCCCTGGAAATATGCTTTTGAGAACCGGCCGCTGCTTCCAACAGTACGTGGTGGACATGTACGTCAAGATAGAGAACACAAGGCTTGATTATTTCAGGAACAACCAGGAAACTATACGAGCTGAATTATACCAGGGGATACTTGATACTATCGGGACCGGTGAATGTCGTGCAGCGAATGTCGGGACAAGGGTAATTCTACCACCTACTTTTTTGGGTGGCCCTCGGGATATGAAAAAGAGATATCTCAATTCAATGGCACTTGTACAGAGGTACGGGAAGCCGACACTTCGTAACTATGACGTGTAATGCTAGCTGGCCTGAAATAAAGGCACAAAGCTAGCCCCTGAGAAGAGGCACATAATCGTCCGGACTTAGTGGCGCGGGTTTTTCGGGCTAAGCTCTTGGACCTTAAAAAACAGATAGTGAACAAATGCATTTTTGGAGAGGTGGCTGCCTATGTATACGTAGTTGAATTCCAAAAAAGAGGGCTCCCTCATGTACACTTCCTAATCATTCTGAAAGATGGCTACAAGCTTAAATGCCCAGCTGATTATGATAAATTTGTGTCTGCTGAAATTCCGACAATGGATAACCCCTCCCTCCGGAAAACTGTTCTGCAGCACATGATGCACGGGCCTTGTGGCAACCTTAATCCTGATTGTGGATGCATGAAGCATTCAAAAACGCCTGGGAAGTGCAAATATGAATATCCTAAAACCTTCACGCCTGGCACTACAACTAATGTCGCAGGCTATCCTGAGTATAGAAGGCGAAACTCGGGCGAAACAGCGGTAATAAGAAAACACCGGCTTGACAATAGATGGGTCATACCTTATAATCCATATCTATTAACACTATTCGACTGCCACCTAAACGTAGAAGTTTGCTCCACAATGCATGCTGTGAAATATCTGTATAAATATATTTATAAGGGACACGACATAATCTCTTTCAGTGTTACGGAAAATGACGGACCAAAAGCAGTTGATGAAATTTCACAATTCCAGTCAGGGCGTTGGGTATCCCCCTGTGAAGCGGCTTGGCGAATATTTGGTTTTGATCTTTTTGAAACCCACCCAGCGGTAATGGCCCTACAGGTGCACCTGCCCAATATGCAGTTAATCCGCCTTAGGCCAACCGATAACCTAGCAGATGTTCTTGCCGATGACAAAAGAAGCCGCACACCCTTAACCGAGTTTTTCAAAAAAAGTTCTACCGAAGGCTGCCCCAAACGTTTGTATGGGGAATTTACAGAGCACTACCGTTGGGACACGGGGACCAAGTCCTGGATCGAAAGAAGGAACAAGGTAATTGTCATCGGTAGACTGGTTTTTGTAGCGCCTGCTGAAGGAGAAAGGTACTTTCTAAGGTTGCTTCTGTTACACATCCGAGGCCCAACGTCATTTGAGGACCTAAAAACAGTGAACGGATACAAATGTGCAACATTCCAGAAGCAAAGACTACGACACGGGCTGTTCGAACATGACAATAATTTCTTCGAATTATGTATGGTGAAGCATGTCTTTGTCTGGATGCGGTGGCATTACGTCGTCTTTTTTCGACTTTGCTCATTTTCGCCGAACCAAAAGATCCGTCCTTGTTATGGGACACTCACTACGAGTCATTATCAGAAGACTACCGCTATAAGTATAAGGCCAACCACAAAAAGTTCGACAACTCACGGCCCGTTCGGTTGAACAAAGTATTTGGAAGCAATGGGCAAGTCACTATTAGCTTTCGGGCTCGACCATCTAGATACATGTACCGACAATGAATTGAGGCGTACCCGAGATATAATTGATGCGCTTGATGCACCGATACCCGACGAATGCACACGATGTAAGGCACTTCTAAATACAAAGACAAAAAGAGGCGTTTGTCACAATTATGGACCATGTAACTACAGGTCAACCCGGTGCTTTCTTTGTCGATGGACCGGCGGGATGGAAAAACTTTCCTATACAATGCTCTTTATCTTTGAGGTACGATTAATGGGTAAAATTGTCTTACTGACAGCAACATCAGGCATTGCTGCATCTAACATACCTTCTGGGCGAACAACACATTCCCGTTTCAAGATTCCACTAGACTGCGATATCTCTCTAGCTTGTGACATCCCTAAGCAGAGTAGCTTGGCGGCATTGATTCAGGCAACGAGCTTAATAATATGGGATGAAGCGTCAATGGCAAAGCGGCAGAATGCTGAATCTCTGGACCTACTCCTTAGGGATTTGTGTGATGCAGACCATCTTTTTGGGGGCAAAGTTGTAGTTTTTGGCGGCGATTTCCGACAAACACTGCCAATACTACCACGGAAATCCCAGCGGGAAGTTGTTGAAGCTAGCTTGGTGAGATCACCTCTGTGGCCAAAGTTAGTCAAATTTAGGCTGACCGAAAACATCCGAGCACATACCGACCCTGAGTTTGCAGAGTTCCTGCTTTCACTTGGAAACGGAGCATTACAAACTAAAGAATCTGAATATATCAAGATGCCAGATGGACTTGTCAGTGACCGCAGTAGACGGTGCCATACCCTATCGGGATCTGTCTTCAATCGCGTTTCCAGAGATGGGTCATGATACGTTTAATTCCGACATCTTTAAGTCAAGAGCAATAATAACCCCGTTGAACGACGATGTGGATGCCATAAACAACGAGTTAATTGCCAAATTCCCAGGCAACCCTGTCAGCTACAAAAGCCATGATTCAATGTTGGATGACAACTGCACAGTCTACCCTGCATAATTCATCAACAAACTAAGTCCAGGTGGAATGAGCCCACACGACCTCATTCTGAAAGAAAATTGCCCAGTAATACTGCTGCGAAACTTGCAGCCATCATTTGGCCTTTGCAATGGCACACGCCTTATTTGCAAGAGATTCTTGCCAAACTCAATTGAATGTGAAATAATGGCAGGCCATCACAAAGGAGAGCATGTATTCATTCCACGAATCAAGCTGCGGCCAGCTCCATCAGATAACTACCCTTTCCAATTCCAAAGGAATCAGTTCCCTTTAAAGCTGAGCTTTGCAATGACCATTAACAAATGCCAAGGTCAAACTCTAAGCCAAGTTGCTATATACCTACCGCGACCATGTTTCGCTCCTGGGCAGCTGTATGTCGCGATCTCTAGAGCTCGTAAGGCAAGTCAAGTAATTATAATAGCATTTTGCTCCCGAAGGGGTGCCTAGCAACTTTGTCAAGAATGTTGTATCATACGATGCACTTACTCTTGCCGGCATCATTTAGGGTCGACTATAATGTCAAGGTATATTGCAAACAAGCCCTTTTATGCGCAGTTGTTACAAAATATTCCACATTCCCTAAACTACATGTGCGAGCACCACTGATATGTGTTTGCTGTTTTTACTCTCATAGGTGTAAATGAGGCGATGGTGAACGGATCGTTATCTTTTGGATTCAGGCATGCATGGTGGACGTTATATAGCTGCAGATCATGGCAGCAAGAATTGAACTTCCTTTTTTAACAGTCCTTATGGCATCACCGCGACCTGCTAAAGTAGCCACAACCAACTGCCGGTTCCAGATTGCCCTGTGGGAATGTAGTTGATCTATCTCTCTCTCTTTTTTTTTGCGCTTTTTTGGATATTTAAACAATACGGAAAGCGTCCCCCGCAAATTATGATTAGTTGAAAAAAATACCAGAACACCAACCAAACTAATGACTTATATTGCACGTACGTCTTCGTGTAAATTTGTCGTGTCTGCCTAAGAAGCACGTATAGCTACAATTTTTTTCATTTTATCACCCAAAAAAATGTTAGCCAACCTGTACCAACACGTACATGGATTTCACACTAATAATTATACACACTTAACAGGCGTAAAAAATATACTTTAGATGTTTTAGAAAAACAAACAGTTTAAGGACGTCGAACCGTAAAAAATAACACATATAACAACATTTAGAACGCCCTAAGTGTTAGTTATTGACACATGAATCACAAGTATAGCAAAATTATCGTCGTGGTCCTGTTGACAAGAATTATATCACAGCACACTAAATTTAAAAAAAAACAAAACAAAAAACAAAAAGGGGAGGAAACAATAATTCGTGAAATTTACTGATTAAACTACCCAAGAGTTCGGCATTCAAATTTTAATTGCGTAGATGTTATAGACTACGTAATTTGTAAAGTGTTATTAATTACAAGTTTAACATTCAGATACCCAATAAATAAACAGTTAGTCTTGCTGAAGACGGGGCGGAGCAAGTGACGGATAATGTCACTCACAAAACGGATAGGGGGACAAGGTAGGGGCACCCCATGTGCTTCCCTCTCTCCTCTATTTGGGTCATTTGTGAGAGGAAATGGTATCCGTCACTCCAAAGTGACGGATACGTGCCGTCTTCAATGAGATTTTGTGATAAATAAAACCCAAATAAAGGAAAGAAAAAAGAGGGGATTGTAAGACCCACAAGAATCCTTATATTAATGGTCAACTTGACCAAAAACACACTTGCCAAATTATCAACAATAATATATATATATATATATATATAATAAAGGTACCAAACCCCTTACTACCACAGTTATAAGATAATCCAAGCAAAATCTTTTACTCCAACTCATGGTTACTTCCACAAGCAACCTAACTGTTCATTTCTACAGTTAGAAGCATAGGAGCATAGCCTTTGTGACAAATAAATAATTATGTACGTACAACTACCCACTTTGCATCTGTTATCCCCATAAAACATGCTTATACCCCTTAACTTGTAAAGCATATTGGAAATCTTTGAAGAAGGCCTGTGTTATTACGCTCTTCCTTCCACAGCTTTGTATTCAAAGTAAGAGCTTCATAACCGCAAACTTTGTTTTAACTATATGCAAATTCATATTTATTCTGTAATTAACCATGTAAATTTATAATAACATCCGCTATTCCTGAACATTCACTTTGCACTTATTCCATGTATACTTTTGTCTTACTTAATATGCAGAGTATTGTGAATTAGTATCTCTTATGGTATGACTGATTAGACGCCTAGCTTAGTCATAGCGGCTCTGATGTTGGTCAGAGCTGCAAGCCTTTATAGATTTTCAGGAGTTTTGGGTTCTTATGGTATTATATGTAGATTTGTTGTAACACCAAATGAGAAATTGTTCGGACTAAATGAGAAATTTTACAGACTAATGCTGTTAACAAATGAATATCAGGTCCGTGTCTTGGTGTTTTTTGGGCTAGGCTTACAATTAGATCTAAATAAAGAACTTTGCAATATAGTGTTTAAAATCACTTGTCCACCGTACTTTAGGCTAATGATATGGAGTGTCGAAATGTCATAAGAGATCAACATCTCGTAAATGTTTTATGAAGCTCATTAGAGTAGTATCTTTGGAGTCAAACGACGGCCTTTGAGATAAGTGGTCAGGTGTAAGTTTCGCTATGCTCTCATAATAGTGCCGTTAGCTCTCCCATCAATTACGTAGAAGGTTACACATTTTCTCTATAAAGAAAAAGAAATATGAGGGTTAACATCTGGCTATTATAAGCATATGTGGTAAATAGATCTACTCTATAATGTGTAGTTATATGCCAAAAAAGTATAGTGGCAGTTTGACTAGAATAACTTACAACTGCTTATGTCACCTTTCATGCAGACGTTTCTGATGGCAGACGGTCGGGTGTATTTGGATGAGTTGAACACTAATACCCTTAATTACAAGGTTAAGGTTAAAATCTTGCAAAAAGGGAAGCCCCAAAGATCTGCTACAGATGTGCTTTACCAATCGATGGTCCTACAAGATGATAAGGTTAACAATATATAGACTTTCATTTTAGGTGCAAAGATATTTTGGTCATTAACTTCTGTGTTTAACCAATTCTCCAAAACAACTTTCGATTTGCCCTTGTCTAACGCTATATTCTTCCGGGTAATTGTTTAAAATTGTAAAATCACAAGTGTCTTCAACATCCCTTATTGTCATATTCTCCCCAAAAAAAAGGGGTTAGGGTTTTCTGAAACACGTTATGTATGCACTCATAATCATGTGTTGTGACCATTGCAGCTAGCAAAATTCACTAACTTCACTACCTGTAAACCTTTAGAGTATATTGTCAATCAGAAATCTATATATGCTCAACATTGACGCTTCCTGACTCTTAGTTATCGACGTGCAGGGAAATAAAATGCGAGGTACATTGTTCGGAGATCAAATTGCAGGTCACGCAGATGCGCTCGTGTATAATGGGGTATACGAGATTGCAAACGCTCCAATCAGGGCACCACAAGACCAGTACAGAAGGAACCCTACAGAACTTCCCCACACAATGGGGTTTGGTCGTCAGACACTGAAACGTCCACTAGCATCTACGCCTGGTCCGGTTCTGCCAGAATACCAATGTGTATCTGAAATACCAAAGACAGCCACTCCATATGACATATTTGGTATTTTCCAAAATTTAGCGAGCGATACTACACACTTGTTCCATGTTATTAATACACTAATTATCTTTACCACCAACAGATGTTGTTGGTATTCTACTGTATGCAGAACCAGCTTCACGCGAAGTCACTACACGACAAGGCCGAAAAAACACTGTTAGAGAGGTTGTCCTCACTGACCACAGGTAGAAAAAATTTATCATAGCTCCCTGCATTCATATACTTGCTAGCCCGGACTGTTACTGATACAGACTTCTATGTCACAGTACTGTACAACCAATTGTGGTCTCAGCATGGAATGAATCTGGTGAGGAAGACGTGGTAAGCTCGTAGCCTTGGTGGGATCGTTACCAGTAATTGGCTTCACAGCGTTGAGTGTTTCTACCCATAGAGGTATTTAAGACCAGACCAGTGGGGCAATTGTATATAATCCAATCCGAATAAAATATTAATCCTCCTTTCTATATTATATAGGTTTCTCATTGTGAGGCACCATGTCCACATCAATTGATCCAAATCCTACGGGGCCAAGGCGGTTTCCCTTCTTGAATGGTATTTCACCTATACATGTTCACAAACAACTATTACAACTATTTATTTGCACATTCGCTTTGTTCCATGAATTTTGTTATATGTTCTCTATAATCACTAACAACTAATACAGGGTAAGTAAGAACAAAGAAGTCCTATCCGAATTACAAGCACGAATTTACAATGTAAGGGATCCCAATGCGGTCATTCCCGTCCTAAGTTTGAGTGCTCTCAAGGGCAAAAAGGTACGACCATCAGGCCCATTCGAAATAAGCGTGTTGTGTTTCTTCAAGTTTTACAAGTTATCATATAGTAGATTTTTAGCAGTAGGTGAGTGTCGGTATATTCCTCACAATAAATATTATGCCTATTTGAAAGCCATATAAACAATAAACTATTGGCCCATACTAATGTGAACTAAATCCAGGCAACAAACACACTCCAGGGTGAACGGGCACAGATCGAACGTGACCGCGTTGGCTCCGAATTCCACGGGATCAACGCATATTTAGGCTGCTCGGATGCGGAAAGCGGTCAGACTATGCAGCAGGTGAGGTGTTTAAATGCTGAAATTGTACTAGGGAAGGAGTTGTTTCCGAACCAAGGTAAGTTAACACCCCTACTCTACAACACGCACGAAAAAAAGGATCACTATTCTTGTCCAAACCCTATTTTAATTCTCATCTACATTGCAGAGTTACATTCAATTGCAAAGTTTCTGATGGCACCGACCAGCTCGAGATCACCGTATTTGAGAAGACACCGTTAAACTGTTTCGCATGTCGGCACTTAAATATTCCACATGAAAGAATCAGAAATTGTCTATCCCAACTATTCTTTATTACGTAACAGTCTCCAATAAAGCATTCATAACATTAATAACAAATAACAAACACTGTAGATCTGTGTGCTCTGCGTTAAATCGCCTGCGAAAGTGATGACTCATATAGCTATGCTTTATGAGAAGTTTTATGATAAACCTATCCCCTTCTACGACTTCTAAAATGCCCCTAATCCAAAACTTTGCAATATTGTTCTCCTCATATTACAGATGTACTTAAACTTTGTATTGCAAAAACTTCAGGGGGACAAAACAACATTTGGGAAGGTTCAATCTTCATTAAAGAATGTAACGTTCACAATTGAAGTAGCACCCAAAACAGAGCTTTCAAAAAACAATATTTTGCAGTGGGCACTGCGACAAGTTATACCTTCCCAGGAACGACTTGCAAACATGTCTGCATTGCTACCGCCTGAGGGCAAAGAACGAGATACAACGGTGGGTAATGCAGAACAAAGTGCCCCCCCAGTAGCTAGGCAACTGGATTTTGGAAGCGCACTGAAACAGCCTGAAAACTTAGCACTTGTTGAAGTTGCCGTTAGTTCTGATTACACATCGCTTCGAAAGCTTCCTACAACGATCACTGCATCTCCTTTAGCGATTCAGCTGCAAGGTGTAATCACCAAAGAAGCGGTGGCCGCCACCCAAACCACTACCTCAAACATACCACATGCAGATATCACGCCTACTTGTAAGCCACTTGATGGTGTGGCACCGACAGTGATTCATGTGCCAACCACAAGTCTGTGCCAACCACTTTGTGCTTAAGACGCCAAAAGTCGAGAAAATTGCTGCGTCCACTCCAAAACCCTGCTCGGACTACTCCAAAACGCAACACCGCAAAAACATTTCTTTGGATCGCCTTCAAAAAAAAAAAAAAAAAGAAAGCCGCTACCACTGTCTGCGACTTTATTAGCTCATCTCCCATGCAAAGAGCCACTATCCAAAAACAGCATGTATGTAAATATTATCTACTTTAACTTGCCCCTTTGAACTATCCGTTAGGGCGTGCCTCCTAACCACTTCTGAAACATGATGTGGTCATATAATGGCTATAGGACGCCAACAGTATTTTGGGAACACTAGCGCATTTCCGGCCACGTGTTCCATTCAAAAGCATCATGTGATTGCTTTTGAATTTAGAAGTCCAATGTTGTTCTCTTTTGGATTATATTTAGTAAATAGTATGCGGTGGAAAGTTGGCGTAACGTATTCGAATGTCTAAAGTCCCAAGTACACCATTAGCTATGCGTAAGTTCCACGGAATCTTAATTTACATGGTCGTATTCCTACGAGTTTTAAACTTTCCCTTTGAGACTAATGGATTCACAAACCTATAATAAGTACATTGAAAATTAACGCTACACTATAATGTCGTAGTACCCCTTGTAGATCTTTGTTCGGGATGAACTTGCCATTCAAAGCACAATGACCTGTTGGCCTCTTATATGCCATGGTCAAACAAACAATCCTAGCCTGCATTTTTAGGCATGCGCTTTTAGGGCAGGTTCATACAACCCCAAACCAGTCAAGGAACATAAAGTTGTGTTGCTTCAAAACATCAGTACGTAAAAACAATATCAGTGGAACGCCCGCATAGAAATGTTTTAGTCCGCATATTCAATCTGTAACAATTTCTATTATATGTATATATAACTAGCTACGCTGCCAGACATTACTTTAACTACGACAATCGCTCCTAATTTCACCCACCGCTTTCTCTATCTATTATTAATCATTTGATCCCCTTTTGTATGCCTGTTTTACGCTGTATGCTGCAACCTATACTTTGGCTCCGTAGAGAAAATTTAATGGCCTACCACCCTTGATGTGTTATATGCATTTTAATCCCTGCATTATGGCACATGTTAGAATCCAAATTGGCTCAGGAATTAAGCTCATTAGATCCTAAATACAGGTCGTCTCAAACTATCTACAAATAGAGGGTTAAATAGGAGTAGCGTAACGTCATACGAGTACATCGCAAGACCCAATATTTTGGTGCCATTTACTATGGTTTTGTATAAAGGATTAACCGAATTGGGGCACCGCGCCCGGTAGGGCGCGGAGCAACAACTAGTAAGTTATAAATGTTTTATCAAAGATATCACAACCTTTTAGTTTATGCACTCAAAAACCTTCTTTAGCACTTTATATTCGATTAGTCTTACTATGGACGGATATATCCGTCTAAAGTGAAAGACGGATCAAATATGCTTAAAGTGGTAATATTTTTGGGCCCACCATGCAACTTGTTGCTTGTCTTATGCTTAAAGTGAGTGGATATTTGGTCCTTCTATAACTATAGACGGATATCTCCCGTCTATAATGAGAATTTGTGCTTTATAGTATGGATGGCGATAGGGCGCCACCCGGTGGCGCTGAATCTCGGCGCCACCTTAATTAAAAAATAAAAGATAAATTGTTGGTTTTCGTTTTTGCGCCAAATGTTGGAGGATAGATATGTAATTTTGCCTTATCTAATAAATATTCAACTACAATTAAACTCTTAACAAAATCAAATTAGAATAATATTTACACCAAAATTACATTAAATTATCTATAATACAATACCGTTCTTCATCATTGTGTTCATCTGCTTCATTGTGCCGTTTTGCTTAGGCTGAACATTCTTGCAAGGCCAAAATCTCCCAAACAGGCATTAAATTCTGAATCAAGCATAATGTTACTAGCCTTTATGTCACGGTGTAGGACTCGTCTTGAACATTCGTTATAAAGGTAGTCGAGAGCCTCAGCCTGAGCCACACCACACACAATGTTGTGCCTGATTTCCCAAGATAATAGCTTTGTTTTGTTCTTATGTTGGTTTTCACTTTCGATATGTATGTAGTAGTCGAGGCTTCGATTAGGCATATACTCATAGACCAATATGAGCTCGTTATTCTCGTGACACCACCCGATTAATTTCACCAGATTCTTATGATGAACACTTCCGATTGTTGTGACTTCTGCTATTAGATTTTGCTTCCGTGCCGGTGTATTGTTAATCCTTTTAACCGCGACCTCAATTCTGTCCAAAATTCCCAAATAAACGACACCAAACCCGCCACTTCCAAGCTTATTTTTGATGTTAAAATTCCCGGTACCTTCCTTGATATCCTTGAGCTTGATCTTTTTCGGACCTAACCCTGTCTCTATACCCCGTAATAGTGTTCCCGTCAAGACCGGTCTTTCCATTTTAGTTTCCTTCTCCAGTACAAGAACACACCAGCAAGACTTAATATTAGAACAACGCTAAGAGATACAGAAACCGTTATCTTAACGACAAAGTCGGCCTTTCATCCACGTCGGACCAACTAAAAAACCATTCTTTTACGCAATTGAGCTCAGTACTTAATCCGATTGATGAATGATGCAGAAAACCCGATATAGACATCATTAGGAAGAAATTGCGTAAGATTAACATATATAGAAATAGAAATGATTTATTTAGGTAAATTACGCGCTATTGTATTTCCCTTGACGACATAGACATTCATCATATATGTCGACCATTATACAAAATCATTCCAGTAATATCGTCACCACTTACAATAAGGATATTAGACGAGTTCAACGAAACAGATTTGTTCGAGTACACACTGTTAATGTTCAATCCAACATGGTTACCGTCAATATCTTCATATCCTACCAAAGCCTTGAGTTAGTTCCTATTGGAATTTGGCTTTATTTATACCATAATCAGTCTTGGTTAATGCTAAGAATATTAGTAGTTCCACTAAAAACGCCTATTTCGGTGACATTTTTTTTTTAATATCTATAATTATCATTATTGTTACAATTATTAATTAATAATGTTAAATTCCTAAACTACCCTTTAAGACTATTTAGTTTGAATTTCAAATTTTGATGGAGGGAAAGCAAATCAACTAATGAATTTACAATAATAACCCCGGTGACACCCAAATTGAGCGTCACCGGGTGACGCCATCTCATTTTCCTTATAGTATTAGTTTTCAAATGGTGTTTACTTATTTCCTCCGTGCAATTAATAGAATTGTTCTTTTGGTACTTATTTTTACTCCATTTGTTTCAATCATGCATACTTATTATTGTCTTATTGTTAGTTGTTTTTATTATCTTATATATATATATATATATATATATATATATATATATATATATAGAGAGAGAGAGAGAGAGAGAGAGAGAGAGAGAGAGAGAGAGAGAGAGAGAGAGAGAGAGAGAGAGAGAGAGAGAGAGAGAGAGAGAGAGAGAGAGAGAGAGAGAGAGAGAGAGAGAGAGAGAGAGAGAGAGAGAGAGAGAGAGAGAGAGACAGAGAAGGGTTCTCATAAGGCCCTTACATCTTATGAGTCCCTAAGTCCTTATAAGGACCTTAGGATGGAAGGAATGGAAGGGTGAGATTACATCTCATTCAAGGGTCACAAATGAACCTCCCTAATCTCCCTCCCTAATCCTGTATAACTCCTCCTAATCTGTATAACTCCTTTCCCATTCTAATCTCCCAACTCATTTCCTCATTCACTCATCCTCTCTCACTTCTCCCATTTACTCTTTCTCTCTCATTTTCCTCCCACCCTCACTAAACAAAAAAAAAAAACAAACTGATACAAAAAAAAAAACAAACTAAAACAACAAAAAAAAACCCAAAAAAACCCCTCCTCCAAGCACCACACCCGACACACCTGCTGCCCACCACCACCCCACCACACACCACACTCGACCTAAAACCCGCCAACACCACCAGACCCGCCAACACCACCGACATCAGCAACAACAACCAACAACAACAACAACAACCCGCCAACAACAGCAGCATCAACAAATGGAAGGGTGAAATTACATCTCATTCAAGGGTTCTCATAAGGCCCTTACATCTTATGAGTCCCTAAGTCCTTATAAGGACCTTAGGATGGAAGGAATGGAAGGGTGAGATTACATCTCATTCAAGGGTCACAAATGAACCTCCCTAATCTCCCTCCCTAATCCTGTATAACTCCTCCTAATCTGTATAACTCCTTTCCCATTCTAATCTCCCAACTCATTTCCTCATTCACTCATCCTCTCTCACTTCTCCCATTCACTCTTTCTCTCTCATTTTCCTCCCACCCTCACTAAACAAAAAAAAAACCAAACTGATACAAAAAAAAACCAAACTAAAACAACAAAAAAAAACCCAAAATAACCCCTCCTCCAAGCACCACACCCGACACACCTGCTGCCCACCACCACCCCACCACACACCACACTCGACCTAAAACCCGCCAACACCACCGACATCAGCAACAACAACCAACAACAACAACAACAACCCGCCAACAACAGCAGCATCAACAACAACCAACAACAACACCGACATCAACCCACAACCCCTGCGCCAACACCACCAGACCCGACGCCACCACCCACAACCCCTGCCGCTTCACCTTTTTTTTCAGATCTGAAAAAAAACGGGATTGTTTTCGGGTTTTGATTTGTTTTTCGAGTGTTTTTATTTGTTGATGTCGTTGGTGTTGTCGTTGTCGTTGTCGTTGTCGTTGGTGGTTGTGTTGTTGATGTCGTTGTCGTTGTCGTTGGTGTTCAATGAATGTCCCATCTTCCTCTTCCTTTCTCCTTTTTCCTTTTTTTTTTAAAAACAAATTTTTAGATTTTTAGATTTGATGCATGCCTCCCTTTTCGTGTGTTTTGTATTCAGCCTCCCAGTTCTTTGTTTGTTTGTTTGTTTGTTTGTTTTTTTTTTTTTTGTTATTTGGTTGTTATTATTACGTATTTGGTTTTGCTATTGTTTTTCGGTTTTTGTTATTTGGTTGTTATTGTTATTTAATTTTTTTTTCAGATTTAATTTTTTTATTTATGTATATAATTTGTTATTGTCATGGGTCATTCATACTATTAACCTCTAAAGTTATACATTGTATAAATTGAAGTTACACAATTTTTTTTTTGGGATATTCTCTCGTGTACCCCTGAACTTTTTCATTTTCTATGATATACCCTTCTTTTCATGCAAACAAACTTTGACCGTCAATAACTCTTGGCTACAAGTTCAGAATATGTTAAACTTTTTTTTTCAAATTGACCTTCTTTAAAAGGTCTTCCGTTTAAAAAAAAAATTCACCGATGTTTCAACTCGTAGTCGGGAATTATGGTCGGTCAAAGTTTATTCGTTAAAAAATGTTTGACCAACCATAACTACCGGCTACGTGTTTAAAAAGCGGTGATTTTTTTTTCAAATTGAAGGCCTTGACGAGATAATTGGTTTGAAAAAAAAATTACCATTTTCTGAGCTCGTAACAGAGAATTATTTTCGGTCAAAGTTTTTTTGTGAAAAACGAGGGGTACACCATAGAAAACGAAAAAGTTCAGGGGTACACGAGAGAATACCCCTTTTTTTTTGAGGTGAAAGTTACACAAATTTTGGACTAAAGTTATACATCTTGTCTATTAAAGTTATACACTGTGTGCATTAAAGTTATACACACGATATAAAAATCTTTCAAATTTAAATATTTAAATGTTTATATCTGACGTTTTTTATTTCCATTATTGTTATTGTATTGTATTTCATTAATTTTTATTGATGAATCATGATTTACTTATAGGGGTTTTTTTTTGTTATTATTATTTGGTTTTTTGTTTATATTTGGTTTTTTTTTGTTAGATTAACGGGTTTTTTGATAGATTAACGAGTTTTTTTGGTTTTTGTTATTATGGGTTTTTTTTTGTTATTGTTATTGTTATTTGTTTTTTTTTATTATTAGTTTTCATATCTAGTTTTCTTCTTCTCAACTTTCATCACTTTTTTTATTTTGAATTTTCAAAACTATATGTAAATACAACTAAAGTTATACTATTTACGACTAAAGTTATACCCTTAAAACATTAAAGTTATACTATTTATGACTAAAGTTATATTCTTCAAAAATTAAAGTTATACAATTTATACTATTTTGTTGTGTGTTGTTATTTACTTATTATGTTGTTATTTACTTATTTTATAATTTTTTTTATTTCAATTATGTCTTATATTACATTTTGATATTTAGATAATGGCTTTTTTTTTGTTGGTTTAAAGTTAGTATTGATGGTTTTAGGATTTCGGTTATATATTGAACTAAAGTTATACGATTTTGGACTAAAGTTATGCGATTTTGTAGTAAAGTTACACAATTTTGGACTAAAGTTATACAAATATAGACTAAAGTTATACATATGAAAGACTAAAGTTATACAAAAAATGGACTAAAGTTATACAAAACTGGACTAAAGTTATACAAAAATGAACTAAAGTTATACAAAAATTGACTAAAGTTATACAAATATGGACTAAAGTTATACAAAAATTGACTAAAGTTATACAAATATGGACTAAAGTTATACAAAAATGAACTAAAGTTATACAAAAATTGACTAAAGTTATACAAAAACTGACTAAAGTTATACAAATATGGACTAAAGTTATACAAAAATGAACTAAAGTTATACAAAAATTGACTAAAGTTATACAAAAATTGACTAAAGTTATACAAAAATGAACTAAAGTTATACAAAAATTGACTAAAGTTATACAAAAATGGACTAAAGTTATACAAAAATGAACTAAAGTTATACAAAAATTGACCAAAGTTATAAAAATATGGACTAAAGTTATACAAAAATGAACTAAAGTTATACAAAAATTGACTAAAGTTATACAAATATGGACTAAAGTTATACAAAAAATGACTGAAGTTGTACAAACAGTACTTATGTAAATTCAAATTTATAGTGTTGATTTTTATTTGTTATTTTTTGTTGATATACTTATATATTTTTTTTGTCAACAAAGAGAAATGAAAAAACAAAAGTTATACTTTCATTGAAATTTCACACATTCCTACTGGAGTTATACATTCATTGAGTAGAAGTTACTCATATCGTTACTAGAGTTATACATTTACTGAGTATAAGTTATACATTTACTGAGTGAAGTTATACGTTTAGTCCATATTTGTATAACTTTAGTCCATTTTTGTATAACTTTAGTCCATTTTTGTATAACTTTAGTCCATATTTGTATAACTTTAGTCCATATTTGTATAACTTTAGTCGATTTTTATATAACTTTAGTCCATTTTTGTATAACTTTAGTCCATTTTTGTATAACTTTAATCCACCAAACTACCACCACAAAACGAGATAATAAAGTTATTTTTTCAAAATATTAAAATTAACTTATTATATGAGATTTATTTTACCCAAAATCTTAAGAAAAAAATGTAAAAAAAAGTGAGAAATGAGAAAATAGATAAAAAGACAAGAATAAACAAAATAAAAGACAACAAAAATAACGAATGAAAAAAACAACTCAAAACATAAAAAATAACACCCAAAAAAAAAAAAACGTTCCGGCGGCGGTGGTTGTGAGACGGTGGATCGTGGCGGTGGGTGGTGTCGGGTGGGGTGGTGGTGTAGAGGAAGAGAACTTTTTTATTTGTTTGGATTTTTGATTTTTTGGGTTTTTGATTTTTTTGATTTTTTTGGGTGTTTTGGGTTTTTTTTATTTATTTGGATTTTTGGGTTTTTTATTTATTTGGATTTTTGGGGTTTTTTTTATTTATTTGGGTTTTTTTTTAGAGTTTAAGAGTTTGAGAGAAGAGAGAAGTGAAATGTGTAAGATGAAAGAGAAATGGATGAGTGGAAAACAAATATATAGTAAATTAGTGATTAATTAGAGTGGATTACTGAAGGAGGAGAGAGATGGTGAGATTAACTATTAAACACACTTTTTTGGGGTTGATCTTGGCCATCCATTTTCACCATCCAATGACCTTTAATAGAACTTATGGACTCAATATATATACATGGCCTTAGTTGATCTCTTCTCTCTCTCTCTCTCTCTCTCTCTATATATATATATATATATATATATATATATATATATATATATATATATATATATATATATATATATATATATATATATATATATATATATATATATATATATATATATAGAAATAGGATCTCGTGCGAACCTATAGTTCGGTGCATTTAACTTATTTAACTCCATCTCGGCCCTTGATCAAATTAGATCAAAGGTTAAAAACAACGCCCACTTCTACTCTCCTCACTCTCTCCTAAACTAATGCCCCGAGTCCCCGACCCCTAGCCCCCCTCACACTTATCCACCACCACTCGTCGTCACCGTTGGCCGCCATTGTCGTCGGAGCTCCGCCATAAAATTCACCGGTGCACCACCATAACTCCACTGTCGCCGACCATTTCATTTTCATCTTATTTCTCTTATCCACCTAACTCACTCCGTCGGCCTGCTGGCCGCACCACCACCTCATTTTTCAAGTCGCAAACATCGACCACACCTATTAGCCGCCGCCATCGCCTTCTCCGACCACCGACGTCATAAATCTGGTCGACTACTATGAAGAACACTCAAACCAAATCGAGACAATACTCACATAAATCTTTCGTCGAACACCACCACCAGCGACTGATTCTTTTGTCGTCGAACCTAATCTGAAGGCGACATCGACCTGACATGATGGACCCATTTCTGGAGACATAAGGGTGACATCGAGGGGATATGTGTTCCATACTTAGATTTCAGGTTAGTAGATTTGGATAATTAAAAAACGACAAAATAGAAGCATTTTCGAAAACTTTGATACCTGTTCGTGTTTTTCCTTTAAATTGAGTTTTGTGGATCGAGTTTATTGGATAATTAGTCGAAATGTCCCCTTTTGGATCGAGTTTTTCCTTCAAATTGAGGGAAACCGCGTTAAGGGCAATCGAGAATTTGTGTTATTGTTCGGTTAAATGTGTGAATTTGCGATAAATTATGGGTTTATGTATCATTTATTATACTTTCTTCGAAAAGGGGACATTTCAACTCAAGAATTAGCCTTCAAATCCGCGGTTAGACTATGTGGGACATCAGAAGAAGCAAGAAAATCAATGGGAGATGTAGGATTCATGGCGGAATTCGTAAAATTTTTAGAGGCGAGATCATATGAAATACGATAAATGGCAACTGAGGCATTGTCTAGCATGGTTATGGTGCCGAAAAACAGGAAAAAATTCTCCAATAATGATTATAACATTGGTATTGTTCTTCAGTTGCTTGATCCAAAAGACGGGAATTCGTCGAATTCTAAGTTATTATTCTCAATATTGCTGTCAATTAGCATTTGCAATCATGGAAGAAAAGTAATTTCACTTTCTGCATATTTTAAGAATGTTCCGGGTGTAATTCCAGAGCAGTTACTTGTTACCACCCGTGCTTGTTGAATGACGTCTTTGATTGAATCCTCCTTTCGGTCTCCTGAAACAGTGAACAAACTGAGGGCTCGGCTTTGTACCGAGCGAACTCACTCCGACGCTCAAGTCAGTAAACTTAAAAGGATTAAGTTATGTGTTACTTGGCGAAGTATATTTTGTAGAGAGATAAGGAAGATATTACCAGATGAATAGTGATTCTTAGGTTAAATTGTGGATCCTTTCCTCAATGAGAGTTGAGGAGTATTTATAGACTTTCACCTTTTGTCACGTAGTGGCCAAGTGGCCAAGTGGCTAGCAGGTGGAAAGACTGATCTACCCTCGGCCGAGGGACCCATGGCAGGCCGGCGGGGCCGGGGCAGAAAAATTTTTACTTACGCAGAATACGCTCAACACTCATCGAAGGTCCATACCACGGCATAGACTACGCTGGGGGCAAATTGATGGGGCATATTCTGCACCCGCTGACCAAGTCAACATATTGAGCAAGGTCAAAGATATTCACAGCAAGTCAACGACTTAGACAGCCTAACCGACGCAACTTGTCGGCCTGTCACCTATGTCCCGGCCACGGTGACTAGCCAGCCGGGGCACATATCCGCGTACTCATATCCTAGACCCCTCGGCGGCGAGTCAACAGGGCCCGCCGGCCTGTCATGGGTCCCTCGGCCGAGGATAGATCAGTCTTTCCACCTGCTAGCCACTTGGCCACTTGGCCACTACGTGACAAAAGGTGAAAGTCTATAAATACTCCTCAACTCTCATTGAGGAAAGGATCCACAATTTAACCTAAGAATCACTATTCATCTGGTAATATCTTCCTTATCTCTCTACAAAATATACTTCGCCAAGTAACACATAACTTAATCCTTTTAAGTTTACTGACTTGAGCATCAGAGTGAGTTCGTTCGGTACAAAGCCGAGCCCTCAGTTTGTTCACTGTTTCAGGAGACCGAAAGGAGGATTCAATCAAAGACGTCATTCAACAAGCACGGGTGGTAACAAGTAACTGCTCTGGAATTACACCCGGAACAAAGAACATTGAGAAACTTGTAGAAACTGGTGTTTCTGATGCAAAAAAAGATTATCAGGAAATTATCAACTAATAGATTCAAGAGCTTATTGAATTGCATCTTTCACTCGTAAAATCCGAAAATGTTGTTCGTAACGTTTTTGGTGATTGGTTGTGTGGTGTTCAACTGGGAGCAAAGTGGGTGTCGGTGATTTGGACAATTATAGCAATGTTGATAATGTTATGTTGGTTTGTCGGTTTCTGTGTAGTAATTGGGAGGTGCAGTTGTAACACCCCGTAATTTCGGGCCGTTATTATTTTGCGAAAGTAATTTATTAATCAAGTTGAATTTAATATTAATGTATTTGAAGTAATAATAATTCAACGAAATGTAATTCTATTATATTTTGAAGTAAATTATTTAATTTGATAGTTTCGAAATGTTTAAAAATAGTTTAAACCGTGTAAAAACCTTTTTATTTCGAAATAAGGGCATATCGGGAAAAATGGCAATTCTTTTGAAAATTGGGCAAACGATTTTGGAAATGGGTCATATGAGTACTCAATCTTCTTGTAATCTCGGGTTTAAGAACTTTGGCATCGTCGAATTTGCATTTGTGACGGTTTTAATTATTGTTAAACGCTAAAAGCCAAAACCGACTCATAAAATCCCGCCAAATTCCCGCTCTTCCTCTCCCTTTCTCCCGCCACACCTCCCCTTCCTCCTTTCCTTTTGATTTTTCTTTACCAACTTCATCATACTTGAATGTTCTAAACTAATCCAACTAAAAACACCATTTTTATATGAAAACCTAAGCTTTTCTAAGCTAGTTTTCATCGTAATTTACTCGTTTCTACTCCAAATTTCATAAGGATTACATATTTGGAATCCTCTCTTCATTTCCAACGTCCTAGTATATATTAAATTAATTTGCCCTAAATTTATTTTGTCCACCATTTTTAGGGTTTTGTTTATTAGTGCTTATAATTGTGTTTTTATTGTTTATTTAGGTGAAGATTTGGAAGACGAGTTTGGGGACTCGTATATTGTTGAAGATAGTGGCTAGTTGTATATTAGGGTTTGGTGTGCAAGGTGCTAGTTGCTCATTTTGTTGCTAAAGGTAACATATTTCGAGTTACTCGACGATTAAATGTCACATTCTTTCCTTTTTGTATGATTTTGTGATTGTTAATTGAGTGGTTTATTTCACATGATAATATGGGTTAAATTCATGTCTAATTCATGTCTTTTGTTAGTTTAAGTTCACATATTAGTATGGAAATGAAATAGGAATGATTAATTGATGCTTCAGACGATATTAAACTGAACAAAAATGGAAAAATGGAGGGTTTGGGGTGGCGGCACAGTGCCCAATGAGCCCAGCAGCCCGGTCGGCCCGTTGCTTGTTTCGCGGTTTTTCATGCGTTGTTCGTCGTTTCGGGTTTATTAATGTTATATTTAGTATAAGTAACATATGGGTAATCATTTGAAATGAATCATGTTAGTAGTAAATATATGGTTGATGGTAAAATTATGTTTATATTGGTAGTTGCACATGTTAGGATAGGTTATAATATGAAATTGTAATGAATAGGCTTAAAATGAATTTTGTAGCGATAATTGTAATGTTTGGATGATTATGCTTAAAATCGAGCCCTTGGTCCCTTTGATCAATCGATGTCGGTCAATTGTGTGATTGATTGGTCACCGTGATTTAACCCGCACTGCCGCAGATTTGGGGTTGCGGGTAAAAATTCGGTTGGATGAATTTATTGTGTAAATTGGTAATCGACCTTATTCTTGTTCTAGGCCATTTAATATGTTTTTATTTCACATATGTTGTTGGTTGATTTGAATGGGTTCTTATGTTGTAGAAACGGCCTTAGATTCCCCGAAACCTTTAATATTGTTAATATTCTTTGGAAATGGAATTGGTATTGAATACTTCTTGCGCAGGTTGTTGTGTTTGTCATAGATAGGCCTTTATAGTCTTTGACGAGTATATGTTCACCGCTTAATAGCCTTTGTGTTCCTACTTGGTGGGATTATATCCAAGTTGGGGCATGACCTCGTTACTTATTTTGATGGTAAGTGGTCAGCTTAAGTACTAGCCAACCCTTTGGTGGACTCCTTAGGGTACTCACTTTGTTTTAGAAAAATTGTGAGTCTTGGGTGCGGTAGTGTGTATCCGCATGTGTAGGTCTGCGCAGATTTTAGGCTAGGGTTGTGTTGTGTCTTGGCCATGTTTTGATAGAACCTCTGAGCCATGATACCGGTTCGATTACCTTCCTTACCTCGTGGTATAGACTCGAGTTCTGAGTGACTATTGACCGTACTAAGAACTTATGCCTGTCTTTGATATATTGTCCTTTCTTGTATGGTGATTTTATGAATTGTAATAGGTGAGATGCAAGCCGGTTACAATTGATAAAGTTTGGATTACTGCTTGTTATATGTTTCACATGATAGTTTAATTTGGTCAGTTTAGAGTTCACTTGTTAGAATATTTGATATCTAGATTATTTGTGATGTGGTTTACATGTTACGTTACATGTTACATTAAATATGACATTTCGTGGCTGGGAGGACTCGAAGTTACTCCCCACTGAATTGTGGCTTTCGTGTTTGTATAAAATGCGATTGACAGGTTGATGATGATTAGATGGGGTCACAGACGAGCTAGTGAGCAAAAGAACCTTGGACTTAGTTTGGTTATTTTGTAGTAAACCTTTAAACATTTGATTGTGTTTATATTTTGAAGGGACATATGTCTCCCTCTCTTACTTTGGTTTGTATCACTTTATTCTCGCGACTTTAGCATGTTATGTAAATTAGGGTGTTAGTATTTGTAGGTTTTGGCACTCTTCATTTGAAAGTGTTTGTGGTTGGTTAGAAAAGTTTTTAAAATTACAGGTTTTATCTGGTTGAACCAATTACAAACATATCCTGTCAGTTTTTCTGTAAAATTTTACGTGTTTATTTTACGCTAAAAATGAGGGTGTCACAGCAGTAATTGCGCAGGTTCTCGTGGGTTGATTGACGGTGAATGTGCTTGTGGTGGTCATTTGGGTGAGGTACTGGTCGTGGGGATTATTGGTCAGGTGGTGTCGCAGGTTGTGGCTGTGGATACACTAAATACTAGCCCAGGTGCACATGGTATTACTACCGGATACACAAGTCGATTTGTGTATCCGATAGTAATTCCATGTGTATCCGGTACTAATACAATGTGTATCTGAAGTTGTAATAAGGTATTTTGGTGTTGGGGGTATCTGAAGTAGTAATAAGGGTATCCGGTTGTAATACCATGTGTATTCGGTACTAATCTGAATGAGTGTATCTAGGTGAAATCGATAACTAAAGCGATTCTAAGACTTGTTCACTGTTATTGGCAGACCATGGTTGTTTCCTTTTCTTTAGTAGTTGGACCAATTCCATGGCTTATTATGTCTGAGGTATGTCAATGCACTTGTGTATATTTACTGAAGTTTATCTGATGTGAGTTGCTGAGTTTCCTAGTGCTGTAATCTACTGCAATATTCTCTGAATTTTCGATTTGTTTGTTTTCGGCTAGATTCTCCCAGTGAGTATAAAAGGGCTAGAAGGACGTGTAGCGACATTGGCAAATTTTCTGACATTCTGGGGGATCACTATGAGTGCTAACCAGATGCTCAGTCGGAGCAGCGGAGGTAATATTTCTTGGATGGATATAAATCCGCGGGATTATTAGCTTGTCCATGAGTCCTATGCTCATCCTCTCAGGGCTGATACACGCACCTAAGATGACTCATGGACCAAGCTAATAGCCCCGTGACATTAGCACTCGCCTATTTTTCAAAAGTTTGTCCCCATCCGAATTCAGAAAACTAAATACAACATAAAATTTCAGTAACATTATATTGATAGTTCTTCTAAAATCTAAATAACTAAGATAGATATAGACGGAGTATTATCACTAAGGTTAAATACTCGGCATTAACCCAGTCTGAACTGGTTTTGATGTCAATTGCAGGGATCTTCGCCATTTACAGTATTTTGTGCTTTTAGTGCCATATTTGTAGCAGTATATGGCTTCCTGAGACAAAAAGAAGAACTCATAAGGAAATTCAAGCATATTTCAGATGAAGCTAAACGCAAATTGGTCGATAACTACTGAGTATTTAATACCAAATTCATGATATCATGAGATATTCTTTCTGTTTGTATGAGTATATATAACTGATTCTGAATTTGTCCCAAGATTGAGAAACTGAAGATGTATAAAAAAATTATTTGGATTGGAACAAGATTATCATTCACTCTTTCCGGTTCAATACTTTGTTGCTCTACAATAAGACCATACCATTTTCTTAACAGTTCAATATAAAGTATCTATTTTACAATGAGGAACGTTATCGATCTACTGTTTTCGATCTTTAGCTGCCAGCTGCAAATTTCAATCTATTGGGGGTTAAATACAAATCAAAAATCTATTCTGACATGGGGGCAGGTTAGGTGACACACCGGCGCGGCGACTTCTGGTTGCCGACGAGGTTACTGACGTGTGTAGAGGTGATTGCCGACGACTCATGATGGTTGTGGGGATCATTGGTAAGATGGCGTCGTAGGTTGTGGCAATGGATATCCAAAGTGTCAGTCCAGGTACACATGGTACTATTACTGAATACACAAATCGATTTGTGTATCTGGTAGTAATACAATGTGTATCCGTTATCAATACCATGTGTATCTGAATTAATAATAACTAATAAGGGTATTTCCATAAATTTCTCTATTTACCGCCTTGTTTATCCTTACAAGTTGGATTATTGACTGTCAATGGGTTTATCAAAACATCAAACTAGATGAGTATATAATAATCTAGGAGGTAGACAATATGATTAAATACTGAAAATAAAACTTCAATAAGAAGCTTTTTATTTGAAATACAACAGTAACCCAATTCCTCGAGCCTTAAGGGTTCTCCTGAATAGCGGGGTAAGGAAGTAAGGGAGTCGGGTAAAGCAGTAAGGAAGTCGGCAACACAGAGAGGCAGCTTACAATGACCCATAAAAGCCGTCATTTTAACAATACTTTCGTATGTTCAGTTTATTTAACGACTGATCACAGGCTGCTGTAATTCATGCCTGCACCCTGTCTGCTTCTTTTGCTAGTTTCAACCTTTCAATGTTCTCTGGAGTGATAAAATAACTCGGCTCTAATGTCTCAACGCCCTGCAGAATATAACCCACATCAGTGCAGTCAATTGCTATTTGCTAGTATGCCAAGTTTTTTTTTCAAATCATTGAATTCCGCCATCCCGGAAGAAAATAGACCACATCATGCTTGGGTTTTGCAAAAGCACAAGAAAAGTTTACATACAAAAGGAGACTGCTCACCTGTTTCTTAGCAAATGCCTCAGCCCCATCGAACCCAAGATATATATGAGGCGTTTTCTCCATCACCAACCTTGCAAGAGAAATGGCTATTTTGACTCATCTATTATTCAACTATTTTGGTCGTCTGGTTTAGGTACTGGCCGTGGGGATGATTGGTCAGGTGGTGTCGTAGGTTGTGTTTGTGCCAGTCATTGAGTAGGCCGCGCGGTTACACATCGTCATTAAACATGTTCTGTCATGTGGTGCTCCGACGAGGCTTGCGAAAGTTCGCCAGTGGATTAGTTACATGCTCTAAATGGTAGTTTTTCGTGGCGACTGATGTTGCTTTTTCATACTCCATCAATTATCTATACATTCGTATTTTTGTTTTGGATTAAGGAAGCTATCTTTCATCTATATTTATGTTTGTATATGGCCGTATATGTTCGTGTATCTTCTATGGTGAAGATGTGTATCTGGCACTTGGTTTTTGTGTGTCTACACTCAATTTTGCGCGTGTAGTATCTACGAGCGGAGTATGAGCATTAGTTATATGCCTTGGTGATATATTTAATCGTGGATTTAATAGAGCGCTTTAGTATTGTGTAATTACAATTGAAAAACAAGACTATACCTCTCATATATTTGTGTATTTGAAATATTATTTGGTTAATTTAATATATATTCACTTCGTCTCAATAATCTATTTACCTTAAAAATATAAAAGATAAACAAATGAATAGGACGGAGGGAGTACATAGTAGTATATTTATGTATTCATACCTAGCTAGATACATATCTATAACTAGCTAGATACACTCTTTTATGCTGTTAGATACATACCTCTAACTAGCTAGATGCACTTCTTTAAGCTCTAGTTAGATAGATACACTCTTTTAAGCTGCTAAATACACTGCTTTAAACTGTTAGATACATACCTCTACTTAGCTAGATACACTCTTTAAGTTGCTATATACACTCTTTTACCTCACTAGATACCTTTATTTATAATTGCTAGATACACATCTCTAGCATGTTAGATACATTCATTTAGGGTTTAATTTTTGAACATCAACACAATAATTGTCAAAAAAGAGCTATTAACCAACTCAACCCAAAATCCGCTAAGTATAACATTCCGGAGTAACATTTTTGTGACATTATTATTGATCACAAGAAAGTCACTACAAAGAAGTTGCGTGAAAGTGACGTACATTCCTCTCAATGTGTATGTTGTCTCCAACATTTTTTTTGTTGAATGTGCAAGTAAAATTAATCCACGCAACCAAATTACATCATTTAACACAGTACATCAATTACGACATAAAACCCCTAAGCAATGTATTGTGCTTTCTACTCATCTCCTTGCTCATCACCCTACTGATTCTATTACAGAGACTCATTCTAATACCCATTACAACAGCTTTAGGCATAGGCAAGCATAATTCATGAAGACTATGATTCCTTGCTTTGCCAGAGTTGATAACTCGGCCCTTACAATGTGATTCTTCAATAACGGCTTGATCCTGCTATTCTGCCACCACTGGACTGTATTAAACCATGGAATAGCAGCACCCATCCATGTGGCCAGCAGCTGCAAACAGACTCTATTGTACTCGCATTCAAAAAATATATGTTGGTGTGTCTCATCAGCCTTACCACACAGCAAACAAATCAGACTTAGCTCACATACCCCATCTAAGCAGCCTATCACGAGTCATCAATCTGCCTTGAACAACCAGCCAAGCTACGAAGTTATACTTAGCCAACCCCCCATTCACTACAAGACCAATGCCCTTCATTCAACCTTTTCCTGAATAGGAAGCAACCATCTGTAACCATCCTGTACAGAGTAATCTCTGCCATTATTTCCCTACTCATCTCCTATAACTTCATAGCTTGGTTGGCTATGAGATATCGCCTCCAACTTTCCTACTTCAGTTCAACACCAAACCTGTATGAACAAAACCAGACAAACATTTGATAAAAAAAATATATATATAGTATATGATCAGGGCTTAGTCTACAGACTAGTAGTTGGGAATGTGAGATCTCTAAAAACCAAAATTTAATGTTTTCTTAATCGTATCTGTAAGCTATGTAATAATTTGTTTCTTGCGTGTATCTGGAGTCTTATTTTTAAATGCAAATCTACCAACATCCTCGAAACAAATCTGTCTTTCTTTCCGAATCTCATACATGAATGCTAGTATGCTGCATCAAGTGGTCATGTATTTTCAAAATTCAAATATGCTGATAAGGTATAGTTTGTTAGCAAAATATGGAGCAAATATTACTTGCCTTAAATGTTGTAAGGCCAATCAAATGAAAGACCAACACATCTCCCCTCTGTAAGGCATATTGAATGGCGAACCCCCTCCAACCAGCACTTAGACCATACTTGCGAGCTAAATACTTCGTATTGACTTCTTTTCCAGCTTCATCGACCAACACGATAGTACAGTACTCTTTTGGTAGATTAGCATTACAGAATTTTCTGGGTGGATGCTACACAAGAAGAAACCAAGAGGGGACAGGATTCAGGACGTCGCATTACTATACAGTATGATATAAACCATACAGTGTTTGACAAGTTTATATAGTGATAGAAACGAGCTGTTTTCTAACCATCCAAAAAAATCCTGATACATTTGATGGAATCATCATCTTAACGAAGCTAGGATATGCTGCTGAAAGATTTGCCTGAATCTTTATTGCTCGCTCCATAGCAGTCAACTTCTCTTCTGCAGGTGGCTCCACAAATTGAGTAATCCTTCAGAGGAAAAGATATACATAAATGTAAGTTTTTGTTTGATGGATATGAAGTCATGTGAAAAAATCCTACTCAAGAAGACATAGATTACAATGGTGTACAAAAAAGATGGCAGCATTAGTAAGTGAGGTCGTGGTAGTATGATCAGTACGTGAGGTCTTGGTCATCTCCTTACAGTTAACAAGGGAATGCAAAGCCAAAAATCTTTCAGCCTGCTTGTCTACGCAGCCGCTTCCGGGGTTTCATCTGCCACAGAACCAAAAGGTCAGAAATTATTACTCAATGTTCTACAGTAGTCACGACAGTGCAGTCAGCAGCTTGAGGTTATGCCAAACTAGAATTGATACAATGTGCAAAACAAGGTTACACAATGCAACATATTTTTAGCATTTAGCAGTTTTTATGGCGTGGAGATCCACGAGCTAAATCTACTTGACGGGTTTGAATTCAAGTCATGATATTTGATATCACGCCTAATGACCTTGCAGCTATAATGGGTGCGATATTTGTTCATCTAAAAGGCAGTGCTAGCTAGATATACTTGTTTAAGTTGCTAGATTCATACCTCTAGCTAGCTAGATACACTTCTTTAAGTTTATAAATACATACGTTTAGTTAGCTAGATACACTCGTTTAAGTTGCTAGATACATACCTCTAACTAGCTAGATACACTCGTTTAAATTGCTAGATACATACCTCTAGCTAGCTAGATACACTCTTTTAAGTTTCTAGATACATAGCTTTAGCTAGCTAGATACACTACTTTAAATGAAAGCGTATATATTAAAGTGAAATTAACAACTTTCATTTTATTTCCAATTTAATGATAAAGGAATATACGATTGAGAAGTAATATGCCACTATCTATACACGCCAAATTAGTTAAACCTAGAGGAATTCAGTTATCACAGGAGATCAAACATGTGTCGCATTTTCAACCAACCTGATCATATTAAACATCTTAAATTTCAGAATCTGAATCCTACATCGCCACTACAAAGAACAGATCAAGGCATTTCAGTTTCAATCTTAATCAAACAACAAAAAAAGCAAATGATACAGCCTCAAAAAGTGCACAGCGCGACTAAGTTCAATATCACGGGAAGGTTGGACGACTGTTAATTACACTAGATGTTTCATGAAGAAGGTATTATTTAGTTCTCATGATCTGCTAGGTTGGCTAACCTCCTACACCACACACGCCGATACCTCTCTGTTACTAGTTTACTGCTCTCTTATCTTTGCTGCACAATGAGACCATCTTAGGCAACAAACTTCTGATCAAAGGATGATCAACAACTCCAAAAAGCTATTCACCATCCAAAATACTTAAAAATAGGCTAAAGTTTCAATTGGAGTCATCTGATAGGTACCCAAACAACATATGTTATTCTACTGTTGGACTTCTATGGGACAAGTTTTATCTACGTTTAAGTAATTCAGCACTTAGACTCCAAAAAACATAGTATATTAGTACCCAATGAAATAGCCTTAATATTAGTTGTTAAGACAGACTCCCTCCGTACCAATCATTTGTTTTATCTTTAATTAAAATACCCCTCAAAAAGAATAAAAATGTAAACAAATAATTAAGATGGAGGGAGTACAGACAACAGATTAAGATTATTAATGTCTCGCTATTTTTCCAGTATCATAACATGTAACTGAAAAGGCAAATGTGTAACTTGCAGCATATTTCATTATATAACTCACACAAAAAGTCACTGCAGGTTTTGTAGATACAGATGCAATAAACAAGAATAAATCCGCCGGCTAGAAGGACCACCTATGACCTAAATTCCTCAGCCTGAACCTACTTCAAGAGTCTATTATGGCTTTACCCAGAAACCCGACTAGAATTTCAACCTACAAATCTAAAACTTAACAGAGCATCCAACATATTTTTTATAATCTTCAATTATATTATATGCGCATTCAGCAAATTTCGAGTTTCTTACAGATGCTTTGAGTCTGCAACTCGTGTTCTCTTTCGCCTACAGGAAGACAAATCCTACCCCAGAAAAGCTGAATAAGAAAGAAACAAAAACATAAAGATGTACCAAATCATAGCAAAACAACATAATCCATCTTGCTAAATTGATCCTTGCTCTAGTTTATAAGCCACTTGCATGCCTTTCTACCTAAAATGCACAGTTTTATGAAGCGTAAAAGAATCTGTTTTTATTTCCGAATCATTCCAGAGTACCCGTATAGTTATATATGCTTATATTAATATACCAACATTCCCTTTAACCCCTCCAAACAACTTCCAGAGGCCTCTGCCTTAGCCAAGTAAAATCCAACAAGATTACATAAGCTACTGACAAAGAAATGCAGTCAGGGAAAAATCTATGGGTTCTGTACTACGCCAAGGAAATTTTAATGTAGTGGTTAAGGAAATATTGTGTACGCTAAATATTAGCCTCTTCACGTTGTATTGGCTTTACCTTTGAAAAATAAATATGGAGTATTTAGTACCGAATTAATCTCGCTTAACCATATGTCTCTGAGTTTGAGCCATGAAAATACAGTTATAAATTACTTAGGGAGAACCTTACCAATATTGTTGCACTAACCAGATCAAACCCCAATAAATCGGATAGTTCAAAGTAATCCCTTGTACCATTTCACAATATGAAGTGGAAAAAAAGGTACTAAAATACCAAATACAATAGATACATATGGTATTACTACCAGATACACAAATCGATTTGTGTATCCAGTAGTAATACCATGTGTATCCGGACTGGTATTTCGTGTATCCACGATCTAAAAATAAACTACGACCACCAAACTGGCCACCACCACAACCAACACTGCCACCACCACAACCAACACTGCCACCACCACACCTACATCACCACCACCACCCCTGAACTAACCCCAAAACCAGCCCCGTCCCCGTTATTATTAGATGGTACTATTGATTGGCTTGCTAGAATAATTTGGTGTAAGACTACACCATATTATAACCCAAAAAAAATTAAAAAAATGAAATTTGTAATCACTAATTTTTATAAACCCAAATTTTTAATTAGAATTCATACCTAAAGATTAATTTTTTTAATCATAATCTTATGTTTTCTCATACTCAAACTTTACAATGGAATAGATTCAAAATACGAAACAAATCTTCAGAGATTAAAATAAGAATTGAAGCTAACCTTTCTTCTATAATAGACTGAAATCGGTTCTTGGGACGGGTGGTAGAATCGGCGGTGGAAATGGTGGCCACGGTGGAAGTGTGAGAGGCATTAGAGTGTTTGTGGTGGATTTGTGGTGGGAGGGTATTGAATTGTTTTTAGTTGGGCGGAGAAATAGGAAAGCGCGTTTGAGATTTGAGCGTGACTTTAATTTGGTAGTTCGTACGGTTCGCACCGTACTTTAGTTCGCACCTGACCCCGACCCTATATATATATATATATATATATATATATATATATATATATATATATATATATGGGTTGAAACGCTGTGGATGCGCCACGTGTCAACTCAGCTTTACATACACGTATTAATTACAACTGAAATTAAATAAAAACATAACAAATGCTGTATAAATCTCAGAAAAATATTAATTATAGTTTAATAAATTTTATTATAAAATTATATTAAATAATTGCGATAATTTGATTCTAAATTTACTAAAAATGTTATTTTGATAAAAATTCTAAAATGTAAATAATTACGTTCATTGTGAAAAAGACTTTCAATTGAGTATAATATTTATGATATTTATTGAAATATTTATTTTGATATGTAGAGATGATTAAAGTGAGTGTCTCATAGTGTTTTACATTTACGTAAAAAAATATTTTGAGAAAGTTATAAAACTTAGACTATTAAATCCATTAAGAAAAATATATTTGGAAGAGTCATTATATATATTAAAAACACAACTTTAAAAAAACTAATAAGAGATAAGTTTACATTTCCTCCCAAAAAAAACAAAAAAAAAAAACTACTACGAGATAAGTTTTTATAGTCTGGGAATGAAAAAAATTATATTGGACAAATTGAATACATATGAGATTTTGATAGGTTTCAATAGCGTGATAACATGTATACGAGTGTGTATATGTAAATAGTGATCGCGAGTGCATTTGAATAACCAAAACAAAAGTAATGATTATTAAGTAATATAGTATTATAAACGACATGAAAAAGTAGAAAATACGTTACATTTTTCTTTAATATCTTTAATTAAATATGTATAAGTTAAATATAAAATATTAATTATGACTAACCAAATACTCCGTATTACTTTTAGTTAAATATTTTATGTTATCTTTTAAATACTTTGAAGTTAAACATCAAAAAATAATATTTGAGAAAGTTCAACCTATTATATTTACAGGTAATAAACTCTTAAACATCATTATATATAATTGTTTTAAAAAATAAAAGGTGAAAATTTCTCATAGATATGTTTGACACATCACATGCAAGACACAATCAAAATATTTGAATAAGTTGAGTTTGAACCCCATATGTTTGATAGATAAATGTCACATGTTATACATACAAAATTAAAAATTACATAAAATTATGTTCACATTATTTTGAATAAATATTAATTGATGATTTGAGACATAAAGTATCGTGAAATGGAATAATTTGAGAACTTATTGTTGATTGTTGTATTATTCGAATAAATTTTATTTTGATTAATATGATATTTCACCAGTCACGAATTTATTTATAAAACGTTGATCATGCATAATTAATTATCACTTATTTTGTATTAATTAAAACTCTTATGTATTTTATTTTAAAACATTGAAGTTAAACCTGAAAATATTAAATTTAAGAAAAAATTATTTATAAGCGAAAATATTGAAGGTCATATATGAATTATATAATTTTTCTTCAATTATAATCATAAAATATTAAAACAGGCCGCGCGAAGCGCGGGATACTACCTAATGAGTAGATAATCTCCTTATATAGTTAATTTGGTCTCGAATGATAATGATTTGGGGTTCTCATCTTGAAATTATTATTTCAACTCTACTTTTGTCTAAGGTCCTGTTCTTTTGGACTTAATTTCAGTTCTAATAAGTTCAGTTCAGTTAAGTTCAGCTCTATTAAGTTCAGTTCAGTTAAGTTTAGCTTCATTCAGTTCAGATTAGTTTATTTCAACATTAATATTATTATTCTTATTTTATAATATATACTTATTGTTATCATTATTATTATATTAATTTATTTACTATTTTTATTATTACATTAAAATTTATTTTTAATATTTATTATATTATTATTATTATTATTTTAGTTATATTTATTTATTATTTATTTATTATTATTAATATTAATATTAATATTATTATTATTATTAATATTAATATTACTATTACTATTATTATTATTATTATTATTATTATTATTATATTCATTTTATTAATTACATTATTATTATTATTATTATTATTATTATTATTATTATATTAATAAGTTATTATTATTATTATTAATTATTAATATTTATAATATTTATATTATACTTATCCTATTTGTTTTTTAGTTATTATTATTATTATTAATATATTATATTATTTAATATATTATAATATTACTATTAATATTATCATTTATATTACTAATATATTATTATTATTACTATATTTATTATTATATTATTATTTTATTTTTTATATTACTTATTAGACTATTATCATATTATATTAAAATATTATTAATAATAATAATGAATAATATTATTATAATATTTATTATTATTGGTATTATTGTTATTGTTATTATTATTATTATTATTATTATTATTATTATTATTATTATTATTATTATTATCTTTTTATTTTTGTTTCAGTTCAGTTCAATTCAGTTCAGTTCAGATCAGTTCAGTTCAACTCTATTAAGTTAAATTAAGTTCAGTTTAGCTCCATTAAATTTAGTTCAGTTCAATTCAGACAATATCAGTCCAAAAGAACATGGTCTAAGTATATAGATTCGACTTACATGTGATCCACTAGAATAGCTAAAAGGTTGCGAGAGCCGTTAATGGTCTTACAGTAGATATTGATCTGAGATTACACATCATCTAACTAATTACCATTGTGCATCTTTTCTATTAATTGACCGTAAAGAGCATGTTGATAAAGCGGTGAACCAAAGCCCAATTCTTTCTTTCTTGCTGCTTACATATTTGTCTTCGCTAGTCAACTAGTGATGCAATCATCGAAACGTTTACCTACTTACGTAAATTGTGATAATATTCGTTTCCATTTAACACAGACTTACACTAGCTATATAATTAGAATAAATTATGCTATTCATTTCATACTTAGGTTTGTCCTATTAAAATTTACCGCAACCAAACGAGTTAGTTGTAGTGCTTACGGGTCAATTTCATGGAGGTCAAGGACTAAGTACCAGCCAGTCTCAAAATATGAGTTAGCTACGTTGATCAATTAACGGGATGTAGTTAATTAAACTAAACAAACTATGCTAACTAAAACAATAATAAAACTTTAAAGACGAACTCATAAAAAAAGGTTTAGGGTTCATATCATTGCTAACTACTAGTTTGACAAGCTTACAAATAAGGATTCGATTACTTAATTGTTATTCAAGTGAGACTACAACTAGTTCTTGCTAAGATGATTAATTACGGCTCACGCATGTAAATTAAACACATAAAAACTATAAGACCGTAGATAAAACCCCAATCACACAAACCAACACTCCTGTAAATAGTGTATAATCTTAATTAGATTTGGTGACAAATTACCAAATTTAGAGGCAGTTTAGAGGAAAAAAATCCCCTAGAGCTTGTATTACTGCATTTGTCTATATCATTTGGCATACCAGAAATCAGAGCAAAATGGATGATTATATAACTAGGCCTGATATTTTGGTTAAAAATGTATGGAATGGAGTGAAGAACTGAATGTTGCATTTGCTAAGAGCTAAAATGGCGGTAAAATGGGGGGGGGGGTGAGAAGGGAGAGGCATGAGGGAGGGTGAGCAAAGGGCAAGGAGGTGTTAGAGTTCGACGGTGGGCTTGGGTGACCGGTGGTGGCTTGGGTGGGCCTTGGTGGTCAGCGATGGACACTAGACAGGACATAAGGGTAGGGGCAGAGGTGTCAAAGGTGGTGGTGGTGGTTGATATGCTTTATATTTGTAACCTCGCAAGTATAACGAGTGATCGTTGTATATGTGAGGGTCGAACCCAAAGGACGAGATTATGGCTCTTAAATTACTTGTTAATTTAATTTTTAGTTTAGTTCTACCAAGAGCTTTGAAAGATTGATAAACTAGTTGGTAATAAGACTACAACTAAGAGCAAGTAAATGAACTAGATGATGCTAAAACGATTAAAATATCAATTAAAGAGACTAGAGTGGTCGGGTTCACTTGTGTTGATAGAAGATCGAATCTTGGCATAGATTAACAAGTAATTAAGGCAAATTCAAAGGTAAATCCCCACCCCTTGATGTGAGACTAACCCAAGGTTAAGCATAATTAAGCCCTTACTTAAATTACCCAAAACCCACTAATTGTCATGCAATATCTAAACACGAGTTAAACTCTCACCCAACAAGCAATAAGATAGTAGAAGGACTCAAATTCTCATTCAAGCAATTCCACAAAAACTTTATATGCATGACAATTAAAAGAGAAACTACCCATAGATTACTTGTAGTTTTAAGCCAATAATCTACCCTTATTATCCACACAAGGGTCTCCTTCACCCTAGTAGAACACTACTCAAGCATGACTATAATAATGGGAGAAAGGATGAACAACTCAACATGAAAATAGTAAGAGGAAACATAATATGAAAGCAAGTAAATTCAACAACTAAACATGTAAATAAATGAAAGTAAGATGAAATTAGGAGAAGGATTATAACAACAATAATTAAAGGAGTAAACTTGGGTTGAAATAAGAAAGATGAATCGCTTCTTGTCTTCCAATTACAACCCAATACTAAATGTAAACTAATGAGAAATTGTAGATCTAAACTAAACTAGAGGAGAATTAAACTATTAAATGAGAGAGATTACAACTTTTATTGAAGGAAAATTAGAGAGAGAAACGTTCTAGCTAGGATTCTTCCCCTACAAAAATAAGAGAGGAGAATAATATAAACTAAGCTAGTCTAATAATAATGAGAGTGTGTCCTAATATACTAGCTTAATAATACTACTAATACAACTAATAATAATAATAATAACAACAGCAACAACAACAACAACAACAACAACAACAACAACAATAATAATAATAATAATAACAACAAATTCTCTCTCTTGTCCTAGAAAGATAAAATTCTCTCGAAGAACGACGAATTGCTTTGCCATTTTTTCACGCTATGGCAAGAGGAAGAGGACGACCACCCAAAGTTTGACCACCATTGCAGCCAGCTGATGATGGGGAAGCTAATGGTATAGGAATCTTGAATTCTGATGTAGAATTGCCTTTAATAGACGAAATCCAGGTAATTTAAACTCTAGAAAAACCTCCTACGGTCGAGAGTTGATAATTCAAGCTCTAGATAAATCTGCATCTAAAGTTTCTCACTCTATAGTCAAGAGTCATACAGCTATTGGGGTTAATTCCGGGGTTACTTATGATCATGTTGAAACCTCTGTTTTAACGGCGAAAAATGTTGAGAATCCAGTTTTGACTTCTAGTCTTGATTCTTCTACATATACTCCTGCTGTTATTTCTGCAATTTCTGATGATCCCCCAATTCCCCCAAAAGTGACCTCAAATCCAAAGAATTGGAGTAATATTGTGTCTGATCAGAAGAAATTAGGTATGCCCTTGTATTATTGTGCTGCTAGTGCTAATTCTGATGCAATTGAGATAGAATTAGATAAAATTAAAGAGGAATTAGCATTCTGGGACAATACTCTCTTGGGTAACCTTCTTGGAGCAAGGCCATCATTGAAGAATATTCAGGATTTTGTTAAGAAATCTTTGAATCATGTCACCCTTCCAAATGTTCAGTATTTTAAGAAAGGGTGGTTCAGTTTTAAGTTTGCTTCAGAGGAGGACATGAACCATATTCTCAGAGAGGGTCCCTGGACCATTGGTAACAAATCTTTAATCTTGAAACAATGGAGTCCAGGTTTCTCCCAGGAAATGGAAAGGGTTTCCTGTCTCCCTGTATGGGTTCTATTTCCAGATTTAGACCCTTTTCTTTGGACTGATGGGATGTTGAGTAAGATGGCTAGTAAAATTGGGAAGCCTCTCTTTGCTGATGATCCCACTACCAAGAAGACAAGACTCTTCTTTGCAAGAGTTTTGATAGAAGTGGACATTGCTAAGTCCTTACCTAATGTCATTGATGTCAAGACCCCCTATGGTTCTTCCAATCAAAGGGTGACTTATGAATGGTTGCCTTTTTACTGTAAAGGATGTGGGAAGCTTGGGCATGAGATTAAAACCTGCAAGGGCCAAAGGGCTCCTGCCTCTGCTCCTCACAAGAAGACTGTGGTTGCCAAGACCAAAGTTTACAGACCTGTCAATCCTCCTGCTGTTAAGGTTACAGATGGTGCAAAGACTACTGGCTCTGAATGCATAGGGAGAGGTGGTATCTCAGATAAGGCTAGAGCACTACCATCCTCACTCCCTTGAGGCAATTGGCAGTCTCTATTCCTTCTTCTGTAAGGCATTGTGGACCCCTAATACTAGGCTAGAACTCTCTTTGCTCTCATACTGTTTCTCTTCTGCAGAGGACTGCCCTGAGCCCAGCTGTTGGGCTGTCAGGAGGACAAGGGATAGGTGGTACCTCACTTTCTCCCACTGTGCTGACTAATTCCTTACCTCATAGGAAGTGCTCAGGATGCCATAGGCTAGGCTTGACTCCTTTCAGGAAAGGGAGAAGTAGCATGGTGGAGAAGGTTGTAATGCACTATGGACCCCTTGGTTCAAGGTCTCAGATAATCAGAGTTAATCAAACTCTAACCTAGACTGTTATCTCAAATAGATATGAAAACCTGAGCAACACTGATACTTTGAGTAGCTCAGGAGTAGCAATAGAGGAAGTTGACCCACCTGATAAATCTCATCAATGAAGATTGCTACTTGGAATATTAGAGGTTTCAATGACCCACTTAAGCAGGAAGAGGTTAAAGAATTTATCCATAGCAATGGGTTAGATATCATGGGTATTCTGGAAACTAGAGTTAAGGAAAGTTATGCTAACAGGATCATCAATGCTAGTTTTTCTGATTATAGAAGTGTTACCAACTATAGTGCTCACTATAATGGTCGAATTTGGTGTCTTTGGGATCCCAGGACCACTCACCTTGATCACTTTGTTATTGAGGCCCAATATATTCACTGTAAAGTACACCACTATGCTTCTGGTAATTCTTTTTTGTTGACCCTGGTGTATGGATTTAATGATGGGGATATGAAGAAGGATTTATGGGCTCATTTGGTTGCAGCTTCTAAACTGAATGGGGATTGGATTTTATTAGGTGATTTTAATGTGGTCAGAAACACTGCTGAACGAATTAGCAATACATCTCCTGATATGAATGATATTCTGGATTTCAATTAGAGTCTTTTGCAGGCTGGGCTAGATGATATTGTAGGCTTTGGGTGTGAGTTTACCTGGACCAACAAGCAAGGTTCTGCTACCAGAGTCTGGTCCAAACTGGACAGAGCTTTAGCTAATCATATTTGGCAATCCCACTATCCTACTTCTACTGCTTATTTCCCTCTTGCATGGATCTCTGATCATTCTCTAGTAGTTATTATTGCTTTCCATGCTGTCTTTGTTAAGAGGTTTTGTTTTCTTAACTGTTGGACTGAATCTCCTCTTTTTGATAGTATTCTTTGCAGTAATTGGAAGAAAACCTTCTATGGTACTCCTATGCACATTCTTTTTAGTAAACTGAAAAGTCTAAAGCCTGCTTTTCTAACTCTGCATAAGGAGCACTTTTCCCATCTTTCTCAGAAGGTTAAGGATGCTAGAACTGAACTTACTCAACGTCAGACTGCTCTTCAAGCTGCTCCATTATCTGAATCCCATCTCCTGACTGAGCAAGCTCTTTTGGAAAACTTTAGTAATTTGAAGCGAGCAGAATTAAGCATGCTTAAACAGAAATCAAAGGTTCAGTCTGTTAATAATGATCACTGCAGTTCTAAATTCTTCTTTGCCAGAATCGCTGAAATGAAAGCCCAACAAATGATAGGAGCAATTAAAGACAAAGATGGTATTTTAAGGGCTGGTTTGGATGGGGTGGCATCTGCTTTTGTAGGCTACTATGCTAGTCTTCTAGGTGAGGCCACTCCTATTGAGGTACTGGATAATGCCTATATTGCCAGAGGGAGTACTGTTAACTTGGAGGATTGGAATAAATTGCAAAGTGCAGTGTCTCAGTCTGAAATTAAAATTGCCCTATTTAGTATTGGTTCAGACAAAAGCCCTGGTCCAGATGGATTTTCCTCTGAATTCTTTAAACACTCTTGGTCTATTATTGAAAAGGATTTCTGTCATGCTATTGATCACTTTTTTAGGACTGGGAAGCTTGCTAAACAAGCCAATTCCACTATATTTTCTCTGACTCCTAAGAAGAGTGTAACTGAGAGTGTGCTTGATTACATGCCAATTTCTTGCTGCTCAACTGTTTATAAGGTTATCAGCAAAATTTTGGCAAGCAGAATGCAAAGCATCTTGCCTGATATTATTGGTGGAGAACAGGCTGCTTTCATTAAGGGCAGAGACATTTTTGAGAATGTAATGCTTTCTCAAGCCTTGGTTAAGGGCTATGGTAGGAAATACATAAACCCTAGATGTTTGATGAAAATAGATATTCGAAAAGCATTTGACACTTTGCAATGGAATTTTATTGAGAGCATGCTCCTTACTTTTAAATTCCCTCCTGGTTTTGTCAACTGGATTATGAGCTGTGTGACTGGGTCCTGGTTTTCTGTTAAAGTCAATGGTTCAAGTCATGGTTTTTTTAAGGGGAGAAGTGGTGTGAGGCAGGGGGATCCCCTCTCACCATATCTTTTTGTCCTCAGTATGGAGGTGCTTTCAAGGTATCTAAGAGTTATCTGCAAGCAACCTCATGTTTCTTACCATCCCAAATGCACAAGGCTTAATCTCACTCACCTTATATTTGCTGATGATTTAATGGTTTTTACTAGAGGAGATTTACCTTCTATTGCTGCAGTTGTGCAAGTCTTGGATAAGTTTGGTAGGCTCTCAGGTCTCAAAGCTAATCCTGATAAAACTTCCATTTACTTTGGAGGTGTTAGCCCAGCTGTTCAAGCTGAAATTGTGCATTTTACTAAATTCACTCCCAGTACTTTCCCATTTAGGTACTTAGGATTCCCCCTGAATGTTTCCAGGCTTTGTCTTGAGCATTTTGGAGCCCTTATTGCAAAAATGCAAGGAGCTATTCATCACTGGTCCTCCAAGTTTTTGAGCTATGCAAGGAGATTGCAGCTTATTACATCTGTTCTTTTTGGCTTACAAACTTATTGGTGTGCAAGTATCCTGCTACCAAAAGGAGTTATTAAGCTTCTAAACAAACTTGCAAAGGACTTCTTTTGGCAAACTGATACTGGTAAGAGACACCTTACTCTCAAGAGTTGGAAAGCCATTTGCCTTCTCTGGTTGGAGGGAGGTTTTGGGGTAAAAGAAATGCTGTCTTGTAATAGAACCATGTTAATGAAATGGCTTTGGAGGATTGAGCATTCTACTGGTCTCTGGGCTTGCTGGCATAAGACTTATGCTTTAAATGGTAGCAGTTTTTAGACTGTTCAAACTGCAGACAGGTTCTCTGATAGTTTTAAAGGCATCATAACTGTTCGAGATCATTGCATTCAGAGGTTTGGCACCATTGATGCAGTTCAGCTCTTTTTACAGATATGTATTAAGGGAGAGGATTTCCATATTGTGACAGCTTATAGAGCTCTTAGACCCATTGGTAATGTTACAGTCTGGTCTAAAGCTCTAGCAAATTCAATTATAATTCCTGCACATAGAGTGACTGCTGCTCTCGCTGCTGATCAGAAATTGGCCACTACTGATAATATTACCAGGAAAGGGATCATCTTGGTTAATAGATGTAATCTGTGTAAGGCAAGTGCTGAATCTCATCATCATTATTTATTTTTTAACTATTCTTACACTAAGCTGATTTGGTAGAGCTTACTTAGCTGGATGAAGATTCATCGTCCAAGTATGAATCTGATAAGGGAGTTTAGATGGGGGCAAAGTCGAAAGCATTGTAGGCATTGAAAGCATGCTTGGTTCCTATCCAGTCTGACAGTTGCTATTAATCACATATGGCAGGAGAGAAAACTTCGAATTTTTAAGGGGCGGGAAAGGCAAGCTGATCTCTTAATTCGGCACATCAAGTATATTGTTGGCATTCGTCTCATTGCTCACAGTAAAGGCATAGATTCTAATGATGTACTAGAGAATATGAATAGTTGAGTTGTTTTAGCCTTCTTAAAGGCTATTAGAGGATAGATCTTGCAAGATTACTCCTTTTTATATTCCCTTTATGGAAGAATAAAATGGAGATACTTTTCGAAGAAGAAGAAGAAGAAGAAGAAGAAAAAGAAAAAGAATTTGGATCATATGAGAATGGCATAAGCGTGAGAACGGCTGTCAACCGTTCGATCTAGTTTGACGGATTCTAATCTAACGGCCTAGATCATGTTGGAGTATGTGTCCTCAACAATAGTGCGATCACATGATTTAAAATCATAATTAAATCTCATTATAAGAATACGAAAGGGATGATAAATTAAATAGTCAACTGATTAACATTAATCGGTAACGATTGGCTTGCTAGAGTTTGACGTTACTGTCGTAGGACGGTGGTGATCAGTTGATCCCTTAAGGTCACACCTATAGGATTATTCCCTTATCAGTAAAGTTAATTAGTTGTATTTTGATACAAGTTAATTAATTTCTGAAATAATAACAATTTATATTTTTGAAAGGAAATATGTATCTTATTGTAATTCGATTAATTAAGATTCGATTTAGTGGATTAATATATTAATATATTAATTTACTAAATTATGTCGAGGTTTTATAAATATTTTGAGGTAGAGGTAATTAGTTATTTACATTTACAAGAGGTTGTAAATGTAACTAACTAGCTATTATGGAACCCATTATATGTTGATATAATGATATAATATTACTCAATAAGTTGAGTGAATATATGTTTATTAATTTGTCACATAATTATTGTATGATCAAATTAATATTTAATTATGTAAGATAATTAAACATAAGACTTATAAACATTTGTGGGACAAATATTATAAGACAAAAATTGATCCATATACACCAAGTGTACCGTTCAAAAACATGAGCATGCTAGAGTTTTTGTTTTGTCATTTAGTTGTTGGAAAGATGCTCCAACAACTTATGACAATACTTTACTAAAGGCCACTACCTACACTATTTTGCATGTGATTTTGAGAAGATAAAAAATGCTCTTTTTTTTTGGGAAAGTGTAAGTATATTATATAAAAAAAAATTATACATCATCCAAGTTCAGTACAAAAGAAGTATAAAAACAGATCCATAGCACTATCTAGGAATAAGGACAAATAACTCAGTGCAAATTCCTAATCCATGTTTCATCAGATGTAGTGATGGCTGACGTATTCCTTGCCCAAAATCTGGTTAAAATTCCTTGAATATCCCGATGGACAATCACCTTAGGGTGAGCCACCTGCTACGTAAGTCTAGCTTTATTACGTACTTGCCAGATCAGATAGAACAAATGAACATGGAAGGCACAAACAATTCTTCGTCTGAGAATGCTACTCCTTCTCCCTCTGCTATTCCATTGCATAATGTTATTGGGATTAAAGTTCACCTGAAATTTTGCCTGCAACAAAGAGACACATCTGCTGCTAAGAGAACATTCAAAAAATAAGTGCTTGTGAGTTTCAGTCGCATTGTGACAAAGGTAGCAGACCATATCAGGACCTCCACCCATGCGGGCTAATCTGTCCCTAGTAAGCAATCTGCCAAGCTGTGCTGCCCAGAAAATGAAAGAGGTCCTAGGCACATTCATAGAATTCCAACAGATCCCCCACCAGGAAATGGAAGGAAGTCTCTGTCTCAACCAGTTATACCCTGCCTTGATAGTATACTCTGCAGAAATGCCCAACCACATATCAGAGTTGTAAGCAGTCCTAAACTTAGCCATAACATGGGCAATTTTTTTCCAAGACCAACGGCAGTCTTGTGGAGGAGTGTAGTTGGTCCAGTGAGATCCCTTCAAGTAGACATGATTTATCCATCGCACCCAGAAGTGATCTTTCTTAGAAGCAACCCACCAGACATATTTTCCAAGCATAGCAGTGTTCCAACTTTTAGCATTTTTAAGGCCTAAGCCACCCTCTTCTTTAGGAGTACAACACTTGTCCCAATTGACAGTAGGAGGATGCATATACGAGTCAGTACCCCCCCCCCCCATAGATAGTTTCTGCAGATACTATCTATTCTGTTCATGAAGCAATTGGGAATAAGGAAAATGGAGGCCCAATAAGAGTGCAAAGTATGAAAAACAGAGGTGACTAGGGTAAGTCTACCAGCATAAGAGAGATGCTTAGCCCCCCCACCAAAAATGCTCTTAAAAGAGCAAAGTGGCCGGATCACTTGAGCATAAGAGGACACTTTGTTGTTCTTATTTTTCTACTTGTTTTTCTAAAAAGATGCTCAGATCTTCAACACATGAAAAAACCTCTCTCATTCATAGTTTTCTTTCTAAAAATTTGAGAAGTTTCAATCTAAATTGTTCAAGAACACTACTAATATTATTAATGTAATATATGAGTATTAGTAGTCATTTTTAAGGTAGACTACTAAATAAATATCTAGCTAATATTATTTAGTAGTGATAAGGGCTAGTCTTGGGTGCATCTCTTGAGGAGGGTTTCTACTTTGAGACCAAGGTTGGAGGATCATCCATTACCTTTAAGCTCAAGAACAAATAAGGAGGGTGACCTTATTTGTGCCCATTATTTCGAGCCATATAAGAATGTAAGGAACATTGTTTTTCTTATTTTATCTCTTATTTAGTTATGCATGCACTAGATCTAAAGAACTCATATTAATATGTTAATTAGTTTGATATTAGAAGAGTCTAATAATAGGTATATGAACCTAACAATTGGTATCAGACCATAGGATATTGCATGCATAATCGATTTATAGTTTTTTCGAGTTATTAATAACTTAATTAAAACTAAAAATTTGTGATTTATTAGATAAAGCCATAAAATATTGATGCATGTTATACATTCTGGTCCTAAAATATTTTTAGGTCATTTTTATGATTTATGGTATTTTATTGCTCATTTTAATGATTTTTAGTTATTTTATTACATTTTTATGACTAAAATGGAAATTAAAATGCTAAAAATAGTTAAACTAAGTCTCTAACCTTAAATTTTTTATATGACCTCACATGCATATTTTACTTATTATATGTAAAATTTCGTATTAATGTGATTAATATTGCATGATTTATGATTTTTATGAGATAAAAATGAACTAAATGAAGGTAAAATGGTTAAATATAGTTAAACTTCGAAATAGGCCATAAAATTTTAATATGTTGTTACATGAATATTTTACTCACTGTGTGTAAAATTTAAGATGAAGTTGATTCATTTTTCATGATTTATGAATTTTTAGTGTAAAAATGGCATAAATAATGACTATTTTAGCATAAATAGCTAAAACAAATTACATGGCATGAGAAAATTATTTTAAGTTGCATTTATATCCCACTTATCAGAGCTAAAGTTTTAAAATTGATTTGATTAAGTTTTGTATACTTTAGATATTTTATTTGATAAAACCGATAAATCGCAACTATATTTTTTCTCGAAATAAATTCGAAAATTTTAACCATATTTTTTGACATTATGAGGGTCGTGGATATATTCCATAATTTTCAAAAATTTAAAATTCAAGTTTTGAAATTATTGTAATTTAATTTAGATTTATTTCATAAATTTTATGATTTTAGGGTAAAAAATGAGCATAAAATTAAATCAAGTTGAATTATCGTCAAAAATTGAGTGATGGCTAATTTTTGAGACCTAAGAGTGTTAGGATAATTAACTTGAGCTTAAATTTGATTTAAGTATTGATTTGTGATTTTAATAAGTTATTATCACTCATTTCCATAAAACCGGGTTATATAATGATATAAGTTAAATAGGGTGATTTGGCACATAATTTGGCATGATAGACACATAATAATGCTTCATATTTCATTGTTGAATGTCATATTTTATTTATATAATTTTGAATTATGTAATTTATTTTAGTATGGCCTTAGTTTTAATCGAAATTACCCGTAATGAAAGGGAATATTGATTCGGTTGTAATTTAATGTGATCTCGTATCACTTTTATTTTTACTAGTTTTTCATTTTACAAATGTATAATAGGAATAGCTATGTATTTTATTATCATTTGTAATTTCGGAGTTTCTTCAAGACGATGTCATTCGGAAAGGCATTCCGACAAAGACGGTGTTCTTAGGAGGCGTGCCACTTGAAGATTCAAGGGACCAAAGGAGTTGGTTTCTGAATATGTAATAGATTATTTGATTTTCTATTTTAGGAAGGCCATACTAGGAATTTATTATTTGTTTTGCATTTCTTTTAATATGTTGCATGCATTGCCAAATCGCCATAACAACACATGCATATCACATCGAGTCTTCGACCGTGTCAATTATAATTATCAATAATTTGACTTTTAGTTCACTTAAAATTGATAGATAATAAATTGACAAGACCTTTACTTTTAAAAGATTGAGACTTAGCCTTACCAAATAGTAGGAGCCCATGAATTTAAATTTCATATAGGTACAATACGGTATTGAAATATTATACCGGGGTGCTTGCTTTGACGTTGGGTGAGTGGGGTAATAAATAGTTATTACACTTCAAAAGTTTCGTTGATCTCAACGAAGGTATTTTGCGACCGTAGCCGCAAAAGGTTCGGGCTAAAGATGAACTTAACGTAAATTCATCGACCGAGAGTTCTAATTGTAGAATCGGTTAAGAGGGTTAACCCACCAAGTTGTATTAGTAAAAGTTGTAGAGGGACCGTTGTCCCACAATTGAGCTAATATGGATTTGGATCTCGAAATCATTTATTATAGTTGGGTAAAGGTCACTATATGAATGCAATACTTGTATTATTAAAATTTACAAGTATTATAACGATAAATGCTAATTGTTTCCTTCATCTCAGTTTTTGTAGTTATTTATTCGCAATGGATTCATCTAATAATCTTGCACTGATCACTATTAATTCGTGGCTCCAATCATTCAGTGAAAAATGCTCCTTGTATGACAATGACCCGATTAGAGAACTACGCTTTGGCATAGGTGAGGATGGAAATCTTTGCTACCTTACCACTTCCACACCTCCGACTTCCATATTCATGCCCACCTCCTTAGAAAGAGAATCTTGTGAGGAGAATCTCATAAGTTCCAAGGCATCCTTGTTTGTAGAAGTAAAGAGAAATATCAAATTGAGTGAGACTTCTAGCAAGAATGTCTTTGCAACTGAAAGGAGTAATGGTATTATTAAAGGAAAGGCAAAGAAGGGTAAGAAACCCAAACCCGATAGTAAATTGGAAGTAGATAGTGAGACTACCACAACCAAAACCAAGAAAGGTGCTCAATCCTACGATGAATGTGATTATTGTAATGTCATAGGCCATTGGAAGCGTAATTGCCCTAAGTATTTGGAAGATATCAATGTTGGACTTGTCACTCCACTTACTAATATTTCTTCCGAACTCTTTGTTATTGATATAAATTATAATTCCACCTCAACGTGGGTATTGGATACCGGTTGTGGTTCTCACCTTTGTAATCATTTACAGGGGTTTGGGAATGTGGAAAAGCTAAACAAGTGTGATGTAGATCTCCGACTAGGAAATGGAGCTAGAGTAGCCGCCACTTCAAAAGGGAATTATGAACTTGTTTAAGCTAATAGCTTTGAGTTGTACTTACATAATTGTCGTTATGTACCCACTTTGTCTAAAAACATTATTTCCATTTCTATGTTAGACATGGAAGGATTTTTTCCTTTGGCCATAAAAAACAATCGTTGTATTTTGTTTAATATGACTTGGCCATGAGCCAAGCCACTTATATTAATGGTATTCATGTTTTAGACACTTCCAACTCAACTAAAGATATATATAACCTACAATCCAAAAGACTCATAACAAGTGATTCAAATGATTTGTACATTTGCCTTTTTCGATTAGGTCACATAAATGAGAAACGCATTAAAGGACTAGTGTCGATTAGATTTATTGGACCATTTGATTTTCAATCATATGGAATATGCGAATCTTATCTCATTCTCAAATTTGATTCATATCCCCTTTAGTGGTAAAGGGACATAAGCAAGTGATTTGTTAGAACTAATACATGCCGATGTATGTGTTCCAATGAGCATCACCGCAAGGGAAAATTATGACTACTTCATCACTTTTACTGATGATTTAAGTAGATATGGGTATGTTTACTTAATCAAATATAAAGTGAATCATTTGAGAAATTTAAAAAAATTCTGAATGACGTAGAGAACCAATTGAACAAAGTACTAAAGCACTACGATCCGATCGTAGTGGCAAAGATCTAAGTAATGAATTTGATTTATTAAATATGGATTATGACCTTGTGTCACTACCCATAAGATCAAACTAATATGAGTCGGTTTGAGTTGTTGAACTCACTTTTGGGGATGTTATTTTAATTTGGAGGGTCAACCTGGAGATACCTAAAATAGAGAGTCTATTTAACAAATTACATGGATCAGACTCGCATATTACATGAATCAAGCTGCCATAATAGAGCCGGTATATTTATGAGCTAACATGTTATTCTAGACGAACTTATATTACTTCACCACATATGTTTGTGACTCACAAAGCTATCACTTAAGAAGATAGAAGTATTTCTAAGAGATAGAGTGGGAGTAGATCATCATAAACATGTTTTATAGTTAATGTGTTACTTTTGAAAGTAAAGGAACTATAATCTATTAAGATAGAGTGGGAGTAAAGTACACATGTCTTATTGTCAATTTGTTAATTTTCGAAAGTAATGGAATTATAACCTATTGAATGATCAATTGTGAGTAGTCCCAAATCGACTTAGTTGCATAATAGCCATAACATTACAATCTCAAGAGTAGATTTACTTTAAGGCGATGGTCTCTTTAAAGTAAATAGAGCTTTAGAGTACCTAAATGCATAGATTGACATGAAGATGTTGATCAAGATAAATCATGTTAGGAATTGCCAAATTTCATTTTGATGAAGAATGGCAAATGATATTCAAAATTCGCTTTTCTAAAATGGGAATTTAGAGAAGGATGTGTATGGAACACAAAACCTTAGATAAAGATATAAGAATCCTAACATATTATGCAAAACTTACTTAAGCAATCCTAGAATAGGCTTAAGCAAGCATCAAAGGATTATACTTTTCGTTCATGTGATAATTGAGAATGGTTTCATTCACATTATTGAAGAATCATATTTATACATGAAGTTAAGTGGGAGCCAGAATTATTTTTCCATGTCTTATATGTTGATAACATATTACTTATTGAGAATAATATACCAATGCTCTCCTCTGTGAAAGAGTGATTGGGAGACTGGGAAAGGGTGTAATGTATTCTAGATTTCCGAATCTATGTGTTAAAATTGAGAGAATATTGGCATAGAGTTGAGAGTCTTATGATGATAAGTTCTTTCATATCTGTTTTACATCAACAAGGTTGAGTAGGTTATTCATATTAATGAAAGTGGAATTACTATGATAGAGTCATAGTCATTCACTGAACCTAAATAAGTTGTTGATCACATGAAATCGATTGCTAATGTTTCCGCCATTAGAACGATCATGTGTTCCATAATATGCACATGCCGTGATGAATCATATGCTTGGAGCATAATAAGTCAATAACAAGTTAATTCGAATGATGGTCTTTTGAAAGCCTTAAAGAACATCCTTTGAGATTCTTGAACAGAATTGGGGATTCGTTCTTATGTTTGGATGATAAACTAACTTGTGTGTTGAAGGGTTATACAAACTCTAGTTTTCAAACCTATAAGGATTTATCGAAATCCTAGGCCGATTTTATTGACTTAGGAGTAAGAGACTAGAGAAATGTTTTAGTTTCTACCATTGCAAGTTCTACAAAGAGAATCTAAGTACATTGTGATAAGATGGTAAACATAGGGATTGAGATTAGATCCCTCTACCATAGACTTTATCACAAGTTATATGATAACAGTGGGAGCATATTCCAAGTATAAGAGCCCAAGTCTAGTTAGGAGACTAGACATAGACTTAGATAAATTCATGTTGTTAGAAACTACATTGAATAGAAGGAAATAGCAATTCATAAGGTTGGAATGTATGGATACTAGTATATCCACTTACCAAGCTTTTATTGCATTTTAACTAGTGTAAAAGGCACACTATAGATTATAAGATATGAAGTAGTGATAGAGTATTGACTATTCATATATGATAATCGCATTTATCGTTTGAGTTTCTTTAAAACCCATTCATTACTTTGTTATATCAAAATGGGTTGTTGAGACAATATTGAACCCTATTGAAGTGAACTGGATTAACATAGTATGTGCCACTGGTCACTTATAGGAGGTGACGTCTTGAAGTGACTAGAGTGTGATGCGATTGATGGCAAGTTCAAGTGCCATAGGGTCATATGGGATGACTAGTCGATCATATAGACAGACTGTATAAGACACTCTGTCAGGCAAGGACCGCTTATAGAGTTCTGGTAATTTTTATAAAGCCTGGTCGTGGCGAGAGCTACTATAGTATTCTTATGAGTCGATTCTTTTGACTAGAGACTATTCGTCCAAGTTGGCACAAGTTTCTGATTAGCTTTGATTAATACTCTACGACTGTCGTAACTGAAGTCAAATGAGTATATTTTGGGTCATGATGATCTGTGGCTATACGAAGGGAATAGTGCGATATGAATTGTCCACCCCCTTGTCAGGGTTGTTTGAAATATCAGGGCCACTCGAGGAGTAGTGAACTGAAAATACGTGGCCACACTCGGAAGGTATCTACGGTAGATAAATCTGGTTAGACAGTTACTCTCCAGATCGAGAAAACCACTCAAGATATGATCAAATGCAAGTACGACCTGCAAGACACCTTGCATTGAGTGGGAGATTGTAATAGGACAAGAGAATTGGTGACGCACACTTGTCTCGGACAAGTGGGAGATTGTTGGAGTATGTGTCCTCAACAATAGTGCGATCACATGATTTAAAATCATAATTAAATCTCATTATAAGAATACGAAAGGGATGATAAATTAAATAGTCAACCGATCAACTTTAATCGGTAATGATTGGCTTGCTAGAGTTTGACGTTACTGTCGTAGGACGGTGGTGGTCAGTTGATCTCTTAAGGTCACACCTATAGGATGATGACCTTATCAGTAAAGTTAATTAGTTGTATTTTGATACAAGTTAATTAATTCCTTAAATAAGAACAATTTATATTTTTGAAAGGAAATAAGTATCTTATTGTAATTCGATTAAATAAGATTCGATTTAGTGGATTAATATATTAATATATTAATTTACTAAATTATGTCGAGGTTTTATAAATATTTCGAGGTAGAGGTAATTAGTTATTTACATTTACAAGAGGTTGTAAATTTAACTAACTAGCTATTATGGGACCCATTATATGTTGATATAATGGTAAAATATTAGTCAATAAGTTGAGTGAATATATGTTTATTAATTTGTCACATAATTGTTGTATGATCAAATTAATATTTAATTATGTAAGATAATTAAACATAAGACTTATAAACATTTGTGGGACAAATATTATAAGACAAAAATGGACCCATATACACCAATATGTACCGTTCTAAAATATGAGTATGCTAGAGTTTTGGTTTTGTCATTTAGTTGTTGGAGCGTTGTTGGTAAGATGCTCCAACAACTTATGATAATTCTTCACTAAAGCCTACTACCTACACTATTTTGCATGTGATTTTGAGAAGACAAAAAATGCTCTTAAAAGAGCAAAGTGGCTGGATCACTTGAGCATAAGAGGACACTTTGTTGTTCTTATTTTTCTACTTACTTGTTTTTCTAAAAAGATGCTCACATCTTCAACACATGCAAAAACCTCTCTCATTCATAGTTTTCTTTCTAAAAACTTGAGAAGTTTCAATCTAAATTGTTCAAGAACACTACTAATATTATTAATGTAATATATGAGCATTAGTAATCATTTTTAAGGTAGACTACTAAATAAATATCTAGATAATATAATTTAGTAGTGATAAAGGCTAGTCTTGGGTGCATCTCTTGAGGAGGGTTTCTACTTTGAGACCAAGGTTGGAGGATCATCCATTACATTTAAGCTCAAGAACAAATAAGGAGGGTGACCTTATTTGTGTCCATTATTTCGAGCCATATAAGAATGTAAGGAACATTGTTTTTCTTATTTTATCTCTTATTTAGTTATGCATGCACTAGATCTAAAGAACTCATATTAATATGTTAATTAGTTCACTATTAGAAGAGTCTAATAATAGGTATATGAACCTAACAGATCATACGCTTCTCTCTTTCTTTTCATGTCTTTTTTTTTCGTTCTTTCTCTATTTTTTATGATTACAACTTTCTTTTCATGTCTCTCTCTGTTTCTCTAAACTCTCGCAGTTACTATTTGCACTTTATCTCTCTAATTTTAGCATGAAGGTATACATATTCTTTAGCTTTTTTTTCCCGATTTCGTCCGAAATTTGTCCAATTCGTTTTAGTTTATTCTGATTTTCCCTAAATTAATGTATCTGTTGCATTATATCGAAATGTTTTCATTTACATTTTATCAGAATTTGTATCTGTTGCATTTTTCGTTGATTATGTAACTTATTAAGCATTTTCATTCGTTAATTGTTTAGTTTGACCTAATTTGTTATTCTTTTGGTATTTTTAGTTGAATTTGTAGTAGTATTACGTTTTTTCATTTGTTCCTAACTACAGCATATACTTTGACGTAATTTGTCGATTAAGTGCATTACGTCCTTTTTTGTCGAATTCATGCTGCTAATCACTTATTTAGCAACACTTGATGTCTATTACTTTTGCTCTACTTATAATATACGTTTGATCTGTTAAGTATGTACATTGAAACTGTATAGGGTGTTCATTCATCTCAAGCTGTATGTGTTTAGGTTGTACTGACTTCAATTGCTGTATTAATGTCATTAGCTCTGTATTATGTGTTATTGAACATTAACATTGTATTGAATGCCCATATATCCTGAATTATATGTGATTACTTTTTCCCTCAAGTATGTCCACACCTGATGCATGTGAACTTCTTTCAATACAAGCTTATTTAATTCACTTTAAATAGTTCTCATATTAGTCATATAGTGTCCTTATCTTGTTTTTGGAAATGATTCTTCTTAATATGCACTTAAAGCGCAAAGACAATCCTCCAACTGTTATACGCCATACTTCTCCAAGGTTGAACAACCTTAGTCCTACTCCACAGCATCCTACTCCAAAGTTCCCTCGTATTACCACCCGTATATCACCTAAAACCTTTTTTGAAGTCCTTGAACACCTTGATTATAATCAATGGCGCGCTTTAGAAGATATTAACTTCTCGGGATTATTCTGGCTAAGGGTAACAAGGCTTCCTTTACGCCTTGGTTATTGGTTAATTGAGAAATACAACCCATACTCTAATTTCATTATTGTACCTGATAAGCAACACCTTCGTGTGTCAGCTTCATGCATACATGATGCTGTCGGACTCCCGAGTGGAACAAAACCGGTTTTACTTTCATGCTTTGGTGAAGAGGATTCGGAATTTGACGCTTTTTATTCGCAATGGAAAGCTCAATTTGATGTAGATGGTCAAGTGCTTGTCAAGACCCTTGTAGATCACATTATTAGTAGTGGTGACCAGTTTAAGATTAATTTTGTGCTTCTTGCTGTATCTTTGTCGATGCGAAATAACCAGAAGTCATTTGTCAATCACCATGTCCTTAAATCGTTGAAGAATGTCTCTGACATTAGGAATTTAGATTGGTACCAATTTGTAATGGAGAGTTTAAGGTTCAATAAAAAGGAATGGCTAAACAAGGGGAAGAAAAATCACTTTGGCGGACCTCTCCTGTTTCTAATGGTGCAAATCTACTGTCACTTATATATTCTTATTTATGGTTTTTTCACTTGCCATTTTCCAGTAATAATTCTGTTTACCTTGCAGCTTGTTTATGTTGATCGTGTTGTCCATGAAAAACGATTTGTCTAACGATATTACTACACTCTTACAAGTTGGACAACTGCTGGATTGTTTTTGAGGGAAAAGCAGGAGATGCAAGCTGGTCAGTTTGGCCTTGGTCTTGTAAAAGCTCGACCGTTTGAAACATTTGGTTCTACAAGAAGAAAAGTAGTTGAAAAGATACGAAGCGTGCCTCGTGGTGTTCTTCCTGATCATAAATCTCCAATTTCGTACTCGTCTCCGGAGGTATATACATTTTCCTTTGCTATTATCTAAAATTTATTTGCCAGTTATATTCATTGTTCCTTTGAAATATTCACTGTTCTACCTTACTACTTAAATTAGTCGTAAATATTAGTGGCATATTTTTGTTTCTTAGATATCCTTATTTACATATGCACTTTTGGATTATTACAAATGTCCCTTGTTAACAATAGAGATGTACTTTTCTATTTGTCCAAATTTGTAATTTTTATTACAACTGTGCTCCTTTACAACCAGATATGTCCCTTGATGTTAAGTATACTGTGTCTTGTCCAAGAGTTTGCAGAAGACTATGTTGCTACATCAGAGAAAGTTATACAAGATATGGTTCTACTAGATGAGAAATACTCGGCTGGTTCGCAGTGTTTCCCAGATGAACAATGTGTAAAACAGGCTCGTTCAACAACTAAATAAGTATACATGACATATGGGGGTGGTTCTGGGGATATGTTGTCCGAACCGCCATGGTTATCTGATTCATAGGAGGAGGAACAATTGATTGCGGTCACAACAGTAGCAGAGAATGCTTACCGATTGAAACTTGAACGTGCCAAAAAAGAGAACAATGTTCTAAATGGAGGAATACATCTGTACGTGTCGTTGGTGATTTCTCGTTTGATTTAGGGTTAGAAAAGGATTTTGCTGAAATCGACGCAAGTTTAGCTGCAGCTAAAGGGGTTGGTGCATCAAACAACCGTGGTGCTGAAAAATGTGCAGTGCCTACAGATGATGCTGGCAAAGGAAAGAACATTGCACTTTCATCGGCTCACCCCTTTTTACCTCCTAGTCATGCAAAAAGGGTTCGTTCCATGAAAAAACCTAACAACATACCTCCATCTACTGTCAAGCAACTGCCATCTATTTCTCATCTACTGCTTTCTGCTATTGAAGATGACACCAGTCCAGTAACACCTCTTACTGCGTTGCACCTTCAAGTGTCTGAATATATTTTTAGTGACCAGGGCACTAGGAATCGTCGGTCCAGGTAATTGAAAATGTAAATTTATAAAATTAACATTTTGTCAATGTTATTTTGTATCCGAGAGTAATTTCATATTATTTTCTTATCTAGTGAGTACTTCTACTCCTACAAGACCTATTTAGCAACGCTACTACATTTGTGGTCGTTAAAGCCTTCTCAACATATTTCAAGTACTGTCATTGATTGTTGGTCATCATATTTGAATTCCAAAGAGGAAGAAAAAAATGCTGACACTCCAAAGCGATTCTTTTTTTACCACGCTTGTCCATATAAGTATATGTATATAAGAGGGTGTTTTAATATGATCCTAAACCTTGTTTATAGCATGTATTTTGAAATATTGCACTTTCCTCTTTCGCTGCTTTCCCATGCAGAGTGGATTGATGATGACCAGGCCAAGTTGAACTGATGAAAATCGTAACAGTTCGTTCATGCGTTGCGTAGAAATGGAGTTGTAGCTTTTCCCGGGGACTGACATAACTTCAATCCAGCTTGTAAGTTTTTTTGTGTTCGCTTGTAATAATTTACATTCACCTCAACTTTATCAGGCAACTGAATGGAATGTCCCTTGTATATATTATATATTATTTGAGCAATCTCCTTTCTTTTTTATTAGATGAGGTAACTTTGTATTGAAATGTACCTTCTTCATTTACAAAATGTGCCTACAGATTAGAATAAATATACGGTTTGAAAAGTTTGATTGTAATTATGCTAACAAATCCTTTGTTTTGTTATACCAGTTTTTTTCCCAATTTTACGCGAAAAACACTTCTGCTTATTTGTGTTTGACGTGGAGAGGAAGCGTTTTGTTATTCTCGACAACTCACTGTCAGATGAAAAGATAGGCGACCTATATGGCTCATGTCCACTGTCTATGGTATGCTTGTATTTCTCACATTATTATTGTCCTGTTTTATTGGCAGTATTAGTTGGACTTAACACTGCTGTAAATTGTTCTGTCATAGGCTGGTGCTTTTGCTATGTTTTCGAGTGAGAATCGAAGAACTTCCCACCTAAGGAATCTTGTGCTTGAAATGGATCTCATCGTTGCAAAGCTTTCTTGGAGAAATAAATACAATGTTGATGATTGTGGTATCTACACAATGGACACATGGAAACATTTATGGGATTAATCTCTTGGAAATGTGGCTTCATGAAAAATGATGTGAGTGTTGGGTCTTATTTTTACAAACACATATTTGTATTTTTTATATTTTGTTAATTGATGGCTTCTGTTTTGCAGCAGAGTGTGCTTAAAGTGTTGAGATACAAATATCTATGCACATTACTGATGTTCAAGCACAACATTTACCGCCAAACAGTTGCTGACCATGCAAAAAGGGTCATTTTTTTAAAGCTAGTGATAACGTTTAATGTCCATCAATGTTATTTATGTAGTACATTCGAATTTGTGTCAAAAATTTGGCATTTTAATGTACGTTCTTTGTTACCACGATGTCCATTTACATAAGGAACTGGTTTAATTATTGTATTCTAGATAAGAAGTATTACAAGATGACAACCCATCTTTTCAAAAACACGTTTCAACTGCTATTAAAATTACTTCTCCTAACTACCCAATTTAATTAATCTAATGTATATCACTTTCCTTGATAAAGTACATTCTACTATCATCTTAAGGCAGTCAAAAAATTACAAATCAAAAAAGAGAATACGTATGTCATTTTATAACAAATTCTCATTTAAGACGGATATATCTTACTTAAGCTTAAGACAGGTTATGTCGTTTGAATAAGCAAAAATATAATGCACCTGTAGGTGGGATGATAGTTGTCCCATTTTTAACCTTAAGACAGTTACATCTGTCTTATTTCCGTCTTTTCGGAGACTAATTACAAAATAAAATAAATTATAATGTGAAATCTGATATAAAACGGCCACCCCCTCCTCCCTTTCTGTTTTATTTTATCTTGTCTTTTAAGCACTTTACGGCTCTTTCTTCATTCGTGTTTTGTACTTTCTCTCTCTCTCTCTCTCTCTCTCTCTCTCTCTCTCTCTCTCTCTCTCTAAGATCTTACTACTGTGGATTCTACTTACTACTTAGGTTATCGCTGCACCTTTTGTCGCTCTATCATCCTTCAGTTGCACTTTATCTCTCACTATCGTCATGAAGGTAATATTCTTCTGTTTCAATTATTCCGTCAACAATTATTTTTATTTTTATCTGATTCGAATTTAACATAGTTTCCTTAACTATTAATGTTTGATGATGTATATTGTACTTCGTGCGTTATAAATATTAAGAACAACTAATTCTTGATCCAATTCTATTAGTTCTCAGGTGTATTAATATGTCGGAATTTTTTCATATGGCTACTTCATAATTTTAATGTACTTTCTTCATGTTTAAGATATACATTTACCTAGGGTCAATAATTTTAATGTAGTTTTCTCGCTCTATCATCCCCATTTGACCTCCCGCGTGTATGTTCGGTTATCTATACTTTCTATGACTTTATCTTTCTATCTTATATGGTTATTTTTACCCTGAAAAATGTAGATAGCAGATGCCATTACAGTTATCCAAATCAACTCGGATGCTCCTATTATTTGTTCGCCTCCATCGAGATTCGACAAAGTCTCTTCTTCTGCTATGATAATTGATGTTTCTGATAGCTCTACAATAGAGGCAATTGGTTATAGTCCTATAATTTGTCCAACTTTGCATCGACTCAACAAAGACTCTTCTTATGCTGTATTAATTGATGTTTCTGTTAGCCCTACAGAAGAGGGGATTGTTAATCATCCTAGTGTTTGTCAGACTCCGCATAGGGTCACCGAGGAATCTTCTTATGGTGTGATAATTGATGTCTCTGACATCCCTATAGTAGAGGGGATTGTTGATCTTTCAACTGAAGGGACTAATCAAACTTCATATCAAACATTCCAGGTGTTAAACAAAGGACGACCGCGTTCTTCCAAACATATAGAAGCTTTTCGTAAAGTAAGAAAATTGATGGCTTAGAGGAATAAGGCTGCATCTACAAACGCTCCTGTGTCATACAACTTAGGTATATCCCATGAAGTAGATAACTCTCCTTTTTATGCAGCAGCAAAACTGACTAACAAAAGAAAGAAATTGTCAGCTTTTGGAAATCGTCCTCCTGTATATCCGAAAATAGGGAATCAATCTAATTTTAGTGGGAGACTTTCTGTCCAGCTTTCCTTGTTGCCATTGATGACACAAATCCCTTGACGCCTTTGACATCAATGCATTATCAGATTTTAAATTATGTTTTCACTGACCGGGGCTCTGTCAATAAGGCTTGGTAATTACATACCAAAGTTTGAATATTTTACATTAATTTTCATAGTTTATCTTAACATATGTGGTACTAATTAAATTTCATTAATGGTTGTGTCTAGCAATACGCTATTTGAGTACAAGAATCACATTCTAGGCTAGAATCATCTGTTGTCGTTAAAGCAGATTATATCTCAAGCTTTATCATAGATTCTTGGTCAACATATCTAAACTACAAAGAAAAGGATGGGAATACAAACAACCTCACAGGATTTTTCTTCAGTACACTTACATATGTAAGTTTGTCCATTGTTTCATGTATTTGACATTTATGTTGAGAAGATTTTATTTTACTAATATTTTATTGTCACCGTACAGATGGTATTAATAAAGAAAACATGAGCTTGTACTGATGAAGATCATACAAATCTTTCAAGCGTCGCATGGAAGTAGAATTAAATGACTTTGAGTGGATTGATCTACCATCCATTCAGCTAGTCAGTCCCTCACTTCTTTTTGTAATTTAAATTAAATTCAGCATTACTATATGATTGAAACTTTGGAAGTCACTGAATGCTTAGACTTCGATTCTGTACAATGTACCTTCAGATTATGAAAATTGTGCTATCATGTAACATGGCATGAACTTTTACCTAACATTGTTCTTATAACTCTTTCTTTGCCTGATGCTAGTTTTTCTTCCCAATTGCACTTGAGAATCATTTCGTCTTGTACGTTTTCGACCTGTCAAGAAAATATTACACGATCCTTGACAATCGTGTTAAAATGGGAAGCATCTCAGAAGAGTATGGTGATACTCCACTTGAAGTGGTAAACTTAAATGCCCCTCACATACGACTTGTTTGTTTGATTTTAATTGGTAAATTTATGGTTCATGTCAGCTAGTTTATGCGGTTGTGTTACAGGGCGATGCATTTGCATGGTTCTTAGGTGAAAACCAATCAACCATGGAGAAAAGTAATATATTCATGGACATGGATCCTTCAATTGCAAATCTTCCATGGAGAACTAACAAAAACATTTATGACTGTGGTGTTTACACCATGAGGCACATGGAAACATTTAAGGGAATACTCAGTTGGGAATGTGGTCTGTCCAATATTGATGTGAGTTCTAAATTTCACTTGTAAATTATTAAGACCAACCAATTTAGTCTCGACTTTCTGGTTAAATTTTTTATTCTTTTTTTACAGATGAGACCGTTGTCTATGCTGAGATTTAAGTACCTATGCGCACTAATAATATTCAAGCACAACAAACATCGTAATAGCATTGTTAAACATCCATCAGTGTATTGTTTATACTTACAAATAGTTCCTATTTTTTTAATATTTTGGTTTCATTATGTAAAAAAATTCCCTAGTTTTGTAGTATCATTTCAAGGTACATTGAAAACACGTTCTTGTTAACTAAAAGCAAATCCGTAGTTGGTATAATGTTCATTATACATTTCTAAATTGTCCATGCCATTTAAATTGATTCAATAGATGTGTTTAATTGCAAAACATATCTACAATGTTATACAAATCATACAACGGTGTATTCTTCAATACTTCAGTAGTTACATTTAAAGTAACTGATGATGTGCTTTACAATGTTCATTTCAAGAAATCCAAATGTACATCCTGTTTTAATTTCTCCCTTTAGCCTCTGACAATCGATTCAATTAATATAAATCGTGTTTGGTCGGATGACAAGTGGATGACGCAAAATATATACAGTAATATTTAAACTGATTATGTGAGAAGAGGGCAGAAAGCAGATACTAATATTCGAATCATGCAAATATATAATCTTTTTAATTTCACTAGCATTTCATATTTTCCCCACAATTATCCCACTAACTTGCCCCATCATATGTGCTTCTTAATATTTTATGTTTAATTATTATACACAATTAGACCTAAAATAGATAAAAGGAATACTCCTTTCGTTCCAACTTTACTAAGCAAACAGTCGGTTAAAATACATCTTTCAACCATCTCTTTCACGCTCTATAATTTTCTGGGAAATCTCGATTATTCTCCACTTCCATCTCACAACATTTTCTGCTAATCGCGTTCATTTAGTAAGTTGTACTCAAATTTGTCCATTATTTTGGAATTTTTGTTTAGTTTTTATCTTTCACGCTCAATAATTTGTTGGGGAAACCTCGATTATTCTCGACTTCCATCTCACAACATTTTTCGCTAATCACGTTCATTTAGTAAGTTGTATTGAATTTTGTCCATTATTTTGGAGTTGTTGTTTGGTTTTTATATTTTATTAATCTAATTGAATGCCAAAATTAGGTTAAATTCCTTCGCCTTTATTTTTTCTGTTTTTCTTCGTTTTCAATTTAATAGTATGTTCATTTGAAGTTGACTAAACATTTGGAGTGAATTTGTTTATGTGGTCGGATTAAAATAAATACATGCTACTTACAATTGTAAATTACTGATTATAATTGTATGTTTTGATATGCTGTTTGGAGTCTATGGTATGAATGTTGAAGAAATGATTGTAGTTGTGTGTTCTATTGTAACCCATTCTTCGTCTGTATGCACACAGAAACATGTCATTATTTTGCTTGGGATGGGTAACAAATTGTGAAGAGGAAGACAAGGAACAATTTATTGAACATTATATTGAGCAAAACAAGACAATTCTAGGATGGTTATTTAACTAGAAGGATGAGATAAACACAGAAGCGCAGGACAATAACGCCAAAAACACAGTACTACAGCATGAACATTACATGCTACAAATCTTTGAAAAATTTAATGAGGCTGACAGAGCTAACATGGAAGTAGTATGCAAGTGCTGGGCAAGGATGTTTATCTTACACAACGACGCAGTCCGTTTATCAGATGAATATGAAAGGAGATTACAAGCTAGCATTTCATTCGGGGTTAGGACGACTACCAGGGACAATGAAGTGGTTCTGAGAAGGTGCCTTTGTTACTTGACAGACAATTTATTAACAAGGAGGGCATTGCACCTGTTTCAATATCATTTTGCAACTAACTTAGGAAACCTTATCGTTGAAGACAGTGAAGAAGAAGATTTAAACTCTATCCCTTCGTTAATTTTCCCGACCAGCAGTCGAACTTGCTTTTATTATATTAAATCAAACTGTTTAATGTGCATTGTACGTGCTGTTAATTTTAAATGTCCATTTCGAATAGTACAATATCTTGCTATGGTTTTGAATTATTTCAATTTCATATGATATACATTTAATCTCTTCAGAATGTACCTTTGGTACAAATTATGTTATTCATCTAATAAAATTCTAATACATATATTATTATGTTTTAATGTTCTTTCAATATATATACATAGAGTGTTGTTAAATAAGCCAATTAAATAATGACTTGTAATATTTTATGCTGAATAAATCATGCAATGAAATGTCCAATCAGTGTGATTACAATATACATTATGTTTATCTACAATGTCCCTTTCAAATCAAGTAATAATGACAGCAATAAATTAATCCATGTGAAACGACACCACTGTTCATGGAATTGTGACTGACTGTCAAACCTAATTTCATGAAATGATGCAACTGTTAAGGTGTTGAAAAGACAATTAATTAATGCCATTATAAACATTCATTCCCTATATAAACACAATACAACACACTCAAATTGCAACTGCTCTTATTCTTATCTAAAAAACTGCTGTATTTACATACTCTCGGGAAAAACACTGTAAAGCAGTTTGAAAGCAAATCTCACTATAAATTCTTGCGTTCACTTAGTCTATTGCAAATGTACTATAGTTAATGTTTCTTTTTTTTTTGCAAAAGAAATTCATACATTGCATATAATTGGTATGGCTTTTGCTAGATCTTTTAGTGTACAAATAAATTTAAAAATATTTAAAATCACGTTATGTATAACAGGTGCATAATGAGTTCCTCCATTACCAACGTGCAAATAATGCCAGAAATTGAGCAAAAACTCGCTGACATAGAGTTTGATCTCAACGAAATGACACGTGTAAGAGATTCACTTGAACAACATCTTATTGAGGTGCTTGATAATAACGAAGCATTACAAGAATGTGAAGAAGAATTGTATGAGAGACTGGTCAATTCTGAAGCAAATGCGAAGTCACTACAAGAGAGTCTGGACGTCGCAGAAGCATAAATGAAATTCATCACGACTGAACGAGACAGCATTTCCCGACAAGTTGAAGCAAATAAACAAAAGCTATAAACAGAGGTTAACATGGACTATCAATTCCTTTCTGGCGTTAGAGCTTTAAGAGAGTCTTATGCTCTTGTCCATGATCCGAATCTTGAAAATTGGCCAGCAGTGGTCAAGGCTATGGAACTAAAGGATGGTTAAAAGAAACGTCTTAGGGACGAATTGCTCGAGGGTGAAAGCAGTGTTGAGGGGTTTTTTTTTGCCGTCGACCAAGAAGGGAATAATAACTTTGATGTTATGTTATTTAGAATTATAATATCGTCGATTAATTAAGAAACATTTGCTGTTTATTTCATATTTCTAGGAATATATTTGCAGTTTATTTTTAATGTCCATTTGAATCAAGTTTCAGATTCAAATCACTTTAGCAATGTCAAATCAATTTACTTTAACTGGTATAATAATGGGAAAATAGGTAAATCCCTAATCATTATGTGTAAATAGAGAGCAATACTTTGATGTACTTTAACTGGTATGATATTGGGCAAACGTGTATGTTGAGTGGGGGTGAATGAGGGTCCATCATCATGAGCAGATTGAGAACGAAACCAAAGTGTCCCTTTAACCTTTTAACAATGTCCATACCATTATATTACGACGTACCTGAGTTTGGTAAAGCATATTTATCTCTCTTATGCAGTGATAATAGTTTAGAATTCACAAATTCCCTAATTAGGTTTAAGGATTGGATTAGCATACTCCACATTTTATGCATAAGTAATATGCTTTGGCAAGAATTTTTAATGAAGATTATAATTAAAGTGTATTATGTCCTTTCAGAATAACCCTAATGTTCAATGCACAAAAATCTTATGTGCCACTATATGAAAGTGATGACTTTACAAAGGGTTTACAATACCCATCCCCAAAAAGGGTTCACTCTGCCCCTATAGGGTGTCTTTTGGTCTTGCGGCCGTTCGAATGACAAATAAGACAAAGGGTTTAGGGTTGGATTAGGCGGCTCCGCGGTAGCAGGCTACCTAATCCAAACCTAAACCTTTTCCCATCCTAATTTTAGGATACCAGGCCCCTTAGTTTTAATCCCGTCCCTAAAAAGGGTTCACTCCGCCCTTCTAGGGTGTCTTTTAGTCTTGCGGCCGTTCGAATGACTGTAGATACCCAGTATCTACACCTTCCAAAAACCACCCGATGATGATCGGACTGTAACGTGTTTTTGATATGCGTGCGTGGATTGGCTATACATGAGACGGTTTAATGCACTACTCGAATATGAAAAATGATTTCAAAAATGGTTTTCTAACTTCATTTGCATTAAAATAACACTATTTAGAGTTAAAACCATCTTCGGACCCCAAAACGACTCAGAAACCCGTAACTCGAGTAAACTTGAGTCAACCCGAGTCAACCTAAATCCCGAATGTTAAAAATAATGCCATGAATGCCTTTATCATGCCATTTCTATTAAAATGACCCTAATTAGAGTCAAACTGACACTGGGCCAAAAATCGACTCGAAATTCAAATCCCGACACACACGGGTCAAATCCTTGTCAAGCACACAAAACACCTACCTCAAGTAACACCCAAAATCATCTTATTAGGTGCCCATATTGTTACACGACATCATGGTATAAACCACAAATCAAACCAACCAAATAATAGATAGAGCAAAGGCCACGTCCAAACTGAAAGGGACAATACACCCACTTGTATCACAAGGTAGCTCGCGCCTCTTTAGGGTGTCTGCTTTGCCTCTAATCAAACTCAACCGACCTACCACCCCACAATTGTCTATAAATACCACCCTTCACACACCAAAAAACTCACGCGAGCGTCTGCCCCCTCACATCTCCCTTAAACTTCTAGATCCGACTTCCTAAGTCACAAAATCGACACGTGTTTACCACCTACTGATCGTAAACACAAGCCTTACACATTTTGTTTGGTACCGTCGCCGTGCATTCGATCGACCCATTTGACCAACTTAATTCATCAAACAACATGTTTTAATTAACATATTTTCAACTCACTTTCAAAACAAAATCCTTTTTTAAGGCACCTTTTTAAACTTCTTTGATCGCGATTAGTCACAACGAGAAAACCGTCTCTAAAGTCGTCTACTTCGCAAATATCAATGCACGTAAGTTTGAGGGTGTAAATATCTCATTTATTTCATGTCTTTACTGTTTTCATGACTTTATAAGCATGAACAATCCATAACACGATTCAAATATAGGTTAGACGAGCCAAAACCGAGTTTTGGCCTGAGACAGAAGCCATTTGCTATGCAAAAAGGCTCGCGCCTCAATGGGGTGTCCAGGTCAAACTCAAACGTGTTTGAGTTCGTCTTTCCTTCAACACGTTGTTTTATTTTTACTTCTTTTCTATTACGGTTTCTATCATTTCAAATGTTTCAAATCATTTTTATGACAAACTTTTTAGCCATAAATTATAATCACCCTTGGTTCCATATACCATGACGGTTTAATCCGTGACTCGGTGATATTAATTGGTTAATTACATTTTAAAGGAAATTATCTTCTTTTATTTACCATTTTAATTCATTTTTATAATAAACATATTTTGACCATTACAAAAATCATCCTTGGTTCTTTATACCATGACGGTTTATTCTGTGACTCGATGATATTATTGGTTAATTACAAATTAAAGGATATTGTAACCCCCTTTTATTTTATTTACCATTTTTCTCATTTATTTACATTTGCAAACATATTAGTCATAATTCATAATCATCCTTGGTTCTTTATACCACGTCGGTTTAATCCGAGTACGATGACAAACTTGACTAATTACAAAGAAATGAACTTAACATAATTAGTTCAAATCAAACATTTTCATTTCACTTTTATTTCAATTTATTTCATCTTTGTCTTGACCATATCATATGTCATCCTTGGCTAATATATATGCCATGTCGATTTAATTCGAGTGCGGTGGCAAAACGGTTAAGCACACACATTTTACATTTTTATTTGTAAACTGTGCTTTTCAAACTTGCAAATCCGACAACGAATATTACTAACATAATAGTAATTATTCCGAGTCATGCAAACAACATTTGCAATCATTCATCACAAATACGGTTTTAAATAACCTTTTTAATAACCTTTTAAAATGGTTTTAAACAACTTTTTTACAACCAGGAGATGCCTCTTGGTTCGGCTCATGGCTCGCGTGTAATACTATGGTTTTATGAGTCTCTGGGTACTCTATCGAGTGGGCCTTACTCTGTCGAGTAAGTGTGTTTTGCGTTTTAAAATAGTTTCTGACCTGTTGGGTACTCGATCGAGTAGCCTTGGTACTCGATCGAGTAGGCGGCACTCGATCGAGTATGTCAGTTACTCGATCGAGTAGCCGGTTTACGGGGGATGATTTGTCGGGTTTTGTTAATAATGCGAATTAATATATAAACACTTCTGTCACTTTCATAATACGCTTTTACAAACCTAATCACTTTCAAAAGAGAAATCAATCTACGTACTTCGCATTCATCGCATTATTGACAAATCCCGGAGCTTGGAAGGTCGGAATTCATCTTTCTTTACATCTTTGTGATCCTTGCGTCGAGGGTAAGATCTACGTACCGAATTTGTTATATTTAATTAAGTTTCGTTAAACCTTAATTTTGGGAATTGGGGATTTGTGTTAGTTTTGTGTGGTTAGTGATATATGTGATGTTATGTTAGGAGGAGGATTCGTAGAAGAGGCTTTTTGATAACAGCTGTTGAGATCGTCTGACTGTATTGCATTCCAGGTAGGGTTTCCCTAATCAGTATTAGTCCCATAATGTGTTGGTGGTGATTTGTGTTTGTTGGTTGTTATCATACGAGTATTGTGATGGTTGTTGGTTTTGATTGTTGTTTAGTAGTTGTGATTGTTTGTATCTGTCTGTGTTCTTCGGGGTGCTTCCCTAGCTGAGTGGAGTCACTTGCGGGAGTGGCTTCACGCCCATTATTTGCCTTCTGTGGAACCCGCCACAGAAGGGATGTGCACATTAATGGATTTGGGTTTATCGCTCGACGGAGATGAGCGGGGATTAGATGGGAACGGCTGCGGTCTCCCACTGGCGGCGTGGAGTGACCTGTTGCGATGGGCACTCTGGCAGGGCTACACACTTTAGTGTGTAGTCAGTATTGTGGAGTTGGTGATGGAATTCGGAGTATATCTGTGACTATTGAGTTGTGTTGTTTGTTGTGTTGTTGGATTATATAAATTGTGTGATTAGTGCTGACCCCGTTTAAATGTTTTAAAAACTGTGGTGATCCATTCGGAGGGTGGTGAGCAGTTATTGAGCAGGTATGATATGACGCGTATGGGATAGATGGGATGAGTCATCACGTGGCAGTTAGAAGTCTTCCGCTGTGTTAGACGATGTTTTATAGCTTTGATAGTTTTAGCAGTAGACCATCTGAGAATCTTGTATTTCTTTTTATCAGTTTTGGAGTTGGTATGTAATAACTTTAAACATTATTTACTTTTAAGTATGTTTCGTTATTGTCTTATGATTATCATTGCCTCGGGAAACCGAGATGGTAACATCTTTATACCTGGGTGGTCCTGGTAAGGCACTTGGAGTATGGGGTGTTACAAAATGGTATCAGAGCGACGATCCTGAAACCTGTAACCAATGAATCTAATGAACCTAGGCAGTCTAATTAAAATGAAGTCGGGGTAGAAGTTGTAGGAGCTAATGCAAAGATTTGGGAGACGTCCTAAAGTCGCGAACTTGCCCTACAATTTTGAACCGGTCACCATGGGATATGAGTCGGGATCGCTATGTGTTTATCTTGTGGATTGTGTACCTATATGGTGATGTGAGACATGAATCAGTGGATGTATGTATGCGGAGAATGGGGAATGTGTAGAAAAGATGGTGATGATGTGATTTCGTAAGTTATTGATTGAAAGCATGATAGTTTTTTTTAAGATATGGCATTATAGAAATGCGAAAAAAAAAATTTGTTTGATTTGAGTTATACATAGAGTTATGTATACATATATATTGTTGGTAGTGTTGTAAGAGTTTATATAGCTGAAAGTTTGAGTAAGAGCATGAATAATTGGTGGAAAAAGATAATAATTGTTGCATGATAACATGATTTCTGATAAAGCATGTTGTATGATGGAAGAGATTTTATTATGTTGTTATGCTTGTAACATGTGAATAGGAGACTTGATGTTATATATTTGTGATTTTGTTTACGTAAAGTTATAGAATAAAAACATATAGGTAATACATGCTTGGTAAGTTGAATGGTGTATGTGCATAATGGATGTTGTTGCTTGGCTTTTGAAGATAGTAACATGTGGTTAGGGATACTGATTTTATGAGCACCGAGTTGTTTTTGTTTACCTTGTTGTCGTTTAAGTTGTTTGGAAGTAAAATCAAGTAGTTGTGTTTTCGATTATAGAGAGGTTGTCTTTAAACTGTTATAACTTGATATGCATAAATGATTTTAATGTGATTCTAATTGGAGGTGATAGCTTGTTCTTTTACGATTCTATCGATAGGTCACACGCCCAAAATGACCAAGAAACGAGTGAGTTATGACCGTTTTACGAAAACTGGACAGTGCTGAGAAATGCAGGTACTCGAGCGAGTGGCCCACACTCGATCGAGTGCACCTTGGTACTCGATCGAGTACCCCTTACTCGATCAAGTAGCCCCGGATAATTTGTTATACGTGTCTCTGACTTTCACCTACTCGATCGAGTAATTTATTTACTCGATCGAGTGGCCTGTACTCGATCTAGTGACCCCTGTTTTGGGTCATATGCCTATATTTTGACTTTGTTGCATATCATGTTTAATTCAAAAGTGTTATTTTGCTTCTTTATGCATTGTTTTATATGTATGTTGAGCCTGATGCGTAAGTTACCCAATCTTATGATGTAAGGAGTGACACCTGTGGAGGACATGAGTTATATGTGGTTGTGATAGATAGTGGAAAAAGAAAAGGAAGATCGTTATGGCTTAATTGAGACATAGAGCATGTTTTTTGAGATAAGATGAGTGATATGATTGTGTGTGAGTAACGTAAAAGTAAGTGAATATGGGCAAGGGGTGATGTGAGTCTAAGGAACGTAAGAATGAAAGGATTGAGAGTAAGGATGTGGATAGTGGCAACTTGAGATGTGTGAATAATTATGGAGGGAGATGGTTATGAGTCGTGTGGGTTAAGAATATACATAGTGAAATTTCGTTTTAAAGGGGTTGAGAAGAGTGGTATATAGTGAACTTTGTGGAGACATGTCACGAGGTGGATTTGTAGACAGTGAGTGAGTTTGGGAGATTTGGTTTATTAAGAGGTGAAACTACTGTGGGATTTCCTTGGGCAATTAACGGTATGAAAGGAATTTTAATTTCTAGAGATGTACAAAGGAGATGAAATTGTTTGAACAGTGAACGTTGATTTTATGGATAGATTAGAGGCAAGTGTAAGTGATAGCATAATAAGAGACGATCCATGGTAAGAAAGAGTGAGATGAAATAGATATAAAATAATGGGATTTGAGTTTTGGAGCGATGAGAAGGTAATTGGAGCACTAAAGAGTTAGGTAGAAGTAATAAGGAGTTGAGCTATTAAATGATATTGTTGAGTATAAAAAGAAAAGAAGGATAAAAGTAAGCTGAGAAAAATGTTGACCGAAGTTATGTGATATAGAGGTAAGGAGTCGTCGAGATGTGTGATACCTATCAAGAGTAAGTAAGTTAATGGTTATACAGAAGTTTCAGGACAACATGATTAATCATGAGTTTCGAGGAATTAAGGGAGTATGAAGTTGGTGGAGTATTTGCACGATACGAGATTTTGGTGGAGAGTTAGATGATGATACAATTAAGGATAGTATTGGGAAGAATGTTGAGGTAATTTTGTTGATGGATTCGATGTTCGTTATTTGGGATGTTAACTAAGGATAGGAAAGAAATCGTGATGTTTAGAGATGAGTGTAAGAGGTTTAATGTCCGGACAGTGGTAGTGTTATGGTTTGTGACTAGTGGTTAAGGGTGATGATATATTAGAAAGGTAGCAATTCTAAATAAGTTGATTTTGTAGAGACCAGATGGATATGTATGGTTGTGAGAAAGTATAAGATGTGGTTATATGAGGCGGTTGTTAGTAGTTGAGTATTAATGGTATGGTTACAATTGGCAGGGGGTGATGGATATGCGAATGGGAGAATATGTTATGAGGGGTATACGAGTTAAGCTCGGGCGACAGGTAACCTTTGTTGAGTGGTAACTTACGTGACCCGGATTGACTAGTTGGATGTGATTACGGGTCTATGATGTGTATAAATGTTTGTGTGAGGTTCTGACCTCACAAGAAGTGGTATGGTGTGATAATTATAAAGTTTTTATCTGAATGTTCTATATGTTGAGTACGGTAACCAAATTGAATAATATTCGAAAGGTAATAATTTGATTGATCTGGCATGAATAGTTAAAATCGTATGTGTATTGATGATACATGTTTATTCCGTAAAAAGGTATGGATGATATGCATGAGATTCTTGTATGTTTATTCCGTATAATATGTTGTATTATGATCTAGTAAAGCAGTTTTGAGTAAATTTTCTTGTCCGGAAAGTTATACCGAGTCAGTGTTTATGGGAAGTGTATGTGTTTGTGATGTCTACCGATGTGGTTGTTTTGCCTCGGGTGGTGATCCGGGCACGGTACTTCGTGTTGTGATGCGGGTGTTTTCGCGCTGCGGTGTGGCTGTTGGTGGCGGTGTTGCGATGCTGTCACTGGTTGTGGTGGAGTAGGCGAGATGATTATGATAGGAGTTTTCGAAAGTACATACAAGTTATACATAGATTGTTGTTTTGTTTGTTGCTGTTCCTTATGAGTTTTGGTTGAACATGCAGACTGTTGTTTTGTTTGTTGATGTTTCTTACTAGTTTGGGAATGAGGGTAGCATATGATATGAAAGAGAGTTGTATATGTTTTCGTTGTTGTCATGGTATAGTGATATTCTGTTGATGGGACACAGTTGTGAGAAGTTGTTACAGTAATTTTGATCTTGTTTTAAGATGAGGCATCAGTAGTAGACCTGGCAAAACGGGTCACTCGGGTCGGGTACGGGTCGGGTCAGTTTGGGTCGGGTCATTTCGGGTCTGTCACATATTTCGGGTCGGGTTGGGTCGGGTCGGGTCACTTTCGGGTTTCGGGTCAATTTCGGGTGGCCTGTTGTCGGGTCATTTCGGGTCGGGTCGGGTCATTTTCGGGTATATAGGTCATTTTGGGTCAGGTTGCTTTTGAGTTAATGACTAAGCACTTAAGTTAATACTATTTTGATTAAGAAATACTATTTTGCAAATTTAACTATTTATTAGGGATTATTGTAACCAATGAAACTTTATTTTGATATATATAATATTAATATGAGTTAGTACTAGTCGTTTCGGGTCATTTCGGGTCACTTCAAGTCATTTGGGATCAGGTCGGTTATGAGTCGGGTTTTTTTGGATTGGGTCACCTCGGGTCGGGTCAACATTGGGTCAGACAATGTTCGGGTCGGGTCTGGGTCGGGTCGGGTCAATTCGGGTTTTGGGTCATATTCGGGTCAAGCAAGTTCGGGTCATTTTCGGGTCTCGGGTCAGCCTTTTCGGGTCGGGTCATTCGGGTCTGACCCATTTTGCCAGGTCTAATCAGTAGTCATAGTCATGGCAAGTGATTCGTGGAACATGTGTTGTAATGATCTGAAAGCGGCAGGTGGTATATATTCTTTTGTTGAGATAGTGAGTGCAGGGTATTGGGAATTGGTGTCATATTAAGTTATGTATGAGTTTTGCGGTAATGAAAGAAAAGAACTTGAGGATCTAGTGTGAGTGTATATAACAAGTGTGGATCGTGAGTTATGCTTTTGGCGATGGGAGTTTTATATAGTTCATATAGAGAGGTATGTCATGTTGCCGTAACGTGGAAGAGTTGAAGTTCTAGGTTAAGCTAAAGATTTTGAGGTATAGGTTAGGTGGTGTACCGAATGAGTTGAGGGATGAGAAATGTTTAAGTAAGAGAACCTTGGATATATGATTAGCGAGTGTTTAGATTATAGGCGGTTATCTATGACATGTGATGGTGATGAGAATAATGAGAGGATATAACTAAGGATATAGTATTAGTGAGTTACGAGGACGTAACATTTATCTTAAGAGGAGTAGGATGCGATAAAAGAGAGTTTGATGATTGTGCATGTCGTAGTATAATTCGAAGTAGGGTGTTGGTGTAGCATAAAGGATGAAGTTGTATATATCGTGGTTGATGTTGTTAAAAGGCCATGGCCGTGCTTGTAGTAGTGTGATGTTTAGGAGTGTGAGAATATTTCTCTAGTGTTGACAGTTGGATGATGAGGTTATGAGTGTGAGAAAACTTCGAGGACGTCGTTCCTTTTAAGGGTGGTAAAATGTAACATTCCGTTTGATGTCTATGAGTGTCTTGATATTGGATTTGGTAGTGGATGATATATTATGGAGCTAGCAGAGTTAGTGGATGGTAGTTGGTAGTGTATGGAGTTAGTGTCGGGAGAGTTTATGATGTAGTTGATACGACATCGTGAGCGATGTGTGGAGGTAGGAATAGATGGTGGAGTTGGTGTTAAGAGTTCATGATTTCATGTTTTATAAGTTGAGGTTTTGTTTTGAGTTCTTAGTAGCTTTGTTGCGTCTTGACCGAGTTAGTATATTTGTTTTTATGTATGGGTTGAACTTCGGGGACGAAGTTCTTTTTAAGGAGGGAAGACTGTAATACTACGGTTTTATGAGTCTCTGGGTACTCTATCAAGTGGGCCTTACTCTGTCGAGTAAGTGTGTTTTGCGTTTTAAAATAGTTTCTGACCTATTGGGTACTCGATCGAGTAGCCTTGGTACTCGATCGAGTAGGCGGCACTCGATCGAGTATGTCAGTTACTCGATCGAGTAGCCGGTTTACGAGGGGATGATTTGTCGGGTTTTGTTAATAATGCGAATTAATATATAAACACTTCCGTCACTTTCATAATACGCTTTTACAAACCTAATCACTTTCAAAAGAGAAATCAATCTACGTACTTCGCATTCATCGCTTTATTGACAAATCCCGGAGCTTGGAAGGTCGGAATTCATCTTTCTTTACATCTTTGTGATCCTTGCATCGAGGGTAAGATCTACATACCGAATTTGTTATATTTAAATAAGTTTTGTTAAACCCTAATTTTGGGAATTGGGGATTTGTGTTAGTTTTGTGTGGTTAGTGATATATGTGATGTTATGTTAGGAGGAGGATTCGTAGAAGAGGCTTTTTGATAACAACTGTTGAGATCGTCTGAATGTATTGCATTCCAGGTAGGGTTTCCCTACTCAGTATTAGTCCCATAATGTGTTGGTGGTGATTTGTATTTGTTGGTTGTTATCATACGAGTATTGTGACGGTTGGTGGTTTTGATTGCTGTTTAGTAGTTGTGATTGTTTGTATCTGTCTGTGTTCTTCGGGGCGCGTCCCTGGTTGAGTGGAGTCACTTGCGGGAGTGTCTTCACGCCCATTATTTGCCTTCTGTGGAACCCGCCACAGAAGGGATATGCACATTAATGGATTTGGGTTTATCGCTCGACGGAGATGAGCGGGGATTAGGTGGGAACGGTTGCGGTCTCCCACTGGCGGCGTGGAGTGACCTGTTGCGATGGGCACTCTGGCAGGGCTACACACTTTAGTGTGTAGTCAGTATTGTGGAGTTGTTGATAGAGTTCGGAGTATATCTGTGACTATTGAGCTGTGTTGTTTGTTGTTTTGTTGGATTATATAAATTGTGTGATTAGTACTGACCCCGTTTAAATGTTTTAAAAACTGTGGTGATCCATTCGGGAGGTGGTGAGCAGTTATTGAGCAGGTATGATATGACGCGTATGGGATAGCTGGGATGAGTCATCACGTGGCAGTTAGAAGTCTTCCGCTGTGTCAGACGATGTTTTATAGCTTTGATAGTTTTAGCAGTAGACCGTATGAGAATCTTGTGTTTCTTTTTATCAGTTTTGGAGTTGGTATGTAATCACTTTAAACATTATTTACTTTTAAGTATGTTTCGTTATTGTCTTATGATTATCATTGCCTCGGGAAACTGAGATGGTAACATCTTTATACCTAGGTGGTCCTGGTAAGGCACTTGGAGTATGGGGGTGTTACATCGCGCCCCCAGGCCTCCTGTTTTCATCTTTTATAAACCTGGACAGAGCCCCTTCCCTCCCCAATAGGCTCGCGCCCCAATGGGGCTACCTGGCACTGTTCTGTCTCATTTTAGCACTTGTCTAGGACGATCCCGATTACGGTTAACCCGAATATATGATGGATCAGATTGACAAGTTTATGTTTTTACACTTTGTAATTAAACACACTTTTTCAAATAAATGGATCGTGTTAAGCATTATAACACGAATTTGGTAAATGGATGTTTAATTTCCGTTTTCACATGCAAATCAATCTAAATCCAACTTTGACACCAATTTCTTGGTACATGCATAAACAATCGACTTAGGAAATATTCACATGTTAGGTTAAGACTTTTGGATGCGCATTCATGCATTTAAACCGTTTTATCAACTCTTGCACTTAAACAACCACGATCGATCAGTAGAGTCCGCTAACGCGGGCGGGATTGGGTGTCCGATTAAAGGGCTTCCCAATACATACCCTCATCCCTTACTCAGAACCTTTGGATAGTGGATGGCCTTATCCAGGGCGCACGAGAATCATTTTAGGCATAGAATGCTAAAAGGGGGATGAGTCCTTATCTTTAGTACCTATATCAAGCACCGCTTTTTGTCTTAATTGACCTAGGTATAAAGTGGATTCGAACGGATTCCAAGCATCCCACAAATGCTTGGTGGCGACTCCGAACATCTCTGCATCGTTTCGAGACCTTTGCCAAGACGAAACCGACCGATCTAAAGCGATCCGGTCGAAAGCATTTTTACGCCACCGAGCGTGGCTTTCAAAAGACCGCTGCATGTCTTCAGATTGGCGTGGCGTGCAGGTGGCCCGTTACCGTAGATCGGTAGGTGGTCCAAATCCACAGACCGGCCTATGTCCCATGTCCACAGATTGGCGACTCCGCTGGGGAAAACTAGTACACTTGTGTCTTTGTGATCCTTAGAGGTGAAACTCGAACGAGGTCGTGGTTAAAGTGTATTAATTGATATTACGGTCATAGGTCGGGTTCCTCGTCCGGGCCCACAACCTAACCCTTTTTTACCAATTGGCTCGTCTCGTCGGCATGAGTTTTCTCATCCCCGCGTTTCGAATTCCGATTGAGTCAAGCATACCGTTGACGATACACATTTCTGTTTCGTCAAAGAGCTTTCATCACCTTCGAGCACGAGGCTAGGGCACCCTCCTTACATATTTTGTTTGGATTGGTATCCCTCTCGAAAATCGGTGCAGAGTACTTATGTGTTAGCATTATGCATAATATAATGAACTGCGAGTGCTTATGTGTTATGTGATCATAAGTCCTTCCGTGTCATTTAAAACTTTCAAAAACACCTTTTTGCGCCGTTATAATGCCCATTTCAAACCTCGGTCTTTCACCGACCGTTGCACGCCTTTCTAGACCGTCGTAATGGCGATTTTAAAACTCGGTTTTCTACAACCATTTCAACACGCCTTTTTAGGCAGCCGCAATGGCGATTTTCAAGCCCGATTTTTACAATCGTTTCAAAAACACATTTCGTGTCGTTATAATGGCCGTTTCAAACCTCGGTCTTTCGCCGACCGTTGCCCACCTTTTATGCTGTCGTAATGACGATTTTCAAACCTGGTTATTTACAACCATTTCAAAACACCTTTTTATGCCGTTATAATGGCCATTTCAAAACCCGGTTTTTATAACCAATTTCAAATGCGCCTTTTCACGTCGTTGTAATGACGATTTCAAACTTTGGTTTTCATAAGCCATTTCAAAATACCCTTTTGCGTCTTCGTAATGGCCATTTCAAACCTCGGTCTGTCACCGACCGTTGCATTCTCAAAGCGCCTTTTTACGCCGTCGTAATGACGAATTCTACCTTCGAATTTTCAAAATTCGAAATCAATTTTTTAAACAAAAACGTCTTTCAAACCGTCGTGATGACGATTTCAACCCATGCAACTTTCCAAATCTCAAATCTCGTTTTCTAAATTAAATTTGGCTTTTCTAAGCCGTCGTAATGACGATTTCAATTCTCACAATTTTCGATTTGTATACCGTCTTTCAAAGGTTAAAACGGTTTTCTAACCTGTCCTAATGATGAATTCAATCCTCACAATTTCCAATTTCAAATCTTTGAAAACAAATTAAACTGTTTTCAAATTTCAAATCCAATTTCAAATCATTTGGAAACAAATTTAACCGTTTTCAAATTTCAATTCAAAATCAAATCTTTGAAAACAAATTTAACCGTTTAAAATTTCAAATCCAATTTCAAATCATTTGAAAACAAATTTAACCGTTTTCAAATTTCAATTCGAAATCAAATCTTTGAAAACAAATTCAACCGTTTTCAAATTTCAAATCCAATTTCAAATTATTTGAAAACAAATTTAACCGTTTTCAAATTTCAATTCAAAATCAAATCTTTGAAAACAAATTTAACCGTTTTCAAATTTCAATTATAATTCCAAAATTTTTAAAAACAAATTCAACCATTTTCAAATTTTTAATCAAATTTCAAATCTTTGAAAACAAATTTAACCGTTTTCAAATTTCAAATTCAAAATCAAATCGTTTGAAAACAAATTTAACCGTTTTCAAATTTTTAACACAATTTCAAAATCTTTTGAAAGCAAATTTAACCGTTTTTATGGCCATTGTGATGACGATTCCAAACTCTTCAATTCTCGATTTTCAAATCCGTGATTCGGAATTTCAAAAACCGTCTTCGGAAACAATACAATGTTTTCAGAGCCGCCGCAATCTCAAACCGTCTTTTGAAAACAAACCTAAGACAACCCTTTCAACTGTTCGACCATCTAAAGATCCCTACTCTTCCGAAGCCGTCCATAAAGTGACAAATGAATCTTTTTGAAAATTTCTATTTTCGAAAATTTCAGTCCACCATTCCGACTCAGCCTCGAGTCGATTAGAGTCCAGTCGATCGTCTAGATAACGCTGAGTCTCCGCCGAAGTTAGTACCTATCTTCTGGTCTAGGTTGTGTCGCCTAATTGTCGAGACATCTTCAATGGCGTTAGGAGAGTCAAAACCTGTTGGGTTTTAAACCCGCATTTCCCATACATTACGGGTCAAAGGACAAGTTTGTGTACGTGTCTTGTCTAACGGCGTCGCACCATCAACGCACATCCAAACTAAGTCAGAAGTTGTCTGTCTAGGCATCACAATGCCAAAGTTGACACTCGAGTCTAAATTCAAGTCATTCACAATCTTTAATAAACTCATAACCTATTCACACCGTCGCGTCTTCACGACATAACCGCCTTTAATACATATGTGTCGTACTTTCCTTTGCTTGTGCAATCCCTTGCCAAGACAAGTCATAACGCCTATCGTTATGTCAAATAGGAATCCCTTGGGTGCCATCGATCGCCAACCGGAAACTCAAGAAGCTGATCAACCTTAATCCGCCATGACTTCTACCGAAGCCAACAACATGGTCCTTCGACTCTTAGCTACCATGTAAAACTTGAGCACTCGTCTCTCCCAGGTTGAGGACAAAATGATAACCGGGAATTTTACCTCTTCTGATATTGAGCAAAGGGTTAAGCTTCTTGAAAGCCGGCTACTGGCCAACGACCAAACCAAAACCAGACGACCTCATAGGTCCTTCCCTGATTTGGGTATGCCTTATGCCACAGCCTTGGAAAGGCTAATCTCCAAAGGAAAGCTCAAACCAATTGGTCCAACTCCAGACCCTTTACCAAGCAAGCGAGGTCGAAGATGGGACGGAAAACTGTTTTGTCAATATCACCAAGGTCGCGGACACGATACTGAAATGTGTCTTCCCCTGAAAGGTGCCATCCTTGATATGATCAAAAAGAGTGAATTACCATTACCCCCCTCAACAAATAACAAAAACAACCCTCCTAAAAACCCTACTGGACACAGTCAAGAATCTTCTCTAGACTGCTCTCATCTCATCTCTCCCGAGGATGAGAAAATTCATGCAATTGATGAAGATGGCATACAAAGCGCTATAATGATGCTCTCCGTCTCTATCAACAACAAATTCTCAAAGCTGCAAGTGGCTATCGATGATTTGAACACTTGGGTAGCTAATTTGGAGAAGAGGTGTGTAGTACCGAAAATGAACCTGACCATCAAGGAAACCAACCCTCCGTTCACCAACCAACAACTGTTGAAAATGAGGAATTGTCCGATGGTTCCAACATTCATGAACCCACCAACAAAGAACATGAAATCACCTCACCAAAACACCCTTCAAAATGTCAAGCAATTTCCTCAAAGCTTCCCATTGACAACAACCAAATCCTGCTTCCGCTCAGGGTTACCAAAAACGAAACTCACAAAAACATCCCCAAAAACACAAATGTTGGAACCACGGGAAAACATCAAAGGGTTTTCACAGATCTGGGAATAACATATGGCACCGCTCTGGAGATACTTGCTTCAAAAGGAATGCTGCAACCCATTGGTCCGACTCCGGACAAACCGGAAGATAAAAGAGCCCAATCCTGGGATGGTAATGCCTATAACCAATACCATCAAGGCAAGGGCCATGATACCGAAACCTGTTTCAAACTCAAGCATGCCATTCAAGATATGATTGAAGCTGGCAAAATCATAATTGCACCTCTCAGTCAAGACAATCCTTCTGGATGTCTCAAGTTAAACAGCAAGGTTGAACGTTCTCAAAGGACATTCACCAACCTCAACACAACCTATGTCGCAGCTCTTCAAAAGCTTGTGACTTAAGGGAAGCTACAACAAATCGGGCCCACTCCAGACCTATCTGAACAGGGGAAAATCCGTTTCTAGGAAGGCAGTGCCTATTTCCAATATCATCAAGGAAAAGGTCATGATACTGAAACATGCTTCAAACTGAAACATGCTATTCAAGATATGATCGACAACCATCAACTGATAGCTTCATCCCTAGGCCAACCAAGGGATGAAAACAACCATCCTGAACATCTCTTTCTGCAAGGAGATGAGAGCCTCATGGACTATTGTCCTCATATCATTCCCAACAACGAGAGTGAAGTGCTCAAGTGGGTCAATGCTCAAGACCAGACATTCAAGCTACTGTATGTTATGGAGGAGACCTTCGAGGAGGAACATGATGATTAGGAGTTCGTATCTATGATTGAATCCGAGTCGGAGTCCGAGTCCGAGTCTTAGGCTTTCTCATATTTATCCTAGCATCTGTCCTTTTTAGTCCTAAATGACAACTGGGGGCTGTCCCCATGAGTCACATGTATCCATCGAGTCTGTGCTAACCTCTTATTTATCTAAATAACAGCACAATTTCCAACTATCATATATTCTCCCCTTTACCATTTCCCGTTGACAACGAGAATTGATTTGAGAATTGATTTAAAACAAACAATATGTTCCAATTCAACATGAGTATACTCGAGTGACGTTCCATAACGAGTAAGCGGAGGACTCGAAACCTTTCATAGAAACCTTTCATTAGCACCCGATTTAGAACGAGCTTCTATCAAAGGGATCCTACGACGAATCTAGATAACAAACAAGAACATCTCCTTGTTCATGATCAATGACGGAAGGCAAGCCCATTCCCCACAAAAACATCCCATCACCAAATATCAACCTCTCACCAACATGTACATCCTCGTCTGCACCTTTACCTGCCTCAAACAAAGGACAGCAAAGAACCATTAAATCAAAAACCAAAGCCAAAGCAAAACCAGAGCCAAGACCAAAATAAAAGGCCCAAGCCAATAGCCATTCACCAAAAGCCAAAGCGAAAGGCCAAAATCAAAGGCCCAAGCTAATATCCTTTCACCCAAAGTCAAAGCGAAAGGCCAAAAATCAAAGGCTCTAGCCAATATCCATTCACCCAAAGCCAAAGCTCAAGGCCAAAGCAAAAACCAAAGCCAAAAGCAATTCACTCAAGGCTAAAGCCAAAGTCAAAGTCAAAGCAAAAACCAAAGTCAAAGCCAAAGCCAAAGGCTACTCACCCAACGTCAAGGCCAAGACCCAAGCCAAAATTAAAACAAAACAAGATTGAAACCCTTTTCTCAAAAAGGCCAAAATCCAAAGAAAGAATCCAACACACAAAATCCTGGACAAGTGAATACAAAATACCAAGTCCAGGACCAACAAGTCCAAATCCCAGGACCAACGAGTCCAACACACCAAATCCCGGACCGACAAGTCCAAAACACCAAATAAGTCAGTCCAAAACACCAAGTCCAGGACCAACAAGTCCAAAGCCCATGACCAACGTTTCTTCCCTCCAAACTCCGAGACCAACAAGTACAAAATGCAAAAATACCAAAACCTGATGTCAAAGAGCTAAAATGATAGCTCAAGACTCGTCAACTAACAACAAACCCAACCTTTATTCACCCTTAAATCCTTCCAGAGACTGTTACAGGGAGACCTATCAAGCATCTTGGGGATTCCCCTCAAGATCATAAACAAAACTACTTTACCCTTAAGTCCTTCCAGAGACTGTTATAGGGAGACCTATCAAGGATCTTGGGGATTCCCCTCAAGATCATAACCAAAACTGCTTCACCCCTAAGTCCTTATAGAGACTGCTACAGGGAAACCTATCTAGGATCTTGGGGATTCCCCTCGAGATCATAATCAAAACTGCTTCACCCCTAAGTCCTTCTAGAGACTGCTACAGGGAGACATATCTAGGATTCTGATGATTCCCCCACTCAAGCTCAAAATATCACACCTTAACCTTTAAGGTCCAGACATGGGATTCTGATCCCACATTTATTTACCAACCATTTCGTGCTCAGGCCACATCAAGTCTGAGACCTCATTCCGCACCACATTACAAGCCGTAACCCATCGGCCTAAACACCACAAAATACAAACTCCAGATTTTTTTATGTCAAACAAACCTTCACATTCCATAATGTCGAAGCCATTTTCACCTTGACCCAGATACGGAGTCTTCAAAAAACATTGCTCCCTGGAACGGGACATGCACATTTCATTCTTAGAGACCACTTTTTAGTGTGCTCACGTAACAAGAAACCTTTTCACAAATTATGCCTCTTCGATTCATGATCAAGAGGGATTTCTATCCAATCAACCTTCGAGTCACCAAACGAAATTCACCGTCGTGACCCTCAGCTCCAGATTTTTATTTGTCAAACGAACCTATTATTACCAAACTCCACATTCTATAATGTCGAAGCCATTTTCACCCTGACCCAGATACGGAGTCCTCGAATGCTTTGCTACCGAGAACGGGACATACCTAGTCTACCCTTAGGGTCCACTTTTTAGTGTGCTCACATGATAAGGAATATTTTCACAAATTACACCTCTTCGATTCATGATCAAGGAGGAATTATCTCAAATCAATTTCTCGAGTCACCAAACGGAGTTTACCGTCGTGACCCTCACACTTTAAGGTCCTAACAACTCACTTAGGCGCACATTCAGGCGAGTCACCAAATGGAATTTACCGTCGTGACCATCACACTTTAAGGTCCTGACAACTCGCTTAGGAACACATTCAGAACTACGATCTGGTTTGATTTCACATCACGTGAATACGTAGGCAGTCCTTCAAGGACACAACCATACCCCTCAAAATCACTTTAAGGTCCAAATAACTCGCTTAGGCACACACATTCCAAACTACGATCCGGTTTGATTTCGCAAACACGCGAATACGTAGGCAGTCCTATTATAAGGGCACAACCACACCCCCACACACATTCAATTTTCAGACCTTCAATTTGCAACCCATTGCACACACACTCAAAACTACGATCTGGTTTGATTTTGCACACACGCGAATACGTAGGCAGTCCTATTAGAAGGGCACAACCGCATACCCTTTTCACAACCTTTCCAATTTTCAATCCTCAATAACCAGCTCAGAACTACGATCTGGTTTGATTTCGCAAGCACGGGAATACGTAGGCAGTCCCCCAACAAGGATATAACCGCATACCCCTTTCAATCTCAACCATCAACATCAATCCTCAAAAGCAGCCCACCATGATGCATAAATTAATCTCATACCTCTTTACTGGGGGCTTCTTCCTTAACACGTCGCCTATTCCCTGTTTTGTCAAAATCTCACCTTCTCACTCTAGGGGCTTCTCTTTCAAGACGCCACCCATCCTTTACCCTCAAACATCTTTCGAGTCTCAACTACAGTCCAAAAAAAAAAACGGCCATAGCCTAGTGCTCGGTTCGGACGATGACAAGGTCTTAGTTCCGCTCTCCGAATCATCATACCTTGAGAAGGGATCTCAAACAAGCAAACGGAGGCATGTTCCCCAGTCGAGCGAACCTTCTACTCCAGGGATTTGATACGTATTGTCACCCTTTCTTGGCTAGGAGTTGCACATAGATGTTCAAAGTCTGTCAGAGTCACACCCGTGGCGTGTCGATACTGAGTTGGCATCACGTTTACGACATCTTGTATGTTAGTTTGTCGGTACGCGTCCATGCGAGTCAATATCACAACGGTCATGTGTCTCCAATCTATTAAATCACAGATCTACAAGTAACAAGACTCGCCTTTAAGCTTCACAACATTCAAAACTTCTATCTCCCTTCGCGTGAAAAATTACATGATAGTTGCTTATATGCTAACTGCTCATATGCTTATGTGCCTACGTGCTTATATGCTTGCGTGCTAGTTGCTTATATGCTAACTGCTCACATGCTTATATACTTACGTGCTTATATGCTTGCATTCAACGTGTTTGTCTATGAGACTGCGGATTTGTGTGGTCACTAACCATGCAGGTAATCTTGAGAAGACAAACTCACTCCAACTGAGTACTGGGTTCTTCCCAACAAACGACGACCCCTCAAGTCCAAGGGCTTTAACTGCGTCGATTACATGGCATACGCTACCTCCCAACGAGCAGCATTTCATATCCCCGGCGAGTCCTGAGAAGTTTCTAACTCCCCAGCGAGTGCCGATTTTAAAATGGAAGTCACACAGGTCTTTCATGATCCCCACGCAACACTCTCCCTAAATAATTTCCATAGATCCTTGCTTATATGACTTATCCCCACGGAGTTCATTCAGGACCTCCAGCAAGTTGGAGTTCATTGCTCTCTAGTCGAACATATCAACGCCAATCTGGTTGGAAGTCATTACCAGACAATATCTCTAAATAAGCCCGATATTTCAGGCTATTTCCCACAGTCGATCATTCACCCATTAACATAGCTGGGCCGCCTTTGCACGCACAAAAGAAGCAATTCAAGGACATATCCCGAAGATGCCTCAGGTATGACTCCTTCCTATGGCTGGCGAGCCTTAAAACGCACCTTCAACATGGCTGGCGAGCCTTTGCGCGCAAGCAATTCAAGGATATATCCTGAAGATGCCTCAGGTATGACTCCTTCCTATGGCTAGCGAGCCTCAAAATGCACCACCTTCAACACCGGCTGGCGAGCCTTTGCGCGCAAAAGATTCAAGGACGTATCCCAAAGATGCCTCAGGTATGACTCCTTCTTATGGCTGGCGAGCCTTTATACATAGTCTAATGGACTTTAAAGGACCCGAACTGGAAGTCGACAGACTCTAAACTGTTCCCGATGGCACTTCCTTGACTCGAATCCCCGAGTCGCCTTGACGTCGCCCTTCCCGACGGCAGGTCCTTGGCTCAAAGCCTTTTGAGTCGCCTCGATGTCGCAATGGTCTTCAGGTTGTAATCTTCGATTGACCTGGAGGCCATACTTTGACTTTTGCCCTGTCCAAGCCACAGTCAAAGTGGGGGCTCTGTAGATACCCAGTATATGCACCTTCCAAAAACCACCCGATGATGATCCGACTGTAACGTGTTTTTGATATGCGTGCATGGATTGGCTATACATGAGACAGTTTAATGCACTACTCGAATATGAAAAATGATTTCAAAAATGGTTTTTTAACTTCATTTGCATTAAAATAACACTATTTAGAGTTAAAACCGTCTTCGGACCCAAAGCCGACTCAGAAACCTGAAACTCGAGTCAACCTGAGTCAACCCGAGTCAACGCAAGTCCCGAATGTCAAAAATAATGCCATGAATGCCTTTATCATGTCATTTCCATTAAAATGACCCTAATTAGAGTCAAAACCGTCTTCGGACCCAAAACCGACTCAAAAACCCGCAACTCGAGTCAACCTGAGTCAAACCGAGTCAAACCAAATCTCGAATGTCGAAAATAATGCCATGAATGTTTTTATCATGCCATTTGCATTCAAATGACCCTAATTAGAGTCAAAGTTGACACCGGGCCAAAAACCGACTGGAAATTCAAATCCCGACTCACACGGGTCAAACCCGAGTCAAGCACACAAAACACCTACCTCAAGTAACACCTAAAATCATTTTATTAGGTTCCCATATTGTTACACAACATCATGGTATAAACCACAAATCAAACCAACCAAATAATAGATAGAGCAAAGGCCACGTCCAAACTGAAATGGACAATACACCCACTTGTATCACAAGGTAGCTCGCGCCTCTTTAGGATGTCTGCTTAGCCTCTAAGCAAACTCAACCGACCTAGCAACCCACATTTCTCTATAAATACCACCCTTCACTCACCAAAAAACTCATGCGAGCATCCGCCCCCTCACATCTCCCTTAAACTTCTAGACCCGACTTCCTAAGTCACAAAATCGACACGTGTTTACGACCTACCGATCGTAAACACAATCCTTACACATTTTGTTTGGTACCATCGCCGTGCATTCTACCGAACCATTTGACCAACTAAATTCATCAATCAACATGTTTTAATTAACATATTTTCAACTCACTTTCAAAACAAAATCCTTTTTTAAGGCACCTTTTTAAACTTCTTTGATCGCGATTAGTCACAACGAGAAAACCGTCCCTAAAGTCATCTACTTCCCATACATCAATACACATAAGTTTAAGGGTGTAAATATCTCATTTATTTCATGTCTTTACTGTTTTCATAAATTTATAAGCATGAACAATGCATAACACAATTCAAATATAGGTTAGACGAGCCAAAACCGAGTTTTGGCGTGAGACAGAAGCCCTTTGCTATGCAAAGAGGCTCGTGCCTCAATGGGGTGTCCAGGTCAGACTCAAGCGTGTTTGAGTTCGTCTTTCCTTCAACACTTTCTTTTATTTTTACTTCTTTTCTTTTACGGTTTCTACCATTTCAAATGTTTCAAATCATTTTTATGACAAACTTTTTAGCCATAAATTATAATCACCCTTGGTTCCATATACCATGACGGTTTAATCCGTGACTCGGTGATATTAATTGGTTAATTACATTTTAAAGGAAATTCTCTTCTTTTATTTACCATTTTAATTCATTTTTATGATAAACATATTTTGACCATTACAAAAATCATCATTGGTTCTTTATACCATGACGGTTTATTCTGTGACTCGATAATATTATTGGTTAATTACAAATTAAAGAGTATTGTAACCCCCTTTTGTTTTATTTACCATTTTTCTCATTTATTTACATTTGCAAACATATTAGTCATAATTCATAATCATCCTTGATACTTTATACCATGTCGGTTTAATCCGAGTACGATGACAAACTTGACTAATTACAAAGAAATGAACTTAACATAATTAGTTCAAATCAAACCTTTTCATTTCACCTTTATTTCATTTTATTTCATCTTTGTCTTGACCATTTCATATGTCATCCTTGGCTAATATATATACCATGTTGATTTAATTCTAGTGCGGTGGCAAAACGGTTAAGCACACACATTTTACATTTTTCTTTATAAACTATGCTTTTCAAACTTGCAAATCCGACAACGAATATTACTAACATAATAGTAATTATTCCGAGTCATGCAAACAACATTTGTAATCATTCATCACAAAAACGGTTTTAAATAACCTTTTTAACAACTTCTTTACAACCAGTAGACGCCTCTTGGTTCGGTTCATGGCTCGCGCCCCAAGGCCTCCCGTTTTCATCTTTTATAAACCTGGGCAGAGCCCCTTTCCTCGCCAATAGGCTCGCGCCCCAATGGGGCTACCTGGCACAGTTCTGTCTCATTTTAGCACTTGTCTAGGACGATGCCAATTACGGTTAACCCGAATATGTGACGGATCAGATTGATAAGTTTATGTTTTTACACTTTGTTATTAAACACACTTTTTCAAATAAATGGATTGTGTTAAGCATCATAACCCGAATTTGGTAAATGGATGTTTAATTTCCGTTTTCACATGCAAATCAATCTAAATCCAACTTTGACACCAATTTCTTGGTACATGCATAAACAACCGACTTAGGAAATATTCACATGTTAGGTTAAGACTTTTGGATGCGCATTCATGCATTTAAACCGTTTTATCAACTCTTGCACTAAAACAACCACGATCGATCAGTAGAGGCCGCTAACGTGGGCGAGATTGGGTGTCTGATTAAAGGGATTCCTAATACGTACCCTTACTCAGAACCTTTGGATATTGGATGACCTTATCCAGGGCGCACGAGAGTCATTTTAGGCATGGGGGACGAGTCCTTATCTTTAGTACCTATGTCAAGCTCCGCTTTTTGCCTTATCTGCATCGTTTTGAGACTTTTGCCGAGACAAAATCGACCGATCTAAAGCGATCCGGTCGAAAGCATTTTTACGCCACTGAGCGTGACTTTCAAAAGACTGCTGCATGTCCACAGATTGGCTTGGCCTGCAGGTGGCCCGTGACCGCAGATCGGTAGGTGGCCCAAATCCACAGACCGGCCTGTGGCCCATGTCCACAATGACAAATAAGGGAAAGGGTTTCGGGTTGAATTAGGCGGCTCCGCGGTAGCGGGCTGGCTAATCCAACCCTAAACCCTTTCCCGTCCTAATTTTAGGATAATCGGCCCCCTATTTTTAATCCCGTCCCCAAAAAGGGTTTACTCTGCCCCTCTAGGGTATCTTTTGGTCTTGCGGCCATTCGAATGACAAATAAGGGAAAGGGTTTAGGGTTGGATTAGGTGGCTCCGCGGTAGCGGGCTGCCTATTCCTACCCTAAACCCTTTCCCGTCCTAATTTTAGGATACCCAACCCCCTAGTTTTAATCCCGTCTCGAAATAGGGTTCACAATACCCTTTTTTAAAGTTTACTGTTATGGACTATATTTTTTAAATTTATGAACATTTAATGAAATCGTAATCTACTTTGATAAGAAATGTTAATGTAGCTAACGATATTTAGCGTGTAACATACTTGTTGGCAAACGTGAATGGAGGAGTGTTAAAAAAAATCATAAGAGTAACAAATATCACAAGCAAAAATATTTATTGCTAATGATATTTGACCCATTTACGTTTAAGACAAGTATGCTTACTCAAAAGCGACCAATTAATAATTAATTTTTTTTGCGTTAATATAATTTGGTCTTTTCCTTGTTTTAAAAACTGAAAAACGATATTATCCCTCTTCCTGAAGAAACCCCCAATTTCGTCAGTTATACTAAGGTATTTTCGATTCAATTTCGACCTCGTTTCTTTGATTAATTAATTTTTTGTTGAGTCTCTAGCTTAATTATAACTTTATGTTTACATTGCTTCAATTAATTGTTCAAGAACAGTATAGTTTTGATGTTTTAAATTAAATATTTATACTACTTCAATTTTAGGAATATATTCGCATTGTTTTGTTTGTCAGTCGTCAATTTTAGGAATATATTTGCATTCTCTTTTCTAAATTGTAAACTAGATGGTTGAAGTATTCTTTGTACATTTAGTTTGTATTTGATGTTAATTTAGGATTTTTATCTCAACTGATTAATATAATGTACATATAGCTTAAATTTATGTGCCTGTTGTTTTTAATTTTGAAATTATTATAAAGAAGCTGAAAGTACATTTTGTTTGTTGCTGATGTACATTTTGTATATTTAGTTGAAGTGGTAATTATATGTATTTGTTTGGTAGGATCATTTAACAATTACAGACTATGGAGGGCAAAGACAAAAAATCTCCAAAGCGCAGAAAAGTTAATTTTTTTTGGAACCAGCTGAAAGTTGAACTGATACTGCACCAAATGATCAAGTAATAGTTAAAAAAATGAAGGAAAATTTGCAAAAAGCATAGATTGTAGACATCTTGCACTAAATCCAAATCTATATTAGCTTTTTCCAAGAAGATGAATGACGAAATTGATGACAAGAAACAATTTTTTGCTGCGGAGGAAAAACGTTGTGGAAAGGGTAAGCACAAGTTTGATTTCTCTTAATTTAAGAGTGCATATACTAGGATATGTCCTACGGGAATGGTAGAGGTTATTGAACATTTATCATATGAACAATGGTATGCACTAGAAGAGATAGGATTTAGTGGAATGTTTTGGTTAAGGGTTCGGTCCATTCCTCTAAAGCTTGTCTACTGGTTACTCAAGCAGTATAATCCATACCAATATTGTCTTACTCTTTCTGATGGTGAAAAACTGTTCCTGAAGGTTTCTGATGTTAGATCAACGTTTGGATTTCCAATGGGTCATAAAACAGTTGAGATGTCTAAAACTCACACTAAATCAAAAGAGTTTTAAGAGTTTTATGGCAAATGGAAACAACGATTTGGTATAAGAGATGGACAAGTTCCACTCAAGACGCTTGAGAATTGGTTGATAAATCACGATGATGGTGGTGATGAGTTCAAGGTTAACTTTGTTGTCTTAGCTGTTTCTTTGCTAATGAGAAACACCCAAAAGCCTTTTGTTAATCATCATATGTTGAAATCGTTGATGAATGTTGAAGAAATAAAAGATTACAATTGGTGTGCCTTTTTGTTAAAAAGTCTGCAGGAAAGCAAGATTGAGTGGTAGGAAAAAGAGACTCACTTTGGCGGCCCTCTATTGTTTTTGGAGCTTGTTTATGTTGATCGTGTTGTTCATATGGAACGAAAAGTTGAAAGAGACTATTATACCCTCGTAGGTTGGACTAGTAGTTTGCTGTCAACCAGAGAGAAGGATGAGATGAAAAGTGGTATGTTTGGAAATGGTAAGTTGGAAGAACCAATTAAAGAGGTGGTTGACAACACAGTTGCGAAATCAGTGTATGGGACAAAGAAGGAGTACGTTGAGGATTATATTATTGATCTTGCAAAATGTATAACTAGTATAGCTCAGAGCATATCATATGTCAAGGCTATGATAGAAAATGGAGCATCAGTAATTAAGGAGAACAAGACTGGTAAGAAGCTCTGTGATCCTGCATTTAGTTTACTCAATTTACCAAATCATAACAGCTCCACTGATAGTGAGAGTTCTGCTGGTAGTGATGTTGCTGATATTGCAGATGGGTCTGCTGAGTCTGATCTTAGCAATCATCCTTTGGTTGTTGAAGCTTTGAAGAATGTAAACATAACTTCCAATAATAGTATCCCTTTTGAAAGGATGTCATTGAAGAGGAGGATTTTTCATACATACAGGAAGGTAAATATGTTCATTAATCCCAAGGCCTAATTTTTCCATTTAATGTGTATTTGATCTATTAAGTATGTACATTAAAATTGTATAGGGTGTTAATTCATCCCAAGGCCTAATAGGTGAACATGTTCTTCAATTTGTTTATCCATATAGAAAGCTATATGTTTTAATTTTAATATTAATGTAATGGGCAGAATTTTTTATACATATAGAAAGCTAAATATGTTTATCCATTACTTGTTCTTTAATTTGATGCATTTTGACTATTTCAGAAGGCTCGTCCATTGAAAAAAGAAGTTAAACCTGTTGAGAAAGTTGAAGATGGGAAGAACGATGAAAACAAAGTTGAAATAGTTGAACATGGGAATGAAAAGGACAAGAAAGAGGTGTCAAAAGAGGAGTGTGAGGAAAACAACATGTCTGATGATAAAAAGGATGTTAACAATGATGAAAACAAAGTTGAAATACGTGAAGATGGGAATGAAAAGGACAAGAAAGATGTGTCAAAAAGGGAGTGTGAGGAAAACAACATGTCTGATGATAACAAGGATGTGAAGAATGTTTCCAACTACCTCTATGTTGATAGTGACAAGAAGGACGAGAAAGAAGCTGATCCAGATAATTTTATAAATAACCTTGTATCTAGCATGTTATCTGAAGATTATTGTAAAGAACCCAAGCCAAGTAATCCCGAACTGAACTTAGATAATGGTACTGAAATTAATTTACTAATAAGAGGGGATACAGACCCATGTACCAAGCCATCTGAGCTTCAACAGTGTATTGCTGACTACGTCTACTACAGTAAAGGAAAAGGCACCCTTCTTACTCGGTAGATTTTCTTATGTTGTAATGTACATTTGGTTATGTTTTAATGTACATTGTATTCTACTTATCATGCTTTTTTTGAAAACAATAAATGTACATTTTGTTATGTTTTATATGCATTATTAGTAAAAATAATGTACATATGTTTAATTACCTAACACGTTCTATCTAACCTCTGAACCAGTGAAAAGCTCTTCGAGTTTAAAGATACCGTGGGTACCCGATTTCTTTTTGCATCTCTAAAACCACCCCAGTATGTAGCAGATGCTATGGTCGATTGCTGGTCAGTTTAATTGAATTTCAAGGAACTTGAAAGAAGACCTTCAGAACCACATCGATTCTTTGCTACCACTCTCATCTTTATGAGCAAAATTTTATTGTATTTTATATTATATTAATTTTTCGTTATGCATGTGCATATGAAGATAAGAATTTTATGTGTTTTGTGTGCAGCAAGCATTTTATGGTGAAAGAAAAGAATTCAAATTTGATGAACATCTGAATGTATTCAACAACCATCTGAAAAACGAGTTGAATGCTGCTGGAATTATTGACGTAAAAATAGTTGATATGGTTAGCTCAAACCATATTTAGTCAATGTATACTCTTATCTGCAGCTAACTTTTATTTTTCAATCTGATGATCTTTTCTTTTATAAAACAGATTTTCTTCCCAATAATATACGAGAAGCATTTTTACCTGTTCGTATTCAATATGAAGAATAACAAGTTTATATTTCTTGATAACCAACAGCATGACGAAAATCCAAAAGACCGTTACGGAGACCAACCCTGGCATATGGTAATTTTTTTAGTTACCTTTGATTTGTTATTTTTTCTTGTAAAATGTTATTCTTTTTTTTTGCATGGTCTTATTTAATAGTTTTATCTGAATATTTGAATACAGCGTAACGCCTTGGCAGAATATTTGAATGTTGTTGGCTTTGCTCATTTGAAAGAAACAGTAAAAGTAATGGAACCTGTTGTTTTAAAAATGGCTTGGAGAAACCATCATAATGTTGTTGACTGTGCTATTTACACTATGAAGCACGTGGAAACATACAACGAGGGTCAATGTTGGACTTGTGGATTGACAAAAAACAATGTAAATTTCTTTACAGCTTAGATCTTATAATTGCAAATGTACTTTTGGTTCAGTTTAAATGATTTTACTTAAATATTCAATAGCGCATTGTTATTTAAATTTTAGCTTTCCTTGACATATTCTAATTTGTAGATGGACGCACTTCGAATACTGAGAATCAAATTCCTTTGCACTTTGGTTTCGTCAAAGTGCAACATTGTTTCTGACGACGTTTTAGCAAAGGTGGAACTGTAATACTCCGTATTTATATGTCTTGGGGGTACTCTATCGAGTAGCCCTTACTCTGTCGAGTATGGGCAAGTTGCGGAATAAAATAGTTTCGACTGTTGGGTACTCGATCGAGTAGTGGGGCACTCGATCGAGTAAGGGGGTACTCGATCGAGTACCTTGGGTACTCGATCAGTGTCCATTTTCTGGGGGGAGTTTTCTCGGGTTTTGTTAATTACGCGATTAAGGTATTTAAACATATTCGTCATTGTTTTAAATCACTTTTTACAAAACCTAAAACCTGTTTAAGAGAGAAAGCAACTAGTTCTTCTTCCTAATCGCGTTCTTGACAATTCCCGGAGTTCGGACGGTCGGTTTGCATCGTAGTTCGTGTCGTTGGATTCCTTGCGTCGAGGGTAAGCTTTTAATATAATTTCTATAATGTTTTGTTAAGATTGATGAAACCCTAATTTAGGAATTGGGGGTTTTTATGAGTAGTATTTGAATGGTAGCATCTATGTGTTGTATGATAGGAGGAGAATTCGTAGAGGAGCCGTTTTGATACGGTTTGTAGATACCGTCTGCGTGTTGTGCTTTCCGGGTAGGATTTCCTACTCAGTATTAGTCCCATAATGGGATATTGGTGATGTCTTTGTAGTTAGTTGTTTCATATGATGATTGTGATTGTGGTTGTGTTTGTTGATGGTTCTCGAGATGCGTTCTCGGCTGAGTGGGGTCACTTGCGGGAGTGATCTCACGCCCTAGTTTCGCCCTTCGTGGAACCCGCCACGAAAGGGGATGTGCACATTAATGGACGGGGTTATCGCTCGTACGATGAGCGGGGCTTAGGTGGGAACGGCTGCGGTCCCCCACTGTGTGGTGGTCCGGTGGACGGTCAAGTATTGAGATGATGGGAGTTGGTGGTGTGTGTATGTGTGTGTGACGGTTAATTTTGTATGTTTGTCTTATTATTGTTATTTATATTGATTGTGTGATTAATCGACCCGGTGTTGTTTTGTAAAACTGCGGTGATCCATTCGGGGATGGTGAGCAGATATTGAACAGGTATAGAGATGAGTACTGGGATATCTGGGATGGCCACGACGTGACGATAGAGTCTTCCATTTGTAGTTTAGCATTTATTTACATTTCGGTTGAGAACAGATAGTTTGGAATAATGTATTGTACTTTGGTTTGGTTTTGAGGATTGTATTTATCATTAAACTGTTTATAATAAATATTGTTTCCGTTTTGTCTATTTGATTATCATACCTCGGGCGGCGTAGAGATGGTGATGTCTTCATACACGAGTGGTCCTGGTAAGGCACTCGGAGTATGGGGTGTTACAAATGGTATCAGAGCGACGATCCTGAAACCTGTAACCAATGAACTTAACGAACATAGGGAGTCAATTAAAATGAACCCGGGTAAAAGTTGTAGGAGCTAGTGCAAAGGCTTGGGAGACGTCCTAAAGTCGCGGGGTCGCCCTACAACTTTGAACCGGTCACATGGGGAAAGTGTTTGTCGAGTCATCTGTATGTTTGATTAACGTGTGCAACAAAGTGATGAAGTGTGTTGATTGTTTGGTGTTGAAATAGGAAGTTGAGCAAGTGAAAGGAAATGATATGTGGAACATGTTAATGAGATGATAACATGTTGAATGATTTACAATGTGGCTTTAATAGCATGATGAATTGATCTTGTTGATAGTAGAATAGATGCGTAGCATATTTATTCTGATAGCATGTGATTTTATAAGGTTAGCATGTAGCATATGACGTAACATGCGGGTAGCTTTAACGTATTGGTGATACTCGATCGAGTGGGGCGGACTCGATCGGGTGGGTTTTAGCGATTTTGAGTCGAATCGCGTTTTGGGGCACTCGATCGAGTAACTAGGGGTACTCGATCGAGTAGAAATCACTCGATCGAGTAGCCTAGATACTCGATCGAGTGGGTTAGAGATCAGAAGGTATGTTTGGTTCTGGAGTTTGGGTACTCGATCGAGTACATGGGGGCACTCGATCGAGTAGCCCGTTACTCGATCGAGTGGGTTTGGATACTCGATCGAGTAGGTTCTGGGCAGCGTGTTTTCGTGTTTTGAAGTTTAGTACGTATGTTCATATCTACCCTTTCTTATATATGTATAGTTTCAAGATGCCGCCAAAGAGAAATGCTTTGTACGCGAGCGGAGCTTATGACCATGGATGACATCGTAAAGATGTTAGAACACCAAGATGCTCTCACTGAGACCCTAAAGAAAGTGAATGAGGACAAGAATAAGGATAAGGAGAAGGAGGTTGACCATGCTAAAGTCAGCCTCTATATTGCGAGGTTTAACTCGAAGGAGTACAAGGGAGTTGAGGAGCCTAACCTTCTTGATAGTTGGCTGAGGGAGATGGAGAACATACTAGATTTAGTTCACCGTCCCGATGAGATGAGAGTGGATCGGGCTGCATTCTATCCGAGGGAGACAGGTGGCAAGTGGTGGGATTCAGTGAAAGTGAGTGCCAAGGAGATATATACCAACCAAGGGTTACCTGCTATACCTTGGGAGGAGTTTCGTAGGGCTGTGAGGAAGGAGTTCGTACCAGAACATGTGAGGAGTAAGTTGAGAGAGGAGTTCGACAAGTTTAAGATGACTGCTTTGAGATGTCGTGGCTGAGTACTACAGCGAGTTCAATGAGAAATCTAGATATCCGAGGATATGGGTTTGAGTGAGGAGAATCGGCTTTGAGGTTTGAGAGAGGGCTAACCACGAAAATTATGGATAAGTTACCCGTGGGAGTCCTTACCGATGTAAAGGAAGCGTATGAGAGGGCTGGGAGAGCTGAGAGACTAGTGGAGATGGCTCGGGAGAGGTCGGTGGAGAGAAGAGGAAGTTTGAGAGCGAGGGTGGTGGCCAATCTAATTTCAAGAAAGGCAACCACAATCAATCTAAAGGATTTTCTTACGGGTCCGGGTTTAGTCTTTGAGACTTCCTTTGGGCGAGGCCGAGGAGTGTGAGTAATAGTTGGGGAGTGACTGCTTTGGTTGTGGTGGAGTAGGCCACAAGAGACATGAGTGCACGAGTGCACCGGGATCTGTCGAGAGACTGCACGAGCTTTGCGAGCAAATGGACCCGGTGGATCATGGCCAAACCGGGAGGTCGAGCTACCGAGTGGAGGCAACCGCAACGGCGGTAATTCTTATCGAGGACACCGATGAATAACAACAACAACAATCAAGGGTCGGGTGCTAAGCCGACCGCATCGCATCGATCTTGTCCAGGAGGTGGGCGAGAAGACCGATGGCAAGTTGTTCATGATGGACAAGAAGGCGGTGAGGAGGATGCGCACGTCATCACCGGTACATTCCTTGTTAATGGTATTCCTACGTTTGTTTTGTTTGATCGGGGGCTTCTCGATCGTTTGTGTCTTCGAGTCATGTAAAACAGTTGGGTTTGAGAGTATATGAGTCCGTTAGGGAGCAAGTTTTCATACCTTCGGGTGAGTCTGTATCGTGTGGGAGGTTGTTTAGAGATGTATCTTTGATAGTTGGGCAAGTCGACTTCCATGTAGACTTGCTAGAGTTTCCTTTTAATGGTTTTGAGATGATAGTTGGGATGGATTGGTTAGGAAAGTATAAAGCCAAGATATTTGTCATCAAAAGAAAGTGTCCTTAAGGGGTCCAAAGGGTGTAAGTGTGTCTTATCGTGGGTTTCTAGTCAAACCCAAAGTTAAGTTGATTGCATCTGTTACCTTGAAGTCTTATCCGAGGAAGGAATGTCCTCGATCTTGTGCCATGTGAGAGATGACCGGATAGAGAATCCGACGAGTTGATGAGATACCGAGTGGTGGGAGAATTTGCGGATGTTTTTCGGAGGAGATTCCGGGGTTGCCACCGAAGAGGGAGATAGATTTCACCGTAAAGTTGAAGCCGAGGGGACGGGGCCAATCTCTAAGGCACCGCACCGTATGGGTCCTAAGGAGATGGAGGAGCTTAGGAAGCAGTTGGATGATCTGATAGAGAAGGGATACATTAGACCAAGTGTATCGCCTTGGGGAGCACCGATTGTTTGTTTGTGAAGAAGAAAGATGGGAGCTTGAGGTCGTGCATAGATTACGGGGAGGTGGAGCCGAACCGAGTGACGATAAAGAACAAGTATCCTTTGCCAAGGATAGATGACCTGTTTGATCAGTTGAGTGGTGCAACAGTCTTTTCTAAGATTGATTTGAGGTCGGGGTACCATCGGGTGAAGATTAGAGAGGTGGACATACCGAAGACGACTTTCACGTCGAGGTATGGCCATTATGAGTAGTATGTGGTAATGCCATTTGGGTTGTCTAATGCGCCGACAGTGTTTATGGATTTGATGAATAGGATCTTCAGACAGTTCTTGGACCAGTTTGTGGTGGTGTTTATCGATGATATCTTAGTCTACTCTAAGACTAAGGAGGAGCATGAGGAGCATCCGAGGATCGTGTTGCAGACTTTGAGGGATCATGAGTTGTATGCTAAATTGTCCAAGTGTGAGTTCTGGTTAGAGAAAGTTGCTTTTTAAGGGCATGTAATCTCTAAAGATGGGGTAGTGTGGATCCGGCGAAGATTGAGGTTGTGACAAAGTGGGAAGCACCAAAGAATGTTCTTTGAGGTGAGGAGTTTCTTGGGTTTAGTGGATACTACCGACGGTTCGTGAAAGATTTCTCCAAGATAGCTAGACCGATGACGGCGTTGATGAGGAAAGAGAACAGGTTTCGTTGGGATGAGAGTTGTGAGACGGCGTTCCAAACATTAAAGGAGCGTTTGACCACGGCTCTAGTCTTAGCATTACCTGAAGGGAGCGAGAATTTTGAGGTTTATACCGATGCTTCGAAGAATGGGCTAGGATGTGTGTTGATGCAGAATGGTAAAGTGATTGCCTATGCTTCTAGGCGATTGAAGCCTTATGAGGAGAATTACCCTACTCATGATCCGGAGTTGGGTGCAGTGGTGTTTGCTCTCAAGATTTGGAGACATTACCTTTATGGAGCAATCTTTAAGGTATTTTCTGATCACAAGAGTCTCAAGTACATCTTCACGCAGAAGGAGTTGAACATGAGACAGAGGAGGTGGATGGAGTTGATTGGCGATTATGACATGGAAATCATCTACCATGAAGGGAAAGCCAATGTTGTAGCTGATGCTTTGAGTAGGAAGAGTGTACATTCTTTGTGTACAGCTCTATCTTTGATGAGGCTGAGAGATGAGGTAGCGAGGTTCGGGATACATATGATGCAGAAAGGAGATGCCATGGGTGATATGACAAGACACTTGAGTTTTATGATGATATTCGGGATAAGCGGGCTTTGGATCCTAAGATAGTGGAGTGGAGAGCTGGAGTAGAGAAAGGGGACAAAGGTGTCCCGGTTTTCTATTCATACTGATTGTAGTTTGAGGTTTGATGGTAGGTGGTGTGTTCCTAATGATGAGGAGTTGAAAAAGACTATCATGACAGAGGCACATTGCACACCATATTCAGTGCATCCGGGTGGAGACAAGCTTTACAAAGATTTGAAGAAAACGTTTTGGTGGCCTGGGATGAAGAAAAGAGACAGTGAGTTTGTGTCCCGTTGTTTGACATGCCGAGAGTTAAAGGGGAACAGAGAAGACCACAAGGTAAGGTTCGGTCTTTGGAGGTGCCGGAGTGGAAGTGGGAATCCATTTCCATGGATTTCATTGTGGGTTTGCCTAAGAGTCAACAAGGTAACAATATGATTTGGGTGATAGTGGATCGTCGACCAAGTCACTCACTTTGTTCAATGAAAGATACATGGACTAAGGCACAATTGGCTATGGCCTATCGAAAGAACGTCTTAAGTTACATGGAGTCCCTAAGGACATAGTGTCTCGGCAGAGATGCTAGATTTATATCGAGGTTTTGGAAGGAGTTGCAGAAATCGTTAGGGACAAATCGAAGATGAGTACGACTTTTCATCCCGCGACAGGCAGGGCAGATCGAGAGAACAATCAAGACTCTTGAGGATATGTTGCGAGCTTGTGTGATGGATTTTGGTGGTAGTGGGAGCGAGAGGTTGGACTTGATAGAATTTTCTTACAATAATGACTATCACACTAGTATTGGTATGGCACCGTTTGAGGCTTTGTATGGGAGGAGATGTAGGAGTCCAATCTGTTGGGACGATAGTCTTTGAGGCAAAGTGGTCTTAGGACCAGAGATGGTGCATGAGATGGTGGAAGCATTAAGATGATCGGGGAAAGGATGAGAGCAAACTCGGGATCGACAAAAGAGTTATGCAGATCTACATCGTCGGGACATAGAGTTTCAGGTTGGGGACAAGGTTCTTTTGAAAGTGTCTCCTATGCACGGGGTTATGAGGTTTGGGAAGAAAGGCAAGCTAAGCCAGAAGTTTATAGGGCCTTATGAGATCTTAGAGCGAGTTGGGGAAGTTGCTTATCGTCCGGCTTTACCAGCTGCATTAGAGAGAGTGCATAATGTGTTTCATGTATCGCACCTGCGGAAGTATGTGAGCGACCCTTCACATGTGTTAGAGGCCGAGAACTTAGAGCTTGATGAGTCTTTATCATATCTTGAGGTACCTAAACAGATCCTAGACCGAAAGGTTAGAAAGACTAGGGGTGGTGAGACAGTTTTGCTCAAGATCCTTTGGTCTAACCACGAGACCGAGGAAGCTACATGGGAGGCAGAGGATATCATGAAAGAGCGTTACCCCTTCCTTTTTGATCAGGTATGTATGGTTACGGGGACGTAACCTTGTTTCTTTTAGGGGGGTAGGAGATGATCGCGAGCAGTTTCTAAGAGTTTTATACACCTTTTATATGTTGCGTCGGTAGGTTGTCGGGATGAGTTGGGTAAGTAGCGTGTTTTATATTGAGTTTCGTTTTGGTTGTTGAGTCGGGAATGTTTTGGCGAACCTTTGTTTTTGTAGTGGTTTGAACTTCGGGGACGAAGTTCCTTTTTAAGGAGGGAAGACTGTAATACTCCGTATTTATATGTCTTGGGGTACTCTATCGAGTAGCCCTTACTCTGTCAAGTATGGGCAAGTTGCGAAATAAAATAGTTTCGACTGTTGGGTACTCGATCGAGTATTTGGGGCACTCGATCGAGTAGGGGTACTCGATCGAGTGCCTTGGGTACTCGATCGAGTGTCATTTACTGGGGAGTTTTCTCGGGTTTTGTTAATTACGCGATTAAGGTATTTAAACATATTCGTCATTGTTTTAAATCACTTTTTACAAAACCTAAAACCTGTTTAAGAGAGAAAGCAACTAGTTCTTCTTCCTAATCGCGTTCTTGACAATTCCCGGAGTTCGGACGGTCGGTTTGCATCGTAGTTCGTGTCGTTGGATTCCTTGCGTCGAGGGTAAGCTTTTAATATAATTTCTATAATGTTTTGTTAAGATTGATGAAACCCTAATTTAGGAATTGGGGGTTTTTATGAGTAGTATTTGAATGGTAGCATCTATGTGTTGTATGATAGGAGGAGAATTCGTAGAGGAGCCGTTTGATACATTTGTAGATACCGTCTGCGTGTTGTGCTTTCCGGTAGGATTTCCTACTCGTATTAGTCCCATAATGGGATATTGGTGATGTCTTTGTAGTTAGTTGTTTCATATGATGATTGTGATTGTGGTTGTGTTTGTTGATGGTTCTCGAGATGCGTTCTCGGCTGAGTGGGGTCACTTGCGGGAGTGATATCACGCCCTAGTTTCGCCCTTCGTGGAACCCGCCACGAAAGGGGATGTGCACATTAATGGACGGGGTTATCGCTCGTACGATGAGCGGGGCTTAGGTGGGAACGGCTGCGGTCCCCCCTGGGGGTAGTGGTCCAAAGGGACGGTCGATTGAGATGATGGGAGTTGGTGGTGTGTGTATGTGTGTGTGTGATTCATTTGTATGTTTGTCTTATTATTGTTATTTATATTGATTGTGTGATTAGTATCGACCGGTGTTGTTTTGTAAAACTGCGGTGATCCATTCGGGGATGGTGAGCAGATATTGAACAGGTATAGAGATGAGTACTGGGATAGCTGGGATGGCCACGACATGACGATAGAGTCTTCCGCTGTAGTTTAGCATTTATTTACATTTCAGTTGAGAACAGATAGTTTGGAATAATGTATTGTACTTTGGTTTGGTTTTAAGGATTGTATTTATCATTAAACTGTTTATAATAAATATTGTTTCCGTTTTGTCTATTGATTATCATACCTCGGGCGACCGAGATGGTGATGTCTTCATACCTGAGTGGTCCTGGTAAGGCACTCGGAGTATGGGGGTGTTACAGGAACTTTATCAGAAGACTCCCTTTCCAAAGAAACAGAATTCAACTGATGAAGAAATATCTGAAGTAGAGGACAAGAAAATTTATGACAATGTAAATGATAATGTTGTCATTGACAATGAGGAGACTGTCAAGGATAAAGTGATTAACAATGATGATGTTGTCATTGACAATGAGGAGACTGTCAAGGATAAAGTGATTAACGATGACGATGTTGTACTTGACAATGATGACACTTCCAAGGATAAAGTGATCAACGATGATAATGTTGTCCTTGACAATGATGACACTGCCAAGGATAAAATAATCAACAATTATGATGTTGTCCTTGAGAATGATGACACTGCCAAGGATAAAGTGATCAACGATGATGATGTTGTCCTTGACAAAGATCAGCTGAAGTTGATCACGAATACATGTACTATTACTCCTCTTACTGAAATTCATAATTAGGTTGCTGATTACGTGTCCTACACTAGAGGAAAAGGTAGTGATCTAGCCAGGTAAATATATATTCATATTAATGTACATTGTTGAAATTTAAAATATTCTCTATCCTGTTATGTTTTAACATTTTTCCTGAATCAGGGAACTTCTTGTCAGTGTGGGAGACATTTCGCTTAACCATGTTGAAATGGCAACACTAAGGGAGTCTAAGTATCTAACAAATGATGTTATAGATTATTGGTCAAAACTTTTGAATGCCAATGAACGTAGAAGAAGAGAACCTTTAGAGCCATTTCAATTTTTTTTTCACAACACTTGTGTGTGTAAGTGAAATATTTATATAACTTGTTTTGACAAGTAATTTTTTAAATGGTGTTCCCCTTTATTAACATCAGAAACTTTGTTTTTCCTTCTTACAGATGATGCTTGAAGGAGAAGTAGGTACTGTTGACAATCTCTTAGTGGTTAAAGAAATAATGAAATAACAGTTTACCGAATTCGGGGTAAAAGCAGATGAAGTTGATTTGGTTAGCATCAACAATATTCACTCTTTCTCCATGTTATATTTTATTTGGTTGTTACCTAATGAAATCTTTTTTAAACTGCAGTTTTTCTTCCTAGTCATATATAGAAGGCATTTCAATTTACTCGTCATTAACAGCAAGAGGTATAAGTTCATCATCATTGATAATGTTCTTCGCGAAGGATAACTAGAAGATTTTTTTGGCGATAGACCACTACAATTTTAAGATATTATGTTATCTTTTCCTTTATAGCATTCCATAATGCTCCTTTTCATTAATATTAAATGTACAATGACTTAAAATGGAATGTACCTTTCCCAATCATTTCTCATATTGCACCATATAGTTTTCTTATTTTTGTGATATTTTACCTCATAATTATTACTTTTTTTTCTTCCACCAGCGTAACGTTCTAGCAGCATACTTCCAAGACATTGGTGTTTCAAACGTAAAATTTAATCGTATAAAACAAATGGAGCCAATATGGCAAAGATGAAGTGGAGGAACAACACTAATAAGACTAATTGTGGTGTTTACATTATGAGGCATATGGAGACGTTTAAGGGTAATCTAAATTGGAGCCGTGGGTTCAAAAAACCTAATGTGAGTTCCAGAACTAACACCATTATTTTTAATATAGAATTCACCATCATTATGCATTTGTACCTGTTCTAAACCCCTGTTTTGTTTAATTTTGTAGGATATTCCCCTATTGATTCTGTGAAAAAAATACATTTTGAATATGATTGCGACATAAGGCAATGTATGTTTTGACGCTGTAATGAAAAAGGCAAAAAAATTCCATTTAAACCCTCTGCCATGGGAAGAATATAATGATGAAGATGAGGAAGATGCTGAGTTGAAGACGTAATAAGTTTTTTAGTTTCATTGTATACTAGTGAAGAAAAAGTGTAATATTAAGTAAGCTACGACAGGTATAATCATACATTTGAAAATATTTTAACTGCATAGGCTGTTGTGTTTAGAGGATAAATTTTATTAATGAAGTTTATTATGTCCTTCCTGAACAAAACTAATGTGCATAGTGAGAAAGCATTATGTGCCTTAAGATTAATGCACATTCTATGCATACGTAATGTGCTTTGGCAATAAATAACAATGAAGTTCATTAATGAAGTGTCCCCATATAAAACTAAATACTCCCAAAAAATAACACTAGTTAACTAAAACTGAAAATATCTAATGTTCATTAAACTTCTAGTTTCTGGCTCGTTTGTTCGCAGAGGCATTGACGCTACTTTCACACTCTAGCAACTCCTTCTTAAGGCCTTGTCTGTAACTTTCCATCTCTTCAATAACTTTCACAACTAGAGGCCAATTTACGTCAATTGAAGGGTGGACTTTGGCATATGACTCCCTTAATGTTGTTACACCTAAGAGAAATTGCCGGTCCAGATCAGTTTTGGTGTATTTCTTCTTTTTATTTGCCTCTAGTTGCCTCCTCATACAGTTTTTTTCAACCGTCAGAAACTTAACATGCGTTTCAGCATTCTACAAATCTTCAAGCAATTATACATGTGGATGCATTTCTTCTACCATAGTATGAAACACCAGAGTCGCTTCAAATAATGAATCTTTGTGCCTTGTCATATCTTCAAGCTCATACTGGGTGTCTGCAAGTTTTTTCTGAATCTTTTCCATTTTTTTCAAGAGTTTTTTCTGCATCAATGAAAACAAAAAAATATACTCCGTATTAATAAACAAATATAAACTACAGCAGCATTAAAGTAACGTAAGTACAAAGAAAGGAAAAGGCCAACGTAGTAGCATATTAGAAAAGAGAAATCGAACAAGTAGAAAATCAAAACAATAGTTAGAAAATAAAAAAGGAGAAACCTTTGCAAGTAAAGGAAACTTCTTCTGTTTTGTCTTGGAATATTTTTTTTGTTTGAAATAGAAGTGAAAATGATAATGAAAATGACAATATTTATAGAGAAGTAAGAATAAGAAATAGTTAGTTTTGGGATTCCAAAATTTAAAAACTTTTTTTAAAACAGTTAATTCTCATTAAAAGATTAAAAAACTATTTTTGAAAACTGAAAAACAAATTAATACAAACTGCCGTTCCCCATATTACACATTCCCGATGATTAAAAGCAGTTTATAATTGAATTTTTTAAGTATATGTGCATTAATTGACTATCATTTCAGAATTCAGACTAATGACCTTATGCATTAATATTATATTGGAAACAGTAATGCATAAGGTCATGATTACATGCACATTATGACTAGACATAATGGACATTAAACTTAAACTGATAGGACATTTCACCAGGAGCGGACGCAGGGTTTTCCTTTAAGGGGGCACAATCACTACTACAAATCCAGGCAACCACAACGGCCCTTTAACAACGCTTATTCACGAAAATCACCAAAAGACGTTGTAGAATGGATTGCGCGAAATTTTACTAAACTTCACAACGGTTATGTGTTGTTAACCGTTGTTATTGGTTTTAACAACGGGTTAAACTTTCACAACCGTTGTTAATATAAAAACTAATAACAACAGTTTACTCTGTAATACATTATAACTGTTGTTAATAATTTGGCGCAAAATTAGTGAAACGTAATTACAACAGTTATATTAGTACCCGTTGTTATTAGGTTTTGAAAACGGTTGTAGACGCAATAACCGTTGTTATTGTTGTTATGAAGATCTAAAGAACACACACCATGTACAGATCGCTTTATTCTGTTATACACTACAAAACACAAACACAAGCTAATACTTCTATACAAATATCATCCTCCATTCCTCCCTGATCGTCTCTCTCTGTCTTCATCTCCGTCACTGTTGTCACCGTCTTCTCTCCCTCATCGTGTTTATAAATCAGGTATATATGTTTCTTATTAACTATTTCTTATTAAGATTTTCAAGCTATATATATATATATATATATATATATATAGGATTGTTTAATTTCCTGGCCTATGAATGTCGATTATTTTTGAATTTGTGAATTTGTTGGGTTATTATCTAATTTGTTGATAATTTAGTTTAATTGATTTCCTGAATTTCGTTTATTTGTTTGCCTATTATTGGATTTTCTGAATTAGTTGCCTATATATTAGAAATGTAGAAAAATGACTCGAACTTAGATGATTTCTGCAAATATGAGTGACCCCAACTATAAGGATGGTTTAGCTGAATTTTATGAAGTAATTGCGAACAATTTGAAAGGTTCTTCTAGTATTCCATGTCCTTGTGAAAGATGTGGTAATATTAGGTATATGGCTTTTCCGGACGTTAAAATACACCTAGAAAAGTAGAGATTTAGTCGATCCTATACACGTTGGATTTTTCATAGGGAACCATTAGAGGACGAGAATAGCTTTGTAGAAGATGATGTTGAGGTATACGAAAGGCTAACTGATGATCTTGAGTTTGCCGAGTTTTTTGAGTTGGAAGAGTTGGAAGCAGACAAGTTGAATGTTGGGTCTATAGATAATGAAGAGAATGATGATGAGTCGAATGCTTTTCAAGATGTAGGTGAAGACACTATTAATTGGGATAACCTTAACAACATGTGTGAGAAGTTGTGTGAGTCTGAAGCACCTCTGTATGTATCCTGGTTGTAAGTTCACAAAAATGTCGGCTATGGTGAAGTTGTATAATATCAAGGGGGCAAATGGGATGAGTGACACGTGTTTCACTAGTTTTTTAGCCTTGATAAAGGAGTTGCTTCCAGATGGTAATGTTCTATCTGTGAAGACATATGAGGCTAAAAAACTAATAAGAGGAGTGGGTATGAAATATGAGAAAATACATGTATGTCCAAATGATTGCATATTATATCGGAAATTATATGAAAACTTAACCAATTGCCCTAAATGTTTGGAGTGGCGTTATAAGGATAAGGAAGGGATCCTGGCTAAGGTGTTGTAGTATTTTCCAGTGATACCAAGATTCAAAAGGATTTATGCAAATATCGATGATTCAAAAATGTTAACTTGGCATGAAACTGAAAGAATTAATGATGGAAAGCTAAGACACCTGACAGATGGTATGCAATGGAAATCATTCGACGCTAAGTATCCCGAGTTCGGCAATGAACCTAGAAACTTACGTCTAGCGCTGTCCACTAATGGAATGAACCCACACGGAAACATGAGTAGCCAACATAGTACTTGGCCAGTAGTGTTGGCTATTTATAACTTACCTCCATATGTGTGCATGAAAAGAAAGTATTTGATGTTGTCGTTGTAAATTTCCGGCCCTAAAAAATCTGGAAATGATATAGATGTCTATTTGGAACCTCTTCTAGATAATTTGCGAATGTTGTAGGATAGTGGGATAGAAGTATTTGATGCATATAAGAACAAAACTTTCAATTTGAGAGCGATGTTATTCGCACAATATCGACTATCAGCTTTATGGCGACCTTTCGGGGCACACAGTTCAGGGGAAAGAGGCTTGTCCATTGTGTGGGGAGGATATCGAGTCTGAATACTTGAAGTCTTCTTGTAAGTATGTGTATATGGGAAATAGGAGGTTCTTGTATCATGACCATTGTTATCGCAAGATGCATAAAGCATTCAATGGAAGTCAAGAACATCGTCAACCTCCTAGAATTTTGAGTGTGCATGAAGTTTATCAGAAAGTAAAGCATATTGAGATAGATTATGGGAATAAGAGCGGCTCTAAATTGTCTACTCGTGGGTATAAGAAAAGATCCATATTTTTTGATAAACTTTCATATTGGCCTGACCTGGAAGCCAGGCATTGCCTCGATTTCATGCACATTGAGAAAAATGTCTGTGATAATATTATCAATACCCTTCTGAATGTTCCCGGTAAAACAAAGGATAATGCCGCAGCTAGGGAAGATATGGAAATGATGGGTATTAGGCTAGAGTTGGCACCACAGAAGAGAGGTAATCGTACATTTTTACCGCCAACAACTTATACCCTTTCACGAAATGAGAAAAAAGAGTTCTGTGCATGCTTGAATGGAATTAAAGTGCCACATAGTTATTCGTCGAACATCAAAAGCCTAGTGTCGATGCAAGACCTAAAACTCACCGGGTTAAAGTCACATGATTGTCACACTTTGATGCAACAATTACTACCTGTGGCTATTCGTTCCATTTTACCTCAAAAGGTAAGATATGCTATAACTAGATTCTGTCTCTTCTTCCAGTCCATATGCGAGAAAGTCATCGATCCCGATGACGCGGATTCATTGCAGGACCTCGTTGTAACCTCTCTTTGTCAGTTGAAAATGTATTTTCCACCCTCTTTCTTCACTATCATGATTCATCTGACCATTCACTTGGTTAGGGAGATTTTGTACCTTGGGCCCGTGTACTTGAGATACCAGTATCCTTTCGAAAGATTGATGAAAGTTTACAAGGACTATACATCTAATCGGTATCGTCCGGAAGGTTTTATTGTTGAACGCGCTATTTTAGACGAAGCTCTTTAATATTGTTACGCTCATGTCTCCCCTGAGGAGTTGATTGGCGTTCCTAAGAATCGTCAAAGTGACTGGATGACCGGAAAAGGTATTAGGGGCCGGATTGAAAAAATTGTGACACATGAAATGTTGCATTTAGCACATATGTATGTGCTAAACAACGAAGATGAGGTGCAACCTTATATTCAACAACACAAAGATGAGCTCAAATACGATCACCCAGACAAGACCGAGAAGTGGATTGCAAACGAGCATACGAAGACGTTTGGAGAGTGGTTTAGGAATATTGTCTTAGAGTATAAGAATCAAACTGGTGATGACATCTCTCCTAGCTAGGTTACTACGTCTTAGTTTAGGTCCAAATGCTAGGGTCACCTTTTACAGCAGCTTTGTCATTAATGGATATACTTTTTACACCCGGGAGCAAGATGAGTTGAGCACAATGCAAAATAGTGGTGTGAGTTTTGAATTTGAGGCAATGCACTTTGTTACTTCAAAAGATAAAAAGCCTATTTGGGGAAAATGCCTTTATTATGGTGTTATTCAAGAAATATTGGGGAAAATGCTCCTTATAATGAAATCAGGTAATAAACAAATTAATATTACGATTCCACCTACAATTGCATTTTCATAACTAATATATTTTTTTTGGTGGAACTGTGAGAATATTATTAATCATCAATCAAGGCACGAACACCATTACAACCATTCCAAGACTCAGTTGTGTCCTAGTTACCTATTACAGTCACCTAGTACAACCTCTTACTCCTACACCATTCTAATAAATGATGTGGCATACAACCTACATATGACACACTTAATCTTAATTTAACATCCTCCCTAATGCGTTGAATAAGACAGTCAGGCCTAGGGACATACATCTCCATCCTGCAAGAATTTCTAACCATCCAAACATGGTAATAAAGTGCTACAACCACAGAACATTTCAGCAAACGAATAAGGAGAGGCTGCCTTCTATCAGCAAGCAAAGCTTCTCTAGTTTTCAAACCACTATTGATGATACCCAGCCACCCAAGTAGAATATTGAAGCAAGCAACAGTATAGGGGCAGTCTTCAAATAAATGCTGGTGAGATTCAGGGAACTGATCACACAGGAAACATAGGCCAGCATCACAGATACCCTTTTTCTGCAATCTGTCCATAGTAAGCAAACTCTGCTGTTGAATGAGCCACATTATGAACACATGCTTAGGAACATTATATCTATTCCAAACCACAGTTTTCCAAGAAACCTTCTGATCATTGCAGTACTCAACCACTTATACCCATCATCAATCAGATACTTATCAGCATTACTTTGCCACATATTACTCATATATGCATGTTTAAACTTCTCTTTCACCTTACAAATCATACGCCAAGCCCATGAACTATTAGGAGTTGGATTATAGGACATCCAATTCCTACCTTTCAGATAAATGTTATCCACCCATCTGATCCAGAGCATATCTTTTTTCATCTGAACCCACCAGGCCAATTTCCCAATAGCTTCCAGGTTCCACATTCTGCTGTCAATGATCCCAGACCACCTAAATCCTTACCCTTACAGAGGACATTCCAGCCAACCAAAGGAGCTTTGGAATAAGACTCACCACCTTCCCATAAGAAGTTCCTACATAGAGCTTGAATCCTGTCCATAACCCCAGCAGGTAGAACAAATATTTGTGCCCAGTAGTTATGAATAGTAGCCAAGATAGCCTTAACTAGAACCAATATAGCAGAATATGACAGCTTCCTCTTATTCCAACCTCTAATCCTAGCTAGCATATTATCCACCAAGATATTGTAATCAATCTTTGTCAACTTCTTATGAGAAATACACACTCCAAGGTATTTAAAGGGGAGTACACCTCTTTTGAATCCAGTAATATCAAGGATAGTCTCAGCAACTCCATTCTCCACCCCATTCATGTAAATATCAAATTTTTCACTACTAATAGTCAGACCAGTAGTAGCAGTGAAAACCTTAAAAGCTTCCATAAGAATGGTGACAGACTTAATATCACCTTTGCAGAAAAGTAGCAGATCGTCTACAAACATCAAGTGTGTCATCTTCAACTTCTTGCACAAAGTGTGAAAGGAAAACCCCGGACGTTCCACCACTCTCTCTATTAGACTTGACAAATACTCCATACACACAGTGAAAAGCAGGGGGGGATATTGGATCCCCCTACCTTAGACCTCTTCTACCCTTAAAGTACCCATGAGTCTGGCCATTTAATCCAATAGAGAAAGAAGGTGAGCTGATACATTGCATAATAAGCTCTCTCATAAATAATATATGTACTTGTTAATAATGATGATGTCTCTTGATGTAGCAGTTATTGGGTGCTAGCAGCCATCATGCCGACCAAGAAGAAAGTTTTTTGGTTGGACTATTTGCATAGAGAACCAAGCGAGACCTTTAAGGGCTTGATTATTAAGTAAGTTTATAATACTAATTTATTTATAATAACATTAAGTTTGAATTTTTATTTATAGCAAAAAGCTCATTTTTGCCCCAAAAGTATGAGTTTCTGCCTCCTTTTTTTTATTTATAAAAAAAAGGCCTTTGAGAAGAAAAGAGCTAACGAGGATCAACCCAAGAAAGATCTGATGATGGCCCTACTTTTATTACAATAACAAGGGTACGTGCTCAAATACAATACCTTAAGTGCAAAAATCTATCTTTAATAATAATACGTGTGCAAATACAATAATTGAAGTGCAAGATTCTGATGTGGGCCTTCTCGTCTATTTGTTTTTTATGTGATAATAGGTCTCTCGCCGGCCGGATAGCATACAATGTGGATACTACGTTTGTCGGTTCATGTTGGAGGTTATTACGCGAAGATATATCCTTATTCCAGAAAAGGTTAGTAATTTAATAATGTGTTTATTACTTTTTTTTAAATTAGAGCTGATGTTGTCTTGCTTGTTGCTATACCATGATGTTGCTATGATGAATGATTTATGTTGTTACACTAATGAACAACACTAATGCTGCTGTCAATCAAGAATGTCTTGTCTTTGTTTTTTCCGCAGTATGTAATCAACGCGCCACAAGTACCTGAGTACAAAAGGCACCAAATATACATGGTAAGGGACTTGTTGGGCAAATACTTCTTAGAACATTGTAATGAAGACTAAATGCATGATACTTAGAGCTTAGATCAACTTAGTAAATTTTTTGTTGAAGTTATGGAATGATCTTTGTAGATAGAGCTAGGGGGATGCACAGTTTTAGGAATCTTAGTTCATGTGAAGTGATCAAATCGCTAGTATGAATTAATCTAAAAGTGAAACAAATTGTATGTATGATGCTGCTGTTGTGGTTGAATTGTATCTATTGAGTTCTGATGAACCCAGTTGTGATTTATGCTACTGCTGATATATGCAGGATTTTGAATGGCATGAAACATATTTAATTTAAAAAAAAATTATGAAAAACTAATAAAAACGGTTACTAAAAAAAACCGTTGTAAATACCTTTCACAAATACCCGCGCATAATATTCAACAATAGGTTTTAAAAGAAGAACCGTTGTAAATACCTTTCACAAATACCCACGCATAATATTCAATAACAGGTTTTAAAAGAAGAACCGTTGTTACTAACAATTTCAACAATGGTTATGTTCCGTATACCCGTTGTTAAAAGTCTTCACAATTTTGGTGAGAAAGATACAACAACGGTTTTTTATATTATAACCATTGTTATATCTTTCCCACCAAAATTTTGTCAAACTTTCCACAACGACTTACTCGCAACAACAACGGCTTTTAACCGTTGTGAATAATTTCCACAACGGTTTTAGTAAATAACCTAACTGTTGTAAATACCTTTTACAACGGCCGCTTTTTGTTTTAACAACGGTTTTTACCCGTTGTTATAGCTTGTATCTGTAGTAGTGAATTTTTTTCTCGTCACGAAAAATATCTCTTGAAGGACAATCTCGAAAAATCAATAAGTGATGGTCGATTTTTAAATCCTTACGCAAAATTAGTAATTTTTGAATGATTTTTCGAAAATAAAATACATTATGATAATTTACGTAATTAAAGCAACACCCATATAGATATATAAACGTACAAATTCGAATATCAATGAATCATAATTTAAATATTATATGAGCAATTTTGAAAGCTGGTTTATAGAAAATTTTAATCTCTCATATATAGAATAATAAGACTTGTCAAAGTGTTCTAATCTCAAAACTTTCACTAAGACAGCAGGGGATCAAATCCTATCAACAACATATGTTAATTTTATTCTACTCTATACCTATTTGATGATTTATAAAAAAAATGAAGCAAGCAAGAGTCGAACACATGATCTCTTGAAAGAAGTACAATCACTTAACCACTGCGCTATATACCATTTGTGATATTAATGGCGCTATATACCATTTGTGATATTAATGGCTCTGTTTAATACTTAATATAAATTTTCAGAATATTAATGTGGGCACGTGCCACCCGGCCCCCTTAAATCCGCCCATACATTTCACTATCATGAACAGTAGTATGTCTCCACATGTTAATTTATTTAATGGAACATGTTCTTTTACATATAATACACTGTGCATTTTGAATCTAATTTATATCTTTACTTAAATTTTTTTATTTTTGACCCATGTAATAAGTTGCAATGTATATTTTAGTTATTCTGAACAGTTAAGTCTTTTTACCTCCAAAACAGGGAAAATTAATTGTCAAAAATCTATAACGAACTCATATTTAAGATTACATGCATGACGTAATAATTACATGCACATTATGACTAGACATAATGCACATTATATTTAAACTGATAGGACATTTCACTTCAATAAATAGTAGTATGAATCCACTTGTTAATTTAATTAATTGAACATGTTCTTTTATATATAATACAATGTACATTTTGTAATAATATAATGTGCATTTTTAATCTAATTTACGTCTTCACTTAAATTTTTTATTTTTGACCCATGTAACTTGTACCTAATTTCGCACTTTCACTCTGTCCCTCTAAGGTGTATTTTTGTCTAGCGACCGTTTGAATGACAAATAAGGGAAAGAGTTTAGGGTTGGATTAGGTGGCTCCGCGGTAGAGAGCTGCCTAATCCTACCCTAAACCATTTCCCGTCCTAATTTTAGGATAACCGGCCCCCTAGTTTTAATCTTGTCGCTAAAAAAGGGTTCACTCTCCCCCTCTAGGGTGTCTTTTGATCTTGTGGTCGTTCGAATGACAAATAAGGGAAAGGGTTTAGGGTTGGATTAGGCGGCTCCACGGTAGCGGGCTGCCTAATTCAACCCTAAACCCTTTCCCGTCCTAATTTTAGGATACTTGGCCCCCTAGTTTTAATCCTGTCTCCAAAAAGGGTTCACTCTGCCCCTCTAGGGTGTCTTTTGGTCTTGCGGCCATTCGACTAAAAAATAAGGGAAATGGTCTAGGATTGGATTAGGCGGCTCCGCGGTAGCGGGCTGCCTAAACCAACCCTAAACCCTTTCTCGTCCTAATTTTAGGGTACCCGCCCCCTAGTTTTAATCCCGTCCCCAAAAAGGATTCACTCTGCCCCTTTAGGGTGTCTTTTGGTCTTGCGGCCGTTCGAATGACAAATAAGGGATAGGGTTTAGGGTTGGATTAGGCGGCTCCGAGGTAGCGGGCTGCCTAATCCAACCCCAAACCCTTTCCCGCCCTAATTTTAGGATATTCTGCCCCTTAGTTTTAATCCCGTCCCCAAAAAGGGTTCACTCTGCCCCGCTAGGGTGTCTTGCGGCCGTTTGAATGATAAATAAGGAAAGGGTTTAGGGTTGGATTAGGCGGCTTCGCGGTAGCGGGCTGCCTAATCCAACCCTAAACCCTTTCCCGTCCTAATTTTAGCATACCCGGCCCTTTAGTTTTTATCCCGTCCCCAAAAAGGGTTCACTATACCCTTTTTTAAAGTTTACAGCTATGCACTATGATACAAAAGTAGAAGCGATTTAAATAAATCGACACTGATAGTAATGTGGATCGAACTTGTGACTCGTGAGACCAAGGTACAATTTTGAATCCGTGGGGATATTTGTAACACCCCCATATTCAGAGGAGCCTTAACTAGGCCTTCCCGAGGATATAAGAGCGTTACCATCTCGGTTGCCCGAGGAAAGTAATAACCAAACGCCAATAAAAGAACTATAATACTGTATTACAAGTGATTTAAACAAAGACTATACAAAAGATACAACTCGGCTACTACTCGACGTGACTAACGAAACTCGTGAAGACTCTTCCCTGCCCGGACCTCAGCCATCAACAACATCAACACCTGCTAAGACCGACTGCTCACCATAAGGGATCACGGCAGACACACAACAAACAAACAAACATACAAGGTCAGTACTGAGATACAACAGAGCAAACCCAACTACAACTAGCAAGTCAATATAATGCCAACGGCTCACACACAACCACAACACACCAACCTCCTCTATCATCGATCGTCCACTTTGGACCACCACGCAGGTGGGGGACCGGCCGTTCCCACCTAAGCCCCGCTCATCATACCGAGCGATAACCCTGCTCATTAATGTGCACATCCCCTCCCGTGGCGGGTTCCACGGGGGGCGAAACTAGGGCGTGAAGCCACTCCCGCAAGTGACCCCACTCAGCCGAGAACGCATCTCGAGAACCATCAACAACACCATCACCACCACAATCGTCACCATGCCGTCACAACACCAAGTAATCACAAGCAATCACAACAACTGACACACTAGACCATCTACAGAAACTGAGTAGGCGAACCTACCTTTACGCATCCGCAACTAATCCATGCCGACAAACAAAGCATCCAGCGCACAAGCAAAGCCTATTAGCACCATACAAACATCTATTACAACAAGCAAACCCTAACTAACGAGACAAAGGCACGGATGATGATTGTGACATACCTATTAGGGGAAAACTCAAAGAAAAGACCGCTACCCGACTCAAGAGACGCTCTCCTAAGGCTCAAGAATCTTCAAAAGGCATCCATGGAGGTTTTGAGGTGAAGGGAAGGGAAAGAGGCGGCTGAAGGATAGGAGGAAAGTAATGAAAGTGATTTGCGGATTTGACAAAACGCGATATAAAACCCCTCACGAAATCCAGGCACTCGATCGAGTACCCAACCTACTCGATCGAGTGGCCCCTACTCGATCGAGTACCCTAGCTACTCGATCGAGTAGCCTCTACTCTATCGAGTATCACTCTTAAAACGCACCCCAAGATGGTCTGGCACGCTTCCCTAAGGTTACTCCCACTCCCCAAGGACGATCAATGCCTTTGGTCAAAGGATCCCTAAAAGGGCGGGTATTACGTCTTCCCCCTTAAAAAGAACTTCGTCCCCGGTTCAACTCACCTCTCCCGCTCATGGCGCGGAACCAACCCCATCTCACCCATCTCCCCGATTAGGTCATCACCCCTTGTAAACACCGTTCCCCCCCATGTCATCATCATCACCGTCCACAACTAAACCTGCCGACCCTTGTCACTATCATGCAAGTTTATCACGGTCCTTTGTTATATTATATACACTTAAAGCATCCGACGCGCTTGTGCGAATCGCCGCTCACGAACTTCCGACATACACTAATTACCGTTTAACCATCCATCTAGAACATGTCTCACATCAACTTTCATGTGGTACAACTAATGCCACCATGTTACTTGGCAACACGATTCAGATACAATCGCAAGGAAAACAAGTCATTATAATTCAACAACAAACTTATTTACTACTATTATTTTATTTTTATTTTTATTTATTATTATTTTTTTTTTTTTTTTTTTTTTTACATGACACCAACCGCCTTATAAACAACCATTAGCAATATTATAAACAAGCAAGACACTTTACGAAAACAACCTTTTTATTTCGCGACATTACTCTTCCCCTCTAAAAAGGAACTTCGTCCCCGAAGTTCACCACCTAAATACCAACACGTATTACTTATTATGGGCAACCAAACATGAACGGAAACACATTATTATGGACATTACTCACTAATTGTGCTCTCGTCAAATTAAAATCATACACACTCCACCAGAATAACTAGTTACCGTTGACAACACATGTTAAAATGATATGCACAATTATAGGCGAAGTTACAACTCTGACAAGTGGATCGTAATGAGGCGTATATCATATAAAAGTAACAAGAAAGGGATTACCGCTTCACTAATCGCAGCAAGAAATTACTACCTCATCACCAATTATAACAATTATGTTTATAAAATTCCAATCAAGACTTGTAATGTATGAAATTAACGGCTCAAAGGCGTTACTATGCAGTTGTAGCGACTTTAAACATTGGACTTGTAATTATAAAACAATTGAACACTTTTATTTTTCAAAAACCTCCTGTAACAGTGACACTCGATCGAGTAAGTAACGGTACTCGATCGAGTGCCATGCTACTCGATCGAGTGCCCTGACTACTCGATCGAGTGGCCTCTGAGATCGAAACTTTTCATCCCACTTTCCCATGACTACTCGATAGAGTACGGGGTACTCTATCGAGTACCTACATGTTAAATTCCTTATGAAACCTGTCATAAGCTAACATATATATACAAGGTCGTCACATAGCTTGAGTCGGGATGAATTCCCGAACTCCAAATCGATCCTGCAACAAAGTTAACTAGCAAATCCGGCCTTATGGCCAACAATACAAGTTCACAAATGAAGTTTCCACTAAAGAAAACAACCGAAAAAAATCTAACTCCGCTACCAACAACTACTACTAATAACAATCATGAATCAAGATAGAAACGAGGAGCATCACTCCTCCCGCTCTTCTTTCGCCCATCATCTCCTCATCACCACCACCACCCGATGAACCCACTCCCCGCATCACCTCCCGCTCCCGCTCCCGGGCCCACATACCACGGGGTCAAGCCACCGTAAGGGAAGGACTGAGGTGCTCCCCACGTCGACTGATCCACCCCGTAGGCATGGAAAACCCCTGAGTAGTCCCCAACCCCTCTCCACCAAACTGGATGTGGTCCCTCGGTCCCCTATCCCTCGCGCGTAGGCCATCTCATGCATGTTCCGGAGTGTCAAAGTAGATGACACTCTCTCCGGCAAGTAGCCGGAGCGCGTCTCCGGGGTGTCAAGATAGGGGGCAAGGAAGGAAGGCCGCATTTCTTCTTCCTGCGGCGGGTGTGGCCTAGATTCCGCGCCCTCTCTCTCACTCGTCGGGGTCCCCTCACCACTCTAGGCCTCTCTCGCCGGTGAACTCCCGCATTCTCGCCCTTCGTCGGCTCCGGCATCTCCGTGAGAATGGCATCGTCGATGAGATAGGTCTGCGGTGGCGGGGTACATCCTCATCCTCCTCCTCCTCGTCATCGGAGTCCACCGTCACCACCGCCGACTCCGGGGGCTCCGTCGGTGGGAGGTGCTCGGGAGCCGGAATTTTCATCCAACTCATCCCATGCACCCTCCAAGCTAGGTTGCCGTCCGCCAAGGTTCTCAACCATTTCAGGTCGAGGTAGTACTCACGATCCATGGTAGGCACAGGGGTGGCTAGAGGCACGTATGCCGAAGAAGCCTCGAAGGAGGTTAGCTTTTCAGCTAACCGAGTGGCGATCGCACCACAGCTCAAGTATCGCGAAGGGGAAGAAGCCATCAAGGCAAGAGCAGCACAAACCATGGAAGGAGCATTGAAGACCACTTTTCCGGTCCGCTCCGGTTCGTGTACGACATCGAAGTAAGACCTCATGGTTGTTCAACTTACTCGATATCTTTTCTATCATAGAGGAGATTTGAAAGGGAACGAAGAAAGACTCTCAAGGTGATGTCTTTGAACATCGTTAATCAAAGATATTGCTCGCGGTGGGAGCTTGCTTCCCAGTCAAGCAAGGCATTAGGCGGCACACGCCGCACTCAGCTGGAATGTCGATGATGGAGTTCTTGGGAGGCTTGGCCAACCCAAGGTGAGAGGCAAACAAATCCATGGTCAACAGGAAACTGGTATTCATCAATCTGAACTCAACAGTCTGACCCGCTGGGTCATAGTTAAAGGAACTCATGAACTCAAGGGTGAGGAAAGGATAAGTGTGCTTCCTCAACCGGTACAAACCCGTAAACCCCAAGGTCTCGAAAATATGGCGGACATCCGTCTCTATTTCCAATTCTTCTAACACACCGGTGTCAATACACTTTGTGGGTCTCATCTTGCGTTTTTGTAAAGCTACAAAACGCTCCCTTTGCTTAAAGTCAACAAAAACAACAGAAGGGTACTCAGAAACTGCGGGTACTACCGGTCCACTAGCCTCCCCCCTCTCAAGTGGATCAACCCTTCCCCGTTTACTCTGACGGGTTCCAAGGTTTAGTCTCGGCATCTGTTTTAGGCATGAGTCCAAACAACTTGTATAAACATCCAAACAATTATTTCATGTAACCTGAATTCACATATCCAGCTAAGCACAGAATTTCCCAACAATTTTGACATGTGAAGCACATAATTCATGTTATTAAACTTGAATATTAAGATAAGTGCACATGTTTATCAACAGTTTCCAATTTTTGACATATAAGTTCAAGCAATTTGTATAAGACATGTAGGCATACACTTCATACAATTCGAATTTTATATAATTGGCAACTTCACTAACTCGCTAACCAATTCCATACTCGAGGCTCATAGTTAGTGTCATTAAACTTAGATGTTTCGCTAGGTAGTCATATATCATCAATAGTTTCCTCAATTTTTATCCTATGATCTCAGTTTGTAGCCACTTATAAACCATAATTACGAAAGTTTGGCATGTGGACACATATACTCAGCAATTTGAATGTCCTAGCATGCTTCTAAAGGTCGTTCCATTTACATTGCAAACTACATGTCACTAATGCAAGAGAAAGAATAATTTATGACAAACCATTATCACTCTTCACTATTATGTAAAACAACTCAATCAAAATTTTCAGACGGTCTTTACAGCTGTGAGAATTGTGGCATGTATTCATCAATCATTGTTTCTTTTATCATGTTGGAATTTTATTCATGCTTATATTGTCAATTACAACATCAATTTTCTCATTCTAGGTCACGAATTTCTCATAAGACACTTTTAAGACGGAGTTTTAAGGCAACTTTCTAAGGGTAAAATCGTTAAAATCTAACCTCCAACATGATATAAACCATAATTAAAGCTCAATTTTACTATCTAATCATTATAAAACAGCCAAAAATCGATTTCAAATTGGAAACCCTAGAAATTTCGGGTCCTACTATTGCAATCTCTAATCTAATTTACAGCATATAGTCACCAACAACCATGAAAAAGGAGACATATGAATCATATTTCAACAATTAAAAGCACCAATTTGATCATTATAATCGAAAATTTCTGATTATTGCACTATTTTAACACATTCCAAGTAACAAATCACATAAATTAGGAAGAATAACATACCTTGATTGATTAGTAAGGCAAGAAACGAATTAAACTAAGAAAATTAACCCCGAGATTCACTACCAACCCAAGAGAAAGCTAAGATTTTGGAGGAAATAGGGGAGTTGAGAGAAGTTTAGAGGTGAGGGTGTCGAAATATAGAAGAATAAGAAGAAGATATAGGAGGATTAGGGGTTTTAAGAAAACCCCATGAAGTCACTTTTGTCAGAGTAACCTACTCGATCGAGTGCCTGGGGTACTCGATCGAGTACCACCCTACTCGATCGAGTAGGAGCTAAATCATCGAGTAACTGCGGAAATTTTCCCACATCCCGACATCATAGCTCCCTAGTTAGATCGAGTGAGGTCTACTCGGTCAAGTAAGCACTCGCACTCGGTCAAGTATAGTTAAGTACTCGAACAAAAATATGAAGTAACTTTGAAGATTCCTGCAAAAACAACACCGCGTGTCGATTCCAACTAAGTTCGGAATTCGACACTAGTCATCGCATTCAATCACGTTTTATAACCATCGTCACACAACATACAACTCTCCAACAACTAAGAGACATATCCTGTTACGTTATACAAATTACCCAACTCGGTCTACCTGTCACCGAGTTATGTATAAACCTAGCCGTGCCATATTATTACATTTACTTACTTTACATGCTATTACTAAACTCGTGTTTACATCAAGTTCAAACGTATGATTAACATTAATATCCCCCTATTTATTTGTCACATAATTATATACATTGCCAATCACTAAATCAATTATGTATTATATGTTATTCTAAGCAATCTATTTTGCATAATTCAAATATTTTAGCAATGGAAAATTTCAACTAGCTAATAAAGCATATACACATTACCATATATCGTGACCCGAATTATTACTCATCCATACTATAATTTTCATTATAGCTATCGCGGTATGGTCTACAAGCTCACTTACAACTTCCGTCATCATAAATTTTTATGACAACCATCTACATGTTCGCTAATCATATTACACATTCAAATTCACACTTTCATGCATCTTCATGACATATAATCCCGTCACATAACTCCTAGCTATCCTATAAGCTCACTAATCATCCAACGAGCTTCAATAATTTCGTCAATGATTACCACACTCGGCCCAAACAGTACTATCACACCTCAATTAATCCTAACAAAACTTAACCGGAGGTAACTCCGGCACAATTAACATACATAGCACACATAGACACACGGACTCACATTCCCATCCCATGTGACTGGCTTAAGTGTCATGGGGCCAAGATTTTGAAATGAGGGCGCCTACTAACCCAAAATCTAGCATCAGCCGGGGCTCCCATAACACATACACCAGGTTCATTTTATTAGACTCTCTACGTTCATTATGTTCATTTGTTACAGGTTCCAAAATCGTCGCTCTGATACCACTTTGTAACACCCCCATATTCAGAGGAGCCTTAACTAGGCCTTCCCGAGGATATAAGAGCGTTACCATCTCGGTTGCCCGAGGAAAGTAATAACCAAACGCCAATAAAAGAACTATAATACTGTATTACAAGTGATTTAAACAAAGACTATACAAAAGATACAACTCGGCTACTACTCGACGTGACTAACGAAACTCGTGAAGACTCTTCCCTGCCCGGACCTCAGCCATCAACAACATCAACACCTGCTAAGACCGACTGCTCACCATAAGGGATCACGGCAGACACACAACAAATAAACAAACATACAAGGTCAGTACTGAGATACAACAGAGCAAACCCAACTACAACTAGCAAGTCAATATAATGCCAACGGCTCACACACAACCACAACACACCAACCTCCTCTATCACTGACTGTCCACTGGACCAGCCCTGCCAGTGGGGGACCGCAGCCGTTCCCACCTAAGCCCCGCTCATCATACCGAGCGATAACCCTGCTCATTAATGTGCACATCCCCTCTCGTGGCGGGTTCCACGGGGGGCGAAACTAGGGCGTGAAGCCACTCCCGCAAGTGACCCCACTCAGCCGAGAACGCATCTCGAGAACCATCAACAACACCATCACCACCACAATCGTCACCATGCCGTCACAACACCAAGTAATCACAAGCAATCACAACAACTGACACACTAGACCATCTACAGAAACTGAGTAGGCGAACCTACCTTTACGCATCCGCAACTAATCCATGCCGACAAACAAATCATCCAGCGCACAAGCAAAGCCTATTAGCACCATACAAACATCTATTACAACAAGCAAACCCTAACTAACGAGACAAAGGCACGGATGATGATTGTGACATACCTATTAGGGGGAAAACTCAGCAAAAGACCGCTACCCGACTCAAGAGACGCTCTCCTAAGGCTCAAGAATCTTCAAAAGGCATCCATGGAGGTTTTGAGGTGAAGGGAAGGGAAAGAGGCGGCTGAAGGATAGGAGGAAAGTAATGAAAGTGATTTGCGGATTTGACAAAACGCGATATAAAACCCCCGCTGAAATCCAGGCACTCGATCGAGTACCCAACCTACTCGATCGAGTGGCCCCCTACTCGATCGAGTACCCTAGCTACTCGATCGAGTAGCCTCTACTCTATCGAGTATCACTCTTAAAACGCACCCCAAGATGGTCTGGCACGCTTCCCTAAGGTTACTCCCACTCCCCCAAGGACAGTCAATGCTGGTCAAAGGATCCCTAAAAGGGCAGGTATTACAATATTTGCTCGAATTAGACCTATAATCCGAAAAATGGTGAAATATAGTAAAGACCTATTGACTATAATTCGGGTTATTGCTTAAGACACATCAAACAGTAACAAAAGTTGGATCAAAAACTCGTCGAATCCGGGTTACACAAAGCTGCATTTTTTTCTTATAACTTGACTGCCCAAATATTGAATACAATATGATTATTTATATAGCTAACTAGATAGACTCCTAATCTAACTCTTCCTAAATTTAATCTAACAACTCATAACAACCAGATAACTAAATCTTATTCAACAAACTAACAGCTAACTAAATCTAATCCTTGGATTAGTTTTATTTGACTAACCAACTGAATCCTACTCGTATCATCCCCTTCCTCTTGAGAAGGAATTGCCCTCGATTCTTGAAAACTCAACCCTCCGGGATCAAAGATGAATCTTATCAGTCTTGATGCAAATTTGATGATGAACATTAGCAAAAACCACGAACATAGTGTCGGACCACCTTTGATGCAACCTTGTAGCTCGTTTATTGCTCCTAATTTTAAAGCCCTCTTGTGCCATCCACCCCACCACCCTCCGTGTACAAGTCTTGAAATTTTACCATGAACCACTTTATCAAACAAACAATTTAGACAAGACAATTCTTTCGCAGTTGCAGCATTCTTTCCTATTTGAAAAACGGCCAAATAAGTATTAGGCTGATCTTGAAACTTGATAGAACCTCATGTCTCTTCCTCATGATAATCGTCGAATATAGGAGGCAATGAGGGATCAAATCTAATATTGTCCTCGTAGATATTTTCAAAGTCGAACACTCCTGCCATGTCTCCTTTTTTTTCTTTTTTCTTTTTTCTTTTTTCGAATGAATAGTACACGTGAACAATAACTTTTTTTTTTAAAATCTGTCACGCCTTAAATAGCAAGTTACTAGACTTGTGCTCCTGAGATGCAAAATCCGATTAACCCTCGAACTACCTGCTCGAGTTTAACCCCTGAACTACAATTGCAATTAGAAATTCAACGAACAATTTGTCTTTGGCTTTGAAGCGCCTAGGACCGTCTAGATTTATGGAATCAAGAGCCGAAGCTCTGATACCATATGATACGAAAGCGGAAGCGATTTAAATAAATCGACAATTATAGTAATGTGGATCGAACTTGTGACTCGTGAGACCGAGGTACACCTTTGAATCCGTGGGGATATTTGCTCGGATTAGACCTATAATCCGAATAATGGTGAAATATAGTCAAGACCTATTGACTATAACTCGGGTTATTGATTGAGACACGTCAAAAAATAACAAAAGTTGGATCAAAAACTCGTCGAATCCGGGTTACATAAAGCTGCGTTTTTTTCTTATAACTTGACTGCCCAAAAATTGAATACAAGATGATTATTTATATAGCTAACTAGATAGACTCCTAATCTAACTCTTCCTAAATATAATCTAACAACTCATAATAACCAGATAACTAAATCTTATTCAACAAACTAACAGCTAACTAGATCTAATCCTAGGATTAGTTTTATTTGACTAACCTACTGAATCCTACTCGTACCAGACTATATTTTTTAAATTTATGGACATTTGATGAAAACGTAATGTACATTCACAAGAAATGTTAATGTAGTTTATTCAGTCTTTTCTGAACAACGTATGTGTACCTTTACTGTAAACGTAATGTACTTTGATAAAAAAATTGAATAATAAGTACAAGGCTTTAAAAATATTCTCCTATTAGCATGGATGTTTATCCTTAAATCAAAAATTGGCATCTTCCTTTTCATTATCCTCCTCCTCCTCATCATCTTCTTCATCTTCTTCCTCATCGTCATCTTCATGGTAAAATTTGGTAAATATGCATCAGAATATAAAGTAACTATTAGATTTTACATGGAGAAAATTGCTACATAAACAACTAAATTAATATACATTTAATGTTATCCAAATGTACATTTCTCAAATTCTTATGTGTTTAGTTAAAAAATCTTAAAGGAGTTATTATGTCCTTTCAGAACAACCGTAATATTCATTGCTCTAAGATCTTATATCCCATCATATAAAAGTGATGATTTTGGAAGGTTATTACTCTAAACGTAATATGCTTTAAGAAGAAATAAAAATATACATACCCTTCAGATGATTTGTTTCTTTGCAAGTCCGAGAATTGTGTCCTTGTCGTCTACATGTTTTGCAGTACCTCTTCTCTGTTCCTCTTTTCTTGAAGGCTTTTAATAGTTGTGATTCAATTCTCTTTCCCCTAACCCTACCCTTGTTTTTAGATTTAGCAGGAAGTTGAATTACTAATTTCTTAGTTCTTTAAAGCCCACATACTTTTCCATTTTTTTTCATCTTGTCTTTCTTGTTTGTTGGGAAGCTTCTCTTATCAGTCATGTTCAATCTAATATCTCTCAGTTTTTCAATCAAAAATTTCATGTCCTCCTCATCATACTCTGCTATGCTGACGCAGGAATAAACCTCTTGCTACAACTCGATTGTCAAAAATTTTCCGGTCAGAATATAGTTGAGAGACATCTACGGCCCTCCCATCTTTATCAGAGACAGGCTTACTCATTGCAGCTTTAGTCCATCTTTGCACTATGTACTCTTCTCGTATTTTCTGAAAATTTTTGTTGTGTAGAAGCCAAAGGCATTGCCTGCATAACAAGCCCAGTCTCTGAAACATAGAGCAGGAACAAAAATAACATTGTTGTTATCCGGCGAATACGCTATATTCCATGTCTTGTTTGGCTACCCTGAGTTTTTTAAGATAAAAACTTTTGTGTCATCAATATTTTCCACGTCATTGAAGCTGCACTGAAATAGAGCTGTAACTAATTCTGTTTGAAAGTCTTTGAAAATGGTGTGTGTGTGTGTGTGTGTATATATTTCAGAAGCATGAACTTCGAGGTTTAACTTTGTTTTCAGTGGAATTTGAGAGTGTTTGTTGTCATTGTTCAACTTAGACTGCTTGTGTCTTTGTGCTTCTATCGCACTCTCAAAGCACATCCAAAACTCAACGAGTGTCACCTGACTTGAGAGGAACCTATCGAAGAAACTGTTTTCACTTTCAGATCTTGAGGTAACCCTCATTAACCCAGACATGAAAACATCTTTGAAATAAGCAGGGATTCACTCATGGTCAGTGGAGAGGTCCGTGCCAAACATGAGTCGGGTCGGTTACTAGTCCATTCGCACGAGTAATGAAATCTCTTGATAAAAACATGAGTGAGTATCGTGGTATGATTGACGTCAATCACTATCCATCTTTAGATGCAAATAGGAACTTGCACCGTCCAGATGGAACGATTGGTCGAATGGGTTGGGTAAAGCCTAGGAAGGCTAGCTAAAACGACCTAAGAAGGTCGAATAATGAAAACTGACAACTGTCTCATACAAATTATTCCCTATCCTTGTTCAAGTTTCAACCTAGGAAACACTAGACTTAATCTAAGTGTATCATCCCCAGCGGAGTCGCCAAACTGTGGACACAGCCATCTGCGCCATGCGTACCCGTGCATTGGTTTCGAGGCAGCGGCACTTCTCCCACAGAACTGCGGCGCGAGGCCGAGGCACATCATGGGCCGTTACCGATTTAAAAGGCATTGAAACCGGTGAAAGGTTTGACAAGCCTGCACTTATGGAGTCGCCACCAATTTTTATGGAAAATTGGAACCGTTCGAATACCTCGTGCCATGTCAAGAAACAAAGTAGTGACATGAACACTAATAAATCCGTTACCCTTAGCATTCTATGTCTAGATTGACTCTCGTGATGCCAATGAACACGGATGTTCACAGAGATCTTGAGTAAGGGGTGAGGGTACATATTAGGAAGCTCAGTTATTTGAACACCTAATCCTGCCCGCCTCGATGGCGGCCTCTACTAATGATCAGGGAAGTTATTTATACTCAATATGTTGTCAGTTGTATGTATGCATGCAATGAAACATCCACGGATTGATCCTAGCATGTGAATATTAACTATGTCGGTTTGACAAACAATTTAGAATTAACTGAAGGATCGAATTTGGAATTAGGTTGATTACATGTGAATTTCCATGCAAGTAAATCATACAAGAATGATAAATTGCAATAGATAAATTACGAGAAATAAATTACAAATGAATTACAAAGAATAACTTGAATTTACGTCACAAGTATGCTTAAAAAGAGTTTTGAAATAAAAAAAAGAATTAAAAAGAACATGGAAATACGAAAAATATGTCGAATTAATAGTGATAATAAGGATAATAACCGATTAAAACCTAATTAGAAGGCCTACGTCAGAACAAGACGAGTTCAGAGGCAGAAGCCACCTTAGAATAGCCGCAGCATCTGCTGCGTCTTTTAGAAGAGGCGCATCAGTTCATGCGAATGTTCTTGAGTTGGGTTCTGACTGTGAAAGTCAGACTTGTTAATCGTTATGGTTCGTTGATTGATTACGGTTGATTTGCGGGGATTATTGGTATACAACTCGAGTGAAGGTGATTTAGTCAGATTATATGCATCGGGAACCGTCATAAGACAACAAAAAACAAATTAAAACAAATTGTTATGAGTTAGTTATTACACGATGTCGGAAAACGGGTTTATATACAAACTTCAAAAGTAGAAACGTAAATTAGAAAAGGTAAACAGAATTAAAAACATGTATCAAAGGCGAATTCGAGGGACTTGATAGGAACAAATCGAGCCTCTTGAATCCGAACTTGAATTGAATGAAGAAAACCCACAAATATCGGATTATAAGGGATTTAGGTCAGAATTATAAAAAGGGATTTTATAAAATAAGCTTGTGAATAAATAAGAAGAGAAAACCTGAAAGGAATAAAGAAGAAAAAAATGAGCCTTCGAATGAAACAAAGGAGTAACACGAGGAAGAAGAAGAAGAGCAATAGCGGCTAAGCAGCCTCTGGAAGAGGCGCAGCAAGTCCTGCGACTGTTCCTGAAGGCGCAACAGTAGTTGCGTTTCTTCTCGACAGTGTCTCTCTGCTGCTCCGTCAAAAGGGGTTTAAAACGTAATTTTGAAAACAGTTTAAAACGGTTTTAGACATACTCGTGATATAAACTCGTACATTAATTGATATGAAATAAAAAACAATAAATAAATTGGGTTTTACACCTTCATACTTACATGTTTGACGAAGCGAGATTAACTAAGTTGTCGTATTAGTGATTGCTCGACTCAATGTAGAATGAAAGTTCCCTCTAAAGAGGAATTAGAAAGAGTTGATTAAATTAATTGAAGTGTAGTGGTCAAATTGGTCGGTCATGCAAACTTGACTGGTACTCAGAAGGATATGAGCTTACGTGGTCGATTAATCAAGCACGTAGGCGTCAAAAAGCAAGAGCGCGGTCTTAGAATGCAAAGGGAGAAGAGAAGGGCGGACACTCGCGTGAAGAATATGTGAGGCGGAGGCCTCTATTTATACTAATCACACGGAGGAATTATGGTAAGGGTAAAATTAGGAAAGGAATCCGGAGGAAATATGAAAACGTGAGAAATAGCAGCCCAGAAAGAGGCGCAGCAGGAACTGCGACCTTTCCAAGAGGCGCAGTACCTGCTGCGTTCTCTCTTGGGTAGTTTCCTCCTCAGCAAGAAAGATTTCCGCGATTGATTTTAGGAATTAGGGAAGATGTTAGCTTCCTTATTCCGCAAGGTAGATATTTTTGTGATAAAGGATAAAATTTAGGTATATTACTCCGTAAAATTTTAGAATATTCTGACTCGGGTTTTAGACGGTTTAGAAAATGGAAACAGTTTTCGGCCCGGACTCCAAATAAACTCTAATTACTGTCAAAATAACCGTATTGGCGCGTAGATGATGACCATGAGGTTGACTCGACTGTTTGAGCTATCACATGTCGACGAACTTACGAAATGTAATAAATGACTCACATAATCAAACATGCGGCCCAATCATCACTTGGTGGTTGGCGAGAGGTGCAGAAACGAGGTGTCTACAGAAGTACACATGGACGTTCAACAATGTAATACCTCAGATATTTGGGTTGTTGGGTACTTGATCGAGTAGGACTTACTCTGTCGAGTAAGTTAGTTTTGCATTCTGGAGTACGTTCTGCCTGATGGGTACTCGATTGAGTACGTTAGTTACTCGATCGAGTAAGTCGCGTTTTACGGGTTTCCAGCCGAGTTTGATAGTAACGCGTGGAGAGCTTTATAAAGTTATTTCGACTATTCATTTTTACCTTTTTCTCTTATTCTCAAACTTTTCACAAAAGAAAACTATGACGCTCTTTTTCTTCATTCATTGCTATCAAATCATGGCTAGGGTTTATCGGATTTCTGAGTTCATCACACCGTTGTGATTGTCATCTTGTGGGTAAGCTTCATATATTGTTTTTATGTCAGATAATTAATATTGCTCTAACCTTAATTGGGTGATTTGGGGGTTTTGGGTAGAAATCGGTTTATGATGTGCAATTATTGATTATTGTTGTAGGTGATGATGTGGTACTTTTGTACATTTGTGTGATTGGCTGCACTTATAGCGGATTGCGAAAAGGTAGGGTTTCCCTACTCAGTTATTGTGTAAATGATTATAAGATGGTTGTTTGGTCGATTGATTGGCATGTAGATTATATCGTAATTGGTTTTTGGCATTGTTACATTGATATTGTGATTGGTTGTGTTTGTCTATGGTTCGCAAGGAGTAGCTTCACACCCTTGATTCGCCCCTTGTGGTTCCCGTCACAAGGGGCATGTGCACATTAAGGAACATGGGTTATTCGCTCGATGGAGATGAGCAGGGCCTAGTTGGGAATGGATGTGGTCTCCCACTGGCGTTGTGGAATATCTGTTGCGATGGATATTCTGGCAGGGCTACACACTTTAGTGTGTAGTCAGATGTTTGGTGACATGACGGTGTTGGAGGATTATGACTCTGTAACTATCTGTTGTATTGTCTTATTTTGTTTATGCAGTAACTGACCCCGTTTAAATGTTTTGAAAACTGTGGTGATCCGTTCGAGGGTGGTGAGCAGTTGTTTAGTAGGTATATCTCGGATGCGCACGGGATTAGCTGGGGATGGAGTCATCACGAGTCAGAATCGTAGTCTTCCGCTGTGTTGTCATAATACATTTGTCTACTTAGTTGGATTTTTGGTTTGGAACAATTGTATTTTACTTTACGGTTGGTTTTGATGTAATCACTTTAAACTTTATACTTAAATTATGTTTCTTGATGGTCACTTTTGATTACTATGCCTTGGGTAACAGAGATGGTAGTATTCTCATGCGCTATGTGGTCTTGGTAAGGCATCTTGGGATATGGGGGTGTTACAAACAAATTCTCGGAGTTAGGTGATAAACCACTATATTCACCTATATTCACTTTTAGGGAATGGTCTTGGTATGTATAACGTATTCATCATTTATTATACGGAATATATGAATCTAATTGGTACAGTTACGAATCAGAGTTAATTTACTCAATTGTCCAGGAAATTATGTATGTATCCAAATGAATATAAAGAGGAGAAAGGAAATCAACTTTCAGTTTATCTCGAGCTTCAAAATGGTGATGACTTTAAAAAGGGGGAAAATTGTACATAAAATACAACATCTCTGTGAAACAATGGTCAGGCCTACACGCGAAATGGTGAGATCCACAATTTTAAGATCACACAATATCTCACTAGACATCATGTTGATGATTCATTTTACATTTTTACCCCTTTTGTTATAGATATCTCTACCTGGTTCAGTTCGAAATCTCTTGCTTGTGGCTTCCAAGCATTTATGCCTATTGGATATGAGAAATACTACTTGTTAATCGATGTTAACGTCATCAAAGTTCAGATTAAAGTGATGTTCTTGTTGAAAGAAATGGAGCACCGAGCACTGAAGACACTATTAGAATATACTTACTATTAGAATATTAGTATAGCACTCTTGTATGCAGAGAACATGGGATTGCATCTAACTTTAGTTAGTGTCATCCATGATTCCACCTTTAATTAGTAAATGCTCTGATACCATATAAGAAGTTGTATTCCCTTGTCTATTTCCATAGTACAATCTGCATTATATACAAGTAGCCTAATGCTATCCCATGTTCTCTGCATACAAGAGTGCTATACTAATATTCTAATAGTAAGTATATTCTAATAGACACGACTTTGAATCATAATGTCGTATGTTTAAGTTGGAGAATATAGGCGGGAATGCCTTTTGTTTTACTCAACACTGTTTTCACTGTAATCTTTTTTTCTGTCCTAGGATTCCTATATTCCTTTGACTTTAATGTTTTCTGATTTATTTAGAGGTCACAATAAAATGACATATGGCCATTCCGTTAGTAGACAATTGAATCACAGTGAGCAATGAGAACGGCTAATTTATTGAATCACTGTATTGAAATCAATGAGCAATAGAAATGACATAAGGTCACAAAGAAATGACTAACTAAAAAGAAACGACATCCGTCGAAAACATTCTAAAAGGATGGGGAAGGCACTATGTTTTAATCCATGTTTGCATTTTGCCCCTGGCATGCACTGTTGCTCTCCCACCTTGTCATCTCTTGACCCACCTTGTCATCTCTTGACATGGAAGTATTAAACCTCCAACCATTTATCTATAAAATATGAATTTGTTCACCTACATGTATTATTAGTTTGGTCAACTTTCCAGGAAAATAAGTTTGTATCCAAATGAACACAAAGAGGAGAAAGGAAATAGACTTTCAGTATATCTGGAGCTTCAGAATGGTGATTACCTGAATAACGGAAACAAATTGTACAGCCAATACAACATATCCAATTGGAATCAAAACTAAGGAGGATTCTATTATAGGACAACTGGTGAGATTCACTGATTTTTAAGATCACACAATATCTCACAGGACATGGTCTTGATAATTTAATTTTTTTATTGTGATTAGGCTACCTTGTTTGATTTAAAATCAACTGATTGCGGCTTCCTAGCATTGTTACCTCTCGGTGATAAGAAGCACTACTTGTCCAATGACGTTATGGTCATCCAAGTTCAGATTAAAGTGAAGATCATTCTTAAAGATATGGAGCAATGAAGACAAAGATATGGCCATCTATAACACCTCCTTCTTACCCGGCCAAGGTAATGGAAGGATGTTACCATCTCGGTTTTTCCGAGGCAGTGTTTCAAAATTCTAATTAAAGAACAATTTAAATAAATAACAAGTTTAGTGATTTACATAACTATAGAATGAATAAATGAATAAAATGTGAACTATATAACTTGACTACCATAAATATCATCTAACAACGATCCATGTACTCGACTCCAAGTCCAAAGCGCGTCTCGTCTCCTGCGTGACACCAAATCAACATGTACTCAACCTGCTCCCCATATAATCGGAAATATCATATGGATCGACATAGGCCACCCCGGAAATAGGTGACAATTTACACACAACCCAAACACGTCAGTTTCAACAAATAAATATAAAACACGACACAATATATGTAAGTATGCAACATGCCAATGATGTGAATAAGACATTATTATACAATCACCACGCCGGTATCAGGACACGCCCAGACGCACCCATAACCACCGCTGTCAGGGACACGCCCAGGACACCACGCCTCACAAATAGGTACTCGGGACACGCCCGTGGTACCGGGTCTGGAAGCCAATCGGATCCTCTGCCAAACTTCGTGCCTCAACCACACAAGTCCCTCTGTACTCAAGTCACTAATGTGCAAATCCCTCTTATAGTGGGAAGCTCCAAGAGGCGACTCAAGCGTATGACGGTTGTGATACCACAGGTTTCTAACCATGGGATACTAGGTCGAGTAGGGCTTACTCGGCCGAATAGGCTATCAGGTGTGCTAAGGTTGGGTTCTTAAATGTTGGTACTCGACCAAGCATGTTGGTACTCGGTCGAGTTGGGCGTACACGGTCGAGTACATCGAGTACTCGGCCGAGTAACCGGTCTGACAGGTTAATTTCCGGGGTTCTGATTAAAATAGTTGGAGAAGTATATAAAGGCGTGTTAACAGTTTCTTAATCATTTATTAATCATTCTCTTAAAAACCTAAACTACGTATAACTTCTCCAACCATTCTAATCACTCATAAGGCTAGATTCGCTCGATTGAAGGGTTTTTACATCTTTTCTCCGCGTCGATTTCATCGGTAAGCTGCCTACTCTTGTTATTGTTGTCATGTTGTAGTTGATAAACCCTAATCGGATTGATTGGGGGTTTAGGGTAGATTTTGATTGTATGATGTGGTTATAGGTGACGAGTTTGTAGAGGAGCCTTTCTAATTTGATTGTTGTGGTTGATTTAATTGCGAATAAGGTAGGTTTTCCCTACTCAATTGGGTGTGTAATTGGTTAAGTTGTTTGTGATTAATTTTTGGCATGTATCTCATGTTTAAAATTTAGGATTATACTGTTTGGTTGGTTGGTTGTTGTTGTGGGACCATGTCGGGAGATGGTTCCAACCCCATGTTCGCCCTTTATGACTCCCGTTGCGATGAGCAGGGCTTAGGTGGTACCGCAGTGTGGGTTACCTGTTGCGATGGGTAACCTGACAGGGCTACACATTTTAGTGTGTAGTCAGTTATTGGTGATTGATGGAATTAGAGTATTGTTTGATTGTGTTGTTTGTAATTGTTTCTAATACAAGCATTTTACATAGCCCTTTCTGGCCTTTATTTCACGTATTTCCAGTTAATTCTCATAGTTTTATATTGCAAAATGCCTCGAATAGGCTACTTTGGTTTGGTTTGCCTTATTTGCAGGAACGGACCCGAAAGTAGCAGAATCCTACCTTTTTCAGTCCCCTGAGCATGCATTTATAGAGATGAAAGATTTGGAGCAGAATTATTATGCCTCGGGAAGCTTGAAGTGGTCTCGGAAGCTAACCAATGAAAAAACGAGCTGATTCGGTGATATGCATCTCGATCGAAGACTTTTGTTAGTCTTTCTGTTCGATCGAGTAAAGATGGTGGTCAACATTATTCGATCGAGTCCCTGCTGTACTCGATCGAAGGGTAGCATTATGAAGTTCCTCGATCGAGTGGTCGTTTTACTCAATCGAGAGGTTTTGCTGGGAAGTTGCTCGATCGAGAAGTTCTATATTACTCGATCGAGAGCTCTTGTCCTTAGTCATAGGATTTATTTTCTTAAGTTAAGATTAGGTTAATAAAATATCTTCTCTATATAAAGAGAAGATGTCATTAGGTCTAAACACACTTCTTAATCTGATACTTTGCTCTTAATTATTCAGTAGACAATTTCTCTCCTTTGCTACGTTGCTTTTGTTCTTGTGTCGGATTCTAAAGCTTGTAATCTCTCTCTACTCTTTATACTTAATTTAATTCATCTTTTGTATTTTTAATTAATAGTCTCCTAATCACTGTTTTTAATTGTTGTTATTGATTTATGCAGTTTCATTCCTTTAATCTCCATATCATGTCTTTGATTACTTCTTCCATTATTGTTGTTCGTTTCATCATAAACATGAGTAGCTAATTACCTTTATGTTAGGATTAGGGGAGCCATGGTAGTGAAACAATGAGGTTGTAATTAGGTTAGACGTTTGATTGTGAGAACTATTTTATAACAATTTAGTTGTAATCGTTTAGTTGAGTTCACGCTTCTAAAGTAGTTAATCTGGTTAAATTCAGACCTATATCGAGAGATTGGAATGAACAGACCTATTATGAACAGTAGACTATACTAATGAGGTCGAGAGCTAAGTTAGTAGTTTTCTAGGGCAGAAAGTGGACCGAGAGGACCTTTCCTTTACCCTTCTCACATTAGACCGACTGATCTATTTATGACTGAATTGGCTAATTACCATGGTGAACCGACATCCTAGTATTCTTCTCTTTATTTTATCACATCTTATTTCTCTTTACTTCTCTTTATTGCTCTTTTTCTCTCTTCCTTAATCTTCTTTAGTTGATTAGAAAACAAATCAAAACACCCATTTGTTACCGTGACGGACTAAGATACCAAGTAGATATAATAGCCTCCCTGTGGAGTACGATACCCGACTTACCTCTACTATATTAGTTAAGCCGGTTGGTTTATTTTTTATAGGGTTGCGACAGCCGTGTCAAATTTTGGCGTCGTTGCCGGGAAGGTAATTAGCCTATTAACTTGCTTATTTTCGGTTTGTCTTAGTCTCAAGGGATTTCTAACTCCTTGAGATAGTTCTTACTTATTTGCTCTAGTTTTTTTTATGCCCATGTCTAACGGGTCGGAATTAGTACCAGCTGATCCTGAACCGGAGCGTACTTTTCGACATAGACGGAATTTGTTGAGAAAGAATCGTCAAGAAGCAGTCCTGAGCGCTCTTGAACCTGAACTTGAACACTTTACTTTTGCTGAAGATCAATCTTTAGAGGAAGATACTTCTATTTATGCAAGCAAATCTGTGAAGATGCCTAATATTGCGAGTCATTCTGAGCCAACAGCTGCTTCCATTCCCAAGGGTTTCAATATTGCAATAGAAGATGGGAACACCTTCGACATTCGGCCCTCTTACATTAATCTGGTGGAGAGGAATTTATACAGGGGAGTAGCTGGCGAAGACCCGAGAAAGCACATGGAGGTCTTTACAGCTAACTGTTTTACCATTCCCGCTACTAAGGGAATGACTCAAAACAAGATTAAGGAAGTCCTTTTTCCTTTCTCTCTGACTGATAGAGCCCGAGAGTGGCTAACTGACTTGGATAGAATTGCAGTTGGAATTACAAATTGGGAGACCTTGGCTCTCTCTTTCTACAAAAGGTACTTTTCTCCACAAAGAACCAATGCATTGAGAGGGAAGGTTACGAGTTTTAAACAAACTCCTGATGAGAACTTGTATGAGGCGTGGGGACAGTATACGGATAGTATACCCTTTGATCCTTTTAGAGATTTATATGTCATTGCACTAACTGTGGAGGACACCAGCCCCAACAAGCTCCCACTTGTCCGTACAAGTGTACGTGCAATAACGTTATCCGCACTAACTGGAGGACACCGGCTCCAACAGACGGTTCAAAAAGTTGGTTCGGTCCGTCCCACATCACTGTTTAAATCAATGGTTTTTATGCAACCAATTCTATAATAGGTTGTATGAAGACCAACGTGCTATTCTAGATGTTGCAGCTAACGGTCAGTTTCAAAAGAATATTGAAGATGACAAAGGTTGGGGAATTATTGAGGAGATGGCTACCCATTCTGCTGAATTTGGGAATCCTATAGGTGGTATTAGAACGGTTTTTTCTGTTGATAGTGCACTTGTGGCTCAGCTGGAAGCCATGAATAACAAATTTGATAGTTTGAGATGCAGGCTGCGGGGAATCAACAGACAGTTCACTTGTTGTCTAGACAAGAAACCGTCACATGTGAGAGATGTGGTTGTAATAATGGTCACACTGCCGTGGATTGCTTAGCTGAGAAGGAGCAGGTTTATGCCTTTCAACAATATAGGCAAGGGGGCTCCTATTACAATAATTAAGGTGGAGTTCATCTCAATTTGAGATGGACTAGTCAGAATGTGCTAAATCCAACACCCCCACCACAACAACCATATGTGCCGCCTCATAAAGCTCAACAAGGCTTTCAAAAGCATCCATCATTTTCGCCGCCACAAAAAGGTGCCTCCTCTAGTGGAATAAGTGATATAGCCGAGTTAAAGTCGATGGTGCAGTCATTGAAAATTCAGTTGCAGAAGAGTGATCAAGCGAAACATGCCGCTATTAAATCACTTGAGTCACAAATAGCTCAACTGGCCACTAATCAATCTTCAAGGCAGCCGGGTCATTTACCGTCACAACCAGATAAGAAGCAATACGAGACGGTAAATTTGATTAATCTGAGGAGCGGTCTATCTTATGAGGGACCCAAAATGCTGACTGAAAATGACAAAGTATCAGACCCGGAAGTTGAAGTTGTTATGCAAAAACAATCGTCATTTGATGAAACAATGCTGACACCGAGGAAAGTCCTCGATCGAATGATTTCAGGTGGTCGATCGAGGGATATTGCTGACAAAAGTCATCGATCGAGAGGTTGAATGTGCTCGATCGTGCATGTAACACCCCGCGGTAATTGAAGAGGTCCATTGATAGGCATAAATGACTAGTGCTAAAAGGGATTGAAAGTACTACTCATATCAACAGAGTGCACTTTCTTTTATGGTCATCCATGCGAAAGAACTCCAAAGTTAAGCGTGCTTGGCTGGGAGTATTCTTAGGATGGGTGACCTCCTGGGAAGGTTCCCAGGATGTGCATGAGTGAGGACAAAATGCGCTATAAAGGACTCGTGTTGATCTGTGGGCCATGTACACATCCTGGTAAGCTATCATAAGTAACCGCTCCCGACCCGGTTTGGGCCGGAGTGTTACAAGTGGTATCAGAGAAACCCTACGACCGTGTGGTGATGGGAGGAAGTTGTTATACGCTCTTGGAGGCAGTTGTTATACGCTCCATTGTGATCACCCACCTAGCGGGAGAGGATTATAGGTTAGCGGTTATGCTCCCAGACGCAACGAGGACGTTGCGTTCTTCAAGTGGGGGTGATTGTAACACCCCACGGTAATTGAAGAGGTCCATTGATAGGCATAAATGACTAGTGCTTAAAGGGATTGAAAGTACTACTCATATCAACAAAGTGCATTTTCTTTTATGGTCATCCATGCGAAAGAACTCCAAAGTTAAGCGTGCTTGGCTGGGAGTATTCTTAGGATGGGTGACCTCCTGGGAAGGTTCCCGGGATGCACATGAGTGAGGACAAAATGCGCTATAAAGGACCCGTGTTGATCTGTGGGCCATGTACACATCCTGGTGAGCTATCATAAGTAACCGCTCCCGACCCGGTTTGGGCCGGGTATTACAGAGCACTGTTGAAAAGGGAGATCTCGATCGAGTAACTGAAAGTGCTCGATCGAGCACTCCTGCTGATAAAAGTACTCGATCGAAGGGAAATAATGCTCGATCGAGTAAATCTGATGATGAATGCGAGAATTCTTTGGAAAAGAGGAATGAAGGATTAGCTATCCCAATCACGGCCCCATTTCCAAGAAGACTACAGAACAAGAAGGTTGAGCAACAGTTCGGTAAGTTTACTGAAATTTTAAAAATTCTTCATGTTAATGTACCTTTTGCCGAGTTACTGACCCAGGTACCCTCTTATATGAAGTTTATGAAAGAAATATTAACACGTAAGAGGCATATAAATGACCAAGAGATGGCGGCTTTGACTGAAGTGGGCATTGCCCTAATTCAAAATAAGACACACCTAAATTGTCTGACCCGCGTAGTTTCTCTATACCATGCCATATTGGGACCCACTTAATTCATAATGCGTTATGCGATTTGGGAGCTAGTATGAGTGTATTACCATTGTCTCTCGCTAAGACGCTTGGTCTGACCAAGTTTCATTGTACTAATATGACTGTATAGATGGCCGACCATACTTTATCACGACCTTTAGGTGTCTTAGAGGACATACCTATTAAGATCGGGAAGTTCTTTATTCCCGTTGACTTTGTAGTTTTGGACATCCCCGAAGACTCTTATACTCCTATTATTTTAGAACGACCATTTCTATTAACCGCTCGCGCAGTAATAGATGTCGTGGAGAAGACTCTAACTTTTCAAGTAGGTGATGAGGAGCTGATTTTCTATCAGTCCAATGTTCGTAGGGCTCCTATGTAAGTCCAGCCCTGCAATGCACTACCCTCTACAGACCCTGACACGGAACCTCCAATTGACAATGTTGGATCAGTTGCTGCGATTCTAACACCTCTGCCACAGATTGGGAGCGATATGGAGGACCATTCTGTCATTTCTGTTGTTATAGGTATAGGTGGATTGGACATTGGAGATCCCGATGATAAAAGTACAGTGGAATTTGAGCTCACAAAGAAGAATGATGCCAACGATAAAGACCATTAACGAAAAAAGCAGGACAAAGGAAAGAAGAAGGTGAAAGCGTATGTGGACGCGGATTACTCTTCTTTAATCAGTTCAAGTTCATGGAGGTCAAAAAGGACGGTCCGCGATGCTGAAGGGACCTCCTCCAGTTAGAAGCCCTCTTTTGGGCTATTGAAGTGTTTCGGAAGATGAAACGGGAAGCCGTCCCGTTTGTAAAAACATTTATAATTCGGATTTTGTTAGACTTTTTAAATTGCATTTAGACAATAGCTTAGTTTAGTTAGATTTATTAGCGTAAAACCGAATATAGACTGCTGTTGTAAATTTAGTATTTTTCGGGAAGTATTTCTGTGTTTTTATGCAGGTTTAGGGTGTTGGAGTATATGTGTCCTCAACAATAGTGCGATCACATGTTTAAATCTCAAATTAAGAATACGTAAGGGATGATTCATATATATAGTCAACTGATCAACATTAATCAGTAATGATTGGCTAACTAGAGTTTGACATTACTGTCGTTTGACGATGGTGATTAGTTGATCTCTTAAGGTCACACTTATAGGACAATTCCCTTAATAGACAAGTTGATTAATTGTATGACGATACAAGTTAATCAATTCCTTAAAATTGAACAATTCATTTGTGAGAGAGAATATTTATATCTTATTGTAATTTGATTAAATAAGATTTATTTTAGTAATTAATATATTCTATTACTAAAAATGATTATTTGTTTATGAAATAATTGAGATAAGAATGAATGGTTAATTATAATTACAATATGTTGTGAATTATAATTATATGACCCATTTTATTTATGTGATCAAAAATCACTAGACAATTTGTTATATGAAATTTAATTAATGTATATAATTATATTTATTTGATAAATATGCATTAAATTAATTAATAACATGTTACATACTACATGTGACATATTGTGTGACAATTGACAAATTAACAAAATAAAATGGAAGACCATTTTAAGGAAGGGCACCGGTTTTTGGTAGTGGGAAATGGGTTTGTTTGTATTTGTTTATATTGTATGGCAAATATGATGAGTACCCTATAACCTAGTCTTACACCTACAATCCTTGTGAAGAAAAAAAGGAAAAAGGAAAGGACCATGCATTGGTCTTCCTCTTCCCCATAACCGGCTCCCCTTAAACAAATAGAGAGTTTGTTCTCTATTTTCATATGGTACAATTTTGCATATCATTATTATTCATCCTCTCAAAATATATCTCTCTAAATGGTTTTAGAAACCTCAAAAATTGTTCATTCAAGATTCTAATTTCAATATAAGATTACTAGTGTAGTAATGAAGAATATTATTAGAATTATTTTAAGGATACTAGTATATTAATCTAGTTAGTTAATATATTAGTTTAAGGGATTTGTTTTGGGTAATCAGGAGGAGGATCTCAATACTTGGGATTAAGGAGGATCATCCATTACATTTAAGCTCAAGAACAAAGAAGGAAGTTGACCTTATTTGTGCCCTTATTTCGAGCCATATAACAATGTAAGGAACATTGTTTTTCTTATTTTATCTCTTATTTAGTTATGCATGCATTAGATCTAATGAACTCATATTAATATGTTAATTAATTCACTATTAGAAGAGTCTAATAATAGGTATATGAACCTATCAATTGGTATCAGAGCATAGGATGTTGCATGCATAATCGATTTATAGTTTTTTCGAGTTATTAGTAACTTTATTAAAACTAAAAATTTGTGATATATTAGATAAAACCACGAAATATTGATGCATGTTGTATATTCTGGTCCTAAAATGCTTTTAGGTCATTTTTATGATTCATGGTATTTTATTGCTCATTTTAATGATTTTTAGTTCTTTTATTACATTTTTATGACTAAAATGGAAATTAAAATGCTAAAACTAGTTAAACTAAGTCTCTGATATTGAAATTTTTATATGACCTCGCATGCATATTTTACTTATTGTATGTAAAATTTCGTATTAATATGATTAATATTGCATGTTTTATGCTTTTTATGAGATAAATATGAATTAAATGGAGGTAAATAGGTTAAATATAGTTAAACTTCGAAATAGGCCATGAAATTTTAATATGTTGTCACATTCATATTTTACTCACTGTGTGTAAAATTTCAGATGAACTTGATTCATTTTGCATGATTTATGAATTTTTAGTGTAAAAATGGCATAAATAGTGACTATTTTAGCATAAATAGCTAAAACGAATTACATGGCATGAGAAAATTATTTTAGATTAAATTTATATACCACTTATCAGATCTAAAGTTGTAAAATTTATTTGATTAATTTGTTTTATTTGATAAAACCGATAAATCGCAACTACATTTTTCTCGAAATAAATTCGAAAATTTTAACCATGATTTTTGACATTTTGAGTGTCATGGATATATTCCAGAATTTTAAAAAATTTAAAATTCAAATTTTGAAATTATTGTAATTTAATTTGGATTTATTTCATAAATGTGTTGATTTTAGGGTCAAAAATGAGCATAAAATTAAATCAAGTTGAATTATTGTCAAAAATTGAGTGATGACTAATTTTTGAGACCTAAGAGTGTTAGGATAATTAACTTGGACTAAAATTAGATTTTAGTATTAATTTACGATTTTAATAAGTTAAAATCGTGCATTTCCATAAAACCGGGTTATATAATCGATATAAGTTAAATAGGGCAATTTGCCACATAATTTGGCATGATAAACACATATTATAATACTGAATAATTTATTGTTGAATGTCATATTTTATTTATGTAATTTTGAATTATGTAATTTTATCTTAATATCGCCTTAGTTTTAATCGATATTACCCGTAATGAAAGGGGATATTGATTCGGTTGTAATTTAATGTGATCTCGTATCACTTTTATTTTTACTAGCTTTTCATATTACAAATGTATAATAGGAAAGCTTTGTGTTTTTATTATTATTTGTAATCCCAGAGTTCCTTCAAGACGGTACCATTCGGAAAAACGTTCCGATAAAGACGGTGTTCTTGGGAGGCGTGCCACTTGAAGATTCAAGGGACCAAAGGAGTTGGTTTCTGAATATGTAATAGATTATTTGATTTCTATTTTAGGAAGGTCATACTAGGAATTTATTATTTGTTTTGCATTTCTTTTAATATGTTACATGCATTGCCAAATCACCATAACAACACATGCATATCATATCGAGTCATCGACCGTGTCAATTATAATTATCGAGAATTCGAATTTTAGTTCACTTAAAATTGATAGATAATAAATTGACAAGAGCTTTACTTTTAAAATATTGAGACTTAGCCTTACCAAATAGTAGGAGCCTATGAATCTAAATTTCATGAGGAGTACAATACGATTTTTCGGGGTGCTTCTATTGACGTTTGATAAGTGAGGTAATAAGTAGTTATTACACTTCGAAAATTTGGTTAATCTCAACGAAGGTATTTTACGACCGTAGCCGCAAAAGGTTTGGGCTAAAGATGAATTTAATATAAAATCATCGACCGAGAGTTCTAATTGTAGAATCGGTTAAGAGGGTTAAGCTACCAAGTTATATTAGTAAAGTTGTAGAGGGCCCGTTGGCTCACATCCAAGTTAATATGAATTTTGGGTCTCGGAATCATTTATTATAGTTGGGTAGACGTCACTATATAAATGTTAAACTTGTTTAAAATATTTATAAGTTTTAAAGATGATAAATGTTTATAATTCCTTCATTTTCTATTTTGTAGTCAATTTTATTAGTAAACAATGACTACTCCGATATCATCCGCATCAACTTGTGCAAACGCTCCACCACTCCCCAATGCTTCTTGGATCCGATCCTTTATGGATCGATGTAAACTTGAAAAGAATGGTTCAAACTTCGCCGATTGGGATGCGCAACGTCGTTTGGTCGCGGAAGGTGACGACAAGCTTTATTACCTTACCGAAGCCGCTCCCACCGCACCTACTACTAGGTCAACCTCCGCCGCAAAGGAAGCCTATGAGGCCTACCTAAAAGAGTCGGCCGCTATCAAGAACGTCTTGATTTTCTCTATGGAGCCCGATCTCCCAAGAAGTGCTATTAAGATGAGCACGACCTATGAGATCTACACCAAGCTTGTGACCATGTTTTCGCAAGCTCCTAGGATAATCCAATATGAGGCGGCCTCCGCATTTTTCGAAATCAACATCAAAGAGGGCCAAAAGGTAGCCCTCATGTGCTCAAATTGATTGAGCTTTTTTAGACTCTTAAGATCCAAAAGGTTGAGATTCCCGAACAACTCGTTATAGACCGAGTTCTACATTCCTTGAACAAAGTCAAGGCATATGTGCAGTTTAGGGTAAACTACAATATGCAAAACGTGAAGACTTCTCTCCATGAATTACACAATTTACTTGTGAATGCCGAGAGAGATATGGGTCTTAATGTTATTACTACCAAGGATGTGCTTGCAATTAACACCAAGAGCAAAGGGAAATTTAAAAGGAGTGCTAGTAAGAGCAAGAAACCCACTTCCTTCAAAGGAAAAGGAAAAGCAATTGAGAAAAGCTCTTCTAAAAGGGTGCTACTTCCGAAGACAAATGTCATTATTGTAATGGCATAGGACATTGGAAGAGGAATTGCCCAAAGTATCTTGGAGATATCAAAGCTGGAAAGATTGTTCCAGTAGGTAATAAATAAAATTCTTCCCATCATTTATGTTTTGAATTTCAATCTCAACTTTGGTATTTGGATACAAGTTGTGATTCTTACCCTTTTTAATTTGTTTTTAAGGGCACCCGAGCAAAGACAAGGGCAAAGACAAGCAAGCCTAAGGAGGCTCTTAAAGGGAAGCTAGAGTAGCCACCCATAGTAGAAGACCTATGGAAGCTTGACCTTTATAATGATAGTCTTCGTTTCATTGTTGTATTTTGAACTTGTTGTTTTAGAACTCTTTTAATTTCCTAGTTGGACATGGAAATTAGTTTATTTTCTTTTGTTTTCAAGAACAAGAAGTTGTATTTGAATTTTAGTGGCTTGGTTTGCAACCCAAGTCACTCGGTTTATGGAAATTTTTGTTCTAAAACTTGTCATTATACACCTTTCGTTCTAAAACTTAATCTAATCATAAAAGAATTACAACGATGGGATCATTGTAATTAGTTCAGAAGCCATGAATTTAATTCTCACTTATGCTTTTGTGACCTAGTGTCACATCTTATTTTATATAAGAAAGAATGATTATAAAGTCAAAAAGAGTTACTTGAACTCTAAAAGGGGAAAGTTTATAAACCAATTGGCTACACCACTTATAAGACTCCATATGAGCTATGGGAGGGCTTAAGACCTCAAGATTGCATATAACATAGATATAAGTCGGATTGAGTTGTCGAACTCACTTTTGGGGATTTACGATCCAAAATGGACACGTTATTTTAAACGAAAGGTCAACCTTGAGATAGAGTCATAGTCATTCACTGAACCTATATAAGTTGTTGATCACATGAAATTAATTTCTAATGTTTTCGTCATTAGAACGATCATGTATGCCATTATATGCACATGCCATGATGAATCATATGCTTGGAGCATAATAAATCAATAACAAGTTAATTCGAATAATGGTCTTTTGAAAGCCTTAAAGAACATCCTTAAGATTCTTGAGGAGAATTGATGATTCGTTCTTATGTTTGGATGGCATACTAAGTTGTGTGTTGAAGGGTTACACAAACTTTAGTTTCCAAACCTATAAGGATTTATCGAAATCCTAGGCTGATTTTATTGACTTATGAGTAAGAGACAAGAGAAATGTTTTAGTTTCAACCATTGCAAGTTCTACAAACAAAATCTAAGTACATTGTGATAAGATGGTCAACGTAGGTAATGAGAGTAAATCCCTCTACCAAAGACTTTATCACAAGTTATATGATAACAGTGGGAGCATCTTCCAAGTACAAGAGCCCAAGTCTAGTAAGAAGACTAGACATATACTTAGATAAATTCATGTTATTAGAAATAACATTGAATAGAAGGAAATAGCACTTAATAAAGTTAGAATGTATGAATACATGGCATATCCATTTACCAAGCTTTTATTGCAATTCAATTAGTGTAAAATGTACACTATAGATTATAAGATATGAAGTAGTAATAGTGTATTGACTATTCATATATGATAATCGCGTTTATCGTTTGACTTTCTTTAAACTCATCCATTACTTTGTTATATCCAAATGGGTTGTTGAGACAATATTGAACCCCATTGAAGTGAACTTGACTGACATAGTATGTGCCCTGGTTACTTATAGGAGGTGACGTCTCGAAGTGACTAGAGTGTGATGCGATTGATGGAAAGTTCAAGTGCCATAGGGTCGTACGGGATGACTAGTCGATCACATAGACAGACTGTATGGGACACTCTGTCGGGCAGTGACCGCTTATAGAGTTCATGAAATTCATAAAGCCTGGTCGTGGCAAGAGCTACTATAGTATTCTTATGAGTCGATTCTTTTGACTAGAGACTGTTCGCCCAAGTTGGCACAAATTTCTGAATGGCTTTGATTTATTCTCTACGACTGTCGTAACTGAGGTCAAATGAGTGTATTTTGGGTCATGATGAATTGTGGCTATACAAAGGGAATAGTGCGATAGGAATTGTCCACCCCTTGTCAGGGTTGTTTAAAATCTCAGGGCCACTCGAGGAGTAGTGAACTGAAAATGCTTGGCCACGCTCGGAAGGTATCTACGGTAGATAATTTCGGTCAGACAGTTACTCTCCAGATCGAGGAAACCACTCAAGATATGATCAAATGCAAGTACGACCTGCAAGACACCATGCATTGAGTGGGAGATTGTAATAGGATAAGAGAATTGGTGACGCACACTTGTCTTGGACAAGTGGGAGATTGTTGGAGTATATGTGTCCTCAACAATAGTTCGATCACATGTTTAAATCTCAAATTAAGAATACGTAAGTGATGATTCATTTATATAGTCAACTGATCAACATTAATCAGTAATGATTGGCTAACTAGAGTTTGACATTACTTGTAATACCCCGTAATTATAAAGGTTGAAAAGTGAATAATTTATGTAATTCAAATAATTAATTAATTAGTAATAATCGTATTTATAATAATAGTTGTTATGAGACGGTAATTAAGTGAATAAAATAAGAAAGCAAAGACGGAGTTAGGCTTGAGTATTGGACCGTGTCTTTCTGGGTGGTGTGCTCGGGAACTACTCGAATAACATTAGTATAATAATAATAATAATAATAATAATAATAATAATAATAATAATAATAATAATAATAATAATAATAATAATAATAATAATAATAATAATAATAATAATAATAATAATAATAATAATAATAATAATAATAATAATAATAATAATAATAATAATAATAATAACAATAATAATAACAATAATAATAATAATAATAATAATAATAATAATAATAATAATAATAATAATAATAATAATAATAATAATAATAATAATAATAATAATAATAATAATAATAATAATAATAATAATAATAATAATAATAATAATAATAATAATAATAAGGAATTTCATGTAAACTTTTATGAATCTTTTAATGAAAGCTGCGCGCATCCTTCCATAAAAAAAAAAAAAAAAAAAAAATTAATAATAATAATAATAATAATAATAATAATATGGTAATTACATATTTTTCCTAATTGATTTCCATATAACCTTAACCTACCGATATAAATAGATGACAACCTACAATAATAGACCTTATTCATCATAAAAACACTCACACAAGAGAAAAGGTGAAAAGAGAAGGAAGAACTAGCAGCTGTGAGATCGTCACAAGGTAATTTTCCAATCGTCTCATAACATACTCACCTTAAGACTAATATAACTCGTTAAATAGACAAACTTTGACTGACCTGAGACCATGACCATGACCGTGAAACACCATAGGTTGACCAAACCCATCTTTGACCACCGTTGACCGGCGGGAAATGGTTTTTCGAAGGGTGGTTGGGTTGTTACCGTATAACTGAAAACGCAAAATTTAACCCGTAACTTTGACCATCGTGACCTGGGTTGGGTTTGGTTGGTCGTGGGGGGAGGATTCGACCCCCGTGGTGGTGTCTTGGTGGTCGGGGGTGGTGGTATGCGGCGATGGTGGTCGGAAAAACGCGAAAACAGGGTAAGGACTGCTTGTGTTGTTGCTGCCGGTGTTGGCTTGTGGATGGGGTGTTGTTGATGGGTCGAGAGGAGGAGGGACCACCCGTGGAACCGTCATTGGTAAGTGGTGATGATGGTGGTGGCCAGAGGTGGTCTGGTGTCGGGTAGATATGGTGTCGGGTTTTCGGTATGGGTCGTGTTTGTGGTAGGTTGCTAGGGCGTGAGTTTGTGGCTGCTAGAGGCGGTTGTAGAGAGTGTTTGGGGCATGGTTGGGTGGCTGGCAGGGGAGGCACCTGGTGTTTAATGGTGGCAGACCCGGTGGTTGTCGGGTTTGGGTTTTGTGGGTTGTTTGTTTGGTGTTCTCACGGGTGGTATTAGATGGGGTGTTATTGTGGTGGTTACACTCGTCTTAAAACGAGTTTTACAGGTGGCTTGGCAGGTTTTAAGGCTGACCAATTGTGTTGGTGTGTGCTAGGTAGTGGCGGTGCCTCGGTGGATTGCTCGGTTGGTGGTTGGTGTGGCGTTTGGGCTTAGTATACACGGTTTGTGGGGATGCGTTGTTTACATGATTGGCGTGGGTATATTATGGAGTTTGTCATGGCACGTGAAATTCTAAACATTATTTTAATGGTTGTTTGTTGATGATTATTAGACGGTTTGACCACGGACCCAGTTGGTTTGATTTGAGTCGAGTTTATACTTATTATTAAGTTACATAATAATATAATTAATATAACTAGTTTTAAAATTAGTTTAATTTATTTATAATAAGTGAATCGAGTAATTAGTAATTAAATTATAAATATTATTATTAGGTGACGGATTTGTTAAGGAGCATTGCTTATTGGATTCGCTTTGCTAATTACTTGGATTTGCTTTGCATTAATTGGAATCGCTTATATATCAGGTAGGGATAAATCCTACTCAACTCTTACTAGATAATATTTGGTTTATTGGATGACTTATATTAAAATGAATTGATCATATGAGAATTGTGTTGGTTGATATCATTGAAGTTGTTGGAAGGGAGAATTATATTTTATATGTTGGTTATACTGTGGTGGAGTATTGTTGTAGTATTAACAGATTTATTCTGGCAGACATTACTTATACTAATGTGGAGTGGTTGAACAGATTTATTCTGGCAGACGATATTTATCGTGTTTACTCGAGGCAGGCCCCAGATTGGTCTACAGGCCATCTGGTGGATATTTACTCAACTATATGTTGAGGCAGACATTACCTTTTGGTAATATAGTGTGTGTTTACTCACCTTCGGGTTGAGGCTGCCCCGGCCAGGGATTGGCGGGATGATTAGTGTAACGAGTAGAGCTTGGCTGAAGTGGGCTAAGTAAAAGGGATGAGCACGTTGTCATGGGGTTGTGCAATGTAAAAATAAATTGGATTGTTATCGTATGTTTTTGTTGTTAGTATTTATTCCTACTCAACCTCGCGGTTGACTGTGTATTCGTGAACACCTGCGGTGAACCGTTTTATGGGGAGCAGATTTGACAGGTACTAAAGATTAGCTGACTTGGGAGCATTTGGGACGTGAGCTTGACTTGGACCATAGTTGCTGTCTAGATCACTTGGATTACTTAATCACTTTATTTATTTCCGCTGCGAATTGTAAATGTTTTTATATTAAGTTTTAGTTAGTTAAGTTGTAATAAACATGTAATCATTAAGTTTTTAATGTAAAGTACTTTGGTAAGTTGGACTTTGTTATTCACTACCTCGGGAAACCGAGATGGTAATAATTCTATTTACTTGGGAATGTCTAGCTAAAGGCTCCTGAGTAAATGGGGGTGTTACATTACTGTCGTTTGACGGTGGTGATCAGTTGATCCTTAAGGTCACACCTATAGGACAATTCCCTTAATAGACAAGTTGATTAATTGTATGACGATACAAGTTCATTAATTCCTTAAAATTGAACAATTCGTTTGTAAGAGAGAATATTTATATCTTATTGTAATTTGATTAAATAAGATTTATTTTAGTAATTAAAATATTTTATTATTAAAATTGATTATTGTTTATGAAACAATTGAGATAAGAAAGAATAGTTAATTATAATTACAATATGTTGTGAATTATAATTATATGACCCATTTTATTTATGTGATCAAGAATTACTAGACAATTTGTTATATGAAATTTAATTAATGTATATAATTATATTTATTTGATAAATATGCATTAAATTAATTAATAACATGTTACATACTACATGTGACATATTGTGTGATAATTGACAAATTGACAAAATAAAATGGAAGTCCATTTTAAGGAAGGGCACCGGTTTTTGGTAGTGGGAAATGGGTTTGTTTGTATTTGTTTATATTTTATGGCAAATATGATGAGTACCCTATAACCTAGTCTTACACCTACAATCCTTGTGAAGAACAAAAGGAAAAAGGGAAGGACCATGCATTGGTCTTCCTCTTCCCCACAACCGGCTCCCCTTAAACAAATAGAGAGTTTGTTCTATATTTTCATATGATACAATTTTACATATCATTATTATTCATCCTCTCAAAATATAACTCTCTAAATGGTTTTAGAAACCTCAAAAATCTTTCATTCAAGATTCTAATTTCAATATAAGATTACTAGTGTAGTAATAAAGAATATTATTAGAATTATTTTAAGGATACTAGTATATTAATCTAGTTAGTTAATATATTAGTTTAAGGGATTTGTTTTGGGTGCAATCAAGAGGAGGATCTCAATACTTGGGATTAAGGAGGATCATCCATTACATTTAAGCTCAAGAACAAATAAGGAAGGTGTCCTTATTTGTGCCCTTATTTCGAGTCATATAACAATGTAAGGAACATTGTTTTTCTTATTTTATCTCTTATTTAGTTATGCATGCACTAGATCTATTAAACTCATATTAATATTTTAATTAGTTCACTATTAGAAGAGTCTAATAATAGGTATATGAACCTATCATGGGGAAGATATTTGACCATTGGAAAATGTGCCAAAGGAAGAACCCCTCGATCGAACACTTTTTGTGTTTGATCGAGCACATTGCTCAGGTAAAGCACTCGATCGAGTGATTCACTGTACTCGATCAAAAGGTCAAAATTGAGGGGTTCTCGATCGAGTTGTCTTGTACTCAATCGAGCAAAATGCAGAGGAAAACCCTCGATCGAACAACTTCACAGCGTTCGATCGAGTAGAATGCAGAGTAGGGGAAGAGTATTCGATCGAGCCCTTTCAAAGTCTTCGATCGAGCAAAATGACAAGGAAAGCTTTCGATCGAGTGGTTTCAAATCACTCGATCGAGGAGTGTTGGCTGATAATAGCACGAGGGAGTCTTCTTCCCTTTATTCTATTTTCATTTGCCTATTGCAATTTTCCCCCATTTTCGCGATAAACCCCAATATACAACCTCAAATTGCTATTTTTCTGCCCCTAATTTACCAATTAAACTACCCAAATATTGTTTATTAATCGATTAGACCATTTCCCCTTTGTTTGCTTCACAAAATCTCGTCCCAAAGTTGAGATTTCTGTACCTAGGGTTTCGAAAAATCGCCCTATTTCGGATTTTTTTCGTACTTTGTCGGTTTTAATCGCATATATTGTTCGGTAATCAAGACAAATAGGTTCTCTCCCCTTTCTTTGATATTTAATTGTGTTTTTGTGCTTTAGTTTTGAATTAGGGTTTCGAAATGACAAAATTGGGGACAATCCGATTATGTTTACTCGGATTTTGATTTAGGAACTTGCTTTGTTCTAATAGGATGGATAGTCATATGTCGGGTTCTGCTTCTTCTTTTGCTTCTATTCCATCCGTTACTGAGACGGTGGTCCCTGCTGGCACCACCGTCACCACTGCCATCATCGCAGCAACTGCTGCTGCTACTGTTACCACTACTACCACTGCTGCTACGGTCCCTACCTCAGTGTCGACCCCTGCTGTGTCGACACCAGCTTTCACCGTCACGTCTTCTGGCCTTGTAACTAGACCGGTCACTACAGCTGCTCCGGGCCTCGCTACTGCTGCTCTCGCGGCTGCTTCTGCTTCGGGTTGACGGGGGGGAAAGGGCACGGGTTTTAGAGCTACCAACATACGTACCGCTACTAGGTACGCTGCTGACACTTCTCTGGATTTTCTGCCCGAGTTTCCACAGGTATGCTTCATAAACCCGCTCCATCGCACTCGCTTTATTCATTTGATGGACTGTGACGTTACGTCGACTACGTTCTTATGTCGACCATCATTTGAAAAGTTGGGGATTTTTGAGCCCGTAGCTGAGTTACTAAATGGGACTGGGATGTCGGGTTTGACCACAATGAGAGAGCTCACCTATCAACAAGTGACCTTAGAATTTTTTAGCTCTTTCACCTTTTCACCCGCTGCTTATGCGACTGACCCAGAGAGTATGTGTATTTCTTTTCGACTGTTTAACTCGACCTTCACCTGGACCTTAGCTGAGTTTGGGACGGGGTTGGGTTTGACTAGTGACGGTATTCGGGAGTCTCCTAGGAAGCTCCTGGCTCTACTTTGGGCCACACTTGCACAGACTCCCTACAGTCTGAGACGTGTTGCTCACGTCCACCTTCCCTCAGCCCGTTACTTCCTCCGTCTCCTAGGAGAGACGATTTTTGGTCGCCACGAGCCCAACAATGTTAACAATGTCGAGTTGTCTATTTTAGCGGGTTACCTGAACATTGACTGCGGTGACCCCTTTGTTTTTAACATTTCCTATTTGACGGCTCAACATTTTAACACTGTCGGGCAGAAGGTGAAGGGCACGATTTTTTGTGGCGGGTTGGCGACCCACATCGCCCGTAACCTTTTCCCCGACTTTCCCCGCGGCCTCAGACATCTAGACAGGGACAATGCCATTGATATTCAAGCCATGTTGGCTATGTTTTGGTTAGCACAAGACCAACGGACGTGGAATACTTGTGGTTCCATGTCTGTGACCTTACCTTCACCTGACCTACCCCATCTTTTACCCTTGACTACTGTGTCAGGTAGGTTACCTCAACCTCCATCTTCTTACCTCCTTACACTTTATCCTCCCACTTCTAAGAAGCAGAAGAGACCTGATACTGCTGTACCAGGGAGACCGATGAGGGGTCCAAACAGACACAGGCTAGGTAGACACCCACGTCCACGCCCACGCCTATCCCGACCCCTACACCTACACCCTCTGTCCCTCAGACGGCTTTGCCGGCTATTTTTGTTGCTCCTCCTGCTTTTGAGGCGCCTGAGGTCATGGACTAAGCGCGTCGTGACGCTCTTCTTTTAGAGATGTGCAGTAGAGTGGCTCGTATAAAGCGGGATCGGCACTTGCCTTGTTCCCTCTATATGAGTACTACATGATGAGAGGGTGTCCTGTTCCTGACGGCTGGCCACACCCTTCTTTCTACCGGTACCCGGCGGAGGGGTACCCACAGCCAGAGAGCGAGGAGGACACAGCTGAGAGGGAGGAGAGACACAGAGTTGACCTAACTGCAGGAGGTCATCAGAGGAGGAGAGAAGAGGAGGAGACTAACCCCACCTACGAGGTGGTTGACGAGGAGGAGGAGACTGACGAGTAGCTACTGGTCTACTCACTTCCCCAGTTTTCTAACTGGTTTGGGGAAGTTCATATATATTGTGAGTATTTTCTGCTTTTATTTACTTTTCATCTCCATTTTCTTTATTTCATTTGTTTGTATATTGGTTGTAATTTTCCCGTTCCCCATTTATTCTGCTGGTGTATGCTGGAGGACAACGAGGGCGTTGTCCGTTTTGGTTTGGGGAGAGTAATGCATCCTTTGAGTCTTCATTTGCATTTGTTATTGCATTCACGTTTATTGCATTTCCACTTGCATTGTATTTTAATTTCAAAAAATAATGGAAAATCAAAAAAAATCGAAAAATTCAAAATATTTCACGTTTATTTTCGCATTTAGGTCGAGTCGAAACGGTAGATTTCAGTGATGATATTGCACTATAATTTGTCATTTCACTTAAGCCTTGCAACAGACTGTCATCTTATTAGGTTTGTCATTTGCATAATCTACGAGTTAATGTTGAAAATACAGCTGATCAAATAGACTTGACCTGACGATTTTCGCAAATTACTTATAATTTCTAAGATATTAGAGCCTTATATGGTGTCATTTGTGACCAGTTCATGTAGGATTGTGAGCAGTATACTCCTTGCATAGCATATTTCATTTATTTGCACGTGTATGAAATTCAATTACTTTTTGCCTGCATACATTCGGGTTTGTGGTTGGTGTCACATGCAGGGAAGTGCTTAAATTTCCCCTTTCTTTCATTTTTTACCCAATTAACTCCACTATTAGCCAAATTAGCCTTTTTGACCCTTAACTACATCCAAATTTAGCCTACCTGTTAAGCTAGTTTAGTGTGTTTATGCGGTATTCTGTCTATTGATCCGAGTTTGGCTCGTTTCGTTTTGTTTTGGAGTTGGTAACTTATGAAAGAAGGGATGAGGATGTATTGAAAAAAAAGAAGTTGAATTGAAAAAAAAAAAAGAAAGAAAAAAACGTGATGAAAAAAGAAAAAAAAAAAGAAATAGGAAAGAAAAAAACCCGTGGAAAAGAAAAAAAGAATTTATATTGATGAGACGGTTTTGCTCCTATGCTTTATCACTATTTTATGAGGAGTTGTTGTTTGGTTAGTGAGTTTTTGTGCCAAAGTGAAAGGTATTGTGCTTAAATTTTGAGATGGTTAAGAATCGGATGTTGTTTAGTATGGTTTCATTAGGTAGCTGGCTTGACTATTACCTCACAATCCCATAAACGTTTTGCCTTTTCTTTCCCATCGCCTCACTTTACCATAACATTTGTAAGCCCTCGGCTGTGACATACCTTGTTTGGTTGGAATATATGTGTACGGTAGCTAGAATTGTTTATCATATTAGCTGCATGCATGTCTATTTGGGTCGTAGTTTAGGTGAGCGACTATTTTTCTTCTTTTCTTACACTCATATACTTACCCTTTGCTTCATGAGCGAAGAGTGACCCGTGAGAATCCATTATTAAAGGTCTTGCAAGGTCGATAGTTCAGCTTATTTATAAACATAATACAACTCGTTTGCACTTGACTTTTGTGGCTATAAGTGTCAGTTTTGTTTGCATTAAATTGGTTTAAGTGGATAGCTTGTAGCTAGCTCTAATTTTTTTATCCGTTCCATTAGTTTGCATTTAGCTTACTCGGGGACAAGTAAAGGTTCGGTTTGGGGAGATTTGATACGTGCATTTTAAATAGTCCTTTGTAGCCTTTATTGCACGTATTTTCGGTTAATTCTCGTAGTTTTATATTGCAAAATGCCCCAAATTGGCTACTTTGGTTTGGTTTGCCTTATTTGTAGGAACGGACCCGAAAGTAGCGGAATCGTACCTTTTTCAGTCCCCTTAGCATGCATTTATGGAGATGGAAGATTTGGAGCAGATTTGCTATGCCTCGGGAAGCGTGAAGTGGTCTCGGAAGCTAACCAATGAAGAAACGATCTGATTCGGTGATATGCATCTCGATCGAAGACTTTTGTTAGTCTTTCTGTTCGATCGAGTAAAGATGGTGGTCAACAGTATTCGATCGAGTCCCTGCTGTACTCGATCGAAGGGTGGCTTATTAGGTTCCTCGATCGAGTGGTCGTTTTACTTGATCGAGAGGTTTTGCTGGGAAGTTGCTCGATCGAGAAGTTCTATATTACTCGATCGAGAGATCTTGTCTTTAGTCGTAGGATTTATTTATCTTAAGTTAATATTAGGATAATAAAAAATCTTCTCTATATAAAGAGAAGACGTCATTAGGTCTAAACACACTTCTTAATCTGATACTTTCTCATAATTATTCAGTAGACAATTTCTCTCCTTTGCTACGTTGCTTTTGTTCTTGTGTCGGATTCTAAACCTTGTAATCTCTCTCTACTCTTTATACTTAATTTAATTCATCTTTCGCATTCTTAAGTACTAGTCTCCTAATCACTGTTTTTAATTGTTGTTATTGATTTATGCAATTTTATTCCTTTAATCTCCATATCATGTCTTTGATTAGTTCTTCTATTATTGTTGTTCGTTTCATCATAAACATGAGTAGCTAATTCCCTTTATGTTAGGATTAGGGGAGCCATGGTAGTTAAACATTGAGGTTGTAATTAGGTTAGATGGTTGATTGTGAGAACTATTTTATAACAATTTAATTGTAATCGTTTAGTTGAGTGCACGCTTCTAAACTAGTTAATCTGGTTAATTCAGACCTAGATCGAGAGATTGGAATGAACAAACCTGTTATGAACAGTAGACTACACTAATGAGGCGAGAGCTAAGTTAGTAGTTTACTAGGGCAGAAAGTGGATCGAGAGGACCTTTCCTTTACCCTTCTTACATTAGACCGACTGATCTATTTATGACTGAATTGGCTAATTACCATGGTGAACCGACATCCTAGCATTCTTCTCTTTATTTGATCACATCTTATTTCTCTTTACTGTCTTTATTGCTCTTTTTCTCTCTTCCTTAATCTCCTTTAGTTGATTAGAAAAAAAATCAAAACACCCATTTGTTACCGTGATGGACTAAGATAGCAAGTAGATATAATAGCCTCCTTGTGGAGTACGATACCCGACTTACAGCTACTATATTAGTTGAGCCGGTTGGTTTATTTTTGATAGAGTTGCGACAGCCGTGTCAGTTTTCGCTGCATATGCTTAATTTGGTTATACAGTTGACCGACCCCGTTTTATGTTTTCAAAACTGTGGTGATCCATTAGGGGATGGTGAGCAGTTGACTTAGTAGGTGATAGATGTTGAGATAACTCTCGGGATATGAATTGGCAGAGTCATTACTTGTTGCATCGTTTAGCTCTAGCTGAGTTTAGTTTCATGACTTTTGCTTCTGGTTGTCTCGTTTTGGAGTTTCATGACCTTTTTATTTCAGTTGTTTTAATAAAAGTTATTTCATTATGGTTTCTATGATGCGTACTACCTCGGGTAACCGAGATGGTAGCGCACCCTTATATGCTAAGATGGTCCTTGGTAAGGCACTTTGGTATATGAGAGGTGTTACAACAGTCTCCCAACCGCCTTACGTCTCCTCAACAACAAGTATCACCACCACAATTCTGCCATAACCACATATATCACAATATGCATCAAAATGAATATAAAGTGTGACTCTTTCACATTAACATGATTCACCAACATGACCCGAATACATGTACTCATAACCACACTGACTCTTCAAGTCGCCTTACCTCATTATCATGCCAAGATGCAACCTCCACATATTATGAGTCTAATAACGAATGCCAACTATCATGTTATCGTGCAACTACAATGTTCATATGAGACTAACACTACTACTCAATTCTATGTCACAATGAACACCCAACAACATTATAAAGCCAACACTCATAATCCACAAAATCATGTTATAATGCAACAACGATACAATAATGACACATTAACCATTTACACTTATTGAAACCGAGTAGGATTAACCTACCTTTTAGCATACTCCAAAAGCTACTCGAAACCACCAAGGATTCGTCTCATAAGACCGTCTTATCCTACATAAATTACATAATAACTATCACAATAGATCCTACACCCTTATGTAACACTAAAACCCCTTATTATTACCCTTTAATTACTCATAATACTAATTAAAACACTAATTAACATTACCCATGAAAACCCCCAAATTCTAGGGTTTGGGTCAACATAAAAATGAAAGGAAAAAGGATGAGTTTCAACTTACTAGTGGAACTTTGTGAATAATCCTTCCAAATCTAGGTTTGGTCTTCTAGTTAGTGTTCATGGGAAGTTTCTAGAGAGTTGTGGGTGTTTGAGAGAGTAAGGAAGTTAGGGTAAGGAAATCTGAAAAAGAGTGGTTTAAAAGAGATAAGGTCCACCACAAACTTACACGCATAAACGTGGACAACGACAGGGCACTCGGTCGAGTGCTTGGTTCACTCGGTCGAGTGACCCAAACATCAGAAGCTTTCACGATTAAGTAGGTGTTACTCGGTCCCTCACTCGGTCGAGTGAGTTCCACTCGGTCGAGTACTCCGTCTACTCGGCCGAGTGCGAGGCTTAGAAACTACGGGGTATTACAGTCTTCCCCTCTTAAAATGAACTTCGTCCCCGAAGTTCGCCTCACTCTCTCTTCTTTCCAGCTACTCCATGAAGTCTCATCACTGATTCTCAAGTTCTATTTCGATGTTCTTAACGTCATCATCACTCCCATTATGCTAATGTGATTCTCATCTCTCTCGCCAATTAGCTCAGACAAGCTGACACGTTTTCCTTTATCGTATACCGTCTCTTTACTCATGCGCTACTCATATGCATACTGCGCTCGTTTTCCTTCTTTAGATTCCCCAATTGTTACACCATCGAACTAAATGCTGATGGAAATGCGTTTAGTTTTACTCTTTACTATTCTCAATGTTAATCTTATTTTTCATATATAAGATTTACCTAGAAACTATTTTGAAATTGAACAATATAATGTTACAGTTAAATCTTTTCAATTTAGTAATCTTTTGAACAACAAACATTCTCTCAACTTGGTAACAAAATCAACAAAATACTGTAGTACTCACTCCAATCTTCCTGTTTCATTTATATTGTTTCAATATTCGCTTGATCTAAATTTTTTCCAAATGTTTATCCAAAAACTACAATGAAATAACATAAACTATGTAAAAACAACAGGGAAGCCCCAAGCCCAGGCCACGGGACATCTTGGACCCAACTTGAGTTGATTAGGCCGACACAAGTTAACAAACCTTTCCCCTCGGTAACTCGCCTTGGAGAATGATGGCAAAATCAAAATCATCAATATATATAACTAAAAGAGGCTTTTTTTTCGAGACACTTACTTATAATTTTCCTATTAAAATTAGGAGATAATTAATTATTTACAATTTTTCTATTAGAATTAGGAAATAATTAATTATTTACAATTTTCCTATTAGAATTAGGAAATTATTTTTAAACTAGTTTTAAACCCGTGCATAATTGCACGGAATTGGATATCCAATAATTTGACGAAATGCATAAATTGGGCATAATTATAATTTAAAATAAGAATCACTATATCTAAGATACCAATTAAAAAATGGACATATTAAATGAATATAGATATACAACAATAATTCTCCAGTTTTGAAACCAATTAGGGAGTACAACTAATAATAATCATCCATATTTCCAATAATATATAATTTCAAAAACATAGATAACAAATATAACAATCAAAGTTATTATGAACTATATGTTTCTTGGAAGTTATCGAAAAAAAATTACTTAAGAAATCAATATTCTAGGTTACAAATACAACAACATAATCGTTTGCTTTGAATATAGAAGGGAATAAAAATAGGCAGATTATATTTTCTAACACTTAAAAATAAGGCGCATAAATTAAGAATAGTTCAAGAAATATAACTACCAATCTTCATAAACTCGTCTTAGTATTTGACCCAATAAGAGGTGATGGATCCAAAATCTATATAAAACCATACTAAAACTAAACTCGATACTCTCTCCGTTTACACCACACCCCGAAGTCCCGAACCCGCCTCCGTAAACCTAAATGATCTACCTCCTACTCTCTAAAACTGTACAAACTAAAAACATAACTCACTGGTCTCATTCTTTTAAACCCTACTAATTTCTAAGAATTCCCTCTACTTTTTCTTCATTTTAAACTTTTCTCTTATATCAGTCTCCCCCTCTCCTTATACACTATAAATTATTCAATTAATCAATTCCACAAAACTAAATTCGAAAACACGCTCTTGTTCTCTATTTTGAAAAAATGGAAGGTGGCTACATTTGATGATTTTTCTAAAGAATGTATTGCTTTTTTTTCTATGGAATCTATACCGTCTCTTATTTCATTTAATTTTCAAAGAAAAAAACAGATCTGATGATTATTTTTGTTGATTTTTCGAACGACTATATCGTTTAAATTCACCAAATTAAAAAATATTTTTGATTATTAAATTATTTTGTTTTTCGATTTGTTTAAATTTATATGGCTACTATTTTAAGTTTACTAATTTCCTTTTAAATTTGGTTATATATGATTTTTTTTCCTTTTAAATTTTTGCCGAAATTATTATGTCTAAACAATTTGTTTTTTTTGGTGATCTTCATATTATAAGATAAGACTTTAATTAATTAATCGAGGAATTAAATTAAATCAAAGATCATGGAATCATTTATGTAAGCATAGTAGAATGTAACATATTTAATTAATGAAAGTAGGAGACATATTAATCACTTAATAAAAGCATGAGAGAGTGTAATTAATTACTTACCAAGTAAGTGGGGAAGTGGGGGACCCCACCTAAATTAAAGTTTTTTCAATTTCTAAAAATCCAAGGACCAATAAGAAGGCTTGAAATGCTTCAGCTTTTATAGATAGGAGATATTTTTACACCTATTTTTTACATTATTAACTTTTTCCAACTTTTTTAATTACAATTAGAAGATTGTTCTCTCATATGAAAATTTAATACTCGTATAATTTAGAAAAAAACCTTAGATATATTCGTACTCTCTAATTTTATTCGGAATAACAAATATGATAACTCACAACATAAAATATTTGTAACTGACTAATAATACAAAAAATGGAGGTATTAAGAGGCCTAGAGGCCCTAGGCCGAACTAAGTTATGACAAACGTGCATGCACAATACGGTGTACAAGGAATTTATTTATGTAATGAGCAAAATGAACGCTGAATATACTCCTACACCTGTTGTTATTGCTAATGTCATGCTTAATTATGAATAATACAAAGTTTTTTTTGTTAATGATATATATATTTCTCCCACCAATTTTAAAATTCTCACCCTTCAAAACATTTTGACATTTATTGTTACTTTATTATATTGTTTACATTTATATTACATTATAAGAGATATATAAAAATCTATTGATTCACAAACTTTCATTTTTTTTAATTCATAGAAACTTCTATTTCTTCACATATTTTTATATTGGCAAACAAACAACCCCTACCTTACTGTACAACCAACTAAAAATGCATATATTCGTTTTATATAAGACCGCATTAGATTTGTCTCACGTAACCCTCAAAACTAATTTGCCACTATTTCCAATATTAATATTATGATCGAGTATATTTTTGTGGAATGATACTCCTTTCATCTCATTATTTATATATTTTTATTAAACTTATGATATTAATGACTTAGAGGATACTACACATGACTATTATTACAACTTTATAGTCTCGCGCATAAAAAGTCTATAAATATTATGAAATATTTAATTAATGCTTTCTCGAAACACAACTTTGTAATCACCGCCATTAACGTCAAGTTATTGCTTATATTCGAACCTTAGTGCATATAACCAAATATTTAAAGGAACGAATATGCGATGTATGGATTTATTTCTTCCCTAGCTAATACTCCCTCTAACCTAATCCTATGTACCCATTTATTTTTGGGTAGTCTCGAAGCGACATTTTGACCATATTTTTTCTCTTTTATACATAGAGTTGTTTTTATCAAATATATAACTTTATGAAAGATATTTTATAGAAAAACTAAATATTTTAGTTTTCTCTTTCAAAAATGTATATTTTTTAAATGAATTAACAGTCAAATTTTGACCTCCAAAAAGAAATGAGTACATTGGATTAGATTGGAGGGAATAATTGATTAGTGTACAAGTGGGATATAGGTTTATAAATTTGAGTATAAAAAAAATTTCATGAGGGGTTGTTTAGTTCAAAATGTCGGAATGGAATAGGATGGAGTGTGATACCATGGAAGTATCGATTCTAAATCCCTTACCTTAGCTTCTTATGGCTGTTTGGTTCTTTTTAAGGGGTGTTTGGTTGGATCTTCTGAAATGGAATGAAATGGAGTTGCTTCATTTTAGTGTTTGGTTGGTGTATTATGAAATGGGGTTAGATGCCCATGGATTTCTAACTTCATTTCAACCCCTCCCTTGATATCAAACTATATTCCCTTCCTTTACAAGTTTAGAATGAACCAAATAATTTTAGAAAGCAATAGATTCTGGATCTCATACCTCTATCATTCTATGTTATCATACTCCATTCATTCCATTACATTCCTTCACCTTGAACCAAACAACCCATAAGATTATATACTAAATGAATGGAGCTTAAGACCTTGGTGAAGATCAGGTGTGTATGAGATTTTAACGGATTGGAATGGAGTTAGATTCTAATTAATTCTAACTCCATTCCAAGATAACCAAACTAAACTTTGGAATGGACCAAATCCATTCTAACTCATTCTAATCCATTCCAATAACTCCAACTAAACTTTGGAATGGACCAAATCCATTCTAACTCATTCTAATCCATTCCAATAACTCCAACCAAACACCCCCTGAATGTATTAAAAAAAAAAGTAGTATTAATCATAGTTATATTATATAAAGATAGTTTGTAATCCATATTCCTTTTTTTTGCATGTTAAAACTATTCTTTACGGGTGGCAGGGTGAGGGTTGATTTTATAGTGGATATTTTTATTTTTACAAGGGGTGGAGGCGGGCTTTGGGGGAAGGGAAAGAGTGTAGTCTCGACAGGTACGATTACTTTCGGACGTTTACAAGTGTGATTTAGGAGATAGAAAAAGGTATTTATAAGCGGGGCTAAGTTGGTTCTTCAGTGATAAAGATGATTCTCATGGGTTAGGCTGATTAGTTGGGTGAAAAGGGTTTGGATATGGAAAAAGGTGGGTTTATTAAGGTATTGATGGAAGAAGGTAAATAGATAAATTTTATTTTAAAAGTGTATTATATGAAAATAAGAACTATAGAAGTAATATAAATATAGGCTAAAAACCTTTGAAATATCATGTACATAAACTCAATTTTTTTACTTGGTTATGCACAAACTAAACAATCAAATGTTATACTCTTTCCTCCCATCCAATGCTCCCTTGGGCCCGGGAATAAATTTTAATGTGAAATGACTTTTTTGTGGGGGTATTATTGGAATTAATTAGGAGTTTTTATAAAAAAGATGTCATAATGTGGAGTTTTAATAAGATAGTTACAAAGACATCATTGTATATACCAGAAATAGAAAACGATAGTTAACTATGTCACCTAATTTACCAAGGACGGGGAACTATTGATTGGATTGTACAAATATAGAAAGTGGGAACATTGGAATGGATTGAAGGGAATATATGTCATGTTAACATTATATCACGAACTTTTAATCGAGTTATTTTTTTTTTCATTATGAGAATGATTCTAACTACATGTTGCTCTATTATATCGTCTAGAGTGTACTAATTGGATTCCTCCATTCCTCTACCATTTATCTCTTATCTTATTTACTAACCAAACCAGGAGTTTTGCATGCTTTTGTTTCCCTCTCATTTCCCAACCCAACAAGGTCTTGATGATCAAGACATTTCGTTATTCTCTACTACTTCTCCATATAGACATGGCGTTACTATATCAAACATTAGATGCACCATGAAAGTTTTACAATTAAGATAAGTAGTGCAAGACACTATTTTAGTATCCGTGCAACACACGGGCAAGAAAACTAGTATGGACGATTTAAAGGATAGAAAGACTTATAATACGTATCCTTTTCTTTTCTAGTAAACTACGACCATCGGATTTATCCGTATTTAAATCTGGACTGTTTAAGAAGTAATGAACCTCTATTTTTAGGAGAGGATCCATACTTGTAACAGAACATCTCACCACACTTCTACTCATTTACTACACATTCCTCCAGCGAGTCCTGCACATTCCTCATTTTACCGCCAACATCAGCTTTATATAAGAAATAAGAATCTTTCCTGCAACAAACTAACAAACTCCCCTAACAGGAAACCACTTATTTCTCCACTCTCCACTTCCGCAACAACAATGGCATCCTCCATCTCACCCCTCCTCTCCTTTCTCCCCCCTCTCCTCATCCTCCTTAATACCACCATCATCACCGCAATCCCCGAAACGACAATCGCTTCCGCCGCCGAAATCCTCTCGAACAACAACCACAACTCCATCTCTCTAACCCTCCCCTTAATCTCAACCACCCTCAATCTCCCCTCCCTCCCCTCCGCCACCCTTTTCGCCCCTGCTGATTCCGTCTTCTCCGTATCGTCCCCCGGACAACCTTCCCTCCCTCTCCTCAAATTCCACTTTTGCCCTCGCCTTCTCACTCCCGGCGATCTCCTCTCCCTCCCCTACGGCTCCCAAATCCCCACTCTCCTTTCCAACTCCTCCCTCTCTATCACCTCCACCATCTTCGACAACTTCGTCGCCCTCAACGGTATCAAAATTACCCTCCAACCCCTGTTCTACGACCCCGTCTTCGCCGTTTACGACATCGATAGTTTCTTTAGTCCGACCTACTGGGTTGACGACTCTTTCTCCGAATTCAGCCCCGGTCCGACTTACCCCACCAACGAGTGCCACTTCAGCGCGCCAGCCTCGGGGGTGTACTGGGAGGCTGCGGCAGCATTGCGCTCGCGCGGGTACTCTCGTATGGCGGGGTTTCTTGACGTGCAAGTCAGTCAGTTTGATGGTAATAATGCAATTACGGTGTTTGCTCCGAAAGACGAAGCGATGGAAGGGTATTTGGGTAATTACAGTGATTGGGGTTCGGTGTTCTTGAGGCATGTGATTGGATGTGAGATGAGTTGGGGTGATTTAGCTGCGTTGAATAATAATGAAGTCGTTCTTGGGACTTTCTTGAAAGGATTTGAGATTAAAATTGAGAAAACTTCAGAGGGTTTTTTGGTGTTCAATCAGAATTTCACTGTGAATTTTCCTGATTTTTACCGGGCTGACAGGATCTTGGTTCATGGGCTGAGTGGTGTTTTCACTGTGCCAGAAGTGGATAATAAACCTGCAGGTCAAGAAGTTAGTCAAGGAGGTTCGTACACTATCACACCGAGTGTCGTTTTGAAGACGGTTTCTGATGATGGTGAATTTTGATTCAAGGTTGGACTGGTTGATTGTAGCAGGTTCTTGGTTTCACTGCGAGCTTTTCGGGTTTTGATTATGTAACTGAATTGTGTTTTGAAACAATTTGATTCGTGCTTTTTGATTAATTGGAATTGTGAAGCAATTGGATATGCAGCATAATTTGTCAGCGATTTTAAAGATGTTATAGTGAATCATGATTTCAATGTTAGCAGCAATATGTTGATCTGATATCAGAGGCTTCAGAGCATCAGATCATTCATTCTGTGAGTGTTGACTGACTGATGATAGAATTGTGGACAAAAATTACAATTGTTAGTATGATGTTAATGGCAGTTGATAGACCAACTGTAATTAGAGTTCGTTTATGATTTTGTTCTTTATTTTGATTACCATGTTAAATGCTCAGATTGGTAGCTGCATGAATCTCTGAGTTGAAAATTAAGGTAGTTAGTACTCTCTCGGTCCCGGTCATTTGTTGTCATTTGGTTTTGGCACAAAAACTAAGGGGTCAATTACTAAATGACAAGTGGAACAAATTGAGTGTAAATAATCAAATTGCTCATCAAGTTCATTCTTAAAATAGAAAGGACAACAACTCACTGACATACCCCAATACAGAAAAGGACAACAAATGACTAGGACAGAGAAAGGGCAACAAATGACCGGGACAGAGAGGGGAAATATAAAGATGATGCCAGGAAATGCAATCCCAAATTTCTACCGGGTGTCAAAGTGTCCAGACTCCAGAAGACGGGTGTCAAAGTGTCCAGACTCCAAATCTTCTACATCAGTCAATTAATTCTACTTAGTTTCTTTAAACTTAGTCGCATTACAATAAAGGGAGTAGGGATTCGAATATGTGACATATTATTCATATCGAGTCCGTCTTATTATAGACGGACACTATCCGTCTATAGCTATAGACGGATAGTGTCTCTCTCACAAATTAAAGTGGTTAAGTGGGTAGTGCAAGTGGGAGTATCCATTTCCCACCCACTTGCACTACCCATTTTAATTTATGAAAGGGGTACTATCCATCTATAGCTATAAACGGATAGTATCCGTCTATAATGAAAATTTGTGTTATCCATAATACCTTCGTCTTAAAGACTAAACTAAAACATCTTTGGTATTAATTCTACTTAGTTGAAAATTGAGATGGTCTAATCTAGACTATTCAAATTAATCGGTCGACAATGTTACCCAACATTTAACAACGGTACAGTACAAAATAGCTGCCTCCAAATTACAATTCACATATTTACCATTTGTTTGGGTATATACTCTCTCTTTTGTCCGGATTCGAGTCTTAGTTGGCTAAGCTACAATAACCCTTTATCGGTTAATCTAAAAACTATATATATACTAGTTGTTGCCCCGCGCCCGGTAGGGCGCGGGACCACAATCTGGAAAACTGCCCGGCGACATAGATTGGCGGAGATTGATTTGGGATATCAATCGAGGAGCTTAATGCATATGCCCTCCAGAGTTGTTTAAAAAGGGTGGCTCGGTAGTTATAATCTAACTGCTGTTCGCCTCAGCTTAAATACAAACATATGTAATCCTTTATACAAACGTATGTAATTCTCTATGCAATGTCGGTTTTAGTAGGTACGATGCTTTGGGCACACCCCAGTTTGAAGCATTTCAATATCTAACATGCACTACATCTGTACTGTCATAAGATTAATAGCTTAGTTCATTTTCTTGAAATACTTGGGTAAATAGAGACTATTAGAAGTGACTTAACTGTTCAAACTCACATCCTTGGTAGAAACTCTACAAGGGATTGGAAAGCTTGAAAAGAGCAAATCTCCCATTGGAGTTGGCTATTCATAGAGCCTGTCTAGATACAGTATAGTCATTCCTGTTGGAAAAATAGAAGCAGTAACTAGAGAAGGACCAGAAATACCGAATATGAAAGGTAGTGACGTGGTGCGGAACCACTGCCTTGAAACTATTATTCCGGTACGACCGTGGTGGCGATCAGCAATGACCGGTAGTTCCCCAAGGATTACACTCTGCGCCCTTCGAATCGCCCACTCGGCGACGGACTGGAACCGATCGAACTATACCAGTAAATTTTGAGAAGAGAGAAAGAGAAAGAAAAGAGGAAGTGTGTGTGATTGTGTGTTGAAGAATGAAAACAGGTGCTGTATTTATAGCAAAATACAGATGGTTTTAGGAGCAAAAACGACCTCCTAAAACGCAGCCTTCAACCCTGAATAGTGGGAGTAAGACCCTCTCCCACTAACAAAGCCACACACGCAGGACCAAAAAGGTAAAAGTGGGCCTTTGGCCCGCCCCGCAGGGGCTCTACCCAAACCCAAACCCGAGCTCGAGCCGGGCCGGGCCGGCGCGCGCGCGCGTGTGTGTGTTGGACCCAAACCCACAGGCCCAACAAACACAACAAAACCCACCTTGGTCCATTCTCTTGCCCATACAAAGACAAAGTGATATATAAATCCCATATCTTGGTTGTGTTCCACCGATGTGGGATACACAAACAACCAAAATATGAGATTGCCTTCTATCTTAGGCATCAAGTCCAACAATCCCCCACAGATGGCTAAGAGAAAAAAAAGAAGAAATTTCTGAGTAAAGGAAGGATTGGATACTTAGGTGTCAATATCTTTCGATTTGAATTGACACTTTAGTGAAGTGAGGAAACAACTTACTTACAGTGAGAGAATATCTTGCGATTTGAATTCCTAACTGAGCTTCAGTCGATACCCCCCACAACACATATCATACCTTCGAATTTGATCGTTCCGCGATTTCAGAGTGCAACGCGCTCTTTAGAGCTTATGCGTTACCTTGGTACTAGTAGATGTGTTCACAAGACTTCTCATAGTCTTGGGATCATCACACCTACGTAGGTGGCTCCAGTGCTTCCCATTAGCACTTCTCACACGAGCCATTAAGGACATAAGTCCAACCTGGTGTATAATTCATCAAGTGCGTCTCAAAAGCACCACCATAAAGGCTATGAATCATACTACGCAATAGGAATAGGGACTTTGGGCCTAGTCAAATATCAATCTTGACTCACGGACCTAAGCCCCATTCCCCTCGACGTGTCAACGACTAATCTCTTAGTCAGTCCCTTAGTAAAGGGATAAGCAAGATTACTTTCGGACTTCACATAGTCCACAGTAATCACTCCGTTCTCAAGGAGTTGTTTAACTGCAGCGTGCCTTATTCGCATGTATCTCTTTTTCGCATTATAAACACTATTCTTTGCAACGCCAATAGCAGCTTTCGAGTCACACAACATGGAGACTGGAGTAAGCCGTCCTCCCCATACTGGTATATCACCAATAGGTTTTTCAACCACTCAGCTTCTTGTCCTGCCAACTCAAGAGCTATGAACTCCGACTCCATGGTAGAGCGTGCTATACAAGTCTGTTTAGAAGACTTCCACGATATGGCACCTCCACCCATGGTGAAGATATAACCACTAGTAGAACAAATCTCGTCGTTACCTGCAACCCAATTTGCATCACAGTATCCTTCTAACACACCAGGAAATTTACCATAATGCAAACACAGATCAACTGTTCCTCTTAGGTATTTTAACAAGCGACGAAGAGCATTCCAATGTTCAATGTTAGGGTTATGTGTATAACGACTCAGTCTACTAACTGCATATGCAATATCTGGTCGAGTACAGTTCATAAGAAACATCACACTACCTAGGATTTTAGCATACTCTTCTTGGGAAACTCATTGCGAGTTTTTACACAAATGTATACTAGAATCATAGGGTGTTCTAGCGAGCACAACATCAAAGCGATTAAACTTTTTCAACACTTTTTCAACATAATGAGATTGACTTAGACAGATTCCATTGGGGTTTCGGATGACCTTAACTCCTAGGATAACATCAGCTTCTCCTAAGTCCTTCATCTCAAATTGTGATGACAAAAATTCTTTGGTTCTAATTATCACCTCCAAATTATTACCAAGTATTAACATGTCATCAACATATAGGCATATAATTACACAATCAGATCCCATCAATTTTGAATAAACACATGAATCAGAATTGTTAACCACATAGCCATTACTTATCAAAGTGTTGTTAAATTTCTCATACCACTGTTTAGGTGCTTGTTTCGATCCAGTAAAGTGACTTGTTCAGTTTACACACTTTACTCTCTTGACCCTCAATCACAAAACCTTCAGGTTGAGACATATAGATCTCTTCCCTTAGTTCACCATTCAAAAAAGCAGTTTTAACATCCATCTGATGTATAACAAGGTTATGAATAGCAGCTAAGGCGACAAGAGTCCTAATAGTCGAAATTTTGGTCACAGGAGAGTAAGTATCAAAATAATCAATACCCTTCTTTTGTGTAAAGCCTCTAACTACAAGTCTAGCTTTGAACCTCTCTATTGTACCGTCAGGTCTCATTTTCTTTTTAAAGATCCATTTACTTGTAATGGGTTTACTACCTTTAGGTAAATCAGTCAACTCCCAAGTCTGATTTGACACAATAGAGTCAAGTTCACTTTTAATAGCATCTTTCCCAAAATTAGCATCAATGGATTTCATTGCCTCACTATAGGTTTTTGGGTCATCTTCTATTAAAAAAGCTGAAACAAACTCATCACTAGCACAAACAGTGTATCCAAGTTCAGACAACATAGTTGTATCATAATCATCACCAAAGTTCTTTGGGCATCTAGGTCTTTTACTTCTTCTAGGTTCAACATAGTGAAACAAGCACCTAGAAAACAAAAGTTTTCTGAAAAGGAAAAACATGCTCAAAGAATTCGGCATCTCTAGCCTCAGATATAGAACGGTCACTCAAAGACATAAATCTATAAGCAGAGCTATTTTGAGCATAACCTATAAACACACAATCATAGGTCTTAGGTCCAACGGTAAGTCTCCTAAAATCAGGTAAGCCCACTTTAGCTAAACACCCCCATACCCTAAGGAAGCTCAGGTTAAGAGGATAGTCCTTCCAAATCTCGTAGGGTGTCTTGTCAATTTTCTTATGAGGTACACGGTTAAGAATGTGACAAGCTGAAAGAATTGCTTCCCCCCACATATCGTCAGATAGGCCAGAACTTAAAAGCATAGCATTCATCATTTCTTTTAAGGTTCTATTTTTTCGTTCAGCTACACCATTGGATTGGGGTAAGTAAGGTGGACTAGTCTCATGTATTAAACCGTTTCCAGCACAAAAGTCGGCTAGATAACTGGATTTATACTCACCACCTCTATCAGACCTTACCCTTTTAATTTTTCTGTCAAGTTGGTTCTCAACTTCATTCTTAAAGTTTATAAAAGATTGTTCAGCTTCATCTTTAGTCTTAAGCAAATAGACACGGGTGTATCTAGAACAGTCATCTATAAACGTAACATAATAATTCTTGCCACCTCTACTTGCAACATTTTTGAAGTCAGCTAGGTCGGTGTGAATTAACTCAAGAAGACTCGTGTTCCTAGTAGTCATAGGTTTAATAGGCTTCTTTGTAAACTTAGCCTCAACACAGCTAGCACATTTAGAGAATTCTTGACTCGTCAAACTCGGAATTAAACTCATAGTTCTAAGTTTTTTAATGTAATCCACATTCACATGACCTAACCTACCATGCCAAACATCAATAGGCTCAGCGATATAAGCAGAAGAAGATGCAATATTATTAATAGAAGATTCGGTGTTCAATACAAAAAGACCCCCAGAAAGATAACTCTTGCCCACAAATTCCCCATTACGTGACATTACCACCTTGTCATCCTCAAAAACAAGTTTCAAACCAGCTTTGTTTAACAAGGCACCAGACACAAGGTTTCGACGCAATGAGGGTACAAATAAAACATTACTGAGAGCAAGTGTTTTCCCCGAGGTGAGTTTCAGAAAGATCTTGCCTTTGCTCGTGATCTTTGCGGAGATGAAGAATTACCCATTTAGACGCATTCCCCATCGCAACTTCCTCGAACTCAAGCAAATAAACCCCTATCGGACGAGAGGTGTCTCGAAGCTCCAGTATCCAAGACCCATTCAGCAACATTACCCACCAGATTAGCTTCCACAACCACAGCTGCAATAACATCATCAGTCACAACAACATTGGCCTCAGCAGATTTCTTCTCAGAGCATTGGTAGGCTTTGTGCCCAGGTTTTCCACAGACATAGCAGACAATAGGACCCTTAGCAGCTTTCTGAATCTTAGGAACCGGTTTGGTATGCTTCCCTGGACCATTCTTCTTAGCAGGACCCTGGTTCTTACCCTGACCAACCTTGGCCTTACCCTTACCCTTATATTTCTCAGCATTAGACGGACCACCAGACTCAACCAAATTAGCTTTAACAGCAGCAACAACAGGAACAGTCACAGATTGACTAGCAGGAAGGTCTTTAAGGCGATTAGCCTCCTCGGTCCTCATGTGTCCTATATAAGTTCTTTAAGGGATAGGTCTTTCTTTTTATGCTTAAGTTGGTTTCGGTAATCAGACCAGGAGGGAGGGAATTTTTCTAGCAGAACATTGGCTACAAAGATATCATCAAGTTTCATGCCTTCATTCACAACATCGGCACATAAGTTTTCATAGACATGGACTTGATCCATGATAGGTTTCCCGTCAGCCATTTGAAATCCCAACCATTTTCCCACAACATACTTCTTTTTCCCCGCATCATCAGCCCCATACTTAGTTTCTAAAGACTCCCAAATAAACTTAGAGACTTATTCTGACAAATAAGTCGAACAAGGTGTTTGTCATATTATTAAAAGTATGTGCCACCTAGCGGTTTTGTTGTCTTTCACAAATTTTGCAATATCCTCTTCATTAGACTTAACATCTTTAGCGGCGGGAGGGGTCGTCTCAACATCGTAGGGGTGATAGGTTTAGGCGGGTCATTAAATAAAACATAATCAATTTCTAAGCGCTCAAAATACATCAATAATTTAGGACCAACGCTTATAATTGTGACCATCCAACGACTCTAGTTTCGCCAATTCAGGAACAATTTTCGAGATAACAGACATGGCTACTGCAATAATAATAGTTTTCAAATTGTTGGAAAAATAGAAGCAGTAACTAGAGAAGGACCAGAAATACCGAATATGAAAGGTAGTGACGTGGTGCGGAACCACTGCCTTGAAAACTATTATTCGACGACCGTGGTGGCGATCAAGCAATGACCGGTAGTTCCCCAAGGATTACACTCTGCGCCCTTCGAATCGCCCACCGAAAGGCGCGGACTGGAACCGATCGAACTATACCCAGAAATTTTGAGAAGAGAGAAAGAGAAAGAAAAGAGGAAGTGTGTGTGATTGTGTGTTGAAGAATGAAAACAGGTGCTGTATTTATAGCAAAATACAGACGGTTTTAGGAGCAAAAACGACCTCCTAAAACGCAGCCTTCAACCCTGAATAGTGGGAGTAAGACCCTCTCCCACTAACAGACTGATTGACTGAAATAACACACAAGTCCAGATGAATCTGGACAAAGCCACACACGCAGGACCAAAAAGGTAAAAGTGGGCCTTTGGCCCGCCCCGCATGGGCTCTACCCAAACCCGAGCCCGAGCCCGAGCTCGAGCCGGGCCGGGCCGGCGCGTGTGTGTGTTGGACCCAAACCCACAGGCCCAACAAACACAACAAAACCCACCTTGGTCCATTCTCTTGCCCATACAAAGACAAAGGGATATATAAATCCCATATCTTGGTTGTGTTCCACCGATGTGGGATACACAAACAACCAAAATATGAGATTGCCTTCTATCTTAGGCATCAAGTGCAACAATTCCTATGGTCAATAGTCGTTTCTACGACACGCTTCGTAATGCTTAGTCTCATACACACAAATGATCCACAGTTATTAAAAAGATAGGCTATATACCTATCACATACAGAGCAGTATTTATTAGAACTTGAAAAATAGAAATTAGAACATACAGGGTATATAACTAATGGCTATCTTACACGAAAGAAAGGCCATTTCTAAAACTATTACAAGTAATTTGAACTTATAGACAAAAGTAGTCGAATGCGATAGCACAAACTTCTATCATCATCGCCAGGGGCGGCCCATATACCGTGCAATTCGGTCCTAGGCACCGGGGCCCAAGCGCTTATAGGGCCTCATTTGGAAAAACATTTTGTATACTTATCTTTCAATGAGCAAAATTACCATCAATGTTCTTTGGCCAAGCGGTAGATTTCCTATTTACTGTTTACCTATTACTACCTTTTACTTTACTTTTACACGCAAGTTTTTCTTTAAAAAAAAGTATACTCCCTCCGTCCCGGTCATTTATTTACCTATTTCATTTTTTGGTGTATCATTTAATTGTTTACTTTTTTATTTAGAGAATGCATTTTATACACAGTTTGTTCTTCTATAGTTAATTTGGTCTACCCCTCTTTCTTTGGATTTTGTGCCAAAACCAAAAGTAAACAAATGACCGGGTTGGAGGGAGTATCTTTTAAAATAAAATCCACTCTGTATCATTTTACATTTTTCCTTGTGAGTGACGTTTTAATTTTGTCGAGGTGTTGTATTGAGAAATACGAGATGACCATATTAAGGGCCTCAAAATAGTATTTTGAACTGGGCCCCCAACTTCTAATGGCCGCCCCTGATCATCGCTATCATCATCATCAACATAATAGATAGCCATCATCATTAGCACCTGCAGCAACATGATCGTTGTGTGAGATGTAATCGGCAATCGATATATCTGTTGTTTTCACATAAGTTTCCTGTACATATACAAAGAAACCAAACTTGAAACCTTTACATTAATCAGGGCATGTGATTATTGACCGGTCGATTGATCAAAAAATAAGTCGCCCAAAACAATAGGATAAGAAAGAAAAGAGAGACCCAAACAAAAATTAAATAGTCGTGAATATTGCTGGGATGCGAAAATGGTAGAGGAAAGATGCAACAAATCACAAATAAACAGAATATCATGGGAGAGTATACGAAGCCAAGATCTCTATTTCCTCTCTTTTTGTATCAGAAGATCAAGGGTGGGTATAAAAGTCCAGGGCTCTTTCTTCTCTTTTTTTTTTTTCTGAAACAAACATCCATGTGAAAAAATGCACCAAATATTGTTCATATACTTCACCTTTAACAAATATTGAACAAATAAATGGGTGGGTATTCGACAAACTATAATTATAACAACTCCACTATTTCTAACTTAAAATGCACCAAATAAAGCAGGGGTTTAAATCTCCGTCTATAATCACCCTACAATCCATGATCAAACCTACTCTGACTTTAAATCCGCTGCCAATCAAATGTAAGGCAAAAAACAAAGAAATTATGAATATGAAGATGTTAGAGATGAAGATGGAGCTGAGATGTTTTACATGGCATTGCCATTATTGAGCATAAAAGCTCCGATTCACCATCAATCTTTAACAAGCCTGATGTTGAACTCAACACCTCTCAAATCAAGCACTTCTGGAAAGCGGAGTAAAGCTTCTAACATTTAATGTTGGACAATAAGACTTACGATGGAGTTGATATAAAAGGCACTTAATTTACAAAGTTCTCTCACAAGAATATCCAAACAAGTGTAAGCCAAAATCATGGTGATGGCACTTCCCACCCCTTCCGCAACAAAAATATTGATAATCAGGGTAAAGCAAAATCCAAATATCAGAGTACCCAAAAAAAATAAAACTGAAACCCTTAAACCATAAGCTTGTTTGTTATTTAATTCAAACGTGGCCTTTGTATCACTTGAATGTCCAGGTTCATCCCCCCTTGTTCTTCCTTCACTACTAGAAAAAAAGCCAAGGAGACCATTGGAAATCTACCTAAGAAACCAACATAGAGATGGTCTCAAGGTCAAAGGTCTCTTAGGATAAGAGACCATGCAAACAAAAATGATTTCTTTGAATAAAGTTAGAAATCATCCCCCCTAGATAAATGGTTTCTTTCCTCACTAAAATAGAGACCATTAAAGTAAGAAAAATGGTTTCTTACCTTAGAATTAAAAACCATTCAATAGAGATAAATGGTTTCTTTGTTAAAACCAAGGATTAAAGAAGTATGGTCTCTTTGAATTTTTTATTATTCTTTTCTAGCCAGACCTACTGCGTCTCTATTATTAGATATGAGTGCAGTAATGAGTCGTTGTGCGTATACTCGTGTTTCATGCAACAAAACATACATACCAACCAATTTTTTTTTTTTTGAAAAAAATACCATATATATATATATATATATATATATATATATATATATATATATATATATATAATAGATAATGAAAAGTGGGTTAGTTTTTACAATCACTTAAAAGAAAGTAATATCTTGTCCCATCAATATGAAAAAGATGACAATATTTTCCTAATAAAAAAAAATCTAACTCTTATTGATCAACTGCGGTACCATCTTTCTCCACCTCTACTTCCTTGTGTTTAAGAACAAATGTAATCTTCGTTTCCTTAACCTCGTCAAGCATTTGGTGAGAATAAGTCTTCGATCATCTTAAAAATCCTACAAAACAAAAATAATTATATCATGTTATATCTCACAACCTAAAATGTAACGAGAAATAAGAAATAAGAATTAGTTTCTAGAGAGTTCCTTTTCTTTTTGCAACCGGTACAACATTATTTTACATGATATGAGACGGAAGCAGTAAATAGATGCTCAAGCCACCAGAAACAGATATGGAGGAGAGAAACATATTGAAATGATGCAATCACATAACTTCAGAGATCGGATTTAGGGCACAAGTGAGGTCTCCTTCCTACACTTGTTCTTGAGCTACAAGTTTATGGATAATCTTCCAAAAATCCCAAAGTAGAGATTCTCCTCTTGATTGCACCAAGACTATCCCTTAAATCTAATAATATATTGACTAGATATAATTATTAGAAACCTTAAAATTAATCTAATATTATTTCTTATTACTACTTTAGTAATCTAAATAAATATTTGATTTTTTGAACAATGTAGGTCTAAAACTAATTTTAGAGAAAATAGAATGTGAGAGAAGTTCTTGTAAAATGTAGGAATGAATTGTCTAAGAATAAGAACAATTCTTATTCTTATTATGGGGGTGGAAAAACCGGTGGGAGGGAGTAGGCAAAGGAGTCAATGCATGCCCTTCCACTTTTGCAATTGTTCTTCTCAAAATCAATTAGGGTGTGGTCTAGGTTTAGATGGTAATCATGATGCTTCTTAACAATTAAAAATAATTAACCATCTAACCCTACACACCCATAAAACCGGTGCCCCATGTAAAATGGAATCCATTTTACTTTTGTCAATTGTCATTTTGTCATATAATGTATAACATGTAACATGTTATTAATCATATTAATGCATATTTAACAATTAAATATCATTATATATATTAATTTAATTACATATAACAATTGACTAGTAATTCATAATTACAAGTATATAAAATGGGTCATGTTAATATAATCTACAACATATTGTAATTATAATTAACCAATCATTCTTAATTTAATTGTTTTCATAGACAAAGTTTTAGTAATGTAACATTTTAATTACTAAAATGAATCTCATTTAATCGAATTACAATAAGATATATATTCTTACTCACATATGTAAATTGCTCAATTTTGAGGAATTAATTAATCTGTATCAATATACAATTAATTAATTAATCTATTAAGGGAATCGTCCTTCAGGTGTGACATTAAGGGATCAACTGATCACCACCGTCAAACGACAGTAATGTCAAACTCTAGTCAGCCAATCATTACCGATTAATGTTGATCAGTTGACATATATAAATGAATCATCCCTTTACGTATTTTTATCATGAGTTTCAATAATGTGATCGCACTATTGTTGAGGACACATACTCCAACAATCTCCCACTTGTCCGAGACAAGTATGCGTCACCAATTCTCTTGTCCTATTACAATCTCCCACTCAATGCAAGGTGTCTTGCAGGTCGTACTTGCATGTAATCATATCAAGAGTGGTTCCCTCGATCTGGAGAGTAACTGTCTGACCGGAATTATCTACCATAGATACCTTTCGAGTGTGGCCACGCATTTTCTGTTCACTACTCCTCGAGTGGCCCTGGAATTTTTAAATAACCCTGACAAGGGGGTGGATAATTCTTATCGCACTATTTCCTTCGTACAGCCACAGTTCATTATGGTCCAAAAGATACCCATTTGACTTCATTTACGATAGTCGAAGAGCATAAATCAAGGCCAATCAGAAACTGTGCCGACTCGGGCGAACAGTCTCTAGTCAAAGAATTGACTCAAAAGAATACTATAGTAGCTCTCGCCACGACCATGCTATATGAATTACCAGAACTCTATAAGCGGTCACTGCCCGACAGAGTGTCCCTTACAGTCTGCTTATGTGATCGACTAGTCATCTCTTATGACCTTATGGCACTTGAACTTGCCGTGAATCGACTCACACTCTAGTCACTTAAAGACGTCACCTCATATAAATAACTAGGGGCAATTACTATGTTAATCCAGTTCACTTTAATATGGTTCAATATCTTCTCAACAACCTATTTGGACATAACAAAGTAATAGATGAGTTTAAGAAACTCAAACGATAAATGCGATTATCACACATTAATAGTCAATACCATATTACTACTTCATATCTTATAATCTAAAGTACACATTTTACACTTGTCAAAGTGCAATAAAAGCTTGGTTAGTGGACATACCATGTATCCATACAGTCCAACTTTATGAATTGCTTTTTCCTTCTATTCAATGTCATTTCTAATGTCATGAACTTTTCTAAGTACATGTCTAGACTTCTTCTTAGCCTATGACTCTTTAACTTGAAAGATGCTCCCATTGTCATCATATAACTTGTGATAAAATACTTTGGCGGAAGGATCTACCCATAGTCCCTTTATAAACCACCTTATCACAACATACTCAGACTCCATTCATTTGTAGAACTTGCAATGGTTGATACTAAAAAATTTTTCTAGTCACTTACTCCTAAGTCAATAAAATTAGCCTAGGATTTCGATAAATCCTTATAGGTTTGGAAAGTAGAGTTTGTGTAACTCTTCAACACACAACTTAGTATGTCATCCATACATAAGAACGGATCCTCAGTTCTTCTCAGGAATCATAATGGATGTTCTTGAAGGCTTTCAAATGACTTTCATATGAAATAACTTGTCATTGACTTATTATGCTCCAAGCATATGATTCATCAGGGCATGTGCATATATTGGCATACATGATCGTTCTAATGGCGAAAATATTAGCAATCGATTTCATGTGATCAACAACTCATTGGGTTCAGTGAATGACTATGACTGTATCATAGTAATTCCACTATCATCAATATGAATAACCTCCTCAACCTATGTTGATATTAAACAGATAAAGAATCTTATCAATATAAGATACTTATCTAAGTGTCAATCTAAAATTCCCTATGTCATAATAGATTTGGAATTTTAGAATGCATCATGTCTTCTTTCATCGAGAATTGTAAACCAAAACACTCCTTCATAGATGGTAGTGTCAGCATGTCATCCTCAATGAGTAATATGACATTAACATGAAAGACAATTTCTCCCACTGAACTTCATGTCTAAATGTGGCAATTTTGACTCCCACTTAAATCCATGTATACTCATGGCTTTTTGACAACTCGAGTGAAACCATTTTCTTATCACATAACTGAAATGATCATTGCAATCTTTAAGTGTCAATTAAAACCTTGTGCTTATGTCGTACACACACCCTTTTCTAAATACCTATTTAGAAATTGGTTTTAACATCTAACTTGATTATACACACTATGAGGTGTAGCAATGATGACATGGATCTTATGATAGTTATATGTTAACTTAGCTTTGTAGACAACTTAATGTCTATTTGTGCAACTCTAGATAAATCTATCCTTTTGCACAGATTTTTCTTTGATTCATTAAGCTCTTATGTAAAATTGAATTGAAATTACTTGATAGAACCACTTCATAATCTTATTGAAGAACATTTTCTTTTGGTCTCCTCACTAGTCTGAAAATTCACCTAAGAAAGCTTTCTTTTGGTCTCCTTACTAGTCTTGAGTTTAAACTAAGAACGTTTTCTTTTAGTCTCCTCACTAGTTCATAACCAGTTTTATGTTTGTTGCTAATTTTCTCCCACTCTATCTTTTGAAAAATCCAAATTTGGACTAGTCTGTCTTGAAACTGGTTTCAAGACAGACTAGTTCTTACAAGGCAAAGGATTGGACTCATATCCATGTCTTATACAATTTAAGGGTCTTAAGCCCTCCCATATCTCGTATGGAGTCTTATAAGTGGTTACAAGTCTTAGTTATAAGTGGTGTAGCCAATTGGTTTATAAAATTCCCTATTTTGAGTTCAAATAACTCTATTTGACTTTACAATCGTTCTTTCTTATATCAAATAAGATGTGATATTTAGTCATAAAAGCATAAGGGGGAATCAAATTCATGACTTATGAACTTATTACAATGATTCAATCGTTGTAATTCTTTTATGATCAATTTAAGTCAAAACAATTTATGTTTTTGATGTAAAAGCGTATAATGACAAGTTTTTAGAACAAAGAAATTCCATAAACCGAATGACTTGGGTTGAAAGCCAAGTCATTAAAATCCATACAACCATTGTTTGCAAAATGGAAATAAAACAAACTTCCATTTCCAACACGGAAATCAAAAGGAGTTCTAAAACAACAAGTCAAAATACAATAATACTATGAAAACAATACAAAATAAAGCCAAGCTTCCATAGGTCTTCTACTATGGGTGGCTACCCTAGCATCCCTTGTTGAAGATCTTCCTCAAGCTTGCTTGTCCTTGCCTTTGTCTTTGCTCACATGCCCTAAATTGCATTAAAAGGGGGTGAGAATCACAACTTGTATCTAAATACCAAAGTTGAGATTTATATCAATAACACAATAGATTTGAGAATTTATTACCTACTGGAATCACATGTCCAGCTTTGACATCTCTTAAATACTTCGGGCAATTACGCTTCCAATGGCCCGTACCACAACAATAGTGGCACTTATCCTCGAAAGAAGCACCCTTTTTGGGCTTGGATAAGCTATTCCCAATAGCTTTCCCTTTGCCCTTGTTGGGAGTAGGTTTCTTACCCTTGCGAGCGCTCTTCTTGAATTTCCCTTTGCTCTTATTATTAATATTGAGCACATCCTTGGTCGTACTCTCATTTAGACCCATGTCTCTCTCGGCTTGCACAAGCAAGTTGTGCAATTCATGGAGAGAGGTTTTCATGTTTTGCATATTGTAGTTTACCCTAAAATGAACATATGCTTTGATGCTGTTCAAGGAATGGAGCACTCGGTCAATAACGAGTTGCTCTGGAATTTCAACCCCTTGCAATTTGAGGGTCTCAACATGCTCAATTAAATTGAGCACAAGAGGGCTAACCTTTTGACCCTCTTTGATGTTGAGCTAAAAGAATGCGGAGGCCGCCTCATATTGGATGATCCTAGGAGCTTGTGAAAACATGGTCACAAGCTTGGTGTAGATCTCATAGGCGGTGCCTATCTTTATAGCACTCCTTTGGAGATCGGCTTCCATTGTGAAAATCAAGACGTTCTTGATTGCGGCCGATTCTTTTAGGTAAGCCTCATAGGTCTCCCTAACCGCGGCGGATGACCTAATAGTAGGTGTAGCGGGAGCGGCTTCAGTAAGGTAACGAAGCTTGTCGTCACCTTCCGCAGCCAAGCGGAGTTGCCCGTCCCAATCGGCAAAGTTAGTCCCATTCTTTTCAAGTTTACATCGATCCATAAAGGATCGGAGCCAAGAAGCATTAGTGAGTAGTGGAGCGGTTCCACTAGTGGAAGCGGATGAAATCGGAGTAGTCATTGCAAATTAATCAAATGGACTACAAAAAGGAAATGAAGGAAATAGTTAACATTTACTTCCTCCGTTTTTATTGAATATATGAGTGGAGTATTTTAATAAAATGGGTACATCATATGAAAATGGAGGAAGTATCATTTTACTTGTAAACATTTTTAACAAGGTTTAAAAAATATGCATTTATATAATGACCTCGCACCTAAATTATATAAATGATTCCGAGATCCATCTTCACACAAATATGGGCACGGGGAAACCGATACATCCCATACTTATGCAAATTTGGTGAATTAACTCTTTAATTGATTCTACTATAGAACTCTCGGTCGATGAATTTCATAAATTCCATCTCTAGCCCCGGAACATAAGGCTAGTCTTTATATCTCGTTGAATCCAACCAAATTTCGCGTGTAATAATGTTTTATTACCCCACTTACCCAACGAAAAATGAAAGTACCCTGGGAAACCGAATCTACCCCAAATGTCAAAGGGATTCATGAGTCCTACTATTTGGTAAGGCTAATCTTAATTTTAAATATGTGTGAGGTCTTGTCGATTTATTATCTATCATCTTTAAGTGAACTAAGTCAATGAATACTTGATAATTATAAGGGTTTTTTTGTCAAACACAACCTTTAAATTTTTTTTTTTTCCAAACACCACCTTCAAAAAAGAAGTTTGTGAAACACAATCTTTAATAATTTTTGTTTTGTTAAACACGACATTTTGGCTAGAACTTGAACACTTGCAATAAGGTGACTTTCAGTCGATGTTTGGGATAGCAAACAAGGTCGGTTTGAGATATTTTTAGACTCGTTGGAAAGGTGAGAGTACAAGCTTTCCAGGCATTATCAATATGGCGGTGATAGATAGACTTATGTGGAGTCTATTGGTGTGTAAAGTAAGGCTGGTCAAGGAGTGAGTTGGTGTTTTTCTGATTTGTTTTTACCTCCAATTCACTCTTTAATCAGCCTTACTTTACACACCAATAAACCCCACATAAGGCCACCTATCACCACCGTATTGGTAACCCCCGAAAAGCTTGTACTGTTACCTTTCCAAAAAGTCTAAGAACACCTCAAATCGACCTCGTTCGCTACCTCAAATATCGACTTAAAGTGACCCTATTGCAAGTGGTTAAACTTTGGCCAAAATGTCGTGTTTTACAAAGAAAAAATTATTAAAGGTTGTGTTTTACAAACTTTTTTTTTAAAGGTTGCGTTTGGAAAAAAAAGTTTTTTAAAGGTTGTGTTTTACAATAGTCGATGAGACGATAAATATGCATGTGAAATTATGGCGATTTGGCAATGCATGCAAACATATAAAGCAAGCAAATAAAGAAAAGTAAATTTTCTAGTATGACCTTTCCTAAAATAGAAAATATTATATTCTATTATTAATTCTGAAACCAATTCCATTGGTCCCTTGAATCTTCATATGACACGTCTCCCAAGGATAAACACCGTCTTGATCAGAACTCCTTTCCGAATGGCACCGTCTTTTGGAAACTCCGGAATTACAAATATATAAATAATAAAATACCTAGCAAATCCTATTATACATATGTAATAAAAAATTAAATCTATTAAATTACAAAACGGTGATGCGAGATAACAATTAATTACAACCAAACCGATATTCCCTTACATTACGGGTAATATCGATCAAAACTAAGGCCATACTAAGATAAAATTACATAATTCAAAATTATATAAATAAAATATGACATTTAACAATGAAATATGCAGCATTATTATATGTATCTAACATGCTAAATTATGTGTCAAATCTCCCTATTTAAACTTATATCGTAAATATAATCCGGTTTTATGGATATATGCAATCTTTAACTTATTAAAATCGCAAAATAATACTAAAAATAAAATTTTAGCCCAAGTTAATTATCCTAACCTTTTAGGGCTCAAAAATTAGTTATCACTAAATTTTTGACGATAATTCAACTTGATTTAACATTTATACTCATTATTGACCTTAAAATCATAACTTTTATGAAATAAATCCAAATTAAATTACAATAATTTCAAAATATGAATTTTAAAATTTTGAACATTCTGGAATATTTCCATGACACTGATAATGTCAAAAATTAAGGTCAAAAATAATTTCTTTCGAGAAAAATATAGTTGCGATTTATCGATTTTATCAAATAAAACATCTAAAGCATATGAAATTAATCTAATAAATGTTCCAAATTTAGATCTGATATGTGGGATATAAATGCAACCTAAAAATTTTTTATCATGCCATGTAATTCGTTTTAGCTATTTTTGCTAAAATACTCACTATTTATGTCATTTTTACACTAAAAATTCATAAATCATGCAAAATAAATCGTGTTCATCTTCAAAATTTACACACAGTGAGTAAAATGTGCATGTGACAACATATTAAAATTTCATGACCTGTTTCGAAATTTAACTATTTTTAACCATTTTACCTCCATTTATTTCATTTTTATCATATAAAAATCATAAATCATTCAAAATAAATCAAATTTATACGAAATTTTACATACAATAAGTAACATATGCATGTGAGGTCATATAAAAATTTCAAGGTCAGAAAATAAGTCTAACTATTTTTAGCATTTTAAATACCATTTTACTCATTAAAATGTAATAAAATCACTAAAATTATTAAAATGAGCAATAAAATACTATAAATCATCAAAATGACCTAAATATATTTTAGGACCAGAATATACAATATGCAAAAAATTTGTGACTTTATCTAATAATTCACACATTTTTAGTTTTATTTAAGTTACTAATAACTCGAAAAAACTATAAATCGATTATGCATGCAACGACCTATGCTCTGATACCACTTGAAAAGGATTCTTAATCCTCTAATTAAACTTATTTAATTATAGATCTAAATTATTCATTGATTTAGATAATGATCTAGTACATGCATAACATAAATTAAAGAGAAGTGTAAGAACAATGTTCCTTACATTGTAGATATCGGATTTAGGACACAAGTGAGGTCTCCTTCCTACACTTGTTCTTGAGCTACAAGTTTATGGATGATTTTCCAAAAATCGCAAAGTAAAGATTCTCCTCTTGATTGCACCAAGACTATCCCTTAAATCTAATAATATATTGACTAGATATAATTACTAGAAACCTTAAAATTAATCTAATATTATTTCTTATTACTACTTTAGTAATCTAAATAAATATTTGATTTTTTGAACAATGTAGGTCTAAAACTAATTTTAGAGAAAAGAGAATGTGAGAGAAGTTCTTGTAAAATGTAAGAATGAATTGTCTAAAAATAAGAACAATTTTTATTCTTATTATGGGGGTGGAAAAACCAGTGGGAGGGATTAGGCAAAGGAGCCAATGCATGCCCTTCCTTCCACTTTTGCAATTGTTCTTCTCAAAATCAATTAGGGTATGGTCTAGGTTTAGATGGTAATCATGATGTTTCTTAACAATTAAAAACAATTAACCATTTAATCCTACACACCTATAAAACCGGTGCCCCATGTAAAATGGAATCCATTTTATTTTTGTCAATTATCATTTTGTCATATAATATGTAACATGTAACATGTAACATGTTATTAATCATATTAATGCATATTTAACAATTAAATATCATTATATATATTAATTTAATTACATATAACAATTGACTAGTAATTCATAATCACAAGTACATAAAATGGGTCATGTTAATATAATCTACAACATATTGTAATTATAACTAACCAATCATTCTTAATTTAATTGTTTTCATTGACAAAGTTTTAGTAATATAACATTTTAATTACTAAAATGAATCTCATTTAATCGAATTACAATAAGATATATATTCTTACTCATATATGTAAATTGCTCAATTTTAAGGAATTAATTAATCTGTATCAATATACAATTAATTAATTAATCTATTAAGGGAATCGTCCTTCAGGTGTGACCTTAAGGGATCAACTGATCACCACCGTCAAACAACAGTAATGTCAAACTCTAGTCAGCCAATCATTATCGATTAATGTTGATCAGTTGACATATATAAATGAATCATCCCTTTACGTATTCTTATCATGAGTTTCAATAATGTGATCGCACTATTGTTGAGGACACATACTCGAACCATATTGTGCATTTTAGGTAATCATCCATCCAATTTACAGCGAAGGGCTCTCCTTTATGCAATTGGTATTTCCAAATCTGAGATTAGCGTCCCATTTGTAAAGATAATAACAATGAGCTTGGATTCGTTTTTAAAAAATGCAAGAAAATGCTCAGACACACTGACGGTTCATGCCACACCAATATATGCCGTATTTTATGCCATATTTCTACAAGCCACAACAGAAAAACCAATCCCCACAACGTATATAAAAGTATACCTCTTGTCTTTATGTTTGAGGTTGCATAAAATCGTCTAGGAATTGGACCTGCTCTTCTGTTAGGCGGTAAAAGAACTCTCTTTCCCACATAGCCCCTTAATAATTGAAGATCCCCTGAAAAAACAAGTAAAAATTGGCTCCATTATTCCATCAAGTTCATCGTATTAGATGTTAGAAAGTTGAAACGCTAGCCACGACACAAAGCCAGAGTGAACGGTCAAAGCAAAAGTTAAAGGTTTTCGTCTAGTTTTTTTTACCAACTTTAGTAGAGTCAGTCAGACTCGCACTCTCCTTTGCTCTCATATATCTTTGTGGACAATTTTGTACATGAATGGAGAAATTCAGTCCTATTTCCACATAAATTCATTTATACCTCGGAAGAATACGCCTCTAATGACCGCAGAAACTGAAATAAAAACTACAAAAGAAAAAAAACGGTGCAGTTGATAACTGATGAAGTACCTGCCTTTTTTCCGGCCTGCCTTCTTATTGAAGGTCCAGTTTTCGAACAAGTGAAAGCCTCCTGTCAATGTAAATTGTTCACGTATAGGTTTAATGAACTCTTGTAGGTATTCCCGATATGCACCAAAAAAACGAAAATAGATTCATAATGAGATATGGAGATGAACTTGACAATCAAAGTATCTAATATACACACATAATATACCTTGAATGAACTAATACTTGCTGTCTCTGGCATCTCAATCAAAAGCTCTGGCACGCGAAAGGACTTGATCTTATGCTTCACTGCAGCATTTGAAAAACAACCTGACACGAATACTCTATGAACAACCTATCAAAGTTACTGAAAAACAAAATCTTAATTCCATTTCAATCAATAAACTTCATTGTCCCTTTCTTATGAGAAAGTTTTGAAACTCGAGGCTTATTGACTGATATAGAACTAATAGAAGAAATATATGAATTTATCCATATAGTGATATTATCATACCACGAGATTCCCTGGATGAAAATGTTGTGCTTTGGCCAGCAACACAGGCAGACGAACCATTGACTACAAGACGACTTACAATTAGCAGGGTGTTTCACATATTAGTAGATAGCAATCAGCACAATACCAGATGACACACCTCCCATTGAGCCAAAACCTGAGGCATTTGCATCAACAGCCTTGTCAAGATAATTATAGACACTCTTATGGTAGATAATATCAACATGAGAGCTTGAACTATGGTGATAAAACCTCCTCCACCTCTAAAATGGGTAAACTCTTTGCGATGTTTGGCATTTAAAGCCAGATTTTCTGCTGCTGAACATGCAACGTACTTCTGCACACCAATAAGACAACGTATCCCATCAGATATATACAAGGGTTATTTAATGGGATTAATCCATCTTATGCCTCCCCTTCTCAATCTCGTACTGCACCATTGGAAGGCCAACCTGCTAAACAGGTTACCCATTACCCTTAGTCATTTTTTTTCTATGTTTGTAATCAGTTCATCTTCATCAATCCAGTTCAATTAAACAACACAAAATTACCAATAGACAAATCCCCTTTCCAATTAACTAAGACCAAATCAATCATCAATGCATCATCTTTCTCAATGCCATGCATATCGATCATTACCTCATTAATCCACACTAAAAACCCCAATTCAGCTAAATATCAGCATAATTGAACATAACCTGATACTTGGAAACACCATTGATAGATTAAATGAAATGAAAAAAAAAAAAGGAAACTAGAATCATTATGCGAATGAAAAGCAGGCGGTGTAGGACAATGGTATTGCCACAGGAGCCTTTACCATTTTCAACAACGAACCAGCATCAGAAATTAGCTTACATTTTGGATGGCTTACGTTCTCGGTGTATTCACTGTAAATCATGGGACAAGGACAGAGACAGCCAGACATGGTTTTCACAGTAGATAGTTGATATGGACGGGTGAAGAGCCCCTTTCCAAAAGCAAAACCTGCAAAAGCGAAACAATAGAGACCTGTCATATAAAGCAAAGCTCGACTCTTCCATGTCCCTCCCAAAGAGTGCAACGTAATTCCAACAACTAAGTATTAGGTATATGGACAAATATTAAGCACATGGGATAATGGTTATGAGCTTACATTCTCAGCATTAAATACCATGGTAGAAGTCAGGGTAGGACACCCCGCCACCAAAGACCGCCCAAACAAACTACGCCATGTCAATCCGGAACCCAACACCACAACTCATAGCTCACGCGAACAGTTCGCCGGAGGGTAAAAAGCTTTCTGGGAAATTTAGTAATCTGTAGCGAAAAAGTGGATTTAGGATGCAAGAGTTAGCCACGAAAATTAAGGACAATAAGCCTGAACATCACTGTAAAAGAACAGAGTCATGTGAACCTGACAATTAGTCATTGGCAGCAGGGGCAGCAGGGCCGCCATTCCCATTCAACTGAGCCATTATGAAGTTAATAAATCGGCTTAAAAATCCGAGATTATTGCATCTACAGTCCATGCAAGCAAGTTCAGGCAGATAAGGCAGAGAATCTCACTGAAATCAAGTTAAAGATGCAATATAGGGCTATAGGCTAAATTTAACCACATAGAAAAAATCAACAATCTTACTCGTCAATCATTGAACCCCTAATATGATTAAGTACTTAACATCATCAATCCATCGGATCTCATTAACAGATCAAGTGCATACAATTCTACTGAAGGCAGATAGAACGAACGACACAACAACAGGTAATGGAAATCAATATATTTTAGAGGGATTAACTCAATAACCCTACCGAAACCAAACCTCCATGTAAGTTGGTCGATCAGGTAGTAATAACCCCACTACCAAAAACGATGAACCCCCATGTAATAACACAGCACAACCCAGAGTGAGGGAACTTGGAGTGAACACAAATGAATAGTGAGATGCTAGATATACAGTAATGACGCGCAACAAAGACAAACGAACCTCGTTAAAGTAAAACTCTAATTAAGGAGTGGAACTCACCACTGACTGTCGAACCAAAAGTATCCCACACAAATCAACCCAGCAACACCATATTAAACCCCAATTCAACACCCCAATGAAAAATCCCAGTCAAACACTAATCAGTCAGACAACTAAAAAAACGATAGCACGCCTAAGTTTATGGATAGATCATCAAATGAAACCCTCATTTTACTGACGCCTCAATCATTATCCTACGGCGCAAAACAAGATCACAACAACCCAATCAACATTATATAATACGCAAAAACAAGATCATAAAAACCCATTATAAAGTACAGCCAAAACACCCAACTTAGAATACCAACTATAAGCAAATACCTGTATATAAAGAGGATATGACATCTAAAAAACCACCAACGCTCATTAGCATGGGACACCAAAAAGGCTGAACCCAAAACAAAAAAAGTGATTCGAAAAAAGAAGGCACCAGTCTTTGCAACAAGAGAGAAAAGTGATTCAAAAACCCTAAAAACATATTTAAAAACAACCAATTCAGAATGTGATTTAAAAGAGCAGTGGCAACTTACCGCAAAAAAAAAAAAAGCAACAAAAAATGAGCATTGGAGAAGGCAAGAGAGGTAAGGAGTGGCTGAGAATGAAACCAGGGAGAAACAGTTAGGTACTTCGGTGTCATGCGAATAAGCATGTCACAGTGGAAGTTTCAACAGCAAATGGTGTCCAAACCCAATTAATAAATCAACAAGTCACCTCAGCTCATTAGAGAGGAAATTACAAACTCCACACCTCTCAGGATGTCGCCGCATAATACCCTAGTGCAAACAAGAGTACGCATGTCCAACGGAGAAGCCTACATGACGCACCCTGCTGACCTAACCGCATGCAATAACATTTATAACCAAATCATAAGTGTCAATCAAAAACACCAACCAAAGACCAAACCCTAAGACAAATTGTTCCCAAATTGCCAAATTATACACGACAATTAACAGCACCAATCAACTTTAAAAACACCCAGGCCTAAGACAAACCGTTTCCCAAAACAAATTTACAAGTGACCCAACGAAGCATACCTAATTAGGTATGAAATGTACCTAACATTACACTAAAAAAACAACGAAACCAGTGGTGGATCCCATGATCAAGGTTTTAGCAATTGTTTCTAGACTCTGATGTTAATGAACTGAAAGCAACATGAAAAACCAAAGCAATATTACTGACCACCAAATAAATATTTAAAGCCAGACAATATCAAGGAATTAACCAACAAAATGACATGCAACTACAAATAATAAACAAAACAAACCACGCCAAATTAAACTCAAATAAAGATACCATCTCTGAGCAAAAATAATCTCAGAATTAAGCAAATCCTGAATGAAATGGTACCAACATCTTCAAATTCTAAAATTAGTTGATATAGCCCTAATAAAAATTAAATTTTTTAAAAAGAAGATTAAGGGGTAAGGGATCAAAACTGTTTGCAGGCTGTTAAACCTATTCGACAGCAGAGGCAAATGAATCCCTTTGACGTGAATCTCAGAGCAACATGAAAATACAAAGCAATATTTACTGACTGCCCAGTGGATAGCTGGAGCCAAACAAATTAAAGAAAATACACCAGCAAAATAACATACGCAACTACATTTCACAAACAAAACAAACTAAGCTATAGTAAACTCAAATTACCTTATAGTTTAACTTGAGCAAGAAAAAATTGATTGATAATACCAACTAATAATAAAGAGGGCAATCAATCGAATACAAACTCAAAGGTACTTCAACTGATAACAGTAAATGAGCGAAATTCAAGCAGCATCAAACAAACTAACATAAACTCATTCCTAGTAATCACCAAAAAGATCAAAGATTCAAACTGTCTCAATAATTTATGAACCCAACTCAACAGAACAAAAAAAAAAGCAAAATAAACAGATGGGTAAGCAAGAAATAACCGTAAGACCACCAACATAAAGCAAACCTGAGAATACATTCTTGAAGAGCAGTTGTTGTCAGTGGAGAAAGTAGCACAATATCGAAATAGAGGGTTGGTCCCAAGTTTAAGCTCCCGCTCCGCCGCTCGAAATAACTACAATCACAACAACGACAATCTACTTATATACTTCCTCCATTCGACTCCACTCTACCACTTTGTTTTTTCACATTTGACAACGCGTATTTTACACGGTAAATATCGTTAGCTACGTATTTGCAAAAATTATAAAAGTTAGATATTTTAATGTATTCGTAAAGACGAATCAAATAAGATCATAGTATATTTTTTTTATGTATTGAGAGAAAATTGCAATTAAATATTCATTTGTGAATAGTGAACAAAACTAAAGTTGTAGAGTGGAGTTGAATGGAGGAAGTATAAATACAATGGAAGGAAGGCAACAACGCCGTAATACCTGTTTTGGTAAATTTCGATCAATTTAGGATTAAAGTGACCGTCCTTTTTAGCCTTGTATCGGGGGTTAAATTATATGTGATTTGTGACGAACTATGTATATAATTAAGGCGGAGTGACGATATGAACAAAGTAAAGGACGAAGTAAGGAAATAATAACATAAGAGATTTTGGTGATGCGGAAAACCCGATGTGGGAAACAACCGCGGGGGGAGTCGGAATCCCACCAATATTCCACTATGTAATAATCGGAGTGCAAGTACAATATACAATTGTCCGGATCTGATGAGGAATAATCCGTCAGTGCGTAAAAGTGATGATTTAAGTATTACCGAATGTTAGGGGTTATTTTGTGGGTTTATACTGTTTGTACGTAGGGTATTTGGTAGCATGGTGTTCATGGTCTAATGATTGGTAATTATGGGAGGCATAATGATGATGGGATAATGATGATTGAATAATGGTTTTTGGCTTTGTTTATAAGTTGTACGTAAGTATGGTATTGAGGGGTTGCTCCTTGCTTGCTTGCTTGCTTTCCCTTTTGTTGTATATGACGGCATAAGCTTGGTAGTATTCGTTGTAGGGTGAATGATGGATCCCTTCTCTTATTTGTCTTCCTTGTATTTATAGTGAATAAACCCTCGTAAGTTTATTAGGGCTTCCCACTTAATTGTCTTGTTCCTCAAGGTAGAGTTTGGTAACAAATTGGACTTTCCTTATCTTACGCGGGATCTTATTAATATCTTAGTCCAAGTCAAACTCTTCTTCACCTGCTGTCCTTCCCCGGATTATCCTGCTTCCAGACCTGCCTCCCTGGCTCGGTCCATGGGCCCGACTCCCCATGTATGTAATGGGTCCATTGCTCATTAATTAACCACTTATCTCGTGCTACGTAGCCTAGGCAAAATACAGTAATTTTGGCCCTAACTGTTGCCCCCAATTTCGCTTCTCAGCTTTGTTGAGGAGGGAAATTAACTCTTCAAGATCTGCTATCTGTCGCTATTGTTCTAGTGATAAACCGTTGCTATTCTTCTGGATTATCTTTTATTTCATTGGAAGGGGCCGCAGCCTAACCCACCTGTGTGGCATCGTTGGAACAGATTTGAAGCTCGATGGAGAAGTCATTGAATTTCTTTGGAGCAAGCCTGGGTCTTCTTCACGGATCGACTCTGCTAGATATACTTGAGATAATTCTGCATCCCTACTCTGTGCCTAGAATTCTGGTACCCTAGCCTGCTTGATTCTGCTGAATCGTACTCTGCTGTCCTTGTAGACTAATTTCTGGCTCTCCTTGGTTCTGCTGATCGGGAAGTAGATGTAAGTCGATTTTTTTTACCGATGTAGACTCGTGGACTCCGTTAGCGAGACTTTCGGCAAGCGCACTCGCACGGATTTTACTGGAGGATGCTCGTAACAAATGGTGGACTCTAGGATCCCGATCGCCGACGTTGGGGTCCCGATGGTCGGTGCGGGAATCAAAGCGGTGGCTTTGGGAACCGAGACGGCCCGATCCGGGAGGTCGATGGTCGAATCGATAACCAGACGAGTGCGCCGAGGACCAGATGGTTGGTTCTGTAATCCTGTTGGCGGATGCCAGGGAGCAGATGCTTGACACTAGAGACTAGGTGGCAGATGCTGGGGTCCAGACGGCTGAGTCTGGAAACTGGACGGCTGACATTGGGGACCAGAAAGCTGATGCTGGGAGCCAGGTGGCAGAATCCTGGGAAGCACTTCCCACCTGTCCTTACCATTTTGTTATCTGGTAACCAAGGGTGAAATTGGTGGTTGGAGCATTTTGGCATAAGTTTGTTGTGCACTTGTTTATGTAGGTGATACCTGCAAAAATGTTAGTAGCAATGCATGTGCATGCATGGACTCTCTAATGTATGATGCAGACTATATGATGATTAGACATGCTGTAGACTATCATATGTCATGAATGCAATGTCAACCATGACTACATGCTCTGTCTCTGTCATTTCGTTTTCCTTTGTTTGGAGTTTAGTTCCCACTTTTGATTTGCGAGGAGGCTGACCTATTTCCAGGTACACAGCCTCTGCCCCTGGTGACAGATATTTGATAACATATTTTACCCATGACGTAAAATATCTTATCACTAGGATTAGCTGACTAGAGCATACCTTCATTGATTGTTTCTGACTAACAAGGAATGTTGCGTTCCTTGTGGTTCCAGACGTTTGAAATTTCGTGCGTGCACCTTTTGCTCTACGTCATAGTTATGGATAACGTCAAGGTATGGGTGGTCTTAGTATGTCGTACCCTGCGCGCTTGGTGAGCCGGAGTCGTATGCTCCCAAAAATAAGTAATGAAGTCCTATTACCTTAACTATATAGTAGAGGTAAGTCGGGTGTTGAATCCACAGGGAAGACGATGTAATTAATGTGTAAAAGTAAAGAGTACAAGTAACAATAATAGGGAGGGTTTTATGATTGAATAAGCTAATGACTAATAAGACAAAGTAATAAAGATGATTAACTCAGATGATTAAAGGTCTTGGGTTAACAAACATCCACTATCAACAAACTAATTGGTCTTCAATTGTCTTTAATTCGATTACTCTCAAGCACTTTATTGTGAGTGCTGCGTATTTTCAATATACAAAATCAACTCTTGCAATTGTTGGGCCTTATGGAGACAAGGCCATGTGCCATTGCTTGTCCCGTCTTTTCCCTTCTTCAATTCTTGTTTCTTCATTTCAAGTGGGCCTCATTGCTTAATGTCTTCCCAGGTTGGCCCAAGTCTCATATTTATCTTGCTACCTTGTTCATTGTTCGATCCACGTATAATTCTCGACACCTATTATTTCTTACTTTCACTCAATTACTTCCAAATACAACCATTATGATAAAATTGGAATTTATACACTACAACTCCAAAACTCCACTTTTTCCTAGCAAATACTCACATAAAGTGACATTCTCATACCGTATTAAAACCGTCTTATCAACTTCCCCACACTTAGATCTTTACTCGTCCTCGAGTAAAACTCAAAGGACTCATTACAAGTTCAAACCAACACCGATCCGCAGAAGCATAGGAAGCTAACAAGACTTACAATGAAACTCTTGTAAGACGGTCTCCAACACAGTAAAGGGAAATAAAATAGCATCGGAAGAATTTTTTCTTTTTACCTAAATCTCTCATTTTGCCTAGAGCGCCCGCCCCTGCGGGTTTTCACTCTAGCTTATCTTTCTTTTCAAACTCACTCTATTCTCAGTGGCACACAACTCGATTCTCATTTTACCCGGAGCGCCCTTTCGGGTTTTCACTCCGTCCTCGGCCACATCCCAATTTTGCCTAGGCGCCCTTTCGGGTTTTCACCTAGCCGGGATACTTTTTCTTTCTTTCTTTTTTTCCTTTTCAATTTTTTTTGTTTTTTTTTTCATATTTTTTTTTTGCTGAAATAAATAACTGAAATAAAAGCACACAATACAAGGACAAATAACTACAAATCGGAACGATTCTCCCTCCCCACACTTGAATGAAACATTGTCCTCAATGTTGCAAGGACACAATAGGGGAAAAAGAACAAACCTCAACAGAGAAAACTCCGGACGACCAAATAGATATATCAAGCCTCAACATCGCGTGTAATAGAGCAATCCACGCACCACACCTCCTCCCCACACTTGGCCATTAGCATATTCCATAAAACACAATCACACAAGACCAGCAAAGGATAAGAGTAACCAAAGAAGACTAACGCCCCTTATTACTCCATCCTAACAAATGACCAAGTAGCTCTAAAAACATATGTGCCAGCAACAAATTGCACATAAATAAAATACTTCTACAACTCCGAGCTTACATGGTCAATTCTAATCTCCTCTACGCCAAAACAACAAACCATCCAACCGCATTAGCAAGGTGTCCACAACAACGCACCGCGGTTTCTCTACACCTTAGCCACTATCCTACCCATCCACCCTTCTATGTCTCCCTTCTTATGTCGCCAAACACCATAAATCAAGGCTGTTCCGATCCTTTTTCTTTTTTCTTTTTTTTTTTTTTTGAATTTTTGGTTTTTTTTTTTTGGTTTTTTTTGGCTAAAATTGCACACACAAATCTATGGGTTGCCTCCCAGAAGCGTTGTTGTTTAACGTCGTTGGCTCGACATCTCGCGGAGTGGTAAACCACCCGACTTAAGTAAGAGTTGAGAAAGTTACCTTACCAATGGAACGGGGTGAGCACTACTTGATTTGATATATATGACTTGTGTTGCTTTACCGGAGCCATTCCGGCGAATTAGTTTATCAAACCAAGTCTTACCCTTTCTTTTACCAGCCTCAACATCTTTAAAATTCTCCCATAAAAGGATACACCTTTTCTTCTCTCTAGATGGGGAGTCCTGCAAAATCTCAAAATCTTTGCTCGGAAGTGGTGGCTTCCGGCTTCTCATAGAAGTATGGTTAATAGCAATAGCACAAAGAGAATAAACCGCAGAGCTAGTCAAATTAGGTCGATTAATTTCCAATTTAACCACCCTCCCATTAAACTCCATAGTAAAGGAACCATTTGGAACATCAATTCGGGTTCATGCGGTCTGTAAGAATGGTCGACCCAATAAAATTGGGACTCCATCGACCTCCTGTGCCATATCCAAAACATAGAAATCAACAGGAAAAACCAGCTGATCCACCTTAACCATTACATTCTCTACTACTCCCCTTGGGTGAACACTAGACCTATCAGCAAGTTGGACTACCACCCTAGTACTCTTTAAAGGACCAAGCTTAAGAGACTCATAAACATGAAAGGGAATAACATTTATCGACGCTCCTAGATCTAACATGGCTCTATCAAACCGTGTATCACCTATAGTGCAAGGTATAGTAAAGACACCCGGATCACTACACTTAGGAGGGGTCTTACTCTTAAACAAAGCTGACACAAATTCACTAGCTTTACCTTTTGGCCTTTTCAAACTACGTTCCTTTTGATTTCTTTTAATTGTACAAAGTTCTTTTAGAAACTTTGCATACCTAGGAACACTCTTAATCAAATCAAGTAAAGGAATATTTACCTCGCATTTACGAAAGGTTTCGTAAATATCAGTGTCAGGCTCCTTCTTCCTTGTGTCCTTCAAAGCCTCAGGAAAAGGTGGCAATGGCTCATATGAAGGTATGGATGGTGTCACCTCCTTTGAATTAGATGCATCTTCTTCTCCTCCATCTTTCAGTAGCTTATCATCTTCCACCACTAACTCCTCTTCTTCTTGAATAGTCACCACCTTAGGCTTAGCTTTTGGCTTTTCAATCTCCACCAATTGTCTACCATTTCTCAATGACACAACACTCACATTCTCTCTAGGATTCAGAACTGTCTGAGATGGTAAAGTACCTGATTGTTTAGCTTCCAACCGATTGACCGCAGTAGCCAATTGACTAATTTGATTCTCAAGATTCTTGAAATTTTGCTTATTTTCTGCTCTATCTTGAGTGACACTGATGGTAAGAGCCCGAATCATGTCCTCGGTAGACATTGATGAGCTCGGTGTAGCTTGTGGTGGTGCTTGAGGTACGGAGGGTTGCTCTTGTGGTCGCATAATAAACTGACCTCTAGGAGGGCCAGATGATGGGTTAGCTTGAGAATTTCCCCAACGGAAGTTGGGATGAGCTTTCCATCCTTCATTATAAGTATTAGAGTATGGATCCCATTTCTTGTTTGGAATACTCTCCCATACACCATTCACCGTCTGAGAATCACTCTCTTGCATTTGAGGGCACAAATCGCTAGGATGACCCTTAGTAGAGCATATACCATAAATAACAGCCAATTGTCTGCCAGATAACATATCACGGAGTGTGGAAGCAATATTATCAACCTTTTCCTCCAAGCCAGGATTAACACCCATAGCACTCACTCCTCTCCGTGAAGATCTTCTCTGAAACTATCTAGAGGTCTCAGCTAGCTCTGTGATAACTTCCCAAGCTTCATTTGGATTCTTGTTGGCTATATTTTCTCCACAAGCAGAATGAGTCATACGGCGGTCATCTTGGTTCAGTCCACCACAAAAGTACATGATGAGATCATGTTCAGAGTAACCATGGTAGGGGCAACTGGCACATAACTACTTAAACTTTTCAAGGTACTCGTACAAAGTTTCTCCATCTTGCTGCTCAATATTACTGATGGCTCTTTTCAGTTGAGCTGATCGAGAAGGCGGAAAATACTTCTCCAAGAATGCTTTCTTCATACCTATCCAAGTAGTGATACTCGCCGGTGGTAGATAGTTTATTAACCAGTCTCTCGCATTGCCTTTCAAGGAGAAAGGAAAGGCTCTCAATTTCAATTGCTCATCTGTGACATCAACTGGCTTCATACCGGTGCACACAATATGAAAGTCCGAAAGATGCTTATTCGGATCCTCAATACTCGTCCCGCTGAAACTTGGTAATTGATGTATCAAACCAGATTTCAGCTCAAAAGTAACTCCATCATCCAATGCTGGAAAAGTGATACATAATGGTTGAACAGCAAGATTTGGAGCTGTGAGCTCCTTTAATGTGCGAGTCTCTCGGGCCATATTCTCAATGGTAACAGGAATTTCCGCAGTATCTGAATCAGAGTGTATGCCCTTCTCGGAATCTGGGTGCTCAAAAACAACTAACTGGCTCCCACTGATATGTCTCAACCTGAAAAGTGTCCGTTCAATCTCTGAGTTGTAAGGCTCGAGAGGATGGTTAGTAGAACGAGTATTATGCATAAACAAAACTAAAACAAAACTAAGACTCTATACTACAAAACACAAAAATTAACTATTGCCTTCCCCGACAACGGCGCCAAAATTTGGTGAGCCAGAGTCGTATGCTCCCAAAAATAAGTAATGAAGTCCTATTACCTTAACTATATAGTAGAGGTAAGTCGGGTGTCGAATCCACAGGGAAGACGATGTAATTAATGTGTAAAAGTAAAGAGTACAAGTAACAATAATAAGGGGGGGGGGGGGGTTGTGATTGAATAAGCTAATGACTAATAAGACAAAGTAATAAAGATGATTAACTCAGATGATTAAAGGTCTTGGGTTAACAAACATCCACTATCAACAAACTAATTGGTCTTCGATTGTCTTTAATTCGATTACTCTCAAGCACTTTATTGTGGAAATACAAGTTTCCCCTTCCTCTTAAGTTTAGTCAACTAACTCGAAACGCGATATTAGAAGACCCTAATTATTGAATAATCTAAGCCAAGCGTCTAGATTTAATCCAACAACAGCATTAACAATCCAAGGAAGCAATAAAGATAACGATCTTTAACACACGCGGTTAATGATTCGAATTATATGTCTAGTCTTTACTTCGTCCTAATAATGATGAAATGCATACAAATTATTAGGGTAAAGTTTGCTACTTTAGTCTAGATTAATTGAACAATTACGGATTCAATTTCTAAACATGCAATAGATTAATGAAAGCAATTACTAATTGATCAGATCAGCAAAAGAAACAATAATCATAAAATACGAGCAAGAGACATAAACAATAATTGAGAAATAAAAGAGAGAAAGAACAATCTCACAATTAATTAGTCAATAGCTTCAATCTGTCGATCCAAGAAAGGGGGGATTAGTTCCTCATAATTTTCTAAGCAAAAGCAATTAGGGTTCTAAGAAAGTTTTTTTCCCCAAATTACACTTATTGAATAATAGTATGAATGATATGAACTTCATACCTAAGCTAATAATAATAACTAATAATAATAATAGCTGAAATTAGGAAATAAGGCAAGAAACAATTCTCGGACTGCTGCAACACGGGCGACCCGCGTATCCCTCCTGCGACCCGCGCGTAATGCTGCCCATATTCTGAGTGATGCGTATTTTCAATATACAAAATCAACTCTTGCAATTGTTGGGCCTTATGGAGACAAGGCCATGTGCCATTGCTTGTCCCGTCTTTTCCCTTCTTCAATTCTTGTTTCTTCATTTCAAGTGGGCCTCATTGCTTAATGTCTTCCCAGGTTGGCCCAAGTCTCATATTTATCTTGCTACCTTGTTCATTGTTCGATCCATGTATAATTCTCGACACCTATTATTTCTTACTTTCACTCAATTACTTCCAAATACAACCATTATGATAAAATTGGAATTTATACACTACAACTCCAAAACTCCACTTTTTCCTACCAAATACTCACATAAAGTGACATTCTCATACCGTATTAAAACCGTCTTATCAGCGCTACCTCGGCGTATGCTCCCCATGTGGCTTGACTTAGTAAACGTATCGCAGCCTCACATGGCAGGGGCTGGACCCTCAAAGTGTCCCTTGTCTGACAAGCAACAAATATCAGTGTCAAAGCCTTTCTTCCTAGAAGCGTAAAAGATAACCAAATAGTACAAATACCTGGTGCTATCTCATGGTGTTCCAAGGCAACATCTGGATCCAGGAAGCCACAACGCGTACCACTTGGGTTTTTAGAAAATATTTTGTTTTAAATAAAGAGGAATAAAAAAATAAAAACAATTTTTGAAACTCAAAAAAGGACTCGATAAAACAAAAGATATTAGTAAAAAGGTTTTTGCTTCTTGGACTGTTGAAAGGTACTTTGTACACTAAGGTTTTAGCATTTTGTCAGACAAAGTACTGTCGGGGCTTATACAAGATTTGACCTTGCATGGCCATCAATCTGTACACCCTATTACCCGGCGCTTTCAGCCTGTCATTGTCCTTTCCGATTGTAAGCAAATTTTCCAGCCTTGTGATTTTTGGTATTTTCAAATACCCTTCATAGCACTAAGTCCCCTACTGCGAGAGTCCTGATTCTGATGTTGTTATCATATGCCTTTGCCGCTGATTGCTTGTACGACGTCATGCGTATGTGAGCACTTCTTAGTTCAGCTGTTGTGGCTCTTTCTTTTTGCTATCGTTTTAGGTTCTCAACATTGAGTTTGTTTTTTGACCAAGCTTGGTCGATGGACTACTGACTTCTAGCTGCCGCATGGGGGACGTAGTCTCTGCCCCCTGCATGCCTTTCACGACTTTGCTGTGGATGACATGCAAAATAGTATGAGGCCCACACTTGCTTTTTACTTTATTGCTGAGAGTAATGTCATTTCTTCCTGTCATTTGTTATTTCACGTTCTGGTGTCCAGGGAACCAGGCTGGTGGCAGCATGTGTTGTGATTTTTTACTTTGAGAAACTGATGCAAGGATGTGTTCTGCAACATTCCGGCTGCTGCTTGTCTCCCATATATTCAGGGTGCTAGGAACTTTTATGTACCAGCGGTATGTTGATTGAATTGCCCTCATGCCATTGATTCATGTCCTGCAAGCTGCTGGCGGAGCTACCTGTCCTGCTGGCCCGACCTGTGCGCGGAAAGGTTGTTTCTGCAGGCCAAAAATTTGTTGTAGGAAGTGCTCTGCATTCTGCGTCCTGCGTTCTGCATTATGCGTTCTGCGTTCTGCGTTTTGCGTTCTGCGTCCTGCATTCTGCGTTCTGTGTCTTGCATTCTGTGTTCTGCATTCTATGTTCTACGACTTACGTCCTGCATTCTGCGTCATATGCTGCAGGAGGAGCGATTTTATATGGGGAAGGAGTGGCAGGTTCTGGAGCTTGAGTAACCACTCCTGCTGGTAGGGAGATCTCCTGCAAGAAATTATTCTAATAGGGCCAGCAGATGGCATAGCAAGCGACCTTCCAACGCTCAAGACAATAGTTATTCAAAATATAACAGGTGAAGTAAGATTACGAAGTTTATGAATTACTTTAAGAGCGACATATGGACATGAATCTTCTATCCTTTGTTTACCGATGGTTTTAGCACATGAATGATAAGCATAAGTGGTAAGATACCTAGCTTGAATGCTACCCCTAGGTTGTAAGGACGTCTGCCTCCAGGTTCTGGGTTCTGGCCCCCGACTGGGAACCTGCCTGATTTCAGATATTTTCAGGTGCCTGGCTCTCAGGGTCGCTGTAGGCTCGGACGATCAGGTTTGCTCCTGGTCCCCTCGCGGGGACTTGGGTACCAGGCCTACTCATGTCCCTCTTATTGGAAATTCAACTAGTGTGCCATGTACAACTCTGGTTCTTATTTCCCTTTTAGGTCGCTGATGTTTTCATCAACCTAGGTCTGGGAAGCGGGACTAAAGTCAAGTGCAAAGTCTACCATGGTTTGTGACTTAATTGTCATTCGAGGTTCGAACTTCAGGGTGTGAGCACTTAGGCGTATAGTTCAATTGATCATTGTTCATTTATCCTAATAACTTTAGTTTTCTCATATAGGCTTTCAGGGGATAGTCAATTACCACATGGATATGATGAGACTAAAATAAGAAAGCAATTTACAGAAAGCTATAACAAGCGCAAAAAACAATTTTTCAAGTGATGTGTACCTTGTCTCTGCAGGATGTAGAGACTTGTTGAGAGAATATTCTGGGTTCCAGTATGACATAACTGATGTCTTGGTTACCGATAGGTATGGGGAGCATGTGCTGGGACCAGGCGCGGTGAATCAGATACAGGGATCGGGTGTGGGATCCAGGTGTTGCGACCAGGGCTCTTCTAGTTCTGGCTCAGACAACAGAGGTGGTACTAGGGTTCTCCTGGCTCTGCTCCTTTTGGCTGATGGCTCCTGTAAATGGGCTATGCAGAAGTCTGGCTCACTTTGGGTCCTGCCTTCCATCCAGTCATGCTTCCTGCCTCCTCAGGTTTTCTGCTTTATGTTTCCTGCCTCCTCAGGTTTCGCGTCTGCTTCCTCCTGCAACCTGCTTCCGACTTCCTGCTTCCTGAATTTTGGTTTCAGGTTCCTCCTGCTTCCTGGATCTTCGTTTCTGGTTCCTCCTACTTCCTGCCTCCTGGAAGTTAAGAGGAGACAGTTGGTCGAGACTTCTTTTATTCTACTAGGTCTCAGCGTCTTGGGGGCCTGGTTCTGGGTGCTGATGAGATCAGCTCTCCAAAAATAATGCTTGTTGGGTCAGTCACCCGAAAATGCTGCTGGTCAGGTCAACCACCCGAAAATACTGCTGGTGAGGTCAGCTCCCCTAAAATGCTTTTGAGGCTGCTGATGTGTTCCTGAGCTAGAGTTAGTTCCTGCAAGAGAAGGTCAAACAGAGCAAGGTAGAAAAGCTGGTGTAGCTGCTGCCGAGGAGAGAATCATGTTAGGAGGACCTCTCTTCTATCATGTTTGTACTTTTGTTTATCAGTGCCTGGCGACTTGGCCTTTTTGTATTTTGCTTTGTTTCGGGATTGTTCCCTAGATGCAGTCTGGGTATGAAACTCGTTGTAGAAGCTTCTTATGAGCTGTTACCCTACAAGGGTGACAATTTGCTGGAGTCAACATCCAAGCGCCTAGCGGACTGGGTGTTGATTGCTGTTGTTGGTTCTTATATTCCGATTGCTTCTTTGTAAGCTTTGATAGTTCTGGGACGCTTATGCAGTTTCCACTTGCTAGATTTGATCCGCTTGTGTGTAGTCCGAATCTTTAGCTTTGTTCGTTAGGGTTCGGCTTACCCACGTTATGTGGCATGCCCTTTTCCCCTTTGAGTATTTTAGGTTGTAGAGTTTTGATCCACCTGTTATCACGTAAATTATTCTAGCACAAATAGAGGTGTACAGGGTGGAACATGACTCGTGGAGTTTATTTTCCATCGAACACCCCCCACGTGATAACGGTGGTCGTCGCACCAGGCTTTTATGATCCTTCAAGAGGGTTAGGGACAGGCGAAATAGTACCAAATATGTTACAACCTAACAACACTTCGCAGGTCCGCCTCCGGGTCGGCGGCTTGTGGAGTTGTAGCGACACCTGGTTGAGTTGGTCATTCTGGTTCATCTTTGGTGAAAGTTCCTACAACGGGGAGGAATTTAGCTCCAAAACAACTACTAGATACGGTGTTACACCGATCTTGCCTCCATTCTCGGTCGACATGGGAGAGTAGTAGGATGCTAGGCATCCAGGGTATACTCGGTGTCCTCTACTTACTGCAGCTCAGTTGTCTCTCGCAACTTGCTTCCGGATAGCCTAAGTCAATTTTCATCGGAGCACCAAAGACGACGTCAGGAATCTCTCGGTCCAAAGATTTCGGAGGTCCCGATCCGCCTCCCCTGGTACCTCGAATGCAGCCCCGCACCGAACATTCTGTTGGGCCATCTTTTCTTTGGTACACTTGTTGCTAGTAATCTCTGTTGTTGGCGGTTTACGGTGCACTTGCCATTCATGCTCGGTAGCCGGTGGTTGGAGGGACTCGCGTCCCGGATATGCTATAAGACTCTACAGAGGAACTCGGGAACGATTCTCACGCCGGCATCGGGATGATTCGGGACCAGATTTCTTTGGAGGACCCTGGGAAACTCCATGGACCAGATCTGCTTAAGGATTCTGGGAAACAACGAGGACCAGATATTCGGCTTCGGGGAGCAGATCTACGGCTCCGGAGAGCAAAACTTTCTTTGGATTAGGAGGAATTAGGGAACAGAACTTCTTGTCGGACTCGGGCTTCAGAGGAACGGGGGACCGGATCTCTTGCCGGACTGCGGGACCGGTCTCAGCTGCTTCAGGACTTGGAGGAACCGGGGACCGGTCTAGCTGCAGGACTGGGCTAGATCTCTGCCTGGGACTTCTTGAGGAACTTCGGGGACCAGATCTTCTGCCGGACTATGGGGCTAGATCTGCTGCTGAAGGAACTTCGGGGACCAGATCTCCTGCCGGACTCCGGGGCCAGATCTGCTGCCAGACTTCAGGAGGAACTCTGGAAGCAGATCTACTGCTGGGTCTCGGGAAGGGTCCCGGGGAAGCGGATCACGGGCGACTCCATGACTCCGGGGCGGGTCTGCTGCGCTAGACTACGGAGGAACTTTGGGGACCGGTCTGGCTATGGGACTGGGACCAGATCTGCTGCAGGTCTCTAGTGGGACTTCAGGTAGTAGATCTGATGCGGGACTTCTGGAGGAACTCTGGAAGCTGGTCTACTGCTGGCTTCTAGCGGAGGATCCTGGGAAGCAGATCTGCTGCTGGCTTCCGAGGAGGGTCCCAGGAAGCTCGACTTGGTCGGAGGATCCGGGAAGCGGATCTGCGATGACTTTCGGATGACTTCATGGACAGTGAGGAGATCTTGCTCGCTAGGGGACATGGCACCGAATACTGACTTGATGACAACTTGACTATAGAGATCGATCACCATGCCCCACGGTGGGCGCCAAACTGTTTTGGTAAATTTCTACCAATTTAGGGTTAAAGTGACTTCTGGCGGAGGATCCAGGAAGCAGATCTACTGATGACTTTCAGATGACTTCATGGACAGTGAGGAGATCTTGCTCGCTAGGGGACATGGCACCGAATACTGACTTGATGACAACTTGACTATAGAGATCGATCACCATGCTCCACGGTGGGCGCCAAACTGTTTTGGTAAATTTCTACCAATTTAGGGTTAAAGTGACCGCCCTTTTTAGCCTCGTATCGGGGAGTTAAATTATATGTGATTTGTGACGAAATATGTATGTAATTAAGGGGGAGTGATGATATGAACAAAGTAAAGGACGAAATAAGGAAATAATGACACAAGAGATTTTGGTGATGCGGAAAACCCGATGTGGGAAACAACCGCGGGGGGAGTCGGAATTCCACCAATATTCCACTATGTAATAATCGGAGTGCAAGTACAATATACAATTGTCCGGATCTGATGAGGAATAATCCGTCCGGTGCGTAAAAGTGACAGACGAAGTATTACCGGATGTCAGGGGTTATTTTGTGGGTTTATACTGTTTGTACGTAGGGTATTTGGTAGCTTGGTGTTCATGGTCTAATGATTGGTAATTATGGGAGGCATAATGATGATGGGATAATGACGATTGAATAATGATTTTTGGCTTTGTTTATAAGTTGTACGTAAGTATGGTATTGAGGGGCTGCTCCTTGCTTGCTTGCTTTCCCTTTTGTTGTATATGACGGCATAAACTTGGTAGTATTCGTTGTAGGGTGAATGATGGATCCCTTCTCTTGTTTGTCTTCTTTGAATTTATAGTGAATAAACCCTCGTAAGTTTATTAGGGCTTCCCACTTAATTGTCTTGTTCCTCAAGGTAGAGTTTGGTAAGAACTTGGACTTTCCTTATCTTACCCGAGATCTTTTTAATATCTTAGTCCAAGTCAAACTCTTCTTCACCTGCTGTCCTTCCCCGGATTATCCTGCTTCCAGACTTGCCTCCCTGGCTCGGTCCATGGGCCCGACTGCCCATGTATGTAATGGGTCCATTGCTCATTAATTAACCACTTATCTCGTGCCACGTAGCCTAGGCAAAATACGGTAATTTTGGCCCTAACAATACCTGATATTAATACTCATAAAATAAAAGATAAAAGAAAAAGAGTTGTAAACACTAAACCTAGATTATAAAGTCAGCGAAAGCGTCCACTATACAACACTGCAACCACAACACCGAAAAGTTAAAAAAAATATAAAAGATAAATAAAGAAATAAGAGGAAGACCATAACACCAATCGAAGCAAAACCGTCTGCAAGATAGGAGGATTCAGTGTCAGCCCATACACAACTGTATAGAACCTAGCACAGTTTTCTGTAGTCAAGTAAAATATACATCATATGAGCCGTAAATTGCAAATTGTCAAACAGTAGTGAATCATGGGACAGATCAAGATTTAGAACATAAAAGTAAGAAATCAGTTGACGGTAGTAACAAACAACACGAAGTGAATACATACATAAATTCCAGAAACGGGAAACCTCCCCAAATCCAAACCTTAACATAGAATATGCGATCGTTCGGCGTAATTGATCTAAACTGCCAAAACAGCAGCTTTGACACCTTCCTAGCCCAAGGAACATTCCCGCGGCTCCACAGGACAGATCAAGATCTAGATAATAAAAGTAAGACATTTGTTCATGGCAGTAACAAACACGCATGAAATGAATACATACCTAAATACCAGAAACAGAGAACCTCGCCAAATCCAAACCTTAACATAGAATATGCGATCGTTCAGCGTAATTGATTTAAGATTAGTCCACGGCAGTAATAAACACACATGAAATGAATACATACCTAAATACCAAAAACGGAGAACCTCGCCAAATCCAAACCTTAACATAGAATATGCGATCGTTCAACATAATTGATTTAAGATTAGTCCACGACAGTAACAAACACACGTGAAATGAATACATACCTAAATACCAGAAACGGAGAACCTCGCCAAATCCAAACCTTAACATAGTTTTAGGTCCAATTTAGCCTGGTCTGACTTTAGTTAGCCTGACTTAATTAGGCTGACTGGGGCAACCAGGGTTCGGACAATTGCAGCTGTTATTTGACAGGAAAAGAATATCAGAGGATGAAAAAGCTGCTGAAAAAGCCTGGTAGCAATATTAGAATAGCTTGATGGAACTCTCCAACAGGATATTTAATCAACAGACCAGCAAAGCAGTTATGTGCATACCCTATTCTTACGGAAGACCAAGTCCAATCACAAGAACATACAATTTCCATAAACTACAATGTGCGAGAGGAGAAGAAGGAGAAGTTGTTGAGTTTGAATAAGTCAGCCGGATTAATAGGAAATGTGCCCTATTAATTAGGAGACGGTTCCAACAGTCAAAAAGAGTGTATGATTGATTGTACCGTTAGAATAAAAGGACTATAAATAGAGTAGAAGAGTATTTGTAAAGGACACGAAATAATTGACAAACATTCTTATACAATTAGCTTATTATTCTTATTCCACTGTGTTCTTATTTTCTTTACCAGTTAATTGATCCAGGATACATAAACATCATTATTCTCTCATAAATTATTCCATCCGTCACTCAACATTTTTTCAATAATATTAGAACTAGATACCCATACAACTAAATCTTCAGGCCGGATCCTTTCAGGAGAACTCAGGCTAAAACAATAGGCGCCCACCGTGGGGCATCTAGTTCATTAATCAAAAAATCTTCTCTCATCACGTTCTCATTCTATCCTTACACACAAAAATGACAGAACCTACTCTAGAACAACAATTGGCAGCCGCCTTGGCTAAGATCAAAGAATTGGAAACAATTCAAGAGCAGGCGACTCAAGCAGAGGCTGAGATCACAAGACTTAAGGAATTTGAGTCTAACCTGAGAAAGAAATTGGAAAGTCAGACTTCAGGCTCCAAAACCAGATTCGAGCCAGGAACCCCATTCTCATCAATCATCACACACATTGACTTCTCCAGTTTTGGAACTCCGGAGAAAGACACCTCATCCGGTACACAAATCATTCCCAACAACGAAACAAACAAAACCGAGGCAGCAATAATAATGGCTATGCTTCAGGAAATTCAAAAACTCCATAAAAAGATAGAAAATATACCTGGAGTGCCAGATCCTGTGGCTGAGGTGGAAGTTGACAGCTTCGCTGACTCACCCTTTGCAGATGAAATTGCAAAGATTGATCTCCCTAAGAAATTCACCGTCCCATCCATGAGAACTTATGATGGAACCTCTGATTCACAAAATCACGTTGCTATATTCAAACAGAAGATGTTAGCTGCCTCAATACCCAGTGAACTCAGGCAGGTTTGCATGTGTAAAGGTTTTGGTACAACCCTAACTGGAGCAGTATTGCAATTGTTCATCAATCTCCCAAATGGAAGTATCAAGAACTTTGCAGACCTGGTTAATGCCTTTAATCAACAATTTTTAAGCAGCAGAGACATGGCTAAGAGACCCAGTAACTTGTTCAGGGTAAAACAGCTCCCTGAAGAATCTCTTAAAGAATTCCTGGCAACATTTGTCAAAGAGAAGGTAGCCATTCCCAGGTGCGATGAAGAAACAGCGGTAGAAGCTTTCAGGCAAGGAGTCCTGCTTGACAGTGACATCTACGTAGACTTAATAAAAAAAGCCTGCCCAACCGTTGCCACTGTTCAATCCATCGCCTTAGAACATGTCTGATTGGAAGAAGACCTCAACTTCAGAACAAACTCATCCGGAGGAAAGCAAAGCTACGGACACACTAACAGGAAAAGCTCCTACCATAAAGGAGGCAACCCCAGATCAGCACCCTATTCCAAACCTGAATGATCTGAAGTCAACATGGCACAGGAACATAAAGGTAACCTTTCTAGCCTACCAACTATCCTGAATTTAACTTTTCTATAAATACTGCAGGATTAATCAAACGCTTGGAAAGCTTGGGAGACACGGTTAGATGGTCCAAGAAATCTGACAACCCCAGGAAAGATCCAACAAGATGGTGTGACTTCCATCAGAATATCGGACACACCACAGAGATGCATCCAACTCAGGAAACAAGTGGCGTACCTCCTAAAGAAGGGCTATCTGAAAGACTTAATCCAGCAACCCAAGAGCAAAGATGAAGGACCAAGCAAGAGAGATCCAGGAAACAACAGAGATCCTCCATCTCCTCCCCCCATCTATGAAGTCAAGTTCATAAACGGAGGCTCAGAAATCTGTGGCTTAACCAGCTCGGCTGCCAAAAGAATCTCTAGGGAGTCTAAACTTCAAACCCCTTTTAGGTCTAAGTCATTACCTGCCATTACTTTTGATGACTTAGACTTGCAGGGAATATCAGATCTACACCATGACAGCCTGGTAATTACTATGCAAATTGGCACGGCTAAGGTATCAGAATCGATAGACGGCGGAAGCGATTCAATCAACTTGGTGATGCTCGACGTCCTCAAAGCTATGAAGATAGATGAAGAGAAAATCATCAAGAAATCCAGTGTCCTAGTCGGATTCAGCGGAGAAACAAAGAATACCCTGAGAGAAATTAGCCTGCCAACCTATGTGGAAGGCGTAGCTTTCTATGAAAGATTCGGGGTAATGGATTTCCTATCCTCATATAACGTAATCCTGGATAGACCATAGATCCACAACGTCAAAGGCATCCCATCAACATATCATCAATGTGTGAAGATACCAACCGAATGGGGGATAACCACGCAGGGGAGAACAAAGGACGGCCCAGGAATGTTACACCCAGGCTTTGAAACCTTCAAAGTCAGGTAAGTCCCTCGCATAGCAATTAAAGTCCCCTGTCAGGAAAGAATATGTTGCACAATCACAAATGGAAACAGGAGAGGTCATTCTGGACCCAGAATTCCCTGATAGGAGGGTACTTGTAGGGTCAGACGCACCTGACTCAGTCATACCCAATCTGGTCAGCTTCCTCAAAACTAAAATGTCTTTTTTTGCTTGGTCACATTTTGATATGACTGGTATAGATGCTGATATTATAACCCATAAGTTAAATATTGACAAATCCTTTAAGCCTGTACAGCAAAAGAGGAGGAAATTTGCTGCAGAAAGAAATGAAATCATCAACCAAGAAGTCGACAAGCTATTGGACATGGGAATGATCAGGGAAGTGATGTACCCCAACTGGCTTGCAAATGTAGTAGTTGTCCAGAAGAAAAATGGCAAGTGGAGAGTCTGTGTAGACTACACTAACATGAACAAGGCCTGCCCCAAAGATCCATTTCCCCTGCCACATATTGATGCAATGGTGGACGCCACTGCAGGCCACGAGATGTTAACATTCATGGATGCCTCCAGTGGATTCAACCAAATAAAAATGCACCCTGCAGATCAGGAAAGTACAACCTTCATTACTGAAAGAGGAGTATACTATTACACTGCCATGCCCTTTGGATTAAAAAATGCAGGTGCAACGTATCAAAGGTTAGTCAACATGATGTTCAAAGATCAAATTGGAGACACCATGGAAGTCTACATTGACGACATGGTAGTCAAGTCAAAAAAGGCAGAAGACCACGTCAGAGACCTGGAAGTAGCTTTCCAAATACTGGAGAAATTCAACATGAAGCTAAACCCACAAAAATGTCACTTCGGAGTCTCAACATGCAAATTCTTGGGCTACATGGTGACAAAAGAGGAATAGAAGCCAGTCCTGAACAGATCAAAGCCATCCTGGAGCTAGAACCACCAAAAACGGTCAAAGACATACAAAAGCTGACAGGAAGAATAGCAGCCCTGAACAGGTTCCTTTCAAGGTCATCAGAGAGGTGCTAATCATTCTACAACCTGCTCAGGAAAAATAAAGACTTCCAATGGACCCCTGATCACCAAGCTGCCTTTGCAGATTTGAAAGCATATCTATCCTCTCCACCCTTGTTGGCAAAACCAGTCAAAGACGAACCCCGACAAAGTATACATTCGATCACTGAGACCGCTTATCATGATTCACAGTAAAAAAAGTGGACGGACAGCAACACCCTGTCTATCACGTAAGTAAAAGTCTACTAGATGCAGAGATCAGGTATGACCTACTTGAAAAATAAGTTTTAGCTTTAATTATGAGTTGTACCAAGTTAAGACCATACTTTGAAAGCCACCCTATAATAGTCAGAACCAATCTTCCTATCAAGTCTGTACTTAGGAAACCAGAACTATCCGGACGAATGTGCAAGTGGTCAGTCCAACTAAGCACCTACAACATAACCTTTGAACCAAGGACATCAATTAAGTCACAAGCACTAGCAGACTTTATGGCTGATTTTAGTCCAACCCTAGAACCCGACCTGATAAAAGAAGTAAACAGACTGACCAGTGACCAAACAGACCTAGAATGTACCTTGTTCGTCGACGGTGCAGCCAACATGAGGGTACCGGCTTAGGGGTAGTACTAAAATCGCCACAGGGGGATAAGATAGTACAAGCTATAAGCTGTGCATTCGAAGCTACCAACAATGAGGCGGAATATGAAGCCCTAATAGCTGGATTAAAGGTATGTATTGACCTTAGTGTACAAAACTTAAAGGTACGTACTGATTCCCTTCTTATTTCAAACCAAGTAAATGGAGTATATACTGCAAAAGACTCAAAAGTGATGCTCTATTTGGAAGTTGTCCAAAATTTAAAAAGCAAATTTCGCAATTTTAATATTGATCAAATACCTAGGGACTTGAATACCCAGGCCGATGCCCTAGCCGACCTAGGATCCAACTTCAGTCCTCCTGATTTTGATAAAATCCCCATCGTACATTTATTAGAACCTGCAATAAACAAACAAGATGAAAGTTTCCCAATATATATTGCCAATTCATGGACAAAACCTTAATATGATTGGCTCCAACAGGGAATCCTCCCCCTGAATAAGCAAGATGCTAGAGCACTCAAAATCAAAGCTGCTTCATATACTATTATTAACAATGTGCTTTTTAAGAAATCGCAGGCAGGACCATACCTCATATGCCTGGAACCACAAGAAGCTGAACAGATAATATCAGAAATCCATGGAGGATACTGTGGAAATCATAAAGGCGGATGGAGCCTGGCAAGCAAAGTACTCAGAACAGGCTATTTCTGGCCCACTCCAAGGGCCGATTGCTTGGAATTCAGCTCTAAATGTGAAGCCTGCCAAATTCATAGACCATATATCCACCAACCATCTGAGGAGCTACATTCCATATCCGCCCCCTGGCCATTTATGAAGTGGGGCATGAATATAGTAGGAAAACTACCTCAAGCACCCGGGCAAAAAGTTTTCATGCTAGCAATGACTGACTACTTCTCCAAGTGGATAGAAGCTGATTCGTACAGGCAAGTCAAAGAAAAGGATGTCATAGCATTCATCAAACGTAACATCATATGCAGATATGGCATTCCCTCTAAAATAGTATGCGACAATGGCACGCAATTCGTGGGAAAAAGAACAGCAGCTTTCTGTGCTCAATGGAACATCAACCTGGTAACTTCCAAACCAGGATATCCAAAAGCTAACGGCCAGGCAGAATCCATCAACAAAGTAATAATCAGTTGCCTGAAGAAGAAGCTAGAAAGAAGGAAAGGTAGATGGGCTGAAGAACTTCCCTTGGTCCTTTGGGCTGACCGGACCACGCCTAAAACATCCACAGGCCAAACCCCCTACTCCTTGGTCTATGAGTGTGCAGCAGTAATCCCAACAGAGGTCGACATCCCATCAGCCAGATGCAGTCTGAATACAACAACAAGCAATATACCTCTAATGGAGGATAGCCTGGACTTAACCGAAGAACTGAGGGATGTAGCCAACATCAGAATGGCGGCATATCATCAAACAGTAGCCAAAAGCTACAACAAGACTGTCAAAGCCAGAGTATTCAGGGTAGGAGACCTTGTTCTCAGAAAAGTTTTTCAAAACACAAAGGAGAAAAACGCAGGCAAATTGGCCCCAACGTGGGAAGATCCCTACCCGATTGACTCAATAGTCGGCCAGGGTGCTCACAGGCTACAAACCCTGGACGGAAAAATGATCCCCAGAGCTTGGAATATTGCACATTTAAAACTATTTCACATATAAAATATATCCCCCAGTCCAGGTATAATCTTTACCTTACCATTTTATGCCTGACCTGATATGCAACTAAGTGTATGATACTTGCCATTATATGAATAAATGCCTTATATGATTCCTTTCATTATGTGCCTACATACTTGTCAATATTCTCGTCTTTCTCTTTAACGAGTAGAATCTTCAATATTTGTTTTACATAATGTACCTTACTTAAAACAAATTTTTAAGATTGAGGGCCACTCCACTAATATCCAACTTTCAGTTGCAAAAATAGGCCTTAAAATATTGAGCTCAATTTAATATACAGACCTGGGAAAACTTTTCCTGGATTGTATGTCATAAATGGGTCATAAGACCTCCAGACAGGCAGGGGACATAAGCCCTCCGCATGTGCAATAACCCCACCCATGACACGAAGAAGCGCGAGATCCAAGACAAGGAAACCTGGCCCGATCCAGTCGAATAACTGGCCAGATCCAGTACACATCCAACACTACAAATATGCCTTATCAAAACACAAAAAGAAACCATCAAAGATCAATTATTTAAAAACCAAAACAAAATGTTCATTCAAAAAAAATACCAGCCCTATAAAACCACACACCTAAAAAGTAACAAGTATTCATTCCAGGAACATCCCCCCTGGATGGGCCAAAACAAAAGCTTAAGCCTAAACAGGTTTCGAATCAGAAACCGACTCACAACCCTCCACCATTTCCTGATCAGCAGACTTCTCCTTAGAAGGAGGAGAATCCACCTCTTCTTCATGACCCATATTGGCCAAATCAGGATACTGGGTGTCCAAAGCTGTCTCATCTCGATCCGGATCCCACTTAGCCCGGTCAGATTCCGGATCTCTCATAGCATCAACCCGACCTTTCCCAAAGAAGTACTGAGCAGCATCAGCAAGCCGCGCCTCCACCAGCTCCTTCTCAGCACCAAGATCTTCATTATTCCTCAGTTGATCCTGCATTGCCTGCTTCTCGGCAGCCAACTCTCTCTTGACGGCTTCCAGCTCTTCCCTTACAGCCTCGAGTTCTTGCCTAGCAACTATCTCAGCATTTTTTGCAGCCACCTCACAAACCAAAGCAGCCCTAGATGCCTCCCTGGCCGACCCCCGCTGAGATTAAAGTACTACCTCATTACCCCTGGACGTGTGTAAATCATGGTTAGCTTTATCCAATTTCTCTTCCAAGCCAGTAATTCTAGACCGGGCATCCTTGAGCTGACAAGCAGTAGCCAACCCAGCATCCAAGCCCTATAGAAAAATGAAAGAAGATCAATTAACCAAACCCAAGGGAAAAAGGTAACACAAGGATACATAATAATAAAGCCCTTTGCAACTAACCTCCTTAGCTTGAGAAGCAAGAGCGGCAGCCTTTGTCACAAGAGAAGACAAGATAGACACTACTTTAGTAGAAGATTCAAGGGCATTGTCAGATAAGAGCTGGCCGCTGATATTGGCGGAAAAATCATTTATCTGTGCCCAGGCAGCATCCATATCGTCCAACCGAGTAGGCACTTCCCTGACACTCCTGATTGGTTGAGCCTGAATGGGCTCTTTCTCTCTCCCTTCTTCCTCAGAAATGACAGCTTCTCTCCTCCTTTTGGAAGGCTGAACAACCTCTGGGGACACTAGCTTGAGTGGTTCCTGGGGAGGCTGGACATCAGAAACTAAAATGTCAAAAGTCTTGTCGCTCCCACTAGCCTCTTGACTCTTGGACTGCTCAGCAATCCTAGCAACCCCAGCTTTCAAGTCGACAACACTAAAACTAGCCAATCTAGCAGAAGATCTATATACTGAATGTATAAAAAATACACATAAATGTCAGGAAAGAAGTAGCAGAAAGACAACAATCAACACAAAGACATAAAGAAGACATACAGGAAAGAGCAGTGGAGCTAGGCTTACCTTTAGGTAATTTGACCACACTCAGCTTAGGCTTCATATACCGGGGCAACAAATCCCTGCCCAGACTAGCAGGCCAAGTCCTCTATTCCTCAGGAAGAGCAAGAAAGGCCTCTTTCCTTGAAACAGATTCCTCGTCAAGAGGATCAGAGTTCCAGTCAGGAGCTGCAAATATCCCCAAAATACACAGGTAAAACTTAAATATTCCAAATTCATACAATATAAAATGCGAATTGAGATTAAAGGAAACCTACCACTCTCCAGAGGAGGATATCTCAGATAATCCAGACCTGACCCCAGAGTGTCAGTCCGGACAAACAGGTAAGTCTTCGCCTAGCCTTTATCATCTCCAGAATCCAGGTTAGTAATTAATGGAGACATTTTTGACTTAATTATCAAATTGAAATGACCAGTAGAAGGATTTTTCAGATGATATACTGCCTTGATGTCATTAAATGTAATCACAAGTTTATGTTTAGCACATAAATTTTCAATAGAGTGAACAAGTTTCCAAACCAATGGCATAATTTGGAAAGGTGATACTTCCATGGTGCGAATAGTATCAATCATTAAAGGAGTAAAAGGCAACTTACAACCTACCTTGAATGCCCATTCGTAGATACAGAACCAACCAGGTGACAACTAGTTAGCCCTGACTGGACAAAATTCAGGAATCCAAACTTCAGCTGAGTCAGGGATCAACTTTTTCTCCCTTAAAACCCCATCATAGTTCGTTTTCAACAGATTTTCTTCAGGGAAAGAAGATTCGAGAGACCGGAGAGCAGAGAAAATAGAATCTTGGTATTTAAACGCTATAAAGACGAGCAAGAGGATCAACTTCAACAACCTCCTCCTCATGGATGTCCGTTGGTTCGAGTGTTCACCATGCCTTACGTGAAGCGGACGTTTTTGGCCCCATATCCTTTATTGTTTTATTAATTTTTGTGGTAAACTAATAAAATTTAGTGAGAAATCACAAGTAGCAGACTAAAATTCCTGGGAAATAGGAAAGAATTTCAGAGAAAATATAGCAAGAGAAGTAGAAGAATTTTGGTAAAGAATGAACTTATCACAATTACCGTATTTATAGGGAAAGAATAACGGTGCAAAAACCCTAGAAAACGCAAAACTGTCAGCATGACATCATGTAGTTAGCCATTGCAGTGTTTAACGGTCACTAGAAGTCTAAGAGTCATTGAGTAATTGTGATTCTTTTTTATTTTTGAGCCCGGTAAATTGACATTTCACCCCTGGCCTGATCCAGCACGGGTAAAATGTCAAGGGGCAATTGTTAGGTCCAATTTAGCCTGGTCTGACTTTAGTTAGCCTGACTTGATTAGGCTGACTGGGGCAACTAGGGTTCGGACAATTGCAGCTATTATTTGACAGGAAAAGAATATCAGAGGATGAAAAAGCTGCTGAAGAAGCCTGCAGATAGCAATATTAGAATAGCTTGATGGAACTCTCCAACAGGATATTTAATCAACAGACCAGCAAAGCAGTTATGTGCATACCCTTTTCTTACGGAAGACCAAGTCCAATCACAAGAACATACAATTTCCATAAACTACAACGTGCAAGAGGAGAAGAAGGAGAAGTTGTTGAGTTTGAATAAGTCAGCCGAATTAATAGGAAATGTGCCTTATTAATTAGGAGACGGTTCCAACAGTCAAAAGGAGTGTATGATTGATTGTACCATTAGAATAAAAGGACTATAAATAGAGTAGAAGATTATTTGTAAAGGACATGAAATAATTGACAAACATTCTTATACAATTAGCTTATTATTCTTATTCCACCGTGTACTTATTTTCTTTACCAGTTAATTGATCCAGGATACATAAACATCATTATTCTCTCATAAATTATTCCATCCGTTACTCAACATTTTTTCAATAATATTAGAACTAGATACCCATACAACTTAATCTTCAGGCCGGATCCTTTCAGGAGAATTCAAGCTAAAACACATAGAATATGCGATCATTCAGCGTAATTGATTTAAGCAGAGATAAAAGTTCTGGGGAGTTGAAGATTAGAAGAAACGTTGAAATTAGAGGTAAGAAAGTGGGTGTGGCGGAACCACACATAGTTCTGCGAAGTTGAAGATTAGAAGAAACGATGCAATTGGAGGTAAGAAAGTGGGTGTGGCGGATCTGCAGAAGCACACATAAGAGTTCTGTGGAGTTGAGGTTTAGAGGAGACGATGAAAAGGGAAGTGAGCAAGCATGTGTGGCTGTAAATGAGAAGCAAAGGAAAACAAATTAGGTTAGAATGGAAGGTGAGGATTGCAAGAGAATCAACGGCCCACAGTCCCTTGAAACTATTCATAGCTACAAAGTACATAGCAAAACAAACTTATATATATATATATATATATATATATATATATATATATATATATATATATATATATATATATATATATATATATATATATATATAGATACGATTCTCGTAAGTCCCTCATTTATAATGAGTCCCTAAGTCCTCATATGGACCATTAGATTTATGGGATGGATGGATGAGATTGCATCTAAATTAAAGGTCACAAATTAATCTCCTCTAATTACCTCCCTTAATCATTCCAACTCCTTAAACATTCACCCTCTCGTAATCTATCCTCTCATTATCCCACCCTTCCACTCTCTCACTAAATCCCATTTTCTCTGAAATTCCCAACAAAAAAAACCCAAAACAAAAAACCCATTTTCCCTAAAATTCCCAACAAATAAAAAACCACCCTCCTTCCCTCATCCCGACACCATCCCGTCACTGCCTCCCATTTCCTCCTTCCTTATCGGCCGCCATACACCACCCTGCCGCCACCTCCACCTCACAAGACCACCAGCCCACCACCTCCTCACCCGCCCAGATCCGGAGCCCACCACCAGACCACCACACACCACACCCGACCCACAACCCGCCCACCACAAACCACCAGATCCACCATACCCACCACCACCACCGAGAAACCGACACCCGACTACCCACGGCTTCCTCGACGTTCTCCTGACCACCACAACACCCACGACCACCTCCTGCCTTTCTTTCTTCTTTCTCTCTTTTATTTTTTCAGATTTACATTTGTTGCAGTTTTGTTTTTATGTTTTATAATTTTTTCAGATCTCGTATTTGATGTATCGGTTTTTGATATTGGTTTTGATATCTCGTTTTTGATTATTTCTGAGATCAATTCTTAACTTTGTTTTTCATTGTTTGAAGTTTCAACGACCACCACCACATTTTTTTGGGTATTTTTATATCTCATTTTTGGTTTTCTCGTTTTTTTTTTTGGTATTTTTAGATCTCGTTTTTTTTTGTTTATTTGGGTGTTGGTTAATTAATTTTTAGTATTTCAGTCTTTTATTTCTCTTTTTTTAAAGTTCCATATTTTGTGCTAAAGTTATACAATAATTAAAATAAAGTTATACTATTAACCTCTAAAGTTATACTATTTACGACTAAAGTTATACCCTTGGCATATTAAAGTTATACTATTTACGACAAAAGTTATACGCATAAAATAAAAAGTTATAGATCTATTTTATATAACTCAATTTGTATATTTTTTTTAGTATTTGTGTGTTGGTGTTGTTGTGAGACGGTGTTTTAAATTTTTACGACTAAAGTTATACCCTTCAAACATTAAAGTTACACTATTTACGACTAAAGTTATACCCTTCAAACATTAAAGTTATACAATTTATACTATTTTGTTGTGTGTTGTTATTTACTTATTATGTTGTTATTTACTTATTTTATATTTTTTTATTTCAAATATGTCTTATATTACATTTTGATATTTATATAATGACTTTTTTTTTCAGATCTAGTATTGTTGCTTTAAAGTTAGTATTGGTGGTTTTAGGATTTCGGTTATATATTGGACTAAAGTTATACGATTTTGGACTAAACTTATGCGATTTTGTAGTAAAGTTACACAATTTTGGACTAAAGTTATACAAATATGGACTAAAGTTATACATATGAAGGACTAAAGTTATACAAAAATTGAGTAAAGTTATACAAATAAGGACTAAAGTTATACAAATAAGGACTAAAGTTATACAAAATTGGACTAAAGTTATACAAAAATTGCCTAAAGTTATACAAATATGGATAAAGTTATACAAATAAGGACTAAAGTTATACAAAAACTGACTAAAGTTATACAAATAAGGACTAAAGTTATACAAATAAGGAGTAAAGTTATACAAAAATGGGCTAAAGATATACAAAAATTGACTAAAGTTATACAAAAATTGACTAAAGTCATTGAAATTACACACATTTCTACCGGAGTTATACATTCGTTGAGTAGAATTCGATCATATCGTTACTAGAGTTATACATTCATTGACTAGAAGTTCAACACATTCCTAATGTAGATATTTGTATAACTTTAGTCCATTTTTGTATAACTTTAGTCTTTATTTGTATAAATTTAGTTAGTTTTTGTATAACTTTAGTCCTTATTTGTATAAATTCAGTCCATATTTGTATAACTTTAGTCCATTTTTGTATAACTTTAGTCCATTTTTGTATAATTTTAGTCCATAACTGTGTAACTTTAGTCATTTTATATCATTTTTATATAAAAATGTGAAATATAAGATTAAAATCAACAAATTATAAGAATTTTTATATAGCTAAGATTAAAACAACAAATCTTATGAAAAACATTTTAGTAGATCTTAGATGAAAAAAAGTATCTCACAAAAAAAAACGAGATTTAAAACCCGAAATCTTAAAAAAAAAACGTATAACAAGAAGAGATTTGAGAAAATAAATAAAAAAAACGAGAACTAACAAAATAAAAGACAATTAAAAGAAAATAAAAGACAACAAAAAAAATGAATGGAAAAAACAACTCAAAACATAAAAATTAACACCAAAACGAAAAGAAAAGAAAAAAGAAAAAAAAAGCGAAAAAAAAATACCGAGGTGGCGGTGGTGGGGTGGCGGCGGCGGCGGTGGTGGGTGGTGAGTTGGTGTCGGGTGGGGTGGTGGTGGGTGGTGGTGAATGAAGATGAGAGGAGTGGGTGATTTATTTGGGTTTGGGTTTTTTGGGGTTCTGAGTTTTTTTAGAGAGGAGAGAAAAGAGTGAGATGTAGAGAGATGAGAGGATAATTGTGATAACGAATTAATGAATGATGGATGGATGATTAGTGAAGGAGATGATTAAGTTAAAGAGGCCATTAGAGGAGATTCATTTCTAGCCATTCAATGAGATGAAATCTCATCCCTCCATTTCCTCCATCCAATGGCCTATATGAAGACTTATGGACTTATATGTATATATGAGACTTAGTTGATCTCCCCCCTCTCTCTCTCTCTCTCTCTCTCTCTCTCTCTCTCTCTCTCTCTATATATATATATATATATATATATATATATATATATATATATATATATATATATATATATATATATATATATATATTATTTAAGGAAATTTTTTAAACGATTACGAGACCCCAAGCTTTTGAAACTACCTAAACTATTTTTTTATTTAGAGAATATATATTTTCATCTAGAGATAATAATCAAGTTGTAAATTAATTATATTATATATAGAAGCAGAATAAATTTTATCCATCATGATCATAAGTGACCGTATAGAAATTGTAAAGCTAATAGAATTTTATACAAGATAAATTGATTAGAATTTAGAACTAGAAAACTTATTTATTTATATTTATGTTTATGTATAATACTTCTACCATAAGAACAGTATGATCTGAAATAGAAATTTAATAATTTAATAATTAAATAATAAATTGATAATACAATGCAACAATCCTAATTGATAATATAGTGCAACAATCCTAGCACTATACCAATACTCCTACATGGCTACATTAGTATATAACATTTCTTTAACCCCCAAAAAAAATTCGATAATTCCAACAAAAGTTCTTCATGACTCTATTTTGATAATTGATAATTTTCTTACTTTTTATTTCTCTCTCTAATAGAGGTGATCATGGGCCGGGCCGGGCCGGGTTTGGGCCGGGCCCAAGCATTAAATTAAGCCCAGGTGCGCGGGCCGGGTCGAGCTACAAGTGCGGGCCTATTTTGTTAGCCCAAACCCGGCCCATGCGGGCTTAAGCGGGCTTTCGGGCCGATTCGGGCTAAATATTTTTTCTCTTGAAATAAGTTTAGAAATCCCCATATGAAATTATAATACTTTGTGTATTTGTTATCAAAAACTTCGTATAGAATTGTCTGATTTTTTTCGAGTATTGCAATTAAGAAGTAGTAACCTAATGTAGCTTTTATGAACGTATTGCTTGAGGTGACTCATACAAACTAAATGCACAATTTTTAGTAGTGTAATAATATATTTTTGTGCGGTGCTCACTGTATGTTGTTGTAGTTTTGTAATTGATTTGATATTTGTTTTTTTTTAGGCTCAAAAACATTGACTTAGCACGCCGATAATGGTAAATAATTTATCGGCACTGGTATGATACAAAATCATTAGCTCATTTTTTATCATATAAATACTGGTGAAGGAAAATACTAAGCCTTATCAAACTAATACATGTAAACAAGTTATTACGGCTTATTTACAATACAACAATTGATTGGTTAATTATTTTACTTAATGCTTATTAACATTTTTAAATTGTACATATTCGTAAATTTTGCATATGTTCGGGCCGGGCCGGGCCAAAATTCGGGTTGTAAAGGCGGCCCAAACCCGGCCCTATTATATTGAATCGGGCCGTGGGCTTTTCGGGCCTAAAATCGAGGCCCAAGCCCGGGAAAAAATTGGGCTGGGCTGGGTCGGGCTAGCGGGCCTGGGCCATATGATCAGCTCTACTCTCTAAGGGGGCGTTTGGTACGGGAAAGGGTAAGAGAATGAAATCAAGAAAGGGTAAGAGAGGGAAATGAATGGGATCACCCATATTATACTTGGGTGTTTGGTTGACAATTAGAGGAAAAGGGAATTAAAAGCCAACATCCACCACCTCCTCCACCATTACCCACCACCTGCCACCATTATCTACACCGACACCACCACAAGTAGCGGCGCCGACGATCTTCCTCACGGTACCCCACGGCGAACCTAATCACCACGCCTTACGCCCTCAACAAACACCACAATCCCGACCCCAAACACCTTATTCATTCTAAAAAAATCCACCACAACCCTTCGAAAACCCCTCCCCCACCCCTTAAAACTCCAGATCTGGTGTGGCTGGCGTCGGGCGGTTGCAGTGGTGTGGCCGAGGAAGGTGTTGGTGGTGGTTGGTGGGGTGGGAGAGTTACTGAAGGTGTTGGTGTGGTGTTTAGTGGTTGAGGATATGGGGTACCGTGGACAGGCGGCGGCGCTGGTGGTGGTTGTGTCGGCGTCCCTGGTGGTGGTTGTGTCGGTGTGGTGGGTGTAGGGTGTAGGTGGCAGTGGTTGACGGTGTGAGAGGGTGTGGTGGGTGTTGGTGGGAGTGGTGGAAATAGGGAGTAGGAGGAAGAAGGGATTATGGGGTTATGGGCTTACCAAAGGGGGGGAGGGGTAAGGATGAGAATGGTTTTGGGGGTAAGGGGGGGTATGGGTTACCCTTTCTTTGTGGCAAACAAACAACAACAAAAGGAATCAACCATTTTTATTCTCTTTCCCTTTCCTTATTCCCCCCAACCAAACGCCCCCTAATAAGTAATAACCTGTTTGCTTTACTTTGGTTTTGCAGGATATGGTTAGTCATAGGCAAAAGCTTACATATTGTATTTTTTTTTTGGTGCGTAAGAGGGGCGAAGCCCCACATATTGTATTTATTGCAAGTCCTTTTAATCGTAGATAAACCTAGATCTCACCATTTTTTGGCTGTAACTTACTTCTACTCCTATATTGTTATCCTACTAATTGTATACGTCTTTCGCTTCTACAGATTTGAATATCATAGAATTTTATTTTCGCTAATGATACTAATAGGAGTAAACATAATAGTTGGACCACAATCATCACTTTAAGGTTTTGGTTGGAATGGTTCATATAACATGGTATTATTTAATTTATCATATTATTTAATTTGTGATTTGTTATTGTTAAAAGTGTGTTTATTTGTCATTTGAATTAAGGAAAGAAGAGGATTATAGTAAAATTTTGGTCTCCATGTTGTCGGATGCATGCAGATAATAATCTCAGGCCTAATTCATCCACATGAACTCGAACCGCCTAGCGCTAAAAAGAATACTTTGATGAATCCGAGCATGAGATTAACGAGATTTAAAAATTGAGTATAGTTTTAACCGTATGAGAATATGTTAGTAGTATAACAATTATTAACTGAAATATAGTTATTATTTTTCAAAAGACATATGCGTGGGAAATAAAATAAACTTTGTATAATTGACCACTGAGTTAACCATAAGATAATACAGTTAAGGACCTCATATTCACTTCCGTCATTCTTGCCGTTAACTCAAGTATTGTATGTCTTTGTGAACTTGACATTGTTGTACTGCAGTATAGAAATAAACCATTAAAAATATTTTCACTGCTTCTGCTTCACTATAGAAATAACCATTAAAAGTATGAGGAGGAAGCTCTCATCTTTGTTAAAGTAGCAGGAGAACTTAACTAGCATTTATAAAATCAACTTGAAAACCACAATCCTTCACAACTTTAAGGGCTTGCTTGGGATAAGAGTAATAATTAAGGGAGTAATAGAGATAAAATGAACTAAAAATGGAGGGAAGGGATGGGGGTTGGAGATAGAAATGGATAGAAATGGGGAAATATTCTAATGCTACAGTTACTCTATCGAGTGACGCTTACTCTGACGAGTAAGTATGTTTTTACGCAAAATAGTAGTCTGCCTGATGGATACTCGATCGAGTACGTGTGGCACTCGATCGAGTAAGGGTCACTCGATCGAGTAAGTCACTTACTCGATCGAGTAAGTCGGTCTTACGGGTTATTTTAGCCGGGTTTTTGTTAATAACGCGTGATTAGTATAAAAGGTTTCCGTCATTCTCTTTAATAAATTTTTCACCTTTCTAAGACCTTTCAAAAGAAAAGAAGTTACGTAGTTCGCTTTGATCGCGTTACTGGCAAATCCCAAGGCTAGGATTGTCGGATTGTCTTGTTCTTTACACCGTTGAGTTCGTCGTGTCGAGGGTAAGCTTCTTGTATAATTTTTATAATGTTTTGATTAGTTTGTATAAAATCCTAATTGGGTAGATTTGGGGGTTTTGGGAGGATTATATTGATTAGGTGATAATTGTATGCATATGTGTTATTGGAGGAGGATTCGTAGAGGAACATTACTGATTAGCTGCTGTGACGGTCTTGTGTTTGCTATTCTAGGTAGGGTTTCCCTATTCAGTATTGTTTACATGGCATTGTTGATGATTGATTCATTGTTGTTGGTTTATATCATATCGGATTTGGAATTGGTGATTGTTGATTATATAATGTGGTTGTTGTATAATTGTCTGTGGTTTGCGAGGTGCGTCCTCGGCTGAGTGGAGTCACTTGCGGGAGTGGCTTCACGCCCTTGATTCGCCTTCTGTGGAACCCGCCACAGAAGGGATGTGCACATTTAGGAACTTGAGTTATCGCTCGGATGAGATGAGCGGGGCTTAGGTGGGAACAGTTGCGATCCCCCACTGGCGGTGTGGAATACTTGTTGCGATGAGTATTCTGGCAGGACTACACACTTTAGTGTGTAGTCAGGTGTGTGGAGTTGTGGTGGAGATTAGTTGATTAGTTTTGATTGTATATTGTTTCAGCTGTATTGTTTTGTGTAATCAGAGTTGACCCCGTTTAATTATTTTAAAAACTGTGGTGATCCATTCGGGGATGGTGAGCAGTTATTAAGCAGGTATGAGTTGGCTGGCATGAGGGATAGCTGGGATGGAGTCATCACATGAGTCACTAGAGTCTTACACTGTGTCACGAACTTTTTTTGCTTTAGTTGGTTTGACAGTTTTGAGGAACAGTTGTATTATTTTTACAGTTTTGGTTTTTGGGACTTGTAACACTTTAAACTTATTTATTTAAGTACGTTTCTTTATTGTCTATTTGATATACATTGCCTCGGGTAACCGAGATGGTAGCATTCTCATGCCTTAAGTGGTCCTGGTAAGGCACTTGGAGTATGAGGGTGTTACAAAGTGGTATCAGAGAGACGATTTTGGAACATGTAACTAATGAAACCAATGAACTTAGGGAGTGAAAATAAAATGAACCCGGGTAGGAGTTGTTAGGAGCTAATGCAAAGACTTGGGAGACGTCCTAAAGTCGCGATCTCGCCCTACAACTTTGAATCGGTCACTATGGGGTGTCTTTTGGGATCGTTATGTGTTTGTCAATGAAATTGCCTATCTATATAGCAATGTGTTGTATGAATTGGTGGATGAATGCATGTGGAGGATGGAGAATGTTGAGGAGAATGGTGATAAGTAATATGCATGAATGTGTTAATATGGATGATGAAATTGCATGATGAATGATTTATAACGTGGCTTGTTAGAAACATGTGAAGTAGGATGTCGTTTGTTGTATATATATATATATATATATATATATATATATATATATATATATATATATATATATATATATATATATATATATATACACACACACACACATATGTTTGTCGTTTTATATATATATATATATATATAGTTGGTTGGAAAGTAGTTGAGTTGAGCATGCGGGTAGTATACGAGTCAGCATGACTCGATCGAGTGGGAGGCACTCGATCGAGTAGGTGAGTGACTCGATCGAGTGGGTGTGACTCGATCGAGTGGGTTGTTTTTTGTTTCTGGGCAGTGTACTGTTTTGGGCACTCGATCGAGTAGGTAGAGGCACTCGATCGAGTGGGGTCAACTAGATCGAGTATGTTAGAGGCTCGATCGAGTGAGTTTTGAGAGGCTTTATGGTTAGGTTCTGGAGTCGAGGCACTCGATCGAGTAGGTGGGCAACTCGAACGAGTGGCCTCAACTCGATCGAGTAAGTGGTGATGATCGATCGAGTAGGTTCTGCACAGGTCACATACGTGTTTGAGTTGTGGGATGTGTGTTTATGTTTACCTTTTCTCTTATATAGTTTCAAGATGCCGCCAAAGAGAAATATGTTGTATGCCAGGGCTGAGAATATGAGCAGTGATGAGATATTTAAGATACTAGAGCACCAAGACACGCTCACAGATGCTCTAAAGAAGTTTAGGAAGGATAAGGAGGCTGGGGTGGATTTTGCTAAAATGAGTATCAACATCGCTCGTTTTAACCTGAAAGAGTACATGGGTACAGGTGCGCCAATCTTGCTTGATAATTGGCACAGAGAGATGGAGAATATACTTAATGTGGTTCATTGCCCTGAGGACTTTAGAGTGGAACAAGCTGTGTTCTACTTGAGAGATGCGGCCGGAGAGTGGTGGGACAAGATTAGAAAGAGTGCCTTGGATCTATATGTGAAACAGGGGTTGTCAGCTATACCTTGGAGTGAGTTCAAGAGGGCTATGCGCCTAGAGTTTATGCCGGAACATGTCCGTAGTAAGTTGAGGGAGGAGTTTGATGATTTCAAGATGGCTCCGGATATGACCGTATCTGAGTACTATCACAAGTTTAATGAGAAGTCTAGGTACGCAGAGGATATGGGGCTAAGTTAGGAGAACTTGGCATTGAGGTTTGAGAAGGGTTTGACACCCAAGATCATGGAGAAGCTGCTTGTAGGAGTCCTTACCGATGTTAAGGAGGTATATGAGCGTGCCGGGAGAGCTGAGCGGTTGGTAGAGATGGCTAAGGAGAATAGGGAGAGAGCTTCTTAGAAGAGGAAGGCTGAGAGCGAGGGTGGTGGTCAGTCTAGTTACAAGAGGGGCAACCATAACCAGGTGAGGGCTTACTCTTCGGGATCGGGGTTCAGTGCTGGAGCTTCTTATGGGCGTGGCCGAGGTAATGGTAGTAGCACCTGGGGGTTATCTTGTTTTAACTGTAGCGGTATGGGCCACAAGAGACATGAGTGTACTAGTGCTGTGGGCAGGGATTTCCAGAGACCATCACTAGGGAGTTTCTCTCAGGGTCCGTCTCAGAGTTATGCGAGTAACAGGCCGGGTGGGTCGTGGAAGAATCAGTGTGGTCAGAACAACAACAACAACAACAACAACGGTGGAGCTAACCGCACTGGCGGTAATTCATATCAGAGACCAGCGACGAACAACAACCAGGGGTCGACTGTTAAGCCGTCTACTTCTGCCAGTACTGTCCAGGGTGGTGGACAGAAGACCAATGGCAAGCTTTTCATGATGGAGAATAAAGCAGCTGAGGATGATGCTCACGTAATCACGGATACTTTTCTTGTTAATGGAGTCTTTACCTTTGTTTTGTTTGATTTGGGGGCGTCACAGTCTTTTGTATTATCGAGTCATGCTAAGCTTTTGGATTTGAGAGAGTTTGAGTGTGTAAAAGAGGTTTTTATACTGTCCGGTGAGTCTGTATCTTGTGGGAGGTTGTATAAGGGTGTGTCTATGATAGTTGGGCAGGTTGACCTACCAGTGGATTTGTTAGAGTTTCCTATGGATGGTTTTGAGATGATAGTTGGTATGGATTGGTTGGTAAGTATAAAGCTAGAATAGACTGTCACCAAAAGAGAGTCTCTTTGAGAGGTCCTAAGGGAGTTAGAATGTCTTATCGTGGGTTTGTTGTCAAACCCAAAGTCAATTTGATTACAGCGGTGACATTGAAGTCTTATCAGAGGAAGGGGTGTCCGTTGATCTTATGCCATGTGAGAGACCATAGTATGGTGAGTTCGGCGTTTGATAAGATACCAGTGGTGGGAGAGTTTCCAGATGTTTTTCCGGAGAAGATACCAGGTTTACCACCAAAGAGGGAGATATATTTCAGTGTGGAGTTGAAACTAGGGACGGGACCAATCTATAAAACCCCATACCGCATGGGTCCTAAGGAGTTGGAGGAGCTGAAGAAACAGTTGGATGATTTGATTGATAAGGGATACATTAGACCTAGTGTATCACTGTGGGGAGCACCAGTTCTGTTTGTGAAAAAGAAAGATGAGAGTTTGAGGTTATGCATCAACTATAGAGAGCTGAACAGAATTACAGTGAAGAACAGGTATCCTTTTGTGGACATGGGCCACAGGCCGGTCTGTGGATTTGGGCCACCTACCGATCTGCGGACACGGACCACCTGCACGCCAAGACAATCTGTGGACATGCAGCGGTCTTTTGAAAGCCACGCTCGGCGGCGTAAAAATGCTTTCGACCGGATCGCTTTAGATCGATCGGTTTCGTCTCGGTAAAGGTCTCGAAACGATGTAGAGATGTTCGGAGTCGCCACCAAGCATTTGTGGGATGCTTGTAACCCATTCGAATCCACTTTATACCTAGGTCAATCAAGGCAAAAAGCGGTGTTTGACATAGGTACTAAAGATAAGGACTCATCCCCCTTTTAGAATTATATGCCTAAAATGACTCTCGTACGCCCTGGATAAGGCCATCCACTATCCAAAGGTTCTGAGTAAGGGGTGAGGGTACGTATTGGGAAGCCCTTTAATCGGACACCCAATCCAGCCCGTGTTAGCGGCCTCTACTGATCGATCGTGGTTGTTTAAGTGCAAAAGTTGATAAAACGGTGTAAATGCATGAATGCACATCCAAAAGTTTTAACCTAACATGTGAGCTTTATAAGTCGGTTTGTTAATCCAAATATCAAGCATAAGATGTCAAGTTGGATTTAGATTGATTTACATGTGAAAACGAAAATTAAACATCCATTTACCAAGTTCGGGTTATGATGCTTAACACGATCCATTTATTGAAAAAGGGTGTCAAATCACAAAGTGTAAAAAAACGTAAACTTGTCAATCTGATCCGTCATGTATTCGGATAAACCGTAATCGGGATCGTCCTAGACAAGTACCAAAGTGGGACAGAACAGTGCCAGGCGGCCCTATTCAGGCGCAAGCCTATTGGCGAGATAAAGGGCTCTGCCCTAGTTTTGAATGATGGAAACAGAGGGCCTCTTGGGGCGCGATCCATGGGGCGAACCAAGAGATGCCTCCTGGTTGTTTTAACGGTTGTTTAAAACCGTATTTGTGAATAAATGATTTGCAAGTATGATTTGCATGACTCGGAATAATTACTACAATATTAGTAATATTCGTTGTCGGATTTGCAAGTTTGAAAAGTATAGTTTACAAATAAAAATGTAAAATGCTTGATTTGAACTAATCATGTTAAGTTCATTTCTTTGTAATTAGTCAAGTTAATCATCGTACTCGGATTAAACCGACATGGTATAAAGAACCAAGGATGATTATGAATTATGACTAATATATTTGCAAATGTAAACAAATAAGAAAAATGGTAAATAAATGAAAAGGGTGTTAAAATACCCATTAAAATGTAATTAACAAATAATATCATCGAGTCACGGAATAAACCGTCATGGTATAAGGAACCAAGGATGATTTTTGTAATGGTCAAAATATGTTTATCATAAAAATGAATTAAAATATTTGAAATGGTAAAACCGATTATAAATAAGAAAGAAATAAAGAGGAAAGACGAGAATAAACACGGATGAGTCTGACCCAGACACCCACAAGAGGCGCGAGCCTCCCTGCATAGCAAGGAGCACTTGTCTCAGGCCAAAACTCGGTTTTGCCTCGTCTAACCTAAATTTGAATCTTGTTATGCATTGGTCATGCTTATAAAATCATCAAAACAGTAAAGACATGAATTAAAGTGAGATATTTACACCCTCAAACTTACGTATTTTGATGTTTGCGTGGTAGACGACTTTAGAGACGGTTTTCTCGTTGTGACTACTCGCAATCAAAGAAGTTTAAAAAGAGTGCCTTAAAAAAGGATTTTGTTTTGAAAATGAGTTGAAAATATGTTAATTAAAACATGTTGATTGATTAGTTGAGTTGGTCGAATGGGTCGGTCGAATGCACGGCGACGGTACCAAACAATATGTGTAAGCCTGCTATGCAATGGGGTGCCCTGTCCTTTTCAATTGGGATGTGGCCAATTCTCCATCCATTGTTTGGTTGGTTGGATTTGTGGCAATCAAATAGGATGTCGTGTAATAATATGGCCATCTAATAAGATGATTTTAGGTGTTACTTGAGGTAGGTGTTTTGTGTGCTTGACTCGGGTTTGACCCGTGTGAGTCGGGATTTGAATTTGGAGTCGGTTTTTGGCTCGGTGTCGGTTTTGACTCTAATTAGGGTCATTTTAATGGAAATGACATGATGAAAACATTCATGGCAATATTTTTGACATTTGAGATTTGGTTTGACTCGGGTTGACTCAGGTTGACTCGAGTTGCGGGTTTCTGAGTCGGTTTTGGGTCCGAAGACGGTTTTAACTCTAAATAGTGTTATTTTAATGCAAATGAAGTTAGAAAACCATTTATGAAATCATTTTTCATATCCGAGTAGTGCATTAAACCGTCTCATTGATAGTCAATCCACGCACGCATATCAAAAACACGTTATAGTCCGATCATCATCGGGTGGTTTTTGGAAGGTGCAGATACTGGGTATCTACAGAGCCCCCACTTTGACTGAGACTTGGACAGGGAAAAAGTCAAAGTATGATCTTCAGGTCAATCGAAGATTACAACCCGAAGACTATTGCGGCGTCGAGGCGACTCAAAAGGGTTTGAGCCAAGGACCCGCCGTCGGGAAGGGCGACGCCGACCCGGGGGTTTGAGTCAAGGACCTGCCGTTGAGAACATTTTAGAGTCTGTCGAATTCCGGTTCGGGTCGTTTAAAGTTCATCAGACTACGTATAAAGGCTCGCCAGCCACAAGAAGGAGTCATAAATAAGGCATCTTCGGGATATGTCCTTGAATCTTTTGTGCGTAAAGGCTCGCCAGCCGGTGTTGAACGCGGTGCATTTTGAGGCTCGCCAGCCATAGGAAGGGGTCATACCTGAGGCATCTTTGGAATATCTCCTTCAATTGTTTGCGTGCAAAGGCTCGCCAGCCGGTGTTAAAGGTGGTGTGTTTTGAGGCCCGCCAGCCATAGGAAGGGGTCATACCCGAGGCATCTTCGGGATAAGTCCTTCAATTGTTTGGGCGCAAAGGCTCGCCAGCTGGTGTCGATGGTGATGCGTTTTGAGGCTCGCCAGCCATAGGAAGGAGTCATACCTAAGGCATCTTCGGGATATGTCCTTGAGTCGTATGTTGTGTGCGTGCAAAGGCTCGCCAGCTGTGATAAGGAGTCGTGCCCGAGGCATCTTCGGGATACGTCCTTGAGTTGTACCTTGTTTGCGGACAAAGGCTCGCCAGCTTGTGAAAAGGAGTCGTATCCGAGGCATCTTCGGGATACGTCCTTGAGTTGTATCTTGTTTGAGGACAAAGGCTCGCCAGCCATATATGTTGTAAGGCTCGCCAGCCATCCATGGTCGAATGATTGACTGTGGAAAACAGCATGTGTGACATCCATTTGAAAATCGGCACTCGCTGGGGAGTTAGAAACTTCTCAGGACTCGTTGGGGATATGAGTTGCTGCTCGTTGGGAGGTAGCATAAGCCATGTAATTAATGTGGTTAAAGCCCTTAGACTTGATGGGTCACCGTTTGTTGGGAAGAACCCAGTATTCAGTTGGAGTGAGTTTGTTTTCTCAATATTATCTGCATGGTTAGTGGCCACACAAATTTGCTTTCGCATAGACACGCGTGTAGGCACGTAATCATATAAGCACATAAGCATGTGAGCAATTAGCATATAAGCAACTAGCATGTATTATCTCACGCGAAGGGAGATAGAAGTTTTGAATGTTGTGAAGCTTAAAGGCGAGTCTTGTTACTCGTAGATCCGTGACTTGATAGATTGGAGACACGTGACCTTTGGGACACGGACTCACACAGACGCATACTGACAGACTGACAAATGGGCAGTCGTGAATGTGATGCCAACTCAGTATTGACACGACACGGGGGTGACTCTGACAGACTTTGCACATGTAAGTGCAACTCCTAGCCAAGCAAGGGTGACAACGCGTATCAAATTCTTGGAGTAGAAGATTCGCTCGGCTGGGGATCATGAATTGATTATATTCTCCAGACATCTTCGCCACTAATTGCTTGTTTTGAGATCCCTTCTCGAGTTTTGATGATTCGGAGAGCGGAACCAAGACCTTGTCGTCATCCGAACCGAGCACTAGGTTATGGGCGTTTTTATTTTGGACTGTAGTTGAGACTCAAATGATGTTTGTGGATAAAGGACGAGTGGCGTCTTGAAAGAGAAACCCCCAGAGTGAGAAGGTGGGATTTTGACAAAACAAGGAATGGGCGACGTCTTAAGGAAGAAGCCCCCAGTAAAGAGGTATAAGATTAAATTTTGCAGCTGGGTGGGGTGCTTTTGAGGATTGATGATGATGGTTGAGATTGAAAGGGATATGCGGTTGTGTCCTTGTTGGGGGACTGCCTACGTATTCGCGTGTTTTGCGAAATCAAACCAGATCGTAGTTCTGAGCTGGTTATTGAGGATTGAAAATTGGAGATGTTTTAAAAGGAGTATGCGGTTGTGCCCTCGTAATAGGACTGCCTACGTATTCGCGTGTTTGCGAAATCAAACCAGATCGTAGTTCTGAGGTGTGTGTGCAATGGGTTGCAAATTGAAGGTGTGAAAATTGAATGTGTGTGAGGGTGTGGTTGTGCCCTCGTAATAGGACTGCCTACGTATTCGCGTGTGTGCAAAATCAAACCAGATCGTAGTTCTGAATGTGTGTGCCTAAGCGAGTTGTTATGACCTTAAATTGATTTTGAGGTGTATGGTTGCGCCCATGAAGGACTGCCTACGTATTCACGTGAAGTGAAATCAAACCAGATCGTAGTTCAGAATGTGTGCCTAAGCGAGTTGTTAAGACCTTAAAGTGTGAGGGTCACGACGGTAAATTCCGTTTGGTGACTTGAAAAATTGATTTGAGAGAATTCTCCTCGATCATTAATCGAAGAGGTCTAATTTGTAAAAATGTTCCTTATCATGTGAGCACACTAAAAAATGGACCCTAAGGGTAGATTGGGTATGTCCCGTTCTTGGTAGCAAAGCATTCGAGGACTCCGTATCTGGGTCAGGGTGAAAATGGCTTCGACATTATGGAATGTGGAGCTTGGTAATAATGGTTTGTTTGACAGATAAAAAATTTGGAGTTGAGCGTCACGACGGAAAATTCCGTTTGGTAACTTGAAGTTTGATTGGAGATAAATACCTCTTGATCATGAATCGAAGAGGTGTAATTTGTGAAAATGTTTCTTAACATTTGAGCACACTAAAAAGTGGACTCTAAGGGTAGATTAGGTATGTCCCGTTCTCGATAGCAAAGCATTTGAGGACTCCGTGGGGATTGTGGTGAAAAATGGCTTCAACATTAGGGAATGTGGAGCTTGGTAATAATGGGTTTGCTTAACAGATAAAAATCTGGAGCAAGAATTTTGTGGTGTTTAGGCCGAAGGGTAATGGCTTGTAGTGTGGTGCGGAATGGGGTCTCCGGCTTAATGTGGCCTGAGCACGAAATGGTTGGTAAATAACATGGGATCAGATTTCCATGTCTGGACCTTAAAGGTTAAGGTGTGATATTACGAGCTTGAGGGAGAATCCTCAGAAGCCTAGATAGGTCTCCCTGCAACAGTCTCTAGAAGGACTTAGGGGTGAAACAGTTTGGTTATGATCTTGAGGGGAATCCCCAGGATCCTAGATAGGTCTCCTTGTAACAGTCTGTAGAAGGACTTAGGGGTGAAGGAGTTTTGGGTGAGGTTTTAGTGTTTGGTGTTTTGGACTTGTCGGTCTGGAATTTGGTGTGTTGGACTTGTTGGTCCTGGGCTTTGGACTTGTTGGTCCTGGACTTGGTGTTTTGGACTCATGGGTCCTGGGCTTTGGACTTGTTGGTCAGGGACTTTGTATTTTGGTGTTGGACTTGTTGGTCCGAAGTTTGAAAAGTGACGGTTTAATTCCGTTATTTGAAATTGTGGGAAAATAACGAATTTGAATTTCGCTATTTCATTTTCTTGAAAAGTGACGGTTTTGAATTTCGTCATTTGAAATTGTGGAAAAATAACGAATTTTGAATTCCGTTATTTCATTTTTTGAAAAGTGACGGTTTTGCATTTCCTCGTTTGGAATTTGTGAAAATAGCGAATTTTGAATTTCACTATTTTGTTTTTTGATTTGAAAATGACGGCTTTAACTTCCGTCGTTTGAATTTTGTGAAAATAGCGAATTTGAACTTCAGTATTTTGTTTTGGAGAAAATGACGGTTTTTAATTTCCATCGTTTTGAAATTTGTGAAAATAGTTAATTTGAACTTCACTATTTTGTTTTTGAGAAAAATGACGGTTTTAATTTCCGTCGTTTTGAAATTTGTGAAAATAACGAATTTGAACTTCACTATTTTGTTTTTGAGAAAAATGACGGTTTTAATTTCCGTCGTTTGAATTTTGTGAAAATAGCGAATTTGAATTTCACTATTTTTTTTTTTGGGGTATTAGCCTTGGCTTTCGCTTTTGTTGAATGGATGTTGGCTAGGGCCTTCGATTTTAGCCTATCGCTTTGACTTTGGGTAAATGGATGTTGGCTTGGGCCTTTGATTTTGGCCTTGAGCTTTGGCTTTTGATTTATTGGTTCTTTGCCGTCCTTCGTTCGAGGCAGGTAAAGGTGCGGACGAGGATGTACCCGTTGGTGAAAGGTTGATAATTGGCGATGAGATGTTTTTGTGGGGAACGGGCTTGCCTTCCGTCATTGAACATGAACAATGGGATGTCCTGGTTTGTTATCTAGGTTTGCCGTAGGATCCCTTTGATAGAAGCTCGTTCTAAATTGGGTGCTAATGAAAGGTTTCTATTGCCAGACATGGAATAGGTAAAGAGAATGGACACAGAGTTTCGAGTCCTTTTCTTACTCGGTACGGAACGTCACTCGAGTGTACTCATATTCAATTGGAACATATTGTTCGTTTTAAATCAATTCTCAAATCAATTCTCGTTGTAAACGGGAAATGGTAAAGAGGAGAATATATGATAGCTGGAAATTGTGCTTTTATTTAGATAAATAAGATGTTAGCACAGACTCAATGAATACATGTGACTCATGGGGACAGCCCCCAGTTTGGCACTTAGGAATAAAAGGACAGACACTAGGATAGATATGAGAAAGCCTAAGACTCGGATTCGGACTTAATCGTAGATACGAACTCCTAATCATCATGTTCCTCCTCGACGGTCTCTTTTGAGACGCCCAGCGGCTTGAATGTCTGGTCTTGAGCATTGACCCACTTGAGCACTTCACTCTCGTTGTTGGGATGATATGAGGACAATAGTCGATGAGGCTTTCATATCCTTGCAGAAAGAGATGATCATTAGGGTTGTCTTCATCACATGGTTGGCACGGGGATGAAGCTACCAGTTCATTGTTGTCGATCATATTTTGAATAACATGTTTCAGTTTGAAGCATGTTTCCGTATCATGACCATTCCCTTGATGATATTGGCAATAGGCACTGCCGTCCCAGAAACGGCTTTTCTTGCATTCAGACGGGTCCGGGGTGGGCCCGATTGGTTGGAGCTTCCCTTCAGTCATGAGCTTTTGAAGAGTTGCGGCATAGGTTGTGTTGAGCCTAGTGAATGTCCTTTGAGAACGTTCAACCTTGCTGTTTGACTTAAGACATCCAGGAGGATTATCTTGACTGAGAGGTGCAATTATGATTTTGCCAGCCTCGATCATATCTTGAATGACATTCTTGAGATTGAGACAGGCTTCGGTGTCATGGCCCTTGCCTTGATGATATAGGCAATAGGCATTAGGGTTCCAGAAACGGGATTTTTTGTGTTCAGGTGGGTCCGAAGTCGGACCAATGGGTTGCCGCATTCCTTCTGAAGAAAGTATCCCCAGAGCGGTGCCATATGTTATTCCCAGATCTGTGAATACCCTTTGATGTTTTCCCATGGTTCCAACATTGGTGTTTTTTGGGGTGTTTTTGTGAGTTTTGTTTTTGTTTTTGTCAATCCTGGGCGGAAGCAGGATTGGGTTATTGTCAATTGGAAGTTTTTGGGATGTTGCTAGGTATTTTGAAGGGGATTTTGGTGAGGTGATTTCATGTTCTTTGTTTGTGTGTTCATGGATGTGGGAACCATCAGATGACTCCTCATTTTCAGCATTTGTTGGTTGGTGAATCAAGGGTTGGTCTTCTCCTTGGTGGTCAGGTTCATTTTTGGTACTACCAAACCTCTCCTCCAAATTAGCTACCCGGGTATTCAAATCATCGATAGCCACTTGCAGCTTTGAGAATATGTTGTTGATAGAGACGAAGAGCATCATTATACCGCTTTGTATGCCACCCTCATCAATTGCATGAATTTTCTCATCGTCAGGAGAAATGAGGTGAGAGCAGTCTAGGGAAGATTCCTGACTGTGTCCAACTGGGTTTTCTGGAAGGTTGATTTTGTTGTTTGTTGAGGGAGGTTGTGGTAATTCACCCTTTTCGATCATATCAAGGATGGCACCTTTTAGAGGGAGGCACATTTTGGTATCGTGTCCACGACCTTGGTGATATTGGCAAAAGAGGTTTCCATCCCATCTTTGACCTCGCTTGTGTGGTGAAGGGTCTGGAGTTGGACCAATCGGCTGAAGTTTTCCTTGAGAGGTTAGCCTTTCCAAGGCTGTGGCATAAGGCATACCCAGATCAGGGAAGGACCTATGAGGTCGTCTGGTTTTAGTTTGGTTGATGGCAAGTAGCCGGCTTTTAAGGAGCTTAACCCTTTCCTCAATATCAGAAGAGGGAAAAATCTCAGTTGCCATTTTGTCCTCAACCTGGGAGAGACGAGTGCTCAAGTTTTCCACGGTAGCTAGGAGTCGAAGGACCATGTTGTTGGTTTCAGCAGGAGTCATGGTGGATGCACATTGATCAGCTTCTTGAGTTCCTGGTTGGCAATCATTGGCACCCAAGGGATTCCTATTTGACATGACGATAGGCGTTATAACTTTTCTTGGCAAGGTATTGCACAAACAAAGGCAAGTGTGACACATATGTATAAAAGGCAGTTATGTCATGAAGACGCGACAGTGTGACTAGGATACGAGTTCATTAAAGATCGTGAATGACCTCTTGTGTTTGAACTCTTGGTGCATGACTTGAATTTAGACTCTAGTGTCGACTTTGGCATAGTGATGCCTAGACAGACGACTTCTGACAGGATTTGGAAGTTTGTTGCTGGCGTAACGCCGTTGGACAAGACATGTACACAAACTTGACCTTTGACCCGTAAGTAGGGGAAATGCAGGTTTAAAACCCGACAGGTTTTGACTCTGCTAACGCCATTGAAGATGTCTCGACAATTAGGCGATACGACCTAGACCAGAAGGTAGGTACTAACTTCGGCAGAGACTCGACGTTATCGAGATGACTTGACTCGAAGTCGACTGGACTCTAATCGACTCGAGGCTGAATCAGAAAGGTGGATTGAAATTTTCGAAAATAGAAATTTTCAAAAAGAACCATTTGTCGTTTTATGGACGGCTTCCGAAGAGTAAGGATCTTCAAAAGTCGGTCAGTTGAAAGGGTTGTCTTAGGTTTGTTTTCAAAAGACAGTTTGAGTTGAAATTGCGGCGGCTCTGAAAACAAAGTGTTGTTTCCAAAGACGGTTTTTGAAATTCCGAATCATGGATTAGAAAATCGAGAATCGAATAATTTGGAATCGTCATCACAATGGCCATGAAAACGGTTAAGTTTGTTTTCAAAGGATTTAAAATTGGTTTGAAAATTTGAAAACGGTTAAATTTGTTTTCAAATATTTGATTTTGAATTTGAAATTTGAAAACGGTTAAATTTGCTTTCAAATGGTTTGATTTTGAATTGAAATTTGAAAACGGTTAGATTTGTTTTCAAATGGTTTGAAATTGAATTAAAATATGAAAACGGTTAAATTTGTTTTCAAATGATTTGATTTTGAATTGAAATTTGAAGACGGTTAGATTGTTTTCAAAGATTTGATTTTGAATTGAAATTTGAAAACGGTTAGATTTGTTTTCAAAAATTTGAAATTTGAATTTGAAATTTGAAAGCGGTTAAATTTGTTTTCAAATGGTTTGATTTTGAATTGAAATTTGAAAACGGTTAAATTTGTTTTTAAAGATTTGATTTTGAATTTGAAATTGAAAACGGTTAAATTTGTTTTCAAATGATTTGATTTTTGATTTGAATTTGAAAGCGGTTAAATTGGCCTTCAAATGATTTGATTTGAATTGGAATTTGAAAACGGTTAAATTCGTTTTCAAGATTTGAATTTGGAAATCGTGAAGGTTGAATTTGTCATTACGACGGGTTTGAAAACCGTTTTAACCTTCTAAGTACGGTATGCAAATCAAAAATTGTGAGAATTGAAATCGTCATTACAACGGCTTAGAAAAGCCAATTTTGATTTCGAAAACGAGATTTGAAATTTGGAAAGATGCACGGATTGAAATCGTCATTATGACGGTTTGAAAAACGTTTTAGTTTGAAAATTGATTTCGAATTTCGAAAATTCGAGGGTAGAATTCGTCATTAAGACGGCATAAAAGGGTGCTTTGAGAATGCAACGGTTGGCGGCAGACCGAGTTTTGAAACGGCCATTATGACGACGTAAAAGGGTATTTTAAAAATGGTTTGTGAAAACCAAGGTTTCAAATCGTCATTACAACGGTATGAAAAGGTGCATTTGAAATTGGTTACAAAAACCAGGTTTTGAAATGGCCATTATAACGGCATAAAAAGGTGCTTTGAAATGGTTATAAAAACCGGGTTCGAAAATCGTCATTACGACAGCCTAGAAAGGCGTGTTGAAATGGTTGTAGAAACCGGGTTTGAAAATCTTCATTACGACAGCCTAGAAAGGCGTGTTAAAATGGTTGTAAAAAACCGGGTTTTAAAATCGTCATTACGACGGCCTAGAAAGGCGTGTTGAAATGGTTATAAAAACCGAGTTTGAAAATTGTCATTATGACGGCCTAGAAAGGCGTGCAACGGTCGGCGAAAGACCGAGGTTTGAAATGACCATTATAACGGCGCGAAAAGATGTTTTTGAAAGTTTGAAAATGACACGGAAGGACTTATGATCAAGTAGCACATAAGCACTCACAGTTCATTATATTATGCATAATGCAGACACGGGTTTTGGCTTAAGAGGGTGGGTTACACACCAAGCAATCAAACCCCGATTTGCGAGAGGGATACCAATCCAAACAAAATGTGTAAGGAGGGTGCCCTAGCCTCGTGCTCGAAAGTGATGAAAGCTCTTTGACGAAACAAAAATGTGTAACGTCAATGGTATGCTTGACTCAATAGGGATTCGAATCGCGGGGATGAGAAAACTCACACCGACGAGATGAGCCAATTGGTCGAAAAGGGTTAGGTTGTGGGCCCGGACAAGGAACCCGACTTATGACCGTAATATCAATTAATGCACTTTAACCACGACCTCGTTCGAGTTTCACCTCTAAGGATCACAAAGACACAAGTGTCCTAGTTTTCCCCAGCGGAGTCTCCAATCTGTGGACATGGGCCACAGGCCGGTCTGTGGGTTTGGGCCACCTACCGATCTGCGGTCATGGGCCACCTGCACGCCAAGCCAATTTGTGGACATGCAGCGGTCTTTTGAAAGCCACGCTCGGCGGCGTAAAAATGCTTTCGACCGGATCGCTTTAGATCGGTCGGTTTCGTCTGGGTAAAGGTCTTGAAACGATGTAGAGATGTTCGGAGTCGCCACCAAGCATTTGTGGGATGCTTGGAACCCGTTCGAATCCACTTTATGCTAGGTCAATCAAGGCAAAAAGCGGTGTTTGACATAGGTACTAAAGATAAGGACTCGTATCCCTTTTAGCATTCTATGCCTAAAATGACTCTCGTACGCCCTGGATAAGGCCATCCACTATCCAAAGGTTCTGAGTAAGGGGTGAGGGTACGTATTGGGAAGCCCTTTAATCGGACACCCAATCCCGCCCGTGTTAGCGGCGTTTACTGATCGATCGTGGTTGTTTAAGTGCAAAAGTTGATAAAACGGTGTAAATGCATGAATGCACATCCAAAAGTTTTAACCTAACATGTGAGCTTTCTAAGTCAGTTTGTTAATCCAAATATCAAGCATAACACAAGTTGGATTTAGATTGATTTACATGTGAAAACGAAAATTAAACATCCATTTACCAAGTTCGGGTTATGATGCTTAACACGGTCCATTTATTGAAAACGGATGTCAAATGACAAAGTGTAAAAAAACGTAAAATTGTCAATCTGATCCGTCACGTATTCGGATAAACCGTAATCGGGATCGTCTTAGACAAGTACCAAAGTGGGACAGAACAGTGCCACGCAGCCCTGTTAAGGCGTGAGCCTATTGGCGAGATAAAGGGCTCTGCCCTAGTTTTGAAAGATGGAAACAGAGGGCCTCTTGGGGCGCGAGCCATGGGGCGAACCAAGAGATACCTCCTGGTTGTTTTAATGGTTGTTTAAAACCGTATTTGTGAATAAATGATTTGCAAGTATGATTTGCATGACTCGAAATAATTACTAGAATATTAGTAATATTCGTTGTCGGATTTGCAAGTTTGAAAAGTATAGTTTCAAATAAAAATGTAAAATGCTTGATTTGAACTAATCATGTTAAGTTCATTTCTTTGTAATTAGTCAAGTTAATCATCGTACTCGGATTAAACCGACATGGTATAAAGAACCAAGGATGATTATGAATTATGACTAATATATTTTCAAATGTAAACAAATGAGAAAAATGGTAAATAAAAGAAAAGGGTGTTAAAATACCCATTAAAATGTAATTAACCAATAATATCATCGAGTCACGGAATAAACTGTCATGGTATAAGGAACCAAGGATGATTTTTGTACTGATCAAAATATGTTTTATCATAAAAATGAATTAAAACATTTGAAATGGTAAAACCGATTAAAAATAAGAAAGAAATAAAGAGGAAAGACGAGAAAAAACACGGATGAGTCTGACCCAGACACCCACAAGAGGCGCGAGCCTCCATGCATAGCAAGGAGCTCCTGTCTCAGGCCAAAACTCGGTTTTGGCTCGTCTAACCTAAATTTAAATCGTGTTATGCATTGTTCATGCTTATAAACTCATCAAAAAAGTAAAGATATGAATTAAAGTGAGATATTTACATCCTCAAACTTACGTATTTTGACGTTTGCGTGGTAGACGAATTTAGAGACGGTTTTCTCGTTGTGACTACTTGCGATCAAAGAAGTTTAAAAAGAGTGCCTTAAAAAAGGATTTTGTTTTGAAAATGAGTTGAAAATATGTTAATTAAAACATGTTGATTGATTAGTTGAGTTGGTCGAATGGTTCGGTCGAATGCAGGGCGACGGTACCAAACAATATGTGTAAGGCTTGTATTTACGATCGGTAGGTCGTAAACACGTGTCGGTTTGTTGACTTAGGAAGTCGAGTATAGAAGTTTAAGGGAGATGTGAGGGGGCGGACTCTCGCGTGAGGATTGTGTTGTGTGATGGTGGGTATTTATAGAGAAATGTGGGATGGTAAGTCGGTTGAGTTTGCTTGGAGGCTAAGCAGACACCCCATTGAGGCATGAGGCAACTCAAAAGGGTTTGAGCCAAGGACCTGTCGTCGGGAAGGGCGACGCCAAGGCAACTCGAGGGTTTGAGTCAAGGACCTACCGTCGGGATCATTTTAGAGTTTGTCGACTTCCGGTTCTGGTCGTTTAAAGTCCATTAGGCTACGTATAAAGGCTCGCCAGCCATAAGAAGGAGTCATACCTGAGGCATTTTCGGGATATGTTCTTGAATCTTTTGCGCACAAAGGCTCGCCAGCCGATGTTGAAGGCTGTGCGTTTTGAGGCTCGCCAGCCATAGGAAGGGGTCATACCTGAGGCATCTTCGGGATATATCCTTCAATTGTTTGCGCGCAAAGGCTTGCCAACCGGTGTTAAAGGTGGTGTGTTTTGAGGCCCGACAGCCATAGGAAGGGGTTATACCTTAGGCATCTTCGGGATATGTCCTTCAATTGTTTGTGCGTAAAGGCTCGCCAGCCGGTGTTGAAGGTGGTGCGTTTTGAGGCTCGCCAGCCATAGGAAGGAGTCATACCTGAGGCATCTTCGGGATATGTCCTTGAGTCGTATGTTTTGTGCGTGCAAGGCTCGCCAGCTGTGATAAGGAGTCGTGCCCGAGGCATCTTCGGGATACGTCCTTGAGTTGTACCTTGTTTGCGGACAAAGGCTCGCCAGCTTGTGAAAAGGAGTCGTATCTGAGGCATCTTCAGGATATGTCCTTGAGTTGTATCTTGTTTGCGGACAAAGGCTCGCCAGCCATATACGTTGTAAGGCTCGCCAGCCATCTATGGTCGAATGATTGACTGTGGAAAACAGCATGTGTGACATCCATTTGAAAATCGGCACTCGCTGGGGAGTTAGGAATTTCTCAGGACTCGCCGGGGATATGAGTTGCTGCTCGTTGGGAGGTACCATAAGCCATGTAATTGATGTGGTTCAAGCCCTTGGACTTGACGGGTCGCCGTTTGTTGGGAAGAACCCAGTACTCAGTTGGAGTGAGTTTGTCTTCTCAAGATTATCTGCATGGTTAGTGGCCACACAAATCTGCATTCGTATAGACACACGTGTAGGCATGCAAGCATATAAGCACATAAGCATGTGAGAAATTATCATATAAGCAACTAGCATGTATTATCTCACGCGAAGGGAGATAGAAGTTTTGAATGTTGTAAAGCTTAAAGACGAGTCTTGTTACTCGTAGATCCGTGACTTGATAGATTGGAGACACGTAACCGTTGGGACACGGAATCACACATACGCATACTGACAGACTGGCAAATGGGCAGTCGTGAACGTGATGCCAACTCAGTATTGACACGACACGGGGGTAACTCTGACAGACTTTGCACATATAAGTGCAACTCCTAGCCAAGCAAGGATTGTGTTGTGTGATGGTGGGTATTTATAGAGAAATGTGGGATGGTAGCGGTTGAGTTTGCTTGGAGGCTAAGCAGACACCCCATTGAGGCGCGAGCAAACCTGCTATGCAATGGGGTGCCATGTCCTTTTCAATTTGGACGTGGCCAATTCTTCATCCGTTGTTTGGTTGGTTTGATTTGTGGCAATCAAATAGGATATCATGTAACAATATGGGCATCTAATAAGATGATTTTAGGTGTTACTTGAGGTAGGTGTTTTGTGTGCTTGACTCGGGTTTGACCCGTGTGAGTCAGGAATTGAATTTGGAGTCGGTTTTTTGCTCGGTGTCGGTTTGACTCTAATTAGGGTCATTTTAATGGAAATGACATGATGAAAACATTCATGGCATTATTTTCGACATTCGAGATTTGGTTTGACTCGGCTTGACTCAAGTTGACTCGAGTTGCGGGTTTCTGAGTCGGTTTTGGGTCCGAAGACGGTTTTAACTCTAAATAGTGTTATTTTAATGCAAATGAAGTTAGAAAACCATTTATGAAATCATTTTTCATATCCGAGTAGTGCATTAAACCGTCTCATGTATAGTCAATCCACGCACGCATATCAAAAACACGTTATAGTCCGATCATCATCGGGTGGTTTTTGGAAGGTGAAGATACTGGGTATCTACACCTTTGCCAAGGATAGATGATTTGTTTGATCAGTTGAACGGGGCAGCAGTCTTTTCTAAGATTGATTTGAGGTCAGGTTACCATCAGGTGAATATTCGGGATGAGGACATACCGAAGACAGCTTTTACATCGAGGTATGGTCACTATGAGCATGTTGTGATGCCATTTGGGTTATCTAATGCACCTGCAGTGTTTGTGGATTTGATGAACCGGGTCTTCAGTCAGTTTTTGGATCGGTTTGTGGTGGTCTTCATCGATGATGTCTTAGTTTATTCTAAGACTAAGGAGGAGCATGAGGAGCACTTGAGGTTAGTGATGCAAACTTTGCATGACAATCACCTATATGCAATGTTGTCAAAGTGTGAGTTCTGGGTCGAGGAGGTTGTCTTTCTGGGGCATGTGATTTCAAAGAAGGGTGTAGCTATGGATCCGGCAAAGATAAAGGCAGTCACTCAGTGGGAAGCACCGAAGAATGTGGCAGAGATCAGGAGTTTCTTGGGTTTGGCAGGGTACTATCGTCGATTTGTGAAAGACTTTTCTAAGATAGCCAGACCTATGACAACGTTGATGAGGAAAGAGATCAGGTTTCGTTAGGATGAAAGTTGTGAGACGGCGTTCCAAACATTAAAGGAGCGTTTGATCACAGCTCCAGTCTTAACATTGCCTGAAGGGTGTGAGAACTTTGAGGTATATACAGATGCTTCAAAGAATGGTTTGGGATGTGTGTTGATGCAGAACGGGAAAGTAATTTCATATGATTCTAGGCAATTGAAGCCTTAAGAGGAGAACTATCCGACACATGATCTGGAGTTGGGTGCAATTGTGTTTGCTCTTAAGATTTGGAGGCACTATCTCTATGGGGCGACCTTTAAGATGTTTTCAGAACACAAGAGTCTTAAGTACATCTTCACTCAAAAGAAGTTGAACATGAGACAGAGGAGGTGGATGGAGCTGATTGGGGACTATGACATGGATATTATATACCATGAAGGGAAGGCAAACGTGGTTGCTGATGCGCTGAGCAGGAAGAGTATGCATTCTCTATTGCATAGCTATGTCTTTGATGAAATTGAGAGATGAGGTGGGGAAGATTGGGATACATATGATACAGAAAGGGGATGCTAGAGGGGACTTGACAGTGGAGCCGGATCTTTATGATGACATTCGCAGGAAACAGGCTTTGGATCCTAAGATAGAGAAGTGGAGAGCTGGAGTAGAGAAAGGGACAGTGTCTCGATTTTCTATTCATACAGATGGCAGTGTGAGATTTGATGGCAGGTGTTGTGTTCCTAATGATGAGGAATTGAAGAAGGTGATCATGACAAAGGCTCATTGCACACCATATTCAGTACATCCAGGCGGTGACAAGTTGTATAAAGATTTGCAGAAGACTTTCTGGTGGCCTGGAATGTAGAAGGAAACAACTGAGTTTGTGGCTCGATGTTTGACATGTCAGAGGGTTAAGGGAGAGTAGCGACGACCACAAGGTAAGATTAAGTCTTTTGAGGTACCTAAGTGGAAATTGGAGTCTATCTCAATGGATTTTATAGTCGGTTTGCCGAGAAGTCAACATGGTAACAACATGATGTGGGTAATAGTTGATCGTTTGACTAAGTCAGCTCACTTTGTCCCGATGAAAGATACTTGGACCAAGATACAGTTAGCTTTGGCATATAGAAAGCATGTGGTTCATTTGCATGGGGTTCCTAAGGATATAGTGTGTGACACCCCCATACTCCAAGTGCCTTACCAGGACCACTCGGGTATAAGAACGTCACCATCTCGGTTTCCCGAGGCAATGATAATTAAATGACAATAAAGAAACATAATTTAAATAGCCAAACTGTTTAAAGTGATTACAAATCCAAATCCAAACTTACAAAAGGTACAATACATGTTCTCAAAATCCAAATGTCTAAACAACTAAAATATGACAGCGGAAGATTCTAATCAGCTCGTGGTGACATATCCCAGCTAGCCCAAAAGCCTCTAGTCAAACCTGCTCAACAACTGCTCACCATCCCCGAATGGATCACCACCGTTTTTAAAACTATTAAACGGGGTCAGTACTAATTACACAAAAACAAGATACAATACAACAATTACCAAACAGCTCAATCGTCACATCAAACCCCGGTCTCCATAATCAATCTCCACGTAACTGATTAAACACTAAAGTGTGTAGCCCTGCCAGAGTACCTATCGCAACAGATACTCCACACCACCAGTGGGGGACCGCAACCGTACCCACCAAATCCCCGCTCATCTCCATCGAGCGATAAACCCAAGTCCATTAATGTGCACATCCCTTCTGTAGTGGGTTCCACGGAAGGCGAATCATGGGCGTGAAGCCACTCCCGCAAGTGACTTCACTCAGCCAGGGACACGTCCCGAAGAACACAGATAGACAAACAGTAACACCAAAATCAACAACCATCTGAACCAACCAACAATCACTAAAACGGCACAATTCACCACATATAACATGTAACAAATACTGAGTAGAGGAAACCCTACCTGAAATGTAATCACAAACAGCAGAAGATCTAACAGCTGTTTCAAAATCGTTCTTCTACGAATCCTCCTCCTATTCACATAATCATATAATCACTACCAACACAACAAATCATAAAAACCCCCAATCCCAAAATTAGGGTTTAAACAAAGTCAACCAAACGCTATAAAATTGGTATGTAGGACTTACCCTTGACGCAAGGATCACAAGGACACAAAGAACAACAAAATCCGACCTCTCAAGCTCCGGGATTTGCCGATAATGCGGATGAAGAGAACAACGTAGTTTGAAAACTCCTTTGAGTGAATTAGGTTTATAAAAAGTGTTTAATAAAGATGACGACATAATATATATACTAATCCGCATTATTAACAAAATCCGCCAAAACATAACCCGTCAACCGAGCTACTCGATCGAGTAGCTAACTTACTCGATCGAGTGCCACTTACTCGATCGAGTGCCAAGGCTACTCGATCGAGTACCCTACAGACAGAATACTGTTACGTAAACCAAAACACCCTTACTCGATAGAGTAAGGCCCACTCGATTGAGTACCCAGAGACCCATAAAACCGTAGTATTACAGTCTTCCCTCCTTAAAAATAACTTCGTCCCCGAAGTTCAAACCACAACAAAACAAAAACACACTAACCCTCCCCCGACACAACAACAAAAATAAAACTCAACATAAAAACTCCGACACATACTACCAACCAACGCAACCCGATTCAAACCACTACTATCTATACCAAAAACAACATAAAAAGATGCAAAAACTCTTCGCGATCATCTCCTACCCCCCTAAAAGAAACAAGGTTACGTCCCCGTAACCATACATACCTGATCAAAAAGGAACGGATAGCGCTCTCTCATGGCCTCCTCCTCCTCCCATGTAGCTTCCTCAACCTCATGATTTGACCAAAGAATCTTAAGCAAGACCGTCTCACTATGTCTAGTCTTCCTAACCTTCCGGTCAAGAATCTGCTTAGGCACCTCAAGATAAGACAAAGACTCATCTAGCTCTATGTTCTCCACCTCTAACACATGTGACAGATCACTCACATACTTCCGCAGCTGAGAAACATGAAACACATTATGTACCCTATCCAAAGCAAACGGTAAAGCCAAACGATAAGCAACCTCTCCAACCCGGTCTAAGATCTCATATGGTCCTATGAACTTCTGACTCAGCTTGCCTTTCTTGCCAAATCTCATGACCCCACGCATAGGAGACACTTTCAGAAGAACCTTGTCCCCAACCTGAAACTCTATGTCCCGGCGATGTAGATCTGCATAACTCTTTTGTCTATCCTGAGCCGCTCGCATCCTCTCCCTGATCAGCTTAATCTGCTCAACCATCTCATGTACCATTTCTGGTCCTAAAACCACTGCCTCAGTGTAACACCCCCATACTCCAAGTGCCTTACCAGGTCCACTCAGGTATAAGGATACTACCATCTCGGTTGCCCGAGGTACTGAATATCATAAGACAATAAAGAAACGTACTTTTAAAGTAATTATAGATTAAGTGATTACATGTTCGAACCAAAACTAATAAAAGGAATTACAAGGTTCTCATACGGTCTACAGCTAAAACTATCAAAGCTACTAGACTTCGTCTGACACAGCGGAAGACTTCTAACTGTCACGTGATGACTCATCCCAGCTATCCCATACGCGTCATATCACACCTGCTCAATAACTGCTCACCACCCCCGAATGGATCACCACAGTTTTTAAAACATTTAAACGGGGTCAGTACTAATCACACAATTCAATACATATATCAACAATAAGATAAACAGACGGCTTAACTGTCACACACACACAACCAACCAATTCCAATCATCTCAATCATTGATCGTCCTTTGGACCAGCCACGCGATGGGGGACGCGCAGTTCCCACCTAAGCCCCGCTCATCATACTGAGCGATAACCCTGTCCCATTAATGTGCACATCCCCTTCCGTGGCGGGTTCCACGAAGGGCGAAACTAGGGCGTGAAGTCACTCCCGCAAGTGACCCCACTCAGCCGAGAACGCATCTCGAGAACCATCAACAACAATCACAACCACAAACACAATGCAATCATCATATCAAACAACTAACTACAACACATCACCCATATCCCATTATGGGACTAATACTGAGTAGGAAATCCTGCACGGAAAGCACTGTGATCAGACGGTATCAACAATTTTGTATCAAAAGTCTCTTCTACGAACCCTCCTCCTATCATATAACACATAGAGGCTACACATCACAACCTACACACAAAACCCCCAATCTCTAAATTAGGGTTTAACCAAACTTAACAAAACATTATAAAAATTATATTAAAAGCTTACCCTCGACGCAGGGAACTCAACGATACGAATAACGACAAGAACTGACCGTCTGAACTCCGGGAATTGCTAAGGATGCGATTAGGAAGATGAACTGGTTGCTTTCTCTCTTAAACAGGGTTTTAGGTTTTGTAAAAGTGATTTAAAACAATGACGACTATGTTTAAATACCTTAATCGCATAATTAACAAAACCCGAGAAAACTCCCCGTAAAACCGGACACTCGATCGAGTACCCAAGGTACTCGATCGAGTACCCCCCTTACTCGATCGAGTACCCCTGACTACTCGATCGAGTACCCAACAGTCGAAACTATTTTATCTCGCAACTTACCCTTACTCGACAGAGTAAGGGCTACTCGATAGAGTACCCCAAGACTTATAAATACGGAGTATTACAGTCTTCCCTCCTAAAAAGAACTTCGTCCCCGAAGTTCAACCCATACATAAAAACAACCATACAGACTCGACCAAGACACAACAACTTAGCTAAGGACTCAAGAACTCGACCGAACATAGAACATGAACTCTTAACACCCACTCCACCAACTATGTTTACTTCCACAACATGACTCACTATATCGTATCTACCACATATATATCTCTCACGACACCAACTCCATACATAACCAACTACCATCCTCTAATGTTGCTAGCTCCATAATATCATCAACTATCAAATCCAATACCAAGACACTCATAGACATCAAACGGGATGTTACATTCTACCACCCTTAAAAGGAACTTCGTCCTCGAAGTTTACTCACACTCGTAACCTCATCATCCAACTGTCAATACTAGCGAAATATTCTCACACTCCTAAACATCACGCTACTACAAGCACGGTCATGACCTTTAATAAAATCACCCACAACACGAATCGATCTTTTATTCTACATCAAGACTCAACTTCCGAATATATTACCATATGTACAACCATCAAAATCTGTTTTATCGCATCCTACTCCTCTTAAGACAAATGTTACGTCCTCGTAACTCACTAATACCAAACCATATCTATATCTCATTACCCTCTGTACCACCACATGTCAAAGATAACCGTCTATAAACCAAACACTCACCATTCTTATATCCAAGGCTCCCATACATAAACATTTCCCATTCCTCAACTCATTCGTCAGCGCACCTAACCTATACCATAAACTCGTAGCAAATCACCATACCCACTCTTCATTATTACTGCCAACCAACATACCTCTCTACGTAAGGCACTTATCTCCCAGAAGCATAACTCACGATCCGCACTCGTTACGTACACGCACACTAGATCCTCAAGTTCTTTCTTTCATTACCGCAAAATTCATACACAACTTAACATGGCACTAATTTCCCCAACACCCTACACTCACTGTCTCAACAAAAGATTATGAACTACCTGCCGCTTTCAGCTCATTACAACACATGTTCCACGAATCATTTTCCATTACCCTGTCTACCGATGTCTCATCTGAAAACAAGATCAAAATTACCGTAACAACCTCTCACAACCGTGTCCCATCAACATATTATCACTATCCCATGACAACAACGAAACATATACAACTCTATTTCACATCATGCTCTACCTCCCAACTTAACCTGGTAAAGAAAACATGAATAAGCAAGACAATCGTCTATCAAAGACAAACCGACACTCGCAGAGAGCAACATCAAACAAAACAACAATCTATGTATAATCGGTATGTACTTTGAAACCCGAATCATAATCATCCCGCCTACTCCACCACAACCGGTGACGGCATCACAACACCGCCACCAACACCACACCGTAGTGCGAAATACCCGCATCACAAAGCACTATGTACCGTGCCCGGATCACCACCCGAGGCACCACAACCACACCGATAGACATCACAACTGCATACAATTCCCATAAATACTGACTTAGCATAACTTCTCAGACAAGAAAAACTTACTTAAATCCACCTTATTAAATCATCACGCAACATATTATATGGATAAACAGATAAGCATCTCATGAACATCATCTCTACCATTTCCGGGATACACATGTGTTATCAATATACATAAAATTATAACTAGCTATGTCAAATCAATCAAATTATTACCTTTTTGGATATCATTAAATTAAATTACCGTGTCCAACATATATATTACAGACCATTCATAAAACAACTTTATAATTATCACACCATACCACTTCTTGTGAGGTCAGAACCTCACACAAACATTTACACAAATCACAGACCCGTAATCACAACCAACTAGTCAATCCTGACCACGTAAGTCACCACTCGAAAAAGGTTACCTGCCGCCCGAGTTTAACTCATATGCCCCTCATAACATATTCCCTCATTCGCACAACCATCACTTCCTGCCAAATATAATCACACCTTCACTATTCAACTAATAGCGTCCGCCTCATCTAACCACATCTTATACCCTCTCACAATCATACACAACAATCAGGTCCCTACCAAATCAACCTCTTTAGAATTGCTACCTTTCTAATATTCCATCACTCTTAGCCATTAGTGATAACACCACAATGCCACCGCTGCTCGTATATCAAATCTCTTACACTCATATCAAAATAACATGGTTTTTCTACCATTTTTGGTTAACATTGCAAATAACGAACATCAAACCCATCCACAAAATTACCTCAACATTATTCCCAATGCTATCTTATTTGTATTGTCATCCAACTCTCCACCAAATATCTCGTATCGTGCCAATACTCCACCAACTTCTTACTCCCTTAATTCCTCGAAACTCATTACCAATCATGTTGACCTGAAACTCCTATATAACCTTTAGCTAACATCCTCGTGATACCATCACATATTTCGATGATTTCTTATCTTTGTATCACATAGCTCCGGTGAACATTTTCCTCGACTTACTTTTGTCCTTCTTTTCTCTTTACACTCAATAATACCAATTAATAGTTCAACTCCTTATTCCTTCTAGCTAACTCTTTAGAAATCAAGTTACCCCTTCGTTGCTCCAAAACTTAATTCCATTATTTTCTACCGACATCATCTCACTCTTTCTTACCATGGATCTTCTCTTATTATGCTATCACTCATACTTGCCACTAATCTATCCATAGAACCAACGTTTAATGTTCAAACAATTGCATCCCCTTTTTACATCTCTAGAAATCAGAATTCATTTAATACAGTTAATTACCCAAGGAAATCACACAGTAGTTTCATCTTTTAATAAACCAAACCTCCCAAACTCACTCACTGTCTACAAATACACCTCGCGACATGTCTCCACAAAGTTCACTATATATTACTCTTCTCAACCCCTTTAAATGAACTTTCACTACATAAATCCATAACCCACACGACTCCTAACCATTTCCCTCCTTAACTCTTTACACATCTCAAGCTGCCACTATCCACATTCTTACTTTCAATCTTTTCATTCTCACGTTCATTATACTCACATCATCCCTTGTCTATATTCACTTATTTTTACATTACTCAACACACAATCATATCACTCATCCCGTCTCGCAAAACGTGCGCCATGCCTCAATAAACTATACCAATCTTCCTTTTCTTTTTCCACCATCTATCATAATCACATATAACTCATGTCCTCCACACCGAACTCATACTCATCATAGTGCCACTCTTTACATCATAAGATTGGGTAACTTACGCTTCAGGACCAACACATACGTACAACAATGCATAAAGAAATAATACAACACCTTTGAATTAAACATAATATGCAACGAATGTCAAAAGACAAACATATGACCTGAAATACGCATATGACTGCCGCAGACCCCACTCGATCGAGTACCGAGAACCTACTCGATCGAGTTGAGGCTACTCGATCGAGTGCCCAACATGCTCGATCGAGTGCCCGACTCGAACCCAAACAGACCTTCGATCTCGACTTACTCGACCGAGTAGCCCGGCTACTCGATCGAGTGACCCCATACTCGATCGAGTGCCCGAGGTACTCGATCGAGTGCCCAAAAACACGATTCTGGTCAAAATAACGACAAGTACCCACTCGATCGAATCAAACCCACTCGATCGAGTCATGCAGACTCGTGAATACTACTCGAATGTTATCTCACATACCCTAACGTACTATGCATTCATTATTATTTCAACATTATGATTACAACTACGCATTCAAATCTGCGCGACTCCTCATACAATTAACAAAATAATCTACTTCGTGTTATCAAGTGCCACGTTATAAACAACCATCATGCTTTTCATCCAATTCGTTATACAAAACACATATCATTGAACCTCTATTCTTCATGTTACTACTTACCAAAGCCAAACATTACCATCTATCATGCTCATATAACATTCAACTTTCAATCATGTATTACCCGCATGTTTTAAATTTTCATAACTTTTCATAACACAAACCACACCCATACACTACAAATCCTATTTCCATGTTGCTAATACAACAACATTACAAATCCACTTCATCACACATCATCATATACGAACTACTTTCTTTTTCTACCATATCATTCATCATTCTCATATACTTTTCCAACGATTCCAACCAACATGTCAACCAACTATCATGCAACATGCTTTCAACAAACCATATACAAAGACAATTAACATACACGTCGCACATATATACACGGACTCCACGTTCCCATACCATGTGAATGGCTTAAGTATCATGGGGCCAAGATTTTGAAGTGAGGGCGCCTACTCACCCAAAACCTAGCATCAGGTGGGGCTCCCATTACACATACACCAGGTTCATTTTATTAGACTCCCTATGTTCATTATGTTCATTTGTTACAGGTTCCAAAATCGTCGCTCTGATACCATTTGTAACACCCCCATACTCCAAGTGCCTTACCAGGTCCACTCAGGTATAAGGATACTACCATCTCGGTTGCCCGAGGTACTGAATATCATAAGACAATAAAGAAACGTACTTTTAAAGTAATTATAGATTAAGTGATTACATGTTCGAACCAAAACTAATAAAAGGAATTACAAGGTTCTCATACGGTCTCTGACTAAAACTATCAAAGCTACTAGACTTCGTCGACACAAATGAAAGACTTCTAACCGCCACGTGATGACTCATCCCACTATCCCATACGCGTCATATCACACCGCTCAATAACTGTTCACCACCCCGAATGGATCACCACAGTTTTTAAAACATTTAAACGGGGTCAAGTACTAATCACACAATTCAATATATATCAACAATAAGATAAACAGACGGCTTAAATCACACACACACAACCAACCAATTCCAATCATCTCAATCATTGATCATCCTTTGGACCCTACGCCGATGGGGGACCGCAGCCGTTCCCACCTAAGCCCCGCTCATCATAATCGAGCGATAACCCCGTCCCATTAATGTGCACATCCCCTTCCGTGGCGGGTTCCACGAAGGGCGAAACTAGGGCGTGAAGTCACTCCCGCAAGTGACCCCACTCACCCGAGAACGCATCTCGAGAACCATCAACAAGCAATCACAACCACAAACACAATGCAATCATCATATCAAACAACTAACTACAAAGACATCACCCATATCCCATTATGGGACTAATCGAGTAGGAAATCCTACACCGGAAAGCACTGTGATCAGACGGTATCAACAATTTGTATCAAAAGTCTCTTCTACGAACCCTCCTCCTATCATATAACACATAGAGGCTACACATCACAAACTACACACAAAACCCCAATCTCTAAATTAGGGTTTAACCAAACTTAACAAAACATTATAAAAATTATATTAAAAGCTTACCCTCGACGCAGGGAACTCAACGATACGAATAACGACAAGAACTGACCGTCTGAACTCCGGGATTTGCTAAGGATGCGATTAGGAAGATGAACTGGTTGCTTTCTCTCTTAAACAGGGTTTTAGGTTTTGTAAAAGTGATTTAAAACAATGACGACTATGTTTAAATACCTTAATCGCATAATTAACAAAACCCGAGAAAACTCCCCGTAAAACCGGACACTCGATCAAGTACCCAAGGTACTCGATCGAGTACCCCCTTACTCGATCGAGTACCCCAGCTACTCGATCGAGTACCCAACAGGTCAGAAACTATTTTATCTCGCAACTTACCCTTACTCGACAGAGTAAGGGCTACTCGATAGAGTACCCCAAGACTTATAAATACGGAGTATTACACTCAGCACTGTCGTCCCAACAAATCGGACTCCTACATCTCCTCCCATATAAAGCCTCAAATGGCGCCATGCCAATACTGGTGTGATAGCTGTTATTGTAAGAAAACTCAATCAAATCTAACCTCTGTTCCCAGCTATCACCAAAATCCATCACACAATCTCGTAACATATCCTCAAGAGTCTTGATTGTCCTCTCAGTCTGACCATCTGTCGCAGGATAAAATGCTATACTCATCTTCAATGTCGTTCCCAAAGACTCCTGCAACTCTTTCCAAAACCTTTAGATAAACCTCGAATCTCTGTCAGATACTATGTCTTTAGGCACTCCATGCAATATCAACACATTCTTTCGATAAGCCATAGCCAATTGTGCCTTAGTCCATGTATCTTTCATTGGCACAAAATGAGCTGACTTGTTCAGTCGATCCACTATAACCCATATCATGTTGTTACCCTGCTGACTCTTCGGCAAACCCGCGATAAAATCCATAGAGATGGACTCCCACTTCCACTCAGGTACCTCTAAAGACTGAATCTTACCTTGTGGTTGTCGCTGCTCCCCTTTAACTCTCTGACATGTCAAACACCGGGCCACAAACTCAGCTGTTTTTTTCTTCATCCCAAGCCACCAGAAAGTCTTCTTTAAATACTTATATAGCTTGTCACCACCTGGATGTACCGAATATGGTGTACAATGTGCCTCTGTCATGATTGTCTTTTTCAGCTCCTCATCATTAGGGACACACCACCTTCCATCAAACCTCAAACTACCATCTGTATGAATACAGAATCTAGACACTGTCCCTTTCTCTACTCCAACTCTCCACTCCACCATCTTGGGATCCAACTCCTGTTTACCGCGAATATCATCATAAAGATCAGGCTGCACCATCAAATCTCCCACGGCATCCCCTTTCTGGATCATATGTATCCCAAACCTCCCAACCTCATCACTCAATCTCATCAACGATATAGCTGTGCACAAAGAATGTACACTCTTCCTGCTCAAAGCATCTGCAACTACATTGGCCTTCCCTTCATGGTAGATAATATCCATGTCATAATTGCCAATCAGCTCCATCCACCTCCTCTGTCTCATGTCAACTCCTTTTGAGTGAAGATGTACTTGAGACTCTTGTGATCTGAAAATACCTTAAAGGTCGCCCCATATAGGTAATGTCTCCAAATCTTGAGAGCAAACACAACTGCACCCAACTCCAGATCGTGTGTAGGATAATTCTCTTCGTAAGGCTTCAAATGCCTAGAAGCATAGGCAATCACTTTACCATTTTGCATCAACACACATCCCAAACAATTCTTTGAAGCATCCGTATACACTTCAAAGTTCTCACTCCCTTCAGGCAATGCTAAGATTGGAGCTATGGTCAAACGCTCCTTTAATGTCTGGAACGCCATCTCACAACTCTCATCCCAACGAAACCTGTTCTCTTTCCTCATCAAAGTTGTCATATGTCTAGCAATCTTGGAGAAATCTTTCGCGAACCGTATGTAATATCCAGCTAAACCTAAGAAACTCCTAATCTCAGCTACATTCTTTGGTGCTTCCTACTTGGTAACTGCCTCAATCTTTGCAGGATCCACAGCTACCCCTTCCTTTGAAATCACATGCCCCAGAAAGGAAACTTTCTCTAACCAGAACTCACACTTGGACAACTTGGCATACAACTCATGCTCCCTCAAGGTCTGCAACACAATCCTGAGATGCTCCTCATGCTCCTCCTTAGTCCTGGAAAAGACTAAGATGTCATCTATGAAAACCACCACAAACTTGTCCAAAAACTGACTGAAGACTCTGTTCATCAAGTCCATAAACACAGCTGGTGCATTAGATAACCCAAACGGCATCACTACATACTCATAATGGCCATACCTCGACGTGAAACCTGTCTTTGGTATGTCCTCCTCTCTAATCTTCACCTGATGGTACCCCGACCTCAAATCAATCTTAGAAAACACTGTTGCACCACTCAACTGATCAAACAGGTCATCTATCCTTAGCAAAGGATACTTTTTCTTCATCGTCACCCTGTTCAGCTCCCTGTAATCTATGCACAACCTCAAACTCCCATATTTCTTTTTCACAGACAGAACTGGCGCTCCCTACGGTGATACACTAGGTCTAATGTATCCCCTCTCAATCAGATCATCTAACTGCTTTCTGAGCTCCTCCAACTCCTTAGGACCCATCCGGTACGGTGCCTTAGAGATTGGTCTCATCCCCGGTTTCAGCTCAACACTGAAATCTATCTCCCTCTTCGGTGGCAACCCCGGAATCTCCTCTGTAAAGACATCTGGAAACTCCCCCACAACTAGTATCTGCTCAACTGTCAGACTCTCTATCCTGTCATCTCTCATATGGCACAAGATCAACGGGCACCCCTTCCTTAGATAGGACTTCAAGGTCACAGCTGCAATCAACTTAACTTTGGGTTTGACCACAAACCCACGATAAGACACACTAATCCCCTTAGGACCTCTCAGAGAAACTTTCTTTTGATGACAATCTATCTTAGCTTTGTACTTTCCCAACCAATCCATCCCGACTATCATCTCAAAACCGTCTAAAGGAAACTCTAGCAAGTCTACAGGTAGATCAACTTGCCTAACTAACATGGATACATCTCTATACAACCTCCCACACGATATAGACTCACCCGAAGGTATAAAAACTTCCTCTCTTACAGACTCATACTCTCTCAGACCCAACTGTTTAACATAACTCGAAGACACAAACGACTGTGATGCCCCCGAATCAAACAAAACGAAGGTATAAACACCATTAACAACAAAAGTACCAGGGATAACATGAGCGTCGTCCTCACTACTGCTTACTCCATCATGAACTTACACATCGGTCTTCTCGCCCACCTCCCGGACAAGATACTAGCTGAAGTAGCCGGTTTAGCACCCGACCCCTGGTTGTTGTTGGTGTTCGTAGCTGGTTTCTAATAAGAGTTACTGCCATTGCGGTTGCCCCACCGTTATTGCTCTGACCTCCCATGTTGTTCCATGACCCAGCCGTTCTGTTACTCACATAACTCTGTGCAGGACCCTGGGAAAAGCTCCCCTGTCCCAGCCTCTGAAAACCTCCACTCACCGCACTGGTGCACTCATGTCTCTTGTGGCCCATACCGCCACAGTTGTAGCAGGTCATACCCCAGCTACCACCACTACTACCACGGCCTCTCCCGAAAGAAGCCCCAGCACTAAACCCCGAGCCCGATGAATATGCTCTTGCTTGAGTGTGGTTACCCTTCTTATAGTTGGATTGGGCACCTCCCTCACTCTCAGCCTTTCTTTTCTCAGCACCTCTCTCTCGGGTCATCTCCACTAGCCGCTCAGCCCTCCCAGCTCTCTCATAAGCTTCCTTAATATCCGTAAGGACTCCCACAGGTAGTTTCTCCTTGATCTTGGGGGTCAAACCCTTCTCAAATCTCAGAGCTAAGTTCTCATCACTCACCCCATGTCCTCAGCATACCTAGACTTCTCATTAAACTGTCGGTAGTACTCAGCCACCGTCATATCAGATGCCATCTTAAACCCATCAAACTCATCTCTCAGCTTACTCCTCACATGCTCCGACACGAACTCTCGCCTCATAGCCTTTCTAAACTCTTCCCAAGAAATAGAAGGTAACCCCTGCCTCGCATACATATCTCTAGCATTCACCTTTACCTTATCCCACCACTCTCCTGCCGCCTCCCTCAAGTAGAACAAAGCTTGATCCACTTTTATCTCATCCGGGCAGTGCACCAAATCCAGGATGTTCTCCATCTCTCTGTGCCAATTATCCAAAAGAATTGGCTCCCCGGTCCCCTTGTACTCTTTCGGGTTAAACCTCGCTATGTAGAGACTAATCTTTGAATAATCAACATCTGTATCCTTCCTCACTCTCTTCAACGCATCTGTGAGAGCATCTTGGTGCTCCAACATCTTTACTATGTCATCGACTGACATACTCTCAGCTCTAGCATAAAGGGCGTTTCTCTTTGGCGGCATCTTGTAACTATATAAGAAAAGGTTGATATAAACACGCATACTATAACCCAAAACACGTATATAACCTACACAGACCCCACTCGATCGAGTACCAGAACCCACTCGATCGAGTTGAGGCCACTCGATCGAGTGCCCAACCTACTCGATCGAGTGCCTCGATTCCAGAACCTAATCAAACTCCTGCTCAAAAACATACTCGACCGAGCTGACAAGACACTCGATCGAGCGCCCCCTACTCGATCGAGTGCCCCTATGTACTCGATCGAGTACCCAAAAACACGGTTCTGTCCAGAAAACATCAAACTACCTACTCGACCGAGTCACACCCACTCAATCGTGTGCCTCATCTACTCGATCGAGTGCCCCCACTCGATCGAGTCATACAGACTCGTATATACTACCCGCATTTTCATCTCACTTTCCCAACATTATATACAGCTACTATACTTTCAATAAGATAGCAACAACTACGCATACATTTCTTTACAACTCTTTATGTAATCAACAAACGATCTATTCATATTACCAATATGCCACATTATACACATCCAACATACTTTTCATTCAATTCAACATATAAAATACTTATCTTTCAACTTTTATCTATACCTCCAATTCTCCACATCCAACATAAAACATTTCACAACACATGCCACTATGTACACATACAAACCAAAAGACAACACATACGACAGCGGAAGATTCTAATCAGCTCGTGGTGACACATCCCAGCTAGCCCAAAAGCCTCTAGTCAAACCTGCTCAACAACTGCTCATCATTCCCAAATGGATCACCATAGTTTTTAAAACAATTAAACGGGGTCAGTACTAATTACACAAAAACAAGATACAATACAACAATTACCAAACAGCTCAATCGTCACATCAAACCCCGGTCTCCATAATCAATCTCCACGTAACTGACTAGACATTAAAGTGTGTAGCCCTGCCAGAGTACCCATCGCAACAGATACTCCACACCGCCAGTGGGGGACCGTAGCCATACCCACCAAATCCCCGCTCATCTCCATCGAGCGATAAACCAAAGTCCAATAATGTGCACATCCCTTCTGTGGCGGGTTCCATAGAAGGCAAATCATGGGCGTGAAGCCACTCTCGCAAGTGACTCCACTCAGCCAGGGACACGCCCCGAAGAACATGGACAGATAAACAGTAACACCAAAATCAACAACCGTCTGAACCAACCAACAATCACTAACTACAGCACAATTCACCACATATAACATGTAACTAATACTGAGTAGGGAAAACCCTACCTGAAATGCAATCACAAACAGCAGACAAACAGCAGACGATCAGCTGTCTCAAAATCGTTCTTCTACGAATCCTCCTCCTATTCACATAATCATATAATCACTACCAACACAACAAATCATAAAAACCCCCCAATCCCAAAATTAGGGTTTAAATAAAGTCAACCAAACGCTATAAAATTGGTATGTAGGACTTACCCTTGACGCAAGGATCACAATGACACAAAGAACAACGAAATCCGACCTCTCAAGCTGCGGGATTTGCCAATAATGCGGATGAAGATAACAACGTAGTTAGAAATCTCCTTTGAGTGAATTAGGTTTATAAAAAGTGTTTAATAAATATGACGACATAATATATATACTAATCCGCATTATTAACAAAACATGTCAAAACATAACCCGTCAACCGAGCTACTTGATCGAGTAGCTAACATACTCGATCGAGTGCCACTTACTCGATCGAGTGCCAAGGCTACTCGATCGAGTACCCTACAGACAGAATACTGTTTCGTAAACCAAAACACCCTTACTCGACAGAGTAAGGCCCACTTGATAGAGTACCTAGAGACCCATAAAACCGTAGTATTACATAGTGTCACATTGGGATGCGAGGTTCTTATCACGGTTTTGGAGAGAGTTGCAGGAGTTGACGGGAACTACTTTGAAAATGAGTAAAGCTTTTCATCCTGCGATAGATGGATAGAAAGAGAGGACCATCAAAACTTTTGAGGATATGCTGCGAGCTTGTGTGATAGAGTTTGGTGGTAGCTGGGAGGATAGATTGGATCTTATTGAGTTTTCTTATAACAACAGCTATCACACGAGTATTGGGATGGTGCCGTTTGAGGCTTTGTATGGGAGGAGGTGTAGGAGCCCGATTTGCTGGGATGATAGAGCTAATGCCGTGGTTTTAGGACCATAGATGGTACAGGAGATGATAGAGCAGGTTAAGCTGATCAGGCAAAAGATGAAAGCGGCGCAGGATCGATAAAAGAGTTATGCAGAGTTACATCGTCGTGACATAGAGCTTCAGGTTGGGGACCAGGTTCTTTTGAAAGTGTCTCATATGCAGGGGGTCATGAGGTTTGGTAAGAAAGGGAAGCTGAGCCAGAAGTTTATCGGACCATATGAGATTTTGGATCGCGTGGGTGAGGTTGCTTACCGGTCAGCATTGCCAGCAGCGTTGGATAGAGTGCATAATGTGTTTCATCTGTCTCAGTTACGGAAGTATGTGAGCGATCCTTCACATGTGTTAGGGGTGGAGAACATAGAGTTGGATGAGTCCTTGTCTTATCTCGAGGTGCCAAAACAGATTCTTGATCGCAAGATTCGGAAAACTAGGAATGGGGAAACAGTGTTGCTTAAGGTTCTTTGATCTAACCATGAGGTTGAGGAAGCTACTTGGGAGGCGGAAGAGGATATGAGGGAGCGGTACCCGTCTTTTTTTTTATCAAGTATGTGTGGTTACGAGGACGTAACCATGTTTTATTTAGGAGGGTAGGAGATGGTCGCATAAGGTTTTTGTATGCTTTATGTTAGTTTTAGTACAGTTAGTAGTTGCTTAGAGTCGGTTTGAGTGTTGGTTGGGAGTTTTGTTTTAGGTTTTGTGTTGAGTTTAGTTACGTTGTTGTGTCGGAGTTTAGATAGTATGTTTTGTTTTTGTGTACGGGTTGAACTTCGGGGACGAAGTTCTTTTTAAGGAGGGAAGACTGTAATACTACGGTTTTCTATGTCTATGGGTACTCTATCGAGTGGGGCTTACTCTATCGAGTGGGGCTTATTATGTAAAACAGTAGTCTGCCTGATGGGTACTCGATCGAGTACGTGTGACACTCGATCGAGTAAGGGTCACTCGATCGAGTAAGTCACTTACTCGATCGAGTAAGTCACTTACTCGATCGAGTAAGTCGGTCTTACGGGTTATTTTAGCCGGGTTTTTGTTAATAATGCATGATTAGTATAAAAGGTTTCCGTCATTCTCTTTAATCATATTTTCACCTTTCTAAGACCTTTCAAAAGAAAAGAAGTTACGTAGTTCGCTTTGATCGCGTTATTGGCAAATCCCAAGGCTAGGATCGTCGGATTGCCTTGTTCTTTATGCCATTGAGTTCGTCGTGTCAAGGGTAAGCTTCTTATATAATTTTTATAATGATTTGATAAGTTTGTTTAAAACCCTAATTGGGTAAATTTGGGGGTTTCAGGAGGATTATATTAATTAGGTGATAATTGTATGCATATGTGTTATAGGAGGAGGATTCGTAGAGGAACATTACTGATTAGCTGCTGTGACGGTCTTGTGATTGCTATTCCAAGTAGGGTTTTCCTACTCAGTATTGTTTACATGGCATTATTGATGATTGATTAGTTGTTGTTGGTTTATGTCATATCGGATTTGGAATTGGTGATTGTTGATTGTATAATGTGGTTGTTGTATAATTGTCTGTGGTTTGCGAGGTGCGTCCTCGGCTGAGTGGAGTCACTTGCGAGAGTGGCTTCACGCCCTTGATTCGCCTTCTGTGGAACCCGCCACAGAAGGGATGTGCACATTTAGGAACTTGGGTTATCGCTCGGATGAGATGAGCGGGGCTTAGGTGGGCACGGCTACGGTCTCCCACTGGCGGTATGGAATTCTTGGTGCGATGAGTATTCTGGAAGGACTGTACACTTTAGTGTGTAGTCATGTGTGTGGAGTTGTGGTGGAGATTGGTTGATTAGTTTGGATTGTATATTGCTTCAGCTGTATTTTTTTGTGTAATCAGGGTTGACCTCGTTTAATTGTTTTAAAAACTGTGGTGATCCATTCAGGGATGGTGAGCAGTTATTGAGCATGTATGAGTTGGCTGGCACGAGGGATAGCTGGGATGGAATCATCACATGAGTCACTAGAATCTTCCGATGTGTCATGAACTTCTTTTACTTTAGTTGGTTTGACAGTTTTGAGGAACATTTGTGTTCTTTTTACAGTTTTGGTTTTTGGGACTTGTAACACTTTAAACTTATTTATTTAAGTACATTTCTTTATTGTCTATTTGATATACATTGCCTCGGGTAACCGAGATGGTAGCATTTTCATGCCTTAAGTGGTCCTGGTAAGGCACTTGGAGTATGGGGGTGTTACAAATATAGTGTAATATTCCCTCCATTAAGGGAGTAATTGTTACCCACCTCCCCCACCAAGTAATAATTACCTTCATATATAGGTAATAATTCCTCACTCACGTCCTCTTTCCACCATCCACAACCACCACAAAGCACCAATCTCCTCCCATTTCTTTTTATTTTAGCTCTTATTACACCCTTAATGATTACTCTCATCCCAAGCAAGCCTTAAATATAGATGGCTTATCTATTTTGATGTTGGGAGCAGCACGACGAGGTCGAAATGAATCGCGCCTTGTTCGGTTAATTCCATGATGTGATGGGAATCGAGTTTTGTATAAGTGTCGAGTAAAGGCAGTGACTCAAAAACGGATCGATAATGGTAAAAAAAATTGGTGAATTAGAAGGCCCGACTTACTTTGAGTTACGTAAATAGAAATGGCATAAATTGCCAACTGCCAAGAATAAAAATCATTGAAGTTCGAGTATTTCTAACACTTTATTACCAGTGAAGCTATGACAAATTAATAAATCATGGAGTGAGTGCATAGCAATGAACGAAATAATTTAGAAGACAGAATAAGGACATGAAAAGGTATGACTGTATGAGTATATCACAAAGAGTATACTTCGTATAATATGAAGATAACGGAAAATTTAACGGATCCTACCCCAAGTCATTGACCACTTTGTATGAAATAAACATAAAGATTGATTTCAAAGAGCAAATTATTGATTCAATAATTTTGAGGAACCTATTCGCTTTGTATAGGAGACTAAATCAATAGAATTACAACATATTGAACGTCTTCCGAGTGCCTTGATTGACTTTGAAGTTGGACATATACTCTCTTTAATGATAAATTTGAGGAATGATAAATAAATTCTAATACAGTGGATCTTATTGATTAATGTTACATTAGAAAATTGTTGTCCTTTGGTTTTGGTACTGTTGGAATATGTATCCTCAACAATAGTGCGATCACATGATTTAATATCATAATTAAATCTCATATTAAGAATACGTAAGGGATGATTCATTAATATAGATAACTGATCAACATTAATGGGTAATGATTGGCTGACTAGAGTTTGACATTACTGTCGGTATGACGGTGGTGGTCAGTTGATCCCTTAAGGTCACACCTAAAAGACAATTTCCTTAATGGATAAATTGATTAATTGTATGACGATACAAGGTGATCAATTCCTTAAAATTGAACAATTTACTTGTGAGAGGGAATATTGATATCTTATTATAATGGGATTAAATAAGATTTATTTTAGTAATGAAAATGCTTTATTGCTAAAAAATTTTATTGTTTGAGAAACAATAGAGATAAGAATGAATGGTTAATTATAATTACAAGATGTTGTGAATTATAATTAAATGACCCATTTTATTTATGTGATCAAGTATCACTAGCCAATTTGTTGTATGTAATTTAATTAATTTGTAAAATGATATTTATGTGATAAATATGCATTAAATTACTTAATAACATGTAAAATACTACATGTGACATATTGTGTGACAAATGACAAATTGACAAAATAAAATGGTAGTCCATTTTACGTGTGTTGGACCGAAATGAAGGGAGTATAAGTGGGTTGTGATTATTTTATTTTATGTGATGAAATAATAAACAATTGAACCTATGAATACTAGCCTTACACACCTAAATTATTGGTAAGAGTAAAAGGAAAAGGAGATTCCATTTTGGCTTGTTCTCCTTGACCCCCACCGGTTTCCTCTTCTCTTTTTAGAGAATTTTGTTCTCTTATTACTCTTACACATTCAACATCATTCATTCATATCTTCTTACATGTAAAAATACTCCTTTACTCCCACATCTTTCTAAAACAAGTTTTTAGATATACAAGCATTTGTTCATCCATTCTAATATCACCACAAGATTACTAGTGTAGTAATAGTAATAATATTAGAATCATTTTAAGGATACTAGTTTATTAATCTAGTTAATTAGTATACTAGTTTAAGGGACAAGTCTTGGGTGCAATCTAAAGAGGATCTCTACTTTGGAATTTTGGAGGATCATCCAACACATTAAGCTCAAGAACAAGTGAAGGAAGGTGACCTTACTTGTGCCCTATATTTCGAACCATCTCACAATGTAAGGGACATTATTTTTCTCATAAATCTTTCATTTTGTTATGCATGCACTAGATCTAAAGAAAAAATAATTAAGAAGTTAATTAGTTCACTATTAGAGGAGTCTAATAATAGGTATATGTACCTAACAAGTGGTATCAGAGCATAGGATGTTGCATGCATAATCGGTTATTATTTTTCCGAGTTAAAATGTTAACATATAAAACTAAAAATTTATGATTTATAAGAGTAAGCCACGAAATAATTATGCATGTTATATATTATGGTCCTAAAATGTTTTTAGGTCATTTTTATGATTTATGGAAATTTATTGCTCATTTTAATGATTTTTAGTGATTTTATTACATTTTTATGAGTAAAATGAACTTTTATTCACTAAAATAAGTTAACCTTCACTACTGGCCGTGGTATTTTAGTATGAACTCACATGAATATTTTATGTATTGCATGTAAAATATCATATTAATGTGATTAATATTTCATGAATTATGAATTTTTAGTGTAAAAATGACATAAATGGAGGTTAAAATGACTAAAAATGGTTAAACTTACTCTCTGACCTTGAAAATTTTATATGACCTCAAATGCATATTTTACAAGTTGTGTGTAAAATCTCGTATTAATTTTATTAATATTGCATGATTTATGATTTTTGTGAGATAAAAATGGATTAAAAGAGGTAAAATGGTTAAAAATAGTTAAATTTCGAATTAGGCCATGAAACTTTAATATGTTGTCACATGAAATATTTACAGAGTGTATGTAAATTTTGAGATGAAATGATCTCATTTAGCATGATTTCTGAATTTTTAGAGTAAATATAGCATAAATAGTGACTATTTTAGCATAAAAAGCTAAAACGAATTGCATGGCATAAGAAAATTATTTTAAGTTGCATAAATATCCCACTTATCAGATATAATGTTGTAAAATTGATTAGATTGATTTTTGGATACTTTAGATGTTTTATGAGATAAAACCGATAAAATGCAACTATATTTTCTCAAAATTAATTCAGAAGTTTTAACAATGATTTTTGATATTATAAGTGTCATGGAAATATTCCAGAATGTTCAAAAATTTAAAATTCAAATTTTGATATTATTTTAATTTAATTTGGATTGATTTCATAAATATTATGATTTTAAGGTCAAAAATGAGCATAAAAATTAAATCAAGTTGAATTAGTGTCAAAAATTGAGTGATGACTAATTTTTGAGTCCTAAGAGTGTTAGGATAATTAACTTGAGCTTAGATGTGATTTAAGCGTTAATTTGTGATTTTAAGAAGTTATTATCATGCATTTCCATAAAACCGGGTTATATATACGTTATAAGTTAAATAGGGCAATTTGGGACTTAATTTGGCATGATAGGTACATATTATAATGCTGCATATTTCAATTGTTGAATGTCTTTTATTTATATAATTTTGAATTATGTAATTTTATCTTAATATGGCCTTAGTTTTAATCGATATTACCTGTAATGAAAGGGAATATTGATTCGGTTGTAATTTAATGTGATCTCGTATCACTTTTATTTTTACTAGTTTTTCCATTTTACAAATGTATAATAGGAATAGCTTTGTATTTTTATTATTATTTGTAATCATGAAATTTCTTCAAGACGATGCCATTCAGAAAGGTGTTCCGACGAAAACGGAGTTCTTGGAAGGCGCCCCACTTGAAGATTCAAGGGACAAAAGGAGTTGGTTTCCGAATATATAATAGATTATTTGATTTTCTATTTTAGGAAGGCCATATTAGGAATTTTTAATTATTGCTTTGCATTTCTTTTAATATGTTACATGCATTGCCAAATCGCCATAAACAACAACATGCATATCATATCGAGTCATCGACCGTGTCAATTACAATTATCGTAGTTCACCGCTTTAGTTCACTTAAAACGTGATAGATAATAATTGACAAGACCTCTCACTTTTAATAATTGAGAATTAGCCTTACCAAATAGTAGAAACCATGAATCCCAATTTCATAAGGAAGTAGATTCGGCTCACCGGGGTACTAAACTTGTTACGTTGGGTAAGTGGGTATTAAAATGTTATTACAACGAAATTTGGATTGAGCTAAACGGAAGTATTCGTGACCGTAGTCGCATGTGTTCCGGGCTAAAGATGAAAATTAGAGTAATTTTTATCAACCGAGAGTTCTATAAGTAGAATCGATTAAGAGGTTAATCCACCGAGTTATATTAATAAGGGATGACTCGGCTCACCGTACTCGTATTAATATGAATTTGGATCTCGGAATCATTTATAATAGTTGGGTAGAGGTCACTATATAAATGCAATACTTGTTTACAAGTACTGTCAAAACGATAGATGTTCATTATTTCCTTCACTTCCTATTTTGTAGTCAAAATCGTTTTATCAATCGCAATGGCAACTCCAATCACATCCGCAACAACTAGTTCCAACATGCTCACCAATGTGTCATGGCTCCGATCCTTCATGGATCGATGTAAGTTAGAAAAAAATGGGTCAAATTTCGCCGATTGGGACGCGCAACTTCGCTTGGCCGCGGAGGGAGACGACAAGCTTCGTTACCTTACCGAGGCATCTCCCACCAAACCTAATGCTAGGTCCAACGCCGCCGCTAGGCAAGCCGATGAGGTTTACCAAAAGGAGTCGACTGCGATCAAAAATGTGTTGATCTTTCCAATGGAGGCCGAACTCCAAAGAAGTGCTATAAAGATTAGCACCGCTCATGAGATCTACATGAAACTTGTGAACATGTTTTCACGAGCTCCACGAATCATACAATATGAGGCGGCTTCCGCATTCTTTGATCTTAACATTAAGGAGGGCCAAAAAGTTAGCCTTCATGTGCTCAAGTTGATGGAGCATGTTAAGACCTTAGAAATGCATAAGGTGGAGATTCCCGAGGAACTCGTGATTGATCGGATTCTTCATTCCCTCAATAAAATCAAAGCATATGTTCAATTTCGGGTGAATTTTAATATGCAACATAAGAAGGTTTCCCTTGATGAGTTGTACAAAATGCTTGTGCAAGCCGAAAGGGATATGGGGCTAAGTGTTAGCTCCACCAAAGATGTGCTCAATGTCAATCATAAGAGCAAGGGAACCTTCAAGAAAAGCGGGAAAAAGGAAAAGAAGCGAACTCCCAATAGGAATAAAGGTAAAGCTTGTGAAGCTAGTACCTCCAAGCCCAAGTACAGTGCCTCCACCGGGGACAAGTGCCACTATTGTTGTGGTGTTGGGAATTGGAAGAGAAACTGTTCCGAATACCTTTGCGACATTAGAGCTGGAAGGGTTATTCCAGTAGGTATATGACTATCCCTATCTTTTATGTTTCGATCTCAACTTTGGTATGATGATACAAGTTGTGATGATTACCCTTTTTATTGTAAATAGGGCATCCTATCAAGGACAAAGGCAAGGAAAAGCAAGCTTAAAGGATCATGAGGGAAGCTAGTAGTAGCCGACCGTGGTGATGGATCTATGGAGGCTTGGCTTTAATTTGCTTTGTCTTCAATTTCATGGTGTATTTTGAGACTTTTAGAACTATTTTGATTTCCTTGTGTGACTAGGAAATTTGTTTGTATCCTTTAAACACGGGTTGTATTTTTGATATTGGTGACTTGGTTTGCAACCCAAGTCACTTGCTTTATCGTACCGATTGTTCTAAGATTTTCATCATACACTACTTGCATCGTGAAACATAAGATTATCGACTTAAATTGATCAAATAGACAAATATGATGATTGGATCATTATAAGTCCATAAGTTATGAATTTGATTCTCCTTATGCCATTGTTACTTATAGTAACAACTCACTTATATAAGATCAATTATAAAGTTTTGATGAGCTATTGAACTCATACATTAGGGAATTTGCGATACCATAACGGACACATTAATCTAAACAGATGGTCAACCAGGAGATACCTAAAATAGAGAGTTTATTAAACAAATTACATGGATCAGACTCGCATATTACATGAATCAAACTGCCATGATAGGGATGACCTTTTGAAAGCTAATGCATAGTCTAGATAAACTCCTAATACACCACCATATATATGTTTGTAACTCACAAAGCTATCTCTCAAGAAGATAGATGTATTTCTGAGAGATAGAGTGGGAGTAGATTGGATCGTTACAAACATATCTAATAGTGTTACTTTGTGAAAATAATGGAACTATAGAGTGGGAGTATAGTTGAACTATAATCTATAAAGATAGAGTGGGAACATAGTTCAGTGGGAGTTTATCGCTCATGTCTTATTGGTTAAAATATTGCTTTGTGAAAGTGATAGTATCATGACCTTGTTACATACGAGCCGTAGCATTACAATTCGAAAATTGTTACTCAAGAATAGATTTACTTTAAAGAGAGGGTCTCTTTAAAGGTAAATTGAGCTTTAGAGTACTCAAATGCATAAGATTAACATAAAGATGTTGATCAAGATTAATTATGTTAGGAATTGCCGCATTTCATTTTAATGAAGAATGACAAATAAAAATTCGCTTTTCTAAAATGGGAATTTAGAGAAGGATGTGTTTGGAACACAAAACCTTAGATAAAGATCTAATAATCCTAACATATTATGCGTAACTTTCTTAAGTGATCCGAATGGTCTTAAGCAAGCATTAAAGGATTATACTTTTCGTTCATGTGATAATAGAGAATGGTTTCATTCACATGATTGAAGAATCATGATTATACATGAAGTTAAGTGGGAGCTAGAATTGTTTTTCCATGTCTTATATATTGATGACATATTACTTATTGAGAATAATGTACCAATATTCTCTTCTGTGAAAGATTGATTGGGAGACTTGGAAAGGGATGCAAAGTATTCTAGATTTTGAATCTATGAGAGAGAATATTGGCATAGAGTTGAGAGTCTTATGAGGATAAGATCTTTCGTATCTGTTGTACATCAACAAGGTTGAATAGGCTATTCATGTTGATGGAAGTGGAATTACTATGATGGAGTCATAGTCATTCACTGAACCTATTAAGTTGTTGATTACATGAAATCGTTTGCTAATGTTTCCGCCATTAGAATGATCATGTATGTCAACAGACGCACATGCCATGATGTGATATATGCCTAAGGCATGTTAAGTTAATAATAAGATAATTCCCGTGATATAGCTTGTGAAAGCATTAAAGAACATCCTGGATATTCTTGAGAAGAATTAAGGATTCGTTCATATGTTTGGATGATAAACTAAGTTAGGTGTTGAAGGGTTGCACAAACTTTAGTTTCCAAACCAAAAGGGATTTGTTGAAATCCTAGAATGTCTTATTGACTTAGGAGTAAGAGACTAGAAAAGTGTTTGAGTTTCGTGCATTGCAAATTTTACAAAAGGAATCTAAGTAAATTGTGATAAAATGGTCAACGTCGGGATAAGGGTGAATCCATCTACAAATGACTTTATCACAAGTTATGAGATAACAGTGGGAGCATATTTCAAGTTACAAAGCCCAAGTCTAGCAAGAAGACTAGACATATACTTAGATAAATTCAAGTTATTAGAAATAACGTTGAATAGAAGGAAATAACAATTGACAAAGCTGTAATACATGGATATAGGGTATATCCACTTACCAAGCTTTTATTGTGTTTTAACTAGTGTTAATAATACACTAAAGATTATAGGATATGAAGTAGTAATAGTGTATTGACTATTCATGTGATAATTGCATTTATCATTTGAGTTTCATTAAACTCACCCGTTACCTTGTCGTATCCAAATGGGTTGTAGAGACAAATTGAACCCCATTAAAGTGAACTGGATTGACATGGTATTCGCCCCTAGTTACTTATATGAGGTGACGTCTCTATGTGACTAGAGTGTGATGTGATTGATAGCAAGTTCAAGTGCCATAGAGTCATATGGGATGACTAGTCGATCACATAGGCAGACTGTATGGGACACTCTGTCGAGAAGTGACCGCTTATAGAGTTCTGATAATTCATAAAGCCTGGTCGTGGCAAGAGCTACTATAGTATTCTTGTGAGTCAATTCTTTTGACTAGAGACTGTTCACCCAAGTTGGAACAAATTTCTGATTAGCTTTGATTTATGCTCTACGACTGTCGTAAATGAGGTCAAATGGGTATATTTTGGGTTATGATGAACTGTGGCTGAATGAAGGGAATAGTGCGATAGGAATTGTCCACCCCTTGTCAGGGTTGTTTGAAATCTCAAGGCCACTCGAGGAGTAGTTAACTGGAAATGCGTGGCCACGCTCGGAAGGTACCTATGGTAGATAATTCCGGTCAGACAGTTACTCTCGAGATCGAGGAAACGGCTCAAGATATGATCAAATGCAAGTACAACCTGCGAGACACCTTGCATTGAGTGGGAGAATGTAATAGGACAAGAGAATTGGTGACGCACACTTGTCTCGGACAAGTGGGAGATTGTTGGAATATGTGTCCTCAACAATATTGCGATCACATGATTTAATATCATAATTAAATCTCAAATTAAGAATACGTAAGGGATGATTGATTAATATAGTCAACTGATCAACATTAATCGGTAATTATTGGCTGACTAGAGTTTGACATTACTGTCGTATGACGGTGGTGGTCAGTTGATCCCTTAAGGTCACACCTAAAGGACAATTCCCTTAATGGATAAATTGATTAATTGTATGACGATACAAGGTGATCAATTCCTTAAAATTGAACAATTTACTTGTGAGAGAGAATATTGATATCTTATTATAATGGGATTAAATAAGATTTATTTTAGTAATGAAAATGCTTTATTGCTAAAATTGTTTATTGTTTGAGTAACAATAGACATAAGAATGAATGGTAAATTATAATTACAAGATGTTGTGAATTATAATTAAATGACCCATTTTATTTATTTGATCAAGTATCACTAGTCAATTTGTTGTATGTAATTTAATTAATTTGTAAAATGATATTTATGTGATAAATATACATTAAATTAATTAATAACATGTAAAATACTACATGTGACATATTGTATGACAAATGACAATTTGACAAAATAAAATGCTATTCCATTTTAAGTGTGTTGGACCAAAATGGGGGGAGTACAAGTGGGTTGTGATTATTTTATTTTATGTGATGAAATAATAAACAATTGAACCTATGCATACTAGCCTTACACACCTAAATTGTTGGTAAGAGTAAAAGGAAAAGGAGATTCCATTTTGGCTTGTTCTCCTTGACCCCCACCGGTTTCCTCTTCTCTTTTTAGAGAATTTTATTCTCTTATTACTCTTACACATTCAACATCATTCAGTCATATCTTTTTACATGCAAAAATACTCCTTCTCTCCCACATCTTTCTAAAACAAGTTTTTAGATATACAAACATTTGTTCATCCATTCTAATATCACAACCAGATTACTAGTGTAGTAATAGTAATAATATTAGAATCATTTTAAGGATACTAGTTTATTAATCTAGTTAATTAGTATACTAGTTTAAGGGACAAGTCTTGAGTGCAATCTAAGGAGGATCTCTACTTTGGGATTTTGGAGGATCATCCAACACATTAAGCTCAAGAACAAGTGAAGGAAGGTGACCTTACTTGTGCCCTATATTTCGAACCATCTAACAATGTAAGGGACATTATTTTTCTCATAAATCTTTCATTTTGTTATGCATGCACTAGATCTAAAGAACAAATAATTAAGAAGTTAATTAGTTCACTATTAGAGGAGTCTAATAATAGGTAAAGGAACCTAGCAGGTACAAAGACCAATGAAAGAGGAGATTTTCATATGTTTAAATAGTGTGACAACGAGTATGTATGTACACAGTGATCGAGACTACATTTGAATAATCAAAACAAAACTGATGATTATTAAAGAATATAGTATTATAAACGACATGAAAAATTAGAAAAAACCTTACATTTTTCTTTAATATCTTCAATTAAAATATGTATACGTCAAGTATAAATATTGATTATGACTAGCTAAATATTACTTTTAGTTAAATATCCGATATGTTATCTTTTAAATACTTTGAAATTAAACCTCAAAAAAATTATTTAAGAAAGTTTAAGCTATTTTATTTACAGGTAAACTCTTAAACATCATTTATATATAGTTGTTTAAAAATACAAAAGGTGTAATTCTTATAGATATGTTTGACACACAACACATGTAAGACACAATCAAAACATTTGAATAAGTTGAGTTAGAACTCTATATGTTTGATACATAAATATCACACGTTATACATAAAAAATTAAAAATTACATATAATTATATTCACATCATTTTTAACAAATATTAATTGATTTGGAACATAACGTATAGTAAAATGATATAATTTGAGAACTTAATGTTGATTGTTGCATTATTCGAATAAATTTTATTTTAATTAATATGATATTTGATCAGTAACAAAATAATTTATAAACGTTGACTATGCATAATTAATTATCACTTATTAGTTTTAATTAAAATGGTATGTATTTTATTTTAAAATATTGAATTTAAACCTAAAAAAATAAATTTGAGAAAATTTGATTTATTTTTATATATAAAAAAAAATTAAAGGTCATATATAAATTATGTTATTTTTTCTTTAATTATAATAATAAAATTTTAAAACAGGCCGCGCGAAGCGTGGAATACTACCTAGTATATATATAACTGGGTTAAAACGTTGTGGATGCACCACGTGTCAACCTAGCCTTAAATATACGTATTAATTACAACTGAATTAAATACAAACATAATAAATGCTGTATAAATCACAGCAAAATATTAATCATAGTTTAATAAATTTTATTATAAAATTATATTAAATAATTACGGTGATTTGATTCTAAATTTACTAAAAAGTTATTTTGATACAAATTCTAAAATGTAAATAATTTTTTTCATTGTGAAAAATATTTTCAATTGAGTATAATTTTTATTATATTTATTGAAATATTTATTTTGATATGTAGAGATGATTAAAGTGAGTGTCTCGCAATGTTTTACATTTACGTAAGAAAAACATTTTGAGAAAGTTATAAAACTTAGACTATTAAATCAATTAAGAAAAATATATTTGGAAAAGTCATTGTATATATATTAAAAACACCTCTTTCGAGATAAGTTTTTATAGTCTGGAAATGAAAAAAAATTATATTGGACAAATTGAATACATATGAGATTTTGGTAGGTTTCAATAGTGCGATAACGAGTATATGTACGAGTGTGTATGTACATAGTGATCGCGAGTGCATTAGAATAATCAAAACAAAAGTAATATAGTATTATAAACGACATGAAAAAGTAAAATACACGTTACATTTTTCTTTAATATCTTTAATTAAATATGTATAAGTCAAATATAAAATATTGATTATGACTAACCAAATACTCCGTATTACTTTTAGTTAAATATTTTATATGTATATTTTAAATACTTTGAAGTTAAACATCAAAAAATAATATTTGAGAAAGTTCAACCTATTATATTTACATTTAATAAACTCATAAACATCATTACATATAATTGTTTAAAAAAAACAAAAGGTGCAAATTTCTCATATATATGTTTAACACATATCACATGCAAGACACAATCAATACATTTAAATAAGTTGAGTTTAAACTTTATATGTTTGATAGATAAATGTCACATGTTATACATAAAAAATTAAAAACTACATAAAATTATGTTCACATCATTTTGAATAAATAATGTGAGACATAAAGTATCGTGAAATGATATAATTTGAGAACTTATTGTTGATTGTTGTATTACTGGAATATATTTTATTTTGATTAGTATGATATTTCACCAGTCACAAATTTATTTATAAAACGTCGATCATGCATAATTAATTATCATTTATTAGTTTTAATTATAACTCTTATGTATTTTATTTTAAAACATTGAAGTTAAACCTAAAAATATTAAATTTGAGAAAAAAATATTTATAAGAGAAAATATTGAAGGTTATATATGAATTATATAATTTTTCTTAAATAATTATAATCATAAAATATTAAAACAGACCGCGCGAAGCGCGAGATACTACCTAATATATATATATATATATATATATATATATATATAGGGTCGGGGTCAGGTGCGAACTAAAGTACGGTGCAAATCCTACGAACTAATTTAAAATGTGTCAGTTTGAAGTATATATTAACAGTCCATATCAGAAAACCGCAACGACTAAGCATCCACCATTGTCACTCACCCATAACTTCATCCTCACCCCCATACCAACCGACGCCGGCAAGAATCTCCTCCGTCGCCGGACGATTTTGGCCATCTCCGCTGTAGACAACAAATCCAGCGATCTCCCACTTCCGACTATACTTTGTCTTTTTTCCTCTCCCCTGCTCATCGCCGGATCTCTGTCCTTGAGTTTTCATCTCCGATCGGGGGGTATGGCGACGACAGGTACTGATCGGTGGGTATGACGACGGCAGGTACTGATCAAGAATGGTGTTGGGGAGTGTTTGGTGGGGCGAGTAAGGAGAAAAAGTATGAGATTACCGGCGATGAGTCTGCGATTGTGGGGCCGACAGGGTGGTGCTCCGTTGAGCCTCACCGGTTGTTGGAGGAGGTTAGAGTGGGGTTTCTTAAATGTGTATAAGTTATGACTATTGAGTATGACATGACAAGTGAAGTGACTTGTAGATTCCGAGTCACGATCCAGCAACTCTAAATGGTCTGTCTAACAATTTGGCTAGAAAAGATAACTGATGACAAGGCTTTCAGGTTCATGAACATTTACTGAATTCAATTGGAGATATATTTTGTTGGATGTTGAGGTTATTTGATCCTTCGAACTTGTGGAATAAGTATATATAGCTTGTCTATGATGTGTATCTAGCAGGGTAAGGCAGTGTATTTAGCGAGGTAAATGAGTGTATCTAACTTGCAAACAATGTGTATCTAGAAAGGTGAATACAAGGAGCTGCTAAAAAGTACAGTAACATCAAAAGATTCAAAAGTACCACGATTACGACCTTAGCATGCCTGTATAGTAAATACTAGTACTAAAGATGGTTCATTCAGTCAGAGTACAAAAACCCATTAACTCAGTATCCAACTGTCCATCCATTTCATTTATGCCTTCACTAATCCTAGTACATAGGCTATTAGTAAAATATCATAATTAACGATAGGAATTATTATACATACCTACGAGAGCTAATATATTTCAGAGAATTAGTACCTTATCAAGAATCAATCCATGTATCTTCCAGTAGGTCACTGAGATACCCAATGTGGGTGCACAATCGCAAATGATTGTATGTCGTAGTGCTGACAGTTCCTGCACACAACGTCCGTGTAACCATGAACATCCTGGTGGTGAGTACCACAGTCCAGAGGGCAAATAACTTCATACTTGAAACACAGTAGCAGAATTGTTTATGGCTTCTCAGTTCTCAGTAACAGGAAAACCAAAATGGAAAGATTCACAGTTAGATTATCACTTGCGCATCTTCTGTCTCCATCCATTTCAAACTCTAACTCAAACTTGAAAAACTCTACTAAGTACGGAAAATAGATCAATAGCAATCTCACATAACATCATCTGATCATCTTACATTCTTACTATATTAGAAATACAATACTTTCACGGAATCACTCAGAACATTACAAATGCGCTTTATTCAGAAAACATAACCTACTTCCCTAAAAAAAAAATTACCTTGTTTGTTTGCTCCACCTTAATCTCCTAATTAAATTCAGACGTAAGTTTAATTAAGTCCTTGAGCCAAGACCGACAACAACAATATTATCCCAATGCAATTGGCAAGGTAGGCGTGGCCGGCTGTACATAGCCTCACCCTTGTATTGACGCCAGAAAAAACGAAGTGTGTCAAGCTAGTTAAAGGTAAGTATCTAGCAACATAACGAAGTGTATCAAGCTAGTTAGATGTATGTATCTAGCAAGTTAAAGGAGTGTATCTAGCTAACTAGATAAATGTATCTATAAGCTTAAAGGAATGTATCTAGCTAGTTAAAGGCAAGTATCTAGCAATTTAGAGGCGTGTATCTAGCTATCTAGAGGTATGTATCTAGCAACCTAAAGAAATGTATCTAGCTAACTAGAGATATGTATTTAGGAACTTAAAGAGTGTATCTATCTAGCTAGCTAAAGGTATGTATCTAGCAACTTAGAAGAGTGTATCTAGGTAGCTAGAGGTTTGTATCTAGCAAGTTTGTATCTAGCTAGATAGAGATATGTATCTAGCAACTTAAACGAGTGTATCTAGAATGCCAATGGTTTGTATCTAGCAACTTGATATGATCAAATGAGGGGGACGAGTATTCTAAATTGAAAATTGGAAAAGAATTAGGGTAGGATTAAGCGACATCGAAAACATTTATTAAATTATTAAGGACACTTGATACAAGTTCAAAATGGCATACACGACCAATCAGGCAACCATAAGCAATTCATTTAACAAACTAATTTAATATGTGTCAGTTTGAAGTATTATTCGGATGAAACGTACATACTATAGATTTAAAATGAACCTAGGACTCTTTTGAAACGTACCTAGTAGGTAAAGGGATTAAACGAGGGGGGCGGGTATCCTAAAGCGGGTCGGAAAAGGGTTTAGGGTTGGATTAGGCGGCCCGCTATTATCGGAACGGGAACCATAAAGTGAGCCCTAAAGGGGGAAGGGTGAACCTCTTTCCGAGGGGGCCGGGTATCCTAAAACGGGTCGGGAAAGGGTTTAGGGTTAGATTAGGCGGCTCCGCGGTACCCTGAACCCTTTCCCTTTATCGGAACGGGAACCGTATGTAAGAGCATCCGCAACAATGGGGTTCCCCATATTTTATCTCTCTTTTTCTTATTCGTCCACCTCATTTCCCACTAATTTTTCCATCTACCCTCCCCAATCTATAACCACATTTATGCAACAATGGGGTTTCCCATTTACCTATAAAAAATTGGGAACCTCACCAAAAAGAACATAATTTACCCTTGCTTTTTTTTGGGAACCCTCTCTATTAATGGTGGAACCTCAAATTATGGGGAGGTTGGTGCATTAGTGAGGTTCCCCATATGAGGAGAAAAAGTGCATATGGGGAGGTAGTTCTACACCTTTGCGGATGCTCTAACACCCCCATGCTCCAAGTGCCTTACCAGGACCACTCAGGTATAAGGATGCTACCATCTCGGTTACCCGAGGCATGATATTCATAAGACAATAACGAAACAACTTTAAATAATATAAGTTTAGTGAAAGGTTACAACTGAAACCAAATACCAAAATACGATACATGTTCTCAAAACCAACTGTCTACTGAGTTAACTGAAATGTTATAAAACTAGTAAAGCTACAGTGGAAGACTTCTATCGTCAGACGGTGGCACATCCCAGCTATCCCAAGACTCGGCTCAAACTGCTCATTCGCTCACCATCCCGAATGGATCACCGCAGTTTTACAAAACAACAACCGGGTCGTACTAATCACACAACTTATATATATCAACAATACGATAAACAGACAGCTTAACCATCACACACACACAATCACACCAGTCCCATCAATCTCAATCACCGACTGTCCACTGGACCAGCCCTGCCAGCGGGGGACCGCATCCGTTCCCACCTAACCCCCGCTCATCATACCGAGCGATAACCCTGTCCATTAATGTGCACATCCCCTTCCGTGGCGGGTTCCACGAAGGGCGAAACTAGGGCGTGAAGCCACTCCCACAAGTGACTCCACTCAGCCGAGAACGCATCTCGAGAACCAGAGACAAACAATCACAATCACAGCCGTCACAATACAATTACGATATTAAACAATCAATCTCAACACATCAACAACCATCCCATTATGGGACTAATACTGAGTAGGAAATCCTACCTGAAAAGCACAACAATCAGACGGTCTCTACAGCTGTATCAAAAAGCCTCTTCTACAAATCCTCCTCCTATCATACATACACATAAATACTACCAATCATTATCTACAACAAAACCCCCAAATCCCCATATTAGGGTTTAACCAACTTTAAGGAAAAACTATAAAAACGGTACATAGGTCTTACCCACGACGCAAGGATCTCAACGGTATAACGAAAGGTGAAATACGACCTTCCAAACTCCGGGATTTGCTAACAATGTGATAGATGCGAAGAACGATGTTTTGTTTTCTCTCTTGACAGTAATTAGGTTTTGAAAAGTGTTTAAGAACAATGACGGAAAAGATTATATACCTAATCGCATTATTAACAAAACACGACAAATCATCTCTCGTAAACCGGCTACTCGATCGAGTAGCTGAGGTACTCGATCGAGTGCCCCCTTACTCGATCGAGTACCCACGTTACTCGATCGAGTACCTAACAGGTCAGAAACTATTTTAAACTGCAACTCACCTTTACTCGACAGAGTAAGGCCTACTCGATAGAGTACCCAGAGACTCATAAATACGGAGTATTACAGTCTTCCCTCCTTAAAAAGAACTTCGTCTCCGAAGTTCAACCCATACTCAAAAACCAACATACTAACTCGATCAAGACACAACAACGTGACTAAGAACTCTAAACAAAACTCCAACCCAAACATGAACTCGTAACACCAACTCCACTAACTATTCCTACCTCCACAACATGGCTCACGATATCGTATCAACTCCATTATATCTCTCTCAACACTAACTCCATACACTACCAACTAGCTCCGTAATATATCATCCAGAGCCAATCCAATATCAAAATACCCATAACATCAACCGGAATGTTACATTCTACCACCCTTAAAAGGAACTTCGTCCTCGAAGTTTACTCAGACTCATAACATCATCCTCCAACTGTCAACACTATATAAAATATTCTCACACTCTGAAGCATCACACTACTACAAGCACGGCCATGGCCTTTTATAAGTATCATCCACAAAACAAATCCCTCCTTTACGCTACGCTAACACTCTACTTCCAATTATATTACAACATGCACCACCATGAAACTTTCTTTTATTGCATCCTACTCCTCTTAAGATAAATGTTACGTCCTCGTAACTCACTAATACTAAATCTTAGCTATATCGTCTCATTATCCTCATCACCACCGTATGTCAAAGATAACCACCTATAATCTAAACACTCGCATGCATATATCCAAGGCTCTCTTACTTAAACATTCCTCATACCTCAGCTCGTTCGGCACACCACCTAACCTATACCATAAAACTCGTAGCAAAAACACCATACTAATTCCACATTATTACTGCAAAACAACATACCTCTCTATGTAAAGCACCTATCTCCAAAAAGCATAACTCACGATCCACACTCGTTACGTACACTCACACTAGATCCTCAAGTTCTTTCCTTCATTACCGCAAAACTCATACACAACTTAACATGACACTAATACCCAACACCCTACACTCACTGTCCCAAAAACTGATTATGAACCACGTGCAGCTTCTAGATTAGTATAACACATGTTCCACTAATCACTTGCCATGACTATGACTACCGATGCCTCATCTTAAAACAAGATCAAAATTACTGTAACAACTTCTCACAACTGTGTCCCATCAACAGAATGTCACTATACCATGACAATAACGAAAACATGTACAACTCTCTTTCATATCATACTCTACCCTCATTCCAAAATTTAACTGGTAAGAAACATCGATAACAAAACAACTGTCTATCTGTACAAACTGAAACTCACAGGAAGCAACATCAAACAAAACAACAATCTATGTATGACTGGTATGTACTTTCGAAACCCGAATCATAATCATCCCGCCTACTCCACCACAACCGGTGACGGCATCACAACACCGCCACCATCAGCCACACCACAGTGCGAAAATACCCGCATCACAACACTAAATATCGTGCCCGGATCACCACCCGAGGCACCACAACCACATCGATAGTCATCACAACTGCATACAACTCCCATAAATACTGACTCAGAATAACTTCTCAGACAAGAAAAACTTACTCAAATCCACTTTACTAAATCATAACATATTTTATGAATTAAACAGATAATAACCTCGTGAATATCATCCCCTTACCATATCACAGATTGACATGTATCATGAATACATACAAGTATAGCCAGTCATGCCAGATCACTCAAATTATTACCTTTTTGAATATCATTCAATTAGATTAGCGTACTCAACATGCATTACAGAACATTCAAATAACAACTTTATGATAATCACACCATACCACGTCTTGTGAGGTCAAAACCTCACACAAATATTTATATATCACAGACCCGTAATCACATCCAACCAGTTAATCCTGATCACGTAAGTTACCAGCTGATAAAAGTTACCTCTCACCCGAGCTTAACTCGTATACACCTCAGAACATATTCTCCCATTTGCATATCCATCACCCTCTGCCAAATGTAGCCACTCCATTAATACTCAACTACTAACAACCGCCTCATATAACCATATCTTATACTCTTTCATAACCATACTTATCAATCTGGTCCCTACAAAATCAACCTCTTTAGATTTGCTGCTTTTCTAATATACCGTCACCCTTAACCACTAGTCACAAACCATAACACTACCACTGTCCAGGCATCAAACCTCTTACACTCAGCTCTAAACATCATGATTTCTTTCCTATTTGTGGTTAGCATCCCAAATAACGAACATCAAATCCATCAACAACACTACCTCAACATTCTTCCCAATACTTTCCTTAATTGTGTCATCATCTAACTCTCTACTCAAAATCTCATATCATGCAGATATTCTACCAACTTCTTACTCCCTTAATTCCTCGAAACTCATGATTAATCATGTTGTCCTGAAACTTCTGTATAATCATTAACTTACTTACTCTTGATAGTATCATACATCTCGACGATTCCTTCTTTTATGTCTCATAACTCCGGTCAACATTTTCCTAGTTTTACTCCCCTCATTCTTTTCTTTTACACTCGACAAAATTAATTAACCATTCAACTCCGTATCCCTTCTACCTAACTCTTTAGTGCTCCAATTACCTTCTCATCGCTCCAAAACTCAAATCTCATTATTTCATATCGATATCATCTCACTCTTTATTACCATGGGTCCCCTCTCATCACTCCACTTACTCACACTTGTCACTAATTTGTCCATAAAAAAACATCAACGTTTAAAGTTCAAACAATTACATCTCCCTTTTTACATCTCTAGAAATCAAAATTCTTTTATACCGTTAATTGCCCAAGGAAATCACACATTAGTTTCGTCTCTCGATAACACAAATTTCCAAACTCAGTCACTATCTGCAAATCCACGTCGCGACATGTCTCCATTAAGTTCACTATATACCACTCTTCTCAATTCCTCTAAAACGACCTTTCATTACATATATTCTTACTCAACACTATTTCTAACCATCTCCTTCCATAATTCATTATACATCTCAGGTTGCTACTATCCACATCCTTTCTTTCAATCTTTTCATTCTCACGTTCCTTAAACTTACATCACTCTTTGCCCACATTCACTTACTCTTACATTACTCAACATACAAACATATCGCTCATCTCATCTCACAAAACATGCTCTATGTCTCAATAAACCATACCAATCTTCCTTTTCTTTTTCCACTATCTATCACAACACATATAACTTATGTCCTCCCACCGAACTCCTACTCACCACAGGTGCCACTCACTTCACCATAAGATTGGGTAACTTACGCATCAGGATCAACATACATGTAAAACAATGCATAAAGAAGTAAAATAACATCTTTGAATTAAACATAATATGCAACGAAGTCAAAAGATAAGCATATGACCCAAAACAGGGGTCACTAGATCGAGTACAGGCCACTTGATCGAGTAAGTGACTTACTCGATCGAGTAGGTGAAGATCAGAAGCACGAAAAACAAATTATCAGGGCCACTCGATCGAGTAACTGACGTACTCGATCGAGTTCCCCCCCTACTCGATCGAGTACCAAGGCTACTCGATCGAGTACCTACGCATTTCTCAGCACTGTCCAGTTTTCGTAAAACAGTCATAACTCACTCATTTCTTGGTCGTTTTGGGTATGTGACCTATCGTTAGAATCGTAAAAGAACAAGCTATCACCTCCAATTGGAATCACATCAAAATCATTTATGCATCTCAAGTTATAACAGTTTAAAGACAACTTTCTTTGTAATCGACGACATAACTATTTGATTTTTACTTCCAAACAGCTTAAACAACAACCAAGCAAACAAAACCAGTCCAAAACTCATAAAACCAGTATTCATAATCATATGTTACTATTTTCAAAAGTCAAGCAACAACATTCATCATGCACATAGATTATTTAACTTGTCAATCACGATTTACCCACATGCTTTAATTTTATAACTTTACGTACACAATAACATAATATACGACATAAAATCCCCTATTCACATGTTACTAACATTGCAACATTATACAATCCATTACCCACATAAACATGCTCCACACACATGAATTTAATATTCTTATGCAGTTACTTACTTAATCTCTTCCAACCAATTCATCCATTACAGCTACACACTTCTTACAACATATACATGAACAATCGTGGACAAGTACATAAACTTATCATACAACTCTATGCAAACAAAATATACGTATACAACACAACATTTATATTCACATGTTATTATTATGTCACATTATGAATCATCCATCATGCTTTTCATTCCAACAACGGTTCTATATGCCTCATCAATCTTTCTTTCATATTCTCAACTTTCTAATCCAAACATCCAACAATTACACATACTTCATCACATCCACACACAAGCTAACAAACAACACATATGACCTTGACATACACCCCCCATGTGACCGGTTTAAAATTGTAGGGCGAGTTCGCGAATTCAGGACGTCTCCCAAGCCTTTGCATTAGCTCCTACAACCTTTACCCCGGGTTCATTTTAATTGACTCCCTATGTTCATTAGGTTCATTGGTTACAGGTTTCACGATCGTCGCTCTGATACCATTTGTAACACCCCCATACTCCAAGTGCCTTACCAGGACCACTCAGGTATAAGGATGCTACCATCTCGGTTACCCGAGGCATGATATTCATAAGACAATAACGAAACAACTTTAAATAATATAAGTTTAGTGAAAGGTTACAACTGAAACCAAATACCAAAATACGATACATGTTCTCAAAACCAACTGTCTACTGAGTTAACTGAAATGTTATAAAACTAGTAAAGCTACAGCGGAAGACTTCTATCATCAGACGGTGGCACATCCCAGCTATCCCAGTACTCAACTCAAACCTGCTCAATTACTTCTCACCATCCCCGAATGGATCACCGCAGGTTTTACAAAACAACAACCGGGGTCAGTACTAATCACACAACTTATATATATCAACAATACGATAAAGCATGAACAGACTTAACCGTCACACACACACAATCACACCAGTCCCATCAATCTCAATCACCGATCGTCCATTGGACCCACCGCGCCAGATGGGGGACCGCAGCCTGTTCCCACCTAAGCCCCGCTCATCATACCGAGCGATAACCCTGTCCATTAATGTGCACATCCCCTTCCGTGGCGGGTTCCACGAAGGGCGAAACTAGGGCGTGAAGCCACTCCCGCAAGTGACTCCACTCAGCCGAGAACGCATCTCGAGAACCAGAGACAAACAATCACAATCACAGCCGTCACAATACAATTACGATATTAAACAATCAATCTCAACACATCAACAACCATCCCATTATGGGACTAATACTGAGTAGGAAATCCTACCTGGAAAGCACAACAATCAGACGGTCTCTACAGCTGTATCAAAAAGCCTCTTATATAAATCCTCCTTCTATCATACATACACATAAATACTACCAATCATTATCTACAACAAAACCCCCAAATCCCCATATTAGGGTTTAACCAACTTTAAGGAAAAACTATAAAAACGGTACATAGGTCTTACCCTCGACGCAAGGATCTCAACGGTATAACGAAAGGTGAAATCCGACCTTCCAAACTCCGGGATTTGCTAACAATGCGATAGATGCGAAGAACGATGTTTTTTTTTCTCTCTTGACAGTAATTAGTCTTTGAAAAGTGTTTAAGAACAATGACGGAAAAGATTATATACCTAATCGCATTATTAACAAAACCCGACAAATCATCCCTCGTAAACCGGCTACTCGATCGAGTAGCTGAGGTACTCGATCGAGTGCCCCCTTACTCGATCGAGTACCCACGTTACTCGATCGAGTACCCAACAGGTCAAAAACTATTTTAAACTGCAACTCACCCTTACTCGACAGATTAAGGCCTACTCGATAGAGTACCCAAAGACTCATAAATACGGAGTATTACACCGTAAACTAAGCCCTAAAAGGGGAAGGGTGAACCCCTTTCGGAGGTTGCTGGGTATCCTAAAACGGGACGGGAAAGGGTTTAGGGTTGGATTAGGCGGCTCGCTCCAACCCTAAACCCTTTCCCTTATTTTCGGAAATGAGTCATTTGGAAGAAATGTACCTACTATACATTTAAAATTAACCTAAGACTCTTTTGAAACGTTCCTAGTAGGTAAATGGATTAAACGAGGAGGTCGAATATCCTAAAACGGGACGGGAAAGGGTTTAGGGTTGGATTAGGCGACCCGCTACCGCGGAGCTGCCTAATCCAACCCTAAAAGCTTTCCCTTTTTATCGGAACAAAAACGACAAATTGAGCCCTAAAAGGGGAAGAGTGAGCCCCTTTCCGAGGGGGAAAGGGATTAAACGAGGGGGCCGGGTATCCTAAATTTTTTATTTTGTTTTCTTGTCTAGTTTAATTTCACATTACATTTCGGAACTTTTAATAAATATTTTTTAAAGGCTAAATACACTAGATACACATATATGACATACTAGATACACTCATTTAGATTGCTAGATACACATCTCTAACAAGTCAAGTAGAATGCTAGTTATTTTTTCACCCGACACAGTTGCAATAGTCGCTAAATTGCTTAATTGGTACATTTCACCCATTAGAATTGTCATTGTAAATCAGCATCCCCACACATGGCATTAAGGGCAATATGTCTTTGAATATTTGTCTTAACATGAAGAATAATGGCGCATGCCTTTGAAACAAAGTGACATAACTTTGGGGAGTATTAAGTGTTGGAGTGTCCCCGACAATAATGCGATCACAATTGTCGATCATGATGATCACATGTTTAAATCTCATATTTAAAAATACACGAGGGAAAGTAATACTTTACAGTCAACTAGTCCACACATATCGGACTAGAGTTTGACATTACTGTCGTACGACGGTGCTGATCAGTTGATACCCTGAGGTCATACCTATAGGATAATACTCTTAATTGATTATTTAATTAATCGATTGCCGATACGAGTTAATTAAATTGCTTAAAATTGACAGATGATTTTGTGAGTAAAATTAACGTGTCTCATTGTAATTCGATTAAATAAGATACGGTCTAAGTAATCGAATTGTTTTATTACTTAGATTAATTTATTGTTTACGAAACAATTGAAACAGATTGAATAATTTATTATAAATACAAGTTGTTGTAATTTATAATTCGATAAACCATTTTAGTACAAGTAATTAAGAATTACTAGTTAATTTTGTATGTGATATATTTTATTAATATGTTGATTTTTAATATGTTAAAAATACATTATATTGTGACATGTCATGTAACATGTGACATATGACAAAATTGACAAATGACAAAATAAAATAGACTTTCCATTCTATGTTTGTACCGAAAAATAGAGGGAGGATTAGGGTTTATATTGTGTTGTTTATTTTAAATGGAAACACAATGATTAAGACCCTACTCATAGCCATGCACACCTAATCTAATCTTGAGAAGAACAAAGACCATGCATTGGCCTCTAGTCCCCCCCAACCGGTTTTCTACTTGAAAAAGGCAAAGGTTTTTCTTCTATAATTATTCAATTCTACACTTTATATTTTTCTAGTTTAGAAAAATAAGATAACTCTCTACATTTTGTGAAAAACATAGAGAAAGAAAACACACAAAATCCTCTCCTCTTAACCGAAAAGGAGAGAACAAAAATCCATTTTCTTTTGTGTCAAGTTTAAGTAAGATTTTAATTAATACTAGATCATATTAATTATAATTTTTAAGGGTATTGCTTTGGGTATAATTCCTTAGGAGAGATTCTCCACTTGAATCATATTCTTCTATCTTTGGAAAGCTCAAGAACTAGTAAGAAGGTGAACTTACTAGTGCCCATTTATCCGAAATACTCAATGTAAGAATTGATCTTCTCCTTATACTTGTAATTGTTTTGCATGCATAAGATCCGATTTAATTTTATGACTAAATTAAACTATCATACTATGAATATGTAAACATTTGAGATTAATGAATCTTAACAAGTGGTATCAGAGCCAAGGTTGTTGCATGCAAAATCGGGTTTGTTTTTCCGAGTTAATTAGTTAACAATTAAAACTTGTTATTTAGGATTTATGAAGATAAATCACGAAAAAAATTTGCATGTTAAAAGTTTCTGGTTCTAAATGGATTTTAGGTCATATGGGATGATTTATGGATTTTATTGTTCATTATATATATTATTGGCATTAAAATGTGATTTTTATGAATAAAATGTCATTTTTGGACGAAAAATAGTTAAACTTTGAATTTTCAGTGATTTTTGGATATGTTTTCACATATATTATCTACTCGTTGTATGTTAAATTTCATGAAAAACTAAGTTATTTTGCATAAAATATGGGTTTTATAAGTCAAAATCGAATTTAAAGGGTTTATTAGGTTAATATGAGTTATATTTCGAATCTGGTCATGAAACTTTTATATGTTCTCACATGCAGTTTTACGCAGTGTGTGTAAAAATCTTAGACGGATTGAACTTCTTTTGCATGATTTATAAATTTTTGAGTAAAAATTCAATAAATAGTGACTTAAATTAGCCTATAATACTAAAACAGATTTCATGACTAAAGAAAAACGTCATATGTTGCATTTTATCCTACATTTCAGATATTCAAGTGAAAATTTGATTAAAATTAATTTTCTCATATTTTAAGGGTCATATTTGATGAAACCGATAAACCGCAACGATGTTTTTCTCAAAAAAAAATTTGAAATTTTTAACCTAAGTTTTGAACATTATGAGTGTCATGGTATTTTTCTAGAATGTTCATGAGTTTGAATTTCAAATTTTGAAATTATTTTAGTTTATAATATAAAAATGTATTTTTGGGTCCATTATGAACAATATTAAGAAATCAAGTTGAATTATTGTCAAAATGTTAGTGAAGACTAAGTTTTGAGTCCTAAGATGGTTAGGGTATTAACTTGAACATAAATATGAATTTATGTAACATATTATGATGAAGAGTCACGGACGAGGGAACCTAAGGGGGGGAGGGGGTGGGGGTGAATTAGGTGTCTATTTAAAAATTTAAGCTTAATGAAAGCTTCTTTTAAAACTCTTAAACACTTTAAACAATGCTTAGATGAAAGGAGGAGTCGATACTTAGAACTAGAGAGTTAGAAATATTCAACAACGATTCAGCAAGCAGAAGTTATAGTGTACTCAACAGTTGATTCTGTAGATAAAAACGCGAGTAGAGTGTGCAGCGGAAATAAAATGAAATAGACACGACTAACGATGTTTTTAAAAACTGGTTCGGTCACTACTCCACGATCTACGTCTAGCGCTATTTTATTAAACGTCTCAGAAGTAAACTCATACAAACTAAGACCACCCCGAATAATAAAACAACTCCCCAACCTACTCCGGTTGCTAATGCTTAAAAGCTACTCCGCTTCCAAGACTTTTGCTTTGGGCTACTCCGCCGAAAGACTCCTTGCTTAAAGCTACTCCGCAATAAGACTTTTGCTTTGGGCTACTCCGCCGAAAGACTTCAAGCTCAAAAGCTACTCCGCTTCGAAGACTTCATGCTTAAGGGTAACTCTATCCTAAGACTTTTTGGTTCTACCCGTTTGTTACAAGACCACTTATCTCAATGTTGTTCACTCAATTGAACGGAGGAGATAAAGTTTAAGTACAAAACATGGGATCCTTGAACACGACTAAAACGACTAGGTGCAACAACAAAGTCAAGTAAAAGACTCAAAAGATAAATAAACAAACTTGCAAAAGATTCAAAGATTTTGAAATGATAAACGGTTTTGCAAAGTTAATTTACTCGATTGAAAGCTTAAGTCTTTTTCAGTTTAAAACTCGTTTGTTGCACACTTGTAAAAATGAATGATGCAAGCTATTTATAATGTTCAAGTAGTATACTTTACATTAAAATATCTTACACTCATAAGCACAAGTGAATAAAATAATGTAAGTAGTTTGCTTGGGCAACATGCACAAGCCATCCGAATTCTTCACCAAGCAACCGAGTATTCTTCCTCAAGAAATCGGTGCCTAAGATTGCAAGAAATCAGGTTGTGCACACACACACAAAAATAGGTTGGGTTTTTCAACAAGAAACAAGCATAAATAGTTGTGTTTATATGAACCATAAACATTTCCATAAATGTAAAAGCAAACAACCCATTTATAGTAAGTGTCTTATTGTGCAAGCAAACTCCTTAGCAAGTCATTGAAAGCTCAATATTCTTTAAAAGACTTCAAAATATTTCCAGAAAACATTTGTGAACATTGAAAGCACTTTAACAAAGATTCAAATATTTTCGAAATATTTCTTTCAAAGACGAGCCTTAATTACCTGTTGATTCAACTGTTGTTTTTGCACCTAAACGTAAATTCGTGTTAAACGATCACCTTACAACACATGACATTAGCACTAATGACAATCTTCATCTTTGATCTTCATGATGACATTCTTGATAACCTTGAATTGACAATTGGAGCTTCATGCTACATGGTTAAACTTAAGAGGCACACAATTAAATAACAAATGAGATTAATTTGTCTTAAGGCATCATCAACACTAACTTAATCACATTGGGTTTCTTCATATGATTTTAACAAGTTATAATCACGCAAATCCATAAAAACCGATAAAATATACAATATTGGCTCTTAACAGGCGATTTAGCATAAAATTAATCATGTTCATACATATTTTAATGCTGCATTTTATTTATGATTGTCATATTTTTTAATTATATAATTTTTGAATTATGTAATTTTACTTAGTATGGCCTTAGTTTTAATTGGTATTACCCGAAATGCATGGGAATATCGATTCGGTTGTAATTATTGTGATCTCGTATCACCGTTTTGTAATTTAATATATTTATTTTTATTACAAATGTATAATAGGAAATTATATAATTTTTATTTATTATTTTGTAATTTCCCGGAGTTTCCATGAAGACGGTGTTACCTCGAGATGCGTGCCAAGACCAAAGTTCAAGGGACCAAGGAGTTGGTTTTCGAATTTGTAATAGTTTATTAGATTTACTATTTTAGGAAGGCCATACTAGGACTTTATATTTATGCTTTGCATTTTCTTTTTATGTTTGCATGCATCGCTAAATCGCCATAACTAAACATGCATTTTATTTAATCGAGTCATCGACCGTGTCAATTATAATTATCGTAGTTCACCGCTTTAGTTCACTTAAAACGTGGTAGATAATAAATTGACATGACTTCTCGCTATATTAATAATTGAGATTTAGCCTTACCAAATAGTAGAAACCATGAATCCCAATTTCATAAGGGAGTTAATCCGGCTTCACTGTAATACAAACCTTGTTACGTTGGGTAAGTGGGTAGTAAAATGTTATTAATCAAAATTTGGATTGAGCTCAACGGAAGTATTCGTGACCGTAGTCGCATGTGTTCCGGGCTAAAGATAAATATTAGAGTAATTTTATCGACCGAGAGTTCTAGAAGTATAATCGATTAAAAAGTTAATCCACCGAGTTATATTGATAAGGGATGAATCGGCTCACCGTGCCCGAGTTAATATGAATTTGGATCTTGGTATCATTTATCATAGTTAGGTAGAGGTCACTATGTAAATGCTTTACTTGTTAAATTATTTACAAGTATTATTATAACGATAAATGTTTGTTTTCATTATTCCGTTGCCATATTGTTCTAATTCTTTACCTCAAATTATATACGATATCATTTCGATTTTAGTTCAAATCTCCATTAAAACATCGTAACTAAAGACAAAAATTGAATATTCTTCTAAAAACCTCAGATTAACCATTGCAAGGATCTCTTGTGAAGAGTATAGATAAAAGTTCTTCGTGATCAAAAGGGTTTTTGATTCTTGACTAACATATCTACTTACAATGGATTGTTTCTCATGTGCTTAATTAAGTTAAGTACTTTGAAACGTTAAATCATTTTGGTGACTAGATTTGTTAGAAATTGAAATTGACCAAAATAAAGCAACCACTTCAATGAAAGTTTTAAGACTAAACGATTGAATTGAAGAGTAGTCTTCATAAGATTCAACTTTGCTTCTCTAAGCAAAGATTCATTGAAATGAGTGGGAGCATTCTCTTAATTGTTAAGGAAAGGACGAGGTTCAAGAAGTAAAACTCGAATGGTATTGATACAAGGAATGGTAAAAGTAAAGTTATTGAGAATAACAATACTAAACCTATCAATCCCAACCGATAAAGTTTCCATTTTGGAAGTGTTGGACACTGGAAGGAAACTACCCCAAATTATTAAAGAATCAGCTAGAGTTGTGGGACATCTAATGAGACTTTCTTCTTTAAATGTTTATTTGATTCACATAAATTTTGCTAGTACCACTTCGTCAATATTAGAAATCGGTGGTGATTTTTATCATTGTATTCGATACATAATATGATTATAATATGACGACTAGCATCAAATAATGCCGAGAGATAGAGTCATTGTGTACTCAATCTAGTTTTGGGTTTAAAGTTGTACTTAATTATGATTATTAGATACATAAAATCCAAATAAGAATATAATTTTGTTACGATACAAAAGAGGTTCCGCTTTTGTGACCCAATACACCACGTTTTGATGTATGGCAAGCACTTTCTAGGTGATTATATTCTAATCCAAGCTAGAATGATATATCATGTAGATGATGCAAGACTCAAATTGGTAACCCATATTTAATCTAAATTCTAGAATGATAAACGCGAAGATTTACCGAGTACTCTTGGAGCCATTAGATTGTTAATCTTATGGTATATGCGTATCTTGTATTCAAAGCAAGATGTCTCGTGGCTTTTGATTGAAAAGGAGATCTAGAATGTAAATCATTGATCCAGAAATTTATGAAAAAGTTCAAAGAGTTCAAAGAATCACGATTTAGTCGTGATGGGATTATCTAAGTGATGACTTTGATATAAGCCAAAGGAACCGTGATATAGCATCACAAGTTAATCTCTCTTAGCACACATTATGGGATAAGGTGTGGTTAGATGAAGAAATCAAACCCTATTCGATATGGTTTGAACATTAATCAAGTTACTTTGAGTTACTTGATCTTATTTTGGGGATTTTATCATTTTGTCAGTTATTTTTCCACTAAATCTAAACGATTCATATGAGATAAGAAATGGTAGGTTACCATGCTTGTAAGTTTTCACAAGAAACAAATGCTCATTTTTCCTTACTATAATCACGAGTACAACGGGTTTGTGGCTCGTGAAGCTGTCTTTCTAGAATACAAGTTTATTTCTAGAAGACAGAGTGGGAGAAAATATTCAAGAGCCACAAAATAATTGTGTCTTACATCCACAAAAGAATTGTGTCTAAAATTGTATGTCGCAAGAAACTGGTCTTTCTTGGCTACATGACGTTGTTTCTTCGAAACCTAGGAGGTTGAACTCATAACTTGTTGAAGATGATGAATTCGTGTTACTTTTAGAAAGTAAAGATCTTGCAACTTACAAAGAAATTGTTTGATTCAAGTTACTTCTAGAAAGTAATGAACATATGACTTACATGAGAGTGTTTAAGTCACAACTCAATACAAGGCTTAGAGCCATGAAAATCCAAAATAAGTTCCAAGTGGAATTGTTGGATATCAAAGAGAGATATCAAAGCTTGATTAGTTGCAAAGTGTTTTGCACTATTCGGATCTTCTTAGGGATTGTGTTTCATTATGATGAGATATATAGCGAGTGATTCTAAAACCCACTTCTTCAAAGAAATAATGTATTCGATACATGTTATGAGTTTTGTAGATTCTTACAATCCCAAGACAATGTGCAACTTAAGAGATAGTCTTAAGTAGGACATCAATGAGTTGGAGTCAAAATTTTGATCATGTTATAAAACTTTTCTCGATGGGTCGAGAAGTTGTGGTTATACATGAAGTTTAGTGGGAGTTACGAAAATTTTATTAGTCTCATAAGTGGATGACATATTGATCATTGTGAATGATTTAAGCTTTGGAGAAATATGATACATCTTTAATATCTGGATTTATGGAGATAAATCCATATGATGTTAGCATCAAATAAGATTTCTTATGTTGATAAGATTCATGACTAGTTCAATCGAGTTGCACATTTTGATTGATTCCATTTGCTTCCGCTGTTGGATCAATTAAATAGGAAATGATGTATGACACTTCATATACCTTTAGTATGATGAATTGTTTCAAATCGAATTTAAGTAATAGTTACCATGTAGCCATTCAAATCACTCTTAAGTGTTTTAAGAAGAATTAAAGATGTAAAGTTAAGTGTTATTGATGCAATTCACCAAATTTGTGTAAAGGCATTACACAAATGAGAAATTGAGATTGCGCAAGGTTTCCGACAAAACCGTATTCAAAACACATAAAGATGGTTAATGAACCATTGTGGCTATGTTATTTAAGAAATAGATTTGCTAGAATCGTTCTAGGCAATAAATAACAATTAGAGATATTTACAACGGAAATTGAGTACACTTGCAATCATGAGATGTGCAAGAAGGATGAGTCCCGCACACTGTGAAATCAGTGGGAGCTATTCTAAGGCAAGAAAGCCTATATCTAGACTAGATCTAGACACATACTCAGAAAGTTTTTGTAATGAAAAGGTATGCATTACAAAAGGAAAACGAGTATGCAGTAAGGTTGAGTAAGGTGCAAGGAGTTGATAAAACCTACTAACCAAAGCCTATTCATAGGCTTAACATGAGGAGTCGTGTCATTTCAATTAGATTGAGATGAACAACTATATACAAGATCAAATTTGGATTATAGAATGTAAATTAGTAATCAGGTATTGACTATTCATATATGATAATCGCATTTGTCGTTCGAGTTTCTAATCTAAAAACTCCTTTTATTACTTTGTTAAATCCAATGGGTTGTAGAGACAATATTGAACCCCATTAAAGTGAACTGGATTAACATAGTATTGGCCCCTAGTCACTTGTATGAGGTGACGTCTCGAAGTGACTAGAGTGTGATGCGATTGATGTCAAGTTCAAGTGTCATAGAGTCATATGAGATGACTAGTCGATCACATAGGCAGACTGTTAGGAACACTTTGTCGGGCCTAATGACCGCTTATAAAGTTCTGGCAAATTTTTATAGCCTGGTCGTGACAACAGCTATTATAATATTCTAATGAGTCGATTCTTTTGACTAAAGACTGTTCGCCTAAGGTGGCACAGTTTCAGAGTAACTTTGATTTATGATCCTACGACCTTCGTAAATGGGGGTTAAAGGGCTTATTTTGGGTTATGATGAGTTGTGGCTAGTGGAAGGGAATAGTGTGATAGGAATTGTCCACCCCTTTGTCAGGGTTAAAAAAATATCTCAGGGCCACTCGAGGAGTAATGAACTGGAAATGCGTGGCCACGCTCGGAAGGTATCTATGGTAGATAATTCCGGTCAATCAGTTATTCTTCAGATCGAGGAAACCACTCTCGATATGATCACTTGCAAGTACGACCCGAAAGACACCTTGCATTGAGTGGGAGATAGTAATAGGACAAGAGAATTGGTGTTGCACACTTGTCGAGCAAAAGTGGGAGAATGTTGGTGTGTCCCCGACAATAATGCGATCATAATTGTTGATCATGATGATCACATGTTTAAATCTCATATTTACGAATACATGAGGGAAAGTAATACTTTACCGTCAACTGGTCCTCACATATCGGTAATGATTGGCTGACTAGAGTTTGACATTACTGTCGTACGACGGTGGTGATCAGTTGATACCCTGAGGTCATACCTATAGGGTAATACTCTTAATTGATTATTTAATTAATCGCATGCCGATACGAGTTAATTAAATTGCTTAAAATTGACGGATGATTGTTAGTAAAATTAATGTGTCTCATTGTAATTCGATTAAATAAGATACGGTCTAAGTAATCGAATTGTTTTATTACTTAGATTAATTTATTGTTTACGAAACAATTGAAACAAATTGAATAATTTATTATAAATACAAGTTGTTGTAATTTATAATTCGATAAACCATTTTGGTACAAGTAATTAAGAATTACTAGTTAATTTTGTATGTGACATATTTTATTAATATGTTGATTTTTAATATGTTAAAAATACATTATACTTTGACATGTCATGTAACATGTGACATATGACAAAATTGACAAATGACAAAATAAAATGGACTTTCCATTTTATGTTTGTACCGAAAAATGGAGGGAGGATTAGGGTTTATATTGTGTTGTTTATTTTAAATGGAAACACAATGATTAAGACCCTACTCATAGCCATGCACACCTAGTTTAATCTTGAGAAGAACAAAGACCATGCATTGGCCTCTAGTCCCCCCCAACCGGTTTTCTACTTGAAAAAGGCAAAGGTTTTTCTTCTATAATTATTCAATTCTACACTTTATATTTTTCTAGTGTTAGAAAAATAAGATAACTCTACATTTTGTGAAAAACTTAGAGAAAGAAAACATACAAAATCCCCTCCTCTTGACCGAAAAGGAGAGAACAAAAATCCATTTTTTTTTTCTGTCAAGTTTAAGTAAGATTTTAATTAATACTAGATCATATTAATTATAATTTTTAAGGGTATTGCTTTGGGTATAATTCCTTAGGAGAGATTCTCTACTTGAATCATATTCTTCCATATTTGGAAAGCTCAAGAACTAGTAAGAAGGTGAACTTACTAGTGCCCATTTATCCGAAATACTCAATGTAAGAATTGATCTTCTCCTTATACTTGTAATTGTTTTGCATGCATAAGATCCGATTTAATTTTATGACTAAATTAAACTATCATACTATGAATATGTAAACATTTGAGATTAATGAATCCTAACATTAAGCCCCCAACATGTGCTCCATAATCTCGTATTCCTCCCTCAGATACACATGATATTACTACCGGATACACATGGTATTACTACCAGATACACAAATCGATTTATATATTCTGTAGTAATAACATGTGTATCCGGGTTGGTATTTTGTGTATCCTCTCCCCCTACTATAATACCATAGCCCACCAACACGCACCCGTAGCACCGCCAACACGCACCCCTACCACCACAACACCACCACCTGTCTCATATTCCTCTCGTGTCTTTTATATTTTCGTTAAGAGTGCCAAACGATCATTTAACACCAAAAATCACTGCAAATTCTAGTTCATTTTTAATCTATAGCCTCTCACAGCAACTTCAGCAGTTTACGAAAAACTAACAAGAAAATAAACAGAAGTCAATACATACATTGTACAATATGAATTACACAAATAATCTTGGAACATTTGGATCAACTAGTTGTGAGTTTTCAGATCGAGAATTCGATAATGTAGCATTATTTAGACACGGGGATAAAGTTTTATCAGCCTTTAAGACCAACTGGATTTTTTACACCCAAAACAAATAAATATTACATATGTAAAGAGGTTGGCATTTTCAGATTGATATCCATCCCAGCAAGGCCAGAACAAAGAGTCGTGATCATGATCTGTGATGCCAAAGTGGGAAGAGTTAGTTGACGGATCAACGTACTCGATTTTTGGGAATGCATGGGAAGATGGCAGGAGGGTCCTGTTAAGGTAGTCCTCATCATCCTGAGAGATGTCAGAATGATCTGCTTCAAATGCATAAGAAGCGTCACCTGGTTCTGGAAAGGATGAGGAATGTCCAGCTTCAACATAATATGAGCTGTCTGAGTCGATCACATCACTTTTTGCAGAGCTCAGTCAATCCACTTGCTTGTTGTACCCAAAGATTGATGTATGTTGATCCTCAGTCTCTGAAGCATACCACGAGAGGAATTCATATTGTACAAAACGTATGACTATAACTTGAGTCGGGTGATGGTGGTGGGTTGAATTCCGCTACAGTGTTGGACTCTCCGGGACACAATCCTGCAAATAACAATGTGAGTTAGCATTTCAATTGAAAAGGCTAACCGTACAACAATTGAACATTATATTCTTATGTTGAAATCACAAAGAGGTGATTGCAAATAAGCCACGATGAAATTTGAACATTGCATCGACCAGTAGCTAATTTTAAATGCTAAATAAGGACTGCATCATTTTAGCAAACCATTTTTTTATACTTGTTTAGTTTAAGTAATACCCATATAGACTATCATCAGCTCTAATGTCTAGATAGGCAACTTCTAATATAAACAATTCTCTAGAAGGGCTCCCATAATTGTTGAAAACCACTCTTTTTCTTCATCGAAGCTAAACCGTACAAACCCCGTCCTCATTTCATGACTTTATGATTATGTTGTCAGATTCCGCAAGCTGCTTTTATTCGAGTTATCTAGCAACAAGTATGAAAAAAGTGTACGATTAAGTGTGAACAGATACTATTTCATTTTACAGATGCTTCCCTAATTTACCTATGTTTCTCATAGAAGAGAAAACTCCAAATCATTCCAATATCAATCCACAATTATACGAATTGTCAATTAACGCATAGACATGACTACATCCAGGAACATTTAATCAGAACGCAATATCTCAGAGTATCCAGCAAAACTCAAACAATTCATAGAAATCGATCGGTAAGCAGCAAAAATCCAATAACACTCCAACGATTGAAACACCGAGTATCCAGCATCTAAACTATCATAAACGACCTAGGTAAACTAACCTCAAACAAATGAAGTAACCCCGAGAATAGAACTAGACCTAAACAGTGGCTTCCAAAATGAAACACAAGATTCAAAATCCCAGGGTACATCTATATTATCATAAATGACCTAGGCAAAGTAACCCCGCACAAAAGGGGCACTATATGAACACTCGACCCAAACAGAGGATTCCAAATCGAAACGAAAGGTGACTCGCCTTAACTCTGTCTTACAATCTTACCCAATATTGACTATGTATAATCATGAACATTAATAATGGACCTAACAAATGTTGAAGCAAACATAGCATCTGATCAGAAAAATGGCAAGAGCCTATTAACACATGACTAATATTGAACTAGTAACCACATAATATGAAATGATCCCGACCAAAGCTAACAAGCGAAAACCTAAAAAACACGATCTAAATACGCAATCATACAATGGACCAGCTTGATTCAACCTAAACACGGAAAGAACTTGCAAGAAAAAGCCTCCTAAGAAACAAAATGAACAGACACTAACGTACCCTAACGCACCCCCGACATGTACCAGGCTCAAATAACCCTGCCTAACATTATCCAACTCCCAAAGAAAAAGAAAAAACTGCGTGACAGCTAAAGAAAAACAACATTACATGCACATCACTAGTATCATATCATATTGATACTCGGTCTCTAATATAAACTGCAAATGCTAAACCCCAGATTAACGAAACAATCGACCAAGTAAGATCTGAATTATTTACCAATTACCACGTTCTAACAAGAATAATCCTCCCTCCGTCCCGGTCATTTGTTGTCCTTTAGTTTTGGCACAAAGACCAAGGAAAGGGGAGAGGGCCAATTACTAAATGACAAGTGGAATAAATTGAGGGTGACTGATCAAATTACTCATCAAATTCATTCTTAAAATAGAAAGGACAACAAATGACTGAGACACACCAAATTGGAAAAGGACAACAAATGACCGGGACAGAGGGAGTATAATAAAAACGATCCCATTGAAAGACTGTCTCACATCTTATTTATTAAAAGAACAACCACAGAGCCTACGTGTCGCTCTGTGGTTGAAAGTCAACAGGTCAAAGACAGCATTTTGTTTCCTAAATTTCAGGCCCACGTCCCAAATTCAATTTAATTGACAACAATTTTCATTGTTCTTTCCACAATAGAGCAATTACAAAATACATTAGCTTCAAGTTTATATACAACATATAAAGTCTTTTGTAATTTTAAAATCATTGTTCATTAAACTATCATCGCCTTTCATTAAGGAAATTATGTAAAAATTTGAGTAAAAAATGTCCAATATTGATATCAATCTTATATGGCATACTTAAAAGGAAAAAAAATTACAATTGGCAATTAATACTCAGAATTTAGCAATGATGATTAAAATTGGATTGGTATAATTTTAAAATACATAATCACTAAAAAATCAATTTTTTTTTTTAAAAAAGGTCAGTTCAAAATGAAATTAAAATTATTATAACCAGATTCATAATTTATAAAAAAAAAATCTGGTTAAAATAATTTATAAAGTTCAAACAATTTAAATAATAAATATTTTTTATAGTATATATAAGTCTAAACAGTATAATTTGAAAAAAAATATAATTCATAAACGAATTTTGTTTTTTTAATGATGATTGCTTATGGAGATTCAATTAGATAGAATACCTGGATTCATTGAATAAAAAAATCCATGAAACAAATGAAAACAAGAGAGATCTGAAACAAATAAATATGCAAATATTGCAAACTCCAGAAATTACACTGATCTTCAAATGTTTTATATAGGTTTTAATTGATTGTTTAGTTAAGGGAAAAGAGTGGCGGAGGGCATTTTGAGATGATTTGAGTGACGGCGGTATAGTCTGTAAATATAGATATAGATTGAAGAGTTTAGTGGGTAATTGAAACAGGTGCAGCATCCGTAAGATTTAAATTAATGGGATGGGTTGGGTACTTGGGTTGAGCTAGGTACTTGGTAGTTGGTATACATGAAAATAGTGGAGAGTTGATAAACCCATGGGTTTAATGTCCTCTTAGCATGGCCGAAAATAAGTCCATTTCAAATTTTATGGGTCTAATTAATTGCAAGTTATTTCATAGTCAACTATTATGAATAGGTTTTTCTTAAGATGGTTTTTTTTTTCATCACAAATTGTAACAGATCTACATGCGACAATTTTAATGAGAAAATGCGACTATTTTGATAGGTAGCATTTTCTTAGAAGTTGCTTTTTATTTTAAAATAGTCACATTTAAGGCCGTCATAATTTGTAACTGTCACAATAACGGCCAACTGTTAAGTTTATATGAGAATACTTATATTTATTTATCTTATATTTTTTTATTTTAAAAACCTGATATTTGGTCAACGTGATTTAACATATTTACAAAAGTATATGTATCATTATAAAATAACATATTGTTAAAATATAATCTCAAGATACATAAATAAGAAGTACTCATTTATTCCGGTAATTTCTTTACCTTTAATTAAAAATTAAAATAGCCTTATAGAAAATGTAAGGTAAACTTTCACCGAAAAATCAATAGGGTGAAATGAGGTTAAAAGCTGTCGTGACTTACCGAAAAAGGCGATGTGATAAAAAGTTATCGTGACTTTTAAAGACCAATCTTTTTTTTTTCTAAATAATGGCTAAAGTATTGAGTTCCATTAAAGAACGAATTTGACAAAAAATAGTTCACTGAAAAATAATGAGAATGGAATTCTAATTAATTAATTTCACTAAAACCGTATCAAATTTAACATTATTTTTGAATGATTATATCATGGATTTTTATATTTAACAATTTGATAAAGCGTTATGAATGTGTACAGATCACAATTTTCATTTTATCTTATTTCACTAACATTGATTTGTACATAATGAGAAACGAGCCAAAATTCACGTTTTAAACGTGTACGGGTCACAATTTTTTATTTTGCCCTATTCCACTTGCATTAATTTGTGAAACGAGCCAAAATTCTCATTTTAAACGCAAACCGGTAAAATATTTTGTTTATCCCGTTTACGATTCTACAAATGTGCACGAGTTTGGCTAAAAGAAAAACCGTTTAAATAATAGCACGGGTCTGCAAAAATTCAGACCCATGCATTTTTACTAATTATGTGTTTTCTTTTATCTAAACTATTTTGTTTCCTAGAGAGTATATAGTTTTGGGTTTTATGAAGTCGTTTGAGGGACAAAACAAAGTAGAAACTTAAATATAGCTAATAAGAGGTCAGATCGTCTACAATATCTACAATATCTGACTCCATAAATTGACCATAATGCATCATTATGTTAATTATAGACAAAATTTATATTTCAAGTTTAGAAACTTAGTTATATATGACTTCATAACTCAACTTTTACATTTGTAATTTAAAATTGTTTAGAAAAAGAATACACGCTTTAATTCAAAACTTTGTTTCTAAGGATAAATTGCTCCAAGGAGATAATTAATTAACACAACAATTTATAAATTAATTGCTATATCTTCCAAGGTTGGTGTTTACGTATGGTCAGCTCTATGCGGCTATTTCAAGGGTCACAATAAAAAAGGGACTGAAGATTATGATTTGCGATAATGATAAACGCGTGTCCAATAGAACAAATAATGTAGTGTATAAAGAAAATTTCGTGATATTATAGTACAATTCGCTTATAATTGTACACCAACAGTTCACTGTTGCTTATTTTCATTCAAATTTGTCTACCTTTGTTATGACATATTTTAGATACCCACAATACGTACAAATTTGGTAATTGCAAACGGAAATATGACATTCATTGAGAACATTAAATATGGCCTTAATTAAAGAGCAACCATTAGTAACCCCCATTGCTACAGCATATTAAACAACAAACCCGTGCAATTTGCACGTGTTTAAGACTAGTTACCATTATTGAAAAACCGTCTCGCAAACGAATAAGCGAAACTACAGATCAATCACAAACACAAACTCTCACCAATTTATTACATTTCCCCCCAAAAAATCGAACATTTCAAATCTCACAAAAAAACATCAAAAATATTCAAAAACAAAAAATGATTGAAACAATATGATACCTGTTTAGCCTTGTACCCAAGACAACGAGCCTTATTGGGTCAGGTCGGCGGATAATCCTAACAGTTGAAGGTAATTGACAATATTCCCAGCAACGTGTCCTAAAAATGAACCTCATAACATCTGATTGTTTCTTATTCCATAGCTCCTACACATACTTGTACGCCCATGTTTCAATTCCAAATTAAAATAAAAATTCATCCATTCAATCACCATTAATGAAGCTTATTATACCCAGATTAATTAGAGTTAGACTTCAAATTTGGGGGAAACTTTAAAACTACGGAAATAATTAATAAAAATATGAGAATAGTTACGAAATTAAAGAAACTTACATGAAATTTGATCGAAATTGGAGGATTGGTGCGATGAATTTGAGCAGAACTCAATAACAGTTGTGGTTTGTGCGAAAGAGTGCGACAAAGAGCGCGCCGTCGGTAGCTGATCGTGGTCGTTGGATGACAGTGGTCGGAGGACATCGGTGGGAGGAAGAGGTGGATGTGAGGGGGCGGAAGAGACCGGGAAGATTAGTGAGAGTGAGAGTGAGAGTGTCGGGTGAGAGGGAGAGTTTGGTTGGGGTTTGTAAGAGTTAAACGAGCTTCTAATCTTGGCCGTTTATTATTTGATACGAGGGGCTTGTGTTTAGTTCGTAAGTTCGCACCGAACAATAGGTTCGTACAGGATCCTAATTCCAATATATATATATATATATATATATATATATATATAGAATTAGGTTCAAGTGAGTCCTCTTAGATTAGATGAGTCCATGAGTCCCATTCTAAGCCTTTGGATCAAAAAAATAAAGGGTTAAGATTTAAAAAAAAAAAGGATGGGATATAAATACAAAAAAAACCCTAATTATACACTACCTCTCATTTTATTTCCTCTCTTCTTTTCTTCTCTCTAAAAACACACTCTCTCTCTCTCATTCTAAAGTTTCATCACAGCTTCTCCTTTCCTCCCGCCGCCACCGCCCCCACCGGCCCTCGCCACCACCATGCCTTATGCCTCTTCTCTCCTTCCGCCGCCCCCTGCCTCTCCTTTCCTCCTGCCGCCTCACCACCCCCTGTTGAAACCACCCCCCGACATCCACCTACAACAACCCACCGCCGCTGCACTATCTCCTTCCACCGGCCGCCGTCGCTCCTTTCCTCACCAACATGTCGGATCTGTTTTTTTTGTAAAAAAAATTTCGACAACCACTCTCCAGATCTGGTTCAGAGGGAGGCGACGAGTGGTGGTTGTTGTTATTGTTGGCCGTGGTGATGGTTGGTGGTGGGGTTCGTGTTTGTTTTTAAAAGACGTGCGAGAAACGGTGCGTGGTGATGGTGACGGTAGTGTTGCTGGTGGCCGGCGTCGTGGGTGTGTTGTCGTGGTAGTAGTGGGGTCATGGGTATTGGTCAGTGTGGAGGTGTTGTGGGTGTGGTTTTTGTCGGTGGTGTAGGTTTTCAGATCTTTTTTTTTTGTAAATGTATCGTTTTATATTTTTTTTTTGCGGTTGTTGTTGCGGTTTGGAGATGTATGTCGTGGGGGTGGTGACGGTTTCGGTGGGTGTCTTAGTGGTGGTTGTGGCTCGGGTAAGGTGGGGCCGGCATGGTGGTGGTGTTGTTGGGGGTGAAGGTGGTGGTAATGATAGGTGATATGGACTAAAGTTTCAAAGATATGGACTAAAGTTTCACTAATATTCATTAAAGTTTCACATGACGGCTAAAATTTATTTAAAATTTATTTCACTGATAGTCGACTAAATTTTCACAAGACATGGACTAAAGTTTCATTCCCAAGAGAATAAAGTTTCATAATAAACCGTTAAAATTACATTACATAAATTTAAATTAATATAAAGTTACAATCCTAAAGAAAAATAAAGTTACAAAAATTATGACTAAAGTTACAATCGTAAAATATTAAAGTTTCACTCATATAATTACAATATTTCCATGAAATTTATAAATTAGTAAAATTAACTAAATTCAAATTTTTATATTAGAAATTGTCTAAAAAAATAAAAGTTTTAATTTTTAGCATTAAAGTTTCACTCGTAAAACATTAAAGTTACATTTATAAATGTGCAAAATTAAATAAATTTAAATTTTTATATTAGAAATTTGCTAAAAAAAATTGAAGTTTTAATTTTTAGCATTAAATTTTCACTCGTAAAATATTAAAGTTACATTTATAAATCATTAAAATAAAATTTTATAACATAAATTTAAATTTTTATTAATAAAATGACCTTAAATATTAAAATTATAATTGTAAAGTATTAAAGTTCCACTCATAAATCAAAGTTTCATTTATAAAACATTAAAGTTTTCATCTTAAAATTTTAAGATCTCATCCATCAATCTTAGAAGATCAATTGCTAGGATTAGGACTTAGTGGACTCACCATTTTAGGTGGACTCATTTGAACTTGCCTATATATATATATATATATACATATATAGTGATAAGTTCTTCTAAGTCCTTAATATCTTTTGAGTCCCTAAGTCTTTATTAGGGCCCTTGGATTAGAAGAATGGAGAGTGGAGATTTGCCTAGTTTAAGCCCATTATAGGCGTGAAAAAAAAAAGGAAATAGGGTGAGCAGGAAAGAGAAGGGCTGTGTCAGTACAACTTGCTATTACCCACTGTGCACACACAAACACATGCATAATCACTCAACAACCTTCCTCAACACATTTCTTAGACATACTCCACCAAAACACAATTTGAAAAAAATACTCATCGATCGGCGAAAATTGAGAGCGAATCCTACTTTCTTCATTTCCCATCTTCCTTTATCAGCTTCCTTGATCATCTTCCATTATTATCCTTGAGCATCTTCCATTATTATCCTCGAAGCTGAGAGACAAACAACAAGACCAACGTCCAACGTAAAAAATGACGGATTTGCAAATGGTTCCATTTGGCCATGGTAATGATTGGATTGTTTATTTTTTATTTTCTTCATGTTAGTTTATATATAATATTGTTTTGAGTCCTTAATATCTAATATTGTTATGAAAACATTAGGTTAGATATTAACAGTTCTTTAAATATGACGAGGAAGTGTTTTTGAAGCTTGTTTTTTATTATGTAAAATCTGTTAAACTTCTCCATGATGGAAGTTAAACTCTGTGAATAATAAGTTCAACATCATAGTGTCAGGCTTGAAATTTATAACAGTGAATTCGATGAAATTGTAATCTTAACTGCAAAAGGTGTGAATGTAAGCCACCAAAGTATTATTGTAATTAGTATGGTAGAATTGAATTTCAAAAGTGTAATATTTGTATCTTAAATTAAAATTGTCAATATCGTAAGTATAACTTATAAAACTGTAATTATATGTGATAAAAGTATAATTTTAACAGGTAAAAGTGTTATTGTAAGAGACGAAATATGTCAGTGTTCAAACTGTAATTGTAATAATTACAAGTATAATTGTAACATACAAAAGTGTAATTATAACAACCAAATGGTTTATTGTATGAGAAAAGTGCAACTTTATAAACTATAATTGTAATAATAAAAAGTATATTTCTAACAGATTGGACTGTAATTTTAACAGGCAAAAGTGTGATTGCAAAAGACAATTTCTATAAGTTTTCAAACTGTAATTCTAATAGAAACAAGTATAATTGTAAGAAAGAAAAGTGTAATTTTAACAACCAAAGGATTGATTGTGAATAAAAGTCGCAACTTTATAAACTATAATTGTAATAATAAAAAGTATAATTCTAACATATTGGACTGTAATTTTAACAGGCAAAAATGTGATTGCAAAAGACAATTTAAATGAGTTTTCAAAATGTAATTCTAATAGAAACAAGTATAATTGTAAGAAAGAAAAGTGTAATTTTAACAACCAAAGGGTTGATTGTAATGTAAAAGTCGCAACTTTATAAACTATAATTGTAATAGTAGAAAGTATAATTCTAATGAGGCAAAAGTGTAATTATAACTACGAAAAGTCTAATTTTAAGAAATATATAATTTGAACAAATATATGGGTTACTTTAAGTTGTTATGAAAACAATTGATAATTATTACGCTATTGTCAGATAATATTGAGCACAATGGAAAACAAAAGCCGAACGAAGAAGAATTTTGCAAAGATGTTGAAGCTAAGTTCACCCCGTATGTTGGTCGGAATTCGGAAATAGAGGAAGCAAAGTGACATTTTATAGAATTTATGCTGTTGCTTGTGGTTTTGATGTGCGTAAGTACACAACTAAGAGATGGCGTGGAGGCGAGATCAAATCTAAACTGTTGGTTTGCAACCGGGAGGGGTTCAAACAGAAGGGACAATTGGAGTGTAGTGGCGGCGGGACTCGGGTAGGAGACACAAAGTCGGGCGTGTTGGTTGCAAAGCGAGGATTAGGTCTGTTCTTGATGAAGGGGAATTACGAATTGACAGATTCCACAAGTGGGCACAACCATGAACTCGTATCACCAGGAGATAGAGAGTTCCAAAAGTTGGCATGCAACATATGAGACTATCACAAAATGATAATCCTTTATAATTCAAGGGTGAGTTAATTAAAATTACACTTGTCTTGATTGAAATTACACTTGTTTATGTTATAATTTCACAGTAATTTGTTAGAATTACACTTTTGTCAACTAAAATGACACTTCTTGCGTCTACAATTACATTTTTTCTTGTTAAAAGAACACTTTTCTTTTTTTGAACTTATACATTTGTATCTGTTTTCTCTATCAGCAAGAGATAGAGAGTTTTAAAAGTTGTCATGCAACATAATGAGACTATCACAAAATGATAATCCTTTATAATTCAAGGCCGAGTTGATTGGAATTACACTTTTCTTGATTAAAATTACACTTTATTTTGTTAGAATTACACTTTTGTCATCTAAAATTACACTTTTTGCGTCTACAATTACATTTTCTATTGTTAAAACAACAATTTTTTTTTTTGAACCGATATATTTGTATCTGTTTTAATTATGTTTTTGATGAATGATATCTGTAAATCTAAAAGATTGTCATTAATCAACAATTTGAAGATAGGAGCTACGAAGACGTACAAAATTCGAAGGAACATGTTAATGGGTTTGAAAACATCGGTGCTAGTTTGAATTCTTTTAAGAACTTTCACAGGGATGTGAAATGCTACATTCATGAACGGGACGGTCAGATGTTCGTGGACCACTTTAAGGAATTGGCATTACTAGACCAGGGTTCTTCTTTGACTATGATGTTGATTCTGACGGTAGCCTTAGTAAAGCTATATGGGCGGACGGGATCGCTAGAAGGAACTACTCAGTTTTTGGGGATGCAGTGTCATTCGATCCGACGTATTCCACCAATAAGTATGACATGTCATTCACACCTTTCACGGGGGTTGATAATCATAAACGGTCGGTCACTTTCGTGGAGCGCTTGTTGCTCATGAAGATGCAGACTCGTTTAAATGGGTGTTCACCCGTTTCTTGGGTGCGATGGGTGGCAAAGAGCCTAAGTACATTATCACCGATCAGGATGCTGGTATTCTTAAAGCGGTGCCATTGGTGTTCAAGACAGCGCGCCACCGCTATTGTATGTGGCATATCATGAACAAGGTTCCAAGCAAGTATGGAATGGCGAGAGATGATTATTCAGTGTTTCTAAAGAAATTGAATGCCATAATCAGGATGAAGACATTGAACCAGCAGAGTTCGATGCAAAATGGGAAGAAATTGGCAGGGAACACAATGTTAATAACATTGACTGGTTCCAAGAAATGTTCGCTAAAAGGAGGCAGTGGGTTATGGCTCATTGTAGGGACCTAGATATGGGAGGTGTTATGAGGACAACCCAAAGATCAGAGAGCGAAAATAGTTTTTTTAAGAGATTTGAGAGTAAGTCAGGAACATTAGTTGAGTTTACGATGCGTTTTGACAGTGCGATGGACCAAAGAAGACACACACGAAACAGATTGACAACTGTAATGATACGTTTCCTGAAATATCAACGCATCTAGCTATTGAAGTGCACGGGCGGAAGTGTACGGTCATAAAGTATTCGAGGAATTTAAAGAAGAGGCCAAGTGGTCAATTGGTACTTGTAAAAGTAGAGGATTCACTGAGTGTGGCTCTTTAGAAGTGACCACTGTAAGAGATGCAAGCAGGGAAAGAAATTATGAGGTCACATACGCCAGGTATCATTCTCAGTAGCATTTGTTTACTAAAATTATACTTTTATCCGTAAAAATTATACTTTTGTTGATTAGATTTACACCTAGGGTTGTTAGAATTATACGTTGGGTTGTTAAAATAATACGTTGGGTTGCTACAGTTATACTTTAATCAGTTAGAATAACACTTTTATTGATTAGTATTACACTTTGGGTAGTTAAAATTACAAATTGATTAAAGTTATACTTTTATCCGTTAGAATCACAATTTTATTGATTAAAATGCTACTTTTGTGTTTTACTACAGTCACACTTTCGTCGATCGATTTAATTAACATATTACTTTATAATGTTGAACTAGATACACTGAAAGCCACTTGTAGCTGCAGAATGCTTGAGAGGAAAGGCATCATTTGCCGGCATGTCATATGGATTTACTCATCAAACGGAGTGAAGATTATTCCAGAACAATGTATTGTTAAAAGATGGTGTAAAGATGCAAGGTTGTCTAAAATGTTCGATAGTAATGGTTAAGCAATCGAGGACATTGATATAATAGATGGAAAACAGATTGCGATGTCAGTAATGTGGTCGGAGATTCATCAGACAGTTGGGTTGCTCATGGGCAAATTGAAGAATGATGTCGAGAACTTCTCGTGTCTAATTAGACAGTTTAAGGAGAAACTCTCACCATTAGGATCACCATTGAATAAACGTCAACGGTTGGAGAAAATTCTTGGATGTTCTCCTACTGAGGAGATAACCATTTTGCCGCCCAAGAAATCCAAGAACAAAGGGAGCGGAAAGAGAATGTTGTCGAAGAAGGAAAGCGATTGCTTTGGCAAGGAAGCCAAAACGTATGTGTAAAAACGCAAGCGATTAGCTAACCATGACAAAAGGAACTGCCCTAACCCATTCGCAGAGCACCCGCCAGACTCGCAATCGTCAGAAACCTCGTCGGAAGAAGAAGAAGATGGAGAAGACGAAGAAGAAGGAGAAGAAGACGAAGAAGATGAAGAAGCAGGCATCTTAGAATAATCAATTTAAGACGTAATAAGTAGTGCAATTTTTTGGGATGTCTACACAAAATACGAGGTACAACATGATGTTTCGTATTGTGTTTAGACATCAAACCGCCAGAAGACAACGGTCGCCGTTGGTATTACAATGTATTTTGATGAAGTTATTTAGTTAGAATTACATTTTTCTATTTTAAAGTTACACTTTTGTTATTTACTGAATAACACTTTTTTGCCTTAGAATGACACTTTTCTCTGCTGCAATTAGACAATTTGTTAGTTAAAATCACACTTTATTCAGTTAGAATTACAATTTTCTCTACTAAAACTACACTTTTGTAAGTTTAAATATGTTCTTTAAAGTATGTAATTTTAAGTTAAAAAAATGTAATTCTAACTAAATAATTTGTTATTTACAAGATAACACTTTTTTAAGTTAAAATATGTAACGCTTGACTATCATGACAAATTATGTTCTTCAAAGTACACAATTATTATCGCAACATCTTTCGAGATAGGTAAAACAACATTACTATCTTTTCATAAATAAAACTACTAAAATGACACTTTTGTCTTTTAAAATTACATTTATATTTTATGTAATGTAAGGTAAATCATCACGATATGGCCTGTTAGAATTACACTTGAAGGTTACAATTACAATTTTGTGTATTAAGTCACACTTTCTTCCGATCGATTTAGCTAACATATTACTCTATATTGTTGAAGTAGATACATTGAAAGACAGTTGATTGTGGCTGCGTCTTGCTTGAGAGGAAAAGGCATTCTTTTATAGAATGTCGTAAGATTATTTACACAAAAAATAACTGTCTACATTAAGTTTGCTAACAGCTGCAAATAGTACAAAATATGAAATAAGTGTTTACATAGCCAAGGGAATATTCCAACAAAAACAGAACTACTAAATTAAGGTTGTTATTTTTTCACATTGGGACGGGGCTGTCTACGCTTCTGTTGTAATACCTTCCACAGTTTGTCCTTCGTGCTAACAAAAGCTTTGACCTTCTCGAGCACACCTTCGCGCAAAATGTTCATGTCCGCGTAACGAGGGTAGCTACATTTGGATCACCAAATAGCGCCGTGATTTCTTCTTCTCGAGATCTTCATGCTGAAAAGGAAGACCCTCGTATAAGAGCATCGCCATCATGGTGAACAGACCCGACTACGGTTGGTTGAGAGTGGTGACATCCCATTTGAAAGGTATCTCGGCGCAACACATAATTAGGAATTTCCGTGCCCTAGTGTTCTTCTTGTCCTTATCCCGTGATTCTAAATAATCACTCACCTGCGCTAGACCGCAAATGTACATAATTACCCTATAAAAACTGATTGAACAAAAAAGATAGCATTCGGAAGAAAGCGATCGAAAATAACTTACAATTAAACGCGCTGCTTTGCCAAACTGCGACTTCTTCAAGTCAGAATGCCTTTGCCCGTCCAGCAAGTCGACTGTATTTGATTTGTGATTGATACATACGCATGCAAAATGGTCGTCAATGCAGAACGGGACAAATAGCAAGTCTGTTTTCAAGTTAACGGTGCGGTCGCTGTCGACGATGAAGGTGTCCCGGATCCAGTGCAGTGTCGTCATAGTTCTTTGTCGATTGTGTGCCTGGTTGCTCAAACGTCCCGAGCATACGCAACAGTAAATCCTTGAAAAGGCAATAGTGAACATGATTAATGTGTTTACATTGTCACCCAAAATTACACTATTGTCCCTTAAAATTACACTTCACACGGTTAGAATGACACTTTTGTGGATTAAAAGAACTAAAGTGAAACATTCACATTAAAACGCTGTAACTAAGAAAAGTGACATTCTAAGCAACAAAGGTGTAATACAAGTGGACATAAATATTATGCAATGATAAATGGAATTACCATGTGACGTATACCAAAGAATGACATCCTCATTTGGTCGCCATATTCCTCCTTCTCCAAATGGTTCATCAATATCGACCAAAGACTCGATCACATTTAACGACATAAGGTTTTCAGGCATCAAGGACATAATGTCTTTTCTCCGAAGCGTTGCGTGACGGGTGTACCGACATCATTATTCACGCACTCCGTAATATTAAAGATGTCGTTAATTAAAGTAAAATAAATGTCAAAAATAATCTGAGTATCCTTGAATAAAGAAGGCGTTAATTAAGCCGGCGTGATGACCGTTCATCATAAGTGTGGTCATCTAACAAGCAATAGTCGGCTACATGCTTCCTCCTGTTTTTAATATCCTTGATTAACGCCTGATTGCCCGGAGCGGCTTCGACACCACATTTGTGTTGAGACCACCTCTACCACAGTCGAGAGAGCAGCCCAACGCGTCCCCCTTTCCACGGGGATGGCTCTTGACGGCTGATAGCGCTTGACCGGATGGAATCGCGCATGGCAACCGGCGTCACCTCCGAACGGGCTTTTCAAATTCGATTCGCGAGCACGTTTTGTGGACTCCGCCCTATGTCATCATCTGTTTTCCTCTTAATGACATTCAACTTTCTTGTCAACGGATGTCAGTCGTTTTGAAAAAACCAACCCTGGTCGGGATATCTTCTCGACATCTTTGTTAATGTCACAGAGGACGAGTGTTGCAAACAATCTCAAGACGGTACAAACTCATAGCATCCTCTTTCCCGAGGTCACATTGAAAAGGGCTTCCGCGGTAGAACATCATATGTAGCATCATGAAAACACCACAGTCATTTCTCGAATACCCTTGACCTTGCCAGCTGAACTCAATGTTGACAATCTTGAACCCGCTGACCTTTGCCCCCTTAGACAGCCCTTTAGACACCAAATACTTCCCCATTATATTTGCCTGGACACAAAAAAACGTCATTGAGTTAACGTAGTACGACCCACTAAAATTCGTTGACTTTTAAGATATCAGCAAAAGAAAAGTGTGATTGTAGCAGCACAAAGTGTTATTTTAACTAACATAAGTGTGATTGTAGCAGAGGAAAGTGTAATTCTAACAAAATAAAGGGTTATTTTAACAGGCAACAGTGACATTTTAACAGAAAAAAGTGTGATTTTATTAGACAAAAGTCTAATTGTAGCAGCATAAAGTGTTATTTTAGCAACAAAAGTGTGATTCTACCAAAGGGTCAAAAGTGGGATTTGTAGCAGAATAAAGTGTTATTTTAGCTTACAAAAGTGTAATTCTAACAAAATACAGTGTTATTTTAACAGACTACATTGTAATTTTAGCAAAGAAAAGTGTGATTTTAGCTGAGAAAAGTGTAATTCTAACAAGATAAAGTGTTATTTTAACATACTACATTGTAATTTTAGCAAAGAAAAGTGTAATTCTAACAAAAGGGTAATCAAAAGTGGGATTTCTCCAACCAAAAATGGATAAACTGTAATTTTAACAAAGAAAGAGTAATTGTAGATATCGGCCACTTACGGAAATACGCGCTATCCCTCCGTAAGGGAGCGTTTCTATTGGGTCATCGTACTTGCGGTTGTCGAGGTAGTCAATCTGCTCGGTGAGAAAGTTGATGCACACGCAGCTGTAGTGATCACCGTCGCCGGATAAACGGGGAGAAAGATCGCACCATGTGTTGCTAAGATCGAACAATTAAAACTAAAAAACCATGAGACAAGATTACATGTTTTGTTACCTACCATGTCCGTATCAAGCTGGAATGGTGCACGACACATTTCAGCCCATGAATCCCAGCCACCAAAAATGTCTTCGTCTTTGTTCAACACTTTCCCAAGCTTTTGAGCGTCCCAAATCATAATTGCAGGGGACTGTAATTTGAAAAGTGTTAAATGCGTGAAGGATAATTAAAAGAACTATTTTATACAAATAAAGTGAACCTTTAACCAAAAAAAGTGTTAGAATTAACTCAGAAGGGAGATGTTAAAAGTATAATTTAAACAATCAAAAGTGTAATTCTAACGGCAAAAAGTATCATTTTAACGGACAAATGTGCAATTTTAACATACAAAACCAACGTTTTAACTTTAAAAAGTATAATTCTAACGGACAAATGTGTAATTTTAACACACAAAGGTAACATTTTAACTTACAATGTGACTTAGTCCAAAGAAAGAACGGGATATGTCCGAAGGTTTCATGATGTGGTTGAGTAGCAAGCACCAACCATCAATAACACTGGTCATGATTTGCTCCCCAGGGTTCAAAGTTGCAATATCTTCCCGGGTAATGAAATACCACTCGCTGAATTGGACCAATTGTTCCCTACAACGAAAAAATGAAATTAGCCAACAAATATATATATAATTAGCAATGTTAAGAGGCTCTTGTAAAGAATAATACACTTACAACTCGTTAAACACGTCTGATCGATTGAACGCATAGTCAATCACATAATTCATCATGAACATTGGCACTAGGAGCTCCCGACTGAATGCTAGGTTTCTCGTCGCAAAGCACAAATCGGGATTAGGTGCCCCACAATCAAGAGAACACCCAAGGTTCTCATTGACGTGATCCATGCATGGTAAGGGCTCACTCGAGTGAAGTAAAAAGGATGGTAGCTCGGATCACCGTGAGGGACGACGGGACCGGGATAGGAATGTCAACGTTCTCGCCTCGGAAGAACGTCGGTGATACCTCTCTTCTCTCGACGGTCCCTTCCGAAGACTTCCCGGCAACATCCTCAATCGCCGCATCTCGTAATAAAAATAGTGTTATTTCATCATCGGTAAGTAAGTGTAAGCGTAAGAGAAGAAGAAAGTATAATTGAAGAGACAAAATTATAATTCAAACAAAATTGAGTGTTATTTTATCACAAATAAGTGTAATTTTAACTACAAATAGTCTAATTCTAGAAGACAAAAGTGTAATTGTAAGCTACAAAAGTATATTTTTAACTTAAAAAAGTGTAGTTTTTAGTAGAGAAAATTGTAATTCTAACTGAATAAAGTGTGATTTTAACTAACAAATTGTCTAATTTGAGAGAGAAAAGTGTCATTCTAAGGCAAAAAAGTGTTTCTTGTAAATAACAAAAGTGTAACTTTAAAATAGAAAAATGTAATTCTAACTAAATAACTTCATCCACGGCATTACCTCCGTGATCCTTGATCAGCCCCATCCACTACCTTCTCTACCACCTGTCCGAGAACTTATATCCAAATTTGGCTCATCATTATTCCAACCCTCCTCATTTACGATCGGCACTGAGATATTGGGTGCTCCTCGAACAAGCGTTTACTTCCGCGAGAAGAATATACAGTGCTTGTCCATTCTACGTCCATAAATTCCTTTGCACCGCAACGCATATACATATTCAATTTGCTCGTTTTATTTTAACACCCGCTCGTCGGTGGTTTCGCCTCCGCCGTTTCCCGCACCCTCTTGATAATGTTGTTGGCTGCGCGCTCGCATCGCATATCTCGTGAGAGAGAACATCAAGCGAGTGGTGGGGGGAACTTCGTGTTCGAACTTCCGCCAAAGCATTATCCGCCTTCTCGGTCTCCCGGCATCGGCCCTCTAAATTCCAAAGATTTAGAGTCCACTTGTACAAAGACATCGTGTAGGGTTGCGAGAAACCACAATTGAACTTGAACATTGGAGACCGGGTTCAGCATTACCCTTCCCAATCTTGTCATCATCCTTTCCCGCCTCGGCATTCAGAGCTTCACTCACATACACAACCGCTCCCGTAGTGTCGGAGGCCACATTCACAAATTCTCTTACCTCTCCAATTCCATGGTCTTTCTCGGCCGACCTTTCGGCTCGGCGATGCCCTTCGATCAATAATCTCATGACGAAATCGGCGATTGAGAGACAGGTGGAAGCAGCGTCGGTGGGCCCATCGTCCTCATTTTTTTTTTCCCGCTATCTCATTATCCCCGGCCACCGCACGTCCAGATCCATCTTCGCTCTTCTGCGGCCTCATTTTTTTTGTCGCTATCTCATTATCCCCGCCACATGCACGTCCCGATCCATCGTCTGCTCTTCTTCCTTTGCAGGCTGCAGCATTCGCATAGAACTTCTTCTCGGCCTCATCAAGATCTTCTTTTGAATATATATCTTCCGAGCTTCGCGGTCAAATTTTGGTGGTTCTTTAATGACCACCGCTTTCCATCTGCCTTCCTCCTTCTGTATATAACGGAAATCTCACGAGTACTACCAACATCCACGTCGGTGTCCTTACTGTACTCGTCTCGTGACCAGGTGTCCGTAAATTCAGCGGAGCCGTAATATTGCACGGCCTCCATTATCTGTTGTGTAGACACCTCCAGTGCTTTCTCACTAGCTGCATCATCCGAAACAATTGACGCGGCCACCGGGCCTTCACGGTCTCTACCAAGATCTACAGTCACCTCTTTCTCATTATCGGATCCATCATCCTCCATATCATCACCGTCCTCCTCATCGCCAACATTATCAACATCCTCGTCATCTCCCTCGTCCTCATCACCATTGTCCTCCTCTTCATCATCGTCACCAACATGCTGCTCGTACCCGTCGTCATCTACCTCATCATTCTCGATATCGATCACCTGGACTTTGTTGCAGAACAGGTGCTGATTTCACGGAACGATTTATTCGTTCAGCCATCTCCTGCATTTCCACAGCATAATCCTTCATCCTTTGGCTTTGAAAGAATGATTGCGTGCATTGTGTAGCGACAGGGTCACTAGGATGGTTCATCCCTCCTGTTAACCTTTTGAGCGTCATGGCTGCATCTGCATACCATGAATAGAAGACAGTAGCATTCCTTTGCATCTTCAAGTAAAGCTCATGCACATCCTACATTAAAATACAGATAATTGGACAATTGTTCAGTCAAAAGTGTTCATTAAAAAGTATAATTTTAACCTTAACAAATTTGTAATTCTAAGGTCCAAAAGTATAATTCCAACGGACGAAAGTGTAATTGTATGCTACAACAGTAAAATATTAACTTTAAAAAGTATTATTTTAACGGACAAAAGTGTAATTGTAACATACAAAAGTATAATTTTAACTGTAAAAAGTATAATTTTAACTGACAACCTTGTATAATTTTAACTTTAAAAAGTATTTTTTTAACGGACAAAAGTGTAATTGTAACATACAAAAGTATAATATTAATTTTAAAAAGTATTATTTTAACGGACAAAAGTGTAATTGTAACATACTACACTATAATTTTAACTTTAAAAAGTATAATTTTTACTGACAACCTTGTAATTTAAGCAATTACTGATTAATATCGCAATTACAATTGTAGTGTAATTGTAGTGAAAGAAAAAGTATCTTTAAAACATTAAAATAGCACTTACATCTGCCCAGGAGCTTTCAACTCCTCGTCATCATCAACACCGGAAGGGAGTTCAATCTCGATGAACTTCTTCCGTCGAAGTTGAAGTCACTTGTAATGCCGTATCCCTAACCACATTTCCAATGGCCAACACTTGGCTGTTATCAGGCACCCCACCAATGCTTAACAGTTCTTTTTGTAGGCACCGAGGATACTTAACCACGGACCAAGTTAGCCGACCCAAACGGCTCTTGTCAAGCTCACCATGTAGTCTGTCAGAAAGCGTCTGCCGGTCCCAGTGCTTAATGAGGGGCAGGGTGTGGCGACAACTCTCACCACGGAAATCGAAACGTTGAAAGTACGTAATCATTAAGAAGGGGATACACCCCAGCAGCGTCTGTTTATTTTCACCAAGATCTCCGCATGACCTTCACCAAATTTTCCAGCACATAAGAACACCAATCGTACTGCGTAATCGAGTCCACATCTTCAACAGCTCTCAAAAGCTTGAAGTCAACCCCACTGTATGACGTTGGAGTTAGGAATGATGACATTGCGAGCAGAACAAACAGCCTGCAGAATTGCGGACCTCCTTTTTTGTATTTTTTTTTTAAAATATCTTGGAAGACAATTCCTAAATTAATGCCTTCATTAACCCCTTTTATGTTGTACGCTTTTCGCCATTTATCTTTCAATTGCTTGTTCTCCGGCGCTTGAGAATCCTTTTGGAGGCCCGTAGGTACTAGATCAAGAGTTTTAGGACCAAGTGGTAACATAAAACAGTCATACACGTCATGCTTGGTGACCATGAACTCCTTATCCTTGGCCCGAAAAATATACGATTCATCACTGAATGCTTTCAGAAAATCTTTAACGTACCCCATCGGATATGTTTTGAGCTTAAGCTCCAGAATACCACCGAAACCAATCCTCCGTACCGCATCTCGCTGTGCATCATTGAGCTTTTCAAGGAGCTCAACCAGCTGCTTCGGCCGGCACTTGACAGCCACCTTTGCTATTTTCTTCGTGTCTGGTTTCGCTGGTTTGGCTGGTTTGGCAACAACAAGCTCCTTACTCGACTTAACAGGCACCTTTGCTTTTTTGGACTTGCCTGATTTACCCTCATTTCCACCTGACATCTGTTAACATTACTCAAAATTCATTGTTAAATACAAAAAAAATAAGACAAAAAGAAAATTTAAAATTGTAGCAGCATAAAGTGTAATTATAGCAGCCACAAGTGTAATTCTAATAAAATAAATGGTTATTTTAACAGGGAACAGAAAACTATCAAAGAAAAGAAAAGTGTGATTGTAGCAAAGACAAAGTGTTATTTTAACTAACAAAAGTGTAATTGTAGCAGAGGAAAGTGTAATTCTAACAAAACAAAGGGTTATTTTAACAGCAACAAAGTGACATTTTAACAGGAAAAAGTTTGATTTTAGCTGTCAAAAGTCTAATTGTAGCAAAGATAAAGTGTAATTATAGCGACCACAAGTGTAATTCTAATAAAATAAATGGTTATTTTAACAGGAATGCAGAAAACTATCAAAGCAAAAGAAAAGTGTGATTGTAGCAGCACAAAGTGTTATTTTAACTAACATAAGTGTAATTGTAGCAGAGGAAAGTGTAATTCTAACAAAATAAAGGGTTATTTTAACAGGCAACAGTGACATTTTAACAGAAAAAAGTGTGATTTTAGCTGACAAAAGTCTAATTGTAGCAGCATAAAGTGTTATTTTAGCAACAAAAGTGTGATTCTAACAAAGGGTCAAAAGTGGGATTTGTAGCAGAATAAAGTGTTATTTTAGCTTACAAAATTGTAATTCTAACAAAATACAGTGTTATTTTAACAGACTACATTGTAATTTTAGCAAAGAAAAGTGTGATTTGAGAAATTTGAGAAAAGTGTAATTCTAACAAGATAAAGTGTTATTTTAACATACTACATTGTAATTTTAGCAAAGAAAAGTGTGATTGCAGCAGCAGAAAGTGTTATTTTAGCATCAAAAGTGTAATTCTAACAAAAGGGTAATCAAAAGTGGGATTTCTCCAACAAAAGTAGGATTTCTCCAAAAAATATGACTAATCTTAATGAATATGAACATATATACTCAAAACGTTAGTTGACAAAATACTGATGATAAAAATAAGCGTGCGTTCATGTCCTAAATGTGCTAAAAATAAGCTGGCTAATCAAAATGAAGAAACTAAAAACAGTGATCAAATAGAACAGTACATCAACAATGGTGACAAAGTATCGTGATCAAATACGATCCAATAGCATAACAATGTCCAATAAATTAAAAAAACGTCTAAATAAATGAAGAGAACAAATAATAAACCGTAAAAACCAGGAAAAAAATCATAAAACTATAAAAACCCCAAAAAAAATTACCTTCTGAAGTGATTGAATGGACGACAATGGCCGTTTGCAAGTGAGCAAAGAAAATGGAGAAAAAAACGATAATAAGGTAGCAAAAAAGCGATAAATTTGGGGGATTTTTAGAGCGATTTAAATCTTGAAATGAATGTGGTTTAATTTGGGGCAAATGTTTTGGGGAAAAATTAATTTTGAATAATTAAGAGATGGAAAGTGGGGGGAAGTTTTTAGGACGTGTGTGTGTGTGATGTTTTGATTGACAACTCGCATGCATGCTAATACCCACCCTATGAGTGGTAGGAGGAGAGAGGTAATTATTTTAGCCATTAGAATAATATTATTAGTTGCTTTTTACTTTTAATCTAAGCCATTCAATAACATGATCTAAGGGATGACAATAGAACTCATGGACTCAAGTGTAAGACATGGACTTAGATGATCTTATTACTATATATATATATATATATATATATATATATATATATATATATATATATATATATATATATATATATATAGGCAAGATCCGTTGAGTCCACCTATATATTTGAGTCCATGAGTCCATAAAACAATATCACGCACTATACAAAACAATATCACGAATTTTTTTTTCAAATTTTTTTTCAAAATTTTTTTTTCGATTTTTTTTTTCTGAAATTTTTTTTTTTCAATTTTTTTTTTCGAAATTATTTTTTTCGAAAAAGTTTTTTTTTTTTTAGCTGTGATATTGTTTAGTATAACGTGTGATATTGTATTACAAAACAATATCACGATTTTTTTTTTATTTTTTTTTTCGAAAAAGTTTTTTTTTTTTTTATGTAAGATGTGATATTGTTTAGTATAACGTGTGATATTGTATTACAAAACAATATCACGATTTTTTGTTTCAATTTTTTTTTTTTTATGTAAGCTGTGATATTGTTTAGTGTAACGTGTGATATTGTATTACAAAACAATATCATGACTTTTTTTTGGAATTTTTTTTTTTTTTTTTTTTTTTTTTTTTTTTTTTGAATATAAGCTGTGGTATTGTTTAATATAAAGTGTGATATTGTATCATGTATATATATATAGAGAGAGAGAGAGAGATAGAGAGAGTCCGGATCCGGTGAGGCCGTTAATTATGGCGAGGAGGCCGGACTCACCAAAATGATACATGTTGAGCGGACTGTGATATATTGCGCGCTACTGGGCTTAGATCAAAATTGACCCAATTACATTATTACAAACACACACCCAACCCTATACAAACAACGTTCTTTCTTCATCATCAAAACTCCTCTCAGCCATCTTTCCCAAATCAACCTCCATAACTTAATCAATTGAAGCAATTGTTTGTAGATTGCAGCGATTTTCCGATCAATTGTAGCAATTTTCCAATCAGTTTGATCTATTCCAGAGTTTTTTCGATCAATTTGATCAATTCCGGCGTTTTTTCGATCAATTTGATCAATTGAGCGATTTTCAGATCAATTGTAGCGATTTTTCAATTGCATGACCTACCTGCATCCACAAATTTGGATCATTTGCAGTATAAGAGAAGCAGCATTTGAGAGGTCATACCTTAGACAAAGATGGATACTTCCACACCATGACGTGATTCTGGGAATACCCGTGAGTGCTTACTAGTTCATTCACATTCGTACTCCATGCAAGATTGCATACCTTCACATTATGTTATTTATCATTAGAATGTCACACTTCAAACTGGATTCTACGATCTAAATAAAATGACTCAACGTATTGCTTTATTTCGAGGTAGCAATCACAATGAAATTTACAGGAAACCGAGGGAAGGTTGTGTACGTCTAGCATTCTTTCTATCCCGCTAGTGGGAGTCGTTTAGGCAATGGGGGTAATGTTGTTGTTGTTGTTAGCCTTTGGAAATTTAATTGATGCGAAAAAGATACGGTCTTTGATAATGTACTTGTTAGGTTAGTGAATTGGTGTTCGTCTATGATCCCAACTGTCGAAAAAGATATTGCCATGAGTTGTTTGATTAAGTGACGCTCGCTCAAGTTAGTTTTTTTTTACTTGCTGCGCTATTAGATTGAAATTAACACTGCCTGTCTTCGTTATACTGTGATTGTTGCTGTTGAAGTAGTAGTTGCAAAGTTAGGTGTTTTTTTTTTTTTTTTTTTTTAATATACGAATTCGACACAACTGGTCATATAGTGGCGTATCATCTCTAACATTATTGATCCATCGGATATATGTATCATCTGACATCACTGCTCGTACAAATTTAATAGATGTGTTGTTTTCTTGGTTTTATGAAGCAATGCGTCAGGCGATGTATGCTCTCTAACATCACCAATTCACCGCACATAATTGACATTCACACATCAATCTTTTGTTCCACTGTGATAGATAGTTTGGTGCATATTTTTTAGCATTATTTGAACTAAAGATTAGCATTTCTGATTATGTATGTTTTTGGATGTAACAAAAGAAAGGCTGAAACTTTGCTTTGCCTTTCGAGTATACGCGTTCGCAGTCTTCCGAAACTATGATATAAGATTGAAACTTTCTTTCAAAAAAGCCATGCTAAGCACCTATGAGAGTGGTAGCTGGATTATTAGCCAGACCTAGAATCTATGAGAGTGGTAGTGGAATTTTAAAGTAGTAAAGTTGTAATGATGTTACTTTTCTGGAAGTGATTTTAAAATTTAAATAATTTTCTAAAACTTGGTCATTATAGGTGTTAGGAATCACCTATTTTGTTCTTTGCCTTATTTTGTGAATCTCAGTCCTTGTGTTGTGAATCCTAGAGCTTGTTTTGTGAACTTGTAAGATAATTTTGTAGAACTTGGTCACCATAAGTGTTAGGAATCACCTATTTTGCTCTTTGCCTTATTTTTGTGAATCTCGGTCCTTGTGTTGTGAATCCTAGAGCTTGTTTTGTGAACCTGTAAGATCATTTTCTAAAACTTGGTCACCATAAGTGTTAGGAATCACCTATTTTGCTCTTTGCCTTATTTTGTGAATCTCAGTTCTTGTTTTGTGAATCTCAGACCTTGTTCAGTGAATCGTGGGGCTTGTTTTGTGAAACTTGGTCATCATAAGTGGTTAAAGTCGCCTATTTTGCCCTTTTCCTTATTTGGTGAATCTCAGATCTCGTTTTGTGAATCTCAGACCTTATTCTGTTAATCTCAAACCTTATTATGTGAATGTCAGACCTTATTATGTTAATCTTAGAGCTTAATTTGTGAACTTAGAAGCTAATATTCTTAAATTTTGTTATAAGTGATAAGAGATAACCTGTTTTGCTCTTCTCCTGATTTTGTGAATCTCGGTCCTTATGTTGTGAATCCTATAGCTTGTTTTGTGAACCTGTAAGATAATGTTCTAAAACTTGGTCATTATAGGTGTTAGGAATCACCTATTTTGTTCTTTGCCTTATTTTGTGAATCTCAGTCCTTGTGTTGTGAATCCTAGAGCTTGTTTTGTGAACTTGTAAGATAATTTTCTAGAACTTGGTCACCATAAGTGTTAGGAATCTCAGTCCTTGTGTTGTGAATCACATAGAATGAGGGCATTCTATGTTTGATGTTTTACAGCTTAGTTTCTATTTCAGGAACTTTATAGTAGAATTTTTTGCTGTTACTTTTTAGCTTTTTTCCTTATTTGGTGAATCTCAGACCTTATTTTGTGAATCTCAGACCTCGTTCAGTGAATCTGAGAGCTTGTTTTGTGAAACTTGGTCATCATAAGTGGTTAAAATCACCTTTTTTGCTCTTTTCCTTATTTGGTGAATCTCAGACCTTATTTTGTGAATCTCATACTTTATTCAGTGAATCTTAGGGCTTGTTTTGTGAAACTTGATCATCATAAGTGGTTAAAATCACCTATTTTGCTCTTTTCTTTATTCGGTGAATCTCAGACTTTGTTTTGTGAATCTCAGACCTTGTTCAGTGAATCTTAGAGCTTGTTTTGTGAAACTTGGTCATCATGAGTGGTTAAAATCACGTTTTTTGCTCTTTTCCTTATTTGGTGAATCTCAAACCTTACTTTGTGAAACTTGGTCATCATAAGTGGTTAAAATAAATGGGGGTACGATTTTCTTTCACATTCTTTCAAGATGGAATGAACTAAAGTAGCACATATTCAAAAAAACCGCAATTAATTTTGTTCCTCAACATGAAGGTGGAAAAAGATAAGGGAACAACTCAAATGATGAAAACTAGTGGAATGATTTAATTATTTTAAAACCAATTAGCTCAAATGGCAGAGCGTTGTGCAATGCACAAGGTGTGGGTTCGACTCCCATGTTGGTTATTGACTGCTACTCACTGTTACTTCAAAGCCTAATTGGTATTTCTCTAGTGGACTTTTGGGATGGTGGTTCAAGGGTATGCTGCGTCGGAGGGGATGGCTAGTAACATTGACTTTACAAAGGACTCAAAATTGTAATCCTTTGCTCCTTTAGTGGCTCTGCACGACGTTTTGGCTTATGCACGCCGTTTGTGCACATCTAAGTTTGAGCTTCTTCTACTCATCCTCAATTTTGCACATCTGAGTACGGATTTGGCTAACTCATCCTCAATGTTATTGTATTTAAGTTTAATACACTAGATTCTTAAATTAACTAGGCTATATGAGATTCGAACTCATACCTTTGTGCAAATCGTGTGCAAGATTTGCACATGCTCTCCCATTTGAGCTAATAGTCGTTAAGATATATGAGTACATAACAAAGATCAAATAAGGGGAACCTTAAGCTAATAGCCTTTAGATATGCAACAATGAAAAGTCTTTGCCAAGCTTAACATCCCGGTTTAAGGAGTTTCTTACAAGAATGATGAAAACACCGCCACTTTTATAGTATGCAAGAAGTTAAGTGTCCATGATAGCAAAACATTTCTGGTAGAGACAGTATGTAATCTGGTAAATGGCAGAAAGTGTCCAATTTTGCAGAGCTGGTAATAAAATGGCTTCCAGGACTTGACCGTATACACAGTGGAGTAGAGATAGTATGTATTCTAAACCAGTTTGGTAGGAAGAAGCTGAAAATGGTGAAATGAATATAATTGGAGAGTAGTAGCTAAAAATGAGACACGTATAAAAGTATAAAAGACTCAAGTTGAGTGGATTTCACTTATTCGCTACAAGTATCCATTAAAACTAAGATGATATCATGACTTGCAAATCAAGCAAATGCTTCTGACAATCACCAGGAACCACAAAATCATAAAACTAACTAAAGAATGCAATGACTGAGACATGAACTCAAGGACAATCATCTTTTCTTATTTTGTGAATCTGATACATTGTTTTGTGAATCTTAGAGCTTGTTTTGTGAAACTAGAACGTAAAATTGTGAAACTTGGTCATAAGTGGTTGAAATCACCTATATTCCTCTTTTCTTATTTTGTGAATCTTAGACCTTGTTTTGTGAATCTTAGAGCTTATATTGTGAAACTAAAAGGTAATATTGTGAAACGTGGTCATAAATGGTTGAAATTATCTATTTTGCTCTTGTTCTTATTTTGTAAAGCCTAGACCTTGTTTTGTGAATCTTAGAGCTTATATTGTGAAACTAAAAGACAATATTGTGAAACGTGGTCATAAATGGTTGAAATTATCTATTTTGCTCTTGTTCTTATTTTGTGAAGCCTAGACCTTGTTTTGTGAATCCTAAGGCTTGTTTTGTGAAATTAGAAGGTAATATTGTGAAACTTGGTCAGAATTGGTTGAAATCACCTATTTTGATCTTGTTCTTATTTTGTGAATCCTAGAGCATGTTTTGTGAATCGTAGACCTTGTCTTGTGAATCTTAGAGCTTATATTGTGAAACTAAAAGGTAATATTGTGAAACGTGGTCATAAATGGTTGAAATTATCTATTTTGCTCTTGTTCTTATTTTGTGAAGCCTAGACCTTGTTTTGTGAATCTTAGAGCTTATATTGTGAAACTAAAAGATAATATTGTGAAACGTGGTCATAAATGGTTGAAATTATCTATTTTGCTCTTGTTCTTATTTTGTGAAGCCTAGACCTTGTTTTGTGAATCCTACGGGTGGTTTTGTGAAATTAGAAGGTAATATTGTGAAACTTGGTCATAAATTGGTTGAAATCACCTATTTTGCTCTTGTTCTTATTTTGTGAATCCTATATTTATATTTGTTCATCTATATGAGACTCGAACTCACATCTTGCGCTATAGCACAATGCTCTACCTTTTGAGCTAATAGATGATATTAGTCAAAAAATTATTTATGTATTAACAAATAACAAACCTATTTATATTGTTCTCATTTGATTTTCGTCATGCACAAATGTAGACTACCACCGTAGCCAATATCTTCAAATATATGGAACTGTGTACAATAATATATCTGTCAAAGTTCACGCCATTTTACCAGTGTCCAAATAGTGATGTAAATAGGATAGAAGGAGTAATCTAGATAATAAAGAAAAATTGAAACCTTTGTCGATGTAATTATGACAGGGACTGCGGAAGTGTCGTCGACCTGTAGAAATTCGTCATCACGGACATCGATTTCTGATGCCTTTCTTGCTGATCTCACTTGAAGAACTTGCATCAGCAATGACCTGAGCTCTCGTGGTACTCCTGTATCGCTAAAAGCAGCCTGCACAAACACAGGGGTTCAGTCCATTAGGCAGAAGCTCCATTACTCTCTAACACCTCAATAGATGTAACGATAGTGTTGGGATTGGTATCACAGTGACAACTGCGATGGATTTGATTCAATATACTTTGTATACTACTTCAAGTTCCTTTTTTACCTGTGCAGCTAAATAGCCAGAACATGAATTCTCCAAATGAGGAAAATTCAGACTGGCAAAAAAAGAATTAGTCATCAACTTGAAGCAAATCAATATAAAATCTTTGTAGGAGTGGGATACGAGGATAGCAGTTTAACAAGCCCTATTCTATAAATTATAGCACTCAACAAGCCCTCATAAAGATCAATCTCTAAACTAAATTACCTCCTTTGCCGAAAGATCTATAGCCAGAAGTCCCTGTAGAACTGGTCGCCGTCGGCCATTCTCTACTTAGTGAGTATATCGAGCAGCAACATGTGCCCGAGGATGAAACACTGATGGACCTGCAGTGAAAATCGAACAAGGCTTCTGAATAACATTTAGTCATACAGAAGAATAAACCACAAGTAGAGTGATACCCGTCGTTGTGAGTACCAAAAATAAGATTTATAATTTCCTATTAAGACTAACCTAGGCTAGTGGTAACATGGTCGAACCACAAGGAGGCAGACGTAATTTCTAGCTGTCTAATAAAAGTCTAAGGTAACAATTGTGGGGGTTGAATTGATTTGGTCTATAGCTAAGAGTAAATAAGACAATAAACTAAAAAGACGGATTAAGCAGATAAAGAAGGGGTACTAGGATGGTCGGTTCGTTATAGTTTCGGCAAAGATACTAAACAGTCTAAATCAAACACATGTGAGGCGGGAAATAAAGAGGTCCTCTCGGTCCACTCTTAACAAATAGCATCTTTCGATCTCGCTATAAGTCCCTAATATCACTAATACTAACTTTCGTCTTGAAAAGTGACTAACGGTCTAAACTTTACCTATCTTTCGATCTCAGCATAGTTTAGTCATTTTAATTAGTGATCCAACAACTGTCCCTATCTCCCGATCTAATGGGTCAGTCATATCCTAAACATTCAACTAGTCGTGTGCACTCGATTCGTCGAACAAAGAATTAAAACAATTAAAACGAAAGTAAAACCCCACGAGGTCAGTCGATCGACCAAGTATGTCAGTCGATCGATTGACACGCGATTCAGTCCGTGTTCATTCTATTGCCGCCTAAACTACAATCCCCCTACATCCTAGTACAATTAAATTAGCTACTCATGCTGAGGGTGATAACAACAATAAAACTAATGAAATAAACAAAAGAATTCATACTTAAAACGATAAAATAAACAATTAACAAAAGATGGCAATTCGGCTTGGGAACTGATCTAGCAATTCGACAACTATGAACGAAAGTGAAATAACAGAATAAAACCAGAAAGTACCGTATGAATTGCGAAGGAAAAGAACAAGCCGAATGACAAAGCAAATTGTATTCAATACCGAAACACAGCAGAGGAGAGGTCGTAAATAGGTACAGTAGTGTCTTTGGTCGATCGACTAAGGACAGCAGTTGATCGACCAATGTGTCAGGAATAGTAGCTCCTGGAAAGTGCAACTCAGACGATCGACCAATGTAGCCAGTTGATCGACTGAAAGTACTGCTGTACTCCTTATTTCTTCGTATTTGCTCAATAGCTTGAGCTAATGAGGTCTAAAAGCCTGCAAGTGCACAATAATACGCGCCCAAAATTGCGCAAAACCCAAAATAAAGTCTCAAACGTATAAAATCTTAAGCAAGCAAAATAAAATGCGAAATTTTCGCGCACACAAAAACAATAAAGAGTGTCTAACAAAAGCAAATAAAATGGAGTCTATAAAGAGCTCGATCAACTAATAGTTGATCAAGAATGACCACGGTATGGCCCACTTCGTCGGCTTCTGGCTACTAGAGGTAGCCTCAACGGTGCTTATTTGAGCAGCTGCACCCTTCTTAGCTTCCACGTCCGTATGGCTCAACGGATCAACACTCTCATCATCTCCCCAGTCAAGGATCTCTTCGGGCTTATCAGAATCCAAATCAGACTCTCTGGCTTTGACCGGCTCATCATCAATAACTTCATCAATTCCATAGCTCAGGCAACCAAGACTTCCTCTTTGAATGATCGGCTTCTTTACAGTTGGAGCAACTTGCAGCACTTCCTTCCCCAAACCAGCTCCTGCAACATCTAAAACAACAGATTCTTCCTCCTTTTTGCTCCCAGTTTGGGGCGGAAGGGTTAACACAGAAGTAGTAATAGAGACAGGCAATTCAGGAAGCACAAAGTGCGATTTCTTTTCAGAAACCGTATTACAAGTCACAGGCCACATGGGGTCCTTTTTCTTAGCAGGTTGGGCAAAGACAATAGAATGCTTTCCCACTTTGAAAGTCAAGGTTCCTAGACCGACATCTATGACTCGCACCAAAGCAGTGTGCGTAAAATGGCCTACCCAAAATAATGGGTATATGAGCATCCTCGGGCATGTCAAGTACAACAAAGTCGACAGAAAGAAGAACTTCCCTATTTGAACAGGGGATGTCCTCTAAGACTCCTATTATTTGGACCTGCAGATCGGTCAGCCATCTGAACCGTCATATCTGTCACTGCGAACCTAGTTAATTTGAGCTTCCTAGCTAGACTCAAAGGCATGACGCTTATACTAGCTTCTAAGTCACATAATGCCTTCTCAATAGAGAAGGTACCTATATTGCAAGGAACAGAAAAGCTACCCGGTCCTCTAGCTTATGGGGTGCGGCAGAGACAAGTAAGAGCATGACTCTTTGGTTAATGCGACAAAGATGAACATGTTCAAGCGACTTTTTCTTAGACAGAGTTGTTTCATGAATTTAGTGTATGGGGCACTTGATTGACTAACTCACGGAAGGGTACCTGTACATTCAAGCTACGAATAACTTTTTCAAACTTACTGAAAGATACATGTTCCTTTGTTGGCACTAGTCTCTCCGGATATGGGGATGTAAGAAGTACCTTAGCCCTCTCCTCTAAGTTGCGATGCCGCATCCGTGGACTTAGGCCGGAAGTCCACCGCTTTCTCCTTGTTAAAGCTCGAATTCTCCTCGACCATCTCAAATGTGATCCATTAACCGTCATCGGATCGAACTTCGGAATTGGGATGGACCCATCAAGCACTGGGTCCGCCCTAACACTTTCGGAGTTGTCGTGCCCCGAAACAAATGGTCCCTCAAGTTATCGGGCATCGGAGGACGAACAATCTCGCTATCAGCAGTAATCTTGGTCGATCGACCACTTTCCTCAGTCGATCAATCAAGGTGCACAGTTCCAGAAGCTGCTGTAACCTGCATATCAGTCGATCGATCGGGTGTATCAGTCGATCGACTGATATACCTGGTAGACCCCTTTTTCTTTGAATTTTTCGTTTCAGCTTTCTTTTGACTCGGATCTGCCTCATTCTTTTCAACAGCATTCTCGACCATGGCAGGCCCCTCCAGGGTGGACCCACTCCTCAATGTAATGGCGTTCAAGGTCTCCTTTTGGTCGGTTTGAGTCGGTAAGTGTCCTGGAGCTCGAGAGGTACTCTTACTAGCCAATTGAGCAATTTGGCTCTCTAGTAGCTTCATCCCGGCCTCTCTTGCTTGGGACTCCTTCATCAACAAGTTCTTAAACTCAGCAAAATCAGAACTATGGGATTCTTGTTGCTGCTGCGGCACATAAGGAGGTTTTTGATATTGTTGTTGCTTTTGATGAGGGGGCACATAGGGTTGCTGCTGCGGAGGTGGAGTTGGATTTAGGACATTCTGGCTACTCCACCTCAGGTTGGGATGAACATTAGGCTCATAGTAGGTGTTTGTCTGCCTATAATGTTGAAAGGCAGCACAAGACTCAAAGGGACTAGGGCAATTCTTCGAAACGTGTCCCTCCGCTCCACACCTTTCACGCACGAAAGGACCATCCGACACAAAGATTTACTTGATACATACCCCCTTTGAAGCTTCTCCTAATTCATATTTGTCAAATCTCGCAGTGAGAGCTTCAAGTGCAGCTACAGAGGAAGATTCAAAGCAGCTCTCCTATGGTTCCCTCCGGAATTCCCTATACTCACCTTGTGGGTGGCTAGATCGTCGATGATCTTCCACCCCTTGGTCTCTCCCAAGTTCTCAAGAATCGGCCATTGGTCGCAAAGATCCAAAATAGCCCTCTGATCGTCATACAGCCCATTATAGAAATGATTGCACAAGCTCCATTTTTCGAAACCATGGTGCGGTATGGTTCGCACCAGCTTCTTAAATCGGACCCATGCCTCGTGGAAATTCTCATCCGGCCCTTGTATGAAACTCGTGATTTGGGCTCTAATAGCAATCGTCTTTGAAGCAGAAAACTACTTCTTGTAGAATGCCAATGCCAAGGAATTCCAGTCGGTGATCCCATAAGCGGCTCGGTCCAGATCTCTATACCACTCCCTTGCAGCATCACGAAGGGAGAAGATAAACATGGTCTCCTTGATCTGGTCTTGGGTCACACCGGTTGGTGGGGGTATGGAACAGCAGTAGTCAATAAACGTCTCCATATGCTTAGCTGCATCTTCATTTCCAGCTCCCCCGAACTGGTTTCTCTCCACCATATTAATGTATGAAGGCTTTGGTTCGAACTTCCTGGCATCTCCTGGTAATTCGAACCCCTTATATAAGTTTGTAGCTGTCGGCTCAGAATGGCTAGTTATACTCGCTTCCTCAGCCATGACTGGAATTTCTGGAGAAGTGACTGTCTCGGCTGAAGAGGTGGAAACGGGTGAAGACTGTGGGTCTTCCTCGAACAGCTCGTTCTCGTGATAGCTTGACAGAGTACTCAGCTCTTCCTCTGTCGGTAATACCCTTTGTGATCGTCTCAACTCGCGCAGAGATTTCTCTATCTCAGGATCGAATGGTACTAGTTCACCACCCTGTGACCTACGCATAAGAAGAAACTACAAAAAGAATATAAGAAAAGTTTAAGGAACAGAAGTCCCTTAAACTAAGAAAGACTAAAAATAAAACAACTAAAAATTAGAACTATTGCCTCCCCGGCAACGGCGCCAAAATTTGATACCCGTCGTTGTGAGTACCAAAAATAAGATTTATAATTTCCTATTAAGACTAACCTAGGCTAGTGGTAACAGGGTCGAACCACAAGGAGGCAGACGTAATTTCTAGCTGTCTAATAAAAGTCTAAGGTAACAATTGTGGGGGTTGAATTGATTTGGTCTATAGCTAAGAGTAAATAAGACAATAAACTAAAAAGACGGATTAAGCAGATAAAGAAGGGGTACTAGGATGGTCGGTTCGTTATAGTTTCGGCGGCAGCATACTAAACAGGTCTAAATGAAACACATGTGAGGTGGGAAATAAAGAGGTCCTCTCGGTCCACTCTTAACAAATAGCATCTTTCGATCTCGCTATAAGTCCCTAATATCACTAATACTAACTTTCGTCCTGAAAAGTGACTAACGGTCTAAACTTTACCTATCTTTTGATCTCAGCATAGTTTAGTCATTTTAATTAGTGATCCAACAACTGTCCCTATCTCTCGATCTAATGGGTCAGTCATATCCTAAATATTCAACTAGTCGTGTGCACTCGATTCGTCGAACAAAGAATTAAAACAATTAAAACGAAAGTAAAACCCCACGAGGTCAGTCGATCGACCAAGTATGTCAGTCGATCGACTGACACGCGATTCAGTCCGTGTTCATTCTATTGCGGCCTAAACTACAATCCCCCTACATCCTAGCACAATTAAATTAGCTACTCATGCTAAGGGTGATAACAACAATAAAACTAATGAAATAAACAAAAGAATTCATACTTAAAACGATAAAATAAACAATTAACAAAAGATGGCAATTCGGCTTGGGAACTGATCTAGCAATTCGACAACTATGAACGAAAGTGAAATAATGTAATAAAACCGTAAAGTACCGTATGAATTGCGAAGGAAAAGAACAAGCCGAATGACAAAGCAAATTGTATTCAATACCGAAAGAAATCTCGAACCCTAATTATTTCTAAAGAACTGTATGTAAAGCTTAATGTAAAAACTCGATGATTAATCTGATGTTCTAGGTTACGTTATATAGGAAATATACGTAACACTTATTATCAAAACCTAAACACAATGGGCTTGCGTTTCCTCGATCTTTTATTTTGCGTCGGACGTTGTTGATCGATCGACCATAAGCATCGATCGATCGACCAACTTGCGCTGACAGAGCTGTTGTATGTCGTGCTCCGGTCGATCGACCATGTAGGTCAGTCGATCGACCAAGGGTGCTGTACAGAATTGCATTCTGTCGATTCCTGCAGCGTGCACCGATCTTAAAACAGCTGCCATTTCTTCGTTACTTGGTCAAATCAGGCATTCTACGCGGCGTTGGAAAGCTAAGAGGATAAGATTTCACGTCCAATTGGAATCACTCGATTATTAGCTCTAGAACTCGAGATATTGCCATCTGAAGCAGGCTGCAATAATGTGAAGTGCTTCTTCGCTTGTTAAACTCGTACGCACCCATGCTTTTGCTATCTTTAGGCCTTGAAACGCGCACCAAGCTCATTCCTTGTGTAAGTACTTCATGTCAAATGCAATGCAAGGTACTCGGGGACGGATTTAGCTCAATTTCCGCTGGATTCTTCACATTTCTGCAATAAAGCATAAAAACACGAAAGTAGACGGAAATAGGGGAAAATGTAGCATAAACTACATAAATGATCTCTGAAATGCGTGTAAAAGAGGATGTAAAAAATCATATAAAAGACACGCATCATAGAGACTGAGAGTAGACAATGTCATATGCAATATGTTGAAGGCTTATTGCCTAATAGCCGTTACCCGAGCCTTCAAGAGAGTCATTGGCTCAATTTGGATAAGATTAATCGGAGAAGACGGAAGGAAAAGTACAGATAAATTGTAGGAGTGACGATAATTGCTTTATTAACCATTGGTTTTCCATCAAATCCTTGGCGAAGAAGAGTGTAAAGCAAAGTGATTGACTGAAGTGTCTTTCCCAAACTGCAAAAGGGTTCATTCAACAAATAAAACGAATTTAATAGACTGAAATAAGAAGTTCATTACCTTGGTAAAAGTAAGATGCGTACCCCATATCATCTGCCAAAATGCATCCATGAATACCAGTGACTTTAATCCGAGACGCATTCAAACATGAATTGCACACCCTCTCTGTCCAAATGAATAACAAAGGTTCAACATGCTGCTCCTTACAAAACATTAAAAAAAATAGTAACAAAAAATGAAAAATCTCTCTCGTATTCTCTCTCACCTATTCAAACTGCAATTGTGTTAGCAAACTTCTAAAAATATTCACGTGATGGAACGTGATAAACAATGCTAACTCGTAATAAACTATCATTTAGTATATGCTGACTAAGATAGCTTATGGCTACCATAAAATGTTATAGGTTTGAATGTATACCTTTGATGTGGTCGAAGGAAACGAACAAGCACGTCATCAACCATTATCAGCGCCAGGCAAGAAGATGCAGCGCCTTGCAACAACTCATCAGATTGCCATAAAATCAACGGCTCAATACCAGTTGGTAATGGTACATTTTCCTTGGGCTGATCTTTCCCGTCCACTGTAGAGAGCTCCAAAGTATTCATTTCTGGAACCTTAACCACAAACGGACTTGCTGAGCCCCATGGGACAAACCTCTTCCGAGCCAAAAGCCGTGCTTGGAGTTGCTCCACAGTGCTAGTGCTGAAGTCTTTTGCAAATGGTGGTTTGAATGGTTTTGTTGCCACTGCTGCCCCTTCTGATACTGAAAGAACCCGTGAAAGCAATGACTGTCGTCTCACAACAAGGTCTCCTCTGCGAACACAGAGTCAATAATCAAATTAATTGTTGTAAGGCAAAAAACATAGTAAGACCGTCCTTCTAAGACAAGGATTTAATGTTAAGGGGTGGCTTTTAAAGTGAACTCGTCCCAAATCCTGAAAGTCTCTCCATGTGCTACTATAAGACGAACTTGTACAAAACTTGTTTTCTAACTCTTTGTTTGGATGTAAAATAGAGGAAAAGAGAGGGAAATGGAACAATCTCATTTACCTTCCAAACCTTTATTTCCTATATTGGAAGGAATTTAATTTGTTGCATAGGAGGGAAACAGGAAGATCCATTTACATTCCCTTCCAACTCAAATTTGCTAACAAAACAAAGGAAATTATTCTCGTCCCTTTCCCTTCAAACTCCCCATCCAAACAAAGGGCAACAATATCAACTTAGAATAGCTGCTAGCAAAATGCTCTTTTTATAACCGCTTAATATATTAAAGTTCCATCTCAATAATTTTGCGATCTTTGTTCATACAAGCAACAAATATCAAGGAACACAACAAGACCCCTTACGCTTGCTTTTGAAAGAAGACTAACAAGCTAGCTTATTCCTCGTTAGTCGCCTTCATCACAAACCTCACTTAAATAGATGGATACAGTATAAGTTAAGAATAGCTCAGAAACACTCTCAAAAATACAGTATCTCTCCAAACAAGGCAAACAACTTGACGACTAACGGGACTGAATCAAGCTCCTCAATGTATTAAACATTCTTAATTAAACCCTAGAGTTTGATTTCCACCTAAAATGCCAAAAATCCTCAATTTTCCCTAATACCAAACACAAATCAGTAAAGACCTCTTCGCAAAATGTCTCGTACTAAAAATCATATTCCTAGAGAAACATTTGCATCATCGTTCATTTCCCAAGCTTCCAAATCAAATTCAAATAATTGCTAATCACTAGCGCAAAACCTAATTAAACCAAACAATTACCTAGAAATCAATCATAATCAGCCTCTAACATCTAAATTACAGCTAATAATTGGTTAATTGTTAGATACACCGAAAGTTCACAATGTTAGGTTAGAATGAATCAATCATTTTTATCTCAAAACCCTAGAAACGGTGAAAAATCGACGAAACTAGAGAATAATCAAACATTACCTTCTAATTTCACCAATTAAACTCAAAGTTTCACTAAAACAGGTCCAAGTTTCACAAAATAAACGGTAGGATTCACGAATTAAGAATTTAAAACATTAAGGTGTAGGATTCACAAATTAAGCTCTAGGATTCACAATTTAATAAGTAATGAAACTAGTTGAGCTTGAATGTAACGAATGAAATAGGGCGATTGATTGGTGATTTAAGCTTCATATATCTGTTCGTGTCATTGACATTAAGAAAGCAAATCTTGATTACTTGAAGCATAACCAAGTTAAATTTTCTTGAAAAAGAACATGAGCATCGACAGAGTTCGTAACGAAAACTCACTTCACGCGAGACTAGAGTATCTACTATCTAGTACTAGTGTCAAAAAAATGTTGTTACTTGGTTGTACCTGATTTCATTCGGAAAAGATATCATTAGAATGAAAAATACGGAAGGAAAGTACAGTGATAATAGCGAAAACGAGATGAATCGGAGAACACGGGATGAAAATAACGGATGAATTGAAATGAATACTATTGAATCAAAAGTACCTAAATCGACTGTGCTTGATTATGATCAATGACGATTACAACCTGCATGAAAACAAAGTAATTAGTATTGAAAGGACTGTGATAATGGCGAAAAGGACATGAATCAGAGAAGACAAAATGAAAATTACGGATGAATTGAAACGAATAATATTGAATCAAAAGTACCTAAATCGATTGTGCTTGATTATGATTAATGACGATTACAACCTACATGAAAACAAAGTAATTAGTATTGAAAGGACTGTGATAATGGCGAAAAAGAGATGAATCAGAGAAGACGAAATGAAAATTACGGATGAATTAAAAGGAAACCTATTGAATCGAAAGTACCTAAGTTGAGGAGGATAATGGCGGTGGGAAGCTCGGAAGCTCGGCAGTAATGGCGGTCGGGAGCTCGGTAGTAATGGCGGTCGGTAGCAAAGCCTTAATATGGCGAGTGACGAGATGAAGATGATGAAGACGAGTTGAAGAGAGAGAGATAGAGGACGTAGTAAATGAACGAAGTAAATGATTGAGGGTCAGGGAAAATGTGTTGGTTAGAATTATATACGGACACGTGGCATCATCTGGTGAGTTAGATCCGACGGTTTAGAATGGGTATAGCTGCCTCACCCTAAGAAGGGTGCCTCACATGATTATATATATATATATATATATATATATATATATATATATATATATATATATATATATATATATATATATATATATATATATATAGGGTTTTTCTATCCTATGCCCACTAGGCATAGGATAATAAACCAAAAATAGAAAGTATTAAATGATATTTTCATGGGAAATTGTAATATCTCATCACTTTTAATTTTTCACAAAAATACATTTAATACTTTCCTATTTTAGCTTCTTATCCTATGCCTAGTGGGCATAGGATAGAAAAACCGATATATATATATATATATATATATATATATATATATATATATATATATATATATATAGAGGAAGGATCAAGTGAGTCCACCCCAAAGCATTGAGTCCCTAAGTCCTCTTAGGAGCCATTGAAAAGATAGGATGGAGGGTTGAGATTGAAGGGGAAAAGGGAGGGATTAATGCTAAATGAAGGGGATTGAAGCTAATTAATCACTTTCCCTCACTACCTCCACTAATCAACCACTAATTTTACTATATAACATTTATTTTCCACTCACTTCTCTCTCATCTCACATAATTATCATTCCTCTCATCTCTCTAAAAATCAAAAACATTCAATTTCTCTCAAAAATCCAACAAAAATCAAAAACCAAATAATTCAAAAAAATCAAAAAAAAAAAATTCCCCCTCATTCACTCACACACCCGCCACCACCACGACACACCACCACCCACACACCCGCTACCACCACCACGACACACCACTCACACAACCACGACACACCACTCACACACCACCACAACGATAACAACCGACCACCACCAAACGACCTTCCTACCACCATTCTCAAAACCCGACACCACCATATCTCCTCTCTTTATTTCAGATCTGGGTCGCACTCACCACGCCGCCCTCACGCCGCCATCGTGCAGCCTCCCTCCCACAACACCCGACATAACCACAACCCGACTACCCGTCAACCACAACCCCACAACCTACTCACCAAAACCCGACTACCCGACAACCACCACCAAAACAGATCTATATCACCCTCTTCCTCCTTCCTCATTTTCCGTCACCCACAACCACCACCAAAACCGACCCCGCCGCCTCCTTTTCCGTCACCCACAATCGATTTACCACCACCAAAAAACTCCCCTTTTCCGTCACCCCTTCTACTCGATTTTAAAAAAAAAAACTCGATCTGTCAATGCGGTGGTTATGGGTCTGTCTATGACGGTCGTGCTTTGTGGTTGTGGCGTCGAGGGGTCCGTCGGTGGTCATCGTCGATGGTGGTGTTAATTTCAAATTTTTTTGTGTCGTGTTTTGTGTGTGTTTTGTGTTATGTTTATTATGTTGTGTTTTGTGTGTCCGTCGTCCTTTGTTGTCGTTGTTTGTAGTCGTTTTTTTTTTTTTTTTTTTTTTCAACAATAAAGTATTATGTTTATTATCAATTGTTATTATTATTAGATTTAATGTTATATTTTTGTTAGATTTTTTTTTTCAATCTCTCTTTATTAGATCTAGTGTTGTTGATGTTGTTTTATCATGATTTTTATTCTAGATCTAATAAATATATTTATTATACTCATATTTTTTACATTTACACTCATATATCTTTACAATTACACTCGTATTTCTTTACATTTACACTCATAATTTTTACATTTACACTCGTTTTTATTTAAATTTACACTTGTATCTCCTCACATTTACACTCGTATTTCTCTTAAATTTACACTTGTATCTCCTCACATTTACACTCGTATTTCTTTAAATTTACACTCATATTTCTTAACATTTACAGTCGTATTTCTTAACATTTACACTCATATTTCTTTACATTTACAGTCGTATTTCTTAACATTTACACTCGTATTTCTTTACATTTACACTCTTAAAATTATATAAATTTGCACTCATATTTTTTGTGGATATGAGTTGGTGGGGAAGGACGATGATGGTGGCATTTTTTGGTAGTCGGACTAAAGTTTTACTCGTAAAGGACAAAGTTGACGGTGGCGTTTTTTGGTAGTCGGACTAATGTTTTACTCGTAAAGGACAAAGTTACACTTATAAAGGACCAAATTCACACTCAAAGGACAAAATTTACACTCTTAAAATGTTACATTTACACTCGTAAAACCTCACATTTACACTTGTAAAATGTTAAAATTATATAAATTTAAAATTTCCATCACAAAAAAATCAAATTTACACTCTTAAAATGTTACATTTACACTCGTAAAACCTCACATTTACAGTTGTAAAATGTTAAAATTATATAAATTCAAAATTTCCGTCACAAAAAAATCAAATTTACACTCTTAAAATGTTACATTTACACTCGTAAAACCTCACATTTACACTTGTAAAATGTTAAAATTATATAAATTCAAAATTTCCGTCACCAAAAAATCAAATTTACACTCTTAAAATGTTACATTTACACTCGTAAAACCTCACATTTACACTTGTAAAATGTTAAAATTATATAAATTCAAAATTTCCGTCACAAAAAAATCAAATTTACACTTTTAAAATGTTACATTTACACTCGTAAAACCTCACATTTACACTTGTAAAATATTAAAATTATATTTCCGTCACATTTACACTTGTAAAACTCATACAACATTACATTTACACTTCTGAAATCTAAAACTCAAAACTGATTAATTAGGGGCTAGAGAGAGAAAGAAAAATTAATTAGTGTGTAGAAATTTGATTAGTGGTAATTTTTTTTGTTATTTTCAATCTCAACCATCCATCTCAATCCAACCATCCACATTTTTTTTTTTTCTTTTTTTAATGGCCTTTAATCAAATTCATCTCAACCTTCCATTTAGTCCATCCAATGGCCCTTAGAGGGACTTAAGGACTTAAATGAGGTAAGGGACTCATTAGATCTTACCTCTATATATATATATACATATATATATATATATACATATATATATATATATATATACATATATATATATATATATATATATATATATATATATATATAGGTTTAGATGAGTCCACATTTTTGGTTGAGTCCATAAGTCCCCCTATCTATCATTGGATCATACAAAATCAATGGTTGAGATTAAAACAAAAATAACACTCACCAACATGAAATTAATGCTTTGTCTCCCATAATTACAACTCTCAATTTAGCTAATCAATTACTTTCTCTTTCTTATCAACTAATTTATTAAATTAATAAACTACCATTTACATTTCAAATATTAAAATATAGGATGTGAAAAACGAAATTTTATACCCGCGTAAAATAAAAGCGGGTTTGTAAAATACCCCGTAAATCTTCATCCGGACTCCGATTAAGGCGAAACAAAAGTCCAAATTTATTATTTTTTCGAGCCCAATGCAATGGTAATATTTTCTCATACAATTGAGTTTTATAAATTTGGAGTACTGCTAATTTTTCAGTAGTTACACCATAAAATTACACTATAAAGGATTAAAATTACACTCGTAATAAACTAAAGTTACACTCATAAAACACTGTCTTAATTGAGGTAACACTATATCCACTTGAAGTTATACCCTTTTTACTTGAAACTAAATAATTAATTACTCATTAATTAAATTACACGAAAGTTACGCTCATAAAAGAATAAAGTTACACCTGTAAAAAGCTAAAGTTACACCCATAAAAGACTAAAATTACACTCATAAATCACTAAAATTACATAAACTTATGCTAAAATGTCAAAAATTCAAAATAATTTACGTCAAAATCACTTTGTAGTATAAAATTACAGTATTAGGTATTAAAGTTACACTCGTAAAAGACTAAAGTTATACTCGTAAAACACTATATCTTAATTGAAGTTACACCATATTCACTTGAAGTTACACCCTTTTTACTTGAAACTAAATAATTAATTTACTCATTAATTAAATTACACTGAAGTTACACTCATAAAAAACTAAAGTTACACTCATAAAGAAAAAAAGTTACAGCACCAAGAATTAAAGTTATACTCGTAAAACACTAATATTACAAAAACTTGTCTTACATTTACATAAATTCAAATTAATATATTCAAAATTACACTATCAAAAAATTAAAGTTACATATGTAAAAGATTAAAGTTACACTCGTAAAAGACTAAAGTTACACTCGTAAATCACTAAAATTATATATAATCAATACTAAATGTCTTCATCCATCAATCCAAATCTCACATTTTCATCGTCAATCTATAACGCCAAAGACTCATCAAGATCTTCATCTTCAAATGTATACCGCCAAATACTCATCATCATCGTCGTCATCATCATCATCATCTCGATCTTCATAAAAAAATTATAATAAATAATTAAAAAAACGTACATATAATTCAACAAAAAAACAATTATACAAACCACTATATTTCAAACTATAATAATCTCATTCATTATCCAAAAACACAAAATTATACTATCAAATTATTCTAAATAGCTAACCAACATTTCCAACAAAATTAAACAAAAATTTCACAAGAAACAAACACACAAACAACTATATTTAGAGCACAACCATACAGTACTGGATATTTTGATAATTCAATCATATATGAAAATATTACCATTACGACGGCCTCGAGAAAATAATAAAATTAGGCTTTTGTTTCGTCTGAATCGGAGTTCGAATGAAGATATAGGAAGGTTTTTATGAAACCGCTTTTATTTTACACGGAAATTGTAAAACACACTAAAAAATATCATAATTTACATATTTAAAAATAACAAAATAAGAGAAATTATGTTAGGATATTGAAGATTACTTACAAAATCTAATCTCAAGCACAAAAATATGCAAAAGAATGCGAATAAACGAACCAAATGAATGATGAAGCTGATAAAATGGGAGAGAAGAAGAGGAGAAATAGTGTGAGTTGATGAGAAAAATCAGATTTTTGTAAAAATATGATTTGATGAGAGAGGGAGAATAAAATTATACTCCGTATCAGAAATAATTAATTAATGTATGGGAAATTGGGATTATGACTTATGAAAGACAGGGTATTAATTATGCATAGGAAGTGTGAATTGTGTGTTTTTTTTCTTTTAATCTCAACCATCCATTTTGTAAGATTCAATGGTTTGGATGAGGAATCATGGACTCAACTTATAACATTGGACTTATATGATCTATATATATATATATATATATATATATATATATATATATATATATATATATATATATATATATATAGTGGAGTTCAAATGAGTCCACCTAAATTGGTGAGTCCTTAAGTCCTAATCTAAGCCATTGATCTTTTAAGATTGATGGTTGAGATTTGAAACGTTTTAAATGAAACTTTAGTGTTTTATAAGTGAAACTTTAATCTATTATTGTAGCTTTCATTCTCTACGATTGAAACTTTAATCTTTTATGGTCATTTTGTATATAAAATTTAAATTTATGTTATATAATGTAATTTTAAATATAAAAATTTAAATTTCACTGATTTAAGAGTGAAACTTTAATGTTTTACAAGTAAAACTTTAATGCTTAAAAGTGAAACTTTAATTTTTTTAGGTCATTTTCAATATAAAAATTTGAATTTTTTTAATAATGTAATTGTGACTAAAATTTATGAAACTTCATTGATTTTAGAGTGAAACTTTAATGTTTAACGAGTAAAGCTTTAATACTTAAAAGTGAAACTTTAGTTTTTTTAGGTCATTTTTCAATATAAAAATTTGAATTTATATAATAATGTATGTTACTAAATTTTATGTAATTTCACTGATTTAAGAGTGAAACTTTAATGTTTCACAAGTGAAACTTTAATGCTTAAAAGTGAAACTTTAATTTTTTTAAGTCATTTTATAATATAAAAATTTGAATTTATGTAATAATGTAATTGTGACTAAAATTTATGTAATTTCACCGATATATGAATTAAATTTTAATGTTAAACGAGTGAAACTTTAATTTTAACTTTAGTCTTAATTTATGAAACTTTATTTTTTAGGAGTATAACTTTAACACTTGACGGTGTAACTTTATACTAATTTGAATTTACGTAATTTTAGTCCTTTACGAGTGTAATTTTAGTCCATATCAGTGTAACTTTAGTACTTTACGGATGTAACTTTTGTCCATATTGGCGTAATTTTAGTCCATATTAGCGTAACTTTAGTCCTTCACCAACCGCAACCAACACCGACCAAGTCCCCCCCTGCACCCACCACCACGCACCACCAGATCTGAAAAAAAAAAAGGAAAGGAGAAGGCAACGCACCACCACCAACAGCCCCACATATGACCCGCCACCAACAACAACCATTCTAATCAGATCTGAAAAAAAGGCGATAAAACAACAATCACCACTCCTCTATACACCAACAACCACAGTTCTTCCTCCTTTGACTACAACCGCGAACAACACCTCCACCATCGCCTACACATAAAAAAAGTGTAGATCTGACCACCACCAAATAACAACGGCCGTCGAATCACTCTCCTCGTCGCCATTTTGGTCATTTTTAATTAAATTTTCGATGAAAAATGAAAGATCTCATATTTTTATTTGAAAATCTAAAATTTTCGAAACAAGAAGAGAAAAAAGGAGTAAGTTTTCGATAAAATATAAAAGTCTCATATTTTTATTTGTATATCTGAAATTTTTGAAACAAAAGAGAGAAAAAGGAGAAGGGGAGGGAGTCGGCAGCGTGGTGGTTGTTGTTAGTAGTGTTGGCCGGTGCGTGGGCAGCAAGTGGAGACGGTGTCCGCGTGGTCGGCGTGGAAGTGGTAGTTGTTGTCAGCGTGTGGCTATTGTTGTCGTTGCTTGAAGTCGTGGTGGTTTCAATGGGGGAGGTGGTAGTGGTCGATGGCAGGTGGTGGCAGTTGGGGGAGTTTGAGAGAGAAGTGGGAAGAGAGAATGATGAGAGAGAGGGGTGTGTGTTAGGGTTTGTGAGAGTGTGAGCGACTGAGTGAGTAGGGTTTATTTGCTTTTATATCTTAGATTTTTTTTTTTTAATCTTAGCCATTGATTTTCTATGATCAAAGGGTGTAAAATAGGACTTAGGGACTCATCTAAGGAGAGTGGACTTAGTTGAACCTAATTATATATATATATATATATATATATATATATATATATATATATATACTAGATTTAATGCTCGTGCGATGCACGGGCCTGTTTTAATATACTTGGTATTGACTAAAAAAAGTCAAATCAGCTACATTACATCATGTTTTTCACGTGTGTTTTTCATACCCGTGAATTTCACTTACTGATAAAAAAATGAAGATACTATACATCATGTTATAAAAAACCACAGTTAAATATTATATTGTAATAATCGTCTCTCAAAAGACTTATTTGTCATAATGTGTATCATCGGTTGAGGTAGTACAGTCGGAATGAAATAGTGGTGAGTTTTGGGTAGCTTGTGTTTCGTGTACTTCGAGTTTTGGGGTAGAGAACAACTTTTAACCTTGCTAATTTACCCTTTCGATAAGGCTCAATGCAAGGCTTGCCCGTAACATTTCCGTTTAATTTTTTATCATCAAACTTTAGCATGACTTTGAATAATGACGTGTATTTTTATGGGTTTATCTCGTCATCTGTATGTAAGACAATTACTTCGCAGTTGTGTGTAAGACAGCTAATTTCAAATGGTTATGAATGTTTATTTACAAATACAAAGTGCAAGTCCACCTTATCAACTTACGGTAGTTGGCTATCAAGTGTTTTAAATTGTATTACTATTATTGTCGCCGTAAGTTGTAATTTATCCTCTGAAAGCTTGCCTGGTTAGATGCTCTATCTGTAACGTGGTGATACAGTACACGAGAAATATCCATAGTGGTTTAGGTACGGTTTCTCCGCGGTCTTAGATATTTCCCTCTTCTTTGTCTTATTCGTCTTTTTCAATTGCATATTTTGAATCAATCTTAATAGTAAGCAAGAATAAACTAAAGCAACAACCATGCAAACATCAATGAGGAGATTATGAAATTACAAAGGTCAGAATATACATCATACTCATTTTATGGATGATAATTTAATAGAATTTTAGAAAGTTACTAAATATTGGATTCTTTTTATAATGAATAGTACTCGAAAATTCATTACCCCTATGTTTTATTTCAACTCGGTGCAGAACTTTCTTTATTTTGAGGGTAACTCGGACAATAATCGGTGCATAACCTACATAAGTCAAGAAGGAATTATTAATTGATGTGTGAATTTAAAGAAAGACGATTATTAAACCATTTAAAGGAAACAACATTCAAAGAAAACATACATATCACTAAATTGAAAAGCATGATTCGATAAAGATCAAACTAAAAAGTATTCCTCCATCGGGTTACCACCATCGTATCATCAACATTAACATCTTCTCGATGCCTTAATAAATAATTATCACCGTGCATATATTGATCTCAACTGTACATTCCTACAAAAAACGTCATCAAAGTTGTTAGTTTTCATACATTCAAAAACATAGATACGTAATTTAGCTAATTGAGCATAATTATTTTTAAACCACAAACAACCCAAACCAAACAAATAAGCATACGTCATATTTATACAATATATATGTATCAATACATATGAACACTCTACACAAAGAAGGTAGCAATAAACTATAATTATATGGTAATATAGTGACTAAAAAAAAAGGTCAAAACAATACAAAGAAAATTGGATCGTACGTGAAGCTAATTGTGGTGTAAATATATAGCATTAGACGTTTGACCTTAATAGTTTGTCCATGAGATAATGTATTCGACTCACAATCAACTTCTTTTAATTACTATGATCTTATAAATTTTGTTTTTTTTTTCACGATTACTACCACTCTTTGATTTTCATATACAAATTTTATCTTTAATTATTATCTTATTGCTAATGGGTAGAGTTTTTGGTTTCCAGTGAGTAGAGTTTTTTTATTATCTTTTATTCTAATTAACTAAAGTCTATCTTTTATTCACGAAAGTATTTCGAAAAAGTTGGACTCTTTATAATCGCTCAAAAAAAAATCTTCATTTATAGATATATTAGATTTAATGCCCGAACGATGCACGGGCCTATTTGTAGTGATCTGTTGTTTTTATGATCTGGAGTATATATTACTTTGTTTGTATGGTGTTCTACCCGATCATGTATAAAATTAATTTTCTTATCAACTAATTGCAAATATACTATATATTTTATTATTTTGGAACTTAAATTTAAGAATCTTTGTAAGATTTTAGTCGTATCTCATAAAAAATGATTTTTGTATTGATGTGAGATTGTCGTATATTTATAGAAGTTGCATTTTGAAATGTCACAATGAAAGGGTGAAATGATTCATACGAAAACATTGTTGACAAATGAAATTATTTATTACACTTTATGTGTTATGATTATTCTAATGATTAAGCGGGTCTTCTTGTTTGAGTATTAAACCCATGTTCGTAATTCAATTATCAGTTTAAGCTTTTGTTTGAGATGGTTTCTTAACATAGTATTAGAGACAGTGTGATTAAAAGGCCAGGTTCAAATCCCACCCCCCTCAATTCTAAGGTGGAACATTAGCACCAGGTATGGGGGAGGCATGTACTTGCATCCACACTTTAAGCCCAAAGGGCATTAGTGTGTGGGGCCATGTTAGAGTTAGTATAAAACAGATATTGGGACTCCAACCATCAGCTTAAGTTTTTGGTTCAAATGGTTTCTTGACACTTCTGAGAGACGGTCTCTCATGGTATGAAAAGTCATAAAATGGGTATGTATGACATAAAACTGTGCACAAATATAAAAGGTTATGCCCAAAAAGGTAAAATCTAGTGGTTAAAATTTTGATGAAATTACGAAGGGAATCAATTTCAAGCCTCTCCAAAAGCAGTAATGCGGAGTTTTATGGTCTGAGGCTATATCTTCTTAGATTTTGAGCATGTCACTTTCGGGTGCTTACCTGGTATACATGATTTGCAGATACCTTTTGCAGACCAAAGGTAGCGGCTGTAGATCCCCGTACTTCATGAAGGAATTATTTTGAACCACTGTTAATAATAAACGGCTTACAAAAATACATAAAGAGATACGAAAAAATGGTCTCCTAATAACTAACTCAGAGATCGTCTCTCCCAGGACTTCGTGAAATCTAAGAATTAGTAACCTGCCTTTTTCATTTACTGTAAGTCTCCCTTAAGAGTTAAGATGGTATTAAGACTTACATATCACTTGTATAGATAAGAATGTATATGGAAAAGCTATATATTTGTCATATATATACACAAATGGTATAATATTTGACACATCTTAAACTAAAGACGGATAGTATTGTACTAAATAAGAATTTGTATTTTATTTAAGGCCATCTTTAGCTTATTTTGTGACAAAAAAAAAAAAAAAAAATACCCTCCGTGTCATTACTCATTACAATTTGATATTATGCAAATCACGCAAATGCTCCACTCAATCCCGTCAACTTGCATTTATATTCGTACAAATGATACTTTTATGATTTATGATACATAGAATGTTAGATCTATTTTAGTTTTTACATATATATAACTACGGTTCAGACGTTCTGAAATAAGACGGATCAAATGTCACCATTTTTTTAATAGAATATAACCATCTAATGACAAAATGTTATAACTAAACTTATCACTTTTTACCCTTAAAATAATGGTAACATTTTATCATAAAATAGTAACATTTTATCGTAAAATGGCTACATTTGGTCCGTTTTATTTCAGACGGAAAATAGCCCATCTGAAATAAAAATTTGCGATATAACTATATACAACAACTTTCCTATAGGACCGTCCTATATCATAGGACAGGCCCAAAAGGAGAGAAGCCCAAAAATAACACCTCTAAGTTAATTAGTATTCTAGTTTTATTTTAACAACACGACATTTTATGATAAAAACTAACATATTTAAATATACAATTTATTAATATAAAATTTTAGATTATCAAAATAAAATATTTTTTTTACAAGTATATTAAAGACTTTTGGTTATTTCCATACTCCTTAAAAAGTCTAAGGTGTGGTTACTGTTCCCAGAACAGTAATTTTGTGCGTTTTGGACCATTTTGCCCCTGACTCTTCTATCTTCTGATTTCACGTTGTTTTCCTTCATTTCTTCCATTTTCTCCCTCTTTCTCTTTCATGCGATTTCATTCTGCATTTTTTTCTCCTCCGCCATTTTTGCCAAACTGTTTTGGCGTTTTGCCTCTCATAACAATCAACTCCCTCTTTCTCTCTTCGTAGCACTCATTCCCCATTTAAACTTTACTCTATCATTAATTTCCTCTTACTCATTCTACATCTATTTATATTTTAGTTCTCACTTGCTTTTTCCTGTGTGATTCTTCTTATACTTGCTTTTTCCTGAGACATCCTCAAAGAAATCAACCTGCTAAGGTCAGTTTTTCGAATTTTTATGATAAAGATTGACGTTTGTCAGCCGCTGATTAAGTGATTTTGGTTATTGATTTATGTTAATCCATTTGGTGCTAATTCATTTTTGCAATTAACTTAATTTGTTTTAAGTTTTACATAGTTTATCAGCGTGAGAGTGCATTGCATGGAGGATATCAAGAGATCTATGCAAACGAGATGAGGAATGTCACTATTAGTGAGGTATCGTATGTTTAGTTGACCTATTGGTGCTGATATTAAATGTCAACTATTTAGGTACTGATTGTGAATTAAATTACATTAAATAGGTTAGGATTAAGTTTTTTAAATTGATTGATTGCATGCAATAATTTGGGGCTTTTTTAGGTAGTAGGCGATAGTTACCTGTACATCATTAATACGCATAAAGAGTAAGAGGGAAAACAGAGTTGATGCTGTTTTTGACATACCTCCGGAAGATACAGGTCAGACATTCATCTTTTTTTTTTTTTTTTTACTTTTTATTAATGTAAAACTCACTGTGTCTATCTTTGATTTAGCATATAGCTACCTTGCAGATTGGTCATTTACGGAAATTTTGAATTCAAATGTTTCTTCAGTTCTCTGGATTTTATGAAATTTGGGATAATTGGTGGTTGTTTTTCTTGCATAAGGATTTAATTTGTTTGCTGATTAACTTCAAGTCTTTAATTGTGATCGACTGATCGTAGGTTTTGCTACCAAACCAAGTTCAGTTATGGTGACTCGGTGAATGCTTTGTACACACAACACTTTATTGTCACTCTCAAATTTGTGAACTTTGTGTTGTTTTCGCCTAATTCAATACCATTGTGCTGATAAAAATTACCCAAAAGTTGTTTACCCTTTGCATTTTAATTACATTTAATTGTGTTTATTATGTAGTGAGTTTATTATCAAGGCAATTAGTTTTATTTATTATAGTGTTTTTCTGACTTGCATATGTTTTCCTCATCTATTGTTTTGAAGAGTCATTCAGCTGGTTCTAGGCTTCGACTATCATTGTGTTTTTGGATTTGTTGATAGGTTTCTTATATGCTTTGATTTGACCATTTGCTGTAATAACCATTGCTTTTAAAGTCTCAAACTTTGACTGTCAGAGTTGGGAAAACAGATCAGTCTAATGTAACTGATTTGGGTTTGTGTTTATGTTACCCTGATAGGGGTTTTACCTAGATAGCTTTTCATTTTTAGGACTGGTTTGGTTTAATTTTATTTCGTAGTTACATACCCATATGTACTATGCATTTGGCTAATAAAATCGGTATACTAACTTAATGAGCAAAGACTGTCTAACTGAAGTCACTGAACTGTACGTAGACCATTTTAAACTGACAAGCAAGCTATATCAACCTGTTCATTTGTACGACGAATCATTTGGAGGGGTTCTTTTTACCCTTAAATTAAGATATGGTAGTTTTGATTGTTAATTTGCAGGTTTTTTAAGAACTTTTCTTAATAAAGTTCTGAACTCTTACAAGTAATATGGTAAATTTTGTAAGATGGAATTTACTGAGTTTATCATTAAGTTCCATCTGTTTATTTGTTTGTTTTGTTTCGTGACAGTAGAGGCTACCTACATTGTCGCTTGAATCTTGATAATCTCCTTGCATTTTTTCGAGTGTTTGCAGAGTGTTTGAGGAAGGAGTAATGAGAAATGATTAGTACAGGGGTGGGGTAGGAGTAAAAGGCGGCAACATGGGAGTGTCATGCTCTTTAGAGATCCGCGTGTCATGGCGTTGAAGAGGAGTTCAAAGATGTAGGGGGAAAAAGAGAGAGCGATAGATATACGGTGTAGAAATTAGTTAATGATAAATATATAAAGACGGCTTTTACTACACCTTACGGTATTAATTTTTATTATATTGTTTTCCCATTTTTCTTGCTTTGTTTGTTTATCACACGTTGCTATTTGCAGGCGGTAATTTATGTTATAGGTTTGTAGCCGACTAAATAATTTTGGAACTAAGGCTTTGTTGTTAGTTGTAATACTTCTTTATCACTTGACTAATTGGCAAAGATTACCTTTTTAACACAATATCATGTTGATTTAAGATGTGGCGCTATTACTAGAGTCGTATACTGGATGCACATCAGAGTTTAATCTTAACATAATAAGATATGCCTTGGAAATACCTACGGAGTATTTCAGTTATTTACACCTCTCACATTCACCTTTGAATGATACTTGGCAGCAAGTCATGCTTTAATATGAATTGGGGCTCTTCCTTGTGTTGCGTACTGACTCACTTTATATATAAATTTCTGGTCTGTATGTGTTAGTTTGAGTGGTCTGGTTTGTGTGAATTCATTGTCTGAAATCGTGAGTAAGAGCTTTTTTTTAGGCCTGACTACAGTGTTACACTTTGTTTGTGCACATTCTTAGTGCCACTCCAGCTTTTCAGCGAAGAGGCCAGAACTTGAAAAGTTGCGATCGTTTGTTGGTTAAATGTCTAATCTATAAGTAGTTTATTTTATGGATTTTTTATGTGAGTAGTTAAAGGTATAGGCTGCGATCATTCTTTAATATAATGCGAGACGAGCCCTATTCACTTAGACTGAATTCTATTGAAATAGTAACTTTGTTGTTTACTTTGTGTCTGAATCGATAATTGCAGGTGGTATGGCTAAAGCAACACCTTAAATTTAGAGATGAAGTCTCTACACATCTCACCAGAAAATATATTCAATGAAACCATGAATGAGATTGATAAAATTTTATTTACTAAATATTCGTTGTTGACACGGCTATCGCAACCCTATCAAAGATAAAACCTAACGGTCTCAACTAAAATGTAGCAGAGGCAGTCGAGTATCGAATCCACAGGGAGGTAACGTAATTATAGCTGTCTATTTCTAATCCTATGGTAACAATTGGGGGTTTGTTTGAAATTGGTTCTAAACTACGAAGTTCGAAGGGAAGAGAAATTAAAGTAAAGAGCAGTAAAAGCAATAAAATATGATTAAAACTATCAAGAGGAGAGGGACATGTTGGGAATTCGGTTCACTACGGCAGTCCAATAACTCAGCTGTAAATGACTCAGACGAACTAATGTGAGATGGATGTTAAAAGGTCCTTTCGGTCCACTTTCTATCCTAAAATACCACTAACTTAACTTTCGTCCTCATTAGGGTAGTCTACTGTTTATAGCTGTAATACTCCGTATTTATATGTCTTGGGGTACTCTATCGAGTAGCCTTTACTCTGTCGAGTATGGGCAAGTTGCGAAATAAAATAGTTTCTGACCTGTTGGGTACTCGATCGAGTAGCTGGGGTACTCGATCGAGTAAGGGGGTACTCGATCGAGTACCTTGGGTACTCGATCGAGTGTCCGGTTTTACGGGGAGTTTTCTCGGGTTTTGTTAATTATGCGATTAAGGTATTTAAACATATTCGTCATTGTTTTAATTCACTTTTACAAAACCTAAAACCCTGTTTAAGAGAGAAAGCAGCCACTTTGTCTTCCTAATCGCATTCTTAGCAATTCCTGAGTTCGACTTCGGTTCTTGTTGTTTTTCGTGTCGTTGGATTCATTGCGTCGAGGGTAAGCTTTTAACATAATTTTCATAATGTTTTGTTGGGATTGATTAAACCCTAATTTAGAGATTGGGGGTTTTATGAGTAGTAAGTGATTGGTAGTCTTTATGTTTTATGTGTTAGGAGGAGGATTCGTAGAAGAGGCGTTTTGATACATGTTGTAGATACCGTCCGCTTGTTGTGCTTCAGGTAGGATTTACTACTCAAGTATTAGTCCCATAATGGGATATTGGTGATGTCTTGTAGTTAGTTGTTTGATATGATGATTGTGATTGTGATTGTGATTGTGATTGTGATTGGTTTCTATGGCTCTCGAGATGCGTTCTCTACCGAGTGGGGTCACTTGCGGGAGTGACTTCACGCCCTAGTTTCGCCCTTCGTGGAACCCGCCACGGAAGGGGATGTGCACATTAATGGGACAGGGTTATCGCTCGTACGATGAGCGGGGCTTAGGTGGGAACGGCTGCGGTCCCCCATCGCGTGGTCGGTGGGGATCAAGATTGAGATGATGGGAGTTGGTGGTGTGTGTGTGTGTGTGTGCGACAGTTCAAATTGTCTGTTATCTTATTGTTGTTATCTATATTGATTGTGTGATTAGTCTCGACCCGGTGTTGTTTTGTAAACTGCGGTGATCCATTCGGGATGGTGAGCAGATATTGAGCAGGTATTGAGATGAGTACTGGGATAGCTGGGATGCCACGACATGACGATAGGAGTCTTCCGCTGTAGCCTTAGTTTGTTTTACATTTCAGTTAGAACAGTCATTTGAGAATCTTGTATCGTACTTTGGTTTGGTTTTGAGGATTGTATTTATTCATTAAACTATTTATAATAAATGTTGTTTCTGTTTTGTCTATTTGATTATCATACCTCGGGCGACCGAGATGGTGATGCCTTCATACCTGAGTGGTCCTGGTAAGGCACTTGGAGTATGGGGGTGTTACAAATGGTATCAGAGCGACGATCCTGAAACCTGTAACCAATGAATTTAATGAACATAGGGAGTCAATTAAAATGAACCCGGGGTAAAAGTTGTAGGAGCTAGTGCAAAGGCTTGGGAGATGATACCCGTCGCTGTGAGTACCAAAGATAATATTTATAATCTCCTATTAAGACTAACCTAGGCTAGTGGTAACAGGGTCGATCCGCAAGGAGGCAGTTGTAAATTCTAGTTGTTCTATGATCGCCCGAGGTAACTATTATGGGGTTGATTGAATTGGTCTATAACTAATAACAATAAGAAGAAAATGAACTAAAGATATGATTTAAACAGATAAAAGAAAGGTACTAGGATGGTCGGGTCATTACAAAAGCTTGCAAGGCAAAGAAACTAGGTCGGTCCGAATCAAACATGTAAGGCGGAAATAAGAGGTCCTCTCGGTCCACTCCTAACAAACAAAGCATCTCTCGATCTCGCTATAGGTCCCTAATGTCACTAATACTAACTTTCGTCCTGAAAAGTGACTAATGGTCTAAACTATACCTATCTTTCGATCTTTAGCACAGTTTAGTCGAATTAATTGACGGTCAAATAACCTACCCTACCTTTCGGTCTCATGGGTCGGTCACAAAATAGGTATCTAACTGGTCGCATGCATTCAACTCGTCGATACAAGATTAAAAACAATTAAAACGAAGATATCCTTACAAGGTCAGTCGATCGACCAACAATGTCAGTCGATCGACTGACACGCGGGTTCAGTCCGTGTCTAACCTATTGCCGCCTAGCCATAAATTGCCTACATCCTAGCACTATAGGTTTAGCTACTCATGACGAAGGTAAAAACAACAAATAAACTAAGACAATAAGATCAATTCATGATTTGAAATAGATAGTAAATAACAATAACAATAATTGGCTTTGGGCACAAATCTAGCAATTCTAATACTAATGAAAAAGCGAAACAATTAAATGGAATTAAAGCAGAATGATTACCGAGAACTTCAGAGGAAAGATTAAGAGCAAAGGCAGAAATCCAACGTTAAAGTCGATAACCCAAAACCCTAACTCGGAAATAAGCTAGAACTAAAAGTACTGTATGTGATATGAAACTTGATCATAAAAACTGAAAGTTATGTTACGTTATATAGCAAATAAGCGCAACAACTATTTCCTAAAACCTAAACTTCACGGGCCTTGAGTTTCTCAATCTTTTAATTCCGTCTGGAATCGAAATCTGGTCGATCGACCACTCAGTCGGTCGATCGATCGCTCCTCAAAGAACAGTAGCTTCGAACCCGATAGGTGGTCGATCGACCGATGTGGATGGTCGATCGACCGGATTAGTCGCTACTTGACTTCTTTATTCTACGTGGACTTGTCTTTTGGGCCTTGGATCGCGCACCAAGCTCGTTCCTTAAGCAATTTCTTCACGTCATTTACAATGCAGCTTACTCGGGGACGGATTTGGCTTGATTTCCCGTCGGATTCTTCACATTTCTGCAACAAAGCACAAAATACGGAAGTAGACGGAAATAGGGAGAAATGTAGCATAAACTAAACAAATGAGCTCTGAAATGCGTGTAAAAAGAGATGTAAAACATCATATAAATGACACGCATCAAATCTCCCCAAACCAAACCTTGCTTGTCCCCAAGCAGGAACTAGACTCGATCTAATGACCTAATGGAACGAGTTCAATCTCAGAGAGAAATGCAAACCGTAGGGCCTAAACCAATTTAATGCACAACCAACAATCAATTAGTAATGTGAATCATGCAAACGAATTATAAAGTCGTTAAAAGGTCACAACTGGCGTTGATCGTAAAGACTTATCAAATCGGACTCTCACGGGTCGCTCAAATCACTCAAATAAGCATAGGTGATATATTCGTAAGATAGAAAGAATTAATTTTGTAAAGACTCTCACCTAACTACGACCTATGAAAACATGCCAGCAATAAAATATGAAGATGACCTCTACGACCGTACATATGCATTCCAACCAACAAATGACCATTGACACATGCCGAGGTATATATATGGAATTGTGAGGTATGGGTAAGAAGAGGCAAAACATTTTATGGTGAAGTGGGGGTACAGGTGATCAAGCTAGTACCAAAACGGAACCAAGTGACAATATCCAACTTCTTGCTCAATAACGAACGAAACGGTGCTATAACGAGCACAAAACTCACAATCTCCAACTATCAAATCAATAAAACTCCCCACAAGATATAAATGGATCATGGGAGCAAATATCGCCAAAGGATGAGGATTAAATCATGCGAATTGATTTTCTCTTTTTTTTTTCTTTTTCTCGAACGTCAGTCGATCGACCTAAAGGATCAGTCGATCGACTACTTTGAACAGTACAGGAACTTTTCTTTCTTTTTCTCTTTTTTCGAATCATTTTTCCATTTTCTTTTTTTTCTTTTGTTTCTTTTCTTTCCTTCTTTTCATCTTCCCAACAATATCTCAAACATGAGCAAATGCTACCAAAAACGCGTAACAATCCCAAAAACTAGGCTACTAGCTTGACAAAGGCAGGCTATGTGTAGTATGTAGTAAATAGGACAAAAAGGATATTTTTGGCAGATGTGGAGCTTATGGGTAAAATGAGAAAAGGGAACCTCTGCCACATGTGTCGACTAACCACAAACCGAATGCATACAGGTATTAAGCAGATCAAATTCATATTCATGCAAATTAAGGAAACATGTCTCATAAGGAGTAACTACTCACATTCCTAAATAAACTGGTCATAGATGACACCAGTTATAGGCTCTAAACCTCAGGAATATGATGTAGCTTGCCAATTATTAAAGTCAAGTCTCAAGTTCAGCAAGTAATTCAACGAAAACTCGTAGATATGCATATACGATTCTACCGATAACATGTAAGTCAAGCAATGCTCAGGCAAAACAGGTGCAAAAGCTAAATCATCCTTGAAATACTACCGTTCCGACTCGACCTATATGCTAAAATAGACATGCATTTTATGGAAATTTTTGAAATTTTTCAATTTTTTGTTTTGATTTTTCTGTATATATATGTGAAATGAAATAAACAATGCAAAACAAAAAGTAAACGTGAATGCAAACATATGATATGCGACGCAAAACCCTTCCCCAAACCAAATCGCACAATGTCCCCATTGTGCAAAATCATGTAATGAAGGCAAAGAGAAATGGGAATTTGCGAGAAAAGGGAAATAAAAACATAATGACATAAAGGAAAGACTTGGGAACTCACAAGACTTTAAGCGCAGCAAAGGGAAACCTCCCCAAACTAGCGTGAGCTAGGAGGTTTCAGTAGCCAGCAGTGCTACCGATAAGAGTACCTGAAAGACAAAAATTACCACGCGTAAGACCGAAGAAAACAATTTTGAACTTAAAAATTGTGCATAAATGAGACAAAAGAAGAAATAGATAATGCGACGGAAATGAAGTGGAGTAGAAAAACTCCCTGAAGTCCGCATATCGACCAAACACAGCAGGGGAGAGGTCGTGAGCGAATATAGCAGCAGCAGTGGTCGATCGACCTAAAGAGGCAGTCGATCGACCAATTGGTCGTGAACAGTAGTTCCTGTAACCCGCAACTCAGTCGATCGACCAAGGGTGCCAGTCGATCGACTGAGAACACTGCTGCAGTGCTTTATTTCCTCGTAATTGCTCAATGATTTGAGCTAATAAGCTCTAAATACCTGCAAATGCACAATAGTACGCGCCCAAAATTGCGCAAAACCCAGAACGAAGTCTAAAGTACTTAAAATCCTAAGCAAAACAAAATAAAAGCGAAGTTATCGCGCACACAAAAGCAATAAAAAAAATAGTTCGAAAGCAATAAAATTTAAGTTTATAACGAATTTGATCAACTAGTAGTTGATCAAAAAGGACCATGGTATGGCCCACTTCGTTGGCTTCTGGCTACTAGAGGTAGCCTCAATGGTGCCCATCTTATCGTTGCACCCTTCTCAAAGATTGACAATCGGAGGATTGGTGATCGCGTCCATCTCCCCAATCAAGGACTCCCTTAATCATCGGAGTCCAAATCAGCCCATCTCACCTTGGCCGGCTCATCCTCTACTTCTTCATCAGTCCCATAGCTTAAGTGTCCTAGGCCTCCTCTTTGAATGATCGGCCGCTTTTGGTACCGGGCGCAGCTTGTAGTACTCCCTTCCCCAAACCAGCTCCCGCATTATTTAAAACAACAGATTCTTCCTCCATCTTGCTCCTAATCCGGGGCGGAGGGGTTAATACAAACAGAGTAATAGGCATGTCGGGAAGTACAAAGTACGATCTCTTTTCAGAGACCGTGTTACAAGTGACAGGCCACATGGGATCCTTTTTCTTAGCCGGCTGAGCAAAAACAATAGAGTGTTTTCCCACCTTGAAGGTCAAGGTACCTAGACCGACATCGATGACCGCACCAAAGAAGTGTGCAAAAATGGCCTTCCCAAAATGATGGGAATATGGTCATCCTCGGGCATGTCAAGGACAACAAAGTCGACAGGAAGAAAACTTCCCTATCGGACGGGTATGTCCTCTAGGACTCCTATGGGCTCGACCGCAGATCGGTCACCATCTCGAATCGTCATCTCAGTAATAGCAAACCCGGGGCTTAAGCTTCCTAGCTAGACTCAAGGGCATGACACTTATGCTAGCTCCTAAGTCACATAAAGCCTTTTCGATAGAAAAGGTACCTATGCTACAAGGGACGGAAAAGCTGCCCGGGTCTTCTAACTTAAGGGGCGCAGTGTGAGACAGATAAGAACAAGACTCCTTGGTGAGTGCGACAGTGTAATCTTTGTTTCAAGTGACCGCTTTTTAGACAACAGTTGTTTCATAAATTTAGTGTAAGCGGGTACTTGGTTAACTAGCTCAAGGAAGGGGACTTGCACATTCAAACTACGGATAACTTTCTCAAACTTACTGAAAGATACCTGTTCCTTGGTCGGCACGAGTCTCTCCGGATATGGGGCTGTAAGGAGCACCTTAGCCCTCTCTTCTAAGTCGCGTGTGCCGGCGTCCTTGGACTTAGGCTGAAAGTCCGTCACCTTCTCTTTGTTGAAGCTAGATCCCTCCTCAGACCGTCTCAAATGAGACCCATTGACCGTCATTGGGTCGAACTTGAGCCGGGATCGACCCATCAAGACTGGTCCGCTTTCAAAATCTTCGGGACTGTGGTACCCCGAAACAAGTAGTCTCGTAGATTATTTGGCATTAAAGGACGAGATTCTTCAGCATCAGCAGTGATTATGGTCGATCGACCACCCTCCTCAGTCGATCGACTGGGTTGCACAGTTCCAGAAGCTCCTGGAACCCGTGTTTCAGTCGATCGACTAGGTATGTCAGTCGATCGACTGATTTTCCTGGCAGACGTCTTTTTCTTTGAATTGTTCGTTGAAGCTTTCTCTTGGCTTGTTTCTGGCTCATCTTTCTCGACAGCATCCTCAACCATGGCAGGACCGTCAAGGGTGGACCCGCTCCTCAAGGTGATGGCATTTAGGGTCTCCTTTTGTTCGGGTTGAGTGGGTAGGTGTCCGGGGGCTCGAGTGTTACTTTTGCTAGCTAGTTGAGCAATTTGGCTCTCAAGTAACTTCATCCCGGCCTCTCTTGCTTGGGACTCCTTCAGCAACAGATTCTTAAGCTCAGAAAACTCAGAATTTTGTGTTTGTTGCTGCTGCGGCACATAAGGAGGCTTTTGGTATTGCTGTTGCTTTTGATGCGGAGGCACATATGGCTGCTGCTGTGGCGGAGGTTGAGTTGGGTTTTGGACATTCTGGCTCCTCCAACTCAAGTTCGGATGCGGTGGCTCGTAGTAGGTGTTGTTCTGCCTATAGTGTTGAAAGGCAGCGCAGGATTCAAAGGACTAGGCGTTTTTCGAGACATGGCCTCAACTCCACACCTTTCACAGACGAAGGGACCGTCGACGACACAAAGATTGACTTGGTATATCCCACCCTTAGAGACTCCTCCTAGCTCATATTTGTCAAATCTTGCAAAGAAGAGCCTCAAGTGCAAAGAACAGAGGAAGACTCGGCCTCTCCTCCGGTTCCCTCTCGAATTCCCATACTCGGCCTTGTGGGTAGCGAGATCATCAATGATCTTCCACCCTTTGGTTGCTCCCAAATTTTCAATGAATCTCCCATTGGCAGCAAAGATCCAAAATGGCCCTCCGATCGTCGTACAACCCATTGTAGAAATGATTGCACAAACTCCACTTTGCAATCCCATGATGCGGTATGGTCCGCACCAACTTCTTGAATCGGACCCATGCCTCGTGGAAATTCTCATCTGGCCCTTGTTTAAAGCCCGTAATTTGAGCTCTAATGGCGATCGTCCTTGAAGCAGAGAAGTACTTCTTGTAGAACGCCAATGCCAGTGTATTCCAATCGTGATCTCCAGTGACGGTCTTGTCCAAATCCCTATACCATTCCCTTGCGGCATCACGAAGGGAAAAGATGAACATGGTCTCCTTGATTTGATCCCGGGTCACGCCACCTGGTGGGGGAATGGCGCTGCAGAGTCAATGAAAGTCTCCATGTGCTTAGCCGCATCTTCATTTGCAGCTCCCCAAACCGGTTTCTCTCGACCATAGTAATATAGGCGGGCTTTGGTTCGAATTTCAAGCTTCTCCGTAATTCGAACCTTTTGTACAAGTCGGCACTGTCGTCGGCTCAGTAAAAACTAGCTATACTCGCTTCCTCGGCCATGACCGAAATTTCGGAGAAGTAACTGTCTCTACCAAGATGTAGAAACGGGTGAAGAAGGTGTATTTTCCTCGAATGGCTCGTCTTCGTAAAATCTAGAATGAGAACTTGGCCCTTCCAAACTGTTGCTCTTGAAATAATCTCCTCTTAACGTGCAAAGATCTTTCAATCTCCGGGTCAAACGGTAAAGTAATGGACCACCCCGAGACTGCGCATAAGAGGAAACTACAACAAAATATAAGAACGTTTAAGGAACGGATGTTCCTTAAACTAAGAAAGACTAAAAAATAAAAACAACTAAAATTAGGACTATTGCCTCCCAAGAACGGCGCCAAAATTTGATACCCGTCGCTGTGAGTACCAAAGATAATATTTATAATCTCCTATTAAGACTAACCTAGGCTAGTGGTAACAGGTCGATCCCATGAGGAGGATTGTAAATTCTAGTTGTTCTATGATCGATCGGCCCGAGGTAACTATTATGGGGGTTGATTGAATTGGTCTATAACTAATAACAATAAGAAGAAAATGAACTAAAGATATGATTTAAACAGATAAAAGAAAGGTACTAGGATGGTCGGGTCATTACAAATGGCGCAAAGCAAACTAGGTCGGTCCGAATCAAACACAGGTAAGGCGGGAAATAAGAGGTCCTCTCGGTCCACTCCTAACAAACAGCATCTCTCGATCTCGCTATACGTCCCTAATGTCACTAATACTAACTTTCGTCCTGAAAAGTGACTAATGGTCTAAACTATACCTATCTTTCGATCTTTAGCACAGTTTAGTCGAATTAATTGACGGTCAAATAACCTACCCTACCTTTCGGTCTCATGGGTCGGTCACAAAATAGGTATCTAACTGGTCGCATGCATTCAACTCGTCAGATACAAGATTAAAAACAATTAAAACGAAGATATCCTTACAAGGTCAGTCGATCGACCAACAATGTCAGTCGATCGACTGACACGCTGGTTCGATCCGTGTCTAACCTATTGCCGCCTAGCCATAAATTGCCTACATCCTAGCACTATAGGTTTAGCTACTCATGACGAAGGTAAAAACAACAAATAAACTAAGACAATAGGGTACTGAATTCATGATTTGAAATAGATAGTAAATAACAATAACAATAATTGGCTTTGGGCACAAATCTAGCAATTCTAATACTAATGAAAAAGCGAAACAATTAAATGGAATTAAAGCAGAATGATTACCGAGAACTTCAGAGGAAAGATTAAGAGCAAAGGCAGAAATCCAACGTTAAAGTCGATAACCCAAAACCCTAACTCGGAAATAAGCTAGAACTAAAAGTACTGTATGTGATATGAAACTTGATCATAAAAACTGAAAGTTATGTTACGTTATATAGCAAATAAGCGCAACAACTATTTCCTAAAACCTAAACTTCACGGGCCTTGAGTTTCTCAATCTTTTAATTCCGTCTGGAATCGAAATCTGGTCGATCGACCACTCAGGCTGGTCGATCGATCGCTCCTCAACAGAATGAGCCACGGAACCGATAGGTGGTCGATCGACCGATGTGGATGGTCGATCGACCGGATTAGTCGCTACTTGACTTCTTTATTCTACGTGGACTTGTCTTTTGGGCCTTGGATCGCGCACCAAGCTCGTTCCTTAAGCAATTTCTTCACGTCATTTACAATGCAGCTTACTCGGGACGGATTTGGCTTGATTTCCGTCGGATTCTTCACATTTCTGCAACAAAGCACAAAATACGGAAGTAGACGGAAATAGGGAGAAATGTAGCATAAACTAAACAAATGAGCTCTGAAATGCGTGTAAAAAGAGATGTAAAACATCATATAAATGACACGCATCAGGAGACGTCCTAAAGTCGCGGGGGTCGCCCTACAACTTTGAACCGGTCACATGGGAAAGTGTTTGTCGAGTCATATGTGTGCTTGGTTAACTTGTTAACAATGTGATGAAGTGTGTGATTGTTGGATGTTGAAGGAGAAGTTGAGAATGTGAAAGAAAAGTAATATATGTGTAGACATGATGTTGGAATAACATGTTGGATGTTTACAATGTGGCTTTAATAGCATGATGAGTTGATCTTGTTGATAGTAGAATAGATGCGTAGCATATTTACTATGTTATCATGTGGTTTTATAAAGTTTAGCATGTTAGTGTACGACTAACATGCGGGTAGCTCTTACGAGTTAGTGATACTCGATCGAGTGGGACTGACTCGATCGGGTGGGTTTTTGGCGATTTTGAGTCCAGAATCGAGTTTTGGGGCACTCGATCGAGTAACTAGGGGTACTCGATCGAGTAGGGGGTCACTCGATCGAGTAGCCTAGATACTCGATCGAGTAGGTAGGAGATCGAAGGTCCGTTTGGTTCGGAGTTTGGGTACTCGATCGAGTACGTGGGGCACTCGATCGAGTAGCCCGTTACTCGATCGAGTGTGTTTGGGGACTCGATCGAGTGGGTTCCGGGCATCGTGTTTTCGTGTTTTGAGGTTTAGTACGTGTGTTTATGTTTACCCTTTCTTATATAGCTTCAAGATGCCGCCCAAGAGAACTGCTTTGTACGCGAGAGCTGAGCTTATGACCACGGATGACATCGTTAAGATGTTAGAGCACCAGGATGCTCTTACTGAGACCCTGAAGAGAGTGAATGAGGACAAGGATAAGAGTAAGGAGAAGGAGGTTGATCATTCTAAAATCAGCCTCTATATTGCGAGGTTTAACCCGAAAGAGTACAAGGGGGTTGAGGAGCCTAATCTGCTTGATAGTTGGTCGAGAGAGATGGAGAACATCTTAGACTTGGTTCATTGTCCGATGAGTTGAGGTGGAACAGCTGCGTTTTTATCCGAGGGAGGCGCAGGCAAGTGGTGGGATTCGGAAGAAAGGTGAGTGCTAAGGAGATATACACCAACCAAGGCTTACCTGCGATACCTTGGGGGAGTTTCGAGGGGTGTGAGGAAGGAGTTCGACTAGGAGCATGTGAGGAGTAAGTTGAGGGAAGAGTTTGATAAGTTTAAGATGACCGCTGAGATGTCGGTAGCCGAGTACTACAGACAGTTCAATGAGAAGTCCAGGTATGCTGAGGATATGGGTTTGAGTGAGGAGAACCTGGCATTGAGGTTTGAGAGAGGGTTGACTACCAAGATTATGTATAAGTTACCCGTGGGAATCCTTACCGATGTTAAGGAAGCTTATGAGAGGGCTGGGAGAGCTGAGAGGTTGGTGGAGATGGCTCAGGAGAGGTCTGGTGGTGAGAAGAGGAAGTCGGAGAGCGAGGGTGGTGGCCAATCTAATTACAAGAAAGGCAACTACAATCAGTCTAAAGGATTTTCTTCTGGGGCTGGGTTTAGTGCTGGGACTTCCTTTGGGCGTGGCCGAGGGAGTGTGAGTAATAGTTGGGGAGTGACCTGCTTTGGTTGTGGTGGTGTAGGCCACAAGAGACATGAGTGCACGAGTGCACCGGGATCTGTTCAGAGACCTGCACAGAGCCGCGAGCAATGCACGGACCCGGTGGATCATGGCCAAACCGGGAGGTCGAGCTACCGAGTGGAGGCAACCGCAACGGCGGTAATTCTTATCGAGAAGACACCGATGAACAACAACAACAATCAAGGGTCGGGTGCTAAGCCGACCGCATCCAAGATCTTGTCCCGGGAGGTGGGCGAGAAGACCGATGGCAAGCTATTCATGATGGAGAAGAAGGCGGTGAGGAAGATGCGCACGTTATCACCAGTACATTCCTTGTTAATGGTATTCCTACGTTTGTTTTGTTTGATTCGGGGCTTCCCGGTCGTTTGTGTCTTCGAGTCATGTAAAACAGTTGGGTTGAGAGTATATGAGTCTGTTAGTGAGCGAGTTTTCATACCTTCGGGTGAGTCTGTATCGTGTAGGAGGTTGTTTAGAGATGTATCTTTGATAGTTGGGCAAGTCGATTTTCTTGTAGACTTGCTAGAGTTTCCTTTTAATGGTTTTGAGATGATAGTTGGGATGGATTGGTTAGGAAAGTATAAGGCTAAGATAGACTGTCATCAAAAGAAAGTGTCCCTAAGAGGTCCTAAGGGTGTTAGTGTGTCTTATCGTGGGTTTCTAGTCAAACCCAAAGTTAAGTTGATTGCAGCTGTTACCTTGAAGTCGTATACGAGGAAGGGATGTCCTTTGATCTGTGCCATGTGAGAGATGACCGGATAGAGAGCCCGGCAGTTGATGAGATACCAGTGGTGGGGAGTTTGCGAGATGTTTTTCCAGAAGAGATTAGGGGTTGCCACCGAAGAGGGAGATAGATTTCACCGTAGAGTTGAAGCCAGGGACGGGGCCAATCTCTAAGGCACCGTACCGTATGGGTCCTAAGGAGATGGAGGAACTTAGGAAGCAGTTGGATGATTTAATAGAGAAGGGATACATTAGACCAAGTGTATCGCCTTGGGGAGCACCAGTTCTTTTCGTGAAGAAGAAAGATGGGAGCTTGAGGCTGTGCATAGATTACAGGGAGCTGAACCGTGTGACGATAAAGAACAAGTATCCTTTGCCAAGGATAGATGACCTGTTTGATCAGTTGAGTGGTGCAACAGTCTTTTCTAAGATTGATTTGAGGTCGGGGTACCATCAGGTGAAGATTAGAGAGGTGGACATACCGAAGACAACTTTCACGTCAAGGTATGGCCATTATGAGTATGTGGTGATGCCGTTTGGGTTGTCTAATGCGCCGACAGTGTTTATGGATTTGATGAATAGAATCTTCAGACAGTTCTTGGATCAGTTTGTGGTGGTGTTTATCGATGACATCCTGGTCTACTCTAAGACTAAGGAGGAGCATGAGGAGCATCTGAGGATCGTGTTGCAGACTTTGAGGGATCATGAGTTGTATGCTAAGCTGTCCAAGTGTGAGTTCTGGTTAGAGAAAGTTGCTTTTCTGGGGCATGTAATCTCTAAAGATGGGGTAGCTGTGGATCCGGCGAAGATTGAAGCAGTGACAAAGTGGGAAGCACCAAAGAATGTTCTTTGAGGTTAGAAGTTTCTTGGGTTTAGTGGATACTCTGGAGACGGTTCGTGAAAGATTTCTCCAAGATAGCTAGACCGATGACAGCGTTGATGAGGAAAGAGAACAGGTTTCGTTGGGATGAGAGTTGTGAGACGGCGTTTCAAACCTTAAAGGAGCGTTTGACCACAGCTCCTGTCCTAGCATTGCCTGAAGGGAGCGAGAATTTCGAGGTTTATACAGATGCCTCGAAGAATGGGTTGGGATGTGTGTTGATGCAGAATGGTAAAGTGATTGCCTATGCTTCTAGGCAGTTGAAGCCTTATGAGGAGAACTACCCTACTCATGATCTGGAGTTGGGTGCAGTGGTGTTTGCTCTCAAGATTTGGAGACATTACCTTTATGGAGCAATCTTTAAGGTATTTTCTGATCACAAGAGCCTTAAGTATATCTTCACGCAGAAGGAGTTGAACATGAGACAGAGGAGGTGGATGGAGTTGATTGGCGACTACGACATGGAAATCATCTACCATGAAGGGAAGGCCAATGTTGTTGCTGATGCTTTGAGTAGAAAGAGTGTACATTCCTTGTGTACAGCTCTATCTTTGATGAGGCTGAGGGATGAGGTAGCGAGCTTTGGGATACATATGATGCAGAAAGGGGATGCCATGGGTGATATGACAGTACATCTGGAGTTTTATGATGATATTCGGGATAAGCAGGCTTTGGATCCTAAGATAGTGGAGTGGAGAGCTGGAGTAGAGAAAGGGACAGTGTCCCGGTTTTCCATTCATACAGATGGTAGTTTGAGGTTTGATGGTAGGTGGTGTGTTCCGAATGACGAGGAGTTGAAAAAGACGATCATGACAGAAGCGCATTGCACACCATATTCAGTTCATCCAGGTGGAGACAAGCTATACAAGGATTTGAAGAAAACGTTTTGGTGGCCTGGGATGAAGAAAGAGACAGCTGAGTTTGTGTCCCGTTGTTTGACATGCCAGAGAGTTAAAGGGGAACAGAGAAGACCACAAGGTAAGATTCAGTCTTTAGAGGTGCCTGAGTGGAAGTGGGAATCCATTTCCATGGATTTCATTGTGGGTCTGCCTAAGAGTCAACAAGGTAACAACATGATTTGGGTGATAGTGGATCGTCTGTCTAAGTCAGCTCACTTTGTTCCAATGAAAGACACATGGACTAAGGCACAATTGGCTATGGCCTATCGAAAGAATGTGCTTAAGTTACATGGAGTCCCTAAGGACATAGTGTATCACAGAGATGCGAGGTTTATATCGAGGTTTTGGAAGGAGTTGCAGGAATCGTTGGGAACAGCTTTGAAGATGAGTACAGCATTTCATCCTGCGACAGATGGGCAGACTGAGAGAACAATCAAGACTCTTGAGGATATGTTGCGAGCTTGTGTGATGGATTTTGGTGGTAGCTGGGAGCAAGGGCTGGATTTGATAGAGTTTTCTTACAACAACAGCTATCACACCAGTATTGGTATGGCACCGTTTGAGGCTTTGTATGGGAGGAGATGTAGGAGTCCAATCTGTTGGGACGATAGTGCCGAGGCAGTGGTTTTGGGACCAGAGATGGTGCATGAGATGGTGGAACAGATTAAGATGATCAGGGAACGGATGAGAGCAGCCCAGGATCGACAGAAGAGTTATGCAGATCTACATCGTCGGGACATAGAGTTTCAGGTTGGGGACAAGGTTCTTTTGAAAGTGTCTCCGACGCGTGGGGTTATGAGATTTGGGAAGAAAGGCAAGCTAAGTCAGAAGTTTATAGGGCCTTATGAGATCTTAGAGCGAGTTGGGGAAGTTGTTTATCATTTGGCTTTACCAGCTGCGTTGGAAAGAGTGCATAATGTGTTTTATGTATCGCAGCTGCGGAAGTATGTGAGTGACCCGTCACATGTGTTGGAGGCAGAGAGCTTAGAGCTAGATGAGTCCTTATCATATCTTGAGGTGCCTAAGCAGATCCTAGACCGAAAGGTTAGAAAGACTAGGAGTGGTGAGACAGTGTTGCTTAAGATCCTTTGGTCTAACCACGAGACCGAGGAAGCTACATGGGAGGCAGAGGATATCATGAAAGAGCGTTACCCTTTCCTTTTTGATCAGGTATGTATGGTTACGGGGACGTAACCTTGTTTCTTTTAGGGGGGTAGGAGATGATCGCGAGAGTTTTTAAGAGTTTTACACCCCTTTTATATGCTGTGTCGGTATGTGTGTCGGGATGAGTTGGGGTAGTATCATGCTTTACGTTGTGTTTTTGTTTGACTTTTGAGTCGGGAAGCTTATGGGAGTACCTTTGTTTAGTAGTGGTTTGAACTTCGGGGACGAAGTTCCTTTTAAGGAGGGAAGACTGTAATACTCCGTATTTATATGTCTTGGGGTACTCTATCGAGTAGCCCTTACTCTGTCGAGTATGGGCAAGTTGCGAAATAAAATAGTTTCTGACCTGTTGGGTACTCGATCGAGTAGCTGGGGTACTCGATCGAGTAAGGGGGTACTCGATCGAGTACCTTGGGTACTCGATCGAGTGTCCGGTTTTACGGGGAGTTTTCTCGGGTTTTGTTAATTATGCGATTAAGGTATTTAAACATATTCGTCATTGTTTTAATTCACTTTTACAAAACCTAAAACCCTGTTTAAGAGAGAAAGCAGCCACTTTGTCTTCCTAATCGCATTCTTAGCAATTCCCGGAGTTCAGACGGTCGGTTCTTGTTGTTTTTCGTGTCGTTGGATTCCTTGCGTCGAGGGTAAGCTTTTAACATAATTTTCATAATGTTTTGTTGGGATTGATTAAACCCTAATTTAGATATTGGGGGTTTTATGAGTAGTAAGTGATTGGTAGTCTTTATGTGTTATGTGTTAGGAGGAGGATTCGTAGAAGAGGCGTTTTGATACAGCTGTAGATACCGTCTGCTTGTTGTGCTTCCAGGTAGGATTTCTACTCAGTATTAGTCCCATAATGGGATATTGGTGATGTGCTGTAGTTAGTTGTTTGATATGATGATTGTGATTGTGATTGTGATTGTGATTGGTTTCTATGGCTCTCGAGATGCGTTCTCGGCTGAGTGGGGTCACTTGCGGGAGTGACTTCACGCCCTAGTTTCGCCCTTCGTGGAACCCGCCACGGAAGGGGATGTGCACATTAATGGGACAGGGTTATCGCTCGTACGATGAGCGGGGCTTAGGTGGGAACGGCTGCGGTCCCCAGTGTAATGGGTCCGGTGGACGGTCGATTGAGATGATGGGAGTTGGTGGTGTGTGTGTGTGTGTGTGCGACAGTTCAGCTGTCTGTTATCTTATTGTTGTTAACTATATTGATTGTGTGATTAGTCTCGACCCGGTGTTGTTTTGTAAACTGCGGTGATCCATTCGGGGATGGTGAGCAGATATTGAGCAGGTATTGAGATGAGCACTGGGATAGCTGGGATGCCACGACATGACGATAGGAGTCTTCCATCGTAGCCTTAGTTTGTTTTACATTTCAGTTAGAAAGTCATTTGAGAATCTTGTATCGTACTTTGGTTTGGTTTTGAGGATTGTATTTATTCATTAAACTATTTATAATAAATGTTGTTTCTGTTTTGTCTATTTGATTATCATACCTCGGGCGACCGAGATGGTGATGCCTTCATACCTGAGTGGTCCTGGTAAGGCACTTGGAGTATGGGGGTGTTACAATAGCAGGCCTATTTAGTCCAATCTTTCGATCCAGGATTAATTTTAGCCAGTTTAATGGGTGACATAGAAGCGTGCACTCAACTAGGTCGGGAATTACAGTTAAATTGCTATAGTGACAGAGTCTCGTGATTAATTCGTCGATTCATCTAGTAATCGTCATCTTTCTACCGTAGATTCCCTAATCCCAACATGAAGGGAATTTAGCTACTCATATCAGTGATTAAACTAACAGCAGACAATTTCCCAGCAGTGAACATTATAAATAAACTAAAACTCGCAATAATGAAGATTAGGGCAAAGGAAAATAAGAACACAAATGAGAAATTAAAGCAACAAATGATTATTATTAATAAAGGGAGAGAAAGGATTACAATCAGTGCGAATCCGGCGTAAAGAACAACTGAATCCGAGCAATAATAACCCCAAAGCAAAGTAACAGTGAAAAGGAATAAAAGTAACGTAGTAAAGTTTCTACTATGAAAGATAGAGTAAAAGCTAGATAAAAAGATGTTTTTTAACCTAGTTAACATAGGTTTAAATAGAAAAAGTAACTAAGGCTTCGAAATAAAACATCACACGGACTGATTAAAAGCCCATAATGACGAAACCACTCGATCGAGTGGATTAAAACCACTCGATCGACCAACTCTCCAGCAAAAGCTACTCGATCGACCAAGAAATCACTCGATCGAGTAGATGGTCTTTGTGCAACTTAGTGATCGAGTGATATGTTACTCGATCGACCATCAAGGCATATGAAAACCACTCGATCGAGTGTCAGAGGGTGTGAAAACCACTCGATCGAGTGACTAGACTTCATTTCAGCTCACGTCTGCGTCTAAGTGCCTCGTAATGCGTGCCACGGCGCTTCCAAATGCAGTACCTCACTCTGGGACAATCCCGTCTCCTCTAAATGCGTGCAAAAAGGACGAAAAGGAGTATGGTTCCACTACTTTCGCGATTATTCCTACAAAAAGGACAAAATACACCAAAGTAGCCAATTCGGGGCAAAATACCATAAAAACAGTATAGAAATGCATAGAAATACTTGCTGAAATAGGCTACAAAGACTATACATTAGGCACGTATCAGTTGTCTTAGCTTATTGTCACATGAGATTGGTAAGATTTAATTGAGTTATTAAAGTCGCTTGTAAATTGTTTTTGTACAAATATTGTAAAATTATCCAGCAAATACACAAATTCCTACACCATAAGAGTTACTAAATAAATTATATAGCGTTGTAGTTGTTTCTTCAGTGGTCGTAGTAGTTTCTTCATTGAAATTTCTGGGTTATTTTGGCCTTTAGAAAGCACTGGCGTGCCCAAATTATTAGTTTGGTTAGATTGTTCGGACTATATTTCCAATTTAAATTTCTAACAAACTTTACTTCACACCAAGATATGCATGCAATGTTCGTAGACAGGGGCCTGGTGCAATATTTTATTAGTATGCTGTTGTTTCTTCTTACAATTATACATTACTTAAAATTATGGCTTCTGTTCTTTCTGTTCTCCACCTGTGCTTTTGACTTCAGATGTTGAGTTAGTTTGCACCAAAAGCGAGATTGAAGTTGAAACCTTTGCTAAGAGAAACCCGTGCCTCTTACTTCATATGTTGAGTTGTTTTGCACGAAAGCAAAACTAAAGTTGAAACCTTTGATAAGTGAAATATGTTCCCTTCATATGTTGAGTTATTATGTATGAAAGGTGAAACTAAAGTTGAAACCTTTGTTGCTTACTTTGCTTACATTTGTTATAAGGTGGTCATGTAATAAATACGGAGTAGTTTTGTACAGAACGCCGAAATCAGTGCTTCTCCCAGTATGAATTCAAGCTCATTGTGTGTACTGTTCGTGCTATTGCAAATGTTCCAGTACACTCCTTAAGTTAATGAATTGCTTCCTTCATACATTGATCACATTTTTTTGTGAAAATTGGTAAAACTTTGTTCATATACTGAATTAGTTTTGTACGAGAAACCTGTGCTTCTTATTCTATATGTGGAGTTATTTTGCACACCACACATAATGTAGGTTGAAACTTGTGCTGTTTGCTTTGCTTACATGTGTTGTAATTTGTAACTTGTAAAAGATGGTCGTGTTATTAGTAAGAATCTTGAGCTTGTTACTGTTCATTCAATTGCAAATGTGCCAGTAGATGCTTTTCTGAATTCTTCCTGATCTTGTTTTGTTTTACAGGAAAGCCTAGAACCACACTTAGGAGCGAAGTGCAACACAGTTGACGTGGTTTGCTGCATGCAGGATTTGCAGGTTATATATAGGTTTGTTTCATATTAAGAGAGTATTATAAGTGTCTTTTGAAAGTCTAAAGCTTGTTTCTTTGACAGATGTGCTTCGAGTCAGAAGAGAGGGCAATGATTCTTCTACGTATTGGTAATATGGTTTTGGTTTATGGTCATAAGATCGTCCTTTTTTGCATTCGAGATTTTTAAAGTTTGCTCTGTTCAATTTAGCCGTAATTCGAGTTGGATGGGGGATTGGAGGGTGATATGGTTCTCCCACTTGAATATTAACATGGTTAGGCTCAATGTTCAACGAATTTAAGACCTCTTGAATTCAAGGGGTTTAACCACTACCAGATCAGGGTATAAGAGATGGTACATTTTGGTTTTTTGCATTTATGCTTATTTGTTTCCCGGTTTCATTTTTTCTTAACTGTTGTAAATACTTCTGTAATGTTAAATTGTTAATGGTTCATGTTTTGGAACAAGTTTACAATGTGACGAAGTTCTTGGAAGACCATCCGGATGGTGATGATGTACTAATATTTGCCTCAGGTACTAGAAAATGCAATAATACACTCATTTCATATGAACACAGTCTGTTGTATATTTCTTTTACTATCTCCAATAGGTCTAATGTCCAAACTTTCTCTATTCTTTGGCTTGGGGTAAACACCCTCAGTGGGGTCATTCTGGTTAGGTTCGGTTCAGGTCATTTCGGGTGCGCTACCATCGCACCAATTTTGGGTTCACTTGAGTGATTATGGGTCTTGTCAATTCGTAATACATTGAGATGGTATACTAGCTGTTTGTGATGATTGGAATTTTTTAGATGTGAGGTACTATCATGGCAATTCAGACCACACATCAGATCTATGGTGGTACAATTAAGGTAAGATTTATAGCTTATAAAAATTAAATCTTCATCAATAATCCGATTAGTCCCTGCTTGCCTAATGGATTATCGTTTGCACGTTATTTGTAGGTTGGAAATTTCCAAGGTCACACCTTCGATATTGTTAGTGCATTCCAGGTATGTTGCTCAAATTTTTTCTTGTTATTCGTACCAACAATGCGTAAATATAATTTATTTGCGAGCACTTGTCTGATTGTCAGATATAGAAAGAATCTTACTAATGGAGAGGGTTTTCCTTCTCCTTCACTCAACGTGCTTTCGTTTCTGCTAAAACATAAGAATCGAACTCAACCTATCAGCGTACCCTTGAATAGATGGCTGTTGTTTTCTCCACAGTGTTATGGCGAACTAACTGTGGAGTAGCCATTCTTCTATTTAACAGCACGAAACAGGTGAGTACTAAGAAACAGAAAAAGAATATGTAGATAGGAAAAGCTCATTATTTGAGTCGTCCTTCATCTACTTTTGAAAAGCTTATCATTCAAAGTTATGTCATTTGGATGTGTTTTTCAAGTTTTCAGAGTTTTGTTTCAATGATTTAGAATTACTTCTTCGCAGAATGTGATTCTGTGGCTAATATTACACAGTTTAGTGCAGTTGTGAATTTTGTTCATGGTACTAAGATTTTCTCCGTCTTTAAGATCATTCTATAGTACTCCCTTCGTCCCAATCATTGTTTACCTTTGATTAAAATACTGCTAACAAAGAATAAAAAAGGTAAACAAATGATTAGGATTTGGGACGGAGGGAGTACTTCTTTTCTGAAAATTTCCGTCTCTTGAATGAAAATGATTTTAAGAAATTTGAACTTTCTGAGTGATTTTTTAGTGATAAACTTTCTTTTATCTTACCCACATTCAAAGTAAAAAAAATTGAAGGCGATTTACATTTTCACCCAAAAAAAAAACTAAAGCCGTCCAATTATTAGATCTCGAAGTTTTTATAAAGAACAAATGAGAATTAAGGATATTTTTTACTCGATTGAAACACTCAGACCATAAGCGATCGTCCTATATGTGGCAGTAGCGCTCCAAGTTAAATGTAAGAACGGGGAACCATACAAAATTACAAATTGAATGAGTTTTTCAATTTGCACCCAGTGGCGGATCCAGAAAATAAATTTTACGGGGTCCCTTTAATTCTGGTTTACACATGAAAATACCTTGTTACAAAGTTCCTGCCAATAAATTAGAATTTTTTTCCGTTAGTTCAATGACATACAATTTTTTTTTTCGTTAGTTCAATGACATACAAAACAAACTTACAAGTAGTATCATGCAAATCAATCAATATATATAGCTAAAAGTAGTAGTAGTTTTGAGTCGGTTATTTGGTTACATGTGAATCGAGTTAACAATTGTATGGCTCATTCCTTAGCTCATTGTATTCCACATGTCATTGGTATGGTTGCTTGGGAGGATGGTCTACCACCTTTTGCGAGTGCTGCGGTAACTTTTGATCGTTTATTAATAGAGTAAAGCCTTTGGCCTGTTTCTTTCCAAAAAAAAAAATACTTCCTTTTATTCACAATAAATTCCCCATTTTATTTTGACATAAAAATTAAGAAAACACACTACCCCACCATATAAATAAATTTGAACCACGCAAATAAGAAGAAATGGGAGGAGATTGGTGCTTTGTGATGGTTGTGGATGGTGGAAAGAGGAGGTGAGGGAGGAATTATTACCTCTAATATGGAGGTAATTATTAATTGGAGGGGGAGGTGGGTAACAATTACTCCCTAAATAGAGGGAATATTACACTATATTTTCCCATTTCTATCCATTTCTATCTCCAACCCCATCCATTCCCTCCATTTTTTAGTTCATTTTATCTCTATTACTTCATTAATTATTACTCCCATCCCAAACAAGCCCTATTTCGTATAACAATTGTTGTAGTACTCATATAATTTGCTGCATGTGAAGATTAAATAGTCTCAACCGTTGTGGTTTTCGAAAGTAGTTCAAACTGTCGTAAAATACAAAAGCACGATCGTTGAGATGAGCTATCTCAAAACAAAAATAAAGTATCCTGCATCAAAAGTTGAAGTTTTAATCAAATTTTTATAATTAAAAGCGAAAACAAATTCACATCAAATACAAATAATTTTTAAAGCAACAACTAATTGATTAAATGATAAATGATAAATAAATAAATGAGATATACTAAAGCTAAATAAAAATCAAATCTGAAATATATACATTGCATGGAACATACATGGTGGGGTGTTTGTGAAGATGGTCATAATGAAATACTGAAATTGTGTGTCATATATCTAATATAATATAAATAAGATCGAAGTTCTAGGTGTTTGATCAACATACAACTATGTACGTACGATGCGTAGGATGTATATAACTAACACTAAGATCAAGTTATATCATAGAATGACTAAAATTAGAGTACGATTAGGACTTTCATTTTATTCTGAAAACTTGGACTCTTTGTAATGGTTCGAAAAAAGTTTCCTTTAATAATATACTAGATTTAATGCCCGTGCGATGCACGGGCCTATTTGTAGGATTCTATAGAGTATGTGCCTATCAAAATGTGAAACGATTTCATTGGCTATTGTTTTGTTTTAATTTCATTGGCTATTGTTTTGGCTTAATCAATAAATAAAAAAGATATTTAAAAAAACAATTTTAATTTACGTATAAAAAAAATATACATTGAAATAATGTAGAAGTCTCCTAATACATAATGGTACGACAACTACAGAACAACAACAAATCAAAAGATCATATGGTAAATAATTGTTCTAGCATGTTCTAGCGTTGTATACTTCTCTAGTCCTCCGTCTCAATTATTTTTTTACATGCTTGTGTTGCAATGCACATGCCATTTAATAGAGACTCTTTATAGTATCTTGAGCTAAGTAAAAACTTTGTTACATTCTACGTCTACAAAGACACTTAAAACGGTTCACTAAGAATTAATTGTCAATCATCAATGTTTTGTTTATGAAATTATGGATTTGTGCATGGATACGATCTCATAACATATGATTCTTCGCCAATTAAGTACAGAGTAGTCCACAAAGTGCTGCTAGTCTTTCTTTCCAATCTTATATGGCAAACCATCCAATATTTTTAGGTACATGTGACTATGTGAGTCACGCTATGTATATATTATAGCCTTTTAAATACAAAAAAAAAAAAAAATAGTACCAGTATGATTTAACATTATAAGAATCGTTGAGCAATTCGTTAGTGTAATACTTTAAGGTAAAAAAAAACATACCCTTATTATGTCTTTAATTTCACATAACATTTTCATATTTATATAGCTTAGTAGTCATCTTGTCAACTTTGTTTATTTTGTAACATTTGATTGGACACATCAGATAGATTAATCATCTCATATAAAATTTCAACTTTGTAAGATAAATATTAAGGAAGAATTGAGGGTAGAAATCAAGCGAAAAGTATACTATGGTGCCAATATATTTGGAAGCATGAGCTATAATATGACTGAGTATACATAGCAATTAGAACATTGAAATTTGATTGAAAGTGTGATTTCAATGGTACACGAAATTTGAGTGGAAGTATGATTCTAATGGTACACAATCTCTTTTTAGTGTTTTATTTATGAGAAATGTAGAGATTAAAATTGACTCGATTTCTACGTAAAATAAGATTCTCACTGCAAGATTTTATATTGTTTGCTTGTCATTAGTTTATCTTTTTGTTATGTAATTATCGAAAGCATTTTACAAAAGTTGGAGTCTCTTTAACTTTTTTTTGAGCGATTTACAAGGAATTCATGTTTTACGAAATACTTTACTCTAACTATAAAAAATTATCTACGTAAACTTAGTCTAAATATTTATGATGGTTTAATAATAATAATAATAATAATAATAATAATAATAATAAAGAAGTTCTTTTTTTTGGCAAGCTCCATAAAGTTCTTGTTCATCAATTATTAATGTGAATAGTAGGAAATTTTTTAAAATACCTTACATGATATATCTGGAAATTTTTACCAACTTTTAAAATCTCAACATATACAACCTGCAAGAAAAAAAAAAAGATTTTCAGCCAAAATTAGGATCATAACTCAAATTAGTTATAGATTCTTTTAAATGGCAAAACATAAAAACCAAAGTTGAAGTTCGTATTACACCGACCATCCTTTAATTATCTGCACCCATCTGAAAAAATTAAAGATTAAACATGATCTCAATTGAAAAAACAAAACATACGTATGTACTAAAATACAAAGACCGAAGAGACTGTATCATGAAGGCTAAAGAACCCGATCTCGGTTCTCCACGGCAGTCGACACTCCCAAAATTGAACTCCATATTTAAATCTTCGTGTATATATCCTGCCGTACAGACAAAGATTATTTAGTAAACATACATATTATTATAAGCAAACAAATTTTTAGTAAACATACATATTATAAGCAAATAAATAAAGGAATATATTTTTTTTTTGGGATGAGAAACAGTATATATTGATGCAATATATATAGAGTAGTATAGACGTTGAAGCTAAAAGATACAGCAATACAGATCTGACAGCTGATAGTCTTTGTTCCGTTTTAGAATTCATGTCATACCATGAGTCAATAACAAACCCCTAGCAAATTTGACCTTTAATATATATTCAAATTTTAAAAAAATATTTGTATTTTATTTAAGTAGTTCAAAATTATTGGACTCTCTATAATCGCTCGAAAAAAGCTTCCTTTAATAATATAGATATATTAGATTTAATGCCCGTGCAATGCACGGGCCTAGAATAACATTTTTTTTAACAACGTACAAAGAGATACTGGCGTTTGCCAAATCGGGCAACTTATGTGGAATGACAAAAATAGTAGATTTTGGCGCATAAACTAACTTTTTTTTAGTGACTATAACTTATGTGGAATAATAAAAATAGTCGATTTTTTTTTTCTGACAAAATTTTTATGAATTAAATCTTATGAGGTAAATAAAATTTCACCATCATAGGTTAATATATAAAAGGATATAAAATATCAAGTTGGAGCACATTTAAGTTATAACCATAACAAATCAAATCTTAAATATATATTATTAACAACAAAAGACCAAAACTCAAAAATTCCAAGAAATCACTTTATGAGAACAACTCTAATGGTTGCATTTAAGGACTTACTTGCAATTTTTAAAAATTGTCAAGCAGTATACTCACCATTGGAGACAAAAAAATCAATCCTGCTTGTAAGCCATTGTACCTCTACCAAGCTAAATGACTTAACTTTTAAATGAATAAAAAATAAGAAAATAATTTAGAATTAAATATTTATTGTTATGTGGGGCATTCTAAGCTACAACATATTGTAGTTTACCATTGAAGGACGGTGTAACTAGACAAGCTAAAAGGTCTTGTAGCTTGCCATTAGAGTTGCTCTGAATGGAATGATACCTTTGTCCTTAGCGTAAGCTTTAGAATTATTGTAACACCCCCATCTACCAAGGAGCCTTAACAAGACCTTCCCCAGCAGATAAGGGCGTTGCCATCTCGGTTGCCCGAGGAATAGTAAATATCAAACGTCAATAAAAGAACAATTAAGTTATTTACAAGTTATCAACAAAATTAAAGATACAACTCATGACATCTATCAACTACATGATACTATCTCTGTCATGACTCGTGAAAGACACGTCCCTCCAAGGCAACCAGCTAAGCTCCACATATCAACCTGCTAAGACCGACTACTCACCATAATGGATCACGACAGACACAACACAACAAGAAAACACAGACAACACTACACAAGGTCAGTAACTGAAGAAACACACGAAAACTAGATACAAAAAACATACACCCAACACCTCCTCCAATCGCCAATACTCCTCTGACTGGCGGAAGGTCAAGTCCTGGCAGATTACGGCCGCAACCAATAATCCTCGCCGCCAGTGGGGGACCGCAGGCGTTCCCACATAATCCCTGCTCATCAACACCGAGCGAAAACCCAAGTTACATAATGTAAACATCCCCCTTGTGTCGGGAACCACAAGGGGCGAATCAAGGGCATGAAGCCACTCCCGCAAGTGACTCCACCCAACCGAGGATGCAACTCGCGAACCAGAGACAAACACACAACCACCAACTACAATCAATCCACACTACTAATCACAATACCAATACAATCAGACACTACAAACAACATACTAAACAACCAACAGTACTGAGTAGGAAAACCTACCTTTAGCAATCCATAGCAATACCATATACCACCATAAGACGACAAGCAACCACCATAACCACCTATTACATACAGTATGACAATCTATTACTACTACCACAACCATAAACAGAACGAAGGAAGACGATGATGATGATGATGATGATGATGATGATGATGATGATGATGATGATGACATACCTATACATAGCATCGCGGCGACAAGACCGCTCCCCGACTCATGCTTCCCATCCCATGGTGTCTCAACTCACAAGGGCTCCAAAAGGATGAATATGGGTGACGGATAGAGATGTGACGGCAGTTAGGTTTAGGAGAAAAAGAATGAAATAATTTTGGTTTCACGATCCCACTATTTATATTTTACCGTTGAACTCCAGTTACTCAATCGAGTTTGTAACTTACTCGATCGAGTGGCCTCTACTCGATCGAGTGACTGAGCTACTCGATCGAGTGACTGAGCTACTCGATCGAGTAGCCTATGCTAGATCGAGCCTCCTAAACTCAAAGGGATACTAGGACGTAAGGCTAAAGTCGTAAGGTTACCAAAGGTCTAGACATGTGTCTAAAGTCAGTCAACGACGGTGAATAGGTCCCTAAAAGGACGTGTATTACAGTCTTTCCCCCTTAAAAAGAACTTCGTCCCCGAAGTTCAACTCCTCATCCCCCACGACTCAAGGTGTAATGTGAACTATGGTAACTGACAACAACTCACCCCGACAAGGACCAACACAACCATTCCCCTATACCACCCACCTGTTTATCCCCACTACTCATCATCATCATCTACCCCTGCAAACATGATCAACAAATACAACTTCCTACCTAGTCATCAACCATGTAACACACCCGAAAGGACGTACTATCACAACTATTACCTCTACCTTACTAACCGAATTTTCACACTGCACCATTCCGCACACCATACGTATCATACTCATCCGGTACCCCTATTCTATTTACTCATCCAATAATTAATCACTAATAACAATTAATTACTAATCCCCAAAGTATAGTAAATTATTAGTCACTTGTACAATAATAGATTAACATTCATTTTAATCATTTCCACAACATTTATATTACTCCACAATGTAACAATTTAAATTACTTCACAAGTTTCACTTCACAAGTTTCACTTAACATTGCAACTACGCGCATTACCTTCACATAGCCAAAATTTAAGGTTTAAATTTTTTTTTTAAGCAAACAGAGTGGTTAAGCAACCCAAAACGGAGTACAACAAAATGGTGAACTTTATCAACAATCTACCCAATATGATATTTTTGTCATAATTTGTCATTTTTCCTCATGCGACATTACTCTTCCCCTCTTAAGAGGAACTTCGTCCCCGAAGTTCACCTTCAAGACGAGTTACAAATATTACATGAAATGATAACTCCACACAATCTTGACATTACGAAACAATTTTTAACATACGTTGAGACCAATAACGATCATAGTACCTCATTGACATTACTTAGATGATATGTATACATGCGCATATACTTCGGGAAAACAAACGAAAAACGAGTTCATGAAACGTAGCGGCATCAAACCAGATGTGTGTGAGAATTGCTTACTTGTTTTGTAACATGAATACGCAACATATATCTAGTTTGAAATCACATTCATAGTGTTACAACTTAACCACCATTTAAAAAGACTAGCAATTAGCGAGAAACATGGCATCTCATGAAATTAACATAACCCCCTTGATAACACATGGAATGTAATACGAAATATAGAGAAACATAATTATCAAACACGGCACAAAATATGAGTATCTAACCCCTCTCACAAGGTCGAAAGAACGGGGTATAGGGTTAACAAGGGGTACTCGATCGAGTTGAAGGCACTCGATCGAGTCTGGACTAGGCTACTCAATCGAGTAAGGCGTACTCGATCGAGTACCGAGAGGTCAGTACACTGCCTAGGTTTCACCCAGCAGGTACTCGATCGAGTAGAGGGCACTCGATCGAGTATCCACTAGTCAGGTTACCCTCCAACGCCAATTAAGTTCCCGCATGAAATTCCTAGGATTTTAACATATCCGTTTGGTTACCTATATAGGAATTCAACTCCATGGGAGTTTGCAATTACCTAGGGGGGCCTAGGAAATCCATGAAGCAATTGGAAACTCCTTGGAATATTGAATTCCAACACTTTGCCAAAAAATGGGCAACCAAACAAATCTTTATTTTGCAATTCATGGGATTTTCCAACTCCCATGATTTACAAGGGCCGACCAAACGAGCTCTGAGTGTGGTGTAGTGGTAGATGTATTCCTTGCACATATGGGCAACGCAGGTTCGACTCCTGGAGAATTAATTTTTTTTTGTTTAAATGTATTTAAAAGATTGTTCAATACATTATTTAGTTACCATTTTAGTAATTTAGGGGTCGTTTGGTTGCATGTAGGAAGTTGCATTGCCTATGAAGTGATAAATCACATGATTTTAGAATTCATGTGAATTAGGAAAAGTTGTTTGGTTGCATAAAGGAAATGCAATTCATGTAGGCATTCCCACTTACCTAGGGGGACCTAGGTAAGCAACTTCCTCCATTATGGAGGAATTAGAGTTCCAAGGTAATTGTATTTCATGTGAATTGGGGTAACCAAACAAGTTACCCATTTTGCAATTCACATGAATTGAAATTCCTATGTTATTTTATGGGTAACCAAACAACCCCTTAGACTTCTACTTTTCCTTTTGACAAATTTTCTTAAATGATTATGAGTTGTCCAGGCATACCAGCATATATGACAAATTTTTTTTACTGTAATAGCATAAAACTGTTAACAAAATTTAATATGGTAAAAATAGTTGACTTGAAAAACTAAATTTTTTGACACCCTTATTATTTAGGGCCTCAAAATTAAAATTAGAACAGGGCCTTAAAATATCATTGGCCGCCCCTGTTACTTACCTACTCATATGAAGTAGTCGATTATTAAGATCTTTTTGAAGATCATTAAATATACCGAAATAAACCATTGCCATGATAATTCAAAGACCATGAGTTGTGAACAATGTTGCATCATGATTTATTTAAACATAATATAATGAAGATTGAAGGAAGTTCATGGACTAAAACGTTATTTGGAGTCACGTGTTATTTTTTTAGGGTAGAAAAACTAAGATTTTCTTAGAACTATCAGTTGTACGTTTGCAAGGGCGATAAATTACGTCATTACTCTCATAAAAACTGTTTTGGCAATTTTTACCAAATTAGGTTATGCGAGGTCAATGTGGTCTTACTCAGTGCGTATTTATTGTATGTTTGTGTTTAATGGTAAATAAAGGAATTAAGTACGTAAATAGAGGTTGACACGTGAGATTTGGTGACGCGGAAAACCCAATGTGGGAAACGACCGCGGGAAGGGACAGTACCCTTCCAAGGATTGCACTAGCTTGTTAATATGAGGATGGGTACAATGGAGATGGACTGTAAATCTAGCTAGCACAATATGTTGTATGTATGCGTGAGATCTTCAATGCCCTTCCTTGATTGCTTCTTTGGCTATTTATAGGGTAGAAACCCTAGATATGTCCTACCTCGTTTATGGTAAGGAATATTACTCCTATCACAACTCTTTCCATAAGCGAATCTTCCTCCTCCATTCTCTCTAATCTCCCTGAATTCTCCCTAAGATCTCCCTGAAGACTTTCCAACACACGGGATTCCTTTGTCAGCGGGCCTTTCCACTGTCGCATGCTTCTCGGCCCAACCCCTTAGGCGGATTCCACCTGCTTTTGGGCTTCTCGTGATTGACCTACCTCCACGGCCCATAGCTCTTGAGACGGAACCAAGTGGGCTTGCCGCTTATTAAGTTAAGGTGTAGAATTTAGCCCAAATAAAAACTAACTTGAAAGTTAATAGAGAGAATCCGAAAAACAGAGACGTTTCTATATAAAGGAATAAAGGATGATAGGTTATTTACTTACAACAAACTCGTTGGTGTCTTATACAATTGGTACTCATTGGTTCTTAAATCCAAATAGAATAGTTCTCGCTTCTCCGTATACAAATTGAACAGGTTTCTACAAATCATAGAAAAATCAATAATTCACACTTAGAACTCAGTCATTATGCATTTATGCTTACCTCATACTATATTAATCATATGAAACTTTTGTGTATTCATGCATCCGTCTATTGAATAATCACACTATGGACTTGCTTGGGATATGAATAATCATTAAAGGAGTAATAAAGCTAAAATAAGAAGAAATGGGAGGAGATTGGTGCTTTGTGATGGTTGTGGATGGTGGAAAGAGGAGGTGAGGGAGGAATTATTACCTCTACTAGTTTTAAACCCGTGCAAATTGCATGGGGTCGTTGTTTAAAATTTTGTTATCATTAAGAACGTAAAAAAATATTCTAAACTCTGTATTCGTTATATGTTTAGGATTTTATAGTCATATTGTTATTTTTTTTGCAATCAGAGAGTTTGTACATTGTGAACATAACGGTATTTTAAATAATATAACCCGTGTAATTATTTTTATACTTATTATTTCAAATACAACAATATAAAATATAAACTATTGTGTAAAAAAAATATCAAATAATACAAATTTTAGATAAATAGTTTCGCACGTTATGAAATGAAATTTCATTAAGCACGTACACCATCGTGAACGCATAATAAAACCATATCGTAAATATTTACTCATCCCTTTTTTTTTCAACTCATAGAGGTATACATTTTTAACTTGTGTACAATAATCCGTCGATAAACAATGATGAGGCATATTCTGCACCCGCAGACCAGTCAACATATTGAGCAAGGTCAAAGATATCCACAGCAAGTCAACGGCTTAGACAGCCTAACCGACGCCACCTGTCGGCCTGTCTCTTGTGACTCGGCGGGAAAAACTAGCCAGCCGAGGCACACATCCGCGAACTCATATCCAAGACCCCTCGGCGGTGAGTCAACAGGGCCCGCCGGCCTGCCATGGGTCCCTCGGCCGAGGGGTAGATCAGTCTTTCCACCTGCTAGCCACTCGGCCACTTGGCCACTACGTGATAAAAGGTGAAAGTCTATAAATACTCCTCAACTCTCATTGAGGAGGAGATCCACAATTTAACCTAAGAATCACTATTCATCTGGTAATATCTTCCTTATCTCTCTACAATATATATTTCACCAAGTAACAACAACTTATCTCTCTAAGTTTACTGACTTGAGCGTCGGAGTGAGTTCGCTCGGTCCAAAGCCGAGCCCTCAGTTTGTTCATCGTTTCAGGAGACCGCAAGGAGGATTCAACTAAAGACGCCATTCTACAAGCACGGGTGGTAACGTATAACTGCTCTGGAATTACACCCGGAACAATTGGCGCCGTCTGTGGGGAAGATACTAGAAGCTAGTCACATTCATTCCCAAACAAAAAAAAAAAACAAAACAAAAACCCACCCAAAAAGCTAAGAAGATGTCAAAACAACAAGAGGTATTCGTGAATCGACGAAACCGACTCGCCAAGATGATACCGTCCACAATTCTGGAGTTGCGCAGCCCTCCACCGGCCGGGTAATTCAACCGGAGTACGGGATGCCAATAATACCAGATACGCCGCTGCCCGCCGACCAGGTCACCATCATGGGACATGTGGTTGATGTGGCAAAACTGAAGCTACTCCTGGACCTCATTGGTAGTACGTCGGCTCACACTGTCACACCGACAAGAGCGGCGGAACCCGTCCAGGAGACCAGGGCCCAGAATGTGACTCCGAGAGACTTGAATGGAGCACTGGAAGAAGCTGGCCCTGTCAAGACGCCGGGGGAGCCCAGAGCGCTAGTGGTAGACCTTAGTCCTTCCCGCACTCGCGGGAGGACGGCGTCGCCGCAGCGCCGACGAGGCACCCCCCAGAGGAGTGAAAGAAGTCCGACTCACCAGAGTCGGAGAAGAAGCCCGACTCACCAGAGTCGGAGAAGAAGCCCTTCCCGCCACGGGGAGAGGAGCCGGACTAGGGATGCGAGGAGCCGATCGCCGCGTGTCGTTCGACACGTGGTCGACAGACCCCTCGGCGCCACGTCCCTAGATACCCGGTGCCGACTAAGCTGAAGTTGCCACCTATAGCATACAAAGGAGAAGGCGACCCAACCGACCACGTCGAGGCTTACGAGTCTCACATGTCAGTATGGGAGCAACCCGATGAGGTTTGGTGCCGAGTCTTCCCAACGACACTGCATGGGATGACACAAAGTTGGTACAGGGGGCTACCCGACGGGTCGGTGTACTGTTACGCCGACCTAAAGGACACATTCCTAGCCCAGTATTCTTGCAACAAGAGGAGGGCCGTTGAGACCTCGAACCTCCTGACTATCAGACAGGAAGGAGGCGAATCTCTCCGAAGTTATGTGAAGAGGTTCGACGCCAAGGTTCAGCAGATTCGTGAGTCGAAGCAATGAACCGGGCGGCGCCTTCGCGCGATGAAAGGCCTCCCGAGAGGAGACCTAAAGAATGAGCTCATCAAGTGCGGCGGCCAGAGACTAGACTCCGCCAGGAAAATGGCCGATCAAGCCATTAAGGTGGAGGACTACCACAAAACCTGGGTAGGCCCCAGCGAGGCCGAGCACTCAGAAAGAAAAAGCCGCCGGGAGGACAACCCGGATGAAAGACGCCGTGACGATAATAGGTCACGGCCGACTGTGTCCACCAGAAGCGGCGCTCGGCGGGCGCCGGGGAGTTCGGGAACGTACCACCAAAGGCGGTACAATGATCACACCCCCCAGGTTGTATCTGCCGCCGAGGTCTTCGCCCGAGGAAGGGCGAGGGCCGAAGTGGGAAAGGCCCCCAAGCCGAAGGGAGACGGTGACACGAGCCAAGATCGTGAGTACCACGGCCACACCGGTCACCTTATCGACAACGCCGGCATCTCGAAGAATGCCATTGAAGAGCTAATCCAGGAAGGGGAGCCTCGGCAAGTATGTTGCCAAAGGCCAAAAGACTGAGGCCGGCGGTTCAAATAAGAAATCCGTCTTTGAACGGATAGGAGTGATCCATGTTGTCATCGGGGGCAACGAGAACGGTGGGTCCGCTCATGGGCACAAACGGCACCTGAACGAGCTGTATCAGGCCATCAACTTTGTGCCCAAAACAGCGGTCCCCGCCTCCAACATCCCCGACATGACTATTGGGAAGAAGGACTACGAGGGAGTCATCGCCCCTCACAGCGACCCACTTGTAGTCCACTTGGACATATCCAACCACCTGGTCAAGAGGTGCCTGATTGACACAGGCGCCTACACGAACATCATGTTCAGGGAGTGCTTTCTCAACCTCGGTCTGAAGGTTGAAGACTTGAGCCCCTGCACCAATCCGTTGTACTGACTTTTCCGGCCGGCTCGGTACCCCAGGGTTGACTGGGACCGCCGGTGATGTTCGGCGAGGGGAATGCGGCGAAGAATGTCCTATCTGAGTTCGTAGTCATTGACGGCTCGTCCGCCTACAACGTCCTCATAGGCCGCGTCACTCTGAGCGAGGCTGATGCAGTAATGTCAATCCGGGCCCTGACACTGATGTATGTCTCGGACCGGGGGGAAGCGCATAAGCTCGTCTCCAAGGACGAGGTGGTCAACACCTAGATATCCGCCAGAGGGTGCAACATGCAATCCCTCAAAGTGGCGAAGAAGTTAGGGAAGGGGAAGAGCCCATCCTTGCAGCAAGAGGGCGACCCGATGAATACCGACGTCGGCATGGTTGAAGGAACCCCAACCGACCAAGAAGATCCGCATCCCGGCGTATGGGAAATAACTACTGACGGGTCCCCCACGGCGAACAGCTCAGGAGCTGCCATTCTTATCACCAGCCCAAACGGGGACGTGTTTGAGCACGCCTTGAAACTTACCCTCTCGACCTCAAACAACGAATCCGAATACGAGGCGGTGATAAATGGAGTTGAGTTAGCTAGGGCTGCCGGGGCGGAACACGTCGTGGTGAAAACATGCTCACTATTGGTGGCCAACCAAATCAGTGGAGAGTATGAGGCTCGAGATGACGGGATGGTAAGATACCTGGAAAGGGTGAAAGCCGACACCGCCAAATTGAAGTCCTTCCAGATACAAAGACATTCCCAGTGTCCGACGATCCTCAAGACACACCGGGCCGACAGACATGGAGGGTGCACCTTCGATGAGCCATTAGGGCACTGACAATCTCGGGAAGATTTTGTATAAGCGGCGGAGGTGCCCAAGACAACTGTGGGCACCCCGACCCACGTTTTTATCTAATGAAGAATCGTCCAAGTTTTCCATCAAAGTGTTCATTTTCCCCCATGGTCACTATCAAGAAGCAGACGTCGCATAGATCACCCCAAGAAGTAGACGCTACTAGTCACCCCAAGAGGTAGACGCCGCAGCAGTCACTCCAAGAGGTAGATGCCGCAGCAGTCACCATCAAGAAATAGGCGCCGTCGCAGTCACCCCAAGAAGTAGACGCTACGGCAGTCACCCCAAGAGGTAGACGCCGCAACAGTCACTCCAAGAGGTAGACGCCACGGCAGTGTCACCATTAAGAAATAGGCGCCGTCGCAGTCACCCCAAGAAGTAGACGCTACGGCAGTCACCCCAAGAGGTAGACGCCGCAGCAGTCACTCCAAGAGGTAGACGCCACGACAATCACTATAAGGAAGCAGATTTCATGACAGTCACAACCAGCGCGGTTGATACTCGCGAAAGCGATCAGCACGCCCTAGGAACGTTAAACACAGTTGAGATACGCATTCTAACCGCCTCACAAAGCCGAGGTAGAAACAAAAGAAGCGCTCAATTAATGACGTAAGAAGACAACTCAGGCGAAGACAAGAAAAGACCTCGGCCAAGCCGGGAGGCGAATAAGCAAACTCTTATTAAAAATGATCAGGTTACAAAGTGAGGAAAATACAGACGACGGCCGTCCCCATAAGGATAAGCCAAAACACAACCTACCAAAGTTGTACAAAATACAAGGAAAAGAAAGGCAAAAGGTTACAGACATATCATTTAAGCGCCAAAAGATGGCAGGGAGGAAAGGCTTAATAATTGGCCCCGACAGCCTAAAGCTATCCGAGACGCCGGTGAGCCTCGGTGACGACCGCCCGTCTCCCTATGCCTCGTTGTCGCTTGCCATCGGCGGCGTTAGCAAAGCATCGTCCCTTAATGGGCGACCCGGTGGCTATCTCAAATAGTCTCGGCTTTCTCAAGAACCCACACCTCGGCAGCCTCACCGCCTTCATCCTCTCGGCTTCCTCCTTGGCCGCCTTAGCCTCCTCAGCAAGGGCCGCCTTCTCCGCGGCCGCCTCTTCCTCCTTCTTCACCCTTACCTCCTCCTTGGCCTTCTCCTTCGCGGCTTCCTCCTTAGCTTCGAGCTTGTCATCAAACAGCTCGTCAAATTTGTCCCACGGAAAGGAGACATCAAGGGGGAAGAGCTCCCCAATCACTTCCCCGGGCGCTCCTTCCGGCCAGTCCCGTAGATTGGGCGCACATGTTAGGGAGGAGAACGGTTTGGAGTGTCTCAATGTCCTCCTCCCTTTGGGCAATGATAGCATCCTTGTTCCGGACCACCTTCCCCTGGGCCTGGAACAAGCCCCTAAATTCGTTCCTCTGCGTAAGGTAAAGATCGGCGTGCTTCTGAACGAGGTCACGCATCTCCCCAGCCTTAGCAGCCTTCGCCCGCCGCAGCCTCGGCCTTGGCTCTCTCAGCGAGGACTTCCTTTTCAGCGTCCTCCCTGAGTTTTCTCTCAGCACGGACTGCCTCTTCAGCCTTAGGTTTGGCCCTCTTAGCCTCCTTGTTGGCCGCGTCGAGTTCCAGCCTTAGCCGCTCGAGCTGTGGGGCAGCTTCAGCCATGGTCTTCTCTTGCTCCATAATGTGGGAGCCATGCTAATGAGTCCATTTCGCGACCTCTTGCCTATTCTCATCCCCTCCGCCACAAGCTCGGTGGGGGAAACCTTCTGAAGTAGGGGATCGACGGTGACATTTCTATCACCCGCCTTCTCAGTCGCTTCTCCAACCGCCGACAAAGTGAGAACGGCGATCGCCGACGGTTGATCTACAAAAAAGTCAATTAAAACATCCGTGTCAGTATACATGGACGTATCGGAGAGCCTGTCATCAGGAATGCCTAATTAACCGGCTAAGTCTGAGCCACAGGATATATCTGTACCATGCTTGGCCTTCTTGCTCGGAGGACGCATCTCCTCTCCGGCAGATTCTGCGAGAGTCGCAAGTATCGCGAAGGGTGGGCTCTTTCCTTTTACGGACAAGGGGAGATCCTCCGCATCGGAGTCCCCCATCGGTAATGTCAACGATCTCCACCGTCTCCTTCTGGACTGAAGGGATGGAAGGTGGAACGGATGTCGACGCCGTCGCCGCCGAAGACTTTGTTTTCCGCGTTCGGCGCGGCATGTTACTAGCAACCCTCGCCTGGGCCGCCTCCACATTCAGGCCTTTCAGCTGCTGATCCATCGATCATTCGGCGACGTCCCCGCGATCACGGGCCGCGAGCCTTAGGGTGCAAATCAAGAACGGTCTTATCCTTGTGCACCCATCCTCCGAAGGATATCCTCAGACAGGTCCGGTCCAAAGTGGTCTGCAAAGGAAGCAAAGCAAGAGTTAAGTAGAAGTAAATCGAAATTCAAGAAACAGAAACGTTGAGAGCAGAGATGGGCCCCACACCGACCCCACTCACCTTGCGCTAGGGCCGGTATGAGGCCGACATGGCAGAGCGGTTCATCCTGAAGAATGATCTGCGTCGGGGGAATCCATCTTTTCGACACCCCACTCTTGTCCGTCTCAAAGAGCCTCATCGCCGCCTTTCTCATCCTCATTAAGAGGGACCTTGTCAAGGCGTCCATCTTAAGCTTTTTCCGGTGACCCATCCGTCATGCTCCGCCTCGTCTCGCACCGCAAATTAACTGGGGCCGGAAGGACGGGGGCGGATAGTCATCCAAGACCTCAACGTACACCCACCGATCTTTCCAGTCCTTGCAGGAGGAAAGCTTATCAACGGAGATGTAACCCGGCTCCACTTGCACGCTGTACCATCCGACACGACCGGGAAACGACGGCCGAAGGTGGTGAAGCCGACGGAATAAATTAACCGTTGGGACCTCCCCCTTGAAGAGACAGAGCCAGACAAAGCCGACTATGGTCCTAATAGCCAACGGGTGCAGTTGGGCCACGGCGACGTTCATGGCTCTAATGATAGCCATGACGTAATCATTCAGCGGAAACCGAAGCCCGTACTCCAAGTGCCGGATGTATACGCCGGTGCAACCCGGTGGAGGACAACAGATGGCTCGGCCCTCCTCGGGATAACAATTTTGTACCCCCGCCAAAGTAGAAATGGCCCTCGAAAAATGTCTCGCCGGAACAACCGGCGAACTTATGGGTCCAGACACGGTCAAGGCGGACCTTACAGGCCTCGCCGTGATCCATAACGCATCGCTCCCCTCATCGGATGAGCCCTTTCGATCATCACCAAAGCATCATCACCGCCGTCATCATCATCATCATCGTCCTCCCAATCCTCCAAAGCTTTTGGATCGACTTCGGGAGACGGAGACCTAGGGCCCCCTGCACCTTATCGGGATGGCATCTAGCATCTCCTCCTCATCAAGACGCGCGGGGAACCCCGGCGCACGGTTACTAGGACCGGCATCGCAGAAGACATGATTCACAACGAAAACTTAATGAAAAAAATCAAAAATTTGATTGTTTACCTTGAAGAAAAATGCTACGCCGAAGTAACAAGTCTGAAAGTTAGAGAGAAGTTTCACAAAGAAGGCTAGAAAGAAGAAAATTTTATAGAAAATGAAATTGGTGGCCAATTTCGGGGACTAATCGCTTCTATTTATAGGGGAAAGCCCATGAAGAAGGACCAATCAGGGCATGACCCATGAAACGCCAAACCAATCGGCAAACAGACACGTGTCGACATGCAACCACGGAATGTCAATCGTTGCAGTTGATTGAACGTCAATCAATGCAACAGTGACCAAGTGTCTTCAACACGCCCTTCAAATCTCTCGCCTATTCATCTTCCTCAACAAATTCCTAAGTATCCGTTTCTCCGCTGGCCACATGATCAACCAAGCCAGAAAGCACCGGCCGGGGCAATCGAAACAACCCAAGACTCTCCACCCTGGTCTCGGCGTCATTGCCTTTTCCACATCGGATGTCCATTACACAACCATGTGGAGGAGGGATATGGTACCGCCATAATACGATCAAGCCGAGGAAGAAGAAGTCGGGGCAAAAATTTTTACTTGCGCAGAATATACGCTCAACATACATCGGAGCCCATACCACGGCATAGACTACGCTGGGGCAAATTGATGGGGCATATTTCGCACCCACGACCAACCAACATATTGAGCAAGGTCAAAGATATCCACAAAGAAGTCAACGGTTTAGACAAATTTTAACCGACGCCAATTGCCGGCTCTTTGTCTCTTGTGACTCGGCGGGAAAAACTAGCCACCGAGGCACACATCCGCGAACTCATATCCAAGACCCCTCGGCGGTGAGTCAACAGGGCCCGCCGGCCTGCCATGGGTCCCTCGGCCGAGGGGTAGATCAGTCTTTCCACCTGCTAGCCACTCGGCCACTTGGCCACTACGTGACAAAAGGTGAAAGTCTATAAATACTCCTCAACTCTCATTGAGGAGGAGATCCACAATTTAACCTAAGAATCACTATTCATCTGGTAATATCTTCCTTATCTCTCTACAATATATATTTCACCAAGTAACAACAACTTATCTCTCTAAGTTTACTGACTTGAGCGTCGGAGTGAGTTCGCTCGGTCCAAAGCCGAGCCCTCAGTTTGTTCATCGTTTCAGGAGACCGCAAGGAGGATTCAACTAAAGACGTCATTCTACAAGCACGGGTCGTAACGTATAACTGCTCTGGAATTACACCCGGAACAAACATTATCACAATAATAATAATTATTATTATTACTTGTAGTTGGGTTTAGCCATGTAGCCGGTGTACACCCGTTAAAATTTGACTTGACCCGTAAACCTGTCCTAATCGGAACACGTTTGTTCAGATCAAAAACTCGTAAAATTTCGACCCGTGACTTAACTGTTCCCACCCTAAAATGACCCGTTATTTGAAAGTAGAATCCCGAGTCATTTGACATGTCAAACCCTATAAGTATGATGTCTAGTATAACTTTTTTGCATAAATTGACCACATATTTGAACAACTCATCTAAAATGTGACCTAGGAAGATGTAAAATGTTACAAATTCTTTTTTAAGACGATTATATCAATTTTATAATTAAAACTGGTTAAATAATATTATTCATTCGATAGATAAAGACAAAAGAATAATATTTAGGAAATAACAAAACATTATTCAATCTATATCTCAATAATTTAATATTTAATCCGTTTTAATTATAAAACAAATACCGTGATAAGATGAACTTTTTGACATGATTTTGGTCTACCAATTAACCCATTTAAATAACACTATGCATATAAGTGAATGACTTATGACTTATATAATGAAACAATACCATATAACACAAATACTACGAAGTACATATAAGTGAAAACCTACACTCACATAGTCACCGCCTAACCTCATACAGTATTACCCAATTTGTGTGAAATGTGTTCATTCTAAATAAATCGTTTACCCAGTTCATTCATCATTTTTGTTATTGTTTCACTATTACTTGAGTGATATACAACTCAGATTCTTCTCTTTCTTTCTCTTGATCATTTCTCTTCAGCCGCTCGCTCTCACCCACTCAAATTATATGAAATCACTCTCACACAATACCACTTACTATTTGCCTTCATAAATGAAGGTTATATTATAAGGATTGAAAAAAAAGGTAACATATGGATATTTTTACAAACGATTTATGGCTTTTGTAGATGATAATCTAACATTTTATATTAATATGCATATTTTCAATTAACACTTTTTTTCACCAGTTTTCTTTTTCTACTGAATTCGTTTTATTTTTTTCCTTTTTCCGTGATAATTTCTTTGATTAATTTTTTTGGTATTTTTCATTTCATGCAAATTTAAGATATTTAATTATTTCAATTTTTTCTTTTGAGGTCTCTTTATAACGATATTGAGAGACCGTCTCTCGAAAGTTTTTGTGTTATTAAAAATGCCTTCCATGATCCATGAAATTTTTTCAAGTTTTTTTATTTTTATTTTTGTTGTTGCCATTTTTCTCTTGTCTCAGTTTTCTGGGTTTTTTATGACACTAATTTTTCAAGATTTTTGTTTTTATCGATTATGTAATTTAATTAGAAACATTTATGTGATATCAATTGTATATGCCGACATTAAATTATGTAATCATTAATTTATACTTTTATTTATTGTTCTATATTGTATTGGCAAAGGTTATTTACTAATCAAAATAATCCTTACGAAATTTTTGTTCGAGTTGAGTTAAGTTTTGGACAGCACAAAATTAAATTTTATTATTTTTGATTTTAATCAATATTTATGGAATCTGTATATCACAAAATTGCTTTAAGAAAATCATCATATGCAAGGGAATTAAAATGATGCATAGAACGTGGGTCACTAGAAAAGTGGAACTTTGAAAATTTGACTTTTAACCACAGAGTGACACGTAGGCTTTGTGGTTGTTCGTTTAATAGATAGGATTATTCATACAAATTATAATGACAGATTTTTCTTCTTGGATGAACATAAATATTGGAGTACTATTTTGTTGATATTAAAAATAAATATCGAAATTGTTTTCCTACAGTTTTTAATCTAAAGAGCCAACTGTAAATTACATTAGTTTTAAACCCGTGCAAAAAATGCAGTGCAAAAAATGCACGGGTCGTAATTAATAACATGCGTTATCAATTTATCATTGTATATAAGAGCACTTAAATGAGTATGATTATCCTTAACTTTGTTTATTGACATCGCAAAACAAACAGCGATGAGAATATATTCAAGCAAAATATAAGTTTCTTTTTTGGCCAGCGGTAAAGATAAAAGCAAAATATAAGTATATATTTTTAAATGAATTTTAAATTCATGATCAATTAAATTGGTTAAAAGTATCTAGTGAATATAACATGATTTTAATACATTTAAGCTGATATAAAGAACAAAGAAAAATCTTATATGGAGGGCCGATTTTAAGTGAAAATAACTATATAAAATCTCGCCATGTTAAAATAAATAAAATGTACATCTATAAATTATACTCCTATAATATTTAGATCAACAATCCTGATGTGTCTAAATTGTAATTGGGTCGACATTTTCAGTTATGCACATATGACTAAAATATGAGTTCAAAACTATTATTCCCTCCGGCCGAATCATTTGTAATCTGTTTTTATTTTAAGTATATTATTCATTCGTTATCTATTTCTATATCAGGTAAATAACTTTTCACAAAATGACAAATATGCCCTTAAACAAATCATAGAATAGTATGACATCATAGTGTAAAACGGTCTATTTTTATTAGAATTTTTTTTATTTTATGCTAATAAATAATTTGTATTTTTAGACAATAAAATCGTCTTATAAAAAACCGCTTCACAAAAACTACCATATCCCATATTATTCACTACTATCGTATGCTCTATTATTCACTACAAACTACCATAAAACGGTAAGTCTATATTACCTACCTATAAATTCTGATTTTGACATATAAACGGATAAACCTACCAAAACTTAAAAGCTAAACAAATTATACATAACCAAAAATATGTTTTAAGTTTCATCAAAAAAAATATGTTTTAAGTAATTAACCATACCCAGCCACCTTCTCACTCATTTTACCCCCTCGTCCCATTTCATGTGGCTCTCTACCCCTATCTTAAAGTTCCGCTGCACTCCTCATCAGTCACCTCTTATATTTTGAAGCTCATTTAAATCAATCTTTGTTCATCGTCATCTTTCTCCTTTTGTAATCCTACCCATTCTCAGGTATCACCTTCACACTTTTCACCTCTTATTCTGATTTCTACCGGGTCTCCACCCTAACAGAAAAAATAAAGATAAATTTTCCTCTAATTTTCTGCCTATCGACAATTTACATCAATATACATATTCTTTAATCTTTAATGCCTTTTAGATTCAAATTTAATAAATTTAATGTCAATATTGGAGTTAATTGAGAGTATAAGTAGAAAAAATTCATGTAAGTATGATCAAAAAATTATACTCCGGGTTCTTTTATTCGCTTGGTCCATTTCAAAGTACATATTATTTTTCGATTTTTAAAATTTTGTCAATATGTTTTTTCCAAGATTTTTTCAGATCTAATATGCTTCTTATTTGACTATTTCTTATTTATTATATATTAATATATTCATTAAAGTGTTTTTTTATGTTTCTTTTAGAGGATTATTCGTAAATAATTTTTTTTTTGCTTTTTTCTCCGGAAATCTCCACTTCTACATTAATTGTTACTCGTATTTTTTTCATTTTAAAAGATTTATCAATATTTTTTTTCGAAAACCTTCAAATATACAGTTTTTAAAAGATTCAGTAGTATAATTATAATTATTATGGTGATTTAATTTTTTTAAATAGGTCGATGTATTCCCAATGATTAGATTTATTTCCGCAAAACAATTATACACATAATATTTTTAGATAACTGGTATTTTTTATTAAGATATTATTTTTTAAGGAATTTATATTTATTTACTATACTCCGTACTTTTTTTAAACATCATTTTCTTTAAACATGAAACTATTTTTTTTATGTAACGGTTGACTTGTTGAAATTAAAAGTCAAGATGATTATTTAAAGTGGGTTGGAGAGTGATAACTGGTTTACAATTATTATCACTAATTATTGAATTTGAGTAATTAAGAATTGAAAATTGAATAAGAATAGAGTAGAAATTTATTAGAGAGGAGAGAGGGTAATTAAATGAGAGGTAAAACATGGTGGGACCCATACAAAATCAATTTTATGAATTTTATCGACCAATCAGAAGCCTTTAAAGAACCTAGCTTTTATACTAGGTAGATATGGAGGTAATTATTAATTGGAGGGGGAGGTGGGTAACAATTACTCCCTAAATAGAGAGAATATTACACTATATTTTCCCATTTCTATCCATTTCCATCTCCAACCCCCATCCCTTCCCTCCATTTTTTAGTTCATTTTATCTCTATTACTTCATTAATTATTACTCCCATCCCAAACAAGCCCTATTTCATATAACAATTGTTGTAGTACTCGTATAATTTGCTGCATGTGAAGATTAAATAGTCTCAACCGTTGTGGTTTTTGAAAGTAGTTCAAACTGTCGTAAAATACAAAAGCACGATCGTTGAGTTGAGCTATCTCAAAACAAAAATAAAGTATCCTGCATCAAAAGACGAAGTTTTATTCCTAAAGCTGCTATTAGGAGAGTGGAGGCAATTTGTAGGAATTTCCTATGGGATAGCTCTTCAGAGTATCATAGAGTGCCCTTAGTGGGATGGGATAGAGTTACCATGTCAAAAACTGAAGGGGGGCTTGGGATTAAAAGAGCAAGCACCTGGAACATTGCCTCAGTTGGCAAATTAGTGAATTGGATTTATGTGAAGGCAGACAGGCTATGGATTAAGTGGGTTGACAGTGTATATCTCAAAGGCACAAGTCGGAATGACTTCAAACCCGCCAATGACTCTACCCGGACCTGGAAAACTATCGCAAAGTGAAGGAACCGATTAAGCAAGGATTTGTTAATAATGGGTGGGCTCCTAATCAGAAAGGTTACACAATTAGCCAAGGATATGAATGGATTCAGGGATCAGCTCCCAATCAACAGTGGACCAAATTAGTCTGGAATGAATGGAATGTACCCAAGCATTCATTCATTTCCTGGCTAATAATGCAGAATGGACTGAACAATAAAGCTAAGCTTTTCTTGTATGGATGCTGTGAAGATGACTTGTGTGTCTTGTGCGTAAATGACTGAAACTAATGAGCACCTGTTCACTGAATGTAAATTCAGTTGTCAAGTTCAAAAATATGTTGAAGATTGGATTCATCGTCCATTTCCCACTGATAATGAGCTGATGAATGTCTCTGACCGCAGCATGAAATGGAAGGCTCTTGCCTTGGTATTGTCGTGCTACAAGTACACAGTGTGGCATCAACGCAATCTTGCTCGTACTCAATTCAAAGTGTTGTCGAGGCCTATGATAGTGGCGAAAGAATGAAGCGGTGGTGCAACAACAAATCCGCAAATTTAATGAGCGTAAAGGAGGACAATATGAAATGAATGAAAGGAACATCTTTTCCTGATTCATAGCTTTTCTTTAGTATTAGGTGTAGCAAACTGAACAGTACTGTTGTATTTGGATTCATCCTTTGGAAATATATTCTATACTCACATTTTCACCAAAAAAAAAAAAAAGACGAAGTTTTAATCAAATTTTTATAATTAAAAGGGAAAACAAATTCACATCAAATACAAATAATTTTTAAAGCAACAACTAATTGATTACATGATAAATGATAAATAAAATAAATGAGATATACTAAAGCTAAATAAAAATCAAATCTGAAATATATACATTGCATGGAACATACATGGTGGGGTGTTTGTGAAGATGGTCTATATATAGTACTTCGTATGATATGTTTTTATATCATGGTGAAATACTGAAATTGTGTGTCATATATCTAATCAATACATATATATAAAAATTTAATAAATTATTCTAATAAGAGTAGATTTCTAAAAAAAATATTAAATTTATAAAATTATTCTAATAAGACTAGATTTCTTAAAAACAAAACAAATTTTATTTAATTTTATATCCTAATATAAGTAGATTGAATTTATTAAATCACACACATATATGTAGATTTTAGTGATTATAAATTTATATGTAATTGTGAGTAGCAACTTCTCATTTTATCTTAAGTTGAAAATGAACTAAAATGCCATTTTAATGTATCCTAATAAAAGTACATTTATAAAAAAAACAAAAAAAAAAATTTTGTCCTTATAAAAGTAAATTTCTTAAGAACAAAGCAAATTTTATTTAATTTTATCCTAATATAAGTAGAAAATAAATGAACTAAAGTGTTATAGGAGGCGGTTTAGTACTTTATATTCCACGAGTATTTGTGATATTGGCATAGTGTTTTCCGAGTGGTAAAGCAAGGACCAGTAGTTGTATCAATAGGACCCACATTATCATTATCATATACGGAGTATTATAAAATGCAATTGTTCCTTCAAATTAAAGTACCAAATATATATTGATGAAACCAGTGTGTAAATGAGTAATAATGTATGCCGACAATTGTTTTTATTTAGAGTCTACAAAAATGAGTATTAGCTTGAAATAATTTCGTATATCTAGGTTATAGGTACAAGATTCATGTTAATAATAACATACTAAAGTTTAGTTTATTTAAAAAATTACACAAATTCTCAATTAAGATGGACATTATCCATCTTAAGCTTAAAACAGGTCAAATATATACCAAATCACATGACAAATTGCCTAGAAAATGTCAAATTTTTTGTCTTTATTACCACTATGTGGTAGTCTTTGACCCATTTTAAGATTTAAGGCGGATATTCCATCTTAAACAAGACGTACTTTTTCAATCTTAAATATTCCGTAAGTAATCGTACGGCGACACAAATTTTTATCTCGTCTTGAACTACTATAATATGATAGCTTGAGCTTCAAAATGAATTTTCACTAGAACGTCCAAAGAAAATCAAATAGTTACCTTATCTAAGCAATAAAAAATTAGAGTATACTTAGTGTAAGATAATATTCATTCCATTTTTATTGTTTTATTTTCATTTTGAAAAATTTAAGAAATATAGGTGATATTACTACTCTATCCCTTAATTAAGAAGAAGGGGGAGAATGTCATCTTAATAGAATGAGTAATAGTATAAGATTAGGGGTAATAGTAATAGTTCATCGATTTTATCATTATCAGAGGATGGTTGATTTGGGATAAATTTTGGAGAAAAAAGGTCAATAAAAATAGAATGAGTGGATTATTTAATGCTCCGTATGAGACTATAGTGACGTTTATGTGCATAGCATCCCACTTTTGCCGGCCATTTTCAAGTTATGTTAGCAAATCTAATATCTGCAAACTACTTAAACATAAAAGACAGTACAAAACTATAAATAAATACCCCGTATATGAGTTTTGGGTAGAGGTATGATTTTGAAGTGCCCTAACCATGTTAGACGTTGATCTGATCCTACTACTAAGTCAGGACTTATTACTACTACGTATATAATTTAGTTTAAGTACGTATATAATTTAGTTTAAGTGGACTATAATACAAATTTGACTCCTAATTCTATAAATAATCTTTTATTACATTATTGATGTATACCAATAAGATAATAATATTAGTGCATTAAAATAGTATACCAAATGCACAATTCGCTTAAAATTTCGAAAGATAAACTATTAAGTACGGTGTATATAAAAGAAGAGGAGAATCAGAGTGAGTCCTAATATTTAAAAGAATTGATACGATTCAATAATTTTCGGCCACCCTTAAATTTGTAACCCAAAATAATATATTCAGCAAGTCACAGAAAAAAAATCAGCATTTGGCAGGGTATAACAAAATTTTGGTAAATAATTAAGATAGTAGGGGGAAAAAATGTTTAAATACAAAGTACTTTAGTTTATTGGAAACGAGAGAAATGTTTAATAATTTTTTGACAAAAAAACGCTTATAAAAGCAAAGTCAAAATCAAAACCAATTAGACATTGTATGTTTTGTAAAAAAAAATGGGCATATAGCCAAACAGAGCTTTATAATGATGGTGGTAAATATTATTAGTAGATTAATACAAAGCAACATATTTATATACTCCATAATTGTGACGAATATAATAAAGAAGCAATTGGTCATAATAAATGTTATTTATCGTAAATATAAGAATAGTAAGCACTACAATAAGAAAATCACTTTTATTAGAAAGCAAACTCTATTAAAAGTGTTCAATTATATCAGTGCATTTGTTTTGGTTGGAGTGAATGTAAATGGCGATTTATTAGGCCGATATTAAATTGTACATCGTGTCAACAATGGGCGTTAAGACATATATAAAGCTAATATTTACATCTTCATAACTCTTGAGGCAGTTATGGTTTCCACCATCGTTCATGCCCCTTCTCCATATGACATCCTTGCTTTTAAATGAGTCATTTTTTACTTTCATTATGCGCGACTTTGACTAGGTATTTGAGTTGGACTCGGCAAGACGAAATTTGCTCTTGAAAATTTCACAATACAGTACATACACAATGAAGTTAATATAAATCATATTGCCAATTAACTAATCCTATAATCAAATTTTTTAATAAAACTAATATAGATCTAATCGGGTTTACAAGTAATACCTACTATCTATCCTAAACTCTAAAAAATTAAACATTTACTCCCTCCCTGGTCAATAGTTTACACTATCCCTTTTTGAGTGTTTCAGTCAATAATTTACATTTCTGTTTTAGGTATGTTTTATACTCTCTACTTTATCTTTTTGAAATATAAAATCAATTCCCCTCTCTTTGTACCTTGGTCTTTATGTATATATTTTCTCCGTCCCGATCAATTGTTATATATTACTTTTGGCACAAAGATTAAGGAAATAAATATGATTGAATTTGACCACATGCACATGAGCCACAAAAGGTTGCCAAAAATGGAAATAGATAACTATTCAATGATACACCCAAAAATATAAATAGATACCTATTGACCGGGACGGAGAGAGTATATGAAGCATATGTAAACATTTTATTGAGATAGATGGAGTATTTAGTTATTGGAGAAGTTAGTAATTCTCTAAGATATAAAGATACATCTATATAATAGACATGCAACTTTAATGACTCATATCTTTATAGATGTACACGGGGATAATGATGGGTTCTTAGATACAAAAATAGATTTCGTGTTTAACCGGAGACAATATCCATTGAGGTCATGCTACGCCATGACGATAAATAGAGGTAAGAGGCAGTCACTTAATCATGTTGAAATTTATATAAACTCAGATATTAGTCATGGTTAGCTTTAAGTAACAACGTAAAAAAACAACATCACCAAGGGATGAATGCTCTACATTGTTGATAGGGAACAAGTATACCAATGCCACACGAAGGATATTGTTTATATGAAGCTCATAGGAAATAATCAGTCTTAATTGTAAATTATGAAAACAAATTCTATTGGTTAAAGATATAAAAATTTTCCAAACATGCTACATATATGATCGAGATACCTGTTGTTTTGCGTACCCTCATTCAGCTTTTACACCGTCTTACGCTTACAGAATCGAATATATGGGTAGATATTGTAGGTTAATCTAATTTGAGAAGCACATAAAGGTTAGCTTCAATTATCACATGTTTATTTTGGTAGAATTAAACCACATTTGGCAATACCGTTTTATGTTAACTAAAAACTGATGGTACCTACAACAATAAAAATAGGTAACTACATAATTGAATAATACAACGGTCTCATTGGATGTTATGCAAGTGGTATAATTAATACCAAAGAGAGTAACTTTTACGTTATAGGGACTGATGATCCAGCAGTAATCAACTAAATCAACCAGAAGTTTTATGCGTTCCAATTTTTAACATATTTGGACTTTTTTTTTATATTTAGTTTAGTTGACTTCTGCTACCAAACATGGCAATGTAAACCAACGTTCATAATATGTTGTTCAGAAAATTCTTGGAATATTCAACATGCACATTGTTAAAGATAATCCTAATTGGAGCCCCGTGCATCGCATGGGCTTTCCAACTAGTATAATATAAATAAGATCGAAGTTCCAGGTGTTTGATCAACATGCAACTATGTACGTACGATGCGTAGGATGTATATAACTAACAATAAGATCAAGTTATATCATAGAATGACTAAAATTAGAGAACTATTAGGACTTTCATTTTATTCTGAAAACTTGGACTCTTTGTAATCGTTCAAAAAAAGTTTCCTTTAATAATATACTAGATTTAATGCCCGTGCGATGCACGGGCCTAGAACAACATTTTTTTTAACAACTTACAATGAGATACTGGCGTTTGCCAAATCGGGCAACTTATGTGGAATGACAAAAATAGTAGATTTTGGCGCATAAACTAACTTTTTTTTAGTGACTATAACTTATGTGGAATAATAAAAATAGTCGATTTTTTTTTCTGACAAAATTTTTATGAATTAAATCTTATGAACATCAATGTAAATAAAATTTCACCATCATATTTTAATATATAAAAGGATATAAAATATCAAGTTGGATCACATTTAAGTTATAACCATAACAAATCAAATCTTAAATATATATTATTAACAACAAAAGACCAAAAATCGAAAATTCCAAGAAATCACTTTGTGAGAACAACTCTAATGGTTGCATTTAAGGACTTGCTTGCAATTTTTAAGAATTGTCAAGCGGTAAACTCACCATTGGAGACAAAAAAATCAATCCTGCTTGTAAGCCATTGTACCTCTACCAAGCTACATGACTTAACTTTTAAATGAATAAAAAATAAGAAAATAATTTAGAATTAAATATTTATTGTTATGTGGGGCATTCTAAGCTACAACATATTGTAGTTTACCATTGAAGGACGGTGTAACTAGGCAAGCTACAAGGTCTTGTAGCTTGCCATTAGAGTTGCTCTGAATGAAATGATACCTTTTTCCTTAGCGTAAGCTTTAGAATTATTGTAACACCCCCATCTACCAAGGAGCCTTAACAAGACCTTCCCCAGCAGATAAGGGCGTTGCCATCTCGGTTGCCCGAGTAATAGTAAATATCAAACGTCAATAAAAGAACAATTAAGTTATGTACAAGTTATCAACAAAATAAAAGATACAACTCATGACATGTATCAACTAGATGATACTATCTCTGCCATGACTCGTGGAAGACACGTCCCTCCAAGGCACCCAGCTAAGCTACACATATCAACCTGCTAAGACCGACTACTCACTATAATGGATCACGACAGACACAACACAACAAGAAAACACAGACAACACCACACAAGGTCAGTAACTGAAGGAACACACAAAAACTAGATACAACAAACATACACCCAACACCTCCTCCAATCGCCAACACTCCTCTGACTGGCCGAAGGTCAAGTCCTGGCAGATTACGGCTGCAACCAATAATCCTCGCCGCCAGTGGGGGACCGCAAACGTTCCCATATAATCCCTGCTCATTAACACCGAGCGAAAACCCAAGTTACTTAATGTGCACATCCCCCTTGTGACGGGAACCACAAAGGGCGAATCAAGGGCATGAAGCCACTCCCGCAAGTGACTCCACTCAACCGAGGACGCAACTCGCGAACCAGATGTAATACTACTGTTTTATGAGTCTCTGGGTACTCTATCGAGTAGGCCTTACTCTGTCGAGTAAGGGTGTGTTGCGTTATAAAATAGTTTCTGACCTGTTGGGTACTCGATCGAGTAGGAGGCACTCGATCGAGTATGTCAGCTACTCGATCGAGTAGCCGGTTTACGGGGGGATGATTTATCGGGTTTGTTAATAATGCGATTTAATATATAATTACTCCCGTCACTTTCTTTAAACACTTTTACAAACCTAATTACTTTCAAAGAGAAAATAATCTACGTTCTTCGCATCAATCGCATTATTGGCAAATCCCGGAGTTTGGAAGGTTGGAATTCGTGTTTCTTTATACCTTTGTAATCCTTGCATCGAGGGTAAGATCTACGTACTATTTTTATGGTCTTTTGTTGAAGTTAGTTAAACCCTAATTTGGGGATTTGGGGGTTTTGTTGTATTTCTTGATTGGTAGTAATTATATGATTGCATGATTAGGAGGAGGATTCGTAGAAGAGGCCTTTTGATATCAGCTGTTGAGATCGTCTGATTGTGTTGCTTTGCAGGTAGGGTTTCCCTACTCAGTATTCATCCCATAATGCGTTGTTGGTGTTTTGTGATTGTTGAATATTATCTTACTCGTATTGTGACGATTGTTGGATTTGGTTGTTGATAGTAGTTGTGATTGATTGTATCTGTCTGTGTTCTTCGGGGCGCGTCCCTGGCTGAGTGGAGTCACTTGCGGGAGTGACTTCATGCCCATTATTCACCTTCTGTGGAACCCACCACAGAAGGGATGTGAACATTAAGGAATTTGGGTTTATCGCTCGACGGAGATGAGCGGGGATTTGGTGGGTACGGCTGCGGTCCCCCACTGGCAGCGTGGAGTGACCTGTTGCGATGGACACTCTGGCAGGGCTATACACTTTAGTGTGTAGTCAGTATTGTGGAGTTTGGAATGGAGTTCGGAGGATATCTGTGATGATTGAGCTGTTTGTTTACTGTGTTGTTGAATTATATAAATTGTGTGATTAGTACTTACCCCGTTTATTGTTTTAAAAACTGTGGTGATCCATTCGGGGATGGTGAGCAGTTGTTGAGCAGGTATGAGTTACATGGGATAGCTAGGATATGCCACTTTCAGATGATAGAGTCTTCCGCTGTAGCCTGAGTAGTTTGTTAAACATTTCATTTAGTTGAGTAGACAGTTGGTTTTAAGAACATGTAACCGTATTTTGGTATTTGGTTTTGGATTGTAACCTTTCACTAAATTTATACTATTTAAACGTTGTTTCGTATTGTCTTATGATTATTATTGCCTCGGGCAACCGAGATGGTAGCATCTTTATACCTGAGTGGTCCTGGTAAGGCATTCGGAGTATGAGGGTGTTACTAAATGGTATCAGAGAGACGATCCTGAAACCTGTAACCAATGAATCTAATGAATATAGGGAGTCAATTAAAATGAACCCGGGGTAAAGGTTGTAGGAGCTAATGCAAAGACTTGGGAGACGTCCTAAAGTCGCGAACTCGCCCTACAATTTTGAACCGGTCACATGGGGGGTATATGTCAAGGTCGTATGTGGTGTTTGTTAGCTTGTATGTGAATGGGACGATACATGTTGTGAATTGATGGATGTTGGGAGTAGAAGATTGATGTGGTGATTGAAAAGTTAGTGAAGTATATAAATATGTTGTTTGAATAAGAAGCATGTTCGATGTTTATTATGTGGCATTTGATAACATGAAATAGTTGTTTTGTTGATCATATGAAGAGTTGTGTAGAATTGCATGTTTAGCTATAATAGAATGTTGAGTTTATAAAGTTGTACAGTATGTTGGGATATGAGAGATAACATGCGGGTAGTACATACGAGTTAGCATGACTCGATCGAGTAGGGGGTACTCGATCGAGTAGGTGAGGTACTCGGTCGAGTGGGTCTGACTCGATCGAGTGGGTATTTGGCGTTTTTATAACCAGAATCGTGTTTTTGGGCACTCGATCGAGTACATAGGGCACTCGATCGAGTAGGGGGTCACTGGATCGAGTGGTTGTGCTACTCGGTCGAGTATGTTAGAGATCAGAAGGTCTGTTTTGGGTCTGATGTCGAGGCACTCGATCGAGTATGGTGGGCACTCGATCGAGTAGCCTCTACTCAATCGAGTAGGTTTGGGCACTCGATCGAGTGTGTTCTGGGCAGTCTGTTTTCGTGTTTTGGGGTAATAGTGTGTATGTTTATATCTACCCTTTCTTATATAGTTTCAAGATGCCGCCCAAGAGAAACGCTTTGTATGCGAGAGATGAGAGCATGAACATCGATGATGTCGTTAAGATGTTGGAGCATCAAGATACTCTTACGGAGGCCCTAAAGAGAGTGGGAAACGACAAGGAGCTTGATCACTCTAAGATCAGCCTTTATATAGTGAGGTTTAACCCAAAAGAGTACAAGGGGACCAGGGAACCAAAGCTTCTTGACAACTGGCATCATGAGATGGAGAACATACTGGACCTGGTACACTGTCCTGATGAGATGAGAGTAGAACAAGCTGCGTTCTACTTGAGGGAAGCAGCTGGTGAGTGGTGGAACAAGGTGAAGGTGAGTGCTAGGGAGATGTATACGATGCAGGGCTTACCTGCTGTACCTTGGGAGGAGTTTCAGAGGGCTATGAGGAAAGAGTTTGTACCTGAGCATGTGAGGAGTAAGCTGAGGGAGGAGTTTGATGGGTTTAGGATGACATCTGATTTGTCAGTGGCTGAGTACTACAAGCAGTTTAATGAGAAGTCTAGGTATGCTGAGGACATGGGTTCGAGTGAGGAGAACCTAGCGCTGAGGTTTGAGAGGGGGTTGACCCCTAAGATCATGGATAAGCTACCCGTGGGAGTCCTTACCGATGTTAAGGAAGCTTATGAGAGGGCTGGGAGAGCTGAGAGGTTGGTGGACATGGCTCAGGAGAGAGCAGTTGAGAAAAGAAAGGCTGAGAGTGAAAGTGGTGGCCAATCTAGTCACAAGAAAGGCAACCACAACCAGGCTAGAGCGTTTTCTTCTGGGTCAGGGTTTAGTGCTGGGTCTTCCTTTGGGCGTGGCCGTATGAGTGGTGGTGGTAGTTGGGGGATGACCTGCTATGGCCGTGGCGGTGTAGGCCACAAGAGACATGAGTGCACGAGTGTACCTGGAGCTTTTCAGAGATCAGCTCAGGGGAGCTATTCTCAGGGGCCGGCACAGAGTTATGCGAGCAATATACCGTCTGGGTCATGGTCTAACTGGGGAAGTCAGAGCTATCAGAGTGGAGGTAACCGCAATGGCGGTAATTCTTATCGAAACCAGCTACGAACAACAACAACAATCAGGGGTCGGGTGCTAAGCCGACCACATCACCAAGATCTTGTCAGGAGGTGGACAGAAGACCAGTGGAAAGCTGTTCATGATGGACAAGAAAGTAGCTGAGGATGATGCACATGTTATCACTGGTACTTTTCTTGTTAACGGTATTCATACCTTTTTTTTGTTTGATTCGGGGGTGTCTCAGTCGTTTGTATCTTCGAGTCATGTTAAACGGTTGGGTTTGAGGGTATATGAGTCTGTAAGTGAGAAAGTTTTTATACCTTCGGGTGAGTCTGTATCATGTGGGAGGCTGTATAGGGATGTATCTATGATAGTTGGGCAAGTTAAACTACCTGTAGACTTGCTAGAGTTTTCTTTTGACGGTTTTGAGATTATAGTCGGGATGGATTGGTTGGGAAAGTATAAAGCTAAGATAGACTGTCATCAAAATAAAGTGTCTTTGAGAGGTCCTGAGGGTGTTAGTGTGTCTTATCGTGGGTTTGTGGTCAACCCAAAAGGTAAGTTGATTGCAGTTGTGACCTTGAAGTCTTATCTGAGGAAGGGATGCCCTTTGATCTTGTGCCATGTGAGAGATGACCGGATAGAGAGTCCGACAGTTGATCAAATACTAGTGGTGGGTGAGTTTGCAGATGTCTTTCCAGAGGAGATTCCGGGGTTGCCACCGAAGAGGGAGATAGATTTCACGGTTGAGTTGAAACCGGGGACGGGGCCAGTCTCTAAGGCACCGTACCGGATGGGTCCTAAGGAGATGGAGGAGCTCAGGAAGCAGTTAGATGATCTGATAGAGAAGGGATACATTAGACCTAGTGTATCACCGTGGGGAGCACCAGTTCTTTTTGTAAAGAAGAAAGATGGGAGTTTGAGGTTGTGCATAGACTACAGGGAGCTGAACCGAGTGACGGTGAAGAACAAGTATCCTTTGCCAAGGATAGATGACCTGTTTGATCAGTTGAGTGGTGCATCAGTCTTTTCTAAGATTGATTTGAGGTCGGGGTACCATCAGGTGAAGATTAGAGAGGTGGACATACCGAAGACAGCTTGCACGTCGAGGTATGGCCATTATGAGTATGTGGTGATCTCGTTTGGATTATCTAATGCACCGACTGTGTTTATGGATTTGATGAACAGAATATTCAGACAGTTTTTGGACAAGTTTGTAGTGGTGTTTATCGATGACATCTTAGTCTACTCCAAGACTAAGGAGGAGCATGAGGAGCATCTGAGGATTGTGTTGCAGACCTTGAGGGAGCATGAGTTATATGCTAAGCTGTCCAAGTGTGAGTTCTGGTTAGAGAAAGTTGCTTTTCTAGGGCATGTGATCTCTAAGGATGGGGTAGCTGTGGATCCGGCAAAGATTGAGGCAGTGACAAAGTGGGAAGCACCAAAGAACGTTGCTGAGATCAGGAGTTTCTTGGACTTAGCTGGATACTACAAACGGTTCGTGAAAAATTTCTCCATGATTGCTAGACCTATGACAGCTTTGATGAGGAAAGAGAACAGGTTTCGTTGGGATGAGAGTTGTGAGAAGGCGTTCCAAACATTAAAGGAGCGTTTGACCACAGCTCATATCTTAGCATTGCCTGAAGGGATCGAGAACTTTGAGGTGTATACAGATGCCTCAAAGAACGGGTTGGGATGTGTGTTGATGCAGAACGATAAAGTGATTGCCTATGCTTCTAGGCAATTGAAGCCTTATGAGGAGAACTATCCTACACATGATCTAGAGTTGGGTGCAGTGGTGTTTGCTCTCAAGATATGGATAAATTACCTTTATGGGGCGACCTTTAAGGTATTTTCGGATCACAAGAGTCTCAAGTACATCTTCACTCAAAAGGAGTTGAACATGAGACAGAGGAGGTGGATAGAGCTGATTGGCGATTATGACATGGATATTATCTACCATGAAGGGAAAGCCAATGTTGTTGCAGATGCTTTGAGTAGGAAGAGTGTACACTCTTTGTGTACAGCTCTATCTTTGATGAGGTTGAGAGATGAGGTGGGGAGGTTTGGGATACATATGATGCAGAGAGGGAATGCCATGGGAGATTTGACAGTGCAGCCTGATCTTTATGATGATATTCGAGGTAAACAGGCGTTGGACCCAAAGATGGTTGAGTGGAGAGCTGGAGTAGAGAAAGGGACAGTGTCTCGGTTCTCTATTCATACAGATGGTAGTTTGAGATTTGATGGGAGGTGGTGTGTCCCTAATGATGAGGAGCTGAAAAAGACAATCATGACAGAGGCACATTGTACACCGTATTCAGTACATCCAGGTGGTGACAAGCTGTACAAGGATTTAAAGAACACGTTCTGGTGGCCCGGGATGAAGAAAGAAACATCTGAATTTGTGGCCCGTTGTTTGACATGCCAGAGAGTTAAAGGGGAACAGCGACGACCACAAGGTAAGATTCAGTCTTTAGAGGTACCTGAGTGGAAGTGGGAATCCATTTATATGGATTTTATCGTGGGTTTTCCAAAGAGTCAAAAGGGTAACAACATGATATGGGTAATAGTGGATCGACTGACCAAGTCAGCTCACTTTGTGCCAATGAAAGATACATGGACTAAAGAACAATTAGCTATGGCTTATCGGAAGAATGTGCTTAAGTTACATGGAGTCCCTAAGGACATAGTATCTGACAGAGATGCGAGATTTATCTCAAGGTTTTGGAGAGAGTTGCAGGAATATTTGGGAACAACTTTGAAGATGAGTACAACATTTCATCCTGCGACAGACGGTCGGACTGAGAGAACGATCAAGACTCTTGAGGATATGTTGCGAGCTTGTGTGATGGACTTTGGTGGTAGCTGGGAACAGAGGTTGGATTTGATAGAGTTTTCTTACAACAACAGCTATCACACTAGTATTGGTATGGCACCGTTCGAGGCCTTATATGGGAGGAGATGTAGGAGTCCGATTTGTTGGGACGACAGTGCTGAGGCAGTGGTTCTAGGACCAGAGATGGTACATGAGATGGTTGAGCAGATTAAGATGATCAGGGAACGAATGAGAGCAGCTTAGGATAGGCAAAAGAGTTATGCAGATCTACATCGCCGGGATATAAATTTCAGGTTGGGGACAAGGTTCTTCTGAAAGTGTCTTCTATGCGTGGGGTTATGAGATTTGGGAAGAAAGGCAAGCTGAGTCAGAAGTTCATAGGGCCTTATGAGATCTTAGAGCGGGTTGGAGAGGTTGCATATCGTCTGGCTTTACCAGCTGCGTTAGAGAGAGTGCATAATGTGTTTCTTGTATCTCAGCTGCGGAAGTATGTGAGTGATTCGTCACATATGTTAGAGGCAGAAAGCTTAGAGCTAGATGAGTCCTTGTCATATCTTGAGGTGCCTAAGCAGATTCTTGACCGGAAGGTTAGGAAGACTAGGAGTAGTGAGACAGTTTTGTTTAAGATCCTTTGGTCTAACCACGAGTATGAGGAAGCTACATGGGAGGCAGAGGAGGCTATGAGAGAGCGTTACCCTTCCCTTTTTGATCAGGTATGTATGGTTACGGGGACGTAACCTTGTTTCTTTTAGGGGAGTAGGAGATGATCGCGAAGAGTTTTTAAGAGCTTTTATACCTTTTTATGTTGTGTCGGTATGTTGGTTGTGGTTTAGTCGGGTTGAGTTTGGATTAGTAACATGTTATATGTTGAGTTTTGTTTCGGTTGTTGAGTCGGGAGTGTTGTAGTGTGTGTCTTTGTTTTGTTGTGGTTTGAACTTCGGGGACGAAGTTCTTTTTAAGGAGGGAAGACTGTAATACTACGGTTTTATGAGTCTTTGTGTACTCCATCGAGTGGGCCTTACTCTGTCGAGTAAGGGTGTGTTGCGTTTTAAAATAGTTTCTGCCCTGTTGGGTACTCGATCGAGTAACCTGGATACTCGATCGAGTAGGAGGCACTCGATCGAGTATGTCAGCTACTCGATCGAGTAGCCGGTTTAAGGGGGAATGATTTGTCGGGTTTTGTTAATAATGCGATTTAATATATAATTACTCCCGTCACTTTCTTTAAACACTTTTACAAACCTAATTACTTTCAAAGAGAAAACAATCTACGTTCTTCGCATCAATCGCATTATTGGCAAATCCCGGAGTTTGGAAGGTCGGAATTCGTGTTTCTTTATACCTTTGTAATCCTTGCATCGAGGGTAAGATCTACGTACTATTTTTATGGTCTTTTGTTGAAGTTAGTTAAACCCTAATTTGAGGATTTGGGGCTTTTGTTGTATTTCTTGATTGGTAGTAATTATATGATTGCATGATTAGGAGGAGGATTCGTAGAAGAGGCCTTTTGATATCAGCTGTTGAGATCGTCTGATTGTGTTGCTTTCCAGGTAGGGTTTCCCTACTCAGTATTAGTCCCATAATGCGTTGTTGGTGTTTTGTGATTGTTGAATATTATCTTACTCGTATTGTGACGATTGTTGGATTTGGTTGTTGATAGTAGTTGTGATTGATTGTATTTGTCTGTGTTCTTCGGGGCGCGTCCCTGGCTGAGTGGAGTCACTTGCGGGAGTGGCTTCACGCCCATTATTCACCTTCTGTGGAACCCGCCACAGAAGGGATGTGAACATTAAGGAATTTGGGTTTATCGCTCGACGGAGATGAGCGGAGATTTGGTGGGTACGACTGCGGCCCCCACTGGCGGCGTGGAGTGACCTGTTGCAATGGGCACTCTGGCAGGGCTACACACTTTTGTGTGTAGTCAGTATTGTGGAGTTGGGAATGGAGTTCGGAAGATATCTGTGATGATTGAGCTGTTTGTTTACTATGTTGTTGGATTATATAAATTGTGTGATTAGTACTGACCCCGTTTATTGTTTTAAAAACTGTGGTGATCCATTCGGGGATGGTGCGCAGTTGTTTAGCAGGTATGAGTCGAGTTACATGGGATAGTTGAGATGTGCCACTTTCAGATGATAGAGTCTTCCGCTGTAGCCTGAGTAGTTTGTTAAATATTTCATTTAGTTGAGTAGACAGTTGGTTTTGAGAACATGTAACCGTATTTTGGTATTTGGTTTTGGATTGTAACCTTTCACTAAAGTTATACTATTTAAACGTTGTTTCGTATTGTCTTATGATTATCTTTGCCTCGGACAACCGAGATGGTAGCATCTTTATACCTGAGTGGTCCTGGTAAGGCACTCGGAGTATGGGGGTGTTACACCAGAGACAAACACACAACCACCAACTATAATCAATCCACACTACTAATCACAATACCAATAAAATCAGACACTACAAACAACATACTAAACAACCAACAGTACTGAGTAGGAAAACCTACCTTTAACAATCCATAGCAATACCGCATACGACCATAAGACGACAAGCAACCACCATAACCACCTATTACATACAGTATGACAATCTATTACTACTACCACAACCATAAACTGAACGAAGGAAGACGATGATGATGATGATGACATACCTATACATAGCATCGCGGCGACAAGACCGCTCCCCGACTCATGCTTCCCATCCCGTGGTGTCTCAACTCACAAGGGCTCCAAAAGGATGAATATGGGTGAGGGATAGAGATGTGACAGCAGTTAGGTTTAGGAGAAAAAGAATGAAATAATTTTGGTTGTACGATTCCACGATTTATATTTTACCGCTGAACTCCAGTTACTCAATTGAGTATGTAACTTACTCGATCGAGTGGCCTCTACTCGATCGAGTGACTGAGCTACTCGATCGAGTAGCCTCTGCTAGATCGAGCCTCCTAAACTCAAAGGGATACTAGGACGTAAGGCTAAAGTCGTAAGGCTACCAAAGGTCTAGACATGTGTCTAAAGTCAGTCAACGACGGTTAATGGGTCCCTAAAAAGACGTGTATTATAGTCTTTTCCCCTTAAAAAGAACTTCGTCCCCGAAGTTCAACTCCTCATCCCCCACGACTCAAGGTGTAACGTGAACTATGGTAACTGACCACAACTCACCCCGACAAGGACCAACACAACCATTCCCCTATACCACCCATCTGTTTATGCCCACTACTCATCATCATCATCTACCCCTGCAAACATGATCAACAATTACAACATCCTACCTAGTCATCAACCATGTAACACACACGAAAAGACGTACTATCACAACTATTACCTCTACCTTACTAACCGAATTTTAACACTGCACCATTCCGCACACCATACGTATCATACTCATCCGGTACCCCTATTCTATTTAATCATCCAATAATTAATCACTAATAACAATTAATTACTAATCACCAAAGTATAGTAAATTATCAGTCACTTGTACAATAATAGATTAACATTCATTTTAATCATTTCCACAACATTTATATTACTCCACAATATAAATTTAAATTACTTAACATTGCAACTACGCGCATTACCTTCACATAGCCAAAATTCAAGGTTTTAAATTTTTTTTTAAGCAAACAAAGTGGTTAAGCAACCCAAAACGGAGTACAACAAAATGGTGAACTTTACCAACAATCTACCCAATATGATATTTTTGTTCATGATTTGTCATTTTTCCTCAAGAGACATTACCCTTCCCCTCTTAAGAGAAACTTCGTCCCCGAAGTTCACCTTCAAGACAAGTTACAAATATTACACGTAATGATAACTTCACACAATCTTGACATTATGAAACAATTTTTAACATACGTTGAGACCAATAACGATCAGAGTACCTCATTGACATTACTTAGATGATATGTATACATGCGCATATACTTCGGGAAAACAAACGAAAAACGAGTTCATGAAACGCAGCGGCATCAAACCAGATGTGTGTGAGAATTGCTTACTTGTTTTGTAACATGAATACGCAACATATATCTAGTTTGAAATCACATTCACAGTGTTATAACTTAACCACCATTTAGAAAGACTAGCAATTAGCGAGAAACATGGCATCTTATGAAATTAACATAACCACCTTGATAACACATGGAATGTAATACGAAATATAGAGAAACATAATTATTAAACACGGCACAAAATATGAGTATCTAACCCCTCTCACAAGGTCGAAAGAACGGGGTATAGAGTTAACAAGGGGTACTCGATCGAGTTGAAGGCACTCGATCGAGTCTGGACTAGGCTACTCGATCGAGTAAGGCGTACTCGATCGAGTACCGAGAGGTCAGTACACTGCCTAGGTTTCACCCAGCAGGTAGTCGATCGAGTAGAGGGCACTCGATCGAGTATCCACTGGTCAGGTTACCCTCCAACGCCAATGAAGAGTAAAGAAATTCTAGGTTAACTCCGGGGTTTCACCCCGGCATCATTCACCTGCACTATCAGTCAAGCAATCTGACAAAGTACAGCCTTATGGCCAGTTAAAAACCAAAATAAATCCAATGTATGAAGAAACAAAAGAAAACGAATGTCACAAGTCTACGAGACAACAACAACAAAAGCAATCATTCGAGGTCTCCACCTCGATCCGCTACGATCTCCTCATCTACTACTCCTCCACCAGATGTGCCGGCTCCAACTGTGCCTCCTCCTGCGGTAGCTCCTGTACCTTAGTCTCCTCTTGCTCTATATGTCACAAGATAACCATAAGGATAGCTCACAGGTTCCCCCCCATGTGGTCGGGTCCACTCCATAAGAGTGAAAGACTCCACTATCATCCCCGACACCTCTCCAACAAACTGCTTAGGCCAGGTTGGTCCCAATGCCCTGCACATGTGTCATCTCATAAAGGTTCCGGAGCACCAAGGTGTTGGACACCCTCTCTGGGAGCTCACTCACCTACATCGCGGGACTAAAGTAAGAAGGGTAGATGGGATACTGATAATGTGGAGGCATGGGTTGCACAAGCTGAGTCTCACCAACCCTCTCTCTCACTCGTCTGGGACCTCTCCCCACTCTTGGAACCTGGTCCTCAGGTCTAGCCTGGTCTCCATTGGTCGGCTCCGGCATCACCTCCAAAAGGCCCTCATCTATAAGATAGTACTGTCGGGTAGGGCGGCCTCATCATCGTCTTAGTCCGATGCAACCACCACCACAGTCAAAGGCTCAGTCACTGGGAGATGCTCTGGTTCAGGCACTTTCTGTAACACCCCCTCATAGCAAGGTTCCTTACCAGGACTACCCCAGCATGAAAGGTTGTTACCATCTCGGTTGCCCGAGGTTAGTATATATCAAAAGCAACAGTCCAAACACATTTATTAATGTACGGTAGTTATAAAAGTTACATAGTCTCCAAAATCTAATAAACGAATTATCCAAATGGAAACAACTACCAAAACAATAACTAAGGCTCGTGGTGGTGTCATCTAATCCAGCGTGGTGACTCTCCCATAACTGCCCCAAGCTCAATAAATGTATCACCTGTCACAATCTGCTCACCATCCCCGAATGGATCACCGCAGGTTTTACAAAACAACAACACGGGGTCAGTACTACTCAATCAATATAAGACAGCAAACAATACAACCAGCTGATCATCGATTTCACACACAGTAACCGACTACACACCGAAGTGTGTAGCCCCGCAGATTACCCATCGCAACGGGTAATCCTCGCCGCGTGGGTGGGTGACCGCAGCCCATCCCCACCTAGTCCAGCTCATCAACGAGCGACTAACAATCCATGTCCCTTAATGTGCACATCCCCTCCCGTGACGGGTTCCACGGAGGGCGAACTAGGGTGTGAAGCCACTCCCGCAAGTGACTCCACCACAATCACACAACACCACAAAGATCTCGCCTATCACAACACCACTACCGTCACAACACAACCACATCACCACCGTCATCACATCACCCATACTCCGATGATCAGTAGATAATAACAATTACAACACAAGCACAGTCTTAAATCAATTAACAGTAACTGAGTAGGGAAACCCTACCTTTTCGCAATCCGATATGCTCTAATAAATCATACAATATGCATAGCAATTACCACATCGTCACCTACAACAATTATAATCAACAATCAACACACATATAATGACCAAACCCTAAACCCCCAAATTAACCCAAAACAATAATTAGAGCAAAACCCTAAAAGACAACTTAATGAGACTCATGAAATCAGAGACTTACCGACATAATCGACGCAAGGCAAGATTCGTTAGACTCACGAACAATCCATGCAAATGAGAGGGAGATTTGGAGAGGATTAGAGTTACGTTGTGTAATTTAGGTTTTGTAAAATGTTTTAGAAACTGTAAAATGCGTCTCAATATAACTCTAATCCTTTCTAAATCAACCGCGGAAAATATTACCCGTCAGACCGGATACTCGGTCGAGTATAGAGTATACTCGGCCGAGTATCATCTACTCGGTCGAGTATTACCCATACTCGGCCGAGTATTCCTGGGCAGTAGCCAAACAAAATACCCAACACACTTTACTCGACCGAATAGGCCATACTCGGTCGAGTACCAGCCTATAAAATCCGTAGTGTTACACTTTCATCCAAGTCATACCCCATACCCTCCAAGCTAACCCACCACCCTCCAAGGTTCTCAACCATTTCTGGTCGATGAAATAAGCTTTATCCATGGTGGGCACAACTGAGACAATAGGTTTGAGAGACGAAGAGGCCTCAAAGGTAGTCAACCTCTTAGCTAACCGAGTGGCAATAGCACCATAACTCAAGTACCGGGGCGGTGATGTGGCCATCAAGGCCAAACTAGCACAAACGATGGCCGGGGCACTAAAGGAGACTCGCTGCGCTCGGGTGGGATTTAGGTAGGTGACTAACAACATAACCTCATGCGAGTTTAACTTGCTCACATCCTTTTTATCTTAAAGCAAACAGGTCAAAGCTCGGAGGAAGATCTTCAAAGTGACATGTTGAACCTCATTAATCAACATGTTACACGAAGTAGGAGCAGGCTTACCAGTGGAACAGGGCATATAGCTGCTAGCCCCACACTCAGTCGAGATATCTCTAAGAGATCCCTTCTCAGGTCGTGCAAGTCCAAGGTGAGAACCAAACTGGTCCATGGTCAAGAGAAAGCTGGTGTTCATGAGACGGAACTCTACGGTCTTTTCTACTGCATCATAAGCAAAGGATCTCATAAACTCCCGGGTCAAGAAAGGTTAAGAGTGCTTCCTAAGACGATACAACCCCGCCAAACCCAAGGTCTCAAAGATATGTCTCACATCCACCTCTATTTTCAAGTCATCAAGAATGGTCGTGTCAATGCATCTAGTGGGTTTTATACATCGTTTCATCAACTCCACAAAGGCATCTCTTTGCTTAAAACCAGCAAAGACAACGGTAGGATACTCAGAAACTGGCGGGACAGTAGGTCCCTGACTCCCCTCTCCCACCACAGACTTAGAGGCTCTCGATCTCTTGCTCTGACGGGTCACAGCGGTGGCTCTTGGCATCTGTTTCAACATGTTTTAGCCACACAAATTGGATTCTTACTTGATCAAAATGAACTTTTCAAAGAACACCCATGGATAGAGGAGCAACAATTTTAAAGGAAACTTTTATAGGACAACCAAACAAAAGAGAAATTTTTCAAGTCACCTTATTCCCATACTTCATAAAAAGACGGTTTCATAGTTTCAAAACATCAAGTTTTAACCATTGCTAGGAATATTGGGATCTTAATCCCTCAAAATAGCTTCACAAAAATATCATTATCAAAAATTTGGGAGAAAATTTAGTTTTGGGGCACTTTTAAGACGAAGTTTTAAGACGAAATTTTGGGTGAAATTAGCCAAAAATCAACCCTAACCATGATACCAACAACATTCCTTACTCTATTTTCCCCTTTAGGTATGCAAAAGATGAACAAAAATCCAATTTGTAAAACAAACCCTAGAAATTTCAGTCCAAACATACTCACAAATCGGTTTGATTTTACAACTTCTAGCATAAATAACAATGAATTAAAGCAATTTTTACCAAAATACAACAATTATAAACCAAAATCCATGGGTACAACTCCAATTTTCAGAAAAATTAACACTTTTTCATGCTACTATTTGATTAAAAACAAAGAAAGAGAGTAGCAATCTTACCTTGAATGAGTTGCAAAGTGGTAGAATGAATTAACAAAAAGATTTTAAGAGGATTTAATCACAATTTACCCCAAGAACATTGAAAGACGAGGTTTTAAGGGATTGTAGTGTTTGGGTAAGAAGAAGAAATAAAAGAGAATGAATGAAATAGAGTATATGAATCCCGTTATAATACGGGTACTATAGCGACTTACTCGATCGAGTGACTTGGTTACTCGATCGAATGGCCTCTACTCGATCGAGTTGGATTGCTCGATCGAGTTTTCACTGGCAGATCCAACGATTTTGATCCAATAACCCAACTATTAGATCAAGTAAGGTCTACTTGATCGTGTAGGCACTCGTACTAGGTCGAATAAGACTAGAAATAAGGTCAAAGGTTACGAATTCGGTTAACGGTTCCTGCAAAACAACAACTCGTTCTGATTCCAATGTTTACTTGGAACTCGTCACTGATTATTTCTATCTAACTACTTGGTCGGATCGCTTTTTAGCTTAGATTTCGGTTACTTGTCGTTAGAAGCACCTAGACCAAAACAATATTTATAACTTCACAAACAACTCTACTACTAGTAAAGAGGCAAGTAAAGGTCGGATCCCAAGGGACGGGTATTGATGTAGGATTTTCGATTGCAAGTAGTGGTGTCTAGGGGTGTCACAATTTGGGTTGAGATAAGAATATCACTAAACTAAATAACAATTAAAGTAAGCAAGCAAGATGACTAAAATGAGATGTAAACAATTGGTTAAAAGTACTAGGGTGTCATGGGTTTATAGGGGATTCATGGGAATTGATCATACAAACATATTCTTAAATTATAAGCAAGCAATTATTGTTGTGATAGGATCGAGTTTGTTTATATCTTACAATCCTAGGAAGGTTTGGGTCCCGGAGCCGAATCGATTAGATTGTACAACACCTACAAGTTGACTTAATCCTCCCTGCTCAACTATATGCATGGTCTAATGAGACTCGAGTTGGTTTATGTCTTACAAGTCTTATTGAAAAGGTAGGTGATGGGTAAATAATGCAAGGATTCATAGGCTCGTATTTCATCAAACATAACATGTGCATAAGTTGAGATCACAACTAGCAAGCAAATAAATTATGAAAACATATTAAATTAAGCCTGAATCATCCCCCATGTTGGTTTCCCCTAATTATCCATTAACTCTAGTTAAGGAAACTACTCACTCATTATCAAGTTTAACATGATAACAAGGTTGTCAATCATATTAACAAAGCAAAACATGATGAATAAATGAAGATGATTAACAATAATTAAAAAGGGATTAAGAGAGTTATACCTAATGATGATTCCAAAATAATAATGCAAAGAATAATAGAAGTACTTGATGATTGATGGAAGGTTGTCAATCTCCCAATAAACCCAAATAATCTTCAATTACCCAAAATAAAAGATGAACAAAAGAGAAATTAAGGAAATGAGATTTGTATTAATATTTGATTAGAAGTTGATTACAAGATTAAAGAAAGATTAGAATAATATAAACTACACTAAAGATTAATAAGAAGAACGTGATAAACTAATTAGACTAATAGGGTATTTATAGTGGGGATTAGGTGCACAAATTAGGGTTACTAAGGGCTTAAATGACGATTAAGTCCTTGAGGAATCGCTCCTCTCAAGAAAAGATGCGGGTCATCTTTTAGCTAGTCTTCCAAAAATATGCGCATCTCAAATGAAGAAAGAAGAGGACGTGCCCTCTAGAGTACAATCCGAGCGTCCAAGGGTCGGGATGGGCGGATTGGGGAGCTGCTGGATGGACGGCCTGGTGGTAAGGACGAGCGTCCTGGGGAGCTGTTGGATGGGCGTCCCGATGGTTGGGACGAGCGGATTCTGGCTCAGCTTCCTTTTCTTCTTTTCTTCTTCCAACAATCCTCCGGGATTTTGTCGGGATGCAAGGATCTTCTTCCTCATTGCCCATCTACTACATTATGTACAAAGGCTTTCTAGTCTTGTCTTCTCTTTGATGCTTGGTCATTAAATTCGATCAATTTAGCTCTATTTTGCCAAGAAAATGTAAGGTTTGCACTCCTCTCCTACCAAGGAAACAAAACCTCAAAGAATATGCAAAACAAAGGGCTAAAGATAGTGTTCCGGGTGTAATTCCAGAGCAGTTATTTGTTACCACCCGTGCTTATAGAATGACGTCTTTGGTTGAATCCTCCTTGCGGTCTCCTGAAACAATGAACAAACTGAGGGCTCGGCTTTGGACCGAGCGAACTCACTCCGACGCTCAAGTCAGTAAACTTAGAGAGATAAGTTGTTGTTACTTGGTGAAATATATATTGTAGAGAGATAAGGAAGATATTACCAGATGAATAGTGATTCTTAGGTTAAATTGTGGATCCCCTCCTCAATGAGAGTTTAGGAGTATTTATAGACTTTCACCTTTTGTCACGTAGTGGCCAAGTGGCCAAGTGGCTAGCAGGTGGAAAGACTGATCTACCCCTCGGCCGAGGGACCCATGGCAGGCCGGCGGGCCCTGTTGACTCACCGCCGAGGGGTCTAGGATATGAGTTCGCGGATGTGTGCCGCGGCTGGCTTGTTGCCCCAGCCGGGACCCAAGAGACAGGCCGACAGGCTGCGTCGGTTAGGCTGTCTAAGGCGTTGACTTGCTGTGGATATCTTTGACCTTGCTTAATATGTTGATCGGGTCACGGTGCGAGAATATGCCCCATCAATTTGCCCCCAGCGTAGTCTATGTCGTGGTATGGGCTCCGATGTATGTTGAGCGTATATTCTGCGCAAGTAAAAATTCCTGCCCCGGCTTCTTCTTCCTCGGCTTGATCGTATTATGGCCGTACCATATCCCCCCTCCACATGGTTGTGTAATGGACATCCGATGTGGAAAAGGCAATGACGCTGGCTGAGACCAGGGTGGAGAGTGCCGGTTGTTTCTGATTGCCCCATGGCCGGTGCTTTCTGGCTTGGTTGATCATGTGGCCGGCGGAGAAACGGATACTTAGGAATTTGTTCAGGAAGATGAATAGGCAGAGAGATTTGAAGGGGCGTGTTGAAGACGCTTGGTCACTGTTGCATTGATTGACGTTCAACTGTTGCAACGATTGATATTTCGTGGTTGCATGTCTGACACGTGTCTGTTTGCTGATTGGCTGGCGTTTCATGGGCTGTGCCCTGATTGGTCCTTCTTCATGGGCCTTCCCCTATAAATAGGGCAGTTAATCCCTGAAATTGGGCACCAATTTCACTTTCTCAAAAATTTTCTTCTTTCTAGCCCTCTTTGACGAAACTTCTCTCTAGCTTTCAGAATCATTACTCCGGCGTAGCATTTTTCTTCAAGGTAAACAAACAAATTTTTAACTTTTTCATTGTTAAGTTTTCGCTGTGAATCATGTCTTCTGCTGATGCCGGTCCTAGTAACCGTGCGCCGGAGGGTTCCCCGTCGCGTCTTGACGAAGAGAAGGCACTGGCCGCCGTCCCGCTAAGGTCCGGGGGTCCTAGGTCGCCTTCTCCCGAAGTTGACCCGAAAGTTCTGGAGGGTTGGGAGGACGATGATGAAGCTGATGAAGACTTTGATGATGACGGTGAGGAAAGGATTCCTTCTGGTGTTGAGAGGCAGTTCATCATGGATCACGGCGAGGCCTGTAAGGTCCGCCTTGACCGTGCTTGGACCCATAAGTTCGCCAGTTGTTCCGGCGAGACATTTTTCGAGGGCCATTTCTTCTTTGGCAGGGGATACAAAATTGTTATCCCTGAGGAGGGTCAGGCCGTTTGTTGCCCTCCACCGGGTTGCACCGGCGTATACATCCAAGCACTTGAGTACGGGCTCCGATTTCCATTGAATGACTATGTTATGGCCATCATTAGGGCCATGAATGTCGCCGTTGCCCAACTGCACCCGTTGGCTATTAGGACCATAGTCGGCTTTGTCTGGCTCTGTCTCTTCAAGGGGGAGGTCCCAACGGTTAATTTATTCCGTCGGCTTCACCACCTTCGACCGTCATTCCCTGGTCGCGTCGGATGGTACAGCGTGCAAATGGAGCCGGGTTACGTCTCCGTCGATAAGCTTACTTCTTGCAAAGACTGGAAAGATCGGTGGGTGTACGTTGAGGTGCCGGATGGCTATCCGCTGCCCCGGTCCTTCCAGCACGAAGTTAACTTGCGGTGCGAGACTAAGGCGGAGCATGATAAATGGGTCACCCGGAATAAGCTTAAGATGGACGCTTGCAAAGAAGGTCCCTCTTAATGAGGATGAGAGGTGGCGATGAGGCTTTTGAGGCGGACAAGAGTGGGGTGCCGAAGAGATGGATTCCCCCAACGCAGATCATTCTTCAGGATGAGCTGCTCTGCCACGTCGGCTCATACCGGCCCTAGCACAGGGTGAGTGGGGTAGGTGTGAGGCCTATCTTGGCTCTCCATGTTTCTGTTTCTTGAATTTCGATTTACTTCTACCTAACTCCTGCTTTGTTTCTTTTGCAGACCACTTTAGACCGGACCTGTCTGAGGATATCCTCCGGAGAATGGGGCCGCACAAGGATAAGACCGTTGTCGATTTGCACCCTAAGGCTCGGCCCGTGATCGCAGGACGTCGCCGAATGATCCGATGGATCGCACCGAAAGGCCTGAATGTGGAGGCGGCCTGGCGAAGGTTGCTAGTAACATGCCGCGCCGAACGCGAAAAACAAAGTCTTCGGCGGCGACGGCCGACATCCGTTCCACCTTCCATCCCTTCACCCGAAGGAGACGGTGGTGATCGTTGACATTACCGATGGGGGGGACTCTGATGCGGAGGGATCTCCCCTTGTCCGTAAAAGGAAAGAGTCCACCCCGCTCGCCGATGCTTCGCTGCTCGCGCAACCGTCGCGGCGAGGAGATGCGTCCTCCGAGCAAGAAGGCCAAGCATGGTACGGATATATCCCGTGGGCTCGACTTAGCAGGTTAATTAGGCGTTCCGATGACAAGCTCTCCGATATGTCCATGTATACTGACACGGATGTTTTAATTGATTTTTTTTTTTTTTTTTTTTTTTTTTTTTTGTAGATCAACCGTCGGCAGCCGCCGTTCTCACTGTGCGGCAATTAGAGAAGCAGCCCGAGAAGGCGGGTGATAGAAATGTCACCGTCGATTCCCTACTCTAGAAGGTTTCCCCCACCGAGCTTGTGGCAGAGGGGATGAGAATATGCAAGAGGCTGGCGAAATGGACTCGGCTAGCCGGCTCCCACATTATGGAGCAAGAGAAGACCATGGTGAAAGCCGCCCCACGCCTCGAGCGGCTAAGGCCGGAACTCGATGCGGCGAACGAGGAGGCTAAGAGGGCCAAGGCCGAGGTCAAGAGGCGTCCGTCGAGAGAAAACTCGGGGAGGACGCCGAAAAGGAAGTCCTTGCTGAGAGGGCCAAGGCCGAGGTCGCGGCGCCGAAGCCGCTAAGTCGCTTGAGATGCGTGACCTTGTTCAGAAGCACGCCGACCTTTACCGTACGCAGAGGGACGAGTTTAGGGGCTTGTTCCAGGTCCAGGGGAAGGTGGTTCGGAACAAGGATGCTATCATCAACCAAAGGGAGGAGGATATTGAGACGCTCCAAACCATTATCCTCCCTAATATGTGCGCCCAATACCGGGACCTGGCCGAAGAAGCCGCCAGGGAAGTGATTGGGGAACTCTTCCCTCTTGATGGCTCCTTTCCGTGGGACAAATTTGACGAGCTGTTTGATGATAAGCTCGAAGCTAAGGAGAAAGCCTCGGAGGAGAAGGCCAAGGAGGAGGTAAGGGTGAAGAAGGAGGAAGAGGCGGCCGCGGAGAAGGCAGCCCTTGCTGAGAAGGCTAAGGCGGCCAAAGAGGAAGCCGAGAGGATGAAGGCAGCTGAGGCCGCTGAGGCTGAGGCTGCTGAGAAAGCTGAGACGGCTGAGACAGCTTCTGGGTCGCCCATTAAGGACGATGTCGCTAATGCCGCGATGGCATGGCAGAAGAAGGCATAGGGAGACGGGCGGTCGTCACCAGGCTCACCCGGCGTCTCGGATAGCTTTAGCTGTTCGGGGGCCAATTATTAAGCCTTTCCTCCCTGCCATCTTTTGGCGCTTAAATGATATGTCTGTAACCTTTTGCCTTTCTTTTCCTTGTATTTTGTACAACTTTGGTAGGTTGTGTTTTGGCTTATCCTTATGGGGACGGCCGTCATCTGCATTCTTCTCGTTTGTAATCTGTTATCATTTTTAATAAGAGTTTGCTTATTTTGCCTCTGGCTTGGCCGAGGTCTTTTCTTGTCTTCGTCTGAGTTGTCTTCTTACGTTATTAATTGAGCGCTTCTTTTGTTCCTACCTCGGCCTAACCGAGGCAGTTAGAATGCGTATCTCAACTGTGTTTAACATTCCCATGACGTCTGCTTCCTTATAGTGATTGCCGTGGCGTCTACCTCTTGGAGTGACTGCTGCGGCGTCTACCTCTTGGGGTGACTGCAGTAGCGTCTACTACTTGGGGTGACTGCCGTGGCGCCTATTTCTTGATGGTGACTGCCGTGGCGTCTACCTCTTGGAGTGACCGCCGCGGCGTCTACCTCTTGGGGTGATCGCCGTAGCGTCTACTTCTTGGGGTGATCGCCGTGGCGCCTATTTCTTGATGGTGACGTCGTGGCGTCTACCTCTTGGAGTGACTGCTGCGGCGTCTACCTCTTGGGGTGACTGCCGTAGCGTCTACTTCATGGGGTGACTGCCGTTGCGTCTGCTTCTTGGTTGTGACTATGGGGGAAAATGAACACTTTGATGGAAAACTTGGACGATTCTTCATTAGATATAAACATGCGTCGGGGTGCCCACAGTTGTCTTGGGCACCTCCGCCGCTATACAAAATTTTTCCGAGATTGTCAGTGTCCTAATGGCTCATCAAAGGTGCACCCTCCATGTCTATCAGCCGGTGTGTCTTGAGAGAGCGTCGGACCGGGAATGCATCGTATCCGGAAGGACTTCAATTTGGCGGTGTCGGCTTTTACCCTTTCCAGGTATCTTACCATCCCGTCGTCTCGAGCCTCACACTCTCCTCTGATTTGGCTGGCCACCAACAGTGAGCATGTTTTCCCCACGACGTGCTCCGCCCCGGCAGCCCTAGCTAACTCGACTCCATTTATCACCGCCTCGTATTCGGATTCGTTGTTTGAGGTCGAGAGGGTAAGTTTCAAGGCGTGCTCGAACACGTCCCCGTTTGGGCCGGGTGATAAGAATGGCGCTCCCGAGCCGTTCGCCGTGGGGACCCGTCGCAGTTATTTCCCATACGCCGGATGCGGCTCTTCTTGGTCGGTCGGGGTTCTTTCAACCATGCCGACGTCGGTATTCATCGGGTCGCCCCTCCCGCCGCAAGGATGGGCTCTTCCCCTTCCCCGACTTCTTTGCCACTTTGAGGGATTGCATGTTGCACCCTCTGGCGGATATCTGGGTGTTGACCACCTCGTCCTTCTCGTCCTTGGAGACGAGCTTATGCGCTTCTCCCCGGTCCGAGACATACATCGTTGTCGGGCCCGGATTGACACATCGCACCGGCCTCGCTCGAGTGACGCGCCTATGAGGACGTTGTAGGCGGACGAGCCGTCAATGACTACGAACTCGGATAGGACATTCTTCGCCGCATTCCCTTCGCCGAACATCACGGCAGTCCCGATCAACCCTGGGGTACCAGGCCGCCCCGGAAAAATCGTACAACGGATTGGTGCAGGGCTCAAGTCTTCAACCTTCGCACCGAGGTTGAGAAAGCACTCCCTGAACATGATGTTCGTGTAGGCGCCTGTGTCAATCAGGCACCTCTTGACCAGGTGGTTGGATATGTCCAAGTGGACTACAAGTGGGTCGCTGTGAGGGGCGATGACTCCCTCGTAGACTTTCTGCCCAATAGTCATGTCGGGGATGTTGGAAGCAGGGACCGCTGTTTTGGGCACAAAGTTGATGGCCTGATACAGCTCGTTCATGTGTCGTTTGTGCCCATGAGCGGACCCACCGTTCTCGTTGTCCCCGATGACAACATGGATCACTCCTATCCGTTCAAAGACGGATTTCTTATTTGAACCGCCGGCCTCAGTCTTTTGGCCTTTGGCAACATACTTGCCAAGGCTCCCCTTCCGGATTAGCTCTTCAATGGCATTCTTCAGATGCCGGCAGTTGTCAGTAAGGTGACCGGTGTGGCCGTGATATTCACAGTACTGGCTCGTGTCACCGTCCCCCTTCGGCTTGGGGGGCCTTTCTCACTTCTGGCCCTCGTTCTTGCTCAGGGCGAAGACCTCGGCGGCAGATACGACCAGGGGGGTGTGGCCATTGAACCGTTTCGGTAGTACGATCCCGAACTCCCCGGCGCCCGCCGAGTTCCCGCTTCCCGGCAGATCTATCGACCGTGACCTATTATTGTCAAGGCGTCTTTCATCCGGGTTGTCCTCCCGGTGGCTCTTCTTCTCTGAGTGCCCAGCCTCGCTGTGGCCTACCCAGGTCTTGTGATAGTCTTCCACCTTGATGGCCTGGTCGGCCATCTTCCTAGCGGCGTCTAATCCTAAGCCGCCGCACTTGATGAGCTCGTTTTTTAAGTCTCCCCTCGGGAGGCCTTTCATCGCGCACAAGGTCGCCAGCCATTGCTCACCTCACGAATCTGCCGAACCTTGGCGTCGAACCTCTTTACATAGCTTCGGAGAGACTCGCCTCCCTCCTGCTTGATAGTTAGGAGGTCCGATGTCTCCACGGCCCTCCTTTTATTGCAAGAGTACTGGGCTAAGAAGGCGACCCTTAGGTCGGCGTAACAGTATACCGAGCCATCGGGCAGCCCCTTGTACCAACTCTGAGCCATCCCATGCAAGGTTGTTGGGAAGACTCGGCACCAGACTTCGTCGGGTTGCTCCCACACCGACATGTACGACTCAAAGGCCTCGGCATGGTCGGTGGGGTCGCTATCCCCTTTGTATGTGAACGCCGGCAACTTTAGCTTGGTTGGCACGGCGGTTTCAAGGACGTAGGCATTGAGGGGCTGTCTGAACACGTGTCGAACGACACGCGGCGATCGGCTCCTCGCATTCCTAGTCCGGCTCCTCTCCCCGTGACGGGAAGGGCTTCTTCTCCAACTCTGGTGAGTCGGGCTTCTTCTTCGACTCTGCTGAGTCGGGCTTCTTCTTCGACTCTGGCGAGTCGGACTTCTCTCACTCCTCTGAGGCAGGCCTCGTCGGTGTTGCGGCGACGCCGTCCTCCCGCGGGTCCGGGAAGGACTTAGGTCTACCACTAGCACTTTGGGCTCCTCCGGCGTCTTGACGGGGCCAGCTTCTTCCAGTGCTCCATTCAAGTCTCTTGGAGTCACATTCTAGGCCCTGGTCTCCTGGACGGGTTCCGCCGCTCTTGTCGGTGTGACAGTGTGAGCCGACGTACTACCAATGAGGTCCAGGAGTAGCTTCAGTTTTGCTACATCGACCACATGTCCCATGATGGTGACCTGGTTGGCGGGCAGCGGCGTATCTGGTATTATTGGCATCCCGTACTCCGGTTGAATTACCCGGTGGGTGGAGGGCTGCGCAACTCCAGAATTGTGGACGGTATCATCTTGGTAGAATTCGGTTTCGTCAGTCACGAATACCTCTTGTTGTTTCGACATCTTCTTAGCTTTTTGGGTGGGTTTTTGTTTTTTTTTTTTGTTTGGGAATGAATGTGACTAGCTTCTAGTATCTTTTCCCCACAGACGGCGCCAATTGTTCCGCCGCTCTGGCGCCAATTGTTCCGGGTGTAATTTCAGAGCAGTTATTTGTTACCACCCGTGCTTATAGAATGACGTCTTTGGTTGAATCCTCCTTGCGGTCTCCTGAAACAATGAACAAACTGAGGGCTCGGCTTTGGACCGAGCGAACTCACTCCGACGCTCAAGTCAGTAAACTTAGAGAGATAAGTTGTTGTTACTTGGTGAAGTATATATTGTAGAGAGATAAGGAAGATATTACCAGATGAATAGTGATTCTTAGGTTAAATTGTGGATCCCCTCCTCAATGAGAGTTGAGGAATATTTATAGACTTTCACCTTTTGTCACGTAGTGGCCAAGTGGCTAGCAGGTGGAAAGACTGATCTACCCCTCGGCCGAGGGACCCATGGCAGACCGGCGGGCCCTGTTGACTCACCGCCGAGGGGTCTTGGATATGAGTTCGCGGATGTGTGCCTCGGTTGGCTTGTTGCCCCAGCCGGGACCCAAGAGACAGGCCGACAGGCTGCGTCGGTTAGGCTGTCTAAGCCGTTGACTTGCTGTGGATATCTTTGACCTTGCTCAATATGTTGACTGGTCAGCGGGTGCAGAATATGCCCCATCAGATAGTAAATGACCCAAATATGCACTAAAAAGCATAGGAACGAGGCTAATTCGGGGACTAAATATGCTCATATATTGATCACATCACTACTATCCATTAGAACTAACTCATATGTAACACGACTATCGCAACCGAACATTACACAAATTATTCCATCCTATATCAACACTTTAAAAAGTAATCCAACTATGACATACTTCAACCCACATGTACATATATAACAACAACGTTATTTTACTTTTATTTACGCATATTCAGACTTGATCGTTCAACATGTGATTACAATATATTAAACATTCTATTCGACGAATCATCTATTACTTACTACTCATACTTGCCCTATGGTTTGACATATCACAAGAATCCGACAGCTACAAGATATATATTCACATAGTTATACTCATTAACAAAGGTATGCAACATCATTCATCCGTTAAATTCCACAGTGCCACGTGACAATTAATACTAACTAAAGCACACATTGAGACTTACACTTCATTACTACTGTCACATTATCAGATACTCTTATGCAAACTCCCCACACCCATTCTTACACTACCCACTTGCACATACAAGGCATTACCTCAGACTCAAACACAACTATATACACTCTATATACCACACACAACTATACACACACAATTCCCGACTCGATATTCCCATTCGAAGTGGCTGGCTTAAGCATATAGGGGCCAGGATTTTGGAATGAGGGCGCCTTCCCACCTAAAATCAAGCAATTTTCCGGGCTCCCAACTTACATACACCAGTGTTGGACCATATAGATATATGATTAGTTTTGATAATGACAAATGTGTACTTTATATTATATATACTCTTCCTCGTAATCGTTTGTTTAGTCTTTAATAGATTGATTAAAGTTTACAATTTAAGTAAGTAATGTTATAGCAACTTTGGCTATAACATTGAAGATTTGTGAAGCATCGTTCAAGTAATGTTATAGCGGCTTGAGCTATAACATTGAAGATTCTTAAAGCGTCATAGTAACTGTAACAAGTTTCAAGTATGATGATCACTCAAGCAAAAGGCTCGATCAAGTATATAACAAGCTCAAGATGAAGAGCTTATGATCAAGATAAAGAGATGATCTTACCATTGAAGATCTCAAGGAAGATTAGCTAGTATAGGACATCGTCTAATAACGGTATCTTAAGAAGTAATATTGGAAAGGTAAAGTTATAGCTATTTCACCTATGACTTTACTTACAAAACTTAAGGTTATAGCCATTTATACTATAACTTTGGGTTGCATTTTAAGGCACGATTTTAATAATTTTATAATCAATTTTCAAAAGATAAAATTCTTCAAATATGTTTTGAAATCATGTGTGTATATGATAGAGATGAAATACGGTTTGCTTAGAATGAAAAATTTACGTTATCCTATTGGTTAGTAAAATGACTAATGAGTCGTCATGCTACCTAGGGTTTGCTAAACTATCTAAACCTAACCCTAATCTACTCCTTGATATTTTGACCCAGGGTTTCGGCTAAGTTGGGCTTATGTGCCGTGTGGATGCCGAGTTAGCTCCCTATGCAAGTAAATATTATTAGGTCAAATACATAATATATTGCTATAAGATATATTCATATCTTGTCAATTATATTAGATTTACTTTATTTACTTAATCAAAATATTTAGTAGATTAAATTAAGAAGAGATAAGATTTGTTTCTTATGAGATAAACTACCATGCCTCACGGCACACTTAGGGTTTCAACCAAAACCCTAGTTTCTCTCTTCTAATATATATACGCATGATGTTCATTGATCCAAACAAGCTTTTCGAAATATAAAAATTCCTTGCAAGCAAATTGAGTTTAAATTCTAATCGAATATTTTATTTGTTTTGCATTTGAAAATCTTTTACGAAAAGTCGTGCTCTTTAATTTACGTATTAATTCTTAAGGTTACGTTATAAGATAATAGTACTTCATATTGTTTCTACTCGTTCAATTGTGTGAACACCTAGAAGAACAATCAAGTGCTTTCTTAGTAACTTTAGATAGTCAAAACCGAATATCTAGTGATATTCAAATTGAGTTATAGCTTGAGTTAGTTATACGAGTGGGTTGATAATTTTGTAATCCAGAGAAAGGTAATAATATTATTAATCGAGAATAGTGGACGTAGGCTTCAACGTGTGAAGCTGAACCACTTCAATTATCGCGTGTCCTTGCAATTTTCTTTATCGTTCATTTCATTACATTTATCAATCGTTTAGTAATTTAGTTAAAGTTTAATCAATAAACTTTAAGTAATTAATTATTTAGATATAAAATAAAAAGTGGGCATAAGTTTTTAAATACTCAATTCATCCCTCGTCCCCCCCCCCCCCCTCGAGTATTTCGACTTGGATAGACACTTCAATTGGTATCAGAGCCTCGTTCTCTCACCTCTCTACCTTATGCAGAACTAATTGGAGCTCTTATGGCTCATGAACTCGTCCTGGATGACGATGAGGCCGAGTCCAGTAACAGTAAGAGCATGGCTCTACAAGCTTCTGCTAAGGAAGATGTCGATGCGGAAATAGTAGACGAAGCGGTTTTGTTTGTTAAACGATATAATAAAAGAATTTTTAGAAATAAGCAAGCAAAATCGTTTAATAACAACAATAATTCTTATAATAAGAAAACTTATGAGTCTAAGAATACGTTTGCTAATAGAGGATGCTTCAAGTGCAGAGAATCCAGTCATATGATTAAGGATTGTCCCACATGGGAGAAAATTAAAGACAAAGCAAAGTGTGAGAAGACTAAGAAAGAGTTCAAGCAAGTAATGATGGCATCATGCTGGGGAGATCTTGACACGGAGGACGACGAAGGATCTGAAGAAGAAGACGTTGCTAACCTATGACTAAGCAACGTAAGCCTTGACCTATTTTCAGACGATGATAAAGATAGCGTGAACTCCTATTGCTGCTTCCTAGGAGATTCAGATTCAGAAGAAGAAGAAGAAGAAGAAGAAGAAGAAGAAGAAGAGGTAAGCTATCTTGAACTCAATAAAAGCGTTAAGAAATTGTCTGAGAATGCTTTAATCGAATACTTTGAGCAATCTCTTGATAAATGTCATGAACAAGATCTAGAGTTTAAAGATTTAAAAGAACAAATTCTCGATATTGCTGAAGAAAATCATCTCCTTAAAGCCAAGGCAAAGAAGCTCAAATCTAAAGTTACAGCCAATATGGCTACAACTTCAAATGTGACAAATGCTGAGAAAAAGGTTCTTGAGTCTAAAGTTATAGCTAATGAAGCTATAACCTCAGATCTGAAACTCAACATTAAACACCTTTAAGCCAAGGTTACAGCTAGTGAAGCTATAACCTTAGAATTGAGGAAAGTCAAAGAGCTTCTGGGGTCAAAGGCTACAGCTAGAGATGCTGTGATCTCAGATCAAAAGAAGGAAATTGACTCTCTAACTCAGCAATTAAAGGAATCTAAAACCGTACTATTAAATACAAAAAGAATGCATACTGAAATAGTACGAGTTCTTGACGAGAGATTCCAAAACTTTCGTGACAATTATGAAGAGACTCATCCTCCCAAGGTTGTTTAGTCAGACCATTCCAAATGCAATAAAGAGATCCAGTCCTTAAATGAGTTACTCTTACATGCTAGAAAGGTCCACGAAAAGTGGAAAGGTAGCACACGTGTCCTAAACTTCCTAACTGAGCAATCAGATAATAATATGAAAATGGGATTAGGACATGAGTGCTATGGTCGTAGAGACCACTCTAAATGCAAATCAACTCCTTCCGAACGAGATTTCAGGAAGAGAAAATATGTCAATCTACCAAATATTTGATTTGTAATTACTGTGGTCATGAGGGTCATATCCAAGAATTGTGTCAAATACGTTCAGGATTTAAGAAAAGGAATCAACTTTGTTAAAGCAACTGACACTGTTTTAGAGGATAATGACTTCCCCCCATCTTAACCTAGTACGTGTGAAGAACGGAACAATAATCATCGTTGGTTCTATGATATGAGCTTTGACTTTAAGAAGGCTACCGAATCAAAACAATCACCTAAGCCTAAAGAGTCTTTCAAAACTAAGGCTTCCCCAAAACAACCTGAAAGACCGCGTCAAGAAGAACCCAAAACACAACGAAAGACGGTTCCCAAACAAGCCTATTCATTTCCAAAACGAAAGATTATTAGACAAGTTTAGGTTAGAAAAGATTTAGTTTTTAGAGTGACTAACGTCAAAGGACCCAACTTAGCCTAGGTACCTAAAAACTGTATCTAATTATTTTGCAGGTTGTGGTGAAGAAAATAATCTATGGTACCTTGATAGTGGATATTCAAGGCATATGACCAGAGATGTTAACTAATTTCTTTCACTTGAACCCTTCGACGGAGGTAAAGTTACATTTGGTGACAAAAATAAGGGTAAGGTTATTGGTATTGGTAAAGTTGGCATATCCTCTTCTCATGCCATTAGTGATGTTTATCTTATTAGTGGTCTCAAGCACAATTTACTGAGTATCTCTCAATTATGTGACAAGGGAAACCAAGTTGTTTTTCATTCAGATTCTTGTCAAATAATAATTGAAGGACCAAGTAGTGTTGTGCTTGAAGGACAACGTAAAATGAATATTTATATGATTTATATAAATAATATTCCTACTAACTCGTTTACATGCATGAAAGTTACAGTGGATGATCCTTATCATTGGCACAAAATATTTGCTCACATTAGTTCAACAATTTTGAATAAATTAAAGAGATGGGATTTGGTTGAAGGACTTCTGATCAAGAAACTTTATGTGACTCGTGTGCTCGTTGCAAACATGTGAGATCATCGTTCAAACCCACGAGAGTAGTAAGCACCAATGAAACACTAAAACTCGTGCATATGGATCTATGTGGCCCAATGAAGGTAAGAAGTAGAGGCGGATCCAGGTATGTCTTCGTTTTAGTTGATGATTACTTTAGATATGTTTGGCCAATCTTTCTTAATTCAAAAGATGAAACTTTCAAAGAGTTTGTAGTTCTAATGAAGCTTGCCCAAAATAAGTATAAATCAAAATTAGTTTCTATTCGTACGGATCATGGCACCGAATTTGATAACCATGCCTTTATAGAATACTGTAGGGAGAATGGTGTTGGGCATAACTTCTCAGCATCACGAACCCCACAACAAAACGGTGTTGTTGAGCGTATGAATAGAATATTGGAGGACATGGCACACACTATGTTGTTATGTAGTGGTCTACCTCGTAATTTTTGGGCTAGCTATTAGTATTGTATGTTATGTACATAATCATGCTTTGATTAGACCAATTCTCAAGAAGACTCCTTACGAGCTTCTGAGAAGACGTAAACCCAACATATCACATTTACGTTGCTTTGGGAGTAAGTGTTTTGTCCACAATAATGGTAAAAATAGATTAAGCAAATTTGATCCCAGAAGTGACGAAGCTGTATTTGTTGGCTACTCTAATCATAGCAAAGCATATAAGGTTTTTAATAAGAGAACCTTATGCATCGAAGAAAGTGTTCATGTTATCTTTGATGAGAATAATATGTTTGATAAAGCTGAAAAGGACGAGGAAGAAGATATGAACGAACCTGATTTTCGACAATCTAGGGATGATGTTCCAGAATTGGATGAGGAAGATAAAGAAATTGAGGGCATAAATGATGAACAAGGAAGCCCTTCGAATGATAAAGGAAAGAGAACTGAGACTATAGTTGATGATACTATAACCTCTTCTTAATCCAAGCAATTGGAAACTGAAGTTATAGCTGATGATGTTTTAACATCAAATCCAAATCAAAGAACAAGATCTAGAGTTATACCTAATTCTGTTATAACCCCAGGATTAGATTCAGGGGGAACGAGGCTTGAACCTCAATCATTCGAAGAAGGCGAGCCAAGTTCAGATGACGATGTGCCTCCTGTCTCTAAGAAATGGAGATATAAGGATTCTCATCCAATGGAAACTATCCTAGGTAGTTTAAATGAAGGAGTTCGAACTCGTAGAAAGCTTAACAACTTTTGCTCATTTTACTCCTTCCTCTCCACCATTGAGCCAGCAAATATCAAAGAAGCACTTGTAGAACCAGATTGGATCGTGGCCATGCAAGAAGAGTTTCAACAGTTTGAATGGAACAAAGTTTGGCATTTGGTTCCGAGACCTAAAGACCGAACTGTTGTTGGTACAATATGGGTTTTTAGAAACAAGTTGGACGATACGTGAGTTATTATACGAAATAAAGCCAGATTGGTTGTACAAAGGTATAATCAACAAGAAATAATTGACTATGATGAGACCTTCGCTCCCGTGGCCAGACTTGAGGCTATTAGGTTATTAATAGCTTTTGAAGCTCACAAAGGAACTAAATTATTTCAAATGGAAGTTAAGACAACCTTTCTTAACGGTTATTTAAATGAAGATGTTTTTGTTCAGTAACCTCCAGATTTCTCGATAGCAAATTTCAAAACCATGTTTTCAAATTAGATAAAGTCTTGTATGGTTTGAAACAAGCTCCTAGGTCTTGGTACGACATAATGTCAAACTATCTTCTTGAAAGTGGTTTTAAAAGAGGATCTGTCAACAAAATCCTATTCTTGAAATATTGTATTTCCGATCTATTAGTTGTACAAATTTATGTTGATGATATTATTTTTGGTTCAACAAATAATCGTTTGTGTAAGTACTTTTCAGAATTGATGACCTCTGAATTCGACATGAGCATGATGGGAGAACTCATGTTCTTCCTTAGGCTTCAAATTCAACAAACTAATGAAGGAATAATGATACATCAACAGAAATACATCAAATAGTTGATCAAGAAATTTGGTGTGGAAAATTCTCATTCTAAGCCAACTCCTATGATTACAGACAAGAAGTTGACTAAGGATGAAGACGATAAGTATGTCGATGAGACAAATTATCGAGGTATGATTGGCTCACATCTTTATTTAACTGCAAGTTGTCCTGATATAATGTTTAGCGTATGCCTATGTACTCGATTTCAATCGTGCCCTAAAAAATCACATAGGATTGCAGTTAAGAGAATTTTGAAGTATTTAATTGGTACATAGAAATTATATCTGTGGTATCCTCTTGAGTGTAATTTTGATCTCATAGGATATTCAGATGCAGACTATGCAGGTTGTTCACTTGATAAAAAAAGTACTTCCGGCATAGCTACATTTGTTAGACCTTGCATTATTACATGGGGGTCAAAGAAGCAAAATTCCGTTGCGTTATCTACCGCTGAAGCCGAGTATATTGCCGCTGGGTTGGTATGTTCTCAACTTTTATGGTTTAAGCATCAGTTATGTGATTACGGTGTTAACGTTGGGTGTATTCCCATTTTATGTAATAATACGAGTGCTATAATTATATCTAAGAACCCTGCGCAGCACTCGCGTACTAAGCATATAGACATTAGACACCATTTTCTATGTGACCATGTAGATAAGGGCAACATAAGACTGGAATTTTGTAGTACAGAAAAACAATGGGCTGAGATTTTCACCAAAGCGTTAGCTACAGAACGTTTTGAGATCTTTCGGTTGGAAATTGGTTTAATTGGTGGCAACTAAACTTGTCACAAATATTTTACTATCCTTATGACTGACTAGATTTGACGAGATTGTATGTCTATGTTCGTATTTTCCATTGCAAGTACATTCTTATAGTATTTTATTATTTTATAAGAATATTCCGTTTGCTAGTTTGTTATATTTTGTGTTGTATACAAACCATTTTTCTCGTTATTCACATATAAATTCTAAGGTTTAGAGCTTCATAAACCAATGACATTCATGATTGGTTTCATTTAGAATGTGAGTAGTACTCCTTACATGGCATGTAACATCAAATTGCATAAGCATGAAATTTGTCTCTTATTACCTGTATACACTCGGGTTTGTGGTGGTGAACCATGTGGAGAGGCGACCCTTCCTTTACGTTTTACCTACTAATCTCACATTAGCCAAATTTGCCTTATTTTGACCTATTTCTTCAACTACACTCCATATGGCCTACCCTTGTCAAGCTAGTCTTGTTGGTAAATTTGAAAGTCTTGTTGTGGTTAATTTTGTTGCTTTTGTGATGGATATTGGAAGGAAGAAGAAAAATATGGACTAACAAAAATGAAAAACAAAAGGAGAAAAATGATAGAAAAGATGGAAAAGCAAGAATCTCTTATTACTCCTATTCTTATCATTTCCATATTACTTGAGAAGAAGTAATTGTTGATGTGAGTGAGCTTGTGCCATACTTGGCATGGTGCATCATCTTTCATGTTAGGTTGGAAAGTGGAATATGACTACTTTTGATTGTGATCGGTTCTAGCTTGGCTTTTACCTTCACATATCCAAATTATTTTGCCCCTTCTTACCTAATTACCTCACCTCACATTACTTTGTAAGTCATTGGCATGTGTTTTGAACCTCGCTTGGTTGGAGTGTGTATGTACGGTCACTAGAGATATCTATCATGTTAGATTGCATGCATGCTTTTGTAGGTCGTAGTTAGTTGAGTGACTAATTTCCTTCTCTCCTACAAAATCTGTACTCAACTTGGTTTGTATTACACACTTTATATGTAGGGGCTTGCTTATGTTGAAGTCGTTCTTATGCTATAATATATGCTTTGGTTAATATATATTTCTTGCCTCGGTTGATATCGTTCTAGTCATTTTATGTCTGTTCTCGTCTTTTCGATGATGTCAAGAGGGGGAAGAAAATGACCGTGACTTAAGTATTTGCCTAAGCTTGCTCCTTGTCAGAACCTTTAATCTCTTAAGGTCCTTAAATCCTATACTTTGTATATAAGTGGATTGTTCTTGCGTTTAACTAACTATGACTTTTATAGTATTATGCTGAGGGGGAACTTATATTTAGTCACAAATCGTAAGAGACTTGTCATCATCAAAAATGGGGAATTTGTTGGACCATATAGATATATGATTAGTTTTGATAATGTGTGGAAATGGTCACCTACACGCCAAGCCAATATGTGGACGTATAGCGGTCTTTTGAAAGCCACGCTCGGCGGCGTAAAAATATGCTTTCGACCGGATCGTTTTAGATCGGTCGGTTTCGTCTCGGCAAGGGTCTCGAAACGATTAGAGATGTTAGGAGTCTCCACCAAGCATTTGTGGGATGCTTAGAACCCGTTCGAATCTACTTTATACCTTGTTCAAATGAAGCACAAAGCAGTATTTGACATAGGTACTAAAGATAAGGAATCGTCCCTCTTTAGCATCGTATCTCTAGAATGACTCTCGTACGCCCTGCATAAGGTCGTCCACTATCCAAAGTTTTTGAGTAAAAGGTGAAGGTACGTATTGGGAAGCCCTTTAATCAGACACCCAATCCCGCCCGCGGTAGCGGCCTCTACTGATCGATCTTGGTTGGTTGAATGCAAAAGTTGATAAAACGGTTTAAATGCATGAATGCGCATCCAATAATTTAAACCTAACATGTGAGAGCTTTCGAAGTCGGTTGATTTAATCCAAATATCAAGTATAAGATGTCGAGTGGGATTTATGGTTCATTTGCATGCAAGACGGAAATTAAACATCCATTTACCAAATTAGGTTTATGGTGCATAACGTGATCCATTTGTCTTAGTAAGACGTTTTGCAAATACGATATTTGAATGAGCGAATTAGTCATCAGATCCGTCCTATATCCGGGTTAGCCGGAGTCGGGATCGTCCTAGACCAATGCTGGAAGGGGAACAGACCCTGCATCAGGCAGCCATAAGAGGCGCGAGCCTATTGGCGATCTAAGGGGGTCTCCCCTGGTTTGAAAATAGAAAAAGAAGTGGCATGTTTAGGCGCGGGTCAGTCAACGGTATATGACGTGTTCTGACCATTGAAAAACGTTTATAAAACGTGTTGAAAAAATGGTATTTGACCCGTTTTGGTTTGAAAAGGCCGTTTAGGCTGCTTTTGTGTTGATTTGAAGAACGAGACTTGAATAATCGTCATTGTTTTCACGATATTCGATGTCGGGTTCGACTTTGCAAGCTTGACATGAATAGTTTTGAAAATGGTTATGAACTAATTGTTTTAAGTTCATTTGACTATAATTAGTCAATATTCATCATCGTACTCGGGTTAAAATCCGACATGGTATGTAGAACCAAGGATGAATTTGTATTGGTGACTAATACATTTATTTTGAAAGTGTAAAGAAATGATGAAAGGCTTTAAGATACCCTTTAATATGTAAATAAATGAAATAAAAGGCTTTAAAATACCTTTTAAATGTAATTAACCAAATATTATCACCGAAACACGGATTAAACCGTCATGGTATTAAGAACCAAGGGTGAAAAATGTTTTATGGTGAAAAACTTGTAAAAATAAAAAGGATTTAAAAATATTTTAAATGGTAAAAACCGTTTACAAATATGAAAATAAGGGGGATGAAGAGACCAAACACGGATTGGACTTAAGGCTTGGCAGGGTGCTTTAGGCACGAGCCTATGTGCTACGTAAGTAGCCTCTGCCTCAACCAAAAAGTCCGGTTTTGGCTCATTCTTCCCATGTTTTGGACCATGTTATGCATGATTTAGCATGTTATAGTCATCAAACAAGTAAAGACATGATAAAAATGGATTTTTACACCCTCATACTTACATGCTTGACTTATGGCGAGAAACCGACGTAAGTGTATCAACTCGTTTGGTCGGAAAAGACTCGGATTAAAACCGTTTTAGTAAGTAAAAAGAGTGTTTTGTTAAGTTTAGTGATGGTGTAGTGGTTGAAATGGTCGGTCAAGTGATTTAATGCATGATGACGGTACCAAACAATATGTAAGGCTTGTATTTACGATCGGTAGGTCGTAAACACGTGTTGGATTGTGACTTAGGAAGTCGAGTCGAGAATTTTAACGGAGAAAAGAGGGGGCGGACACTCGCGTAAGTTCTCAAATGGTGGCATTTGAGGGGTATTTATAGGAGAATGAGTGGTGGTATGAGTTTTCAGCGACGAGGCCACCTGGGCTGCTCAAAGAGGCGCGAGCCACATTGCACGTCTTCGAGGTGTCTTGTCACTTTCACACAAATGCAATCATGATTTGTTATATCCTAGGATTTGTATGCACATGTTTGGTACTTGAACATTCATGATCCCGGAAAATCTTAACATGGAAGCATTTGAATGGTTTGTTTTTTGTGTTTGACTCGGTTTGACTCGTTGTTGGAGTTGGGATTTGAATTTTTTGTCGGTTTTTGGTCCGGTGTCGGTTTTGACTCTAGTTAGTGTCATTGCAACCCCGTCGTCATGCATTAAACACTCCAGCTACTCTTGAAAAGTTTTGAAATGTTTTATTTTCGAAATCATTTTAAGTTTTCCGACGCAAAGTTGTACACGAAATGTCGATCAAACGCTGCGATTCCAAAGCATGTTGTAGTCCGATAATCATCGGGTGTTTGTTGGAGTCTCAGCGGATACTGGGTATGTATAGAGCCCCCACTTTGACTCGAGGCATTTTCGGGATACGTCCTTGGGTTGTATCTTGCTTGCGGACAAAGGCTCGCCAGCCATGCTGCGGATATGAGGAGGGCTCGCCAGCCACGGTGCGTGGTAAGGCTCGCCGGCCATGGTGCGTATATGAGGAGGGATCGCCAGCCGCGGTGCGTAGTCACTACTACAACTCCTTGCATTCTCGACGCATTATGGTCGACATTTTTAAAAGGACCCATTTTCCCCCCTAATATTCATTTTAATTATATAATCATTATTTTTTATTGAATGAACCGATGAAACATGGCAATTTTCATTTACGCGCTTACTTTTCATCCTTTTCTCCAAAAACTCATTCCACATGCCGCACCTGCTGTACGATTCATCTTCCCAAATTAAAATTATCCCCCAATTTTTTCATTCATCTCCCTCATCAATTCCGACCTAATCCATATACCCAATTCATTTTTCCCCAAAAAATCCCAATTAATTAATTAATTAACTAAAACCTAATTCATCTACTGTACTCCGTCTTTCTCAATTACTCATCTCGGCCAGTGAATCACGCCTGTTGTTAATCATCAACGTCATCGCCTAAAGGTACGTAATTAATCAAAACTTTATGAACTCTTTATTTAATTTCTTGTATTCGATTGTGTTTTATAGATGGAACTCGTTATGTTGGAATAGTTCCCAGTAATCTTGTTTGTGGTTTCTTGTGATATTGAGGGATATAGGATATGATTATGACAAAGAGGTTCATGAATATGCTGTTGGTAATGCCCATGAGGGTGATTTTCAGATTTATTTGGTGATTTTATGCTTTGTTAATTGCAAAAGTTGACTCAATTATGTAAACTGACCTTCATTGTCTATGGGAATGCTAGAATAATCAAAATGGAATTAATCGTAATTAGTTAATTAATCAAAAGCTAATTCATTTACTATTCGGTCGTCGTACTATTCATCTCTCGTAATTTCTTATCACACTGAATCGTCGCCGTCATCAGCTAAATAGGTAGGTAAATAATCAATTTCTTGCTTTCGATTGTTGTTTCATCGCCATTGCAGGTCTTTGTTTGCTGCTCATTGTTGTTTGCTTTGTTTTCTGTTCATCGTTGTTTTAGTTGGGTTTATAATTGAAACTCAGATTATGATATTATAGACTTCCAGTACCATAAAGCCCAAGTAAACAGTCACTACTTCACCCAAATAACAATATTCATCAAATGAAAAATTACTTGCTTTTTCATCATTTTTTCTGTAAAGATTGAATCTTTGAGTTGATTAAAGGTTGAAATGGCTGGAAAATCAATAAACATTGGACCTTTATTGTTGAATACTTGAGTTTTTGTTTAACAAGAAAAATCAATGAAAAATTACTTGCACTCTTTCTCTCTTTAAGAGGAAAAATCAATAAACTTTTGCGCTTTATTGTTGAATACTTGAGCTTTATTGCAGGAAAAATCAATAAAATTTTGAGCTTTATTGTTGAATAATTTAGCTTTATTGCTAAATACTTGAGTTTTTGTTTAACAGGAAAAATCAAAGAAAGATTTGAACTGGTTTTACTTAATTGTCCTCAAGTAATACAAATTTTACTTTAATGACCTAAGCTTAGGGTATAGAAGAGGCAAAACATAGCATGTAGAAAGGTCATACTCTCGTCGTAAAAATCGCTAAGTTTGACATCCTATTAATTTGGCTTGTCTTCATCATCTGATGAAATTAATTTTTTATCCGAATCCGCTCAGTCTTGAGTTAACGCTACTTAAGCGTTGAGGAAAAACAGTAAGTAAAGTTTTAAAAGAATGTAATACAGGGGTGATAAATTCAGCTATTAGACAAAAATTTATCGTTCAATCTTAAATAGGTAATGTAACATTGCATATTTATTGCTCAATCTGATTTTGATGATAAGTTGAAATCAGTTTTAAGATCAGTGATTTGTTTGGAAACATATCGACAGATTGTTTTTAAATCACTTCAAGACTATTATATATATATATATATTAGTGAATCATTTTCAATGCAAATGGTTTATCATAACTTTAATAGATGTGCATAATTAAAGTTTGGAAAACCATGTTCCTTGAATGATAGAAAATAAGCACTTATAGAAAATTAAGTTGAAGTCTGTACCAGTGTAGAATCAATCTTTGAACGTCTCCTTAGCCTTACAAATTTTTTTCCAGTTCCAAGCAGTCATCTTTATGCTTATACTGCTCCCAATTCCGCCCTTTAATATTTCCTTTGATTCCGCTTTCATTGAAAAAATTTCACTCTTTGTTATGCTTACTATTTTGTGCAATTTTCTTAAACTTATATATTTTTTTTAGAATTATTAATAAAAATTGAGCAATTACTTGTTCCGATCTTAATTATAGAGCAGCGAGAAGTCAAATTATTGGGCGTAGTATAGAGAATTCGCATAAAATGGAGATACTGAGAACATTAATTTCCAACATAAAAACTATACATATCAAAAAAGAGATAAAGCATAGCATGTAGTCCTGCGACTTTTGCAAGGAAGCAATACAATTCAGCTAAAAAAAAGTGAATCGCTGCATTATCTTAACAAGAAATGTGCCAAGAGGCAGCTTACTAGCTCGAAGGTCCCTTAGTCTCCTAAAAGTCTTGACTTAGTTAGCTCATAGTCTCATGCTTAGACTCGGCCTAGGTCCCTTTCTTCTTATTCTTTTTACTACTTTTATCTCCCCTTCTTAATTCTAAGACTGTCATACTAGCTAGTAACAGCCTCTGCAGGTTATCCTTTGGCCTGCATATACGGTTCGATCCCCAACTGCTTTCCTGCTTTTGGACATATTCCTTCCAGTTCTGCCCTCTTAAGTGTACTTGATGTACCCACTTGATCCATAATTTATCATTCTTAGCAGTAACCCACAACACTAACTTGCCAGCTAATGCTTTGATTCCAGATATTCTGGTATTTAAATGTAAATTAGTCTCATGTGCAACATGACATAAGTAGCAGCTCAAGTCTGTCTATCCTGAACTTAGGCGGGCTTTTAGTTGTAGCGAGGGATTTTTCATTTGAGGAAATACTGACAATTTGTTTGCTCGTTTTTAACCATCGCTGTCTGAAATTAAGCTGTCTTTTTTGGTTTCAAATGGGGATAAATCTTAAGTAGATAATGTAACATTTCATATTTATTGCTCATATTTTGATTATCAGTTGAAATCAGTTTTAAGATCATTGATTTGTTTGCAAACGTATTGACAGATTGTTTTTAAATCATTTCAAGACTATTATTATTATTATTATTATTATTATTATTATTATTATTATTATTATTATTATTATTATATATATATATATATATATATATATAGAGTAAGGATCAAGTGAGTCCACTAAGAAGCATTGAGTCCCTAAGTCCTATTTGGAGCCATTAAAAAGATGGGATGGAGGGTTGAGATTGAAGGGGAAAAGGGAGGGATTAATGCTAAATGGAGGGGATTGAAGCTAATTAATCACTTTCCCTCACTACCTCCACTAATCAACCACTAATTTTACTATATAACATTTATTTTCCACTCACTTCTCTCTCATCTCACACAATTATCATTCCTCTCATCTCTCTAAAAATCAAAAACATTCAATTCCTCTCAAAAATCCAACAAAAATCAAAAACCAAATAATTCAAAAAAATCAAAAAACAAAATTTCCCCCTCATTCACTCACACACCCGCCACCACCACGACCCACCACCGCCCAAACCCAACCACTGCCGCCGCCATCAACCCGATCCACCGCCGCCACCACCACCACCCAAAAAAAACTGCAGCCCCAACAACCCTACACCGACCAGCCGCCACCACCACAGCCCCGACCTCCCTCACCACCGCCATTCACCACCATTTCCGACCCCAGCCGCCACTCCAACAACCACAGCCGCACTCACCACCATTCCCGTCGCCTCCTCTTTTTTTTTTTCAGATCTGGCCGTCCTCATCACGCCGTCCTCACGCCGATCTCTTCAAGTTATTGTGGTGTTGTTTGTTTGTTCAATTTCAAAAACAATGGCTCTTGTTTGTTGTTTGTAGATCGCCTGTTTCAATTTTTTTTTTTTTTTTTTTTCTTCAAATTAATAGGATCTTTTAGTTTTCATCTTTTATTTTAATTTAATAGGTTATTGTGTTGTTGTTGTTTTGTTGTTTGTTTGTTCAATTTCAAAAAAAAATGGTTCTTGTTTGTTGTTTGTAGATCGGCTGTTTCATCATTTTTTTTTTTTTTTTTTTTTTTTTTTTTTCAGATTAATAGGATAGTTTAGTTTTCATCTTTTATTTTAATTTAATAGGTTATTGTGTTGTTGTTTTGTTGTTTGTTTGTTTAATTTCAAAAAAAATTGTTCTTGTTTGTTGTTTGTAGATCGGCTGTTTCATTTTTTTTTTTTTTTTTTTTTTTTTTTTTTTCAGATTAATAAGATCTTTTAGTTTTCATCTTTTATTTTAATTTAATAGGTTATTGTTTGTTGTGGGGGTTATAAATTTTTTGTTAAAGTTATAGATCTACTTTTTTTTATTTAAAGTTATAAATTCTTTAAATTTACACTTGTTTTTCCTCACATTTACACTCGTTTTTATTTAAATTTACACTTGTATCTCCTCACATTTACACTCGTTTTTATTTAAATTTACACTTGTATCTCCTCACATTTACACTCGTATTGCTCTTAAATTTACACTTGTATCTCCTCACATTTACACTCGTATTTCTTTAAATTTACACTCATATTTCTTAACATTTACAATCGTATTTCTTAACATTTACACTTGTTTTTACTCACATTTACACTCGTATTTCTTTACATTTACACTCGTTAAAATTATATAAATTTGCACTCATTTTTTTGTGGATATGAGTTGGTGGGGAGGACGATGATGGTGGCTTTTTTTGGTAGTCGGACTAAAGTTTTACTCGTAAAGGACAAAGTTACACTTATAAAGGACCAAATTCACGCTCAAAGGACAAAAGTTACACTCTAAAACCTTCAAATTGACTAAAAAATCAAATTTACACTCTTAAAATGTTACATTTACACTCGTAAAACATCACATTTACACTTGTAAAATGTTAAAATTATATAAATTCAAAATTTCCGTCACAAAAAATAAAATTTACACTCTTAAAATGTTACATTTACACTCGTAAAACATCACATTTACACTTGTAAAATGTTAAAATTATATAAATTCAAAATTTCCGTCACAAAAAATAAAAATTACACTCTTAAAATGTTACATTTACACTCGTAAAACATCACATTTACACTTGTAAAATGTTAAAATTATATAAATTCAAAATTTCCTTCACAAAAAATCAAATTTACACTCTTAAAAATGTTACATTTACACTCGTAAAACATCACATTTACACTTGTAAAATGTTAAAATTATATAAATTCAAAATTTCCGTCACAAAAAATCAAATTTACACTCTTAAAATATTACATTTACACTCGTAAAACATCACATTTACACTTGTAAAGTGTTAAAATTATATAAATTCAAAATTTCCGTCACAAAAAATCAAATTTACACTCTTAAAATGTTACATTTACACTCGTAAAACATCACATTTACACTTGGAAAGTGTTAAAATTATGTCAATTCAAAATTTCCGTCACAAAAAATCAAATTTACACTCTTAAAATGTTACATTTACACTCGTAAAACATCACATTTACACTTGTAAAGTGTTAAAATTATGTCAATTCAAAATTTCCGTCACAAAAAATCAAATTTACACTCTTAAAATGTTACATTTACACTCGTAAAACCTCACATTTACACTTGTAAAATGTTAAAATTATATAAATTCAAAATTTCCGTCACAAAAAAATCAAATTTACACTCTAAAAATGTTACATTTACACTCGTAAAACTTCACATTTACACTTGTAAAGTGTTAAAATTATATAAATTCAAAATTTCCGTCACAAAAAATAAATTTTACACTCTTAAAATGTTACATTTACACTCGTAAAACTTCACATTTACACTTCTAAAATGTTAAAATTATATAAATTCAAAATTTCCGTCACATTTACACTTGTAAAACTCATACAACATTACATTTACACTTCTGAAATCTAAAACTCAAAACTGATTAATTAGGGGCTAGAGAGAGAAAGAAAAATTAATTAGTGTGTAGAAATTTGATTAGTGATAATTTTTTTTGGTAATTTTCAATCTCAACCACCCATCTCAATCCAACCATCCACATTTTTTTCCTTTTCTTTTTAATGGCCTTTAATCAAATTCATCTCAACCTTCCATTTAGTCCATCCAATGGCCCTTAGAGGGACTTATGGACTCAATGGAAGTGGTGGACTCATTAGATCTTGACTCTATATATATATATATATATATATATATATATATATATATATATATATATATATATTAGTGAATCATTTTCGTTCCAAATGATTTATCATAACTTCATTAATATATTCACAATCAGTAAGCAAGGACTAAAAAGTAGTAAGCATTTTGGCCTTTATGGTATAATTAAATACTTCAAAGTATTTGATAATCCTTAATTAAGATTAACAACAGTGGTTACTGTAACTCTTTAATAGTCAGGTCTTATGGTTCTTTATTGTAGTATTCATTTATCATTTGATTGTCTTCAATTTCAGGGCAGGATCCGGATAATTGGAATTTGGACCAAAGTTTGAACAGTGACGCTACTTCAGTAGTTTCTACGGTGGGTATTTCGAATTCCTATTTTAGTTTTCATTTATTATTAATTTTTTTTCTTTTTTACTTTAGCTACAATAAGTAAGCCTTGTTACTTTGACATCACGTAATAATTTCGTTCTCGTGTATGTGATTGATACTTTTATTCTACAATGTTCTAATTATGTGATTTAATGTGCTGAGATTTATGAGTATTCAATCTTTATGATGTGTAGACAGGGGAAGAAGCACAAGTAGGAGAAGTTAAACCACCTGATTCGTTGTGGAAAATTTTTACTACAAAACCTGCCCGATCCCTTACTACAAACCCCCTACTTTCAAAGACCCACGCCACCGTAAATTCTCATGATCTTGCTGCTAGAAAAGCCCGAGAACTTTCTGCCAAGCAAATTGATGCATCTCAAAAAACAGGGGAACAAGCACAATTAGGAGTTCCACCATCTGGTTCATTGTGCAAAAAATTTACTAAGAAACCTGATGGATCTTTTTATATAAACCCCCTACTTTCAAAGACCCATGCCCCTGAAGATTCTTATGATCTTGCTTCTGCCTTACAACTTGATACAGCTCAAAAGACGGGGGAACAAGCACAAGTAGGAGGAGTTAAACCACCTTCTTCGTTGTGGAAAAATTCTACTACGAAACCTGACCGGTCTTTTATCACAAACCACCTACATTCAAAGACCCATGCCACCACAAATTTGCATGAACCTGCTAATAGAAAATCCCGAGAACTTTCTGCCAAACAGCTCGAAGCATCTCAAAAATTTGGGGAACGAACACAAGTAGGAGGAGTTAAACAATCTAATGTATTGTGGAAAAGTTCTACTAACACGTCCCGAGTTTTCACTCTGAAGTCCACTAGTAGTATAAAGCCTGCATTTTCACTTTCTCAACGGACATCTGAAATTGTTGGCACAACCAACAATGGGTCTAATACTCTTGAGAATTCATTAGTTTAGCCTCAAGAAGAACAAGTTTTGAACCAACAAGATGCTAATCAAACTAGTTTAAAATCTTTCAAACCGAGACGTCGTAGGGTGGTCCACGATTGGCATGATAATGTATAATTTGATGAAAGTGAGGAGGTTCTAGTTATGGGTAAGTTCTCCATTATAATTGATATGTTTTATGACTTGTTTTATTTTGTTTAATAAACAGTTTTTATAAACAATTTTCCATATGCATGCCACAAATAGGCTCTATACAAAACCTTTATCTTGTCAATCACAACTTTAGGGATTATTAATATGTCTGGCCAGTAGTTATGCATTGTCTTAAAACATACTCCGTATTTGATTAAGACTAATATGGCTTCATAAGATAACTTTCTAGATCCCATGCCTCTTATCTTGTCCATTACTTTCTCAACCAAACAGGAACACCAAAACAAATAGCAAAAAGGTCAACAATTCAAATCTGGCTGACCCGACCTGCCACATGGTTGGTACTTACTCTATTGAGAGCACACTGATCTTGCTTCTTTATTTAATATGTGTTTCGACAGATGGAGAAGGAAATATAAAAAAGGTCAACAATTCAGTTCAGCCGCATGATGTATGGTATGCTAAAAATACGAGATACTGTGTCACTTTTAATGAATTTTATCAGCCACTCAAAAAGGGAGGACGCATCCTTGTTAGATTTATTGGTGATACGGCTCGGAAGGAAAACTTTTGTCTAATTAGAGATACAAATTGGCACCATGTCCCTGAGACATTCAAAGTTGATATGATTAAGTGTATTCGGGTATGTTATTGATAACTTGATAACAAGGATTTTCATTTCATTGACCGATGAATGTAAACTAATTTAGATATTTGTGCTTGTTTGATCAACTTATTTTTTTAGATTAACAGTTTTTATGTTTTTTTTTCTTGTTTTTTTCCTAGGAGCATTTTGTTATTCCGGATGGTGATGGCTATGATAAAGGTATTCTGAAACGTGTAGGCAAGAGTGTGAGACAATATAGACATGACCTAAAGAAGGCTTTTTTTAAACCCTTGACAAAAACTAGAGAAGAAATCTGTCGAGCTGTACCAGATGGGGTCCCTCGTGATAGTTGGATTCGTTTAGTGGATTATTGGTATTCTGAGAAGGGAAAGGTATTTGCCCAAATATTAAATAGTCGCTATCATTATCTTTACTATAGAATGCATCTAGTCATAATTACTAGTCATAATTTATTTAATGCAGAAATTGGTATTCTGATAGTTGGATTCGTTTAGCTGCATTCACATAAAAGATGTTGGCTGAATTCGTTTAGCTACATCTAGTCATAATTTGTTTAACGCAAATGTTGGCTGATTCATTTAGCTCCATTATCTTCACTATAGAATGCATCTAGTCATAATTGGTATTTTGATAGTCGAATTTGTTTAATGCAGAAATTTGCTGAATGCGGAAAAGAGGCACGTGCATCACAAAATCATGTTCACACTACCGGTTCAACAAGCTATGCTAATATTGTTGGAGCTTGTGTCCTCCACAAATTAGTGTGATAACATTTATAAATCTCTTTTAGGTTCACAAGGGTATACTTCGTATTTTATCAGTTGATTAACGATTACCTAATAACTGTTGGCTTGCTAGAAAGTTTGACGTTATTATCATACTGATGGCGGTGATCAACTGGTCCCTAAAAGTCACACCTAAAGGATGTGTTTGAGAGATGTGATTGTATGAAAATATAATCACATTGATGCCTGACTAAAAGGTTAGTCCAAGTAATTGACTAAACAGATAGTCAACGTGTTGATGAGACGATTATTTAATGCAGATTAAATAATATTAGCTGAGACGAATTAACTGTCAATTCGTAAATTGAATATAATAAGTTATATTTAATTAATGTATATAATGTTAGAATGTTAGCTTGGACGAATTAATATGTTAATTCGTAATTAAATATAATCGGTTATATTTAATTAGCAAGTTAAAGTATATATTATACGATATTGTCACAGACCGGCATGCATTATTAAATCCACTGCAAGCTGTTGTGTGTAGACTTATTAATACGGAATGATATAAATGACAATTTATAAATAATACATTTTATACATTTTGTATACTACCAAAATAAGAAGATTTAATCTCCTTATTTTTGGGTAGGTAGAAAAACCGAAATAAGAGAAAATAATTCTCTTAATTTCGGATATGGGCCGAAAAATTAAAAGAAGAAAAATCTACCCTAATCACTCCATATACTCGGTTTATAGGGAGATTAAGAGGGGTTTTTTCTAACCTAATTTTTCTAACCTATTCTTGCCTCTCATCTAAAACACAAAACCGAAAAACCCTAAGCAATTTACAGAAATAAGGGATCGATTCTAGCAAGAACACAAAGGGCATATCTCATATCATCTTGGGTGCAACTGATAGGTGAATATCATTGCGATATTGTTCTTAGGCCGATTTTGCTAGGACCGAAGGTTGTTTCTTCATTCTCTACTTTTGTTTATGTAATTCATTTTATGACTCGCATTCGTCATTATAATTCGTTATAATCCTTAATATTAAAGGAAGTATACAGATAATTTCTCACAAGTGGTATCAGAGCCAAGGCCACGAATTTTATTTTGATGATTTTCATAAAATGAATTTGAACAAAGGGTTTATGAATCGAAAAAAAATATATATATATACACATATATATATATATATATATATATATATATATATATATATATATATATATATATATATATATATATATACACTAATTTGAAATTTTTTTGCCGATTGAAAATTTTTTTCTGCCGTGTTTTTGTTCTTGTTTTGATATTATATTTCCATTTTGATTTTTCATATGGTTGTTTTAATCAGTTAGAATGATTATATGAAGAATTGGTAGATGTTTGATTTAATGAAGATTAAGTTAAAATGTAAATGGAATCGTCATGTTGATGATATAAAAATTTGTTTTTGCTATATAGTTTCTGGCATATACGGTTAATTATGTTTCATTAATTCATATGCTAATCATGTTCTAATAGCAACTATAAACGATTTTCTTCATCAAAATTTTTGTTTTAGGGCATTTTTGCCGCAAAAAGAAAAAAGGGCTTTCTTAAGGTTTGCCGAGAGCTCCTAAGAAAAAAAGGGTTTCTGGTTTTTTGTGTTACGTTTTTTTTCAGAAATACCGTATAAAAAAATTTTTTTTGTTTCGGTTTTGCTGAAATACCGAAAAGAGAAAAAAAAAAAGGTTGCTTTGTATTCAGCCGTGAGCAAAGGAAAAAAAGGGAAATTTTTTGTTTTGATTTTGGCTAATTAATTATTGTGAAGCGGTTCATAATTCATAGATACCTAATTATTTTAAAGAGGTTTAAAATAACGATTGGATTAAATTCATATTACAAGTTTAATGTGAATTAAGATTAAAATTAATGTGATTAATTGAGGAATTGTCACTTAATTTGATCATTTAAATAGGTGGTTTGGGTAAAATTAATCTACATAATTAAAGAATTATGTCTTGTATGTTTAATTTTTTTTAGTTGATGCATTTTATTTAGTTGAATGAATCGTTGAATGGTTTACGTATTTTTGCAATCGGTTGTAATTTGTAATACCTAGTGTGGCCTTGGTCAAATTATGTTTTCGTAATGATGGAAACATAATTTTTAATGTAATTTGAGATCTCGTATCTCCGTTTGGTTTTCTTTATTTGTTACGGTTTTGAAATTAGAATGTAAATAGGTTTATTATGTAATTTTAAATTGTAATTTTTGAGAAGACCAAAGATGGAGATTGGAGCTCACTCCCGCTACATGGATCAAGATGGAACATCAAGACAAGCTTCTCGGGTCCAAGGATGGATTCCAAAGTTTTATTTATGTTCATTTTGATAGGATAGGCCACACTAGGACTTTATATTTGTTTTACGTTTTACCGTTCTTATTGCTTTTCATTCACATGCTAGTTAGTGCATCATTTTACGCCTAAAACCAAACCATCTACTAAAATGCATGAAAATTGACACATATAGGTTGTATGTTAGTTTTCATTGACATACAGATGTCACATGTTTTTAAGCCATCACCTTAGTTTATTCATTCACGCATGCTAGATATTAGTTCACTTAAAATGAATTAAAACAAAGTTGATGTGATCTTCCTCTAAAACGGAAATTGAGACTAGTCTTTATAAGGGCAAACAAATATGAATCCCTTCTTCGTCGGTAGGCATAATATGACCCCTTCTACGTTGGGTAAGTAGTTTGTGTTGACTTAGTTTATCTCAACATTATAGTCCGAAGAGTTTCTCGTAATTATGATGGACTAAAGATAGAATTTAGTAAATTTATCGACCAAGAATTCTAACAAAGTAGAATTAGCCAAAAGGTTGGCTTATCAATTTGAGATAATTGAGTCTTGGGATCATTTATATAATTCTTGAGGAAGGTCAATTGTATAAATGCATGAGTCTTCGCGTTATAACAGTATTGCATTAGACTTAAATTAAAATCGATGCACATGCTTATTATTTATTCTTCTTTTCGCAGTGTAGAACACGTTTATATTACTGTTACAACAAATGGCTGGAAATAACGAAATCCCAATGCCAAGTGCCACACTTGGACGCGAGTCCTGGCTGAAAGTTTTTATGGACAAAATGAATTAGTACACGATACTGAAGAATGATGGGTCCAACTTTGCGGACTGGGAGGCAGCACTACGAAATGCTGCCATTGATGACGGTAAGCTCAAGTACTTAGCTGAGCCAATACCGGTAAAGCCAGGCCCCAATGCGGGAGTTAACGAATCACTTGCTTATAGTGATTTCGTCATGGAAGCGGGTGCGATAAAGAACGTACTCATCTTTGCAATGGAAACCAATTTGCAGAGACGCTTCATTGCCCAAGATGCGAACAAGATTTTCACCCTGCTCACTAACGATTTCTCAAAAGCACCAAGAATCGTTACTTATGAGCATACCTGTCGCTTCTTTGATGCGAAACTTTAAAAGGGCCAACCGGTTAGCCCACACATTCTTAACATGATTGAGAATGTCGAGAAATTGGAGGCACTTCATTGTAAAATCAGTGAGAGCATAGTCATTGACCGTATGCTTCATTCTCTTCACGATGGTTTTGCCCTTTTCAGAGCGAATTACTACATGAATGACTTAAAGAAAAGTCCTCATGAGCTACACTCACTTCTCGTACAGACCGAGAAGGATATGAAATTGAGTGGGAGCATGAAGTAGGATGTTCTCACGATTTCCAACAAGGGTAAAGGTAAGGGCAAAGCTCCAGGCGACCTAACTGTGAAGGAAATGTAGATCTTTATACATACTAACATACTCATATATGTTTAAATTAATTTGTCATAAAATTAAATACGGATTTTATGCATGCAAACAAATAAACAATATAAGGAAGAAAAATAATTTTCTCACCATAAAAATCGGATTTATGGGCACAAGTGAGTTCACCTACTCACTTGTTCTTGAGCTCTCCAAATGGAAGAACAAGGACTCAAAGGTAGAATCCCTCCCAAAAGCATATACCCAAGGAATACATCTTAATAAACCAATACTATTTAGATCTAGTAATAATATTAGTTTTACCATAAAAATGACACAAAATAAATTGTATTTTGGCTCTTGAAAATTTCGGTCAAGAGGTGATGTTTTGTGAGATTTTATTTCTCTAGAATTATCATAAATTGTAGAGAGTTTTTGGAGGATTTTTTTACACTAGAAAAGATGGGAAGAATGAATAATGATGATAAAGAGAAGAGCTCTCCTCTCTTTCTTGTGGGAGGCCGAAAAAGAGAGCATTGGGTAGTATGCCCAATGCCTTTTGTTTTTGCTCTTCGCAAAAGCTTAGGCTTGCAAGGCTAGTACTTAGATATCATGATTGTGTTTTCCACTCAAGATAAAAACACAATACATATCTTACACTACCTCCTCATTTTCGGTTTTTAAGCATAAAATGGAGAATCCATTTTATTTTGTAATTTGTCAAATTTGTCACATGTAACATGTTACATGACATGTCACAATGTAATGTATTTTTAACATATTAAAAATCAACATACTCATAAAATATGTCATTTACAAAATCGACTAGTAATTCGTAATTACTTGTACCAAAAATGTTTCCAAATTATAAACTACAACATTCTGTATTTATAATAATTTATTCATTCCGTTTCAATTGTTTCTTTAAACAATAATTTCATCTAAGTGATAAAATAATTCGATTACTTAGACCGTGTCTCATTTAATCATATTTACAATAAGATACGTAAATTATACTCACAAAATCACTCGTCAATTTTAAGCAATTTAATTAACTCGTATCGGTATACGATTAATTAAATAATCAATTAAGAGTATTTCCCTATAGGTATGACCTAAGGGGATCAACTGATCACCACCGCCGCACTACAAGTAATGTCAAACTCTAGTCACCAACCATTACCGATATGTGTGGACCAGTTGACTGTAAAATATTACATCCCATATGTATTCTTAAAATGAGATTTAATAATGATATTTAAATCATGTGATCGCACTATTGTTGAGGACACATTTCCCAACAATCTCCCACTTGTCCTCGACAAGTGTGCGTCACCAATTCTCTTGTCCTATTACTATCTCCCACTCAATGCAAGGTGTCTTTCGGTCGTACTTGCAAGTGATCATATCGAGAGTGGTTTCCTCGATCCGGAGAATAAGCGATTGACCGGATTTATCCACTCGGATACCTTCCGAGCGTGGCCACGCATTTCGATTCATTACTCCTCGAGTGGCCCCGAGATATTGTTTTAACCCTGACAAGGGGATGGACAATTCCTATCGCACTCATTCCCTTCGACTAGCCACAGCCATCATAACCTAAAATATGCCCATTTGACCCCATTTACGAAGGTTGTAGTAACACAAATCAAAGTTAATCTGAAACTGAGCCATCTTAGGTGAATAGTCTTTAGTCAAAAGAATCGACTTATTTGAATACTATAGCAGCTCTCGCCATGACCAGGCTATATAAATTTGCCAGAACTCTATAAGAGGTCATAAGGCCCGACAAAGTGTTCCTAACAATCTGCCTATGTGATCGACTAGTCATCTCACATGACTGTATGGCACTTGAACTTGCCATCAATCGCATCACACTCTAGTCACTTCGAGACGTCACCTCATACAAGTGACTATGGGCGAATACAATGCTAATCCGCGTTCACTTTAACGGGGTTCAATTGTCTTTACAACCCGTTTGGATGTAACAAAGTATAATATAAGAGTTTTAAAGTAAAACTCGAACGACAAATGCGATTATCACATATGAATAGTCAATGCCTGATTACTATTTCATATTCTATAATCTAATTTGATCTTGTACGTAGTTTGTTCATTTCAACTCAATTGAAATGACATGACTCATCATGTTTAGCCTTTGAGAAGGCTTTGGTTAGTAGGTTTTATCAACTTCTTGTACCTTACTCAACCTTACTACATACTCGTTTTCCTTTGTAATGTATACATTTGCATTACAAAACTTTCTGAGTACGTGTCGAGATCTAATCAAGACATAGGCCCTCTAGCCTTAGAATAGCTCCCACTGTTTTCACAGTGTGCGGGACTCATCATTCTTGCACATCTCATGATTGCAAGTGTACTCAATTTCCGTTATAAATATCTCTCATTGTTCTTTATTGCCTAGAACGATTCTAGAAAATCTACTTCTTAATTATCATAGCCACAATGGTATCTTAACCATCCTAATGTGTTTTGATTATGGTTTTGTCGGAAACCATGCGCAATCTCAATTGTCAATTGTCACTTGTGTAACACCCTTTACACAAAATTGCATCATAAACACTTTGCTTTACTTCCTTAATGCTTCTGCAAGCACTTAAGGGTAATCTTTATAGCTTACTTGGTAAAGATTACTTAAATTCGATTTTTGAAAACAACTCATCATGCTCAAAGCATATGAAGTGTTATACATCATTTCCTTTTAATTGATTCGGCAGCGGAAGCAAATGAAACCAATCAAATATGTTCAATTTAATTGAACTGGTCATGAATCTTATCAACATAAGACTTCTTATTGACGCTAATATCACGTGGATTTATCTTCATAAATCCGTATATTAAAGATGTATTATTATACTCCAAAAGTCTTAAATCATTCGCAATGATCAATATGTCATCCACATATAAGACTAATTAAAACTTCCGTAACTCCCACTAAACTCCATGTGTAAACACAACTTCTCGACTTATCGAGAAATGTTTTACCACATGATCAAAACGTTGATTCTAACTCATTGATGTCCTACTTAAGACCCTCTCTTAAGTTTTACATTATCTTAGGATTGCAAGAATCTACTAAACTCAAGACATGTATTGAATACATTCCTTCTATTGAAGAAGTGGGTTTTAGATTCACTCGCTATGTATTCCATAACCTCATGATGAAACACAATCCCTAAGAAGATCCAAATAGACTTAATCATTTCAATTAGTGCAAAACCCTTTGCAACCAATCTTGCTTTGAAATATCTCTTTATTAGTGCAAAACCCTTTGACACTAATCAAGCCCTTTTGTTTCGGATTTTCATGGCTCTAAGCCTTGTATTGAGTTGTGACTTAAACACTCTTATGTAAGTCATATGTTCATTACTTTCTAGAAGTAATCAACTTGAATCAACCAATTTCTTTTGTAAGTTATAAGCTCTTTACTATCTTAAAGTAGCATGAATTCATCATCTTTAACAAGTGACGAATTTAACCTCCTAGGTTTTAAAGAAACAACGTCTTACACAAAACGTCTCATGTAGCCAAGAAAGACCAGTTTCTTGCGACATAACATTCTTTGTGGCTCTTGTATAATTTTCTCCCACTCTGTCTTCTAGAAATAAACTTGTATTTCAGAAAGATGACTTCACGAGCCACAAACCCGGTGTACTCGTGATTATAATAAGAAAAATGAGCATTTGTTTCTTGTGAAAACTTACAAACATGGTACCCTTACCATTTCATATCTCATATGATTCTATTTAGTGGAAAAAATAATTTAGACAAAAATGATAAAATCCCCAAAAGTATCAAGTAACTCAAAGTAACTTGATTGAAGTCCAAACCATATCGAATAGCGTTTGATTTCTTATCCAACCACACATTACTCCATAATGCGTGCTAAGAGAGATTAACTTGTGATACTATATAACATTTCCTTTGGCTTATATCAAAGTCTTCACTTTGATAATCCCATCACGACTAAATCGTGATTCCTTGAACTCTTTGAATTTCTTCAAAAGATTTTTCTATTTACCTCGTCAACTTAAATCGTTGGTAAAAGAAAATGATCAACCTATTTTGGATCAATGATTTACAACCTCGATCTCCTTTTCAACCAAAAGGCACGAGACATCTTGCTTTGAATACAAGATACGCATATACCATTAACAATCTAATGGTTTCAAGAGTACTCGATAACTCTTTGCGTTCATTATTCCAAAACTTAAGGTTTAATCTTGGGTTACCAATTTTGAGTCTTGCATCATCTTCATGATTTATCATTCTAGTTTGGTTTAGAATATAATCACCTTGATAATGGGCTAGCCATATATCAAATCGTGGTGTATAGGGTCACAAAAGTGAAACCTCTTTTGTAACTTAACAAGTTTATATTCTTATTTAGAGTTTATGCACTTAATAGTCACAATTAAGTACAACTATAAACCCAAAACTAGATTGATTACACAATGACTCTATATCTCAATACGATTGTTGCTAGTCGTCATATTCTAATCATCCTATGTATCAAGTACAATGATGAAAACCTCCATTGGTTTCTAATATTGACGAAGTGGTACTAGCAAAATTTATGTTTAATCAAATAAACATTTAAAGAAGAAGGTCCCATTAGATGTCCTACAACTAACTTGTTGATTCTTCAATAATTTGGGGTAGTTTCCTTTCTCGTGTCCAACATTTGAGACACTGGAAACTTTATCGGTCGGGATTGATAGGTTTAGTATCGTCATTCTCAACAACTTTACTTTTAACATTACCTTGTATCAATTCCATTATAATCTTTACTTCTTGAACCTCGTCCTCATCTTAACGGTTTAAGAGAATGCTCCCACTCATTTCAATGAGTCTTTGCTTTGAGTAGCGAAATTGAATTCATGAAGAACACTCTTAATTTGTTCGTTTTAGTCTTAAAAACTTTCATTGAGGTGGTTGCGTTATTTTGGTCAATTACGAATTCTCGACAAAACTAATTACCAAAATAATTTATCGCTTCAAGGTACTTAATTCAATTAAGTATATGAATAACAATCCATTCTAAGTAGATGTGTTAGTCAAGAATCAAAAACCTGTTTGATAATGAATAACTTTAATCTATACTCTTTACAAGAGATCCTTAGCAATGGTTCATTTGAGGTTTTTAGAAGCAAAATTCAAATTTGTCTCTAGTTACGATGTTTTAATGGAGATTTTGAAAAATCGAAATGATATCGTATATGAATTGTGGTAAAGAAATAGAACAATATAATAACGGAATAGTGGAAAGACTTAACATTTATCGTTTTAAATCATACTTGTAAATAAATTAACAAGATATGAGCATTTATATAGTGACCTCTACCCAACTATAAAAATGATTCCGAGATCCAAATTCATATCAACTTGGGCACGGGGTAGCCGATGCAACCCTTATCAATATAACTCGGTGGATTAACTCTTTATTCGATTCTACTTTTAGAACTCTCGGTCGATAAAATTACATTAACATTTATCTTTAGCCCAAAACACATCCGACAAGGGCACGGGGTAGCCGATACATCCCTTATCAAAAAACTTTTGTTGAGTTCAATCCAAATTTCGAATAAATGTGTCCATTATCCAAACCCACATTAACTTGGGCACGGGGTGGCCGATACATCCCTTATCAACATGAATTCGGTGGATAGACATTTATCACCCACTTCCCCTACGTAACAAGGTTTGTACCCCGGGGTAGCCGAGCGCACTCCCTCGCGAAATAGGTTTTCATGGTTTCTACTATTTGGTAAGGCTATGTCTCAATTGATTGTTTTAGCGAGAGGTCATGTCAATTTATTATCTATCACGTTTTAAGTGAACTAAAGCGGTGAACTACGATAATTTTAATTGACACGGTCGATAAACTCGATAAAATAAGGATGCATGTTTTAGTTATGGCGATTTAGCGATGCATGTGACATAAAATAAAATGCAAGCATAAAGATAAATAAATCCTAGTATGGCCTTTCCTAAAATAGAAAAACTATTTATCTATTACATATTCGGAAACCAACTCCATTGGTCCCTTGAACTTCGGTTGTGGCACGCATCTCGAGGTAACACCGTCTTTATGTATCGCCATTCTTGAAGAAATCCGTCTTTGGGAACTCCTGATTGAATAAAATTACATAATAAATTACATAATTTCCTATTATACATTTGTAACTTAAAATAAAATAAATCTATTAAATTACAAAACGGTGATACGAGATCCCAATAAAAATTACAACCGAATCGATATTCCCATACATTTCGGGAAATACCAATTAAAAACTAAGGCCATACTAAGTAAAATTACATAATTCAAAATTACATAAATTAAAATTATGACAATCATAAAGAAAATGCAGCATTATAATATGTATGAACATGCTCAATTTTATGCTAAATCGCCTTTAATTAGCCAATATCGTACATTACTTGGTTTTTACGGATTTGCGTGATTTCAACATTTTATAATCACAAAAATACATAAACTCATATTTATGCATAAGTTAATTACCCTAACCTCTTAGGACTCAAAATTTAGTCTTCACTAATAATTTGACCATAATTAACCAATATTTTATAAAATTGTTCATAAATGGACCAAAAATTACAAAAATAAGCTATTAAACTTCAAATAAATCACAAAATTTCAAATAAATTCAAAATTTGAAATTTAAACTCATGAACATTCTGAAAAATTTCCATGACACTCATAATGTTCAAAATCTTAGGTTAAAAATTTCGAAAATTTACCGGAAAAACAATGTTGCGGTTTATCGATTTTTAATAAAATAATCATAAAAACATGGAAAAATTACTTTCACTAACTTTTTAATTTTAGATCTGAAAAAGATAATAAAATGCAACATTAGACGTTTTTCCTAAGTCATAGATTATGTTTTATTAATTTTCCACTAATAATGTCACTATTTATGCTATTTTTCTTCAAAAATCCATAAATCATGCAAAAAGACTTCTTTATAGCCAATTATTTTACACACATCTTGTAAAATTGCATGTGACAACATATTAATTTTCTATGACCAGATTCGAAATTTAACTCATATTAACCTATTTTTCACCTAAATCCGAATTTAATAATGAAAAATTCATTTTTCGAGCATAACAAGTCCAAAAATTATGAAACTTTACAGATTATCTCAAAATAAAATATGTAACAACATATCCAAAAACCAACTGAAAATTCGAAGTATAGCTAATTTTAGACCAAAAATGACATTTTTACTCATAAAATCATATTTAAATGCCATTATTGTAAAATATGAACAATAAATATCCGTAAAATTAACCAAAATATCCTAAAACATTTTAGGACCAGAAATATTAATATGCATGGATTAATTTCGTGATATATCATAATAACACAAATTTTACAAGTTTTATTTGTTATTCTTATAACTCGGAAAAACTTTTAACCGATTTGCATGCAAACAACCTTGGCTCTTGATACCTGTTGAAGGAAATGTAGATCTTTATACATACTAACATACTCATATATGTTTAAATTAATTTGTCATAAAATTAAATACGGATTTTATGCATGCAAACAAATAAACAATATAAGGAAGAAAAACAATTTTCTCACCATAAAAATCGGATTTATGGGCACAAGTGAGTTCACCTACTCACTTGTTCTTGAGCTCTCCAAATGGAAGAACAAGGACTCAAAGGTAGAATCCCTCCCAAAAGCATATACCCAAGGAATACATCTTAATAAACCAATACTATTTAGATCTAGTAATAATATTAGTTTTACCATAAAAATGACACAAAATAAATTGTATTTTGGCTCTTGAAAATTTCGGTCAAGAGGTGATGTTTTGTGAGATTTTATTTCTCTAGAATTATCATAAATTGTAGAGAGTTTTTGGAGGATTTTTTTACACTAGAAAAAGATGGGAAGAATGAATAATGATGATAAAGAGAAGAGCTCTCCTCTCTTTCTTGTGGGAGGCCGAAAAAGAGAGCATTGGGTAGTATGCCCAATGCCTTTTGTTTTTGCTCTTCTCAAAAGCTTAGGCTTGCAAGGCTAGTACTTAGATATCATGATTATGTTTTCCACTCAAGATAAAAACACAATACATATCTTACACTACCTCCTCATTTTCGGTTTTTAAGCATAAAATGGAGAATCCATTTTATTTTGTAATTTGTCAAATTTGTCACATGTAACATGTTACATGACATGTCACAATGTAATGTATTTTTAACATATTAAAAATCAACATACTCATAAAATATGTCATTTACAAAATCGACTAGTAATTCGTAATTACTTGTACCAAAAATGTTTCCAAATTATAAACTACAACATTCTGTATTTATAATAATTTATTCATTCCGTTTCAATTATTTCTTTAAACAATAATTTCATCTAAGTAATAAAATAATTCGATTACTTAGACCGTGTCTCATTTAATCATATTTACAATAAGATACGTAAATTATACTCACAAAATCACTCGTCAATTTTAAGCAATTTAATTAACTCGTATCGGTATACGATTAATTAAATAATCAATTAAGAGTATTTCCCTATAGGTATGACCTAAGGGGATCAACTGATCACCATCGTCGCACGACAGTAATGTCAAACTCTAGTCAGCCAACCATTACCGATATGTGTGGACCAGTTGACTGTAAAATATTACATCCCATATGTATTCTTAAAATGAGATTTAATAATGATATTTAAATCATGTGATCGCACTATTGTTGAGGACACATTTCCCAACAAACTGTAGGTAAGCCAAAATTCAAGAAGCGAGGAAACGGTAAGAGTGGGCCTGGTGAGACTAGTGGCTCACAGGGCAAGGCAAAGAGCAAGGGCGGTGACATTGAGTGCCACCATTGTCACAAGACTGGACATTGGAGGAGGAACTGTCCCGTGTACCGTGACGACATTAAAGCAGGCCGCGTCGTTCCTGTTGTATGTCATCTTATATTCATATGATTGAGATTAACCATGCAAGTTTCGGAACTTGGGTACTTGATACTGGTCGTGGTTCTCATCTGTGTAATCATTTGCAGAGCCTAAGAAACATCACACCTCTCGGAAAGGGTGATGTGGACCTGCGAGTCGGGAATGGAGCTAGAGTTGCTGCATTCTCGAAGGGAACATATGTAATCCAACTCCCTAGTGATTTTGAGTTATTTTTAAATAACTGTTACTATGTACCCAGTTTGTCTAAGAACATTATTTCAGTTTCCGTACTTGATAAAGATGGATTTTCATTTTTAATAAAGGATAATAGCTGTATTTTCTCTTTCAATGAAATGATTTATGGCAAAGCGGTTTCCATGAATGGAATTTACATCTTAGATCAAACCACGGAAGTATTACACGTGAATAATAAGAAATTAAAGGTTGGTGACAAAGATCAAACCTATCTATGGCATTATCGAATGGGACACATAAATGAGAAATGTGTAAAGAAACTCGTCGATAATGGGACTATTGCCGCATTCGAATTTTCTACATATGGCACGTGTGAATCATGTCTCATTGGCAAAATGACTCGAATTTCCTTCAAAGGTGTTGGAATGCGCGCTAGTGACCTATTAGGACTCATACATACTAATGTTTGTGGACCTATGTCAATTACCGCTAGAGATGGCTATAGATATTTTATCACTTTCACGGACGATTTGAGTAGATACGGATATGTCTACTTAATGAAGCATAAAAGTGAGTCCTTTGAGAAATTCAAGGAATACCAGAACAGGGTTGAGAACCAACTGGGTAGAAAGGTTAAAGCACTCCGTTCGGATCGGGGTGGCGAATATCTTTCAAATGAGTTTGATCAACACCTTAAAGACTGTGGAATCGTTTTGCAGTTAACTCCACCTGGAACACCTCAATTAAATGGTGTGTCCAAACGGAGAAATCGAACCTTACTTGACATGGTTCGATCCATGATGAGTCACAAGGTAGTGCCTGATTCATTATGGGGTTTTTCTCTTTTGTCAGCTCCTCTTATACTTAACCGAAGTCCGACTAAAGCTGTCGATAAGACTCCATATGAAATGTGGAAGGGAACGGTCCCTAACTTGTCCTTTATTCGGGTTTGGGGCTGCGAGGCTTATGTCAAGTGGATACACGAGGATAAGCTCGGCCCGCGATCGGTCAAGACATACTTTATAGGTTATCCAAAAGGAACGTTTGGTCATTACTTCTATTCGCCTACCGAACATTGAGTTTTTGTTGCGGCTAGTGCGACGTTCTTAGAGAAAGAATTTCTCGAGAACAAGACAAGTAATAGAACCTTCGAGCTGTCGGAGATTCAAGAACCAACAACCGAGGAACAGATGGAGGAAGTTGTTCCTCCAACTGATGATACGGTTAATATTCCAGAGGAACCTAGGAGGTCGGGTATAGTCTCTAATCCTCCGGACAGATACATTGGTATGGTCGAGGATAATGACGTTTTGCTCCTAGAGAGTAATGAACCCGCTACCTATAAAGGTGCTATGGCATGTTCTGACTCAAAGCTATGGCTCGAAGCCATGCAATCCGAGATGGATTCCATGTATGAGAATGACGTATGGGATCTTGCTGATTTACCTAATAAGGTAAAACCTCTATAATGCAAATGGCTTTACAAAATAAAGCATTCTGTAGACGCGCAACCAGATACCTATAAGGCACGAATAGTGGCAAAAGGTTTCACTCAAGTGCACGGATTGCATTATGATGAGATTTTTGCACCCATAGTCATGCTACATTCCATTCGGATAATCTTAGCGATTGCCGCTTTTCATGACTATGAAATTTGGCAAATGGATGTGAAAACTGCCTTCTTAAACAGTTTTTTGAGGAAGAGTTGTACATGGTGCAACCCGAAGTTTTCATAGATCCTGAACACCCTAAAAAAGTATGCAAGCTTAAGCGTTCCATTTATGGACTTAAGCAAGCTTCTCGGAGTTGGAATCATCGTTTCGACCAGGTGATAAAAGAGTATGGTTTCACTCGATCGGTCGAAGAACCATGCTTATATATCAAGTCGAGTGGGAGCACGATTGTATTCTTGATATTGTATGTCAATGACATACTGTTGATTGGGAATGACATTCCTCTCCTATCTTCGGTTAAAGGATGGTTAAAGAACCATTTACAGATGAAAGATCTGGGTGAGGCACAACGTATTTTGGGAATCCGTATCTACCGAGATAGATCACGACGAACGTTATCACTTAGTCAGGAGTCTTATTTGGATAAGATTCTTGAGAAGTTCAGCATGACCAACTCCACGAAGGGGAACCTTCCAATGACGTCTGGGATGCAGTTGAGCAAGTCTCAGTCACCCATGACGCCTGAAGGGATTGAGAGCATGAGTCGTGTTCCTTATGAATCTTCAATAGGATTAATCATTTATGCCATGATATGCACACGTCCAGACGTGGCATATGCATTGAGTATGACGACTCGGTACCAAAAGAATCCAAGTGAAACACACTGGATAGCTGTTAAAAATATCCTCAAGTACCTACGGAGGACTAAGGATAGGGTATTGACTTATGGAGGCGATACTAAGCTATGCGCAATCGGTTACGCAGATGCTAGCTTCCAAACGGATCGAGATGATTCAAAATCTCAGTCCGGGTTCGTCTTCACTCTTAATGGTGCTGCGGTCAGTTGGAAGAGTTCCAAACAGAGTATTGTAGCAGATTCTACCACTGAGTCCGAGTACTATGCCGCTTTGGAAGCAGCAAAGGAAGCTATATGGATGCGTCAATTCTTACAAGGACTTACGATAGTTCCTAGTTCGAATGACTCGATCACCATCTATTGTGACAATAGAGGTGCCATCTTCCAGGCTAAGGAGCCTAAGTCTAGCAATAAATCTAGACATATACATCGGAAAGCTCACCTGATCCGTAATTACGTGGAGCAAGAAGAGATAATGAATGACAAGATAGCTTCGGATGACAACATCGCGGACCCTCTCACTAAACCGTTGAATTTTGATAAGCATGAAGGGCACGTTATTTCCATGGGAATTAAACGTGTTCATGAGATGTAGTAGTTGATTATGGATTTGATACATTATCTTTTTCATATACTATTTATAACTTCATCGTTTTTATAATATTTTGTTTTTCATGTGGATTGTACTGACAACATTGAACGCCACAAAGTGAACTGAATTACATTATATTTTTGTTTTGGTCCGTAATCGCCCATATGAGCTGATAACTCTGGCTTTTATATTGTGCAGTCGATTGATGGTGGGTTCAACGAGCCATAAGTCAAATGGTTGACTGTGTGGACACGGCCCTCGGGAACTGCGTCCGCGGGATCCACACTAGGCATAATCGACTCGAGGTTCTTTCGAATCGAATTAAGACATATTAGAGTCGCCACCAAGTTTTTTGGAAACTTGGAACCGTTCAAGTCAACTTTACACCTTTCATCGAAAAGCATAAAGCCAATCGACTACGAGTGATTAAAGATAAAGACTTGTACCCTATATCACTCGATTTGAATGACTCTCGTAATCCAATGGTATTTAGACGGATCCACAAACCATAGATCTTGAGTAAGGGGTGAGGGTACGTGTTGGGAAGCCCATAAGGACACCCAACCCCGCCCGTCAATAACGGCCTCTACTAAGTCAAGTATGAATTTCAAACAAGGTCATAGCAACTACGATATATGAAATGCAAACATCGTTTTAACCCTAACATGTGAAGTTTCTATGTCGATTTAGATGCAACTAAACTAACTTTGTCAAAGTTGTAATTTAGCATGTGGGTTGATTGATCTAAGCAACATATAAACGAAAGCAAACAAGGCTTAGGGGGAATGGGGGAGCCGTTGGGATCTACCTATTACAAACCAGGCATTTCATGCCGACGCAACAACAAATTAAAGATACAACTCGATCTAAATACAATTGCTACATACAACCGTACACGACATAAAACACACGGCCGTTTGGCCTTGAAAACCGTGCACATGAGGGGTGGCCCACGGCTCACATGACCCACGGTCCTTGGGTCACTCCTCGTAATGCGTGCTCGCGCTTAATCTCATCGAATTAGACATAGGGCTACGCACCAAAGCATGCATTAGCATAAACCGGGCCATGTTGCTTTAAACAACATGCGGTTTACTACGCTCCTACAAGCATTGGGGAACAACCGTCTAACCAAACAAGACTAAGGTTTTTAGAAATCATTTGACTCGATAAAAGAAAACGAACTTGAAAGATTACAACTCGATAAACCAACGATAAATTACAAACAATGAAACAATGAGAAAACAAACGGTATAAAAACAAAACGAGAAAGGTAAAGAAAACGGCCACCTCACGGCCCAAACCAACGGCCACCCTCACGGCCAAGACGAGGCCAACCTAGTTCCTAAGTTAGATTCATTGGTTAGATCGAATGATTGCGAAAAGGGATAGGAACCAAGTTAGAAAACGAGTTAAAAACGATGTTGATTGATTGTCGCATGAGGGTGCATTCTACACGGCCTAAAGGGTCTAATTAGGTCAAATTCGCTAATTAATTTAACTCATCGAGTGTCAATAAGAAGGTGCTAATCACGCACTCTTATACTAGCGAGAAATTAGGTGAAAGAGAGAGATGCATTCAATTATTTACAGAATCGTCGATTGATTTTATAACTTACGTCGAGGCCACCTATCGTGTCTAATTAGGTTATTAAATTAAATTAATGTTATCTAAATACGTCATAGGTTAACAATCAGAGGTTAAACTAACATACAACGGGTCCTAGGGTATGTCGATTTGGCCGAAACAGTAAGGGGGTCGAAAGCGATGAAAGTTAGACAACTCGTTTTATTTATGCACTACCTTGAACACGAGGATATGTAAATGAGACGGGGGTGTACGACCGACAGAAGTAGCGGTTTCTTTTCCCATCTCAAGTCAACGCGGGTGTTCATGGTGGTACTTTAACTCATACTCGGACTAACTAGTTTCATAGTTAATTTAAAACAATCGATAAACAAAACGAAAACAAACAAAAAACAAACTATAAAAAAAGCATAAGAAAACGAAATAAAAAAAGGAGAGAAAAGGGGATTTGATGCACCTTCAACCTACATGTATCGTTGACACCATCTTGGGTTGTAATCGATGGTAGATTTTGTCTCGAGAGGCCGTCGTCGACGAAGAATAAAGCAAACACGCGTTTTGGAAACTTTCTGGACAACGATTTTAAAACAGTGATATCTCCCTCGTTTCACGACGAAAATTCGATCTAAAAGATGTTTTGGAAACTAGAAAGAGAGGAGAACAAGGATCTTAAAGCATCCCCTGCTCGTTTTGGGTTATTGGGCACGAAAAACGAGCACAAACAGAACTGGACAGACAAGAAGAAACCGCGAAAACAGAGTGTTATTTCACTCTGTTTTTCGAGGGATTTCGTGTACTCTCAAGGGCAATTTGGCTCGTAATTCTTTGTCTAATGTGTATATGGATGTTATGTGGTTAATTAGGAACAAGAAACTCGAGTTTTTATGGAGGTTTGATGGAGGAACGAATGGGTTTTCGAAGAGGACACACAAACAGTTTCAGTTTGTGTGTCGGTTTTGTTTAGGGTTTTTGAAGGATGTTTAGGGTTTGTTTCTGAGGTTTAAAGCTTATGGGTGATGGTAGGATGTATGTAGAAATTAGAGGAATGAATGTATGGTGAAGGGGTGGTATTTATAGGGAGTTAAAATAGGTTAAAAGAGAGGAAGGGCAAATCGGGCTAGCTCACGGATGGCTGCTGTCCATCGACTTTTGTGAGGGTTTGAGGGGGGTTTTCTTGGTGATTAAGCTAGGATAATATGGGTAGGATACTAGGGTATGGGTTAGGGTTAATGTACTCGAGATTCGTGCCAATTCGTAAAGGAAACGGGCTCAAAAACCGAGCTAAAATCGAGCTAAAAAACAAGTACTCAAAACGAGTTTCCTTCGCTTTTCAAATCGATTTTTCAAATCAATTAATAAATTAAAATAAATGACTTTTCAAATCAAATATACTCATAAAATGATTTTTTCAAATCAAATACTTATTTTATTTTCAATAAAATAAACTTAAGAAAATAAATTCAAAATAAAGCTTTAATTTAAATACCATTTAAATTAATAAAATGAACTCACTAAAAAACATTAATTTAAATATCATTTAAAATAATAAAATGAATTCACTAAAAAAACATTAATTTAAATATCATTTAAATTAATAGAATACTTCATCGACGACGCCCATTCTACCTCGTAAACGAGCTCCAAATAATGACAATGACAACTAAAGAATACACGTGTCCTATCATCATCGGGTGTTTGTCGGGTTCTCTATAAATTCCAATATCGACGGATACGGGTATCTACAGAGCCCCCACTTTGACTGAGGCTTGGACAAGGCGAAAGTCAAAGTATACCCTAGGTCCCTTTCGACCTGAGGATTCTTCGGGTCGTTTATAGTCCATTAGACTTGCGTATATAAGCTCGCCAGCCATAAGAAGAGATCATACCTGAAACTTCGTTGGGGGATTGACCCTTGCTTCTGTTGTGTCGAAATATCATCGTTGGTCATCGACCCATAAATTGCATAAATGGTGGGTTGAGCCTTATCCTTAGGCGCCTACGTATCCGCTTTTCGACGGAATCAAACCGCGTCGTAGTTTAAGAATCGCCGACATATGCCCAAAGTTTATCATCTGCTGGCATTTGTCCAAAATTCATCATCTGCTGACATTTGCCCAAAATTTATCATCTGCTGGCGCTTGTCCGAATGGGACGGGACTTTCCAAGGAGGTTGCCGCCGCTTTCATCATTTGCTTTCAGCTACGGAATTCTTCCATTTCATACTCTTGTATTGAATTGAATTCTTGGTGGATGTCATCCATTACATCTCGATAGTGGTCTCTGAAGCCAACGGCTTCAGAGCCCCCAGTTTGCGATGGCTCTAAAGTCGAAGACTTTAGAGCCCCCAGTTGAAGCATATCCTGCTACATTTGAAACACAAAAAACGTACTAGCAATAATCATCACATAAGCACATTTGGATCATCGATCTTGAAATTGGATCATTTTGAAGTACTGGGTCGTCGACCCGAAAGTTGAATTTGATAATTTTGAATAATTGGGCCATCGACCCGAAAATGTGTTGGGCCATCGACCCTTCGAAATTGAATTTGACAAAATTGGGTCATCAACCCAAAATTTGAACATGTTGAAGATTTTGAATAATTGGGCCATCGACCCGAATTTTGAATTTGAAACGAATCATAAAAAGAAAATATTTGAATTTTGAAATTTTGAAATCGAACCTTGATGGGTGAGCATGAAATGCGACTCAGACATTCTGTATGACTCGTGAACAACGTGGGCGTAGCCCGCTACCGCAAAACAAAAAAAGAAAATAAAACCGTAAGTGTGCACGGGCTTTAATTCAAATATGGACTTGTCGAGGGTAGAAATGTAAATCGGCCGTTCCGGCGCCAAAAGATGGCAAATGGGAATCACAAGGTCGTCGAACTTGGGACGGAGATATCGTATGGCATGGGCGTGCTCCCGAGGGCACATGGGAATCAAGATCACTTGGCATCGACAAGGTGGATTAAACTCACAGAGGAACAACGTTGGCTTCACCCAGACACTAAACACAGGTTAATTTTATGAGAACACTTAGACATCACATGTCACTCTTGTTGGGAACATTCTGTCACTCTTCTCCTCGCCTCCTTTCTTTTCAGCGAGTATTCATCATTTCTTGCCACCGCCTTCTTTCTTTTCAGCGGGCTTTTACTATTTTTCTTCCACGCCTTCTTTCTTTTCAGCGGGTTTTTACTATTTTTCTGTTCCCAACACAAACCTACATCTATATGACTCGGCATCTTTGCCTAAACCGTTAGATAAAGCTCATTCCGAGACTTGACACTACTCATCTGAACCTATATCCTCGTCCTAGCCTACGTCGAGTGCTAAGACTGAGAAGACTCCTAAAACTGACTCACGGGCACGGGTGTGTGGAAACGGTTGGGTTCAAAGGCACACTCGGGCTCAGCCTTAGAAGGGAGGCTTGGTCCTCGCTTGAGTGTAAAAGATAGGCTGGGCCCTCGGGAGGAAATGACGATCCCTCCTAAGGAGCGCGCTAGACAGAACGCAACTGCCCCTCCTCTGCAGGAGCCTCGGTCACGTGACCCAAAAGGCAAAGGGAAAAAGAAGATGTAGGAGCCTTCGACTCCAAATATATTATTTAATACTACTACTTATGATTTGTTGCTAGCTGTTTTCTTCTTTTTTTTCTTTTGAAGGATGTAATGGGCATCGCCCGATCTTTAATAAGACTTACTATCTATTAAAAATTCCCAGTTTCTGCATAAAATTTCATTTTATTTAAAGGAAGGGTCGGTTGTACTCTTTTAAAGAGCTGCCTACGTATCTGTTATCAACAGAATCAAACCGAGCTCGTAGTTCCACAAAACAAATGCGCTATAATCATCGATTTATAACGCACAAAAAAGCAGCGAAGCAAAAGTGCCGCGGCCTAGACTCGCTCACGAGCACTGCAATTCAAAATTTTTATTTTACGACATTGAGAATGAGTTCTACGGATAGTATTTCTTCAGTTGATCCAAATTCGTCGGATTCGCAAAGTCATTTCCATCTAGATCTGTCAGTCTGACTGCGCCTCCCGATAATACCTTCTTTACCAGGTAAGGACCGGCCCAGTTCGGCTTGAATTTTCCCCTCGGGTCAATTGGTAGTAAAGCGCGGACGGACTTTAGGACTAAATCCCCATCCTTTATTCCTCGAGGTTTCACCTTTTTGTTAAATGCCCTTTGTATCCTTTTCTGATAGAGTTGAACATGATGTAGTGCATTTAACCGTCGCTCGTCGAGCATGACCAAGGAATCATACGGCTTGCGCCATCGGCTTCAGGGACCGACTTTCTAACAGGATCCTTAAAGAAGGTACCTCTAATTCGATAGGTGAACGCTTCCATCCCATATGTTAAATAGAACGGAGTTGCTCCAGTGGTTGTGCGAATAGACGTTCGTATCCCCACGGCGAACGGTATCTTTTCCGCCATTCGCGATAATTGTCGGTCATCTTTCCGAGAATCACGGTGATTGTCTTGTTAGCGGCTTCTACTTGCCCCATTTGTTTGAGGTCGATAAGGTGACAACTTGTGGTGTTTGATTTTATACTTTTCAAGTATTACTAGTTTCAGCTGGAAGTGAGTGCCATGATCGCTAATGAGCTCATGCGGCACCCCATATCTGCAAATGATTTCATTCTGAATGAACTTTGCTACCTGCTTTGCTTGTAGAACCTTGTACGATTTCACTTCTACCCACTTCGTGAAGTAATCGATGGCGACTAACATAAAGCAATGCCCATTGTTCCGAGATGGGTTGACCTTTCCAATAATGTCGATTCCCCATGTTGAGAAAGGCCATGGTGATGTCAAAGTATATAAGTTGATGGCGGCACATCTTTGTATGTTTGCGAAGATCCGGCAATTGTGGCAATGTTTGACATATTGGCGACAATCTGTCTCCATCGTTGTCCAATAATACCCTAATCTCATGATTTTACGAACCAAAGATATGGGCATTCATGTGTGGGCCACACTCTCCGTCAGGGACTTCTTCCATGACTCTTTTCGCAGTTGGTGAGTCTATGCATCGCAAAAGGATATTTTGCGCAGTCTTCTTGTACAATTGTCCGTCATTGGTTCTAACGAACTGAGCGGCTAGCATTCGAATAGCGCGCTTTCCGTGGTTATCCATGTCGGGTGGATACTCTCCTGATTCTTTAAATTTCAGAATAGCATGATACCAAGGTTCGGCCTCGGTTTCTTCTGTGTCTCCGATTACATTAACATAAGCAGGTGACGATCTTCGTTCGACGCATATCGGCATAGTATCCATATGATCGGTATGTTGATCGAGCGGCTAGCTTTGATAGTGCATCGACAAACTGGTTTTCGTCGTAGGGGGAGGTGCACGTACTTGACCTCGGTGAACAACTTTTCTAGTTCTTCGATTTTTGCTTGGTACGGAGCCAAGCTATCACTTCGGGTTTTCCACGTCCCGGCCACTTGATTGATCACTAGTGACGAGTCCCCATGTACTACAAGCTTTTTGATGCCCAACTCGAGAGCACTGTGCAAACCGAGTAGGCATGCTTCATATTCGGCCGCGTTATTAGTGACGTTAAAGTCCAATTTGATCGAGATGGGAACATGTTCACCTTCCGGTGAAATGAGTAGAACTCCTATCCCGTATCCCCTATAGTTCGATGCTCCATCGAAATAGAGGTCCCACGTATCATTGTCTATGTGAACGATATCTTCGTCGGGAAACGACCACGTATCCAAAACCTCAGTTTCTTCTATCGGGTTATCCGCCGGGAAAGTCTCGCAACCGCCCTTCCCTTTATCACTTTTAGCGGTACATATTTCAGGTCAAACTCGGAAAGCATTAAAGTCCATCTTGACACCTGCCGTTCGTAATCTGGTTTTTCAAACAAGTATTTGATTGGGTCCATCTTCGAGTGGATGCAGACACTATGACTGAGCATGTAGTGCCGTAACTTCTTTGTCGCCCATACTAAAGCCAAACACGTCTTTTCGAGCTGAGTATACTTGATTTCATACTCCAAGAACTTTTTACTAATGTAGTAAATCGCTCTCTCCTCTTTATCGACCGTTTGCGCCAGCATTGCCCCCATTGCAAAGATTCGTGGATGTAAGATACAACAAAAGTGGTAACTTGACCATTGGTGGGCTAAGCACGGAAGGGGAAGATAGTATTTCTATGATCTTATCGAACGCACTTGAGCGGTGATCATCCCATACGACGTGTTCCCGACCTTCAATTTCTTGAAAATTGGCTCGCATATCATCGTTAGCCTTGCCACGAACCGACTTATATATTGGATTCTTCCCAGGAAACCTCGAATTTCCTTCTCGGTTTTCGGGTGAGGCATTTCCATTATGGCCTTTATTTTCGATGGGTCCACCTCGATGCCACGGTGGCTGACGATGTGGCCCAACAATTTGCCGGATGTGACTCCGAATGCGCATTTTTGTGGATTCAACCTCATGTTATACTTGCGCAATCGTTCGAAGAATTTGCGTAGTGTACCAAGGTGGCCATCACGCTCCTTTGACTTGACAATCATGTCGTCGACATAAACCTCGACCTCCTTGTGCATCAAATCATGTAGCAATGTTGTCGCGGTCCTCTGGTATGTGGCCCCTGCGTTTATCAACCCAAAAGGCATTACTGTGTAGCAATAGGTTCCCCATTGCGTTCGAACGCAGATCTTATGCATATCTTCTTTCGCCATCTTGATCGATTATAACCGGCAGGCGTATCCATCCATGAAGGATAGTAACGCGTGCTTTGCCGTGTTGTCAACCAGGATGTCGATGTGAGGTAATGGGAAATCGTCCTTCGGACTTGCCTTGTTTAAATCCCGGAAGTCAACACAAACCCGAACTTTACCATCTTTCTTAGGCACTGGAACAACGTTAGCCACCCGGTCGAGTATTCGACACCTTGATGAACCCGACTTTGAGTTGCTTGTCGATTTCTTCTTTGACCTTCAGAGACCAATCTGTATGCATTTTGCGTAGTTTCTGCTTGACCGGCTTATATCCCGGCTTGATTGGGATCCTGTGCTCCGCAATTTCCCTATCAATGCCTGGCATGTCTTTGTAGGACCATGCGAAAACATCTTTGAACTCATGCAACAAATCAATGAACCCCTGTCTTTCGGTGGGACTTAAAGTAGTTCCTATTTTAAGCTCCTGTGGTTCTAAGGTTGTACCTATATTGATAGTTTCGGTATCTTCGATGATCGAAGTTTTCTGTTCGTACTCTTCCAACCCTTTTATCAACTGTAGAGGTGGTTCCATTTCTTCTTCTTCTTCTTCTTCTTCTTCGACCAACTGTTCATCCTCGACCTCAGTCTCAATGTCATTATTAAAACAATCATTTTCAAAAATTGAATTGCAATGTGAGTAAGACGAGTCATAAGCAAACTGGTTCATATTATTATTGATTTGAAATTGCGCGAAATGCGCTAACATTTGAGCCAACTGGTCAGAGCTCAGTGGCGAGATAGGGGTATTCGGGACAGGCCCCGGAATACCACCATTAGGAAAAGGTGCATAGGAAGGGAAAGATAGGGGAGGGGTATTTTCAACACCTGACTCCTTAGACTCAATCTTAGGACTTATCTCAGACTCAGACTCAGACTCCGACTCAGACTCAGAATCGGTAACATCATCCGGCTTGAACATCTCTCCTTCTCCCGTTGTCAACTTGAAAAGAAGTCCTTTGTTGTCAGTCCACTTGATTGTTTTCCGCCACCCCGTGTTGGTCCTAAGAGGATCCACATCGGTGATGAGGGTAGATGGGTCAAACCGCCGCTTCTCGGGATCATGCTTACCAAATCTTCGTTTGGTATTGGTGATTTCTTCTCTTCACCGAAAAGGAGACCCATAGCTTTCTCGTCATTTATTGGATCCGGTTTGGTTTCTCGGCATCACGGTCGAGAATGTCTTGGGGATGTAGTAGCAATCTTGGAATACTTCGATTCCTGGGACCATAAGGTTCTTCTTTGGGTCAAAGATAGGTTCGGGAAAGTCCATGCAAGGGAGTTCTTCCCGACTTTCACGAAGTGACCATTGAGAGTTAGGTGATACGGTCCTATTTTAATATCTCGATCTTCGATCGTTCTTCCCTCTTTTCCGTAGATCTTTTTCGGTGGGCTCATATCCAAGCCCGAAGGTTACTCCTTTGGCTACGGGTGGTTTCAACTTGAAAGCCTCCTCCTTTCTAGGATATAGAGAGAAACCGAAGTACTTCCCAGTTTTGAGAATCACCTCGCAGACATGACTTCCCGTATATAGATCCATATTTTCGGAGTTCAACTCGATCATGTTGACAATCTCGAAACCACATGCGTCATTGGTAGCTTCGACCCTTACTTCGGAAGTAATGTCTCCTCCCGCTACTGATAATTGGCGTGGCGTCAATGGTGACGGTTTTGCCATTGAGTGGGACCTTGATTTTTCGATGCAGCGTTGATGTTACGGCCCTTGTAGCGTGGATCCAAGGCCTTCCCAACAATAAGTTGAAGGATGAGCAAATGTCAATTACTTGGCAATTTATTTTCTTTTCCACTTGCCCGGTCTGTACTACCGGATCGACAAGTCCACTCACTCGGCGCACAAAGTGCCATCGAATGCCCGGTATGCGTGTAGTGGGGATGAAGTCATTCTTCTCCAAGCCCGAATATGCGCCGTTTTCGGAGGGAGTACGTTGACAGCCGATCCGTCGTCAACCAAGGTCATAGGGATGTGCTTGTTGAGACATACGAGAGCAATATAGAGGGCCAGGTTATGTCGAGGCCCGAACGGTGGCAGATCTTCGTCGGAGAATGTCACGGCGTTGGTAATCCGAGGCCGTCGGGCGATGTGAGTGACCATGTCCGCAGGAGTAGTATTCGACGACACGGTCATGTTCATCAAAGCTTGTAACAAAGCTTGCCGATGTTCGAAAGAGCTCAGGATAAGTTGCCAGATAGATACGTCGGCCTTAGTCTTTTGGAGTTGCTTGATGAGGGAAGCCTCGGAGGTCGACCCTTCACCAAGAACTTCGACCACTACTGGCTCTTTGAGAGGCGTCTTGTTCGGGGTATCTTTAGCTTTCTCCACACGATACGGGCGTCCGGATCTAGTCAAATGGTTTGACTCTAGGGCGTCTTGCCTCACCTTTAAGATTTCTTCTTGGGTGTGAGGAATTGTCGCACCTTTGACGAGGTAAACATCATCCTCGTCATCGGCCCAAACGCCATTGATTTCATTGCCGCTTCGGAGTATGTAGGGAGTACAATCGACAACAAAATCCCCGAATGTAATCTCGTTTCTCGAGCTTGGTAGGAATTCGGAGCAATCTACGAATATTCTTCCGACGAAAACCCCTTTTAGACGACATGGGCGAATCAGGTGAGAGTAATCGACACTATCTTCGGTAGAGAAAAAGTTAGTGTGGTCGCCAAATGGATTGGTGACGTTGTTGGGCTTTATGGCCGGGATTGGGAGCGTTCCGTTCTCAATCATATCTTGAATTTCGTGCTTTAGTCTAAAGCACCTTTCAGTATCGTGTCCCTTCCCTTGATGAAAGGCACAGTAGGCATTTGGTTTGTACCATTTGCCTTGTTGTTCAGCAGGTGGATCCGGAGTTGGACCAATGGGCTTCAACTTTCCTTGGGCCATGAGCCTTTGGAGAGCATAGGCGTAAGTGCACCCGATATCGGTGAATACCCTCGGAGCTTGGCGCGGAGGCCTTTTTGACTGTCCATCTAAGAGATTGACAGATTCAACAAAGTGGGCCGCTGCGGGTGCTTTTGCTTTAGATGACGAAGCCCCTTGGTATCCCTTTGGCTTCTCAGCTTCAGCAATTCGGACATCGTCCTCTACCTTTATCCCGATCCTTATCAATTCCTTGAAAGAACCAAAATTTTGGTATTTCAGAGCATTACGGTAAACAGGTCGTAAATTCTTCACGAACTTATCTACCATTTCAACTTCATCGGGCTTCTTAGCTAACTTCACGCTTTCAAGCGCCATCTTGCGAGGAACTCGGTAAAGCCCTCTTTCTCCTTTTGTGTCATAACCTCCAAAGTTCTTATGTTGGTTTGAATCTCAACATTGTCAAGCATAGTGCTTACGTAACTCCACCGTAATATCTTCGAAAGTGGGGAAGTTCTTAAGGTCAAGATTGTAGAACCATGCCTTCGGGTGTTCTCCCGCAGATTGGGCAAAAATTTCGGAGAGCATATCGCAGGTACTCCCTTCGGTGCTAAGTACCCTTTATAGGCCTTAACATGGTGGACCGGATCTTGATGCCCTTGAACTTTGGGATGTCGTGAGTACCATGTTCGTGGGCAACTTGTCTGAACGGGGCATAGGCCCTAGCATTCTCATAGTGAATGTTCTTCCCCGGGGAGAGCTTCAAACGGTCCTCGATGAACTTGAACCGTTTCTCCAAATCGTCGAGGTGGGGTAGATGAAGAGGAATCTTCAACCAGCTTAGACTCGATCACATCCATTCGGGTCATCATGAGGTTCACGGCCTCCGTGAGCTTGTTGATAGCATCTTCCATTGCTTGACGTCGGGTTTTTGGCGGCCTTTCTACAAGAAAACCCCGTCTCGAGTCAATATTTAAAGTAAGAGCCCTGCGCACACTTAAGGACACGACCCTAACTTGACTTGAACAAAGACTCGACTTGAGATTGACTAACCAAAGGTTCGACTCACGGTTTGATTTAGACGTTGGTTCATTTTAGACTCGACAAAACGACATGACTCAAACTGTCATAACTCGATTCTAAACTGGACTTGGTGTGACTAAACCCGTGATTGGGCTAACATAGCCCATGGGTTCGAGTGAAACGTCCATAAGGCCTAGCTTGGACGTTTTTTGTGGACTATTCTAGACCAAAAGGTTGACCAACATGACTCAAAGCCCAAGAGGTGAGTTTGGGTGACCCAACAAGGTCGTGTTCTAGACTCTTAGAACGAAACATGCCCGGCCTAACACGGCCATGACCCGGACACGACTCGACGCATTTCATGCTTGGTTGAGGTTCGAGAAACATTTTGGATTGATTTTGAAAAACGAAGGATTGATTTGAAAATGAGATTTGAAATGGGCAGCATGCCGGCTATAAAAGCTTGTTTTGGGCCGAAATTCTAGTCCTATTTGGGCAGCATTCCGCGTTTTTAAAACCATGCTATTTTGAAAATAAGTTGTTCAAAAGTTCGGTTTTGAAAAGGATATGGGAATTTTCGAAAAAACAAGACTCGGGAAAACACATTGCACATTGTCATTCTCATGTTATAAGGATGTATGCTCCTAGACATCTCTAAGTCTCGGCAAGTCTTCTATAAGAAGGTCTATGCCCTCCATCCTTTTGCGGTCTTATACAGCAAGGTGTCTTAAGGTAAAGTACCTAGAAGATCGTCCCCACCATCAAGAACCACGCGAGGCGAAGTGGAAGCGAGCAATGTGCAGCTTCCCGGCATAGTGGGACGTCGCCCCCCACGCATCACGAAGAAACGCTGGGACGGCCCGGGCAAGTCCTTAAGGGTTTATGCATGAATCGTAGCACTATGAGTAATGTTTTACTTTCCAACACTTTCTTTTCAAGTTTCACCTCGGAGGAAAAGACCCTAGAAACACAGTGTAACTAGTCCTCTTTTCCCCGGAGTCGCCAAATCGTGGACACGGCCCTCGGGAAGCTCGCGTCCGCGGGATCCACACTAGGCATAATCGACTCGAGGTTCTTTCGAATCGAATTAAGACATATTAGAGTCGCCACCAAGTTTTTTGGAAACTTGGAACCGTTCAAGTCAACTTTACACCTTTCATCGAAAAGCATAAAGCCAATTGACTACGAGTGATTAAAGATAAAGACTTGTACCCTATATCACTCGATTTGAATGACTCTCGTAATCCAATGGTATTTAGACGGATCCACAAACCATAGATCTTGAGTAAGGGGTGAGGGTACGTGTTGGGAAGCCCATAAGGACACCCAACCCCGCCCGTCAATAACGGCCTCTACTAAGTCAAGTATGAATTTCAAACAAGGTCATAGCTACTACGATATATGAAATGCAAACATCGTTTTAACCCTAACATGTGAAGTTTCTATGTCGATTTAGATGCAACTAAACTAACTTTGTCAAAGTTGTAATTTAGCATGTGGGTTGATTGATCTAAGCAACATATAAACGAAAGAAAACAAGGCTTAGGGGGAATGGGGGAGCCGTTGGGATCTACCTATTACAAACCAGGCATTTCATGCCGACGCAACAACAAATTAAAGATACAACTCGATCTAAATACAATTGCTACATACAACCGTACACGACATAAAACACACGGCCGTTTGGCCTTGAAAACCGTGCACATGAGGGGTGGCCCACGGCTCACATGACCCACGGTCCTTGGGTCACTCCTCGTAATGCGTGCTCGCGCTTAATCTCATCGAATTAGACATAGGGCTACGCACCAAAGCATGCATTAGCATAAACCGGGCCATGTTGCTTTAAACAACATGCGGTTTACTACGCTCCTACAAGCATTGGGGAACAACCGTCTAACCAAACAAGACTAAGGTTTTTAGAAATCATTTGACTCGATAAAAGAAAACGAACTTGAAAGATTACAACTCGATAAACCAACGATAAATTACAAACAATGAAACAACGAGAAAACAAACGGTATAAAAACAAAACGAGAAAGGTAAAGAAAACGGCCACCTCACGGCCCAAACCAACGGCCACCCTCACGGCCAAGACGAGGCCAACCTAGTTCCTAAGTTAGATTCATTGGTTAGATCGAATGATTGCGAAAAGGGATAGGAACCAAGTTAGAAAACGAGTTAAAAACGATGTTGATTGATTGTCGCATGAGGGTGCATTCTACACGGCCTAAAGGGTCTAATTAGGTCAAATTCGCTAATTAATTTAACTCATCGAGTGTCAATAAGAAGGTGCTAATCACGCACTCTTATACTAGCGAGAAATTAGGTGAAAGAGAGAGATGCATTCAATTATTTACAGAATCGTCGATTGATTTTATAACTTACGTCGAGGCCACCTATCGTGTCTAATTAGGTTATTAAATTAAATTAATGTTATCTAAATACGTCATAGGTTAACAATCAGAGGTTAAACTAACATACAATGGGTCCTAGGGTATGTCGATTTGGCCGAAACAGTAAGGGGTCGAAAGCGATGAAAGTTAGACAACTCGTTTTATTTATGCCCTACCTTGAACACGAGGATATGTAAATGAGACGGGGGTGTACGACCGACAGAAGTAGCGGTTTCTTTTCCCATCTCAAGTCAACGCGGGTGTTCATGGTGGTACTTTAACTCATACTCGGACTAACTAGTTTCATAGTTAATTTAAAACAATCGATAAACAAAACGAAAACAAACAAAAAACAAACTATAAAAAAAGCATAAGAAAACGAAATAAAAAAAGGAGAGAAAAGGGGATTTGATGCACCCTCAACCTACATGTATCGTTGACACCGTCTTGGGTCGTAATCGATGGTAGATTTTGTCTCGAGAGGCCGTCGTCGACGAAGAATAAAGCAAACACGCGTTTTGGAAACTTTCTGGACAGCGATTTTAAAACAGTGATACCTCCCTCGTTTCACGACGAAAATTCGATCTAAAAGATGTTTTGGAAACTAGAAAGAGAGGAGAACAAGGATCTTAAAGCAACCCCTGCTCGTTTTGGGTTATTGGGCACAAAAAACGAGCACAAACAGAACTGGACAGACAAGAAGAAACGCGCGAAAAACAGAGTGTTATTTCACTGCTTTTTCGAGGGATTTCGTGTACTCTCAAGGGCAATTTGGCTCGTAATTCTTTGTCTAATGTGTATATGGATGTTATGTGGTTAATTAGGAATAAGAAACTCGAGTTTTTATGGAGGTTTGATGGAGGAACGAATGGGTTTTCGAAGAGGACACACAAACAGTTTCAGTTTGTGTGTCGGTTTTGTTTAGGGTTTTTGAAGGATGTTTAGGGTTTGTTTCTGAGGTTTAAAGCTTATGGGTGATGGTAGGATGTATGTAGAACTTAGAGGAATGAATGTATGGTGAAGGGGTGGTATTTATAGGGAGTTAAAATAGGTTAAAGGAGAGTTAGGGCAAATCGGGCTAGCTCACGGATGGCTGCTGTCCATCGACTTTTGTGAGGGTTTGAGGGGGGTTTTCTTGGTGATTAAGCTAGGATAATATGGGTAGGATACTAGGGTATGGGTTAGGGTTAATGTACTCGAGATTCGTGCCAATTCGTAAAGGAAACGGGCTCAAAAACCGAGCTAAAATCGAGCTCAAAAACAAGTACTCAAAACGAGTTTCCTTCGCTTTTCAAATCGATTTTTCAAATCAATTAATAAATTAAAATAAATGACTTTTCAAATCAAATATACTCATAAAATGATTTTTTCAAATCAAATACTTATTTTATTTTCAATAAAATAAACTTAAGAAAATAAATTCAAAATAAAGCTTTAATTTAAATACCATTTAAATTAATAAAATGAACTCACTAAAAAACATTAATTTAAATATCATTTAAAATAATAAAATGAATTCACTAAAAAACATTAATTTAAATATCATTTAAATTAATAGAATACTTCATCGACGACGCCCATTCTACCTCGTAAACGAGCTCCAAATAATGACAATGACAACTAAAGAATACACGTGTCCTATCATCATCGGGTGTTTGTCGGGTTCTCTATAAATTCCAATATCGACGGATACGGGTATCTACAGACTGATCGATCACAGATGCGAGATTATAACGATACCTCGTAGGACAAATTTTTGTGACAACGTAATGGAGTCCTAAATGTTTAAAAACATTCAGTGCCAGGTCGTGGATAGGAAATCCATTGTGTTCCTAGAGTCAATTCTTTTGACTATCGATTGTCTCTTGAGATTAAGGCAGTTTTTGGGTGACTTTGGTTTCTTTCTCATGGTCTGCCGTAACTGGAGGCTAAGTAGATTTTTTCTGGGTCATTTCATACTGTGCTTACATCTGCAGGATTCGAGTTGAGGAAAATATCCAACCTTTATCAGGTTTAGTTATTTCTCAGGGCCACTCGAGGAGTAGTAACTGAAATGCATGGCCATGCTCGAATGATGATTCGTTTATCAGTTAAGTTACTCTCTAGTTGGGGAAACCACTCTTGATACCGATCACTTGTAAAATACGACCTTTGTGAATACGGATTTTCCAAATTGTTTTACATTGAGTGGGAGAAATTTTAGGATATGAGAATCGGTTATCACACATACACTTGTGAGGACAAGTGGGAGTTTGTTGGAGCTTGTGTCCTCCACAAATTAGTGTGATAACATTTATAAATCTCTTATAGGTTCACAAGGGTATACTTCGTATTTTATCAGTTGATTAACGATTACCTAATAACGGTTGGCTTGCTAGAAAGTTTGACGTTATTATCATACTGATGGCGGTGATCAACTGGTCCCTAAAAGTCACACCTAAAGGATGTGTTTGAGAGATGTGATTGTATGAAAATATAATCACATTGATGCCTGACTAAAAGGTTAGTCCAAGTAATTGACTAAACAGATAGTCAACGTGTTGATGAGACGATTATTTAATGCCGATTAAATAATATTAGCTGAGACGAATTAACTGTCAATTCGTAAATTGAATATAATAAGTTATATTTAATTAATGTATATAATTTTAGAAAGTTAGCTTGGACGAATTAATATGTTAATTCGTAATTAAATGTAATCGGTTATATTTAATTAGCAAGTTAAAGTATATATTATACGATATTGTCACAGACCGGCATTATTAAATCCACTGCAAGCTGTTGTGTGTAGACTTATTAATACGGAATGATATAAATGACAATTTATAAATAATACATTTTATACATTTTGTATACCACCAAAATAAGAAGATTTAATCTCCTTATTTTTGGGTAGGTAGAAAAACCGAAATAAGAGAAAATAATTCTCTTAATTTCGGATATGGGCCAAAAAATTAAAAGAAGAAAAATCTACCCTAATCACTCCATATACTCGGTTTATAGGGAGATTAAGAGGAGTTTTTTCTAACCTAATTTTTCTAACCTATTCTTGCCTCTCATCTAAAACACAAAACCGAAAAACCCTAAGCAATTTACAGAAATAAGGGATCGATTCTAGGAAGAATACAAAGGGCATATCTCATATCATCTTGGGTGCAACTGATAGGTGAATATCATTGCGATATTGTTCTTAGGCCGATTTTGCTAGGACCGAAGGTTGTTTCTTCATTCTCTAGTTTTGTTTATGTAATTCATTTTATGACTCGCATTCGTCATTATAATTCGTTATAATCCTTAATATTAAGGGAAGTATACAGATAATTTCTCACAAATATACGGGCGGAGTTTGTAAATATTCTTTCTTTTATTGATGATTATACTATACCATCTTTACATTTATTTAGAATTTAATACAAGTTTAGGTAGAAGCTAAGTGTTTATGTGGTGATGACTAACAGGAAGAAAAAAACAAAAGGGAACTAACTGAATTGGAGGTTTTCAAGCAAACTCATAAGAGGAAAGATGGGTCCTATGTGAAAGATACCGCAACTGAAAAATTTGTGGTACACATATAGAAAAAAAGTTTGATGTACTCTAAATTTTCTTGTAAATTGACACATACTTAGCACTTTTTAAATGTGTGAAGTTGGATGGTGATACTTATGTTGAATCTGAACTTGCGATTAATCCTACCAAACCTAAAGTGCAAATCCAAAATGAAGCTTTCAGCAAACTAATGTATGGAGAAGATATCCCTAAACGCCCTTTAGGCTATGGTTTCTGTGTAAAAGGAAGTGATGTATTTGGAGTGCATGGTATCTTAAGGAAAGAGGCTTTTGAATCAGGAGAAGTAGTTCTTTGGCTCTCGAGAATAAGGAAAAAATGGAAAATATGGAAAAGGCTGTTATAAGTTTGAACAAGGACAAAGAAGAGCTGCAAAGCAAGTTGAATGAGACGAATATCATCATGTATAAAATCTTGGAAGGCATGAGTTCTGGAATGCCGTCGCCCGAGATAGCTCAGCTCAAATCGACCTTGAATTCACAGGTATTTTTATGTTTATGTTGTCTTTAAATTTAATACATGTATATGCCTTGGAGCTGGAATCGTAGTATGATGTTGTTGGTATCTAGTTTCGTATATGATGGTTTCGTCTATGCTGAAGGTTTTTATATGAATGTTGGTAATTTATGATCCAAGAATAAACTGACTTGAATTGACTAGAAATAACTAATTTGAAATTGTATTGTACGTGTGTGTTTATATACTAACAAATATTTTATACATCGTTCGACATGACCTTTAACATTTCAAATAGCGAATGGCTATCTATATGGATAGATGCGGCAAAAACAAGAATGGCTAGGGAATGGCTATCTACATAGGGTAGTATTTGACCCATTTTACACTTAAGATGGATATGGCCGTCTTAAGGAAGACCGACTCTTAACCTATTGACTTGATGTGAATTGACAGTTTGACACGTATTTGAAGTAAATGACTTGGCGCACACTCGACCCTAATGACCTATTTGCCCAGTCTAGCTCTACCCTGTTGTAGTAGCATTGCAGATTGTACCTTTTATGGCAGCCGAAAGGAACGACTCATAATATGATGAAAATATGGATATATAAATACCTGAAATCGCGCTTCTATCAGAAGTAGAAGAAGAATATTGCCAAAAGCACCAGAGAGAAGACGACTAAGAAGAAAGCAGCCTTATAGATCCCCATAACACAACTCCAATAGAATATTAGCTTCTGTTCATGTTCATGTGCTCACTGTGTGTCTGCGTGCGAACTAGTCTTTCGCCTTTTACTAGAGAATATTAGCTTCTGTTGTGCTGATATTTTTGATTTATGTGGGTATGCCTTTACAATGGGTGGATAAGAATAGCAAAAGAATACAAAGCTACGAAGTTGCACTAATAGATAGTGTAAAGTATACTCTACTTGGTTGTTTATTGTCTGTCTTTTTGCTAATAACCCTCTACTTAACACTCTTGCCCAAATCATTTTGCATGTATGCAACTATATACTTGTTTCACGTCAGCTATACTTTTATAGTTTGTCAGCTATACTTTGCGTTTGCATTTGTGTAAGGGATATGAAGATTCATGTCAACTAGACTTTCATAGTTTCCTAAGTAGTAGTGTGATTTCATCTTTTCCTTATTAGTAGAAAAACTTCCTACATGATTGACTTGTTGACGATATTTAATTTCTTTGCATGTAGATATCGGACTCGACAAATGGTGGCGGTGCATCAAGATAAAAGGAAAAAATATGGAATTCACTTTTTTGGGAGTAGTTTAGTCATATCTTTTGTCTTGGATTTAATCTTTGAGGACATTTTATTATTTTTACGTGGAAAAATTTCTATTGTTCGGATGAAATAATTACGTAGTTCTATTAAATTTGAAAGCAAGTAATTTGATAATGGAATTTTAATTTATGCTATATAATTTTGTTTTGATATATTCTTGTCAAATTAATGTTGTTTAATTTATACTCTCTATGATATGTCATATCTTGTAATCTATATAATTTAATTCAATCGTATTGAAAAAATTGTAGCCGTAGTGAATTTTTCTAGTGCAGGAAAAGCATCGAGAAATTTTGAAATTGCGACGTAAAAAAGTGTAGAGAAACACTGACGTTTAAAGGTAACGCGGCTCTTGACACCAAAAAGTGTCGAAAAGGTTGACGCCAAAAGGCGTCAGAAAATCCTGACACCTCAAATATTTAAAGCGTCAAGAAATAAAATGCCGACGCTTTTAAGCGTCGAAAATAGACTAAAAAAGGGTCGGAAAATGGCGAGCTGTGTCGTAGTGAGTAAGCCTCGCCGGCCAGGGTGCGTATATGAGGAGGGCTCACCAGCCGCGGTGCCTTGTAAGGCTCACCAGCCATGGTGCATATATGAGGAGGGCTCGCTAGCCGCGGTGCGTTGTAGGGCTAGCCAGCCATTGTGCGTATATGAGGAGGGCTCGCCAGCCGCGGTGCGCTGTAAGGCTCGCCATTCATGGTGCGTTGTAAGGCTCGCCAGCCATGGTGCGTATATGAGGAGGGCTCGCCAGCCGCGGTGCGTTGTAAGGCTCGCCAGCCATGGTGCGTATATGAGGAGAGCTCGTCAGCCGCGGAGCGTATATGAGGAGGGCTCGCCAGCCATGGTGCGTATATGAGGAGGGCTCGCCAACCGCGAAGCGTATATGAGGAGGGCTCGCCAGCCGCGGTGCTTTGTAAGGCTCGCCAGCCATGGTGCATATATGAGAAGGGCTCGCCAGCCACGGTGCGTTGTAAGGCTCGCCAGCCGCGGTGCGTATATGAGGAGGGCTCGCCAGCCGCAGTGCGGTGTAAAGCTCGCCAGCCATGGTGCGTTGTAAGGCTCGCCAGCCATGGTGCATTTGTAAGGCTCGTCAGCCATGGTGCGTATATGAGGAGGGCTTGCCAGCCGCGGTGCGTTGTAAGGCTCGCCAGCCATGGTGCATATATGAGGAGGGCTCGCCAGCCGCGGTGTGTTGTAAGGCTCGCCAGCCATGGTGGGGTCGGTTGATCGACCATGAGAATAGCCGCGTTGAATGGGTTTGTTTTGAAATAGTGGACTCTTGATGGCGCCGTGGAAATAATGAATTTTGAATTTCACTATTATTGTTTTTGAAGTGACGGTTTATGTTGCCGCCGTTGACATTTAAAGGAATAGTGAATTTTGAATTTCACTATTTGTTTTTGAAGTGACAGTTTATGTTACCGCCGTTGACATTTGAAGAAATAGTGAATTTCAATTTCACTATTATGTTTTTTGAAATGACGGTTTATGTTGCCGCCGTTGACATTTGAAGGAATTGTGAATTTTGAATTTCACTATTTGTTTTTAAAGTGACGGTTTATGTTGCCGCCGTTGACATTTGAAGAAATAGTGAATTTGAATTTCACTATTATGTTTTTGAAATGACGGTTTTAATTTCCGTCGTTTGAATTTTGGTTTGTTATGGGAAATTGGGCCAAAGCCCAAAGTTTCGCTGAATGAAGCAGGGAGCACCCCATTGAGGCACGAGCTACTTGGCGAGGTAAGGGGGCTTCCCTATTTTCTGTCAAAGATGCGAGAATGGCTTGTTCGTCATTCTCACTTCGTCTTCTTCATCCTCTTGACGAAACCCAAACAAATCGCCATTGTTGGTCTTCTTGCTTGCTTGTGTTCGTGCCATCATAAACATGTCATCTCAAGGTATGTATTTCCTCTTGAATCAATTTGAATTTGTTGGTCTTTTGATTGATTGAATTAGGGCGAAATTTGATACCCTTAAAATCGATTTGGGCGTTTTTTATTGAGCCTATTTTGAGTGAAATTGATGATTGCATTAGGTTAGAAACCTGTTTAGGAGTATAGGGGTGCTTTTAGTTTACATTTTGGTCCCCGCTTACGTCCCTTATGCTCGAAAAACGCGAGCGAGGCGAAGAAACCGTCTCATTTGACAATCCCAAGTTTATTTGCTTGGGTAATGGGTCCCACTAGGTTGTATTGTAGTCGGGAAAGACTGTGTTTGCCATTGTGGACCTTTGTCGGGTGTTATGGGCAAAGTTGAAATTTTTGCCTTTGAAGCGGTCTCATGTCTGACGAAATAAGCGCCTGTCCGGGCTTGAATTGCGTCAGTTCGTTCTGAAATGGACCTTATTAGTAGTTTAGGTCGCTTTGAGGGTGGTAAAGTCACGTTTCCTCGTTGTGGTCGTATTTTGAAAATTTGACCGGTTTGCGCTCAAACTGGCGTAGAAATTGCCTTTTTGAGTTGTAGAAAAATACCCCATTGTGTCGGGAACGTATTTCGGGTTGTTGGGGGACCTCGTGTGGGTATTGAGGTGCCATTTTCTTTTGTTGTTGTTTTGACTCGCCTTTTGATTGAAAAGAAGGGCGAGTCGTTTTTTTGTGCGTTTTTTTTTGTGAATTGTTTTTGGTTGGTTGGGTTTTTGGTTGGGTTTGGGCGGGATTGCCCTTGTTCTGCTTTGCAAGTTTTTTTTTGGATTTGTCCATTTAACGCCGTCGTAATGCCGAAATTTCGGCTGACGTTCTTTGTTTGTTCTTTTGATTTTAGGGGAGTGCTCGGGACCTGTCGGGTCCATTGCTGAGGTCTTGGAGGAGGAGGATGATCCGGGAGGAGCAGCGACGACTGTTTTTTGTTACAGGCTTGGTTTTGTTTTCCCTGGTGGCCTTTGCCCGGCCAATGATCGGATATCAATCGTTGGTCGTTGTCTGCGGAGGTTCGGATGTCCGATGAGTGGGGTTCAAAACGGGCATGTTATCCCACGTTGTCGTCTTCGATTGTTGTCGAGTTCTGGTGATTCGGGTTCAACATCGGGGTAATACCCGGTGTGATGGTTCCCTTTCATCCTTGAATTCTGATGATTGGAGGTCAACGTCGGAATAACGTGTTAAGTTACGATCCTCGATTTTCGCGTCATCCGAAGTCTGCCAGGCATCATTTTTGTTTTTGTCATGGAGTGGGAACGTGGTGTTACCGCCATGGTAACCACCTCTGCTTCCGTTGCTAATCCTCCGGTTCCCGTGTTGCTCCTTTTCTTTTTTGATGGGAAGGATAGGGAGTGCTTAGTCCGGTAGGTGGCAGGTAGCCCCCAGTTTGTTGTCTTAGGCCAGTGTCTGTATCATAAATGTCTGTACCGGATTCCGTTTGTACGGTCAGTCGCTTGTATCGAATGTGCGTCGATGTATTTTGTGTGAGGCGGTTTGTATATATGTGTTTTTGGATTGTGGTTTATTTTGTGATTTTGGCTTTTTTGTGTTGTGTTTCAGAGAAGCGTTGTCGATTGCCAGTTCCCCTTTTGCTTTGCACCAGTTTCTGCATCGTTAGTGTAGAAAACAGGCGACAGGTAGCACATACGCATAAATGTAAACACGACAAAAGCATTCAATTGAAAATAAAAATTAACCGCGATAACTCGAACTTAAAATTGGAATTCGAAATTTGAAATGATATTTTGAAAAATTCCGCGACGAGTCATCGCGTTCGGACTTCTTATAAAGAAATTGATTTGAAAATTGAGCAAATTAACTTGTGTTTTGAATTAAATTGCATCGAAATTGTTGAAATTGATTTGTAACTCGAAAAATTCAAACTCAAACCGTCAGGGGTGAATTTTAGAATATAATTTTTTTTTTTGCGAGTATATTTGATTTGATTTTTGTGAGATCAAGACACGAATTTGTGAGTGCTTGAATTTTTGAGGAAAACTGATGTTGTGTTATCAGCTTTCGATTTTTATTTTTGCTGGGAAAATTACGAAAAAGCGAAAAAAAATTCGGAATTTCGACTGACATGGAAACGATCTATCGCGGATCGGGACGACTAGCCCTTCCCCCTTTTAAAAAAGAAAGAAAAATCCGTATGTTTAAAGCTGCGTCATGGAAACCGTGTTGGATTTCGTAAAACGCGAAAACAAGGAAATGTGAGTGTGAGAAAGCACAAAATGTCCAGACCATCCCGAAGAGGCGCGAGCATTCTGACGGGAGGTTTGGCATGTCAGGAGAAAACACAACTTGAAAGGGACAATTCAAGGTGGGAATCCTGAGAACAGGGCCAAAGAGGCGCGAGCTGCTTGGCGATAGGAGCCAGGTCTCCCTTTTTTCTGAAAAACGCGCTGATTGTTTTGTATAAATAGGTATGTTTGTCCTTCATTGTTTCATTATCCGAAACACGAAAAACATCTCTACAAAACCTCTTCTTCTTCCACAAAAATATTTCATGGATGCCTTTGAGAATGCGTTGCGACAATTGTGCCGGGACTTGTCGACTCCCGAGAAGTATCAACTCGTTTGCATGGGAGTTGGTCAATTATTGGTGATACGTCAAGTCAAGGTGCAATCCTCATTTCTTGAAGCATGTTCTCGGTTTTGAGATTCGAAACATCATGTTTTCGTTTTCCCGAAAGGCGAAATTTGTTCTCTTGCCGAAGAAGTTGGAGCCATTGGTGGGTGGTCGGGTTGTGTTCTGGTGCTTCCTCCGACTCGGTGGTATTATAAGGAGAAATTTCGTTCAATGTTGGGCTTGTCAACAAGCCAATTCAACTTTCTTCTTGCTCGTCACGGTGTGGATATGTTGGCTCTCATCAACATTTTCTCAAACCGATTGGACGCCAATGTTTCGGAGGTGTCTAGGAGAAGGGCTCTTGCCTTTTGCCTTGTCCATGTATACCTCTTTGTTGATGCTTTGAAGAAGGAGGGGCCAAAATGCTATGGTAGCATGACCCTTGTACATGTAGTTGAGCAAATGGAGCATGGTAGGGATCCATCATGGTTGGTGCTTGGCGAGATCATCCAAACTTTGGACAAGGAGGGCTCTTATGGAGAAGCTCCCTCGTTTGGATCTCCAAGGATCCTCCAAGTGTGGCTATTGGAGAGGCTAAGTTATATACAGCCTCCGGTTGATTCCTCCTCTTATTCCTTTCGTCACCTTACTATGAGGAAGAAGTTGTACTCGGATAGCTTTGCTTCCACTGAGGCCTATTGGGCCGCGAAATTGGCGGAGGAGGGTGGTCCTCACATCCATTGGGTGGTGCCATGGTGGCACTTAAGGTCCTTCACGGGGTTGCCCGCTTCGGGTGCTAGTCCTCGTTCTTTGATTGTGGTGGGTTTGAAGGTTGCTTCCTTCATTTATCCCGAAAGGCTCATGAGGCAAATGGGGCGTCAACAAAAGGTGCCCGCTCAAGATACACTTGTCCAAGAGAATGTTTTCCGAAACTCCGAGCTTGTGGAGGTCTTCGAAAGATGGTGGGCCGCTCGCCCGCTTTGGGAGGTACCAAACCCTGTTGCCACGACATGGGTGACTCCCGCTTATGTCAAGTGGTCAAGAGCTTCATCCTTGGAGGAGAGGTCCAAAACCGTAAGGACGAGGTTGTCGACTTGAAATATCGAGAGGTTGGCAAGCCCAACCGTGCCTTTTTTGAGGATTATATTGATGGAGTTAGCCCGGATGTGATGAGGCCACCAAAGAAGAGAAGCTCGGGTCCCAAAAATGTAGTGGGCCGTGCATGGGCTCGTTTTGGGCCGAACATGGGGTCTTGCAATAGACCAGAAGCGTTTCCATTATAGATCCATTGAGGATCCGTTCTGAGGAGGAAGCCCGTGCTAGGCGGGCCAACAAGAAGAACAAGGGGAAGATGTACCCCGAGGAAAAAGGCGAGGGTAGAATTGAAGAATGAAAACCTCCATTACTCACTTTATTATTATGTTGTATTAGCGTTGTGACTTTTTATTATGTTGTACTAGCTATGTTTTGTGTGTTTTGTGCTAGTTTTACTATGTGAGGTGTTTTAGTCGACACCTTAGCTTTGACAAGTTGTAGACTCGTCGAGCTTTATTTGTTGTTGAAATTGCAATCCCTCCCATTATTAATTAAATAAGAGGATTGCTCGTGTCAAAATTGTGAATGCTTGTTTCTTCCATCCATTTTGTAAAGGCAATTCAGTTTGAATCGTACTAAACATTTGCACTCGGGAAGGTGGGATTTTGCTAGGAAGGGAGAAAGGCTTCTTTTGTATTTTTGTGGAAAAAGGAATGTTTTTCTTTTTTTTTTTTTACGGGGATGTTTTTTTTATTATGGGGATGGTTGTATCCTTCTTGTGTAAGAAAGGACTGCCTACGTATCCACGTGAAGAGGCGAAATCAAACCATGATCGTAGTTCAAAATGTTTTGTAAATTTGATTGGGTTTTGTGGTTGTATCCCTCATGTATAAGAAGGACTTCCTACGTATCCGCCTGAAGAGGTGAAATCAAATCATGCTCGTAGTTCAGGGGGTTTGTTTGACTGCAAATGGATGTTACCTTTGACAGATCAAAGGACATTTGAAACGGGCAAGGTGCCGCCACTTAGACTCGATAAAACATGCAATTTCAAATCAGAATACGTTGAGGAACTTGACTTTAAGAGGGTTAAGGTGGTTGCTAGTTGTAAAACTAGGGTTAGGTCGTTGGTTGCTACGGCTTAAGAGTAGTATTTCTGGAGTTGGTCTACGTTGGTCGGGTTTGTAAAATCCTCCCCGTCTAGGTCACTCAGTCTCACTGCGCCCCTCGAAAGTATTTTCTTGACCAGGTATGGCACGGCCCAGTTGGGTTTGAACTTTCCCCTCGGATCGACGGGTAACGGTGCTCGAACTGACTTGAGGACCAAGTCGCCCTCCTTGATGTTCCTGGGTTTAACCTTCTTGTTGAATGCCCGTTGTATACGTCGTTGGTATAGCTTGACATTGTGCAAGGCGTTGTGTCGCTGCTCGTCTAGAAGAGTGAGTTGTTCGTATCATCGACGGGTCTATTCCGCCTCAGGGACCTGACTCTCCAGTAGGATGCGTAGAGAAGGGACCTCTAATTCTGCCGGTTGAACCGCCTCCATACCGTATGCTAGGTAGAAGGGTGTGGCGCATGTCGGTGTTCGGATGGAGGTTCGATATCCCTAGAGTGCGAATGGGAGTTTGCTCGGCAAATCGCGGTAGTTGTCTTGCATTTTCTTGATAATGGTGACAAGAGTTTTGTTCGCTGCCTCCACCGCTCCGTTGGTTTGAAGACGGTAGGTTGATGATCGATGTCGTTTGATCTTGTATTTGTCTAGTAAGGCCTGAGTTTCCGCCCAGAAGTGAGAGCCTTGATCGCTGGTGATTTCATGGGGTACCCCATAGCGGCAGATGATGTTGTCTTGGATGAACTTGGCCACTTGTTTGGCGGTCAAGACGACATATGACTGTGCTTTCACCCATTTAGTGAAGTAGTCGATTGCAACGAGGACGAAGCAATGCCCCTTAGTGCCTATAGGGTTAACTTTCCCGATGATGTCGATGCCCCAGGTTGAGAAAGGCCAGGGTGATGTCATGGTGTATAAAAGGGATGGTGGTATGTCTTGTATGTTGGCAAAGATTTGGCAGTTGTGGCAATGTTTGACGTAATTGCGGCAATCGGCTTCCATGGTGGTCCAATAGTAACCTAACCGCATGATTTTTCGGGTAAGCATCATTGCGCTCATGTGAGGGCCACATTCTTCGTTGTGGACCTCTCCCATGACTTTTTTGGCTTTGTGATGGTCAATGCAAAGGAGGGGAATCCCCCGGGGTGTTCTTTTGTATAGTTGATCTTGGTTTATCACGAATTGTGATGAAAGTAAACGGGTGGCTCTTTGTCCTCTTGGATCAGAGTTAGGAGGGAATTCGTTTTTGGTTTTGTAGTTGAGGATGCCTTGGTACCAGGGTTCCACATGGTTTTCCTCGTCGTTGTTGATGGCACAGATGTGAGCTGGTTCGCTCCTTTTTCCGACACATAGGGGCATCGATGTCACGTCGTCAGGTATATTGATGAGCGCGACAAGTTTCGCAAGGGCATCGGCAAATTGATTTTCCTCTCGTGGTAAGTGGAAGTAGTCGACTTGGTCGACGAACTTGGCCTCTTGATCGATTTTCACTCGGTAGGGAGCTAAGCTGTCACTTCGAATTTTCCATGATCCGGATACCTGATTGATGATGAGCGAGTAATCGCCGTTGACCCTCAGTCTCTTGATGCCAAATGTTATGGCTGCTTGTAGGCCGATGAGACATGCTTCATATTCAGCGGCATTGTTGGTGACGGCGAAGTCTAGCTTGACCGAGATCGGAACATGTTCTCCCATGCGTCGGAGTCGGCACAAAGGATGTCTTCGTCAGGAAGTGACCATGTGTCGGTCGTTGGATCATCGTTGACGGGATTTTCTGCTAGGAAATCGGCGATCGCCCTTCCCTTGATAACCTTGAGGGGTACAAACTTGAGATCAAATCCGAACAGCATGAGTGTCCACCTAGACAGCCTTCCGTTTAGTACGGGTTTCTCGGAGATGTATTTGACCGGGTCCAAAATAGTATAGATGTGGACCATGTAGCTGATCATGTAATGCCGCAGCTTCTTTGTTGGGTGTACCTCGTCTCATAATCGATGAACTTTTTGCTGATGTAGTAGATGGCTCGTTCTTCACCGTCGACTGTTTGTGCTAGCATTACTCCCATGGCTGTGTCTGTGACAGTCAGGTATAGGGATAAGGGAATCCCTTGTTGAGGTGGCATGAGGACAGAAGAATTGGATAGGATCTCCTTTATCCTGTCGAAGGCCTTCTGACAGTCGTCGTCCTAATCGGTGTGATCAGAGGCGCGAAGCTTCTTGAAGATTGGTTCACAAATCATGTTGAGCTTGGCTATGAAGCGGCTGATGTATTGAACCTGACCGAGAAATCTTTGAATTTCCTTCTCGTTCTTAGGCCGTGGCATTTGCTGAAGGGCCTTGATTTTGGTTGGATCAATCTCAATTCCTCTTTTGCTGACGACGTGTCCCAGGAGTTTTCCGGAGGTGACCCCGAATGCATATTTCTGAGGATTTAGTCTCATGTTATATTTCCGCAGACGAGCGAAGAACTTCCGGAGGGCGCTGATGTGGCCGACCCGTTCTCTTGATTTGACGATTATATCATCGACATATACCTCTACCTCCTTGTGCATCATATCATATAAGAGAGTGGTAGCGGTCCTTTGATAGGTTGCTCCGGCATTGATGAGGCCGAAGGGCATGACCGTGTAGCAGTATGTACCTCACTGTGTAGTGAATGAAGTATTGTGCATGTCTTCCTCAACCATTTTGATCTGGTTGTACCCAGCATACCCGTCCATGAATGATAGGAGAGCATGCTCGGCGGTATTATCCACCAGAATGTCAACATGTGGCAAAGGGAAGTTGTCCTTTGGACTCGCCTTGTTCAGATCCCTGAAGTCGACGCAAACCCGAATCCTCCCGTCTTTCTTTGGTACAGGAACAATGTTGGCCACCTAGTCAGAGTACTCAGACACTTTGATGAACCCGGCCTTGAACTGTTTATCCACTTCTTCTATGATTTTCAGGGCCCATTCAGGACGCATTCGACGCAGCTTTTGCTTCACGGGTTTAGCTCAGGGTTTAATGGGTATCCGCTGCTCTGTAATTTCCCTGTCAATCCCAGGCATATCTTTGTAGGGCCAGGTGAATACGTCCTTGTATTCGTATAAGAGGTCAATGAACTGTTGTCTTTCCGAGGGGTCAAGGGTTGTCCCTAACCTAAGTTCTTGAGGTGTATTGTCGGTTCCTATGTTAATAGGTTCGGTCTCCTCAATGATGGGGGTCCTGGTTTCCCGTTTGTCAATTTTTTTGGCTAAGTGAGGTGGGTAGCCACTCAAGTCAAATTCCTCATAGTCATTCAAAATTGCATTGCAGTTAAATTGAGACGAGTCATAAGCAAACTTAGCGTTCATTAAGTTGACACGAGCGAAAAGCTCGGAGAGCACAGACATCTCATGGTCAGTCAGAGGCGACACAACAGAGGAGGTGGCCCCTGGAACAGGCTCCGGGTTGTCACCTTCCATGGAAGTGGGGACGACCCTAGTTGGCTCAGCCTCTGAAGCAGCCACAAGCTTGTGATAGAACAGCGGGAAGGGGACCTTGACTGGGATATCAGGATTGTTAGGAGCTATGGCAGACTCTAACTCCGACTCAGACTCAGATTCTTCTTTACTTCCCTCTTTGAACATAGGGCCTTCTCCAGTTGTGATCTTGATAATGCGGCCTTGGCGATCAGTCCACTTGGCGGTCTTCCTCCAGCCTTTCGTAGCTTTCTCCGTGTCAGTATCGGAGATCAATGCGGTCGGGTCAAATTGGTCGTCCCTCAGAGCAATGTTGATGATGTCCTCATAGTCGAGGTGCTTGATGTTATCCACTCCAAAGAGGAGAGTGACCGCTTGTCCGTCGAGGCATGGGGACGACTTAGACTCGGTTGATGCAACTTTGGTGTTGTTGGGGTTGAAGTAGCAGTCCTGGAAGACTTCTACACCCGGGTGTCTGACCTTGGGTACAGAGTTATAGATCGGCTCAGGAAAGCCATGGTAGAGCTCAGACTCTCCCTCGGGGACAAAGTATCCATTGAGGGTCAAATGATAGGGACGGAGGATAATTCCGTGCTTCTTGCGCTTCCGAACTAGGAGGTTCATCTCCTGGATATCCTCATTGGTAGGTTCATAGCCTAGCCCAAAGGGGATGTTGGGGACCTTAGCTTGTTTTAAGGGAGGTAAGGCACTCTTCAGCGGATTGAGGGGTAAACCCGGGAAATAACACCGACGCATCAGAATGCGGTTGACTGTGACGTTGGCAAATGGGTCATAATCAAAGAGTGTTGATTCATCAGTGAGGGCATTCACAGCTTGAAATCCCCACATTTCACTGTCGTCCTCCTCAATGGCTTGGGAGGCTATTCCCTTTTTCATGACGGCTTTGATCGGGGAAGCAGAAATCGTGATCGCTTTCCCGTTGAAGGGGACCCTGATTTTCTGATGAAGGTTAGAAGTAACCGCTTTGACGACGTGAATCCAGGGACGTCCTAGAAGCATATTGAAGGAGGCGTCAATGTCGACTACCTGAAAACTGGTTTGCTTTTCCAGTGGTCCGGTTGCGACGGTTAGAGTGATAAGCCCTGCGACCTTACGACGAGTGACGTCATAAGCGCGTACTCCTTGATTGGTTGGGACCAAATCAGCTTCTTTGATACCCAGTTTGTGAGCCATTTTGAGGGGAATCACATTAACCGTAGATCCGTCATCCACAAGATAAATAGTCACATTCTTTTTGAGGCACTGTACTGTGATGTATAGTGCCAGGTTGTGGTTGGCTCCGAAGGGAGGGATATCTTCGTCAGAGAAGATAACCGGGTTGCTCAGATCAGGGACATCCCTTGTCATGTGTGCTACCACTTCTTCCGGGGAGGAGGTAGAGGGCACGGTCAGTTTTCCCAAGGCTTGTAGTAGAGCTTGTTGATGCTCAAAGGACGTGGCAATCAGTTGCCAAATTGAAATTTCGGCTTTTGCCTTCTATAGCTATTTGAGGATCGAATTCTCGGGAGCCTTGAGTTGAGTGTCCACGTCCGGGACAACCTGGTCGCTCGTTGTTGGAACGACTGTTGGGGTTTTGATAAGGGCGTCCGGACCGGTTATGCGTGCATTTTATAAAGGTATTTTGTACTTCATTTGCACGCATTTCTATGCATTTTGTGTGGTGTTTGGCTACAAATGTTCACCGAATAGTCTAATTTGGTTTATCTTATATTATTTGCAGGTATTAACCGAAAAGGAGCGTAATCAAGCCTAAAACATGTCCCTATGTATGCATTTAGGAGATGAGTTGAGTCGGAGCTTGGAAACTACTAATTGTGATGCGCAAAGAAGTAAGATAGCTAGGCGAGCAAAGGAAGAACTTCAAATTACTAGTTCCTACTTTGAAGAGCCATATCTCGAGTTATATAACTGATTTTCAGGTTATTCCAATTGAAGATGAAAGCTTGTCCTCCTATATTTCCAACGCCACCGGAAATGCCCTCTTTTCCCAAGTAACGAAGAAATGCCAGCCGTTTGAAGTTCAGTGCGCGAAGTATGTAGGAATTGTCCGCTGGAAAGTACTCGATCGAGTACAATTGTGTTCGATCGACTCCTTTTTCTACTCAATTGAATAATGCCTATTTAATAAGTGTTCGATCGAGTACCTAAAGTACTCGATCGAGAGGTTTTAGCTTGTATTTGTTCGATCGAGTGATATAAAGTTACTCGATCGAGTGATTAGCTTATATACTCGGGATTTTTAACCCGTGTTAGGTTTATTTTATGTGAATAATGACTTCCCTATATAAAGGAAGTCGGGATTAGGTCAAAAACTCTCTTTTCTCATACACTCTTCACTGTTAATCACTTTTTCTCTTCCCCTTTAATCTCTTGCTTTGCTATTGGATTGATCTTTACGCCGGATTGCTTTAGATTGTAATCACTTTTCTCTCTTTATCTTAATCTTTTTGTTTGTTTGCTTTAAATTCTTTCTTTCTCTCTTTAATATTTCTGCCCTAATTTAGTTTATGCTTAATCATCTTTATTCCATCATGCTTTTGATTAGTATGCTCATTATTATTATTGTTGACACCATTAGTAGTATGAGTAGCTAATTTCTTCTATATTAGAACTAGGGAATCCATGGTAGGATTGTGACGATGTAGCGAATAGACTAGATGTTTTACTTGGGAGAATCTATCCCATAGCAATATAACTGTACACCAATTTAGTTGAATGCATGCTCCTAAATTACATTAATCTGGTTAATTTCGTTCCTGGATCGGAAGATTGGAATGAACAGACTTGCTATGAACAGTAAACTACCCTAATGAGGACGGAAGTAAAGTTAGCGGAAATCTAGGATAGAAAGTGGACCGGAAGGACCTTTCCTGTATCCTTCTCACAGTAGATTGTTTAGGCTATTTGCAACTGAGTCGATAAACCGCCATGGTGAACCGAAGTCCTGACATACTCTCTTTTATTTGATCACTTCTATCATTTTCTTCCTATACTGCTCTTACTTTATTTCTCTTACCTTTTGACTTCCAGTAGTTTAGAAAATCAAATTTAAAAACCCCAATTGTGACTTAGATAGACGGATTACAGATAGATACCTTGCCTCCCTGTGGAGATCAACCCTACTTATCACTAGCTTCTGTTAGTTATATTTAGGTTTATTTTTGGTACAGAAACGACCGTATCAACCGGGTAAGATGACTGATCTCTTTCGCCTGTTTCACTTTCCCTGGGACTATATAGACATCCTCAACATCATCTCTCTAGATGCCATTGATTTCAGGATCTCGAGGGTACCTTGGAGGGTTATTCCTCGGTGGGCAGTTTTTGTGAGGAAATTTTTGCGAGGGTAGTTTTTATGAGGGAAATTTTTATGAGGTTGAATATTGTGGGGGTGATTATTGTGAGGGTGATTATCATGAGGTGCATGCCAAAATGGTCGCGGGAGCAATCCATCCTGGTGAGGGTAGTTTTGGGTGCCTGGGGGACCTTCCCTTGGGCGTGGCGTTGGAGGATTGAAAATCAGTCGGCGGTAAGCATCGTCAAGTCGGGTAATCCTTTCGGAGAGACTGGCTATAGCTTCCTCAACTTGTTGGAACATGGCAAGCATGGTTGCGGCACTGAACACAAATACCCCATCCGAGGCATCCCTCACCAAGGCATTCACCTCGTCATCAATTGGCAGGATGAGGTGTGAGCAGTCTAAGGTCGGCTCATAATCGGAGATAGCATGGATTCCCAAGGGTTTGTTTTGTTGTTTGGTTTAGTCGGTGGAGGCAAAGGCGATTCCTCTTTCTCGATCATGTCTTGGATGATGTGTTTGAGCTTGAAGCAGGTTTCCGTGTCATGCCCTTTCCCTTGGTGGTACTGACAGTAGGCATTAGGGTTCCAGAAGCGGGGTTTCTTAGCATCAGACGGATCTGGGGTGGGTCCGATCGGTTGCAACTTCCCTTGGTCCATAAGCCTTTTCAGGGCGCTTGCATAAGTTGACCCTATATTGGTGAACACTCTTTGGGGGCGCTCAGCTCTCTTGGCGGTTGGTTCAAGGAGGTTGACCTCATCAATCTTGTTCGTCTGACCATAGGGGCGAGATCCGGTTGATGTGGACCCCTGGTAGCCTCTACCGGTGGTTTTGGCTAGAACACCCTTTCGGAGGTCGTCTTCAATGCGTGTCTTAAGGATTTGTAGATCCTGGAACGTCTTGATGTTTTGGTATCTCAGTAAGTTGGCATACACCGGGCGGAGATTGTTGACAAAATTTTCCACCAAGGTTGACTTACTCGGTTTGCTGACCAACTGAGTGATTACCCTCCTCCAACGGGTTAAGAAATCGGTGAATCCCTCCTTGTTGTTTTGGGTTAGGACCTCAAGAGTACGAGTATTGGCTTGGATTTCGACATTGTCGGCATATTGCTTAGCAAATTCAACTGCGACCTCATCCCAGGTAGTGAGGTTCTTCGGGTCAAGGGAGTAGTACCATTGGCGAGGGATCGGTTCCAAGGATGATGGAAAGATCCGGGTGAAAAGTTCCTGTTTGGCCCCTTTTATAGCCATGTAGTCTTTTAAGGCTCGAATATGATTGAGAGGGTCCTCCACTCCCTTGAATTTGGGCACATCGGTCAAGTTAAAGTTGTCAGGTAGTTGATCCCCAACAGGTTTGAACCTTCGGTTGTTCTCGAGATGGATATTTTTACCCTTGGCTAGGAGTTGTTCTTCCAAGAGCTTGAGCCTTTTCTCAGTTTCAGTCAAGGGTGGAGTGTTGTGCTCTCCAGTTTCCTTGTTTTCCAGGGTGTCGATACGGGTCTCAACACGGTCCAGAGTGACCTTAAGAGCAGTGAGCAGGCTGGCTAGCTGAGCAGTTGTGACATCTCTGTTGACGTTGTTATTGGACGAAACTGAAGACGGGGCCATGGTTTTGAGGCAGAGAAAACGGCTCACATTATAACTCAATCCGACACGGTTAGAAAACTGAACGCAGACAACACAAAGGACAGGACAAAGATAAGACTCAACCAGACGAGGGTGACCGTGTGTGGTACCTCGGTGCTGACTCGATTTATGACGTGACGGTGTTGATCGAACCTTTGGCACGCGTCCAACGTAGCGGCGTGACGCCATTGAATGAGTCTCGTTATGAGACGACTCATAAGTAAACACCCATAAGTACGTTTGCTTCGACTCGATAGACACGAGGCGGAATTGGAATGGTGGACTGAAGTTTTCAAAAATACAAATTTTTAAAAAGATTCGTTTGTCACTTTATGGACGGCTTCCGAAGATAGGGATCTCCGCAAGTCGGTCAGTTGGAAAGGTTGTCTTAAGCTTTTTTGCAAAAGACGTGAGTTTGAGTCGACTCAGAAAACAATGTATTGTTTCCCAAGACGGTTTTTGAAATTCAAAATGTATGTTTTGAAAATCGGGTTTGAAATGCTTGAAAAGGTCTCGGGGACGGTGCATGGTCCTCGGGGTCCCGAAAGCGTCTCGAGAAAAGGGCGTGTGCTCCTCTCGGGTTTTGAAAGAGCCATTGTCGGCGCGAAACAGGTTAAAATCCGTGTCTTGACGCGGCGATTATAACGGCGTTTGAAATGGTTGTAGAATGCCGAGTTTGAAAATCGTCATTACGACGACCTAGAAAGGCGTGTTGAAGTGGTTATAAAAACCGGGTTTCAAAATCCTCATTACGACGGCCTAGAAAGGCGTGTTGAAATGGTTATAAAACCCGGGTTCAAAAATAGTTATTACGACGTCCTAGAAAGACGTGTTGAAATGGTTATAAAAACCGGGTTTGAAAATCGTCATTACGACGGCCTAAAAAGGCTTGTTGAAAAGCAACGGTCAGCGAAAGACCGAGGTTTGAAATTGCCATTATAATGGCGCAAAAAGGTGTTTTTTGAAAGTTTGAAAATAACACGGAAGGACTTATGATCATATAGCACATAAGCACTCACAGTTTCATTATTTTATGCATAATGCTGACACGGGTTTTGGCTTAGAGGGTGGGTTACACACCAAGCAATCAAACCCCGATTTGCGAGAGGGATACCAATCCAAACAAAATGTGTAAGGAGGGTGCCCTAGCCTCGTGCTCGAATGTAATGAAAGATCTTTGACGAAACAGAAATGAATATCGTCAATGGTATGCTTGAATCAATCGGGATGAGAAACACGGGGATGAGAAAACTCACGCCGACGAGACGAGCCAATTGGTCGAAAAGGGTTAGGTTGTGGGCCCGGACAAGGAACCCGACCGTGACCGTAATATCAATTAATGCATTCCAACCAAGACCTCATTCGAGTCTCACCATCTAGGGATCACAAAGACATAAGCGTCCTAGTTTTCCCCAGCAGAGTCGCCAATCTGTGGACATGGCCACCTACACGCCAAGCCAATCTGTGGACGTATAACAGTCTTTTGAAAGCCACGCTCGGTGGCGTAAAAATATGCTTTCGACCGGATCGTTTTAGATCGGTTTGTTTCGTCTCGGCAAGGGTCTCGAAACGATTAGAGATGTTCGGAGTCGCCACCAAGCATTTGTGGGATGCTTGAATCCCGTTCGAATCCACTTTATACCTCGGTCAAACAAAGCACAAAGCAGTGTTTGACATAGGTACTAAAGATAAGGAATCGTCCCTCTTTAGCATCCTATCTCTAGAATGACTCTCGTACGCCCTGGATAAGGTCGTCCACTATCCAAAGTTTCTGAGTAAGAGGTGAAGGTACGTATTGGGAAGCCTTTTAATAAGACACCCAATCCTGCCCGCGGTAGCGGCCTCTACTGATTGATCTTGGTTGGTTGAATGCAAAAGTTGATAAAACGGTTTAAATGCATGAATGCTCATCCAATAGTTTAAACCTAACATGTGAGAGCTTTCTAAGTCGGATGATTTAATCCAAATATCAAGTATAAGATGTCGAGTGGGATTTATGGTTGATTTGCATGCAAGACGGAAATTAAACATCCATTTACCAAATTAGGTTTATGGTGCATAACGTGATCCATCTGTCTTAGTAAAACGTTTTCCAATTTGATATTTGAATGAGCGAATTAGTCGTGTGATCCGTCTTATATCCGGGTTAGCCGGAGTCGGGATCGTCCTAGACCAATGCTGGAAGGGAAACAGACCCTGCATCAGGCAGCCAGAAGAGGCGCGAGCCTATTGGCGATGTAAGGGGGTCTCCCCTGGTTTGAAAATAAAAAAGAAGTGGCCTGTTTAGGCGCGGGTCAGTCAACGGTATATGACATATTCTGACCATTGAAAAACGTTTATAAAACGTGTTGAAAAATGGGTATTTGACCAATTTTGGTTTGAAAAGGCCGTTTAGGCCGCTTTTGTGTTGATTTGAAGAACGAGACTTGAATAATCGTCATTGTTTTGATGATATTCGATGTCGGGATCGACTTTGCAAGCTTGACATAAATAGTTTTGAAAATGGTTATAAACTAATTGTTTTAAGTTCATTTGAATATAATTAGTCAATATTCATCATCGTACTCGGGTTAAAATCCGACATGGTATGTAGAACTAAAGATGACTTTGTATTGGTGACTAATACATTTATTTTAAAAGTGTAATTAAATTATGAAAGTTAAGATACCCTTCAAAATGTAAATAAATGAGATTAAAGGCTTTAAAATACCTTTTAAATGTAATTAACCAAATATTATCACCGAAACACGGATTAAACCGTCATGGTATTAAGAACCAAGGGTGAAAAATGTTTTATGGTTAAAAACTTGTAAAAATAAAAAGGATTTAAAAATATTTGAAATGGTAAAAATCGTTTACAAATATGAAAATAAGTGGGATGAAGAGACCAAATACGGATTGGACTTAAGGCTGGGCAGGGTGCTTTAGGCGCGAGCCTATGTGCTACGTAAGTAGCCTCTGCCTCAACCAAAAAGTCCGGTTTTGGCTCATTCTTCCCATGTTTTGGACCATGTTATGCATGATTTAGCATGTTATAGTCATGAAACAAGTAAAGATATGATAAAAAAGGATTTTTACACCCTCACACTTACATGCTTGGCTTATGGCGAGAAACCGACGTAAGTGTATCAACTCGTTTGGTCGGAAAAGACTCGGTTTAAAACTGTTTTAGTAAGTAAAAAGAGTGTTTTGTTAAGTTTAGTGATGGTGTAGTGGTCGAAATGGTCGGTCAAGTGATTTAATGCACGATGACGGTACCAAACAATGTGTAAGGCTTGTGTTTACGATCGGTAGGTCGTAAACACGTGTCGGATTGTAACTTAGGAAGTCGAGTCGATAATTTTAAGGGAGAAAAGAGGGGGCGGACACTTGCGTAAGTTCTCAAATGGTGGCATTTTAGGGGTATTTATAGGAGAATGAGTGGTTGTGTGAGTTTTGAGCGACGTGGCCACCTGGGCTGTTCAAAGAGGCGCGAGCCACGTTGCACGTCTTCGAGGTGTCTTGTCGCTTTCACACAAATGCAATCATGATTTGTTCTATCCTAGTATTTTTATGCACATGTTTGGTACTTGACCATTCATGATCCCGGGAAATCTTAACATGGAAGCATTTGAATGGTTTGTTTTTTGTGTTTGACTCGGTTTGACACGTTGTTGGAGTCGAGATTTGAATTTTGAGTGGGTTTTTGGTCCGGTGTCGGTTTTGACTCTAGTTAGTGTCATTGCGACCCCGTCGTCATGCATTAAACACTCCAGGTACTCTTGAAAAGTTTTGAAATGTTTTATTTTCAAAATCGTTTTAAGTTTTCCGACGCAAAGTTGTACACGAAATGTCGATCAAACGCTGCGATTCCAAAGCATGTTGTAGTCCGATAATCATCGGGTGTTTGTTGGAGTCTCAGCATATACTGGGTATCTACATAATGACAAATGTGTACTTTATATTATATATACTCTTACTCGTAATCGTTTGTTTAGTCTTTAATAGATTGATTAAAGTTTACAATTTAAGCAAGTAATGTTATAGCAACCTTGGCTATAACATTGAAGATTTGTGAAGCATCGTTCAAGTAATGTCATAGTGGGTTGAGCTATAACATTAAAGATTCTTAAAGCGTCATAGTAACTGTAACAAGTTTCAAGTATAATGATCACTCAAGCAAAAGGCTCGATCAAGTCAATAACAAGCTCAAGATGAAGAGCTTATGATCAAGATAAAGAGATGATCCTACCACTGAAGATCTCCAGGAATATTAGCTAGTATAGGACATCGTCTAATAACGGTATCTTAAGAAGTAATATTGGGAAGGTAAAGTTTTAGCTATTTCACCTATAACTTTACTTACCAAACTTAAGGTTATAACCATTTCTACTATAACTTTGGGTTGCATTTTAAAGGCACGATTTTAATAATTTTAAAATCAATTTTCAAAAGATTAAATTCTTCAAATATGTTTCGAAATCATGTGTGTATATGATAGAGATGAAATACGGTTTGCTTAGAATGAATAATTTACGTTATCCTATTGGTTAGTAAAACGACTTATGAGTCGTCATGCTACCTAGGGTTTGCTAAATTATCTAAACCTAACCCTAATCTACTCCTTGATATTTTGACCTAGGGTTTCGGCTAAGTTGGGTTTATGAGCCGTGTGGATGCCGAGTTAGCTCCCTATGCAAGTAAATATTATTAGGTCAAATCCATAATATATTGCTATAAGATATTTTCATATCTTGTCAATTATATTAGATTTACTATATTTACTTAATCAATATTTAGTAGATTAAATTATGAAGAGATAAGATTTGTTTCCTATGAGACAAACTACCATGCCTCACGGCACACTTAGGGTTTCGACCAAAACCCTAGTTTCTCTCTTCTACTATATATACGCATGATGTTCATCGATCCAAACAAGCTTTTCGAAATATAAAAATTCCTTGCAAACCAATTGAGTTTAAATTCTAATCGAGTATTTTATTTGTTTTGCATTTGAAAATCTTTTACGAAAAGTCGTGCTCTTTAATTTGCGTATTAATTCTTAAGGTTACGTTATAAGATAATAGTACTTCATATTGTTTCTACTCGTTCAATTGTGTGAACACCTAGAAGAACAATCAAGTGCTTTCTTAGTAACTTAAGATAGTTAAAACCGAATATCTAGTGATATTCAAATTGAGTTATAGCTAGAGTTACTTATACGAGTGGGTTGATAATTTTGTAATCCGGAGAACGGTACTAAAATTCTTAATCAAGAATAGTGGACGTAGGCTTCAACGTGTGAAGCTGAACCACTTCAAATATCGTGTGTCCTTGCAATTTTCTTTATCGTTCATTTCATTACGTTTATAAATCGTTTAGTTAATTAGTTACAGTTTAATCAATAAATTTGAAGTAATTAATTATTTAGATATAAAATAAAAAGTGGGCATAAGTTTTTAAATAATCAATTCACCCCCCCCCCCCCCCCCGAGTATTTCGACTTGGATAGACTCTTCAACCAGGTTCATTTTATTAGACTAACTACGTTCATTAGGCTCATTGGTTACAGGTTCTAAAGTCGTCGCTCTGATACCACTTTGTAACACCCCCATCTACCAAGGAGCCTTAACAAGACCTTCCCCATCAGATAAGGGCGTTACCATCTTGGTTGCCCGAGGAATAGTAAATATCAAATGTCAATAAAAGAACAATTAAGTTATTTACAAGTTATCAACAAAATAAAAGATATAACTCGTGACATCTATCAACTACATGATACTATCTCTGCCATGACTCGTGGAGGACACGTCCCTCCAAGGCACCCGGCTAAGCTCCACATATCAACTTGCTAAGACCGACTGTTCACCATAATGGATCACGGTAGACACAACACAAGAAGAAAACACAGACAACACCACACAAGGTCAGTACATGAAGGAACACACAAAAACTAGATACAACAAACATACACCCAACACCTCCTCCAATCGCCAACACCCCTCTGACTGCTCGAAGATCAAGTCCTGCTAGATTACGGCCGCAACCAATAATCCTCGCCGCCAGTGGGGGGGACCGCAGCCGTTCCTACCTAATCCCCGCTCATAAACACTGAGCGAAAACCCATGATCCTTAATGTGCATATCCCCCTTGTGATGGGAACCACAAGGGGCAAATTAAGGTCGTGAAGCCACTCCCGCAAGTGACTCCACTCAGCCGAGGACACACCTCGCGAACCAGAGACAAACACACAACCACCAACTACAATCAATCCACACTACTATTCACAATACCAATACAATCAGACACTACAAAACATACTAAACAACCAACAGTACTGAGTAGAAAAACCTACCTTTAGCAATCCGCAGCAATACCGCATACGACCATAAGACGACAAGTAACCACCATAACCACCTATTACATATAGTATGACAATCTATTACTACTACCACAACCATAAATAGAACAAAGGAAGACGATGATGATAATAACATACCTATACATAGCATCGCGGAGACAAGACCGCTACCCGACTCATGCTTCCCATCCCGTGGTGTCTCAACTCACAAGGGCTCCAAAAGGATGAATATGGGTGAGGGATAGAGATGTGACGGCAGTTAGGTTTAGGAGAAAAAGAATGAAATGATTTTGGTTTCACGACTTATATTTTACCGCTGAACTCCAGTTACTCGATCGAGTATGTAACTTATTCGATTGAGTGTCCTCTACTCAATCGAGTGGCTAAGCTAATCGATCGAGTAGCCTCCGCTAGATCGAGCCTCCTAAACTCAAAGGGTTACTAGGACGTAAGGCTACCAAAGGTCTAGACATGTGTCTAAGGTCAGTCAACGACAGTCAACGGGTCCCTAAAAGGACGAATATTACAATTATTCAAATTGCAAATAATTTTCCTATATATAGTACATTTATTTACGGAAATTATATTAAAACCAAATACTAATCCGATAGTCCGGTGTAGTTAATTGAGGAACCCAGGCTTAGTAATAATAATCATTGCTTGGCAAAACAATTCATGTTCAACGCAAACTCGACATTAGGATGGTACTTGTCAACTTGTGTAACAGTGTGCTCCCTAGTTTCAATAATTTTTTTTCGCCTTATTTTACTTTTTGTGGGGTATTTTAATCGAATACAAATAAATGATTTTAACACACAGGATAAGTATAAAATAATTAATCAGTGACTTTCAATTATTATCAGCTACTACTATTTCATTCCACATTTTTTTGTATTACTTTTCAGTTGCAAAATAAAGCAAATAAACTATTTAGACGAACAATTAGTGCATCTCTAAAATATAGTTTTCAATTTTACGATCATAAGAATATACAATATCAATGTTTATTTTCTCAACAAAATACTAAGGGGGCGTTTGATTCAACTCATAAAGATATGAGGTATGAGTTTGGAATGAGTCAAACCTATATCAAGTGTTTGTTTGGCAAAAATAAGGGTTTTATACCCATACCCAAAACCCATGAGGTATGGGTTTCTCATACCCAAGGGGGGAGGTGGGTATGAGATTGATACCCATGGGTATCAACTAATAAAATCAAAAAACATGAAAAAAACTTAAATGGAACATTTTAAATGAATTTTTTTTTACATTTATTTGATTAACTCTTCATTTTCATGATTTTTTAGTATCAAAAATAATTATTTTCAATGTTGTATTTTAGATTTTTTTTACTTTGATGAAGTTCGATCTCATTCCACCTGAAATTGAAACAAACGCATGGTATGAGGAATCAAGTTCCAAACCCATACCACCCGGGTATGATTCCTGATTCTAAACTCATATTCATGCGCGAACCAAACACCCCCTAAGTATATCATCAATGGTTGCCCTCGTATGCTTTTGGGTGTAAAAATTGCACACTACCAATTGCCAAACTCCCCTAATTTCATTTTTGTATCTTAAACAATACAATGAAATTCATTAAAATGGCATAGTAAACGTTGTTAAATGTTACAAATCTGATAAATCATCATACAAAATCAAATGAGTATGACTATAATAGCAAAACTACCCATTAAAACACCAACTTAAGTGGTATTAACCACCATTAAAAGAATTTTACCCGAATTACGGTTTGTAATTCATCAAAATAGTGGAAAACAAATGACACTATTAACCCATATTTAAACAAATTGATCAAATATTAAAACTGGTAAATAAATTCTTTAAATGGCTAAAATTTTCCAACGTAACTTGTTCCTTGCATAAGGGTTCAATATTAAAAATTTCATATGAGATTTAAGAGAAAGTGACGAACAATTTAAACAAACAAAGATCTACATAAAGTCTATTTCTCACGCGGAGTATTTCATGAACAATTTAAACAAACGGAACATAGTCCGAGAGACTTAGAGAAATAAAAAACACACCAAACTTTATACGACAGAGCTTGACTTTGAGCCGTATATGGGCATGAAGCTTCTAATAAATATGTTCCACCTGAATACCTGATCATTAATAAGTCAAAAAATAATGGAAAGATTAGATTTTATATGAGATCTTATAGAAATTCATGTCAAGTATTATCTCTTTACCATTGAAGAGAAATAAGAATAAGTTGATCAGAAGCATAATGAAGAAGAAAGCAAACTTCGCTCCAATAAAATCTCAGGAGGTAGAATAAGTATAAATATAAATAAATTGTAGAATAAGTATAAATATAAATAAATATACAATATACAATGAATTCTAATGTGCTATTAAACGATGATCAGAAGCATGGTCAAGGCTTTTATAATGAAGAAGAAAGCAAACTTCGCTCCAATAAAATCTCAGGAGGTAGAGTTTAACTAATCCTTAACATAGTATACTACTAGCTGGACTAATTTGTGATAAGCTCAAATTCTTTTTTATGGAAGTGATAAGCTCAAATTTTAGAAATCAATGTAGTAAAATACATAAGTCATTCGAAAAATTTGGACTCTTTATAATCGCTCAGAAAAAGCTTCTTTTATTAATATACTAGACTAGATTTAATGCCCGTGTGATGCACAGGCCTACATATAATATCGTCTTATTTAAACTTTTTTTAAGGTTGACAATTTATTATATCGTGAAAAAAAATAATTGTTTGACAAATTGTTTATTAGAATCATGATTTAACCGAAAACAATTAATGGCCATGGTTGAAACAAAACATATATTCGGATTTTGATTTCCATGGTGGTAGTTTTTCTTGAAGATTAGCGTTTAAGCATATAGGGAGACTTTTTTTTATCTCTTTACCATTGAAGAGAAATAAGAGTTTCGTAATTAATGATGTGTATTTGATGTGTCAAAGAAAAAGTTTTGTATAAAACTCTAATTATTGATACTGGCCGCCTACTGCCCTAAAATCCCATGTATGAGAAGGAATTGTTTAAATAAATATTCCCTCCGTCCCGGTCATTTGTTGTTCTTTCGTTTTGGCACAAAGACCAAGGAAAGAGGAGAGGACCAATTGTTAAATGACAAGTGGAACAAATAGAGGGTGAATGATCAAATTACTCACATTCTTAAAATAGAAAGGACAACAAATGATTGAGACACCAAAAAATGGAAAAGGACAACAAATGACCGGGACAGAGGGAGTAGATGGTTAATTATGTATGAGTCTTGCCATGCACACACCTTGATTGATTAACAATAATCTTAATCAAGCCTCAATTAATGATATGTAAACATTAAACCTTAATTAGTCTAATACTTTCGATATTGATCGTATAATCCCTTTTATGTGTTACCGTCACCTTGTTTTCTACCCTAGAGTACTCTTACGTGGATGATTGGGATATGCATCTTTGCATGATGTATTATGAAAGAAAAAAAATAATACTTCGTAGCTAATATGATAAAAGAAGTTACATGGTTGAAAATCGATCTTTATTGAAGTTCATATATAGCTTCCATCAAAATACAGCGCATGGAAGTTTTGACATTCAATGATGCACGGGCCTTTTAGTACTTTCTTTCAATATACTGAAAATTTTAGAGGTGGTTTCTAGGCAAGTTATTAAAAGAGCACTTCCTCATAGCTAATATATAACATTTTTTTTGTACCCCTTCTACCATTTTTAATGGTACCCAATTTTATAGTATATGTACTCGATTTATTACTCCCTCCGTCCTGATCATTTGTTGTACTTTGATTTTTGGCACAAAGACCAAGGAAAGGGGATAGGGTCAATTATTAAATGACAAGTGAAATAAATTGAGTGTAAATGATCAAATTACTCATCAAATTCATTCTTAAAATAGAAAGAACAACAAATGATTGGGACACCCCAAAATGGAAAAGGACAATAAATAAAATGACCGGGACAGAGGGGTACTTTTTACACTATTTTTCCATTAATTTGTAGTTGGTTTCTTAATGCTAGCTGATGGTTTTGATACTACTCCGTATATGTTTTAGTCATGTTAGACGCGATTGTAATGTTGGTGCTCATAACATTTGCACACTATATGCCTCTAGATTACACGACCCGAGTGTGCGCATATTGTATGTCCGGAGTGGATGCTGTTGTCACTGATTTTGTTCTTTCCTTGGAGTAAGTTAATATAAAGCACCTTTCAAAAAAAAAAAAAAAAGATCTACGTGATCACTACTACAATTATGGGGATATGTATCAGATTATAGCAGGAGAAGAACTTTGACATAAGAAGAAAACCCGACACGAAATTAACAGGTTAGGAATGAAGCTGGATGACTCATTTAGGTAATTGGGTTAACGCGAATACGACACGATAATTATTTGAGTCGGGTTTGGGTTAAAGGGTTAGGGACTCATTTATATGTGACATGAACACGAACCCGACCCCGACACGACCCGATCTGTTTGCCAGGTTTATTCATAATAAGATAGATTTCTTATTTATTTGGTTCTATGATTATCTTTCATAACGATTTATATATTAGTTTATTACATAATTTACATGCATAAGTAGGTGTATGGAATTATTGTTCTCAAATCTCAACGATGGTATTTATCCATTCCTTTCTTAATAGCGATAACCAAATTGTTCTCAAATCTCAACGATGGTATTTATCCATTCCTTTCCCAATAGCGATAACCAAATTCATATTTAACTGTTTAAATTTAATAATTTTATTTTAATGTTTTTAGGGTATTTCATAAAATTTGGAGACTGACCTAATATTGCTCGAATGTCGTTTAAAAAAGTTGAACCCTCTATAACCGTTCGAAATCGTACCCTTAAGCAAACCTCTCACACAAAAACAATGGTTAAATAGAAAAAATATAAAACAATACACAAAAATATGTAGTAGGAGAAGTGTTGTTTAGTTTAAGCAATTAGTAATAAAATATTGACCTAATATTGCTCCACAATATGGTCTTTGGTTTAGTTTCCGCAATTAATTGTAACTTGTAAGATATGGAGACTATAATATTTACTCGAAAGTTGAAAAAAAAAATGCTCAAAAGTGTTTCATAAGTCGGACTTTCTCAACTTGCTCAAAAAAACTTAATTATCAACATATATACATAATGTCAATGAAACCATAACAACACCAGTTAAATTCACCAAATAAACTATCGCATTGTATTGCCTTTATAATTTATCAAGTTAATTATTACCATCGGATTATAAAGCCTTGTAAGTAAATTAAGGCAAAGATCAATTGGAAGAATAATCATATTTCAAAGCTATTGCACTAATTAAGCATAAAAGCACTTTGAGCTCAAAATCATTGTATACCTTACCCTTGTATTGCAGTATCAAATATCAAAGTGTGATCAATGATGTAGTACCTTCACCAAAAGCCTTTTTTTGGCAATATATATTAGATTTTTTATTGGTTTGCACCATTTTACAATTGCACTTCACCCGCATCACAATGAATAACACAATGTTCTTAAAAAAAAAAAAGAAATTTACGCTCAACACTAACAAAAGAAAAAAAAAGGTAAGCAAGCAAGTAATTAAAGATTTAAGTGACCTAACCGGCCATAAGCATATATACAAAGTGCGGAGCCATGATTTCAAATAAGCGATGAAGAATTTCACCGAGGCAAATGGGTAATAATAGTCTAAGATAATGTAAACGCAAAAAAAAAAAATTCAAAATTCCTAACCGTAAACTTCGAAATATTCACGCTCCGCTACTCTCCTAGCTAGCCTCTTCTATCCAGCTCCCTCAATGAAATAAATTAGATCAACCGGCAACAAATTAAAGGTGGATAATCAAACTCCATGTGAAAATTATGTGATCTTGCTCCTTCATTTAAAGATAATCGTGAACCTACATGTATAGTATGAAAGACATATTAGTAAGAATCATACGGAGTAATATATAACATGCAATAGATTAAATGAAGCCGACATAAATATCATCTATGGAGCTAAATGATATGACAATAATTAGGCACTACTATAGCAAGTTCATCATCAAAAAATAATAAGCAGATAATTCAAGCTAGATTATAGAAGTAATAATTTGGGAAGAATACATAATTAGAGAAACAAAAATAAGAAGACAAACAACACCCATAACAATTGAGGAAAACATGAAGACAAGGAAGAATTATATATACACATCTAGGTAATAGTGTTTTCTTAGTATTCTTATTCCCAAAGAATTTTTATTTATGAACAACTCAAATACACATTAACAACCAACTCCAATACTCCATGTATGTGTAGACCTGTAGTGTAGGTATTAGTAAAGGGGATTATTTTTCAAATTATTTAATTGTTAATTTATTTTAGGTAGTTTGTAAAAGTTGGACTCTTTGTAATCGCTCGAAAAAAGCTTCCTTTAATAATATAGATAGACTAGAAGACTAGACTAGACTAGACTAGACTGAACTACACTAGACTAGATTCATGCCCGTGCGATGTACGGGCCTAGATTAATCCGCATTAATATTTTCTTTTGGACTTACAATGTGATTGTTCTCCATATAATAGAAATGCAATAGTGATTGCTTGGTTGTCTACAAAGAAAAATAGGAGGTGTAATTTCTTAGGATTTAGACTCTGTTCTTTTATTGAAATTGTTGAACTGAATTGATCTTATCTGAATTAAACTTATAAGAAATAAAAAAATTTAGGCTCTGTTTGGTAAAATTAGCTGAAAAGGTAGCTGAAATCTGAAAAGGTAGGTGAAAAATGAAAAGTTAACTGAAATCTGAAAAGGTAGCTGACTGATTAGGTAGCTGAAAATTAGGATCGGAACTGATATGGTAGCTGATTATATAAAAAAGTGTTTGGTAAACTAACTAAAAAGGTAACTGATTTTGATGAAATGACGTAAAAGGATATGATAATTATTTAATAGTATAAATTTAAGGGGTAAAAAATGAAAATCAAATCAAAATAGGTACCTGAAATCTCAAATGTTCCTCTAGAAAACATTTCATTTCAGGTAGCTTATTTGATTAAATAAGCTACTTGCCAAACGCTTATAAAAAAATAAGGTAATGGAATTTTGGTCAAATAAGCTACTTTGACCAAATCAGATACCTGAAATGCCTTGCGAAATGCAGCCTTAATAATAATAATAATAATAATAATAATAATAATAATAATAATAATAATAATAATAATAATAATAAAATATTACCCTCTCCATACAACTCCAATTGTCACATCTATTGTAACTGAACGGAACTTATAAAAATTGAAATTAAGTCAAAAATAATAAATTGTGATGCAAATACGCACGTATGAGAACATCTTTAAACGTAACTCAACATTTTCATCTTTATAGTTGAATATATAAAACCAAGTTTGCTCATATTCACAACCAAAATAATAAATCACTATCTTAACCATAATATACTCTAAGCTTTGTTAATTACGCTAAAAACATTTTTAGAATGAATAACCACACGATAAAGACATTTGTACTAAATGTGACATAAAAATAGAGGCACCATTATTAAATAATAATTTATACTCCATATAACTTAAAATTTATCTAAGAAGATCGTGCTTTTTATAAATTATATCCCTTCCAACAAAGAAACTTCAGATTTGTAATACCATAGGTTGGATTTTTTTTTTGTTTGGAAAAATCTTTGATGTTTTTATATTTGATATAATACAACATACTATTATTTCCAATTCTTGTGCCTATATAACGTTGATGTTTTAACAATGTTTTGTCTAATTTATCAAGAAAACTTCAAGTCGATTTCATTATTGTAGTAACGTAACTTTTGGTCTCTACCTCAAGTACCACAACCTCAAAAAAATACGCTCGTGTCACAGGAAGTGATTTTCTTTTCCTAAGTCAAATTGGAGATGCTTTATATTATGATGCAGGAGCATTGGTCATGGTCGGGCTCACTTGGAGCTTAATTTTCGGTTACTTGTCATTAGGAGCTCCTAGACCAAAACAATATTTATAACTTCACAAACAATTCTACTATTAGTAAAGAGGCAAGTAAAGGTCGGATCCCAAGGGACGGGTATTGATGTAGGATTTTCGATTGCAAGTAGCGGTGTCTAGAGGTGTCACGATTTGGGTTGAGATGAGAAGATCACTAAACTAAATAACAATAAAAGTAAACAAGCAAGATGATTAAAATGAGATATAAACAATTGATTAAAAGCACTAGGGTGTCATGGGGTCATAGGGAATTCATGGGAATTGATCATACAAACATATTCTCAAATTATAAGCAAGCAATTATTGTTGTCATGGATCGAGTTGGTTTATATCTTACAATCCTAGGACGGTTTGGGTCTCGGAGCCGAATCGATTAGATTGTACAACACCTACAAGTCGACTTAATCCTCCCTACTCAACTATATGCATGGTCTAATGAGACCCGAGTTGGTTTATGTCTTATAAGTCTCATTGAAAAGGTAAGTGATGGGTAAAAAATGCAAGGATTCATAGGCTCGCATTTCATCAAACATAATATGTGCATAAGTTGAGATCACAACAAGCAAGCAAATAAACTATGAAAACGTATTAAATTAAGTATGAATCATCCCCCATGTTGGTTTCCCCTAATTACCCATTAACCCTAGTTAAGGAAACTACTCACTCATTATCAAGTTTAACATGTTAACAAGGTTGTCAATCATATTAACAAAGCAAAACATGATGAATAAATAAAGATGATTAACAATAATTAAAAAGGGATTAAGAGAATTATACCTACTAATGATTCCAAAATAAAGCAAAGAATAATAGAAGTACTTGATGAATGATTGGAAGGTTGTCAATCTCCCAATAATAACTCAAATAATCTTCAATTACCCAAAATAAAAGATGAACAAAAGAGAAATTAAGGAATTGAGATTTGTATTAATATTTGATTAGAAGTTGATTACAAGACTAAGAAGAGATTAGAATGATATAAACTACACTAAAGATTGATAAGAAGAACATGGTTCATCTAATTAGACTAATAGGGTATTTATAGTGGCGATTAGGTGCACAAATTAGGGTTTACTAAGGGCTTAAATGACGATTAAGTCCTTGAGAAATCGCTCCTCTCAGAAAAGATGCGAGTCTCCTTTTTGCCGGTCTTTCATAAATATGCGCATCTTTCATGGAGGGAAGAAGAGGACGTGTGGACCTGTAAGGGAATCCGAGCGTCCAAAGGGTCGGGACGGGCGGATTTCGTGGTGGCTGGACGAGCAGATTGATAGGCTGGACGAGCGGATTGTGGCGTGGTTGGACGGGCCTCCTTATGGTAAAGACGCTCGGATTCCTGAAGTGTTGGACGGGCGTCTTCTTTGGCTGGACGAGCGGATCTCGTCACAACTTTTTCTTTTATTCTTTTCTTCCTCTCTTCTTCCAATAATCCTCCGGGATTTAGTCGGGGATGCAAGGATTTCTTCATCATTGCCCATCTACTATAATATGTACTAAGGCCTACTAGTCTTGTCTTCTCTTTGATGCTTGGTCATTAGATTCGATCAATTTAGCTCTATTTTGCCATGAAAATGCAAGGTTTGCACTCCTCTCCTACCAAGGAAACAAAACCTCAAAGAATATGCTAAACAAAGGACTAAAGATAGTAAATGACCCAAATATGCACTAAAAAGCATAGGAACGAGGCTAATTCGGGGACTAAATATGCTCAAATAATGGTCACATCAAATATCCCCAAACAGAACCTTTGCTCGTCCCGAGTAAAGAGGTGACAAAAACTAGGACCCTTATTTAAACTAACCTACTAATATAGCCGACATGAGACAATTAGCGGGTCTCATTCTGCCCCTTCAACTCACAACAAGACAACCATGAGGTGTGACACCCTCATTCATTGCGGAAAAGTAAACACGTAATTCTAGAATAAAACTGCATGGATATGTTTGTAATAGGTTCATTTGGGTAAAAACCTGTAATTTTTAAAACCTGAACCTGTTATAAAGATATCCAAATTGAAAGGTGTCAAAACATACAAGGTCGCGAATAGCAAAGTTATACAACCAAATGTAAAGAGGGAGACATATGTCCCTAAAATGTATGTGACATAAAAACTCGTATAAGAGTCTCTACAAATAAAACCAAATCTAAGTAAGTCCCAAGGTTACTTTGCTCGCTAGCTCGTCCATGAACCCCATATAAGCATCACCATACACCGTCGATCGCATTTTATACAAATACGAAAGCCCACGATCAGTGGGAGTAACTCCGAGTTCTCCGGTCACGAAATGTCATAATTAATATAACATGTAAACATAAGAATATGAATATGAATAACACATAGCCTTAGCATATAGATGCTAGACAATCGTGCTTATCATGTGAACAACAATATAACAACACATAGTCCTAGCATGTGAATACTAGACCGACTCATACTACACTATCATGTGAATCACAAAACATCCAGGAATCCAAACTCTATCAACCATAGCCGGCTTGCATCTCACCTTCTATGATTCATAGAATAATCAAACAAGAAAGGACAATATATCTAGAGACAGGCATAAGTTCCTAGTACGCATCAATAGTCACTCAGAACTCGAGTCTATACCACGAGGTAAGGTAAACACCCTAGTCCTAAACCTGCGCAGACCTAGCGACATGCATAAAACTACCGCATCCAAGACCCATGATAACAACACATGAGTACCCCTAAGGAGTCCACCAAAGGGTTGGCTAGTACTTAAGCTGACTACATACTTCAAAGAGTACGTCAGAAAGTCATACCCTAACTTGGATATAAACCCACCAAGCTAAGACACAAAGGCTATTAAGCGGTGAACATACACTCGTCAAAGACTATAAGGGACTATCTATGACGATGGTCTAAGATACCAATACCACACAAGACAAGTAGGACACCCACTTAACCATAAGAGGGGCAAAGAGTCCAAACTGGCAACATAAATACTTATACTCAAATCAAGGACTCTAGGATAACATCCTTCCTTGTGAAAGACTACAAAATGTAAATTCATCTGACAATCCAACAATATCCATAATCTCATTAGTAATCCAAAACTCAGCGAACCGTTAATCTCATAATTCATGAGGACAAGCTAAAATGGCAACAAGGCAAGAAGACTCAAGTATAAGGCAACCAATTCATCCAACAACCAACATATGAAAAGACAATCATACTCAAAGACAAATCCTCGACCCTAGTCCCGCGATGGGTCATCGGTCAAATCGAGGCTGGCCGGTTTAAACCTAGCTTGACCAAACTCATTTGGTCAAATTGGCCCAGCTCAGAGTCTTGGCCCATTTTGGCCCACATCACGGAATTTACCACAATGTCATACTCTTGCCATTTTTAATTTCTATCGTGTGAAAACTATTGACATAGAGAAAATATGCCAACTTATAAAATAACCAATTCAACGGAAATATTAGCTTAAACAATTTCCTACATGCCAAAATACCAACATACTTCAAAACATGAACCATAGGCCCAAAACATCAAACAATAGACCCAAGACCTGACCCAAAGTGACGGGTCAAAATCCGGGCCGGACCCACCGGGTCTGCCGCGCCCCTTTATGGGCTGTTTTGGGCGGTTTTTCCGCCCCTTTTTCCTTTTTCCTACCAAAATCCGTTTCAAGCTCAATTTAATACCGTCTCAAGCAACAATCAACAATACCCCATTTCGTTTCAATACTCAAGTATATGAAATAACCACAAATTAGTAAACTTTAACAACACAGGTCATGTGAAAAACAAAACTAACACATTATCAATCACCTAAACACTTAACAAACAATAAACACAACATCTATGTGACATTAAATCGTCGAGTAACTCGGAATAGTCACCTTAAGCTAGCAAAGAAACAAGTAATAACTTGAGAAAGTTTCTAAAACCCAAAATTACTCTTCATCTTCAACCACATATGAGTCACCTAACTCATCTTCAAATTCTTCACCTATAAGAACAACAAAAACACAATTATTAAGCTTAAATTCGAAACCTTAAAAGATGAGCCTTAAAACAAAAATTGGGGGAAATGAAAATAAAGCTTACTAGGAGATGAGAAATGAAAAGAGGATTCCAAGCATATAATTTTTATGAAATTTGGTGGAGAAATGGAGAAATTATGAAGGATTTAGGGTTTGTAAGGAGGATTTTTGGTAGGTTTTTGGTGTTTGAGAGAAGGAGGAGATAAATTGAGAATGGAGGAAATGAAAATTGAAAGAGGAGACAAATGGAGGGAGATGGCCGGTCCAAATGGCATGGGTAGGTTGGTCAATTGTTTACGTTTTGGGTTTGCTTCGACGGTAATTAGAAATATTCGTCGAACACGATTTCCGAGAATATTAAAGTTCTTAAACACGATTTTACTAGAAGATTAAGTACTCATATGCCCAATATCCAAACTCGTTTACCCAACGACCGTAAGAAATGGGGAAATCCCAATATTACGACTTTTATCAGAAATCTATTTTATCAAAGTAAAAGGTTTAAATATAGTTTAAATTACTTTTAAACATTTCTAAACTATCAAAAGTGATTACATTACTTCAAACTAAAATAAAATTATATTTTATCAAATTATTATTATTTCAAATAAATTAATATTAAATTAAAATGGATTAATATATTACTTTTAAAATATAATAAATGTCTTCAAATTTACGGGGTGTTACATGAGGTAGGATGCCTTCTTGCAAGGCAAGGTGGGTCTTGCCAAAATGGCGATACTTCCAATCATTAAAGCACACAAAATCAAGTAATGGATGCATCTACAAAAGAAAGCCACTTTCCTCATCTAAGTGGCGGAAATTATCTAAAGGGAAGCAATTCAAGGGTACACACTCTTTCATAGATTCAATTTCTTCAAACTACTAAGCCTAGGCGGATACCAACAAATCACCTCCAAGTTGTGTCACGTTAGGGTACCTTTGTCCTCAATCGTTAAATGCTTTTGTCAAGAATAGACTCCCTATGGTGTTAGAGACACTGGAGGATCGCGGAATTCCCCCTCTTGCCTAGACAAGAAGAAGGGTCATCCCCTCTCTACCATGCACAAAAATGGATACGATGGATACAGGGATCGATATAATTTGAGTTTCATGTGGGAGTTTGCTTTTGTTGTTGTTTTCCCCCCCAATTTCTTGTGGCATATAACATTTGAGAACACTTTCTTTTTGCCATTTCTTTTGATGTTTGGCATTTCAATACTTGACAACTTTTCAACTTTTTGCATTTTCTTTTGAACATTTTCAAAGTCACCCCATATGTAGTGAGAGTGCCTTATATTTGAAGCATAGGAGTTTTCATTTTTGTTACTCCTCTTTTCTTTTGATGCATTTTGCAAACTTTTTTTTTTCTTTTCTTTTCATTTCTTGAACTCAAAATTTTGAACAATTTCTTTTTGTGCCCATTCCCTTTGATGACAAAATGTATGGTAGAACATGGATGAATGATGGTTGCATGGTTTCAGGGGTCACCTTGGAATCAACGGTAGCCAAGGAGTTATCACACCACAAGGTATTCTTGACTAGGCCTTAATCCATGGGTCAAAGGATACTAGCATGACACATCCTAGGGTGTTTTACAAGTATTCTAACAAGCAAAGTCTTAAGAAGAAAAAGCATCTACTAGGGCCTATATACACTTGTCAAGCTTCCCAAGTAGAAGGGTTTCACAAAATTTTTCTAACATGCAACTATATGCCATGATGCAACTAACATTTATACATCCTAATGCATATGATTCTACCAACTAGTATGCCAAATAATCTAAATGCAATCCTAAATTCACATTGTTTTTACCGCATCAATCAAAATAAAGCCACATAGTCATTAACATAAAGAGGAAAAAGGAGATTGGAAAGATCATACCATGCGGTCTTCAATATCCTCATGTCTCGGATGTGGCGTAGTCAATCAATGTGAAAAAGGATGAACAAACACAATATACAAACAATATATACAAGACTACACTACAAAGGAAAATGAACATGTTTTTGATTTTTTTCAATTTTTTAATTTTTTTGGATTTTTCGAAATTTTCGATTTTTTTGAATTTTTGAATAAATGTCAAGTTAGAATTTCCCATCCCCACACTAGTATGGGCATTGTCCTCAATGACCAATACGATAGGAAATTATGCAAGCATGATGCATGATTTCTAAACTAAATGCAAACTATACTAAGCTACACTACATGATGCATGGGTTTTTGTTATGGCGGAGAGCGTAATTTAAATTACCTCCCGATGCATATGCATGGACTTCTCCAAACCAAAATATACATTATTTCTAACGTCTTGAATTTCGGGGTAGTTCATGCACATGGAATGCAATACATGAAACTACAAATTGTTATTTTGGATTTTACAAGTTGGGAACAATTAAAAGAACACCTTAATGAAGCCAAGGTGTTAGTCCTCCATGTTGCTAGGACTCCACAATCAAATGATCAAAATAAAATAAATAAAACAAAAGAAGTAAACAAACCGTAAGAAGGGTGAAAGAATGTAGGAGCCTCCAAGGTTTGCTAATCCTCCATCATATCATCATTATCATCATCTTCCTCCATAGATGTGAAATCATATCCACTCCCACTTTCACTTCCTTGCTCTTCCTCACTTTATTCTTCCTCTTCTTGAGCTTCTTCTTCTTGAACACCTTCTTGAACCTCTTCTTCTTCTTCACCTTGTTCATCAACACCCTCATCAACAATCTCCTCTCCACCCGGTCTTCCACCACTAGAGGTGCTAGGAAAGAAAACTTCCATATCCGCCCAACTAGGTAAAGGACATGATGGATCAAGAAGTCCTTGCCTAGCTAGATGTAGGAGGGGCGTATATTGGGCCTTGTAAGCATCCACTCTATCATTGTAAGCTTGCTTGTGCATTTCCCTCATGAGTAGAGTTAAGTAATCATTTCCTACCTCGACATCCTTGGGTTTGAACTCGTGATACTCAAATGGGTAGGGGGGTGTGACAATGGAGGAGGAGGGCTCGTCAATATCGCCTCTTTGTTGTTGAATAATGTACTTGGTCTCCTCGGAGAGTGGAAGAAGGTAGTTTGGCTGGTGAACACTCAATCGACAAATCTTTGAAGGCAAGGTGAAGGATCTAGCTTCATTGGTTAACCACCCATATTTGGTGTCAAGAGGATCATGCTTGACCCACTTAAACTTGTGAATCATGGTGTCCATATCAATGAGATGACCTCCTTTAACCGCCACATAAGTTTTGTCTTTGTTGAAATTTGGGTGAAAGTGCTTGGCCAAAAAGGAAACTAGTCCTCCATTCACAATAAAAGCGGTGCCCTCTTTACCACAATCGACATTAAGCCATCGTTCAACCAAAAGTCTTAGAGCATTATATGGTTTAGTATATTCCTTCCTATGTTCAAGGCCGACTCAAGAAGAACAAAATCGAGCTTGATAAGATGATTAGTGCCATTTCTTGCTATCAAATTATTCCCAATGACCTTATGCCACACTCTAATGCCCGGATGGTGGACTAATAGAGCACGACAATCATGAAAGCGCACAAATTTCTTTCCGAAAATTGCCTCCCAAAGAGGAGCGGGGTCATACTTGTCGGGGATCTTTTCATAGTATGGGGTATCACTAAGGCCTAAAATCTTACTCAATTCACCAAAAGTAATGCGTCTATTAACATTTACAAGACGAAACTCGATGTGGGTTCTAGTTTCCACCCTTGTGACTTTCAAGGAACTCAAAAATTCCAAGGTGAGGGAGGGGTATGTCAATTCTTTCATGGTAAACAATTTACCCAATCCCATAGCCTCAAAGAAGTTTTTGGTTTGTTCAAGAACACCCAACTTTGTCAAAGCATCTTCACAAATAAATTTTGTAGGCATAATGGTCTTCTTAGCAAAGAGAACAAATTTATCCCTATGAGAGTCGGAAGTGAAAATTACCTCCGGATAATTGGATAATTGCTCAATGACCGGAGTTGTTGATGTTGTAGCTTCCATAGGGGGACCTTGCTGAACCTCCAACCTTGCCTCATGGACTACCAATTCCTTTGACAATTGTTTTGCTTGAAGAGTTTGTTGCCTTTTTGAAAGTGTCTTCTTCGGGGTGTCTTGTTGCCTTCTTTAGTTCTTGCCATTGTTGATTACACCAAAGAAAGATTGAAATCTTTAATTTTTAGTTATGCCCAAATCGATTTAAGATGAAAGAATGTTGCTTTGTATCTTAAAAAACGACTCAAAGGTTGAAGATTTTGGTGTTTGAATCAATTGTTGTTGCAAAAGGAGTGATTAGTTTTTGTTGTGAGGAAGTTTGGATTTGATTTTGTTGAATTTGGTTGAGGAAATCTTGTTTTTGGTGATGTAGAGGATGAGGGTTTTTGGGGTTTTTGGGTTTTGGGTAGTGTTTGAATGTAGAAGAAATGAAAATGAATGAGGGAATAAGGGTTTAAAAGACCCGTTAATTTTGAAATAGCAGCAGGGGACGAGCGGATTGCATTTTGGGACGCTCGGATTCTTCGCGTTTTGCCTCAAGAAATGACGCCACAAGACGAGCGTCTTTCAGGAAAGACGAGCGGATTCTTCAATTTGAGACAAGCGGATTCTTAGAAAGACGCTCGGATTCTGTTACAGGGCAATTCTTTAAATTTCAACAGCAGAAAGACGAGCGTCTTCGCTGTAGGACGAGCGTCTTATATCAGACGAGCGGATTCTCAATTGAGACGCTCGGATTCTATGACAGGCCATTTTTTGAATTTTGCAGCTCTGCCAGATGGGCGTCTGGTGACATTGGATGCTCGGGTTCCTCAAGACGAGCAGATTCTCCTTTTGGCCGCTCGGATTCCTCCTTGTCCACACGGATTCAAGTCCATCCGTGGGTACTACTTAACCCGTAACATTTTTATTCTTCAATTCTCGTGTTCTTCATTGTAGGGGCACTACAAAGGCATGAATAGCCTATGTAATTGCTATCCCCACACTAAGTCAAAGCACTACACATCAATAAAATCATAAGTCGCTCCCTCACTTCTCTCAAAAATGATGAATATCTTGATAGAGGCACAAAAATATAAATCCAAAAATGACAAAGATGCAATGTAAAAATTGAAATACAAGTTAGGGAGTTAGAATATTTACAAATGGTGGTTTAGGGAGGACTCCACCAAACTCTCATTCAATGTGAGATGTCAAGGGGGCATGTTCATGGTGTTGTTGATGTTACTCAACACCTTGAAGAAGTAGTCGAAAGCTTGTTCATTATCATGATAAAGATCCTCAATAGATCTTTGCACTTGTTGTTCTCCATGATGGTCTTGGTTCATAGCATTACCAATGTAGGGATTAAATATCCCTTCGAACTCATCATCCCAAAGACCGCAAACTTCTTCTACTTGATCATTAAAAATCTCTTGAGTTGATAGAGACAACTCTCCTTCTTTCTTGTTTTGGCCAATGAGGCCATCCTCTTCACATGTCATGGGTGAGCTTTTCAAGCTCTCTTTGTTGCTATTATGTTGCTCTTTTGATGGAGCATCATCAACTTTCTTTTTCCATTGGAATTCCGACTTCTTCCTACCATCCTTCCGGCTATAGTGATCAACCATGAAGCATGGTTCATGCAAACGGGGGAGCTCTCATGGTCTTGTCAAGATTGAAAGTTATGGTCTCGTCTCCCACTTCTAGAGTAAGCTCTCCGTGCTTCAAATCTATCACCGCACCCGCGGTGTGCAAGAAAGGTCTACCGAGGATGATCGGAATATTGGAGTCTTCTTCCATGTCAACAATGACAAAGTCCACCGGGATGAAGAATTTGTCGATTCTCACGGGAACATCTTCCCATATCCCTAACGATGTCTTTGTCGATCTATAGGCCATTTGGAGTGTGATGTTGGTACATTTAAGCTATCTCATCCCTAGCCTTTTACTAACCGAATACGGCATAACACTCACGCTTGCTCCTAGATCACACAAAGCCTTGTTGATCGTGGTGTCGCCAATGGTACACGGTATTGAGAAGCTTCTCGGGTCTTTAAGTTTCAGAGGTGAACTCCCTTGAAGGATTTCACTACTCACCTTAGTGAAGGCGATATTTTCAAGCTTCCGGATCGACTTCTTTTTCGTAAGGATGTCCTTCATGTACTTTGCATAGGCCGGCACGTGATTGATTAATTCCGTAAAAGGAATCGAGACTTCCAAATTCTTCACAATTTTCATAAATTTTCCAAGTTGGCCATCAAACTTAGGCTTAGCTTGACGACTTGGGAATGGAAGTCTAATCACAATGGGCTCTTTCTCCTTGGCCTTTTCTTGACTTTTCTTTGAAACTTCTTCTTTTGTTGGTTCTCCTTCCTTGGAGTTTTGCACAACTTCTTCTTTGTCACTAGCTTCCGCAACTTTATCCTCAACTTGCTTCTTTGGTCCTTCATATCTCGTACCACTCCTCAAGTGAATGGCACTAACCGTTTCATGTCTTGGGGGATTACCTTGAGGTGGTAATTGACCCTTTTGCCTTTGAGAGTTTGAAGATGCTAGTTGGGTCAATTGAGTTTCCAACATTTTTGTGTGGGCTAGGATGTTGTTGATGGTGATGTCCTTTGCTGGCTATCTTTTACATTTGAGTGAAAAATTCTTTTTGATTATTTTGCATTTGGAGGACCATTTTTTCAACGTCAAAACCTTGGTCATTTTGTTGATTGTATGGAGTTTGATTTTGGTAACGTTGGTTTTGGTTGAAAAAGGGTCTTTGATTTTGGTTTCTCATAGGAGGTGGGGTGTATGTTGGTTGAAGGTTTTGAACATTTTGGCTTTTGTATGAGAGATTTGGGTAGAATTTGGTGTTTTCATTGTAATAATTGGAATAAGGGGTACCACTCTTGTATGCTTGAAAAGCATTCACTTGTTCCCCTACATTCACTTTGGTGATGTCCCAAAGTTCCACAATTCTCACATATCCCACTTGGGATTGATGAAGATGCTACCATGGCATTAACATGATGCTTTAGTGATTTTGAGGCTTCTTCAAGTTTAGCCATAGCCTTCTCAAACTTCAAGTTAATGGTATCAATATGAGCACTAAGTTGAGCACCCAATTGAGTAATAGAGTCCACCTCATGCTTTCCTCCTCTAGTAGCCTTGCGAGGTCTACTATATTGTGAATTATGGACCGCCATTTCCTCAATCTTGTTCCAAGTTTGATTATCATCAACTTCAATGAACATACCATTTGATCCCATGTTGAGAATGTTTCTTGAGTCTTCATAAAGACCATTCCAAAATTGTTGTACCAAGAACCACTCGCTAAGTCCATGACGAGGACATGAGCGACAAGTTCCTTTGAATCTCTCCCAAGCTTCATACAAAGATTCTTCATCCCTTTGCTTAAAACACGTAATTTGAGCTCTTAGCATGTTAGTTTTTTCCGGAGGGTAGAATTTTTTGTAGAAAGCTAGAGCCAACTTCTTCCAAGAGTCAATTCCAAGAGTAGCCTTATCAAGGCTTTTCAACCATTCTTTTGCGGTGCCAATTAGAGAAAAAGGGAATAAGACCCATCGAATTTGGTCTTGAGTCACACCGGTTTGTAAAATCGCATCACAATAGTCACAAAAAGTCTCCATGTGAGAGTGAGGGTCTTCACTAGGCATCCCCCCAAATTGGCTTCTTTCGACTAATTGTATAAATGCGGATTTTGCAATGAAATTTCCGGTTAAGTGTTGTGGTGTGGGAGTACCATTGGGTAGGTTCTCCTCGGTTGGTACGGAATGTGATAAAAATTTAGGCATTGTGGGTTGATTTTGTGTTGGGTTCTCCTCACCTTTTCTTGCAAAAGGGTTGATGAACTCAATAGTATTTGGTTGAATATCTACAACCTCACCTATACCTCTCAAAGTACCTCTAGCAAGTCTTCTATTGTTTGTCAAAGTCCTTTCAATTTCGTGATCAATGGGTAACAAGTTACCTTGTGATCTTCTAGACATGCAAAATATCAAACAACTTGAAAACAATTAGAACAAAACTTGAGGAGTTTTTACTTCCCCAAGGCAAAGAAAGACACAACTAATAACAACCTAAGAAAATCAAATCAAGTTAACACCGTCCCCGGCAACGGCGCCATTTTTGGTCGGGCTCACTTGGAGCTTAATTTTCGGTTACTTGTCGTTAGGAGCACCTAGACCAAAACAATATTTATAACTTCACAAACAACTCTATTATTAGTAAAGAGGCAAGTAAAGGTCGGGTCCCAAGGGACGGGTATTGATGTAGGATTTTCGATTGCAAGTAGCGGTGTCTAGGGGTGTCACAATTTGGGTTGAGATGAGAAGATCACTAAACTAAATATCAATAAAAGTAAATAAGCAGGATGATTAAAATGAGATGTAAACAATTGATTAAAAGCACTAGGGTGTCATGGGGTCATAGGGGATTCATGGGAATTGATCATACAAACATATTCTCAAATTATAAGCAAGCAATTATTGTTGTCATGGATCGAGTTGGTTTGTATCTTACAATCCTAAGAAGGTTTGGGTCCCGGAGCCGAATCGATTAGTTTGTACAACACCTAAAAGTCGACTTAATCCTCCCTACTCAACTATATGCATGGTCTAATGAGACTCGAGTTGGTTTATGTCTTACAAGTCTCATTGAAAAGGTAAGTGATGGGTAAAAAATGCAAGGATTCATAGGCTCGCATTTCATCAAACATAACATGTGCATAAGTTGAGATCACAACAAGCAAGCAAATAAACTATGAAAACATATTAAATTAAGCATGAATCATCCACCATGTTGATTTCCCCTAATTACCCATTAACCCTAATCAAGGAAACTACTCACTCATTATCAAGTTTAACATTTAACAAGGTTATCAATCATATTAACAAAGCAAAACATGATGAATAAATGAAGATGATTAACAATAATTAAAAAAGGATTAAGAGAATTATACCTACTAATGATTCCAAAATAAAGCAAATAATAATAGAAGTACTTGATGAATGATTGGAAGGTTGTCAATCTCCCAATAATAACCCAAATAATCTTCAATTACCCAAAATAAAAGATGAACAAAAGAGAAATTAAGGAAATGAGATTTGTATTAATATTTGATTAGAAGTTTATTACAAGACTAAGAAGATATTAGAATGATATAAACTACACTAAAGATTGACAAGAAGAACATGGTTCATCTAATTAGACTAATGGGGTATTTATAGTGGAGATTAGGTGCACAAATTAGGGTTTACTAAGGGCTTAAATGATGATTAAGTCCTTGAGGAATCGCTCCTCTCAGAAAAGATGCGAGTCTCCTTTTTGCCGGTCTTTCATAAATATGAGCATCTTTCATGGAGGGAAGAAGAGGACGTGTGGGCCTGTAAGAGAATCCGAGCGTCCAAGGGGTCGTGACGGACGGATTTCGTGGTGGCTGGACGAGCGGATTGATAGGCTGGACAAGCGGATTGTGGCGTGGTTGGACGGGCGTCCTTATGGTAAAGACGCTCGGATTCTTGAAGTGTTGGACGGGCGTCTTCTTTGGCTGGACGAGCGGATCTCGTCACAGCTTTTTCTTTTATTCTTTTCTTCCTCTCTTCTTCCAATAATCCTCCGGTATTTAGTCGGGGATGCAAGGATTTCTTTATCATTGCCCATCTACTATAATATGTACAAAGGCCTTCTAGTCTTGCCTTCTCTTTGATACTTGGTCATTAGATTCGATCAATTTAGCTCTATTTTGCCATGAAAATGCAAGGTTTGCACTCCTCTCCTACCAAGGAAACAAAACCTCAAAGAATATGCAAAACAAAGGACTAAAGATAGTAAATGACCCAAATATTCACTAAAAAGTATAGGAACGAGGCTAATTCGGGGACTAAATATGCTCAAATAATGGTCACATCAGGTCGACAATGAAAATGAAGTATTACTCAGCCGAAATGCAGCTCTTATAGTCGAAGGTTTCAAGATTGGGTCGGATTATATGACGATGCTCACATGGAAATGCGAAGATTCGGGAACAAGCTGAATACACGGACACTTCAGTCGTGTAGTATTATTTAATTAATATTGTTATTTTACTTTCAAATAAAGTTTAGGAATAGTCTATAATTTCCTAATCCTAGCTGAACTATTAATTCTTATTTCAGTTTATTTGTTTCCTAATTAGTTAAGGAAACTAGTTTGCTTGTTGCCCAAGTATGATTAGGTTTTAGAATACTATAAATTAAAGCTTTGTAACCTAATTAAATTCACATTACAGAAATACAATAAAACTTTACGTTTTGTGTGCCTTCATCGTCTGTCTTGCGAGATACACGATTCAGACTTTGCGAGGTTGCTCTGAGTGCTTCGAGTGATTACCTTGCGAGGTATTGAGCGAGATTCACTTATCTATCTTGTTCCTTTATCAATTCACACGTTTAACCTACTGTTTTGTCTATTTAGTTCGTTATTTTGCTGAAATTTCACAACCAATTTATAACAATTCCACTGCACAATTACATATCCTAATTTCGCGTTTAAAAACCTATTAATTCTATATCAAATTGGTTACCAGAGCCTAGGTTTTTGATTTATTGCTTAATAAATCAGTCTTGGGAGAAGATGGTTAATGGAGAAGGAGATAAACCATGGAAGGAAGATATGGATGCAATTAGGGCTGAAATTGGCCAGATTTCATATATCGTAAAAAACATAGCCACGGTTGTGGCTAAGAAGAAGAAGAAGCAGGACGGTGACTCGGACAGCCAAGTTGAGTCCGAAGAAGAAGAACGGTCAAAGGAGAATAGGAGGAACAAAAATGATGACGATAGGGGCCTGAAACTCGATGTACCCGAGTTTGATAGGGACCTTGATGCTGAAAAATTCCTCGACTGGATCCGCCAAGCATAAAGGGTGTTCGAGTACAAAGACTACGACGAACACAAACAGTTAAAAGTTGCTACATTGAAACTAATCAAGTATGCGTCCTTATGGTACGAGAATTTAAAGAAACAGCGTAAGAAGGAAAAGAAGCCAAAAATCGATACTTGGGAGAAGCTTAAGAAGCATCTCATGAAAAGATTTCTTCCTAGGGACTACGAGCAAGACAATTACCTAAAGCTAACGTCTTTGGCGCAGGAAGGCTCGAGTGTGGCAGATTATCTAAAGAAATTTGAGAAGTTGAGTATAGTTTATGATTTGGAGGAGAAAGAAGAATTGAGGACATCACAGTTTATTCGTGGCCTCAGTCCGAGCCTAGCACAACGAGTAGAGATCCAAAATTACGACAACTTTGACGATGTTTCTAGATTGGCTCTTAAATTCGAGAAGCAGGATAAGGGCAAGAAGTCCTATACTCATGACTATGAAAAGAATTCGGGCACCTACTCGAAACCAGCAGCTACCACATCTAGTACCAAGGAAACACGAAAGGAGGATCCTAAAGACAAGGGAAAAGGCACGGTGGTGGAAGCTAAGTAAACACGGTTGAGGCGTTGCTTCAAGTGCCAGGGGTATGGGCACATTGCCAATGAGTATCCGCAAAATGAAGCTCTGATAATTCAGGAATTGATTAACTTGACCAAATTTCGTTGTCCCAGAATCTGATTCGGAGCCTATTGATGTCGAAGATGAGAGTGGTGGTGAAGAAGTACATGAAGGGGAGCCTTACAGTGATGAGGAGAAAGGGGTATTGGTGCTTAGAGCCTCCACACCGAGGCTGCTCAAATTGAGCACGAGCAAAGGGAGCAATTGTTTCATTCCCTTTTTAAGGTAAATAGTCAGATCTGCACTCTTATTATTGATAGTGGTTCCTGTACCAATCTTATAGCTAAGGATGTCGTTGCCAAACTGAAATTGCATTCTAAGAACCATCCTAAACCATATAAACTACATTGGCTTGATGGGAATAATGGGGTTAGGGTAAAGAAACAGGCTTTAATTTCTTTGCAATCGGGAGTTATTAGATGAGTTCAGTGACGTGTTTCCCGACGAGTTACCTGATGGGTTACCGCTAAAGAGGGGGATTGAGCACCAAATCGATTTAATTCCAGGTGCTGAACTACCTAATAAACCAGAATACCGATGCAATCCCGAAGAAGCTAAAGAATTACAATGACAAGTCCAAGAGTTGATAGATCGAGGGTATGTGAACAAGAGCTTGAGCCCGTGTGCTGTACCAGCTCTATTGGTACCAAAAAAGGAGGGGACTTGGCATATGTGTATTGACAGTAGAGCGGTGAATAATATTACCATTAAATATCGTTTCCCTATGCCTAGACTCGATGATATGTTAGACGAGTTATCTGGTTCATGTGTGTTCTCTAAACTAGATTTTAGAAGTGGGTATCATCAGATGAGGATTCGGGAGGGAGATCAGTGGAAGACCGCATTTAAAACGAAGCAAGGGTTGTATGAGTGGCTCGTCATGCCATTTGGTTTGTGTAATGCACCTAGCTCGTTTATGAGGCTGATGAATGAAGTGTTAAGGCTTTTCCTTAACAAATTTTTTGTTGTTTATCTTGATGATAGGATAGCAAGAGTGAAGAGGAACACAAGCTCCACCTTAGGGCTATTTTTGAAATGATGAGGAAGGAGAGGCTGTATGGTAAGCTCGAAAAATGCATTTTTATGGTTCCTAATATCATTTTTCTTGGCTACATTGTAGGTAAAGATGGCGTGAGAATGGACCCATCCAAGGTCGAAGCAATTCAGGCCTGGCCTGTGCCTACATCTACGACTGAAGTTCGAAGCTTTCATGGCTTGGCATCATTTTATAGCCGGTTTATACAGAATTTTAGCTCGTTGATGGCGCCAATTACAGAGCTCATTAAGAAGGGCGAGTTTGTGTGGACTTGCAGTGCCCAAACGGCATTTGAAGAAGTAAAGAAAAAATTATGTTCCAGACCTGTTTTAGCACTTCCAGATTTTGAGAAGGTGTTTGAAGTCGAATGTGATGCAAGCCGAGTAGGGATTGGTGCCGTGTTGGTCCAAGAGAAGCGTCCAATTGTGTATTTTAGCGAGAAGCTTGGGGGAGCACGACTGAATTATTCAACATATGACAAAGAATTTTATGCTATCGTGCGAGCCTTGGAACATTGGAGTCATTATTTGCGTCTGAAACCATTCGTGCTACATTTTGATCACGAAGCTCTTAAACATATTTATGGACACAAAAATTGAACCCAAGACACACGAAGTGGGTCGAGTTTTTACAATCATTCACGTTTTCATCCAAGTACAAAACAGGTAATTCTAATATTGTAGTTGATGCGTTATCTAGATGACATTGTTTGTTGGTTGAATTAGATGCAAGATTGTTGGGTTTTGAGCATATTAAAGAGTTATATAAGGCTGATTCGGCGTTTCCTAAAGAGGTGATTGAACCTACTGGACTTTATACAATGCAAGACGGATTTTTGTTTAAGGAAAATCCCTTTTGCATTCCACAAGGGTCAATTTAGGAGTTGATTATTAGAGAAGCTCCCGGAGGAGCTTTGGCTGGTCATTTTGGTTTGAATAAAACTTATGACATTGTAAGTGAACATTTTTATTGGCCAAGAAGGAGTAAAGATGTGCAAGAGATCGTGGGCAATTGTGTTGTGTGTCAAAAGGCGAAGAGTACGTTCGTTAAGGGGCTATACACGCCTTTGCCAGTGCCAAATCAGCCTTGGAGCGAAGTAAGTATGGATTTCATACTCGGATTGCCTAGAACACAGCGTGGTAAGGATTCAATCATGGTCGTGGTTGATAGATTTTCGAAGATGGCTCATTTTATCCCTTGTCACAAGACTGACGATGCCTCTAATGTTGCTGATTTGTACTATAAAGAAATAGTTCGCCTACATGGTATTCCTCTAACCATTGTTTCAGACCGAGATATGAAGTTTCTTAGCTATTTTTGGAAGACTTTGTGGCGTTTGGTTGGAATAAAGTTGCTGTTTAGTACCTCACATCATCCCCAAACCGATGGGCAGACCGAGGTGACAAACCGAACTTTGGGAAGCTTGTTAAGGGGATTGGTTAGTAAAAGCACGAAAGACTGGGATATTAAACTTGCACATGCTGAATTTGCCTATAACCGTACACCATCAGTCACTACAGGGCGTGCTCCATTCGAAATTGTGTATGGTGTTAATCCATTTCTGCCTATTGACCTAGTTCCAATTCCAAGAAAGATCTGATGAGTTTTGAAGCAAAGGATCGACAAGCTACATTTCTTAGGACTTGTGAACAAGTAAAGGCACAAATCGAGAAGGCAAATGCAAAGTACAAAGAAAAGGCAAACAAGCATAGGAAGCAGCCCGTATTCAAGGAAGGTGATCTTGTATGGCTACACTTGCGAAAGGAACGTTTCCCATCTAAGCTAAAGGATAATTTGATGCCGCGAGCAGATGGACCTTTCAAGGTGTTGGAAAGCTATGGGCCGAATGCTTATAAGTTGGAGTTACCAACTGAGTACGGCGGGGTAATTGCGACGTTTAATGTAGGAGATCTATCCCCATATCTCGACGACGACAATTTGAGGGCAAATTCTTAAAAAGAGGAAGAGAGTGATGCATGAGCATTGGTCGACAATGAAAATGAAGTATTACTCAGCCGAAATGCAGCTCTTATAGTCGAAGGTTTCAAGATTGGGTCGGATTATATGACGTTGCTCACTTGGAAATGCGAAGATTCGTGAACAAGCTGAATACACGGCCACTTCAGTCGTGTAGTATTATTTAATTAATATTGTTCTTTTACTTTCAAATAAAGTTTAGGAATAGTCTATAATTTCCTAATCCTAGCTGAACTATTAATTCTTATTTCAGTTTATTTGTTTCCTAATTAGTTAAGGAAACTAGTTTGATTGTTGCCCAAGTATGATTAGGTTTTAGAATACTATAAATTAAGGCTTTGTAACTTAATTACATTCAAATTACAGAAATAGAATAAAACTTTACGTTTTGTGTGCCTTCATCGTCCGTCTTGCGAGATACACGGTTCAGACCTTGGGAGGTTACTCTGAGTGCTTCGAGTGATTACCTTGCACGGTATTGAGCGAGATTCACTTATCTATCTTGTTCCTTTATCAATTCACACGTTTAGCCTACTGCTTTGTCTATTTAGTTCCTTATTTTGTTGAAATTTCACAACCAGTTTATAACAATTCCGTTGGACAATTACATATCCTAATTTCGCGTTTAAAAACCTACTAATTCTATATCATATTATGTCTATTAAATTATTATCCACCTAAGTACCAAGTCTTTTTCAAGCGGAAGATCAATTGATTTAGACTTATTACTGTTTAAAACTTATTTTAGTAGTTCATGAAAGTTGGAATTATTAATAGTACTAAAAAATCGCTGGTAAATGTTAGACTTTCTTTAATCGATTAGAAGTTAACTAAAATCTTAATCTTTAAGATGTTTAGTTTTTCAAATAACTTGAGCTCTCTAGTATAACTCGAAAACCAAAACTGATTATTTAAAGAGAAACAACAATCACAATTACTAAATACTTCTTCCGTCTTAATTATTTGTTTATCTTTGATTAAAATACCCCTCACTAATAATAAAAAAAAGTAAAAAATTGATTGAGACACGGAGAATAATAAATAATTCACCTGCTCGATCTTCCCGAGTTTCTTTTCAAATTAACTTGCGGTTTTGAATGATTATTATGAATGTTTCACATGACTTTACAGTTGTTAATAGTTTCGACATTACCACAATAGTTCAAAAAAGCTGCACTATTTAAACTTGTTCGAAAACCAAATATAATTAGTTAAATACAAAATTATATTCTCAATATAATTAAGTAATAAATGTTTAGCCTAATACTTTTTCTCACCTTTCTTTGTTGAATTAACTTGAAAGTTAAATTGTCATCTTCTAATCTGCCATGTATATGCCTTGGTTTGTGTGTCTCAAATACGTAACAAACACCAAATAACACCAATTAATACAAAGATTAACACATGTATGCATGGATGTATCAATGGATTATCTCTAGAATAAAGCTCACGTAAAAATATGTGGATTAATAGTGGTTAAACACGATTAAAGCTTAAACAACATGATCCCAAATCGTACATACTAATATACAAACACCGAAGAAACTATTAAGTTTCACTACCAGAGAAGACGTAGATAGAGACTAAATTAGCAACTGAGTGATAATCAGTAGCAAAATGAAATATTTAGAGACAAAATTAGCGACTACATATTAATTAGTCTCTAATTTTAGATACTAACTTATAGGTGTAGCGAAATTAGATGCTAGTTTAGAGACCAAATGTGACTTGTAGCTAATTTCGTAGCAACCTGTATATTTGGCTACCAAAATTACCGTAGTAGCTAATTCAGTAGCAATTTATAGGACCCGCTTTAATTCCCGCTCATCTTTTTTTCCTCCACCCGACCCGCTTTAATTCCCGCGTCATACTTTATTTTTTTCCTAATACTCAGTTAACCTAATTAACCTAGATCCCCTCAAATTATCTTCGCTCCCATATCCCACCAATTCTTATCATATATAACCACCTTTGATTAAAATTCACAAATAGCTTGAAGTCATTACTTTAAATCTAATTTAGGTTAGATGCTTATATTTTCTTTATCTCTAAACTTAATTTATATCCATATAACTATTTGCTGTGTCAATTTGATTGTTTTCTTAGGTTTTCATACGGTAATTTGAAAGTCAAATCAATCTTATCTTTATAAATACCAAAACATTTAAAGCAACCTCATGCATCCACCTCATCATACACAAGTTTATTATTTATTTTTATTTTTTCCAAAAAAGCAATGATGATGGACCCCATTACTTCACATCTCAATTAATTTCTTTGTGATTTATGTTGTTTATTCTTTGCTCACCTTAATTTTTATAAACAAAAAAATTGTACGTAAATAATTCGATTATTAAATTATGCAATACAAAATAATATACAGTCAAAAGTTTAATTACAACAATTACCAAAATTAAATATAATTACAACAATTGGTTAAAGTAAATAATATTACAACAATTGATAAAAATCACATTTTTATTAATAAAAATTAAACATTACTCCATTAAATATGAAATACTAAATACAACTATAAATTTACTAATAAATAAAAATATTAAAGATAAATAATTCAGTTCAACTCTGATAATTATAGTTGATTCGAGCCAACAAACAAGACGGGTGATTGGTGACATAATGTAAACACGATCATTAAACAACACAGTTTAAATGACAGTATGATGTTTAAGAAGTGAGTTATCCATCTAGAGTACAAGACATATTAATAATAAGAGGCACATCAGAAATTAGCGGTTTAAATGTGCCTATTTTATTTTTTGAAAAAAGTCATCAAAGCACCCTATAATCAATTAAATATATAAATTATAAACATGACATTTATAAAATCACAAATTCTCATTATAGACAAAGGATATCTCTCTATAGCTATAAACGAGCCAAACATGACATATATAACGTACATTACATATATTTTAAAGATTTTTATAATAACAATGTTTTAAAAGCAACCCCGCGCAAAATTGCGCGGGTTATAAACTAGTTGTTGTTAAATTACTTTGGTTGCTTATGTTGTTTTCATATTAAATTGTTTAATTTAATGGGGGTAAGAGTAAGATAAACATGATTGATTTGTTTGTTTATGAGAATAGAGGAAGACTGTTGTAATTGGATGTTTACAGTAAAAAAAAAAAAAAGTAAAATCCCAAATCATGTGACAAAATACTTCATCAAATTTTGGTATCACCGCTCCCCTTAATTCATCTTACCCTCCTTCAACCCATCCAATCCATGCTCTTGTTTTGTTTGCTTGATAATAATTAAAGATTTCTGGGGTTATCAAAGTCCAATAACAATAAAGAATTAAATCAATTTTGAGATGGTTTTTTGCTGGATAACGATAATGGATCAAAGTAAAGTAAGTATAAGGTTTCTCCTTTCTTTGCTTTAGCATATACTTTCGTTTGTTAATTTGGATTGCTTTGGAATATCATGTGTTGTTTAGATGTTTTAAAACCAGTATGTATTACTAATTAGTTTGGATTATCGGTTATGTTTTGTTCCTATCAATAGAAATATCTCTATCTGCATAATCGTGTTAAGACCTCACTCAGTCTTATTGATTTTTTCACCTTTGATTAAAATACCTTTACAAAGAATAAAGAGGTAAACAAATGATTGAGACGGAGGGAGTATTATAAGACTATATGAGGGATGCTTAATGTTGTCTTTCCTTTAGCTAGCTAGCTTACGTCAACTTCAGTATGCTATGATTTCAAATTTGTCCTTTGTAGAATGAACACTAAGTTATGATACTTCCATTAATAAGGAATGTTCCCTTATTTTTTTAAACTGTATTTCGAATAATAAAGTTAGTAAATTATTTGATTAACCTCATTTTTTCATACACAGTTAATCACTTGCATATTGTTTATGACATGACAGATTGCGTAAAGCCCTCATTTGAGTACGAGATCACTAACTTCGACATCACTCTACCAGGTATGTTTGACCAACAACTTTTTTTTCTGTCTTATTTATTTCGTTTCCTGTATACGTATTACCTTCAATATGTTGTATTAAGCTGGTTTTGTGCGTGTGAATTTCGATTCACTATACTTAACATTTGCACCTACGTTAAAGTTTTATCACATGAGCACATATCATTATCAGTATCTATAGCTCAGCTACAACACTATTGCTATATTGACTCATCCAGGCCAAATGTTGATGCTTAGTGACTCAGTTCTGAATACAGCCTTACTATTAATACGTTGTGAAAACTCAGTTTGTGATGATAAGTGATGAGAGTGTAACTTATTTTCACTAACTTGAATGTATATTTTATTTAGTCTTTTTGTCAACGCAGTTATGTCTGATCGTTCATGGATGTACAAAAGATTAAATGGAAAATATCTATCAAATAACTTTGTTAAAGAAGTGGATGAATTTATAAAATTAGCATCTCAACAAAAGAGTTTCAAAAAGTCATCAAAACTGAAAAGCCCTTGTATTAAGTGTGACAATAGGACCTATTTGGATGTCGACACTATCAAGTTACATTTGTACAAGGAAGGGTTTAGTCCAGGCTATACTCGTTGGGTTTGTCATGGGGAGAGATTTCCCCAAGCAGAAAATGTCGTTGACGAGTCATTGTCATTTAGTGCTGAGCCTTATTCCTTTTATGATATGGTTATGGATGCATCGGGTTCTAATATCGATAATAGACAAAGAGACGATGTTGAAGAGGAACCTAATGCTGAATCAAAAAAAAAATTTGATATGTTGAAAAGGGCTGAAGCGCCCTTATATGAGGGGTGTAAGTTATCAATTTTAGAAGCTGCCTCAAGACTTACAAATTTTAAATGTGAGTTCAAAATTCCTCATAGAGCCATAGATAACATAGCTTCCTTGCTAAAAGATATGTGTCCCACTGATAACAAGATGACTGACACTTACTCTAAAACAAAGAAGTTGCTTGAAGGGCTGGAACTTCCATGTCAGAAAATTGATGTGTGCCCCACCGGAGACATGTTATATTGGAATGAAGATGAAAAATTAAACCGATGTCGAATATGTAACAATGATCGATATAGAAAGAATAAAATACCGGAAAAGGTACTAACATATTTCTCATTAACACCTAGGCTGCAAAGACTTTATGCAACTAAGGGTGTTGCTGAAGACATGAGGTGGCACACAAAAAACACTAATGGTAGTGGTCTAATGTCACATCCATCTGATGGGAAGTCATGGCAAAACTTTAATGAAACATATCCAGAATTTTCGGCTGAGCCACGTAACGTTAGATTAGGATTGTGTACAGATGGGTTTGCTCCATTTGGAATGTCTGGGACATCATATTCATGTTGGCCAGTTATCCTAACCCCTTATAATTTACCACCATGGCTCTGTATGAAAAGACAATTTATGTTTCTTACTTTGTTAATTCCTGGTCCTAAATCACCTAAAGGAAACCTAGATGTATATCTACAACCGTTGATTGCAGAGCTTAAGGATTTGTGGGAAATGGGAGCTTTAACTTATGATGTCTCAAAAAAAACATTTCCTTATGAGGGCAGCTATTATGTGAACTATTAGTGACTTTTCTGCATATGGCATGTTGTCGGGATGGTCTACTGCGGGCAAATATGCATGCCCTTATTACATGGAAAAAACAAAATCTTTTTATCTAAAAAATGGCTCAAAGTACACGTGGTTTGATTGCCATCGTACATTTTTACCTGATGACCATGCATATAGGTTAAATCGAAGTGCATTCCTAAAGAATAGGATAGAAATATCATCACCTCCACCACGATTAAATGGAGACCAAGTGTGGAAGTGTGTGTCATGCCTGCCTAAGGGTACCGATTTTTCTGTTATGAAGGAGAATAAAAAAAATAAGACAGATGGATGGAAAAGACAGATTATTTTCTGGCAGCTCCCATATTGGCGTAGGTTACTGATTAGACATAATCTTGATGTCATGCACATTGAGGAAAAGGCTGGAAAACGAGGTAGCAAGGAAGATCACAATGCATATTTAGAAGCTGTTGGTGGCATCAACAAAGATGGCACCGTATATGGAATGGGTAGCCTGTCTCACTTCTATTACCCACTTCCTAACTTGAAAAAAAGGGGAAAGAAATTGCCTCCTTCAAGTATTATTGTACAACTACAAGAACAACTCGAAACTACAAAGCAAGAACTCAAGGCTACATAAGATGAACTCATGGCTACACAAGAAGAATGGAAGAATCATAAGGAGACTAGTGAAAAAGAAAAGCAAGCATTTCAAATGACTCTTTTAGATATGAAGTAGGATATGGCGCGTATGTCAGAGGCATTACATTGTAGTGACTTCTCTGTCAACACTTCAGACTTTTCGGCTCATGGGCAATAGTTACTTCCCATCTCATTTAGATATTTGATAACTTTTCGACCAGGTTATAGAAGTGTTGTGATACTGAACACATGTTTGTTTTTTGGATTGTCGAACGAGGAGTTTGTTTTTGGATTTTTATTTGGTAAAAGACACATTGTTTTTGGATTTTGAGACGGTAATAAAAATTGGTTTGATCGTTCATTAGTTCTTACTAGTTAGATATGTGCATTACTGCTAACCAAGCTACTTAAAAATCAACAGTAATCTGCTACAAATGCATATCCGTGTCAAAATGTGTCTCCATTTTGCTACTAAATTATTTGGCGCTAAAGTGGTTACAAAGAATTCATGCTCTAAAATAGCTACTGTTAACTTTTAGGTAGCTGAATTAGCTACTAATTAATTGGACGCTAAAATAGCTACAAAACATTATGTCTCTAAAATAGCTACAATTTATTGTGCGTAGCTGATTTAGCTACACGTTAATTTGACGCAAAAATAACTACAAATAGTTATGTCTCTAAAATAGCTACAGTAAATTTTGGGTAGCTCATTTAGCTACAGATAAGTTAGTCTCAAAAATAGTCACAAAAATTGCTATACTACGTCTTTGGTAGCAGATTTAGATACACAGACATTAGTCTCAAAAGTGGTCTCCAAATTTGCTACAGGTAAGTTAGTCGCTAAACGTGGACGCTAATTAGGCAGCTAATTTAGCGACGAAGGTTTTAGCTACTACTTCATAACAGTAGCAAATGTTGTAGCAAATGCAATTAGCTACCGAAAAACATTGATTAGCTACGGAATATTCAGTAGCTAACGAGTCTAAGCCTTGTAGTGTTTGAACGCTAAATAAGCCAATCACGGTCCTCCTCGGCAGTCGGAACTCCAAAAAAACACCGAATTAGTATATTTCCTGCGATACAAACAAAATTATTTAGTAATAAACATAAATAAACTTTACATATTATGAACAAACAAATAAAGGAATATGGAATTATATATTTTTAGGATGAGAAATGACATATTGATATTGATATGTATATATATAGTGATATAGTCGCAAAAATATTTGAAGCTAAATATATACAAATGTATGTGATTAATAAAGTCTTTGTTTTGTTTTAGAATTCATGTCAAAATCATCAATAACAAATGCACGTACTTAGTATTTTAATGAAATTAGTATTATTGTGTGTATTAAACTATTAACGGTAAAGGAATCTCACATTTAATATATATCTAAAGTTAAAAAGATATTTTATTTTATTTAAGTAGCTCAAAATTGTTGGACTCTCCATAATTGTTCGAAAAAGGCTTCCTTTATTAATATACTATACTAGATTTAATGCCCGTACAATGCACGGGCCTATATGTAATTTTCAATAGAGACGGGTATATACTCTGGCCCGACCAGACTGGTCTCATGTTCCGGTTGTGCCTTTGCCGCAACAATCCTGCCTCGCTCGGTTTGTCCTGGCCGACTCACTGAACAGACCTTGATGTATAAAAAATTATATGGTATATTCTTTATTTGATACATTAACCATCTTTAAATTTGCGTTTGTGCACACACTATACTCATGAATTTTGTTTCGTTGGCCATAGTAACCAACTTATAGCGTTTTTGCAATTTTCTTTTCTTTTCTTTTTAAATAACAAAATCTCCTTTATTTGATACACTAACCATCTTAAAATTTGCGTTTGTGCACACTATACTCATGAATTTTGTTTCGTTGGCTATAGTAACCAACTTATAGCGCTTTTGCAATTTTCTTTCCTTTTCTTTTTAAATAACAATATCTCAAAGAGAAATGTATGTACATTTTGAATTTAAAAATTGTTAAAATATAAGAAGTGTCATTTAAATAGCTCTATTCAATTATTTCTTTTGACGGAGACCTATTCTTGATAAAGAAAAAAAAAAGGTTCTTTAAATAATGAAATTCTATCTTTTATACTTTGTTCTTTTTTGTGTAAACATGATGTCCACCGTTTATAAAATATATAAACAAATAGTAAACCTAGTCATGATCATATCACAATCATAATTAACTATTAAGTGGAGGTAAAATAAAAAGAAATCGAGGTGAAAAGTGGGTATAGTAAAAAGTAGTACTCCGTATAACCAAGGAGTAAAAAACAACGGAAAAACCGATGATAATTCCTATCATATGCTAACATGGAAAATAAATTCAATTTTATGTTTCATGTATAAACTATTTTTATTTGTGATAATAATTTTATAGTTCTTTGAAGTCTAGCCGAACTCCTATTTTCTTCTTCTTGTTTTATAGACAAACAAACACTTCCAAATGCTTAGCAAACATGACTTTTGATACCAACATATATTTTTATCTCATTATAACTCATATAATAAATTAATTATGTCAATTAATTCAAGTCTTTTATTAACTTATATAGTTTCAATCCTCTGAAACATTGAAAATTAATCACATTGAAAATTAACTCATATAATAAATTAATCACAATAATGTTTTGATATCTTGCATTCATGGCTTGTGCGTACATATGGATCGGTAAAACACTTATTTTTTTATTTTCTTTAATATCAAATATGATGAAATCAAATTAATTGTTTATATCATAGCTAATCATGCAAATATAATCAAATTTCTTTGGATCCAAGCGTAGCATCCACATAGTGAGGAGGGCTTATACTCCATACAAATCCGTCAATAAAGCTTGTCGTACCCAAGATTGTGGTCTATATTTTATGCATTGAGATCTATAAACCATCATGGAGTAATTTTTTTTGTTGAAGTTTTTACGGTTGACACTCAAAGTAAAATACTTGCTATATTAATTATACAAATCATAAAACACATTAATTACTAACCAAAAAAGGGAAAAAAGAAATAGTAAAAAAGTAACCATCTTTTATGTGAGAGGTCTCACAATATTGTTATTGTTAGACCGTCTCAAAGGATAATTAGTCGTTCTTTATTAATGTGTCCGCTTACCCAACTTTTGATTTTCTCATATTGTGAGATGATCCTTTTGTGCGAAGGGTAAGTTTCTTACTAAGGAACGATCGCAAAATTTGAGATCGACTCACCGTGTATAAGTCCGTCTTGCACAATAATTAATGTTAAAAGTAACTAAACTTGTAATTTGCTTATTTTTTTATAAAAAGCTTGTAACTAATGATTCGATAGAGCGCCACCCGGTGCTACACTGCTACCGAAACTTAACAACGGTTATAAGTAACTTATACACTCAATATACTTCTTTACGGGGATGATAACAACTGCGAAAGTAATCATAAATAAATCGATATAAGTTAATAGATATTCTAAATAAGTGGGTGTAGTTATCGACTTACCGTCAATATCATCATTATGATTATATATCATACTCCCTCCATACCAGACCAATGGTAATATTGACTTTTTCACACTTGTCGAGACACGTTTTGCAACCTAAATATCTTTTGTTACACATTATTAAAAATTATAAAAATTTGATATTCTTATAGCATTCATGGCGATAAATCAAACTAGATCTCACATGACTATATTTTGTCTAATAGATTAAGAATAATATCGAAGATTCCTTACGACCAGGAATAGTGGCAAAACGGTCAATGTTACCATTGGTCTGGTATGGAGGAAGTAGTACAAATACAAATTTTATCGTTGATGTTGAAATAATTCAATTGCTGACTTTTGAATGTCTCTTGCTTTCATGAAAAATCATAAAAAATATAAAATTAGTTCTCACACTATAAAAATACATACCAATACAAAAATTCCATTCAAAGCAAAAATAGGTCAGGATCCGGTGAGAACCACTAACATAATGAGAACCGTGAGAACCCTTACTAAATCATCATCAAATCTTGTTCCGAAAGTTTTGACGGATCATTTACCCTTAGTTTAGTTTATTCAAACACATTTTTAGTATAGTTAAACAAAATTTATTGATTTTATTAACAAAATATAAATTTAATGTACAAAAATACAATTAGGTATACAAAAATGGCTATAAATGCACGAAAACGAATACTAGGTGCATGAAAATTGTTACAGAAAATCATTATTAGGTGAATGAAAATATCGGGCTCTAGGTGCACGAAAACGAGTTCTAGATTCATGAAAATTATTAGATACATAAAAATGAGTAATAGGTGCATGAAAAATAATAAAATGTTTCTTGTCTCAATTTCTGTCAATATATATATATATATATATATATATATATATATATATATATATATATATATATTCGGTGCGAACTTACGAACTACCTTATAATAGTCAGGTGAAACATTATTAATGGGTCCCCATTCATTTATCAACATAATCATCTTTTCCCACATTCAATTACACTCCTCTACTAATCTCCTCCCCATCCCCGCAGTAAACTCTCGCCGGAGACCGGAGGTCCGACCACCTTTCATATACCATACCTCCGACGACAAGCCACAAATGCGACTTTTCTCTCCCCTCCCAACCTCCTCATTTTCGTATGCCGTCGACGGGCCACACCAAGTCGTCACCACCGCGCCAATATGAACCACCGATGTGCCAGATCTTGTTTAATTATATATTTTTCAAGATCTTTGAAGGTGCAATAAAGTAACGCCGGCGCCTAAGCTCAACTCCAGCAAACACCTTCGCTGTTCTCTTCATTGATTTATTTTGGTATTTAAAATCTCAATTATTTTTCATTTTTTAAAAAACTTTGCGATTTTAATTTCAGATCTACTACAACTAAAGTAGAATTTCGAAAAAATTCGAGTAAAAATAGACTACTCAAAATATTTAAGTAAATAAATGTTCTTAATATGAGTCCATCGGTGGTGCCGGAGTTCGGGTGGTCAGTGGTTGACAGATCGATGGTGAGAGGAGACTCTTGCGGAGCTCCGATGTGGTTGAACAAGAAATAACATGCGGTTGTGGTGGTGATCAATAGTGGTCGCGGCAGTGTTGAGAGCTAATGGTGGTGTGGGAAAGGAGTAGTGTTTGGGTGGTCGGTGACTAATAATGGTTTGAGTGGCGAGTTGTTGGTGGTGGTGATTTCGAGTGGTGATTGGAGAACGTGATGTCGAGTAAGGGGGTGGTCATGGTCGCCGGGATGGTGGTTGTAGGGGAGCGTTGACGTGATTGTTGTGAGGGGGTTGGTAGTGTTGCGTCGGGGTGGTGATGGTCATAGATTGGGTGGTTGATGGTGGTGGTGGTGGTCGCGGCGGTTGGATACATGAATCTTGATGTGAAATACACTATCATATTGGCAGATACATTTTTAAAATTTGTGGTGGTGGTGGTTGTGGTGGCGGCAGTGGCAATGGTAACGGAGGTGGAGGTGGCAGTTATGGCCATGGATACACAAAATTATACCCTACATACACATGGTATTAATACAGGATACACTTGGTATTAATGTGGATATATGTGTATCTGATAGTAATACAATGTGTATCTAGAAGTATTATAATGTGTATTTGAGAAGTATTATACTGTATATTTGAGTAGTTCATACGGTTTGCACCGTACATTAGTTCGCACCTGACCCCAACCCTATATATATATATATATATATATATATATATATATATATAGGATCCTGTTCGAACTATTATTCAACGCAAACCGTACGAACTAATATAATCTCCAAATCAGCTTTTTCTTAAACACACCAAAACTAACGACACACATCCAAAAGGTCCAAACCTTTAACCTCCCTCATCTCACTCACTACTACCACCACTCCACCAGTACCACACGCCGGCCACCACTACCGCCAGACAAAGCCAGCGTATCATGGCCTCTAGATGCCGATCAAACTACGGTGAGCAACCTCGCATGTCGTTGGTCACCTCTTAACCTACAGGCTACAGTGACACTTTCGATTTTCTCTATCCATTGTCGTTCACCCTTACTCCAATCACCGCCGGCCTCACCCTCATTGACGCATCTTTACGGCCACCGGCAACCTCCCTCGGCCTTCCCCTTTCCACCGCCTGAAACTATTGTGCTCACCCTCATTTTTTAGATCTACTAAAACTCAAATTAAATTTTGAAAAACTATTATTATTAATGACTATTATTCCCACGAATTCTAGTCTGAAACGCCTTCTTTTAGCCGATTATGAGTCGACTAGTTGTATGATGGCGGAGATTCGACTTTCAGATCTCAAATTTGAAAAAAAATGAAGTTGAATACAGTGACGAGGCTAAAGGTCCTAAGCCATAAAAGGACGTGGTGGAGAGAGAATGGCGTTAGGGTGGTGATCATCATGAAAGTCGCGTCATTTTGTGGTCGCGGTGGTGGTATTGGCGTTGGAATGGTGCTGGTGGCTGTGACGGCAGCGGTGGTGGTTGATGGTGGTAGTGGCTGTGATGGTAGTGGTGGTGGTGGTGGTCGTCATGAAAGTTGCGTCATTTTGTGGTCAACGTGGTGGTATTGGCGTTGGAATAGTGGTAGTGGCTGTGACGGCAGTGGGGGTGGTTGATGGCGGTGGTGGTTGATGGTGGTGGTGGCTGTGATGGCAGTGGTGATTGTGGAGGGCTTGGTGGGTCGTGGTGAAGGAATGGATGCATAGTAGGAGCACAGATGCACATGGTAGTAAAATTGGATACACAAATCCACTTGTGTATCCGGTAGTAATACCATGTGTATCCGGAAGTATTGGTGGTCGTTGGCAATAGCTGATGGTGGTGGGTGTTTGTGGTGGTGATGGGTGACTACAAGTGGTGTTAGTAAGGGGTGGGAACGTGTTATTTGGGTCATTAGTGTGTTGCGGTAGTGATGTTAGTCATTAATTTGTGGTGGCGGCGGTGTAGTGGTGGCGGCAGCGGTGGTGGTGGAGGTAGGGGAGTGGATACACAAAATACCACGGCGGATACACTTCGTATTACTACCATATACACTTAGTATTACTACCAGATACATGTGTATCTAGTATAAATACCATGTGTATCCGGAAGTATGAATTTGTGTATCCGGAAGTATTATACTGTGTATCTGAAGTATTATACTGTGTATCTGAGAAGTATTATACTTTGTATTTCAGTAGTTCGTACGGTTCGCACCGTAACTTAGTTCGAACCTGAACCCGACCCTATATATATACTAGGTAACATCCCGTGCTTCGCGCAGCCTGTTTCAATATTTTTATTATTATTATTGAAGAAAAATATTAGAATTGATATACGACATTTTATATTTTTAGTTATAAATAGAAATAGATTAATTTTTTTCAAATATTAGTTTTTATGGTTTAACTTCAAAAATTTTAAATAAAATACATACTCCGTATAAATCTATTATAAGTAATAAACTTAGTTTATTCAGCGGGATCAATGTTTTAAATATAAGTACAATGATTATATGACGATAATGATTAGAAAAAGAATCATCTTTTTTCTCTTTCTCATGTATTTTATCAGATCACGCAAATGTCTAATATCTTTAATTTTGTGGTGAATAGTCATATGGATGTCATGCCACATGGCACATACATTCTCGTTACCATATTATCTATGCCCACTTAAGCTCGTGATATGCTCTACTATTTAGTATGTACATATATAAGCTTTTGCTATAAATTTTGCTATTGTTAAAAACATACACGTCACATAAAGTTTTTTCTATATTTTTCGTTATGTTGAATTTCTTTTATTCTTTCCCATATACATCGTATAGATTTTAGTAATCTTTAATTAATATCATATTAATGAAAATAAAATGTATTTGAGTAATATAACAATCAACATTAAGTTCTTAAATTAGATAATTTCACCATACGTTATTTTTCCAAATCAATTAATAGTTGTTAAAAAAGATGTGAATATAATTATATGCTTCGTTTTTTTTTGTTTTTTTATGTATAACGTATGATGCTTATGTATCAAATATATAGGGTTCAACATATTTATAAGAAAATTGCAAGTTTTGTTTTTTTGACACAATTATATTTTGTGGTGTTTAAGATTTTACTTATAAATAAAATAGATTGAACTTTTTCTTAAGTATAATTTTTGAGATTTAACATCAAAGTATTTTAAAATACATATAAAATATTTAATAAAAATACACTATATATCACTGTGTACATACATGATCGTTATCACACTTTTTAAGCGCTCACAAAATCTTATATGTATTTACATTTTAGAATTTTTATTAAAATATTTTTTTTACTAAATTTAGAATCAAATAATCTTACTTATAATACTCCCCCCGTTCTTTTTTAATTTTCATTCTTACTTTTCGATAAATTCAATTATTTTTTCAATATCTCTCAAATATATAAAGAAATATATTGAAATGTATACTCATATTAAGGCTCTATTCGTAAAGAAATTTATGGTGTAATTTTTTATAATTTTTCAACCAATGTATTTTTGTAAAAATTGAATTCAAAGTCTTGCCTCGTAAAATAAAAACGTCAATTATTTGGAACGGAGTATAATTTAATAAAAATCGCAACATTTATTAAACTATAATTAAAACTCTAATGAGATTTATGCTGTATTTATTATGTTCATATTTAATAAATAGTTGTAATTAATGACTGTAATTATGGTTGAAACGCCATATATATATATATATATATATATATATATATATATATATATATATATATATAGAGAGAGAGAGAGAGAGAGAGAGAGGCAAGATCCGGTGAGTCCACCTATATATTTGAGTCCATGAGTTCATAAAACAATTTCGCACACTATACAACACAATATCATGAATTTTTTTTTCGAAATTTTTTTTTCAAATTTTTTTTTTCGAAAATTTTTTTTTCGATTTTTTTTTTCGCAAAGAAATTTTTTTTCGATTTTTTTTCAAATTTTGTTTTTCGATTTTTTTTTAATTTTTTTTTTGAAAGTTTATTTATTTATTTATCTATTTTTATGGTTGCTTTGATATTGTTTAGTATAACGTGTGATATTGTATTACAAAACAATATCTCAATTTTTTTTTTCGAATTTTTTTTCAAAAACTTTTTTTTCAGCTGTGATATTGTTTAGTATAACGTGTGATACTGTAGACACCTCGTTTCTGCACCTCTCGCAAACCACCCGGTGATGATTGGGCCGCATGTTTGGTACGCGGAACGATTTGTGACAGTTCGTAAGATTATCGTCAAGTGATTGCTCAAATATTAATGTCAACCTCTTAGTTGTCATCTACGTGCCGATACGGTCGTTTTGGCAGTAATTAGAGTACATTTGGAGTCCGGGTCAAAAACCGTCTCCATTTTCTCGATATTTGTTAAATCCCGAGTCGAATGTTTGGAATGTTCCGGATATTTCTATTCCATATTTCTCAAATTTTATCTTTTGGCAAATAATATCCCGTAATATTTACATAAGATATTAAAGATAATCGATTTATTTCCGTCCTACCATAACTTAAACACGGAAATCTTTCTTAAGCAGGAGGAAACCTCCTGGGAATAGACGCAGCAGTCTTTGCGCCTCTTCCAAGAGACGCAGTGGGCTGCGCGCCTCTTCCCAGGCCCTTCTTTGCATGATTTACGTATCTTTTTCATATCTTTCCGAGATTCACTTCCAAAGAGTCTCCGAAAGCCTATTCCTTCACGTGATTAGTATAAATAGGAGCTTTCGTTCCTCATATTTCTCACGCGAGTGTCCGCCCTTCTCTTCTCCCTTTGCATTCTAGACTTCGTTCTTACTAAGTGGCGCCTACGTGCTTGGACTTCCGACCACGTAAGCTCGGATCTTCCGGTACCACCTCTCCGTTGCATGACCGACCAATTTGACCACTACACTCAATCAATCTAATTAATCAATCTTGTTAAATCGTTTTCCTCTTTCGAGGGCACTCTTTCCTTGCATTCGCGTCGAGCATCACTAATCGATCTTCTTAGTTCTTCTCGTTCCGTCAACATGTAAGTCTGAGGGTGTATTAATCTCTCTTTTATTTATTGTATTTTATTATTGTATAACAATTGTAAGGTTTATGTCGAAAGTACCCCATTAAAACCGATTTCTAAAACCGTCTTTAAAACCTTTTTTTTTTGCGGATTTCCAGAGACAGGGCGTCGAGAAAAGACGCGACAACCGCTGCGACTCTTGAAGGAGCGCAGCACTGCGCGCCTCTTCGTGAGGGCCGCCGCAGATTCTCGCTTCTTTTCTTCTTCCTCCGTCCTCTCGTAATTCGTATCAAATTAATTTCTTTTGTTTTGTTAAATCATTAATTCGTTCACATGATAGTTTAATAATTCATATGTATAATAACCATCATCATTAACATGTTTAAATCGTCATAAATCCGACTCAAATCCCTAATAATCAATATTTGCGGGTTTTCGTCATTAAATTCAATTCGAGTTTTAGAGATTCAATTCGTTCATGTTGGGTTTCTGGGATTCATCGTTGGTATATTTTCATCTGTTTAGTCATTAATCCGTCGTCAATTCATCATGTTTAGTTAATAATTCGTTTAGTTAGTTAGTTTAATTAATCATTCATTAACATCGACCCTTCACATAATTAATCCGTCTTATTTCCGCCTCATCCATGTTTTACTGTTTTATGACCTCAATCATATGTAAATAATTCATTAATCACTTTCATCCGAGTCTAATATCGTAATCAATCCATTAATTTACCAATTAACATTAACGGTTTTGCGATTAAAACTTCACGGCCCGAGAACTCACCCTTGGGAGCAGACGCACAACCGCGCGCCTCTTCCAAAGGGCGCGCTCACTGCTGCTGCTGTTCGGGTGAATTCTGTCCCCGAACTCTGTTTCTTGACCTAGTTTAATTAGTGCGTATTAATCTACTAATCATAATATCACGCTAATTCGTTCGTAATTTATTTGTTTTATTTTCTTATTTCTTTTCCCAAATTATCCGTTTTAAAGGTATTTCCGACATAAATCGCCTGTTCCAATGTAATTATTGTAGTTCATATTTATTATTATTGTATTTTGTATCATTTGTATGTCTTCACATGTAAATGAACCTTAAATCTCAACTTCGACCCAATTGTTTGCTAATTACATGTCAACCGACTTAGTCTAATTCTCACATGCTAGGATTAATCTATGGATGTTGCATTGCATGCATATAGCCGACAATATATCAAGTACGAATAACTTCCCTAATCATTAGTAGAGGCCGCTATCGAGGCGGGCGGGATTAGGTGTTCGATCAAAAGAGCTTCCTAATACGTACCCTCACCCCTTACTCCAGATCTCCGTGAGCACCCGTGTTCATTGGCATCCACGAGAGTCATTCTAGACATAGAATGCTAAGGGTAACGATTGCTTAGTGTTCATGTCACTACTTTGTGTCTTGACATGACACGAGGTATTCGAACGGTTCCAATTTCCCATAAAAATTGGTGGCGACTCCATACAAAATGCAAACGCTTGTTTTCGAGCCCTTCACCAAGCGCCCCCGTGGGCGGCCCGCTGTCCACAGTTTGGCGACTCCGCTGGGGAAAATACACTTACGTGTAGCTAAGGGTGAAACTTGAACAAGGTTAGGGAATAAGTTTGTACAAGACAATTGTCGGTTTTCATAACTCGGTCTTCCTAGACCATTTAAATCGGCCTTCCTAGGCCCAACCCAACCCATTCGACCAATCGTCCCGTCTAAACGGTCCTAATTCTTATTTGGGCCTAAGGATGGATAGCGATTGACGTCATCCATACCATGATGCTTACTCTTGTTTGTATCAAGGGCCTTCACTACTTGAGGAAATGGACTAGGAATCGGCCTTACTCTTGTTTGGCACGAGCCTCTCCACAGACTTCGGGTTTGATGGTTCGGTATGGCAACCCACCCTTTAAACCAAAACCCTTCTAAATGCACTCAGCATCCCGTTATAATGCTTGTATAAATATGTAAACCTTACGTGATCACCATTTCAAAACAAATCATGACAAATTTTCAAAAATCAAAACCCAATTTCAATCAAGAATTTCGAAATAGGGCCTTTAATTAGCACAAAATCCGGTCAAAACTCTGTCCGTTCGTCGTGTCAAAATTCGGGCCACAAGCCCATTTCAAACCTCACTTCGAGTCCACTCCTACAACTACACTACAGTTGACTAGGACACACATTTTCAAAGACCTTGTCTTTCTTCAAAACTCACTCAACACAAGTGGCACACACCCACTTCACGAGTCAAAACTTTTCCTCTTTTAGCAAGTGTGATAGAATGGTCGATCGTGTTTTGATTCGTCGCCGATCTCTTATCCAGTTTCCAAGATGCCTGGGTCAAGTGATGATACGAACCTCCAGCAAATTCAAGAGAGTAATGATCGAATCCTAGCCGCGATAGCCCAAATGCAAATTACCCAAGAACAAACCTATGACCGCCTTGAGCTTATCGAAGGCCGTATCTTTGATGTAGAGGGAAAGCTACCTCCCCCTAAAGGTGGAGTGCTATAATTTTCCGATGACGAATCTAAAGATGAGAATCCTGTCCTAGGAACAACCGCAGCTGAGAAAAGACTCCAATACCTAGAGGAGCAATTGATGTACCTTAAGGGGGATGACATATATAGGGAAAACAATCGTAAGTATGAAGCCGTCAATTCCAAATTGCCCACTAACTTTAGCATGACGGATATCCCTAAGTTCAAGGGGCACGAGAACCCTTTGAACCACATCCGAGCTTTCAAGGACTACATGTCTATCAAAGGCATCAAACCCGAGATGTTCTTAAGGATCTTTCCTTCATCTCTTGACACCATCCCAAAGCAATGGTTCTACACTTTAGATCACAAAAAGGTCGCTACTTGGGAGGACGCCGCCATCGAGTTCTCGAAACAATACACGGATAATGCCGAGATCCAAGTCAACATGCGCACTCTAGAGGTTCTTACCCAAAATGACAAGGAAGGATTCACCGACTTTCTAAGTAGGTGGAAGAAGACTAGTACCCAACTAGTTGAACGCCCGGATGAGGCTACTCTTGTAGAAAAGTTTGTGGACAATCTCAAGCCCATATATGCCAACCATTTGAGATATCAAAATATCAAGACTTTCAAAGACTTAACCGTGCTAGGGACACGAATTGAAGATGACATCCGCAAAGGACTCTTGTCCAAAACGGTAGGTCGAGGATATCAAGGGTCCACAAGTCGTTCATACGGCTCTACTAGCGAGACCGACGAAGTTAACCTTCTCGAGCCATCCAAGAAAACTAGCCCACCAAGGAAGTTCACAAACCTTGGGGATACATACTCCAATGCTCTAAAAAGGCTAATGAAGCAAGGCAAACTCCAACCCATTGGGCCTACTCCCGAACCTGAAAGGAAGTCCAAATTCTGGGATGAAAATTCCTACTGTGAATACCATAGGGGCAAGGGGCATGACACAGAAAAATGCTACAAGTTGAAACACGTGCTTCAGGATATGATTGAAGATGGTCGACTTCCAATTCCACCAGGAGGTAAGCCCAACAACACTCAGAATCCTCTTGGAGTTCTAGTGATTACAAGTGACGAATCTACCTTAGATTGCTCACATCTCATTTCTCCCACCGAAAATGAAATTCATGCAATTGAGAAAGAAAGACTCTACTCTACCATCTCCCCTACCATTTCCGACTTCATCGCATGGGCAAGGAGTGTAGATAGACAAGTGTGGGAACTAGAAAACATGGTAACGACCTTACGCGATCCCAAGGCAACGCCTAAAGAACGCGTACCATTGACCTTCTCTCAAAATGCCACTATGCATGAAGTAGTCGCCGTGGTCGACAAGCTAGTCGATCAAATCATACAACTAGAAATTGACATCATGAGGATGAAGGAACCAGCTGCAATCAATGGAGTTTGGGCCGATGACGATGAAGACGAGTATCTCATCGAAAACTCCTTAGTTAAGGAAATAGTCCAAAACGGTGAAGACCAAGATGTGGATCACCTAACTCGTTCGGGTCGCCCATATCAAAGCACCACTCAAAACGGTCCAACCAATGTCATCACACCAAATGACAACGAAGACGACCCCACTTATCATTTGCTCAAGCAATTACAGAAAACCAAGGCTGATCTTTCAGTCTGGCAACTAGTGGCAAGCTCATTTCCGCATCGCCAAGCTTTACTGCAAGCTTTGGCCAAATTGAATGTAGCGCATAACTCTACTCCTGAAGATGTAGTCAACTTGGTCTTCCAAGAATCACCCAAGCTAAGTAATCCTATTACTTTCTCAGACGAAGACTTGCCACCTTTCGGCGCTAGTCATAACCTTGCTCTATACATCACTGTCATCTGTCTAAAGAAAAATGTGCCAATGACCTTGGTAGATGATGGCTCCGCGGTCAACGTCATACCCCTCAAAACGGCATACAAGCTAGGCATAAAAGAGTCGGACTGGACCCCTACAAATCAAGGTGTACGTGCATATGACGGTACACGACGAAAAGTGGTAGGACTTGCTAACCTAACCATAGCAACGGGACCAATCGAACGAAAGGTTAACTTCCAAATAGTGGACATCGAAGCTTCATTCAACATACTTCTGGGAAGGCCTTGGATTCATGCTTCCAAAGCAGTAACATCCACCCTTCATCAAAAGATCAAGATCCCACTAAATGGCAAAGTTGTGACGATCACTTCGTCACCCATCAAGGCCATAATCGAGAAGCAATCAAATAATCAAGTCCTTGTGGATCCCATATACGAACTTGGGGGCTTCCAAAGTGTAAATGTCATAGAAAGTGAGTTGGCACCCTTATACTATAATCCCTACTCTAACTTGGTGGTCAACCACATACTCAAAAATCAGGGATACTTCCCTGGAATGCCTTTGAACCCGACTCGGAAGAACACCTTCGCGCCATACAAGAAAGGCAACTCATCGAGAATACCACTTGGACTAGGGTACAAACCCACAACAGAAGAAGTTCTCGAAATGCTTGCCCAAGTCCAAAATCGCAAGTACGTAGGAGTCCAAATGAGGCCATATCTCCCCACCTTAAATGGATACTTCGTTCAAGAAGGAAGTTCGGAACTCTTTCATGGATTTCCCGAACCTTGGCATTATCTCGAGAGGAAGTTAGCCGGAATCGAGATCTTTCACGATTGCTACTTCATCCCTCCAGAAACGGTTCCTACCGTCAAAACCCGTCAAGCACCTTGCTTAGACGAACAAGCTGTTAGCCTTTTGTTTGGAGAGGACCGATTTGTTAAGGCGCGCAGATGAGATCATTACTACGATACTTCAAGACGATCGCTTCAACCCCACCGCATTGATCACAGAAATCGACACAAAGCAGCAAAAAGGATGGAGAAAATCAATCAAATGGACCAACAATCAAGGAAGACTCTTCAAGCTCACCACTGGAGAAGGAGAGATGTTCAAAGAAGAACCAGAAGACGACGAGTTCGAATCGGAGTCGGAGTCGGAGTCGAGTCGAGTCAGAGAAGTCATTAGAGAGTCTACTCCTGTCGTCATCCCCACTCCCTTCGTTTCTCCTAGCTTGTTTTCAAGTAGCCCACGTAGTTCGGGAAATGCCCCAATTGTTGTCCCTTTACCGCCACCGACCATGGATCGGTTGGCTTCTTTGTTTCAACTTTACTCAAATCTTAATATGAATAAATCAAAGTTATGCTTACTCTTTGCGTTATCTTGAGTGCAATTCTGTTTATGATGATACTGAGGATGACCAAGACCCAGACTTGACCGAAATACCTCCCTACGTAGCCAAAGAAATACTATAGGAAGGGGAAGGGGGACCTGTAATTGAGGACACCGAACCCATCAATGTAGGAACTGAACTAGAACCCAAAGAACTTAGGATAGGGACTACCTTGAGCTCTACCGAACGGGCCGACCTCATAGACCTCCTAAATGAATTCAAAGACGTCTTCGCTTGGTCCTACAAAGACATGCCAGGGATCGACAGGGATATTGCCGAACATAGGATTCCGATTAAGCCGGGTTTCAAACCCGTGAAAATGAAGCTCGACGAATGAGAACAGAGTGGGCTCTAAAGATTAAGGAAGAAGTTGACAAACAATTCAAAGCCGGGTTCATCAAAGTTTCCGAGTATTATTGACATTTGGGTAGCTAACATAGTGCCCGTACCCAAAAAGGATGGGAGAATCCGAGTTTGTGTTGACTTTAGGGATTTAAACAAAGCGAGTCCAAAAGATGACTTCCCTCTGCCTCACATCGACATATTAGTGGGACAATCTGCAGACCACGCATTAGTATCCTTCATGGATGGATATGCGGGTTATAACCAAATCAAAATGGCCATGGAAGACATGCATAAGACCGCGTTCGTCACCCAATGGGGAACCTATTGCTATACAGTAATGCCGTTCGGATTGATCAACGCCGGAGCTACATACCAACGCACCGCAACTACACTCCTACATGACATGATGCACAAAGAAGTTGAGGTATATGTAGATGACATGATCGTCAAATCCAAGAAGAGAGAGGGACATATTGCGAACCTTCGCAAGTTCTTCGCAAGGCTACGGAAGTACAACATGAGACTCAACCCTCAAAAGTGCACATTTGGGGTGACATCTGGCAAACTCCTAGGATACGTCGTTAGCCAACGAGGCATAGAAATAGATCCTTCCAAAATCAAAGCTCTGATTGAAATGCCACAACCTCAAACAGAAAAAGAAGTCAGAGGATTCCTGGGAAAAGTTCAATACATAAGTCGATTCATATCGAAACTTACGATGATTTGCGAGCCTATCTTCAAGAAACTCAAGAAAAAGACCACACCATGTGGGATGATGATTGTCAAAAGGCGTTCGACAGAATCAAGGAGATATTGGCTAAACCACCAGTGCTCATGCCACCACAACAAGACCAACCTCTTGGTTTATATCTCACAGAATCGAAACCGCCATGGGTGCCATGTTAGCTCAAACCGTAGGAAGTGAAGAAAGAGCTATTTACTACCTAAGTAAGAAGTTCTTGGAATACGAGTGCAAATACTCACAACTCGAAAAGACATGCCTCGCTCTTGTGTGGGCAACAAAGAAGCTACGTCACTACATGCTTAGCTACTCCGTCAAGATATTCTCCAAAATGGATCCAGTCAAATACCTCTTCGAGAAACCCGTCCTCAACGGACGCCTGGCAAGATGGACCATGATGCTCTCGGAATTTGACCTCAAATATGTGCCACTGAAAGTTATAAAGGGTCGCGCCGTCGCCGAATTCTTCGCAGAAAATCCCATCAACGACGCACAAACTATAGATACTTGGTCATTTCCCGACGAGGATATACTTCAAACAGAGATGTAGACTCTGGGACCTATACTTTGATGGAGCATCAAACCTAAGAGGATTTGGGATAGGAGTGTTGCTCATTTCTCCTGAAGGTGAGCATACACCGATCGCTGTCAAACTCGACTTCGAGGTGACGAACAACGCCGCAGAGTATGAGGCTTGTCTAATTGGACTACAAGCGGCAGTAAGCTTAGGCATCAAAAACCTCCGAGTGCATGGAGATTCATCACTGATCATCAACCAAGTTACGGGATCCTGGAAAATCCGAAGTGAAAGCCTAGCACCCTATCAGGCTAGGATAGACCAAGTCGCTCAATTCTTTGATCACGTAACCTACTTACACCTACCTCGAGAAGAAAATCAATTTGCAGACGCTCTTGCGAAACTTGCATCTTTGATAAACATGCCAGATTACATGATGGAAATGCCTTTGTGTATCGAACGACGGTCGGAGCCGGCTTATGTCCATCAAATTACCGATGAAGAAGAAATCGCACAGAACCCCGGTTCCAAGCAATCCTGAATTTCAAGCTCAATGGTACCTATCCGCCAGATATGGACAAAAGGGGACAACGCGCTATACGCCTACTAGCTTCCCAATACATCCTAATGCAAGGAGAATTGTACAAAAGAACACCTCTTGGTGTAGTCCTACGTTGCCTTGATCATTCACAGGCACGAAAAGTGATGGAAGAAGTCCACGACGGAGAATGCGGTCCTCACATGAGTGGACCTATGATGGCAAAGAAAATCACACGTCTAGGGTACTATTGGACCACAATGGAATCTGATTGCATCAAATATGTGAGACATTGCCACAACTGTCAAATCTTCGGGAACGTACAACATGTCCCTCCTTCGTTGCTCTATACGATGACATCTCCTTGGCCATTCTCCGCATGGGGAATTGACATAATTGGGAAAATAACCCCAGCCGGAACAGGAGGTCACTGTTTCATCCTAGTAGCAATTGACTACTTCACCAAGTGGGTAGAAGCGGTTTCCTACACCGCTCTTACGGCCAAAAATGTAGCCAAATTCATACAAAACAACATCATCTGTCGATATGGTTGCCCACATGAGATCATCAGCGATAATGGGTCCCACTTCCAAGCCGAAACCGAACAATTGCTAGCCAAGTACAAGATCAAGCATCATCACTCCTCGCCCTATCGACCACAGACTAACGGCGCGGTAGAGGCGGCTAACAAGAATGTCGTCACAATCCTCAAGAAAATGACTGACAATTACAGAGATTGGCCAAGCAAAATACCCTTCGCTTTGTGGGGGTATCGTACATCAGTTAGGACGCCCACTGGGGCTACTCCTTTCTATTTGACTTACGGCATGGAAGCCGTACAACCAGTCGAGCTAGAAATACCATCCTTGCGTATTCTCGCTAGAAAGTCAAATCCCTAAGCCGATTGGAAAAGGGATAGATACGAAGAACTCATCCTCCTGGATGAACGTAGGCTACGTGCCTTACATAATGTCCAAACATATCAAGCACGTATCAAACGAGCTTTCAACAAAAGGGTTAGGCCAAGAAACATCAAAGAAGGAGACTTAGTACTCAAATCGGTTAGAGCTCTTTTACCTGTCGACCCGAGGGGAAAATTCAAACCTAATTGGGCCGGACCATATCTAGTCAAATCCATACTCCCAGGAGGCGCGGTTAGAATCACAGACCTAGATGGGAATGAGTTTTCAAATCCCACAAACCTCGACCAACTGAAACGATACTATGCCTAGAATAGAATAAAAAACCGCGCCTCGCGTAAACCTAAGTGTCGCTCTTGTGGCACTAAATAAGCGGCCCCTGGCCCATCTGAATGTCACTATGCTCTTGCATCTTGGCAAACTTGTCATCCTCATATCGTCAAACAAACTAAAATTCGCACCTCCAGAGTAAGCAAAAGCTCATGCTTATTTTCTATGTTCATTACAAGCTCTTGCTTCGAACAATTATTCTTTTACATTTACTCGAACTACGCGCAAGGGTTTGATTTCGCTTTTTTTAAGTGAATACGTAGGCAATCCTTCACGGGATTCAACCCACCATTATATTTAAAATGTAAATAGAAGGACATTTGCATTGCATATGAAATTCGACAAGAATAATTAAAGAAAATCACAACGGTTTCATAACCACTTAACCTTTTTATTTCACTCAATTTCTAATAATAATAATACGACAAATAATAAAAATAGATTAGGCTAGGATTCTAAAAAATCCCTCCTCTTGTTACAATAATAATAATAATAATCTAATAATAATAATAAGACTTGGGCTATTCCTCCATCTTTCCCTTGCCCTTGTCGTTCTTGTCATATTTCTTGTCACGACCTCGAGCCGGGCGCTCTTGCACCACTTCAGACCTAATCACCAACGGTCTTTCTCGAGGCCTGACTCTCCCATTCTTGCCAACCACCATCTCTCGTGACAGAGTAGTCTTCGATTTCTTGAAGGATGAATGACTTGAAACCCGGCTTCTTCTTCTCCTTGATCCGATGCTTCTCCTTCGTTTCTCTCCCTCGCGCACCTTGTAGTCAACGGGCTCGCGCTTCCTCAGTCTTTCGCGCTCTTCCGAAGTTGCAGCCTTCCTCCACCTCAGATAAGAGTCCGACACCCACAAGGCATTGGCGGAGAAGCTCAAGAACCACATGTTTCTTTGGGCCCATTTCATAGCCCACTCTCTTCGGCTCTCTGTAGTAAGCGCCATAGCAGTCTGCGGAACGGTGTCAAGCCTAGGGATCATCTGCTTCAACCCGACTTGCCTCATCAACCTCTCAGGAAAGATGCATACCATAAACTCCAATCCAGGAATGCGCACGGACCTAGTAGGATCCAAAGAAGACACTCCAAAGTGTGCAGACTTGAGGTGCCACCACGGAACGACCCACCCGATCGGCCGGGCCATCATCATTCTTCAACTGTTCTTCCAATAGTCGCAGACCGGGTGAAGTCCACCATGTACTGGCCGTGTCCTCATCGAAATCATACGGGCATGATAGGAAAGTACATGAACTGGGGGCTCGAGCAATCGGAGCCGTTCCATAAGCCAAACCTACCAAAAAAAGGTATTAGACACCGCAAAAAAAAAAAAAAAAAAAAAAAAAAAAAAAAAAAAAAAAAAAAAAAGATGTCTTTTACCTGCAAAATAACGGGACTCCCCAAAAATGGAAGATCGCGGTTGGATTTCCTATTATCCAAGCCCAAAATGATCTCCCCTAGGCATAGACAAGCTGGGCTCCTGCGCAGCTCCATTTGCTCAATAAGACCCAATAGACGGGGATCACCTCGCAGTTCTTCATCAACATGTCCCTGGAAGACATATACATGAAGCAAACAGAAGCCAAATGCTCTCCTCCTAGCAACATAAGAGACAGTAGGGTCGGCCCTGTTGATAAATCGGTCTACAAAGTCCAACATTCTCACGCCTTTCGGGGTAACTAAGCGATCCACCTCAAGTCTAGTAAGTCCAAGCAAATCTCTAAACTTGCTCTTATACCCTTGAGCAGTAGAAGGGATGGCGGTAGATGTTCGTGGTCCCACCCGCCAATAGCAAAGCAATTTCCTCCAGGAAAAGGACAAATATCACCTCCGGGAACGCAAAAACATGATAATTTGGGTCCCAATAATCAAGGCAAGCATCCAAGAACGGTTTTACAACCTTAATGAGTTTCAAACTCAACAAAGACCCAAGGTTATAAGCACCCATATCGTGCTTCTCGATGTTCGAGAATTCATTGGTCCATTCCTTCAAGCGGATCTCCAAAGTATTCATGATGATAATTTTCTCTTGAAAATTTATTTTGAGAATTTTATGTGAGGCGACGAAGAAGAGAAGGAAGAATTATATGATTTAAAGCTTCGTCGACGCTCCTATTTATACTAAATTTCTTTGTTTCCAAAAATCCGTCGAACGGACAAGCTCGGGAACAGCGCAGCACCAGTGCGCCTCTTCAAAGGACGCGACTCATGCCGCGCCTCTTCCCAGACCTCACTTCGTGATTTCCGCGTTTGGATATTTCCTAATTCTATAAACGCATTTCCTATTCTTGCGGGATTTTATTTTGGTAAATCCGAGAAATTTACCATGTTTCGGGTTTCCTAAATTCGCGGGCACGCATTTCGAGGCGACATCGACACCTCCGCCATTTCAGCACACTTTAAATCATTTCTTTTTTAATTTTCTTTTGTTTTCATTTTAATAAAATTCAATATTTATATTTCTCCATTTTCTAACTTATAGATTTCTCTTTTTTCTTTTTTTTCGGGGGTAACCCTCCCTACCGTCCGGTCATTTCCGATAAAATTTTTGCATTTTCACGTCCTTTCGAGTCTCATTTTGCACTAATTAAAGGCCCTATGTGTATATAAAATGTATGTGTTACGTGATTTTCTATGTAAATTCGGCAAAGATGACGGCATAAACCGTTGTCTACCAAACCTGTTCAAAAGCTAACCCGCAGGTACAAACAACACCATCCAGCGGCAAAAGGCACTCAGGCCATCGTATATACAACAAAAAAGCAAATATACAAGCAAACTGGGGGGCTTCGCCCCAAACAGGTCCAAATGTACAACTGGGGGCTCCGCCCCAAACAAATCCAAATCCAAGTAAACTGGGGGCTTGCGCCCCAAAACAAATCCAAAAATGTTTCAAAAACAGATGTCCAAATGTACACAAAAGCTACTGCTGGGCACCCTCCAGCTCGGCAACCCTCGCCGTAAGAGCGGCGATCTCGGCGTCCCGAAACTCGAGCTCCCTCAGCAAGCGAGCCGTCTCCTCCCGAGACTGGGCCAACTCTCGCTCCAGCTCACGACCGGCCTGTGAACAGCAATAAATTGACTCATGTCAATCAACTCAATCAAAATTGGAAATAATCAAAAATCAAAAGAAGTCAAGTGAGATTCATACCTGACGACCTCGACCGCCGACGAGTGCCTCGATGGCCGTAGCTCGTAGCCGGTTGGCCACCCTCCATAGTGCCACAAACCGAGACGGCGCGACCTGCATTTCAAAAGAATTCTCAGTAAATTGAACAAATTCAATCAAATGTGTTCTTACACGAAAACTATGTAAAATGGGAACTCACCCTCCGAATCAGATGCTGCCAGTCATCTAGGCCAGCATCCGTCACAGCTACGTCAAAGTCACGCAGCTCGGAGATCGTCGTCCTCCTAGTAGCGTCAGTGTACTCGAGGGTCTCGGGGTACTCTGGGGGCTCGATGCCCGCCGCCTCAACCTCCTGCAAAATGGCTCTCGTTAATCGATGATCTTTCGTCGCGATTCTCGAAAATCAAGATCCAACAAGAAACAAAAGATACTCACCACTACCGGCCAATACGCCAACCTCCCGTAAAGGAACGCCGAGTAATCCTCGTCAGGGAGAAGAAGGTCGTCGCCACTAGCACCGCCCAAGTCCGCTCCCTCTCGGCCTCGAAGGCTCCCTAAACATCGTCCTAGGAGGATCGACGGGAACCGTCAACGCGCCCCAAAAGCACTGACGAGCTAACCTCTCGCCCAGATACCACACAGGACCCATCGACGTCCACAACAGCAGCCGACTCGAGCTCCTAGGTCGAAGGACCTCAGCGACAAAAGGAGGCGCTCCAGCGTACTCCGCCCAAGGTCTGGGCACCCACTGCGATAAAATAAAGGCAAAGGTCATTCCTATGATCAATTTAAAACAAAGTATGAGAAGAATAAGTGCATACAAATAGGATACTCACGCTGCTCAGCTGAAGAGCGTTCACATCCCGCCGGTAGACATTGTGAGAAGAACGCTTGCTCTTCGTCCGGCACATGACCCAATCCCTCACCACGGGGTAGGCCCTCTCCAGCGGCTCCGTCCTCTTGGGCGCGAGGCCCGGAAAGTAAGAGTACACCCACGCCTGTAAAGCATAATAATCAAATGACGATCTGTCGGTCGTCAATAAAGAAAGAAATTGACTTTGGCCTAAAGGAAGGTTCATACCTCCAACAGTAGCCCAGGTCCGACGGCACCAGGAGAAGTCCCCTTCTCCATCAACTCCGGACGAACCATGGCCCTCATAAAGCGGATGAGGACCGCAAAACCAAAGTGATGACCGGTCCCAACGCCCTAGGGAACTCAAAGTCGAAAGAAAGGGAAGAAGCTTCGTCGTGACCTCTCACCCTTGTCTCCGAGGTAAATCGAAGACAAGAACCACCAAAGCCACGACGAGCCCTCCGCTTCGGCTGTACAAGGAGGAGGAGTCGTCTCCCTCCCATCGATCACCACCGATGCCGGGGTCTTCCCAGCAAAGTAATCTCGAACGTAGGTACGGGTACCAAACCCGGCACGCAACAGCCTTCGGCGACGGGTTCCACCGATCAACCTCCTCGCCTCGGCCGAATCCGCCCTCATGCCAGTCTCCGGCCACACCATCTCCTCAGTCCCACACGGCAGACCAGAAATCATGCCGTAGTCCTCCAAGGTGACTCCCACCTCACCAAAAGGCAAGTGAAACGTGGAAGTCGTATCCCAAAATCGATCCAAGAAAGCGCGAACCAGGCTAAGGTTGGCCCGCAACTTCCTCTTCACGGTATCCCTCCAGACCTGAACCAGAGGACCAAACGCTCCACGCTCAATCATGGCCCTCTCCTCCGCCGACAACCGCTCGTAGTGCTCCATCGCCGTCGTGTACCCCGAGAACGACCGGATGTTCCCGGCCTCCTATTATGATTTGAAACAAAGCTATCTTTAGTTTTGAATGAATTTAAAAGAAATTTGAACAAAAATAGAAAAGGATAGGTAATGAGTTAGGGAATTCCTATTTACCAAGCTCTTCACCGTCCTGTAGGACAAGTGACCCTCTGCAGCCCACACAAGGTGCCTACTCTCCCAGGTCTCGGCCCATGCAGGAGCACCTCTCAGCTGACGACCTCCTCGTCCGAGGTGGGCCCGTCTCGGAATCTCCTCCTCCTCAGCAGCCTCCTCCTCGGGAACCTCGTCCGCAGCAGCCATCACCGCAGCGGTGAAGGCCTGCTCTAGCGCCTCCTCAACAACAGCGGCGTCTATGTCCATGGGATCTCTCCCAGAAGTAGAAGCATCGTCACCTGCAAACATTAAAGCGAATTCAGGCCGCGTCCCATGACGACAAGCCTTTGTTAAGAAGTTTTTCGAGCCTTCAAGGCCCCGGGAATTCCCCATTTCTGGCCATCCTTGGCCATATTCCCACCAATTCAATCACTCATGTGATGAATTGAGTCAAGTCAAGACAAAGTCAAGGCCTAGTCTCGGGTTCGAGTCGAAAATTCGGCAGCATTTCGCTATAATGGCGGTTATGCCCTAGAAAAGTGTCCTGAAAAAGTTGTCACAAACCAAACTTCCAAGATGGTAGAAAGTTTACCCATCATCCAAGGGTCCCAAATATCAAGTTTCATCACAAATGGGCAATCCTAAGGCCATTTTCGAAGCAATTTACGATCTAGCTGTGAAACCGTCTCAATTTCTGCTCAAGGGCTCAAAACTTGATGAAAATTCGAAGTAAATACATGGTTATGTTCCTAGCATCACCTATTATCCATTTCTAGTATCAATTTGGCACGACAAATCCATTTGGGGGAAAAGCCCCAAATTTTCGATCAAAAGGGTCGAAAACCCTAATGTTCGCGGCTCAAAATTCGACAAATATGGAAGATTAATGCAAGATTAAAACACATACCTCGATTAGTCATGTTTAAATCAAGCTTTTGAATCAAACCTTGGCGGAAATGGTGAAGATTTGAGAGAGAAATTGCAAAAATTGTGTTTCGAAATAATGAAATAAAACCTTCTGATTTCGCGTTTTTACGCAGAATTGCTGAATTGGGGAAAAGACGCAGCAGGTGCTGCGCCTCTTCCAAGAGACGCAGCTCTTGCTGCGCCTCTTCCTTTGTTTCCCTCCATATGGATTTTCAAAAATCCGTTATGAGTTCGTTATTCGTGGGCCCATCTTTGGTGCGCCTCTTCCTCGATGACATTTTATCATTTTGGTCCGTTTCGACGATTTCCTTTCGTTCCGGCCCGCGTTTTATCCAGCGACAAGTATTTTGCGTATTGTCCGAATTCATTTTATCCCGCGCAGCAAAGTATTTTGAGATTGCTCAATTTTTATGTCCAGTAGCAGTAGTATTTTGCAAAGATCGCTCACTCAAGACTTTCTTTCTACGACGATCAAGATGTTCCTGGTCGTCTATCCCCAGCGCAGTAGTATTTTGCAGTACTGCTCACTCAAGGTTTCCCCTACGACGATCAAGATGTTCCTAGTCGTCGGTATATTCCCCAACCAGAGTTCGCTTGAGACCGACGCAAGCAGATTCAACCTCCAAATTTCGCCCGAGTTCGCTTGAGACCGACGCAAGCGGATCCCCAGATTTCTACCGACGTCCCTGCTTTGTTTTCAATATCTCTTGTTCCCCGCGAAGTCCGATTAAATCTCAGGTATGGTCTCCTCTTATGGCTGGCGAGCCTCCTTACGTAGTCTAATGGACTTTAAACGACCCTCCCCGATAGTCGACAGACTCTAAAATGTTCCCGACGACAGGTCCTTGGCTCAGACCCCTTGAGCCACCTCGCGTCGCCATAGTCGTCAGGTTGTAATCTTCGATTGACCTGATGGCTATACTTTGACTTTCGCCTTGTCCAAGCCTCAGTCAAAGTGGGGGCTCTGTAGACACCTCGTTTCTGCACCTCTCGCAAACCACCCGGTGATGATTGGGCCGCATGTTTGGTACGCGGAACGATTTGTGACAGTTCGTAAGATTATCGTCAAGTGATTGCTCAAATATTAATGTCAACCTCTTAGTTGTCATCTACGTGCCGATACGGTCGTTTTGGCAGTAATTAGAGTACATTCGGAGTCCGGGTCAAAAACCGTCTCCATTTTCTGATAGCTGTTAAATCCCGAGTCAGAATGTTCTGGAATGTTCCGGATATTTCTATTCCATATTTCTCAAATTTTATCTTTTGGCAAATAATATCCCGTAATATTTACATAAGATATTAAAGATAATCGATTTATTTCCGTCCTACCATAACTTAAACACGGAAATCTTTCTTGCTGAGGAGGAAACCTCACGGGAATAGACGCAGAGATCTTTGCGCCTCTTCCAAAGAGACGATGGGCTGCTGCGCCTCTTCCAGGCCCTTCTTTGCATGATTTACGTATCTTTTTCATATCTTTCCGAGATTCACTTCCAAAGAGTCTCCGAAAGCCTATTCCTTCACGTGATTAGTATAAATAGGAGCTTTCGTTCCTCATATTTCTCACGCGAGTGTCCGCCCTTCTCTTCTCCCTTTGCATTCTAGACTTCGTTCTTACTAACTGGCGCCTACGTGCTTGGACTTCCGACCACGTAAGCTCGGATCTTCCGGGTAATGACCTCTCCGTTGCATGACCGACCAATTTGACCACTACACTCAATCAATCTAATTAATCAATCTTGTTAAATCGTTTTCCTCTTTCGAGGGCACTCTTTCCTTGCATTCGCGTCGAGCATCACTAATCGATCTTCTTAGTTCTTCTCGTTCCGTCAACATGTAAGTCTGAGGGTGTATTAATCTCTCTTTTATTTATTGTATTTTATTATTGTATAACAATTGTAAGGTTTATGTCGAAAGTACCCCATTAAAACCGATTTCTAAAACCGTCTTTAAAACCTTTTTGCGGATTTCCAAAGAGAGACGTCGAGAAAAGACGCACAAACCGCCGCGCCTCTTGAAGGAGCGCAGCACTGCTGCGCCTCTTCGTGAGGCTGCCAGATTCTCGCTTCTTTTCTTCTTCCTCTCCGTCCTCTCGTAATTCGTATCAAATTAATTTCTTTTGTTTTGTTCGTCTGTTAATTCGTTCACATGATAGTTTAATAATTCATATGTATATTAACCATCATCATTAACATGTTTAAATCGTCATAAATCCGACTCAAATCCCTAATAATCAATATTTGCGGGTTTTCGTCATTAAATTCAATTCGAGTTTTAGAGATTCAATTCGTTCATGTTGGGTTTCTGGGATTCATCGTTGGTATATTTTCATCTGTTTAGTCATTAATCCGTCGTCAATTCATCATGTTTAGTTAATAATTCGTTTAGTTAGTTAGTTTAATTAATCATTCATTAACATCGACCCTTCACATAATTAATCCGTCTTATTTCCGCCTCATCCATGTTTTTCTTGTTTTATGACCTCAATCATATGTAAATAATTCATTAATCACTTTCATCCGAGTCTAATATCGTAATCAATCCATTAATTTACCAATTAACATTAACGGTTTGCGATTCGGCTTCACAGCGAACTCACCCTTGGAACAGACGCAAAGAACGCTGCGCCTCTTCCAAAGGGCGCGATTACTTTGCGCTCTGTTGGTGAATTCTCGTCCCCGAACTCGTTCGCCTTGACCTAGTTTAATTAGTGCGTATTAATCTACTAATCATAATATCACGCTAATTCCTGTTCGTAATTTATTTGTTTTATTTTCTTATTTCTTTTCCCAAATTATCCGTTTTAAAGGTATTTCCGACATAAATCGCTTTGTTCCAATGTAATTATTGTAGTTCATATTTATTATTATTGTATTTTGTATCATTTGTATGTCTTCACATGTAAATGAACCTTAAATCTCAACTTCGACCCAATTGTTTGCTAATTACATGTCAACCGACTTAGTCTAATTCTCACATGCTAGGATTAATCTATGGATGTTGCATTGCATGCATATAACCGACAATATATCAAGTACGAATAACTTCCCTAATCATTAGTAGAGGCCGCTATCGAGGCGGGCGGGATTAGGTGTTCGATCAAAAGAGCTTCCTAATACGTACCCTCACCCCTTACTCCAGATCTCCGTGAGCACCCGTGTTCATTGGCATCCACGAGAGTCATTCTAGACATAGAATGCTAAGGGTAACGATTGCTTAGTGTTCATGTCACTACTTTGTGTCTTGACATGACACGAGGTATTCGAACGGTTCCAATTTCCCATAAAAATTGGTGGCGACTCCATACAAAATGCAAACGCTTGTTTTCGAGCCCTTCACCAAGCGCCCCCGTGGGCGGCCCGCTGTCCACAGATACTGTACGCTGTGATATTGTGTAGCATAACGGGTGATATTATATTACAAAATAATATCACGATTTTTTTTTTTTTGGAGTATAAGCTGTGATATTGTTTAATGTAACGTGTGATACTGGATCATGGACTCACGGACTCAAAAAGATAGGGTGGACTCATGTGATCCTAATTTATATATATATATATATATATATATATATATATATATATATATATATATATATATATATATATATATATATATATAAACTGGGTTGAAAATTTGTGGATGCGCCACGTATTCAAAGTGGTACCGCACTACTGCACTACTATACTCAACAATTAAACTTGAATTTTGGTTGACTTTTTTTTCCTAAACTATGGTATTTATTTACCTTTGAAAAGTCTAACTTCTGTCCTCATGTTTCTTCCTAACATACCGCTTCACAGAAGCATAATTTCTATAGACAACACTATTACATTTACTACATCATCAAAAACCCATGTTCAGTGGAATCAACCAGCGCACGAGCTACCGACCCAAAAATTACATTTCCTATGTCCAAAGTATTAGCAACGACCTCATTGAAGAATCTTAAAGCAGATTCATTACCTTTACAACTGATTTCGAGAGCAAAAGAGAGGATTGAATCACAATTTTCATTGCAAGTGTTCTCAGTTGCGTCTGAATCTTTGGTACAAAAGTTATGAACTTTTGGTATAAAACTTCTGAACCTTTAATACAAAGGTTCTGAACCCGAGGTTCTCATAGGATCTCAACCCTATATATATATATATATATATATATATCAGAATCCCATACGAACTGAATTACGGGGCAAACCGTATGAACTAAACATACACCATCAGATCACAGTAATCGACGGCCAATATTACATTTCCCTAATTCTAAACACGCGCACCAACACTCACAATCTGCCTTCTACTCTTATTAGCAACAACACTCACAATCCCAGACTCTCTCATCACCAATGGCGACGACGACGGCGACGTGGTCTCATACTGTTCCTAAACTGCGACGGGATCTCTATCTTTGTTAATTGATGTACGTTCCCCTTTTTCGTAACCCTAATTTTTTTAATTTCTGTTGTTTTTATGTGTTAGTTGTCAATTCTGATTTGATTTTTTTTCCTTTATTAAGCTGAAAATGTTAATTATTGTAGCTCAAACGTATATAATTAGTGTTCTTATTTCTTTTACTCTATTTTCTTGATTTTATTACATACCAATGTTATTTGTTCAGGTTATTCTGCCGCCGCATGATGCGAGGGACGGGATCCGTAATTTGGTGGTCGTATTCCGAGGGTTCGGTGTTGTGACGCTCATTTGTTCTGTGTTCATAGCTGTATATTTTACCCAAGGTACACATCTCTTACCTACAGCATATACATGCTTCTTTTACCGGCTACGCAAATTGATTCATATATCCGTTAGCAATAGGTTGTGCATGTCGCAACACTACCATGTTATTTCCTTTAAGCATTTATTTCAAAAAAAAAATAGAAAAATGAAACATTTATATGGCAAAAGAAAATTTATACAACATTATATTAATGTTTGTGAGTTATGTTGTGTCAGAATTCAGTAGAATCTCACGTGATCTTTGTTACTATAGAAACACATTTGTCACTTACTGAATACACATGGTCTTTCTACCGGATACACAAATCGATTCATGTGTCCGCTAGGAATTGCATCTGCACCCTAAAGCCTTTCACATCCTAAATTTAGGTCATGCAAGTCAAGTTCGTAAAATATTCATAATGACACCATATCAGCTGCATTTTATAGTACAACTATGGAGAGCATTAGGTCTTATTACTGTAGATACACATTTGTCACTTATTAATACACATGGTCCTTCTAGTGGATACACAAATTGATTTATGTAACTACTAGGAATTGCATCTGCACCTTAAAGCCTCGATAGATACATAGCTCGATAGATGCACCTGTTTTAATAGCTAGATACATATCTTTATTTAATTAGATACACTTGAATTATTTGCTACATACATACCTCTTATCATGTAGATAAATTCTTCACAGTAGGTAGATACTTACATCTAGCACGCGAGATACACTATTTTTAAGTTTCTGTAGAAATTAGGATTTTGGGCTGGGTGCTTGTTGACAAAGTCCAATGGCATGCTGCCTTATTTGACAGTTTGAATGGGATTGTGTAAAGTTTAGTGGTTGTGTTTGTTTTCATTTTATAATCTGGGTGGCCATGTGTGTCTGCCAAATGTTATTGGGGTCACTTCGTTATGTTTTCATGTTCTAATCTTCGTAATTTGTCATTGCTATAATTGTGATACTTATGCCCACCATTACCTTTAGATACTTTCCAATGAATTTGCAAATACCAAGTTGCTGTATAAATTTCACCTTGCAATCTGTTAAGTTGGTTGATACACATAACTAGATACAGATATTTTGCTTTTCTAGATACACATGTTATTTTAAGCAAATGGTTTAATCATTCTTTTAGGTTACCACAAATGGATAAGTTGATGATATATGATGGTGGTGCTAGTATAAGCAAACAAAACCAGAATGCTATTACTAAGAGAAGCCCTTCTAAGAAAGCTGTTAAAAGGAATAGGAAAGAAGATGATGATTTGGGGCAGTGTTATTTGAGGACATGTATGTCACCTAAAATGTTGTGGACATTTATCAACAGCAATTTGAGTGCAAAACAAGTAGCCGATATAAAGGACATGGGCTTTGGGGGCCTTCTTAATCTCCATACAGACATGGTTTCAGGTGCTCTTGCTCATTGGCTTGTTACCAGATTCAACACATCGTCGTGCTCCTATATGAAAGGGCAAATTCAAATAACGGATGAAGATGTTCATTTATGACTTGTTATTCCAATGGGTGCAAATGATGTCACGATAGCTTCCTCAACAGATAGGAGTGTTGATTTTATTAAGAGAAAGAGTAGATGGTTGACACAATTCAATAACAAAGATCCCACAAAGGTTAATGTTAAGGACATACTACTACTACTACTTATAAGCCAAAGAGACGGCGGGGAAGAGTTTCAAAGAAACTTTATTGTATTCATCGTCTCATCATTTTTAATGGGCGTAAAAGAAACTTGTGCCAGCTTGCGAGTGTAGAAGTGTGTCCAAGATATTTCAGCTTTCTCATCATTAAACTGGTGTAAATTCACTCGACAGCAGTTTATTGAAGCTGTTAAAAATTGGAAAAGTTCTAAAAATTATAACTTTGCAGGGCCTATTATGGTGTTCGTGTTCATCTATCTTGATAGAGTATCCTTTAGTTATTTTTCAGTTCCTCAAGTTTTCCCAACAATAGCTTCATGGAAGAAGGAAAAGATTAAATCTAGGCTTAAGGAGGAGATGAAGGATGGGTTTGTGGGAAATAATCTGTATACTTCCCTTTAACATGAAGGATTATAACGATATAATAAAGATGATCTATGGTCATAAAATAAAATACATAAGCATAAGTAAAAAGATTTAGAATTAACCTCGGGTCCTTGCAAAATTGGCCTAAGAACAATATCAAAATTGATATTCGCCTATTAGTTGCACCCAAGACGATCTAAGATATACCCTTTGATTATGCTAGAAATCAATCTAAAATTTTCTGTAAAATTTTATTGTCTTTGTGTTTTTTTTGTGATGAGAAAGAGAAGGCTAGGTCAGAAAAAGAATTAGGTTAGAAGTAATTCTCCACCTTTCTTTTTATATAGACCGAAATCCGAAATCAATTAGGAAAGATTTACATCTCCTAATTTCGGCCAATGTGATCTGAAAATAAGGAATTAAATTTCCTTATTTTGGTCTTTCCAAAAATATATAAAGTGTGTTAAATTGTCATCTAGTGAGGATCGAACCCATGACCTCTTGGCTTGTGTACCCTCACTATTACCACTATGACACATTCAACTTGTTGATATTAAATACAACTGATTATATTTAATTACGAATTAACAGATTAATTCTTTCAAACTAACCTTATATATATTTAATTAAATATAACTTATTATATTTAATTTACGAATTGACATGATTAATTGTCTCAACTTAATATTATTTAATTTTCATTAAATAATTATCTCATCAACACATTGACTAACTTTTTAGTCATTTTGGGCATCAATGTAATTATATTTCTTTAACCACATTTCTCAAATACGTCCTATAGGTGTGACCTTTAGGGACCTGTTGATCACCGCCATCTGTATGATAATAACGTTAAACTTTCTAGCAAGCCAACCGTTATTAGGTAAACGTTAATCAACTGATTAAATATACGAAGTATACCCTTGTGAACCTGTAAGAGATTTACAAATGTTATCACACTAATTTGTGGAGGACACCAGCTCCAACAAACTCCCACTTGTCCTCACAAGTGTATGTGCGATAACCGATTCTCATATCCTTTAAAATTTCTCCCACTCAATGTAAAACAATTTGCAAATCCGAATTCACAAAGGTCGTATTTTACAAGCGATCAGTATCAAGAGTGGTTTTCCCGACTAGAGAGTAACTTAACTGATAAACGAATCAACATTCGAGCATGGCCATGCATTTCAGTTACAACTCCTCGAGTTGCCCTGAGAAATAACTATACCTGATAAGGGATGGATATTTTCCTCAACTCAAATCCTACAGATGTAAGCACAGTATGAAATGACCCAGAAAAAATCTACTTAGCCCCGATTCACGGTAGATCGTGAGAAAGAAACCAAAGTCACCCAAAGACGCGCCTTAATCTCAAGAGACAGTTGATAGTCAAAAGAATCGACTCTAGGTACACAATGGATGTCCTATCCACGACCTGGCACCGAATGTTATAGAACATTTAGGACTCCATTACGTTGTCACAAATAAAAATTGTCCTACGAGGTATCGTCATAATCTCGTATCTGTGATCGATTAGTCAACCGTTTAACTTATGGCTCGTTGAACCCACCATCAATCGACTGCACAATATAATAGCCGGAGTTATCAGCTCACATTGGCGATTACGGACAAAAACAAATATAATGTAATTCAGTTCACTTTGTGGCGTTCAATGTTGTCAGTACAATCCACATGAAAAACAAAATATTATATATATAAAACGATGAAGTTATAAATAATATATGAAAAAGATAATGTATCAAATCCATAATCAAGTACTACAACTTAGGAACATGTTTAATTCCCATGGAATTAACATGCCCTACATGCTTATCATAATTCAACGGTTTGGTGAGAGGATCTGCGATGTTATCATCCGTCGCAATCTTGTCAATCACTATCTCTTCTTGCTCCACGTAATCACGGATCAGGTGAGCCTTCCGTAGTACATGTCTAGATTTGTTGCTAGACTTTGGCTCCTTAGCCTGGAAGATGGCACCTCTATTGTCACAATAGATGGTGATCGGGTCATTCGAACTAGGAACTACCGAAAGCCCTTGTAAGAAATGATGCATCCATATCGCTTCCTTTGCTGCCTCCGAAGCGGCATAGTACTCGGATTCGGTAGTAGAATCTGCTACAACACTCTGTTTGGAACTCTTCCAGCTGACCGCAGGACCATTAAGAGTGAAGACGAACCCGGACTGAGATTTTGAATCGTCTCGATCCGTTTGGAAGCTAGCATCTGCAGAATCTTAGGTTTGCGATAGCTTAGTATCGCCTCCATAAGTCAATACCCAATCCTTAGTCCTCCGTAGGTACTTGAGGATATTTTAGACTGCTATCCAGTGTGTTTCACCTGGAGTCTTTTGGTACCGACTCGTCATACTCAATGCATATGCCACGTCTGGACGTGTGCATATCATGGCATACATGATCGATCCTATTGCAGAAGCATAAGGAACACGACTCATGCGCTCAATACCTTCAGGCGTCGTGGGGTGATCGAGACTTGCTCAATCGCATCCCAGTCGTCATAGGAAGGTTCCCCTTCTTGGAGTTGGTCATCTTTGAACCTCTCAAGAACCTTATCTAGATAAGACTCCGACTAAGTGATAACGTCCGTCGTGATCTATCTCGGTAGATACGGATTCCCAAAATACGCTTTGCCTCACCCAGATCTTTCATCTGGAAATGGTTCTTCAACCATTCTTTAACCGAAGAAAGGAGAGGAATGTCATTCCCAATCAAGAGTATGTCATCGACATACAATATCAAGAATACAATCTTGCTCCCACTCGACTTGATATATAAGCATGGTTCTTCGACCGATCGAGTGAAACCATACTCTTTTATTACTTGGTCGAAACGATGATTCCAACTCCGAGAAGCTTGCTTAAGTCCATAAATGGAACGCTTAAGCTTGCATACTTTCTTAGGATGTTTAGGATCTATGAAACCTTCGGGTTGCACCATGTACAACTCTTCCTCCAAATAACCGTTTAAGAAGGCGGTTTTCACATCCATTTGCCAAATCTCATAATCATGAAATGCGGCAATCGCTAAGATTATCCGAATGGAACGTAGCATGACTACAGGTGCAAAAATCTCATCATAATGCAATCCTTTCACTTGAGTGAAACCTTTTGCCACAAGTCGTGCCTTATAGATATCTGGTTGCGCGTCTACAGAACGCTTTATTTTGTAAAGCCATTTGCACTGTAGAGGTTTTACTTTATTAGGTAAATCAACTAGATCCCATACGTTATTCTCATACATGGAGTCCATCTCGGATTGCATGGCTTCGAGCCATAGCTTTGAGTCAGAACAGGCCATAGCACCTTTATAGGTTGCGGGTTCATTACTTTCTAGAAGTAAAACATCATTCTCCTCGACCATACCAATGTATCTGTCCGGAGGATGAGAGTCTCTACCCGACCTCCTAGGTTCCTCGGGAATATTAATCGTATCATCGTTAGAGGTACAGACTTCCTCCATCTGTTCCTCGGTTGTTGGTTGGAATCTCCGACGGACTCGAAGGTTCTATTACTTGACTTGTTCTCGAGAAATTCTTTCTCTAAGAACGTCGCACTAGCCGCAACAAATACTCGATGTTCGGTTGGCGAATAGAAGTAATGACCAAATGTTCCTTTTGGATAACCTATAAAGTATGTCTTGACCGATCGCGGGCCGAGCTTATCCTCGTGTTTCCACTTGACATAAGCCTCGCAGCCCCAAACCCGAATAAAGGACAAGTTAGGTACCGTTCCCTTCCACATTTCATATGGAGTCTAGTCGACAGCTTTAGTCGGACTTCGGTTAAGTATAAGAGGAGCTGACAAAAGAGCAAAACCCCATAATGAATCAGGCACTACCGTGTGACTCATCATGGATCAAACCATGTCAAGTAAGGTTCGATTTCTCCGTTCGGACACACCATTTAATTGAGGTGTTCCAGGTGGAGTTAACTGCAAAACAATTCCACAGTCTTTAAGGTGTTGATCAAACTCATTTGAAAGATATTCGCCACCCCGATCCGAACGGAGTGCTTTAACCTTTCTACCCAGTTGGTTCTCAACCCTGTTCTGGTATTCCTTGAATTTCTCAAAGGACTCACTTTTATGCTTCATTAAGTAGACATATCCGTATCTACTCAAATCGTCCGTGAAAGTGATAAAATATCTATAGCAATCTCTAGCGGTAATTGACATAGGTCCACATAAGTCCGTATGTATGAGTCCTAATAGGTCACTAGCGCGCATTCCAACACCTTTGAAGGAAATTCGAGTCATCTTGCCAATGAGACATGATTCACACGTGCCATATGCAGAAAATCCGAATGAGGGAATAGTCCCATTATCGACGAGTTTCTTTACGCGTTTCTCATTTATATGTCCCATTCGACAATGCCATATATAGGTTTGATCTTTGTCACCAACCTTTAATTTCTTATTATTCATGTGTAATACTTCCGTGGTTTGATCTAAGATATAAATTCCATTCATGGAAACTGCTTTGCCATAAATCATTTCATTAAAAGAGAAAATACAACTATTATCCTTTATTGAAAATGTAAAACCGTCTTTAGCAAGTACGGAAACAGAAATAATGTTCTTAGATAAACTGGGTACATAGTAACAATTATTTAAAGATAACTCAAAACAACTAGGGAGTTGGATTACATATGTTCCCTTCGAGGCAGCAGCTACTCGTGCTCCATTCCCGACTCGCAGGTCCACATCACCTTTTTCGAGAGGTATGATGTTCTTTAGGCCCTGCAAATGATTACACAGATGAGAACCACAACCAGTATATGGTTAATCTCAATCATATGAATATAAGATGACATACCAACAGAAGCGACACGGCCTGCTTTGATGTCCTTACGGTAGACGGGACAGTTCCTCCTCCAATGTCCAGTCTTGTGACAATGGTGGCACTTTATGTCACCGCCCTTGCTCTTTGTCTTGCCCTGTGAGCCACTAGTCTCACCGGGCGCACTCTTACCGTTTCCTGGCTTTTTAAAATTTGGCTTACCTACAGCTAGGTCGCCATGAGCCTTGCCCTTACCTTTACTCTTGTTGTGAATCGTGAGAACATCCTGCTTCATGCTCCCACTCAATTTCATATCCTTCTCGGTCTGTACGAGAAGGGAGTGTAGCTCATGAGGACTCTTTTTCAAGTCATTCATGTAGTAGTTCGCCCTGAAAAGGGCAAAACCATCGTGAAGAGAATGAAGCGTTCGGTCAATGACAATGCTCTCACTGATTCTACAATTCAGTGACTCCAGTTTCTCGACATTCTCAATCATGTGAAGAATGTGTGGGCTAACCGGTTGGCCCTTCTGGAGTTTCGCATCAAAGAAGCGACAGGTATGCTCATATGTGATGATTCTCGGTGCCTTTGAGAACTCATTAGTGAGCGTGGTGAAAATCTTGTTTGCACCTTGGGCAATGAAGCGTCTCTGCAAATTGGTTTCCATTTCAAAGATGAGTACGTTCTTTATCGCACCCGCTTCCATAACGAAATCACTATAAGCTAGTGACTCGTTGGCTCCTGCATTTGGGCCTGGGTTGACCGGTATTGGCTCAGTTAAATACCTGAGCTTACCGTCGCGATGGCGACATTCCGTAGTGCCGCCTCCGGTCCGCAAAATTGGACCCATCATTCTTGATCGAGTGGGTGATTCATTTGGTCCATGAACATTTTAAGCCGGGACGAACGATCTAGTGTGGCACTAGGCATTGGGATTGCGTTATTTCCAGCCATTTGTTGTAACAGTATTATTGATAATAAGCGTGTTCTACACTGCGAAAGAAGAATAAAATAATAAGCATGCATCGTTTTTATTTTAAGTCTAATGAACTAATGTCATAACGCGAAGACTCAAAAACATTTATATAATTGACCTCCCTCAAGAATTATATAAATGACCCTAAGACTCAATTCTCTGTAAATTGATAAGCTAACCTTTTAGCTAATTCTACCGTTAGAATTCTTGGTCGATAAATTTCTGTAAATTCTATCTATAGTCCATCATAATCACGAGAAACTCTTCGGACTATGATGTTGAGGTAAACTAAGTCAACACAACTACTTACCCAACGTAGAAGGGGTCATATTAGGCCTACCGACGAAGAAGGGACTCATAGATGTTTGCTCTTATAAAGACTAATCTCAATTTCCGTTTTAGAGGAAGATCCCATCAACTTTTTAATTCATTTTAAGTGAACTATAATCTAGCATGCGAGAATGATTTAAACTAAGGTGATGGCTTAAAGACTGTGACATCTTCATGTCCATGAAAACTAACATACAACCTATATGAGTCAATTTTCATGCATTTTAGTAGTAGGTGGTTTGGTTTTAGGTGGAATATGATGCAATTACTAGCATGTGAATGAAAAGCAATAAAATGAAAAACGTAAAAAAAACAGTAAAAGTCCTAGTGTGGCCTATCCTATCAAAATGAACAATAAATACAAGTCTGGAATCCATCCTTGGACCCGAGAAGCTTGTCTTGATGTTCCATCTTGATTCATGTAGCGAGAGTGAGCTTGAATCTTCATCTTTAGTCTTCTTTGAAATTACAATAATTAAAATTACATAATTGACCTATTAATTACATTCTAATTTCAAAACCCAAAACTAAAATAAAGGAGATTCGAGATCTCATAATTACATAAAAATTATAATTCCTTCATTACGAAAACATAATTGACTAAGGCCACACTAAGTATTACAAATTACAACCGATTGCAAAATTAAATACGTAAATAAAATTCATTCATTCGATTCATTCAACATAATTAAAAGCATCAACTAAAAATAAATTAAACATACATAATACAATAAATAAATTATGTTGGTTAATTTATCCAAACCACCTATTTAAATTAAATTAAGTGACAATTCCGCAATTTAATCACATTAATTTCATACTTAATCCATATTATACTTGTAATATGAATTCTATCCGTCAAAAATTTTAAACTGCTTTAAAATAACTCGGTATCATTAAATTGTGAACCGATTCACAATAACTAATTGGCAAAAATAAAGAAAAATAAAAACCAATTCTCTAAATTTATCTCGGCCAAAAACGAAAAAAGTCCCCTTTTTTTTTTTTATATATATATATGACACGGCTGAAAAAAAAAATAAAAAAACTCCTTTCCTATTCTAATTAGGTAAATAGGAAAAACAAGGGAAAAAAAACTTTCCAAAAAAATTTTCTCTATTCTTTTCGGCAAAAGGCAAAAAAAACTTTCCTAATCTCTTTTTTTTTTCTTTTTCACGGTTTACCATAAAAAAATTAACATAATTTTTTTTTTCCCGTAAACCCTAAAAAAAACAACCTTTTTTTTTCTTTTCTTTTTGCGGCAATTATGCCCTAACACAAGATTTGATGATCAATTGTTTACCTTTGCTATTAGAACATGATTAGCATATGAAATAATAAACATGATTAATTTATATGCCAAAAACTATATAGCAAAAACAATCTTTTAATCATAAACATGACGATTCCATTTGATTTTAACTTAATCTGCATTAAATCAAAAACTACCAATTCTTCATATGATAATTTTAACTGATTATAAACTATAATATGAAAAATAGAATGGAAAAACAATCATCAAACAGAAAAAAAACGGCACAACAAAACGGCATAAAAAATTTCGATCCAAAAAAAAAACGAAACCCCAATTTTTTTTTTCTCGAAAATCTTATTGTTTAGATACAAATTTTATGAAAATCATCAAAATTAAAATCGTAGCCAAAGGCTCTGATACCACTTGTGGGAAATAATCTGTATACTTCCCTTTAACATGAAGGATTATAACGATATAATAAAGATGATCTATGGTCATAAAATAAAATACATAAGCATAAGTAAAAAGATTTAGAATTAACCTCGGGTCCTTGCAAAATTGCCCTAAGAACAATATCAAAATTGATATTCGCCTATTAGTTGCACCCAATACGATCTAAGATATACCCTTTGATTATGCTAGAAATCAATCTAAAATTTTCAGTAAAATTTTATTGTCTTTGTGTTTTTTTTGTGATGAGAAAGAGAAGGCTAGGTCAGAAAAAGAATTAGGTTAGAAATAATTCTCCACCTTTCTTTTTATATAGACCGAAATCCGAAATCAATTAGGAAAGATTTACATCTCCTAATTATAAGGAATTAAATTTCCTTATTTTGGTCTTTCCAAAAATATATAAAGTGTGTTAAATTGTCATCTAGTGAGGATCGAACCCATGACCTCTTGGCTTGTGTACCCTCACTATTACCACTATGACACATTCAACTTGTTGATATTAAATACAACCGATTATATTTAATTACGAATTATGATTAATTCTTTCAAACTAACCTTATATATATTTAATTAAATATAACTTATTATATTTAATTTACGAATTGACAGTTAATTCGTCTCAACTTAATATTATTTAATTTTCATTAAATAATTATCTCATCAACACATTGACTAACTTTTTAGTCATTTTGGGCATCAATGTAATTATATTTCTATAACCACATTTCTCAAATACGTCCTATAGGTGTGACCTTTAGGGACCAGTTGATCACCGCCATCTGTATGATAATAACGTCAAACTTTCTAGCAAGCCAACCGTTATTAGGTAAACGTTAATCAACTGATTAAATATACGAAGTATACCCTTGTGAACCTGTAAGAGATTTACAAATGTTTTCACACTAATTTGTGGAGGACACCAGCTCCAACAGGGTTTGGTACTGGAGGTGTTCTATGTCGTATTGTCAAGGGTACAGTTCAAGAAGTAACTTTCAGTATCTCAACACAATCAGATATGTTTGAGGCTTCCATTCGAGAAGCAGAGAGTACTGAGGATCCAAAGGTTACTGAGGACCTGACGGCTATTGAGGATCAGAAGTCTATTGAGACAGTGGCGGAGGACTGTAAACAGAGCAGTATTTTTTCTGTAAAGAAATTGGCAGAAGATGAAAACAATCTTGCTCTTGCTTATTCTAACTTCTCAAAGTCGCTAGCATAAGCTAGAATGAATTATCCAGAGTGTAAGATTGTACAACAGATGGCTTAAATGGCGTCTGCTTTAAGTGATTGTCGCTATTCATCACATCCTACAACAGAGGGATTGAATATTCCTGAAAACAAAGTTGTTAAGTCTGAGAAATTGGAAGAGAAGGGAGCTGACAAAGTGAAAGAGAAGGGAGCTGACATGGTGAAAGAGAAGGGAGCTGACAAAGTGAAAGAGGATAGAGCTGAGAAAGTGAAAGATAATGGAGCTGTTTGTAATGAAGATGATAGTGAGGAGCAGGATCCATTTACTAAGTTTGGAAAACTCAAATTTGAAAATGAGGATGAGCTTTGGGCAGCTTTTGTTAAATTAGATATTCCTTTGGGAAAACGGCCAGCAAATCAAACAAGTAATGTTAAAGAAAAAACAACTCGTGTAATGGCTTCAGATCCTGTTGTCGTCAAGACCAAGGCAAAGTTAGCTTCTCCTATTATTTTGGACTCTGAGTCGCAAGAGTTTGAGCCACTGAATTTTGAGAAAAAAGCAAAATCCTCAACAGTTGTTCGTCGTTCTCCACGGTTTAAACACCCCTCCCCTCCAAAGTTTACACCTCCTTCCCTTCCATTAAATAAGGATTTTACCCCACCTTTATTTACATTACTTAGTTCAGAATCACAATCATAAGGAGATGAATTTAAAAAGTTCTGTGAAAAGGCTGTAGATCTTGGAGACGGAGTTGAAGTTGTGGTACCACTTGTTGTTGAACCTATTTCTTCATTGCCAACAAAAGAACCAGTCCCCATTATGAGAGCAATGCTTAAGAGAAAGAGAGTTGAAACACAATCTTTGAGATCCCCTTTCATTCAAAGAAGTATTCTAGTTGCTGGGAATTTGAATAAATTTGAAAAAGATGTATTGGAATATGTATTTTCAGAGTCATCCGACGAGGTATGAATTTTACTAACATTGTGCATGAATTTGTGTTACATACTTGTTTTTAATAAAGCATGAATTCGTGTTACTAACTTTATATATACCTATTTTATCAAGTGAGACCCTATTCCAAAGTGATCACCATAAAATTAGTCGGGCAGATTTGAAGATAATAGTGACAGGTGATAGAATCTCTAAATCTCTCATACACGCTTGGTGTTTCATTTTGAACAAAGGTAAAACACGCAGAGCTGGCAGTTCACCGTATAGGTTGTATCTTCCGCAAACAGATGATGAAGTAAGTTCTATAACTATCTCATGATATTATCAGAATTAGTCATGTGTATCTCTTCTGCAGTCATACTCACTGCATTTCTTAGAATTTTTTTTATCACCAGGATCCCCGTACTGCTACTCATACTGTCGGCATTGATCACAATTTTGCAGGAGGAAATCTTGTAAGTGAATATTGGGTTTTAGTGTATGTTAGGGTTTTCTATTAATAATTATTACTCAATGTGCTAGTTTCCTATTATTTTATCATCTGCTACTTATCTGACTTTTTTTGCAAACATGCAATTGCAGATTTGTTCCAATAATATCTGAGACGCCTTTTGTGTTTTGTTTTAGATTCATAGCAATGAAGTTGGAAATTCTACATGTCATGAAGCCAAAATCTGTCAACTATGCAACAACGATTCAGTCTACGGTATGTGATGAGGGTTAATCTGTCTATCATTCGTTTTTTATTGTGTTTTTTTGGTTTTCCTATTAATTTGGTTTGCTGAACTAATTTGTTAAATAAAGATACAATTTGTTATGAATTGAATGGTCCAAAACAAGACTCCATCTATAGAAGACGTCAAGAAGCTGGTGACAGAGGAGTATATTCCAAAATCAAATTTGGGTGACGGAGTTGATTACGAAGTTTATCTCATGCATTTGTTGGAGAAGTACAGAGGCACTAGAAAGGATTTTCCTTTGGGTCTAAACGATGTAAGTTGTGATTCATATAGTATAAACTCAGAGTCTTGGGTTTATTTACTTAAATGCATTGCTTTAAATTGTTAGATACATACATCTAGCTAGCTATATACACTCCAATTATTTTCTAGATACATGTAATGCTTAACATGCATTCCAATTTGTTTTGTAGCACAACCAAGTTAAGCTTTTTGCTGCAAGAGTTTGCTCTGAATTTTGTTGTTTCAACGGTAATCAACTGAAGGATAAAGTCTTATCACAAGCTGGATCTTTTTGTTTAGATATGAGGTATCCTTCTATTCCTTTATTAACTATAATCAGAAAACATTTGAATGAAGTTGTACTTATCAGAAGCTGCATCTTTGTGTTTAGTACTCAATAGTTGGCGATAAATTCAATTGTTTGATTTGACACTGATTTTCTAGATTTCAAGCAGTTGACCAAGAGTTCCAAAATAGAAGAGACTCACAATGTCAACGTCAACGTCAACTTACAGACACAGAACTCCTTGGTGTTGTAATGAGAAGGGGTAAAGACATCGAGTAAGTTGTTAAATTGATAACATATTTGTACAATTAATTTTGTCGATGCACTTTGTTCTAATTATATTCATATGTAGTTTAAATGAGATTCTTGTGCAAAATGAGTGGATGGGAATGTTTCGAAAAGCAATGCAAAGTTTGCAAAATCGTCACTGGGTAATGGATTTGGTAAGTACATAGACATTTATTTTTTAGTATTTATATTTACACTGATGTATGTGTGACATTTTTAGAATATGATCCTTTATATGTAGGTGCTTGATATGTATGGTGTGATGTGCACATACGATAGAAATGATATTCTCTACTTGCCATCAACAGTGCAGGTAGGTAATTAAGATATACTTGTTGATTCAGATTCAAAAATGCACCTTTCTGATGTATTAGTAGTCCCTGTCTAACCCATTTTTTTTCCAGTATGCTAAGCCCTAATTAAGTCTTAAGAATGGAAACATTGTCTGGTACCCTCATCTTAAGATGCACTACAAGCCTGAAAATGGAGCAACTATTGATAAGGTGAATTATTTAAAGGAGTGTTTGGGAACCTACTTTTTTTTTTTGAAGTGTTGGAGTGTATATTGTTGGTGTAACCTCTCCTTCCCGAATATTCTCTTTTGTTGGTGTATTTGTGGCTATTTCGGAATGAAGTCAACTTTGTTTTTGACAATTCATTTTTGACTTTTTATCTTTGTAGGTTTTTTTGACGATTGGAAATAATGGTAATCATTGGTTAGCTTATATGTCCGACATTAAGAAGCTGGAAAACTATATTTTGGACTCATGCAAGCCAAATACAGAAAATAAAGACGATATGGGGGAGTATAATTCTTATGTGGAAGATATCGTATGGACTCTACTCTTGTTGTTATATTTATGCTTTGTTATTATCAGTTATGATTGAATTAAGCTATTACTATTTTGATGACTGTTTGTCATTCAAAGGTATTCCATGTTGCAAATCAGTTCGACCACCACAATGGTTACAATTATCTAAAGGGCATCATCTTGTTTCCTTCTGTTAATGTGAATGTACCTCAGCAAGAAAACACGTAAGTTTTCTTTAATATCTCCTTTTTTATTTGTATATATTTGATGGCAGTACGGAATTCCAAATTGTCTCTATAACAGATTGCAGTTTCAATCTCTCACTGTATTTTGTGTAGTTATGATTGCGGACTATATGTTATGAAGTTTCATGAAGGTGCAATAGAAGATCAGAAATTATGGGAGGACAAGAACCACTTCAAAGTGAGTTTAATGGACTTATTAATTAATTTTGTTATTGATAGGCTATCGTACACCTATGAAAACATAATTACCCTAGACACAAATTAATGTAGTAATAGGGATCGAACACAAGGAGACGGGAATTGCGTTTATGAAATGCTATGGAAAGATTCTTATCAAGGTCGATTACGTTTGGTTTGGTTTGTTGGTTGGTTTGATGATTAGCAATTATAAAGATGTGAACTATTTTATAAAAGGAGTCTAGGGGAGTCGGGTCACATATGAAAAGGTAAATATATGTTCATGTTAAACTCGGTAATAACAACATTGTCAATTGTTTAGGCTTAGTGACACACACTTTACGATATTAGTGTCAACCACAGACCGAGTCCTAGAGAAACTCTCGTTTATGACTAGGTCGTCCTACAACACATGCTTAGTCTAATCCGATTCCGTGCCTCTCGACTTATAGAATGAATTAACAAACTTAATCTACGATTAGGGCCAATAACCAAAGATTAAACGTTGAGGTGCAAACATGTGATAGAAACAATTAGACAATATTATATCAACCTAATTTATCATTTTACATATTTGATTTTGCATGGCTTCCCTAGCCCCTAGACTAAGGGAATTTAACTACTCATATTAAATTATAAACAATAAACAATGTTGTAAGAAATGCTAGACATGATTGTAGAAATGATGTAAACTAAATGGTGAAACATAAAATGAGAATAATACTAATCTGATATAATAAAAGTGCTAATGATAAACTATGTGATAACTAAAATAGAAATGTAAATTAGTAAGCTAGAATTAGAAATACCTTAATGGAAATGGAACTTGAATTGCAAAGAAGAATAAAGAGAACCAAGTGCTTGAATAAAATTAGAACCAAATGTTTAACAACCAAATGCTTAACAATATTGAAACTAAAGATGAAAACTAATGAAAGAATTTTGCTTAAGGCTAATATAGTGTATGAAAGACGTAAGGAAAAGATGTCCCTAATGACAGATTAAGGCTCCTATTTATAATAAAATAGGGGCATAACGTAAAATTCCAAGTGGGGGTCAACCCCGATCGGGGGCGTAGCATTTCGGGCAATTTGGCTTAATTCCTCGATTAAATGTAGAGGGAATCCAAATTTCGTGATAAATGTCCCTTAATGAACCCGGGTAAATGCTTAATCTATCAATTTAAGAGCTTCCAAAGAGTATCCTAAGCTTGATCTTTTCCACATGAATTTGAACTTCATTGGGTTCTTTGTAGGACCATTTTGCATTGTCTCATACACTCTTGCTTAGGCTTGGAAACACACCTTCCATTGTCATACTTGGTCCATTTTGTTTCCACTTAGCTTAGTGAACTTGGTGCTTGTTAATGTGATAGGAAAAAGCCTCTAAATGCTTAGATTCCTACAAAATGTAACAAATACAAACAATACACCTAGAACACAAGATTAGCTCATAAATATACCAATTAAAGTATGATATACAATAAAAACCGAGCTAAAATCAGGGGTAAAAGTATATATAAAATGAACACATCAAACTTCCCCAAGCTAAACCCTTGCTTGTCCCCAAGCAAGAAATCCTATCCCATCAATTGCAATACCCTAAAACAACCTAAGCATAATGATTCAAAACCCGAAACAACATGGGAAAAGGAATAAAGCAAAACATGGATGAGATTTACATGACGGCGTAGCATGGAAAACTTGAAATGAACCTTTAAGCTCTTGCATGATCTTTCGACTTATGGACTCTCACGGTGCACTCAAACTCTTTTATATGTGAAAGGACATTTTTGTGAATAAACACTCAACTATTCTCGACTTACAATAATGTGCCCGCAATCTAATATGGTAATCAATCAAAACTAGTAAGCCAAAACAATCAAATGCAACCATGATAAAGAAGCCAAATGGGTAGGAAGAAGGCAATATGTAATGGGTAAGAAAGGGGAACAAATGAATTATGGATTGTGGAGCTAATGTCAAGCTAGCAACAACCAAATGTAAGGATGCTCAATCCCAATTCTAATCCCAAATTGCAATATAAATCATAGGTAAACTCTCCAAAATATGTGAACAATGCATGAGAGTTTCTCACATTAACCTCTTCTTCTCTTTTCTTTTCAATTCATACTTATTTTTTTCATTTTCTTTCATGCTTTTCCATTTCTTTTTTTTTTTCATTCTTTCTTTCTCAATTTTTTCCGTTTCAATACTTCATTTTTTTTCTTCATTTTTTTCTTTCTTTTCTTTCTTGAGCATTAAGACCAAGCTCACATGATATTTCACACTTTGAACCAAGTCCCAATTTAGCACCCAAACAAAACCAAACAAAGCTACTAGCTCAACAATGTAGGCAAATTATAATGTAGCTAGGGATAAATGCTTGTGAAAGGGGTCAAAAAGGCAAATATAGTCATGTGAATGGCTCCAAAATGCTATCCCAAATGAATGCATGCTTATAAAGAGATAAAATAAAGACCATACTTGTGCTTTTTGATGAAAAACACATCATAAGGAGACACCTACACTCGCCTAAGAAAGACCGGATATGGATGCATCGGTCCAAAGAGGTTCTACCTTACCAATTTTGTAGCTCGCCAATAGTCAAGATCAAGCCTATTTGGTTCATTTTCCATCTCCCACCTACTATGTCAAGACATCCCCATGTAGCAATTATCCCATCATAAAAGAGCAAATCATTAGCTATAAGCTACCATTATAATAAGCAAGAGGGAAAGTAGGCTACAAGCAAGCAAAAAAACACAAATTCTCTCAAAATTTTCAAATTTTCTACATGCAAACTATACTACATGCAAATGCAATCTCCCCCAAGCTAAACATAAAATTGTCCTCAATGTGCCAACAATTAAGTTACCCAACTAAACCATAAAAATGGCTCAAAGTACATAAACAAGAAGGACTAGAGGTTATATTTAATGGGTTGCGAGAAATAAACTAAAATGCAAAGCAAATAACACTTACTAGACTTGCTAGCCCCCCCCCCCCCCCAAGCTAGTATGTATACGGGGGACTTCTTCCTTCATCATTCATCTAAGAAAAGGGCCAAAAGTTGAACCCCTTCATTCCTTTCTTCTTCTTACCATTTTCACTTCCGGATGCTTCACCTTATTGACCACTTCCACTAGAATCATCCTCTTAGAGAGGAGTGACATACTCACCAATGTTTTGGCCACTTCCAAGACCATCACCATAGCTACTATAACCACCATACCCACCATATCCACCATACCCTCCATTTCCTCCATGTAATGCCTCAACTCCATAATCCGAACCACAAAAATCCAGACCGGGAGCATATGTAGTAAAAGTACCCGCATCATTGTTAGGAGGGGGAGAAGGAGGAGGAAATCTACCCGGGGGATAAGTATAAAATTAAGGGTGTGGCCCACGGGTTGGATTACTCCTTGTCTAGCAAAATGATCATATATGGGATGCAATGCAAGTCTTTGGTCATCACGAATTGTATTAACACTTAAGCTTAAGTCTCGCATCATATCCATCATTTCAAGACTAGAGGGTTAATGAATACTATAGGTGGAATGGCGTGCTTGAGAGGGTTGACCTCCCTCACGCCGCTCAATGGTGGTACGTGTTTCACCTCGTAGAGCCAAGTGGTAAGTAGGTCTAATAAAAGGGGCACTCCCATGATAGGGCTTAGTGTTAACCAAGGCCTTAATTTCCTTCTTCTCTTCCGATAGACTAATGAAGTCTTGCCTACCGATTTTCCAAACCATGTTAGGGTGAGCATCCCTAAACCAATTACAAGAAAGGAAATATTCATAATCTAGCCCGACCCCTTTTTCCCTAGAGATAAGCAATGGTCTCAAGTCGGTGTTTTCTTGGTTGAATCGACACAAGTGGTGAGCAATCTTTGTAATCAAACCTCCTAAGACAATACAACTATTCTTTGGGTTACATTGTTTGGTTAAGTGGACCGCAAAGTGGTAGGGAATATTGAACCCCCAATTATCATCACTATTAACACTAAGGAAAGCACCCAAAATCCTCACCTCAACTTTCCTCACCGAGTGAGGCTCATTTTTCCCAAAAAAGTTCCACCCCATAAACCTTTGCCAAACCCAAATGTCGGGCTAATGTATGTATTGGTGGGGGCAATGGTCCCAACTTTGAAAGGGGAAGTGAGAAATGGCATTCCATGTCAAAACCGGGTTATAAGACTCGGGTGATTCAATAGGTAAGTCTTTATGAGGCAATTGGAAGATATTAGCGAAGTCCGCTAGGTCCATCTTATAGTCATCATTAAACAATCAGAAAGTCACAAAAATCACAAAACCGGGTTTCTTTGACCTATGAAACTCAAAAGAGCTCAAGAACTCAAGGGTGAGTTCGGGAAAGGTCTTATAATCCATTGTATAACAATGTTTCATACCAAGGTTCTTAAATAATGTCTTAACATTCTTTTCTATTCCAATATTGTTCAAAGAAGCTTGGTTAATGAATTTAGTCGGTTTCATACCTTTGCTTCTTAGGATGACCCAATTGTCATATTGCTTTTGACAATTGAAAATTACTCCGGGAAAATCCAGATCTTGCCATTCCGGGACCTCTTCCATTTGCACATCCTCCACAGCCCGGGAGGATTCCGCATCACTTCTTCTCCTTTTAGAAGCACCTTGGGTAGGAGGTCTTCTTGGTGCAATTTTTCTGAAATTTATGACAAAAATTCATCTTAAGGCAAACCAAAATCCATCCAAATAAAAATAATAGAACGAATTAGTTACCTAATTTATACTATAAACATGAATAGAGCATACTACAATCAATTTCCAGTACAAATAAGCACAAAATCAAATTCCCCCAATTTGAGTTAGGGTTTGATAAACTTGATGAAATTGATTAAATTGGATGAAATCAAAGAAAAAAGAGAAGAAAACTTACTTGATGATGTTAATGGATGAATGAATCTTGCAAAATGATGAAGAAATTGATGTTTCCTTGTGATTTTTAGTGAAGAAATGAAGAAATATGATAGAGAGAAAGAGGAGAAGTACCGTTGGGGTCGCTGGAATAATAAGAAAAATTTTTGCCTTACCCATGTTTAAGAAAATAGCCAAGAAAGCGTGAATCCACGTCCCCGATCGGGGCTGGCAACCCCGATCGGGGTTGACCGGTCAATGAGATTTTTTTTCCTTTGCTTCCGTAATTAAGTTATTCTGACCCGTTTTTCGAAAACTATGTCCCCGAACGGGGTTTTTGCACGGGGAAGCGTGCTATTTTCTCCTCTAAGCCTCCCTTTCTTCATTTTCACCTACAAATCATAAAAAACAAACATCGTCAAGTCTAATATTTTATTTCTAATCTACGAAAAACAGTAAATTGCGAAAAATTAAAAACAAGAAATAAATAAAGAAAATAAAAAGCTTGGGTTGCATCCCAAGAAGCGCTGGTTTAACGTCCCGCACGACGTAAGAAGCTATTTGATCAAGTTTCATCATTGAGCTTTCCACCAACCGAGCTCCATTTCATATCTACCTTTGCATTCCGCAATCGTTTGAAATTTTTCAAATAAAGTTTCCCTTTCCTTTTGGCACTCTTAGCAATAGTGCCCTTAGCATCATCACCTACAAAACAAACAACACCAATATCTTCCTCCAACGGATCCGTCAGTAAGGGTCCAACTGTAGTAGAGGCATTAGAAGAGTCCACAGTGCTAAGTAAATAACAAGACTCTTGTAACATTGGGCTTCTAATGGTGTTGTTCTTGCTAAATGTTACTAGACATGTCATTTAAATAATGCATTTTTAACACATTAAAAATCATTATATAAATGAAATAAATCACATACAAAATTAACTAGTAATTCACAATTACCATTACTTCAAATGGGTCATAGAATTATAAATCACAACTACTTGTATTTATAATAACCAATTCATTCTTATTTTAATTGTTTAATAAACAATAAATAAACCTTAAGCAATAAAACAATTTTAATTACTTAGCACGAATCTTATTTAATCAAATTACAATAAGATACGTATAATTACTCACAAAATAATTTGTTCAATTTTAAGGAATTAATTAACTAGTATCATCATATAATTAATTAATTAATCAATTAAGAATGTTTCCCTAAAGGTATGACCTTAAGGGATCAACTGATCACCACCGTCACACGACAGTAATGTCAAACTCTAGTCAGCCAATCATTACCAATTAATGTGGATCAGTTGACAATAAAATGTTACAATCCCTTGTGTATTCTTAATATGAGATTTAAACATGTGATCGCATTATTGTCGAGGACACATACTCCAACAATCTCCCACTTGTCCACGACAAGTACGCGTCACCAACTCTCTTGTCCTATTACTATCTCCCACTCAATGCAAGGTGTCTTGCAGGTCGTACTTGCATTTAATCATATCTTGAGTGGTTTCCTCGATCTGGAGAATAACTGTCTGACCGAAATTCTCTACCATAGATACCTTCCGAGCGTGGCCACGCATTTCCAGTTCATTGCTCCTCGAGTGGCCTTGAGATATAAGATAACCCTGACGGGGATGGACAATTCCTATTGCACTCTTCCCTTTGATTAGCCACAGCTCATCATGACCCAAAACATGTCCATAAGACCCCAGTTACGAAGGTCGCCGAACATTAATCAAAGTCAATATGAAATTGTGCCATCTTAGGCGAACAGTCATTAGTCAAAGAATCGACTCATAAGAATACCATAGTAGCTCTCGCCACGACCAGGCTATAAAAATTGCCAGAACTCTATAAGCGATCATAAACCCGACAGAGTGTCCCTCACAGTCTGACTATGTGATCGACTAGTCATCTCTCATGACTCCATGGCACTTGAACTTGCCATCAATCGCATCACACTCTAGTTGCTTCGAGATGTCACCTCATATAAGTAACTAGGGACTAATACTATGTTAATCCAGTTCACTTTAATGGGGTTCAATATTGTCCCAACAATCCCATTTGGATGTAACAGAGTACAAGATGAGTTAAAAATAACTCAAACAATAAATGTGATTATCACACACGAGTAGTCAATACCATATTGCTACTCCATGTCTTATAATCATGAGTGCACTTATGCACTTGTGTAACGCAATAAAAGTTTAGTTTGTGAACATACTATGTGTCCAAGTGTTCAAACTTTGTGAATTGCGATTTCCTTCAATTTCATGTTATCCCTCATAGCATGAATTTTACTAAGTACATGTCTAGACTTCACACTAGACATAGGTTCTTTAGCTTGAAAGAAGCTTTTACTGTTATCTCATAACTTGTGATGTGGGTTTCATTGGATAACACTACTTATAGTTTTAACGCATGCCACTTAATCACAACGTACTTAGGTTCATTTCGTAGAAACTTGCAATGGTTGACAATAAAAATACACTTTTCTAGTCTCTAACTCCTTATGTCAATAATCTGCCTAGGATTTCCATAAATCCAAAGGAGTTTGGAAACTTGAGTTTGTGTAACTTCTTAACACACAACTTGTTTCTCATCCAAACTATAGAATAGATCATTAGTTCTCCTAGATAATTCATGACGGTTCCTAAGGCTTGCCAATAGTTCTTAGGTTCATGTGAATAATCATAGCTCTATGATAATTCAATTTCATCAATATGAACAACTTACTTAACTGTTTGATTTAAGAAGGGTCATTATCATCATAAGATACCTATCTAAATGTCAATCCAACATCCCATGTTATAATAGATATGCATAATGTCAAATTTCATCCAGAATTGAAAACCTATTTGCACGTCATTTTTAATGAGTAATAAGTCATACAATTCATGAAGGATGATTGCTCCCACTAAACTCCATGTCAAAACATGACAGTCTCTAACTCCCACTCAAGTCCATGTGTACACATGTTTCTTCATGGAAACATAACATGATGGAATGTTCATTGCTTTTCTAAGTATTAATTAAAACCATATATGTCATTCACATATCACTTTCAAACTGCCCATTTAGAAAGTGGTCTTAATACTTTACTTATTTTCATAATGTATAGCAATGAGTTGAATCCTTAGCTTAGCTAACAATTAACTTAGGTTTTGTAGACATCGATATGCCACTCTATGCAACTCTTAATCATAAACTTCTATTTTCCTAAATAAATCTATTTACTTGCATAGATACCATTTTAGTTTCATAAGGCTCTTAAGTAAAATGTCGAATTTTAAGATCTCTTATTACTTCATAGATCATGATCTAAATTTCAAAAGAACGACTTCTTTTGGTGTCCTCCCGTAGTTTACTTAAGAACATCTTCTTTCGGTCTCCTCGCGTAGTATCCTTAAGAACATCTTATTTTGATCTCCTCATGAAGTATCCTCACGAACATCTTCTTTTGGTGCCCTCTTGTGGTATCCTCAAGAACATCTTCTTTTGGTGTCCTCACGTGGCTCAAGGCTTGTGGCTAAATTACTCTCACTCTATCTTTAGAAAAAATATCCTTTTCTCCAAAGATATCATTTGAGCCACAAATAATGATGGTTAAGGAGAATGATATCACATATATATTTAATAGTGATTTAATCGAGAAATATTAAAAGGATAATATAGACAAGACGATTTAAGTTTGATAGGCGAATCAAATGAGGTTGGTAATGTTCCCTTATATGAGTTCAACAACTCAATCTTAACTTCATATTTGATCTTACATAAGTAAGTTGTGACATTTAGTCACTATGACATAAGGAGAATCGAATTCATAGCTTATGGACATATAATGACACGATCATTATAATTGTCTAATTAATCAATTTAAGTCGATAATCTTATGTTTCTAAATGCAGGTAGTGTATTAAGATAAATTTTAGAACAACCAATATGATAAAGTAAGTGACTTGGGTTGCAAACCAAGTCACCTTAATCCAAAATACAACCATTGTTTAAAGAAATAAATAATTCCCAAGTCGAACGAGGATATTGAAAAATAGTTCTAAAATTCCAAAATACAACATAAAATAAAGACAAAATAAAGCCAAGCTTCCATCAATCTAGCACCATGGGCGGCTACATCTAGCTTCCCTCAAGATCTTCTAGGCTTACTTTTCTTTGCCCTTGTCCTTGCTCAGATGCCCTAATTACAATAAAAAGGGAATTATCACAACTTGTATCAAAATAGCAAAGTTGAGATCGAAACATAAAAAGACAGGGATAGGTATTTACCTACTGGAATAACTTTTCCAGCTTTGATGTCGCCTAGGTACTTAGGACAATTCCTCTTCATATGCCCAATGCCATTAAAATAGTGGCATTTGTCCCCGGATGGGGAACCCTTCTTGGGCTTAGAGGAGCTAGCTTCAAAAGCCTTTCCCTTGTTCTTAAAGGGGGTTTGCTTCTTACCCTTTTTGCCACCTTTCTTCAAATTTCCCTTGCTCTTTTGATTAATGTTGAGCACATCCTTGGTGGTGCTAGCATTTAGCCCCATATCCCTCTCGGCTTGCACAAGCATTTTGTGCAATTCATCAAGGGAAACTTTCAAGTTTTGCATATTAAAGTTCACCCGGAATTGAACATCTGCTTTAACCTTGTTCAAGGAATGAAGAATTCGATCAATGATGAGTTCTTCGGGAATCTCTACCTTTTGCATTTTTAAGGTCTCAACATGCTCCATCAACTTGAGCACATGAGGGCTAACTTTTTTGCCCTCCTTAATGTTGAGATCAAAGAATGCGGATGCCGCTTCATATTGAATGATCCTCGGAGCTTTTGAAAACATGGTCACAAGTTTCGTATAGATCTCATAGGCGGTGCTAATCTTTATAGCACTCCTTTGGAGTTCGGCCTCCATTGAAAAGATCAACACATTTTTGATCGCGGCTGACTCCTTTTGGTAAGTCTCATAGGCTTGCCTAGCGGCGGGAGTAGACCAAGTGGTTGGTGCGGCGGGAGAGGCCTCGGTGAGGTAACGAATCTTATCGTCACCCTCCGCGGCCAACCGAAATTGGGCGTCCCAATCGGCGAAGTTTGACCCATTCTTTTCTAGTTTACAACGATCCATGAAGGATCGGAGCCATGAAACATTGGTGAGAGTGTTCGAGCTAGTGGGTGCGTTTGAATTTGGAGTTGCCATTGCAAATGAGAAAACAAATTTGACTACAAAATAAAAAGGAAGGAATTAATAAACATCTATTGTTTTAATAATACTTGTTAACATTTTAAACAAGTTTTAAGCATTTATATAGTGACCTCTACCCAACTATTATAAATGATTCCAAGATCCAAATTCATATTAACTCGGGCACGGTGAGCCGATTCATCCCTTATCAATATAACTCGGTGGATTAACTCTTTAATCGATTCTACTTTTAGAACTCTCGGTCGATAAAATTACTCTAATATTTATCTTTAGCCCGGAACACATGCGACTACGGTCACGAATACTTCCGTTGAGCTCAATCCAAATTTCGATGTAATAACATTTTACTACCCATTTACCCAACGTAACAAGGTTTGTATTACGGTGAAGCCGGATTAACTCCCTTATGAAATTGGGTTTCGTGGGTTCTACTATTTGGTAAGGCTAAATATCAATTATTAATTTAGCGAGAGGTCATGTCAATTTATTATATATCACGTTTTAAGTGAACTAAGGCGGTGAACTACGATAGTTATGTTGGAGTAGTGTCCTCCACAATAAGTGCGTTTACATAATAAATCTCGTAAAAGGAATATCAGGGATTTATTTATTTATTTGTCACCTGGTCATCGTTAGTCGGTAATGATTGGCTGACTAGAGTTTGACATTCTTTGTCGTGTGTGCGGTGATCGGTGATCCCTTTAGGTCACACCTATAGGATGACGCCCAAATAGAATAAATTAATTGTTTGTATGAGATACGAGATAATTAGTTCCTTGTATTATTTGACTTTTAATTAGTCACGTAAATGTATTATTTGATGACGGGTTACGAACTCGGGACAAGGAGATTTGTTATTTAATTATGTGATATTTAAATAATAAATTTATTAGAATTTATTAATTAATTTTTAATTAATTAATTTTATACGATATGTGTATATGTTTTGAGGTGGAATTAATTAGCTATTAAATTTTACAAGAGGTTGTAAAATTAGCTAAATGGGTTAATATTGACACATTGTATGTTGATAAAATGGTCTTATGTTTACTTAATAGTTAAGTAGTCATTGGTAGTTAATTTATATTATTTAAGTGTTAAATAATCAAATTAATTTTTAATTATGTCAGATAATTAAATATAAGACTTATAAGTATTTGTGGGGCAAATGTTGAAAATTGAAATGGACCCGAAGGGAACCATTTGGACATATTTTTATACAATACTAATACACTCATTGTGAGTGGAAAAGGTAGGCATTTCCCACTAGCATTTGTATGTGAATTGTATACATTTGCATGCCTATATATACCTAAGTCATTCCATCATTTCTTAGGTTGGAAATTTGAATAAAAATTGGTCTTTGTGTGCTTGTTGTGGATGGTTCATATACACCATCAAAAGACCATATTTTTCTTCTTATTTTGTTCATTCTTTTACAATAAACACATATAAAAGTAAACTAATAATATTATTAAGGTAATAATATTAATTAGTACATCAAATATACATATTACAAAGTTACTACTACTATTAACTAGTTATTAATTTTAGTAGTATTTTGGGCTTATCTTGGGTGCCACCTTAGGAGATTACCTATTTTGGTAATTTTGGTGTATTTGGAGGATCATCTACATTTATATAGCTCAAGAACTACAAAGGCAGGAGGCATTTGTAGTGCCCTTACTTGCCTTATACAATGTAAGGAACTTTTGTCTTAAGATGGTTTAATACCATCTTTTATACTTTTATTTGCATGCATGTAGATTTAGACCACTTTAAATTAATTTGTAATTTTAATATCATAAGATGAGTATTAATTTGGTCTAAATAACTAATAAGTGGTATCAGAGCATTGTTAAATACATGCATGTTGTTTTAAGACGATTTTAGTAAATTATGAGATAAATTAATAAAATTGATATTATGTTACTAAAATTAGTTTTATCACATAATATGGTATTGCATATAAATAATCTGGTCTTAAGATGATATGGGACGAAAATTTGATTTTTGTTAAATTTTTCCAGTTTTTTCAATTTTTATGGTTTGATTTAGAATTAAATCGTAAAAATTATCCGTTTATCAATTAAATTGTGAAATCGTTTTAAATAAATTTTAAAAACAAAAATTTTCACTTGCATGACATTTTTGGTGTAAGACCAGAATGTTCATGGCTTTGAAATTTATTTTTCCATAAATTTTTAAATTAAATGGAATTTTTGTATGATAATTGTGAATTATTATATCATTTTTGTCATAATTGTGTTTTAATTCCCATATAAATTCAAGATAATTGTTGAGAATAATTATTTTCATATTAGACCATATTAGTATGATGAGTAAGTCTTAAAATTGTTTTAAGAATTGATTATGAATTTTTATTGGTAAAAATTCCGTCAAAGCAAACTCAAATGATCGTTGTTGGTAAGTTAGACGATTTGGCATGTCATTTTTCCATAATGCATTTTATTATTCATTTGGATGAATTTTTTTTTTTATCATTTTAATTATGTAATTTTTCCTAATATGGCCATAGGTAGAAGTTGGTATTTTCCGTAATGTAAGGGAATATCGACTTGTTTTGTAATTAATTGCGATTTCGTATCGCCTAATTTGTAATTAATTAATAGTTTTTATTTTAATTTTATTACAAATTGTATAATAGGGTATTGTTATGTAATTTAATTATTAGTAATTAGATGAAGCATCTATAGACGGAGTTTTCATGAAGACGGTGTTTTCGGAAAGGCGTTCCGAAATCCTAAAGAAGGAGGCCAATTTATGAAGACTCAAGGTACCAAGGAGTTGGTTTCCGAAGTGTAATAATTTTAGTTAATTAGATTAACTAGGTGACCATATTAGGACTTGTTTGTTTTAATTCATTTATGCATTCATGCCAAATCGTCACTACATGTTTTATTTTTGTTGTTATCGATTTAATTGTCTATCATTCACCAATTTAGTTCACTTAAAAGTAATAGATAATTAAATTGATAAGATCTCTCACATTTGTTTAAAATTGAGATTAAGCCTTACCAAATATTAGCACCTATGAATCCCTTCTTCATTAGAGGTAGGTTCGGATCACCGAGGTACACTCTTTTTACGTTGGGTAAGTAGGGTAATAAAAGTTATTACGCGTGAAAATTGGTTGGACTCAACGGGATAAATATGGGTTGAATCGGTCCACCGTGCCCATATTTATTCTGGGGCTAAAAGATAGATTTTAAGAAAATCCGTCAACCAAGAGTTCTAGTAGTAGAATCAGTCAAAATTGTTGACTCACCAAATTTATATAAATGTGGGTTGAATCGGTCCACCGTGCCCGTGTTTATATAAAATTGGATCTTGGAATCATTTATATAATTCATTGGGAGATCATTATATAAATGGGAACTTGTTAAATAGTTTCACAAGTTAAATATTTCTAGACGATAAATGTTAATCTTTCCTTTATTTCCTTTGTAGTAATCACGATGACTTCTACTATTAAAACCGTCACCATAGCTAGAGATTCATGGCTACGTTCTTTTATGGACAAATATGTTTTAAAAGCCGACGGTAGTAATTTTAAAGATTGGGAGGAACAACTTCGATTAGCTGCCGCAGGTGATGGCAAATTACGCTACCTTGTCGATCCCTCTCCCCCTTCGCCTAGTACTAGGGCCACTGCCGATGTAAGGGAGGCTTTTTCAAATTATCAAAAGGAATCCGTCGCAATAAAAAAATGTTTTGTTTTTTTCAATGGATCCTGCTTTACAAAGGCAATGTGTCAAGTTTCGCGATGCACATGAAGTATTCTCGAGGCTTTCTACTATGTTTTCTCAAGCCCCGAGAATAATTCAATATGACACCGCAGTTCGTTTCTTTGAGGCTAACCTCAAAGATGGTCAACCTGTAAGTTCACACGTACTTAAAATGATTGAGTACGTGGAAACTTTAGAGGGGTTGGGATGCAAGATCCCCGACGAACTTGTGGTGGACCGAGTGCTCCACTCTCTCTCGCACGTCAAGGGATTTACCCAATTTAAGGTAAATTACAATATGACGAACATGAAAAAGAGTTTACATGAGCTCCATTCTCTGCTTGTGCAAGAAGAGAAGGACATGGGATTGAGTGGGAGTACAAGGAAAGATGTGCTTGCGATAAATGTGAAGGGGAAGAAGCAGTTTAAGAGGAATGCAGGTAAGAAGCCCATTCAGGTAGAGGGCAAAGGTAAAGCAATTGCGAATTGCTCTACCAAGCCTAAACCTATAAAGGGTAATCCTCTTAAAGATACTTGTAATTACTGTAATAACAAGGGACATTGGAGGCGTAATTGTACTAAGTACCTGGATGACATAAAAGCTGGCATTGTGAAGCCAACATGTAATTTTTCAACCGAATCTTTTATGATAGACATAAATTATGCTTCAAATACAACTTGGGTATTAGATACTGGTTGTGGTTCTCATTTGTGCAATCATTTACAAGGCCTAAAAAGCATAAGAAAGCTAAACAAGGGTGATGTCGATCTCCGAATGAGAAACGGGTCTAAAGTAGCAGCCGTCTCAGTAGGAACTTATGTACTTAGTTTAGCTTCAGGAATGCAGTTGCATCTTAATAATTGTTATTTTGTACTAACACTATCTAGAAATATAATATCCGTATCTGTGTTAGACACAGAAGGGTTTTCCTTTGTAATTAAAGACAAGTGTTGTACTTTTTCCCTTAATGGGATTGTATATAGTCAAGCTATTTCAATCAATGGTATTTATATTCTAGATACTTGCAACGATGTTTATCATTTAGATAATAAAAGACTCAAAACAGGTGATCCTGATCAATCTTATTTATGGCATTATCGATTAGGACACATCAACGAGAAGCGCATTAAAAGACTAGTGTCGGCTGGTGTAATTAAACCTTTTGATTTCGAATCATTTGGTACATGCGAATCTTGTCTTCTTGGCAAGATGACTCGTTCACCTTTTCTGGGAAAGGGATCTCGAGCTAGTGAGTTGTTGGGTTTAATACATACCGATGTATGCGGTCCAATGACAGTCACTGCTAGATGTAATTATGACTATTTCATTACTTTTACCGATGACATGAGTAGATATGGGTATATCTACTTAATGAGGTATAAAAGTGAAGCTTTTGATAAGTTCAAAAAGTTTCAGAATGAAGTAGAAAACCAATTAAATAATAAGATTAAAGCATTACGATCAGATCGTGGTGGGGAGTATTTAAGCAATGACTTTAAAGATCACCTTATAAACTGCGGTATTGTATCTCAGTTAACTCCTCCTGGCACACCACAATTAATTGGTGTGGCTGAAAAGAGGAATCAAATTTTATTAGATATGGTTCGATCGATGATGAGTCAAACAGAGTTACCTAAGTCATTATGGGGTTTTGCCATTTTATCTGTTGTACAATCACTTAATAAAAGTCCCACTAAAGCAACTGACAAAACTCCATATGAGATATGGAAAGGGAAAGTCCCGAATCTGCGATACATGAAAGTATGGGGTTGTGATGCTTATGTCAAGAGCAAGTCTGACGATAAGCTTGCACCTCGTTCTGAAAAGTGTATTTTTGTAGGCTACCCTAAGGAAACTTGTGGATATTACTTCTACAATAGTAACGAGAACAAAGTGTTTGTGGCTCGTGAAGCTGTCTTTCTAGAAAAAGAGTTTATTTCTAGAAGACAGAGTGGGAGAAAATTTGAACTTGACGAAGTTCAAGAGCCACAAACTGATATGACAATACAGGAAGATGTTCCTTCTACGTCTGAATCAGTTATTGTTCCTTCTGAACCTAGGAGGTCGAAAGGGTTAGTTGCAAACTGATAGATACCTTGGTATTATCGAGGAAGATGGTGACTATGAGGTTTTACTTTTAGAAAGTGATGAACCCAAGACCTATAAAGCAGCTATTATGAGTTCTGACTCTAAGCTATGGTTCGAGGCCATGCAATCCGAAATGGATTCCATGTACGATAATCAGGTATGGGACCTGGTTGACTTACCTAAAGATGTTCGACCTCTTCAATGTAAGTGGATATTCAAGATTAAAATCAGCATGGATGGACATAAAGATGTCTATAAAGCTAGATTGGTTGCAAAAGGTTTCACCCAGGTTCATGGTTTACACTATGATTAAACTTTTGCACCAGTTGCTATGCTTAGATCTGTTCGGATAATGTTAGCGATTGCTGCATTTCAAGATTATGAGATATGGCAAATGGAAGTCAAAACCGCTTTCCTGAACGGGTTTCTGGAAGAGGAAGTGTTCATGACACAACCCGAGGGTTTTGTGGATCCTAAAAATCCTAACAAAGTATGCAAACTTAAGAGATCCATTTATGGTCTTAAGCAAGCGTCAAGGAGTTGGAATCATCATCTTGATCATGTTATTAAACAGAATGGTTTTTCTCGAAGTGTTGAGGAACCATGTTTATACATGAAGTTTAGTGGGAGTAAAATTGTTTTCTTACTTCTTTATGTGGACGACATATTACTCATTGGGAATGATGTTGATATGCTTGCTTCTGTTAAGAAGTGGTTGGGAAATCACTTCCAAATGAAAGATTTGGGAGAAGCTCAACGCATATTGGGTATCCGAATCTATAGGTATAGATCCAAAAGGATATTAGCATTGAGTCAAGAAGCCTATATTGATAAGATTCTTGGCCGATTCAATATGAAAAACTCCAAGAGAGGTTTTCTACCTATGGGCAGTGGGATCACTTTGAGTAAGTCATAGTGTCCTACTGAGCCTAAGGATATTGAACGCATGAAATCGATTCCCTATGCTTCCGCTGTTGGATCGATCATGTATGCTATGATGTGTTCTCGTCCTGACGTCTCGTATGCTTTGAGTATGACGAGTCGTTTTCAGAAAACTCCAGGTGAGAGTCACTGGATAGCCGTCAAGAATATTCTGAAGTACTTGAGAAGGACTAAAGATTCATTCTTAGTGTTTGGAGGAGAATCTGAATTACGTGTAAGAGGTTATACGGATGACAGTTTCCAAACCGATAGGGATGATTTGAAATCCCAGGCTGGTTTTGTCTTTTTGTTGAACGGAGGGGCGGTTTGCTGGAGAAGTTTCAAAGAGTCTGTGACTGCTGATTCTACAACGGAAGCTGAGTACATTGCAGCCCTCGAAGGCTGCAAAGGAAGCTGTTTGGATTAGGCAATTTTTAGAGGGGTCGAAAGTAGTTCCGATGCCGAGGATCCTATCACTTTGTATTGTGATATAACAAAGTGGGGCTATTTTTCAAGCAAAAGAGCCCAAGTCTAGTAACAAGTCTAGACATGTACTTAGGAAATTTCATGTAATTAGAGATTTAATAGAAAGGAAAGAAATTACAGTTTGTAAGGTTGGGACAACTGACAACATCGCTAATCCTTTAACCAAGCCATTGTCTCAATCTAAACATGATAGTCATGTAGTTTTGATGGGATTGAGATGAATGCCAGAACTGTTGTAAATTATATGATATGTAATAATCAAAATATTGTATTTATTATTTCATATATGATAAGTTGCATTTATCGTTATATTCAGTTTTATGTCTGAATTTATATACTTTGTTTTCTCCAAATAGGTTGTAAAGACAATGTCGAACCCTATTAAGTGAACTGGATTAACATTGTATTTTTGTCCCTAGTTACTTAATGAGGTGACGTCTCGGAGTGACTAGATTGTAAGGCGATAGATGACAGGTTCGACTGTCATATGGTCATGGTGATGACTGGTCGATTACATAGGCATATTGTGAGACAATTTGTCGGACAGTGACCGTTTATAGAGTCCTTTTGTTTCTAGGTCATGACGAGGATATATATTTATTCTTCGAGTCAATTATTTAGATTGGTGACTATTTATCTGAGTTGGTACGGTTTTCCGGTGGCTTTGGTTTTTGTTCTAGGTCGCACCGTAAAAGGAGGCCGATGAGCATTTACTGGGTCATTGTGATCTGTATCGAATGAAGAAAATAGGTCAACAGGATTGTCCTTTTAAGTCATATTTTATCTCAAGGCCACTCAAGGAGAGATGACTGTGAATGCGTGGCCACGCTCGGATGCGATCTATAGTAGATTATCCGGTCAGACAGTCATTCTCCTGATCGAGGAAACCACTTTATGATATGATCACGTGCAAGAACGACCTGAAAGACATCTTGCATTGAGTGGGAGATATTTTTGGACAAGAGAATTGGTAACGCACACTTGTGTCAGACAAGTGGGAGATTGTTGGAGTAGTGTCCTCCACAATAAGTGCGTTTACATAATAAATCTCGTAAAAGGAATATCAAGGATTTATTTATTTATTTGTCAGCTGGTCATCGTTAATCGGTAATGATTGGCTGACTAGAGTTTGACATTACTGTCGTGTGACGGCGGTGATCAGTTGATCCCTTTAGGTCACACCTATAGGATGACGCCCAAATAGAATAAATTAATTGTTTGTATGAGATACGAGATAATTAATTCCTTGTATTATTTGACTTTTAATTAGTCATGTAAATGTATTATTTGATGACGGGTTACGAACTCGGGACAAGGAGATTTGTTATTTAATTATGTGATATTTAAATAATAAATTTATTAGAATTTATTAATTAATTTTTAATTAATTAATTTTATACGATATGTGTATATGTTTTGAGGTGGAATTAATTAGCTATTAAATTTTACAAGAGGTTGTAAAATTAGCTAAATGGGTTAATATTGACATATTGTATGTTGATAAAATGGTCTTATGATTACTTAATAGTTAAGTAGTCATTGGTAGTTAATTTATAATATTTAAGTGTTAAATAATCAAATTAATATTTAATTATGTCAGATAATTAAATATAAGACTTATAAGCATTTGTGGGACAAATGTCGAAAACTGAAATGGACCCGAAGGGAACCATTTGGACAGATTTTTATACACTACTAATACACTCATTGTGAGTGGAAAAGGTAGGCATTTCCCACTAGCATTTGTATGTTAATTGTATACATTTGCATGCCTATATATACCTAAGTCATTCCATCATTTCTTAGGTTGGAAATTTGAAGAAAAATTGGTCTTTGTGTGCTTGTTGTGGATGGTTCATGCATCGCTAAATCGCCATAACTAAAACATGCATTGTCATTTTTTATCGAGTTTATCGACCGTGTCAATTACAATTATCGTAGTTCACCGATTTAGTTCACTTAAAACATGATAGATAATAAATTGACATGACCTCTCGCTAAAACAAACAATTGAGACTTAGCCTTACCAAAAAGTAGAAACCATGAAAACCTATTTCGTGAGGGTGTGCACTCGGCCACACCGGGGTACAAACCTTGTTACGTAAGGGAAGTGGGTGATAAATGTCTATCCACCAAATTCATGTTGATAAGGGATTTATCGGCCACACCGTGCCCAAATTAATATGGGTTTGGATCATGGACACATTTATTCGAAATTTGGATTGAGCTCAACGGAAGTATTCGTAACCGTAGTTGCATGTGTTCCGGGCTTAAGATAAATGTTAATGTAATTTTATCGACCAAGAGTTCTAAAAGTAGAATCGATTAAAGAGTTAATCCACTGAGTTATATTGATAAGGGATTCATCGGCCAAACCGTGCCCAAGTTAATATGAATTTGGGTCTTGGAATCATTTATAATAGTTGGGTAGAGGTCACTATATAAATGCTCATATCTTGTTAATTTATTTACAAGTATGATATTAAAAACGACAAATGTTTTATTCCTTCTATTTTTGTTTTGTAGACCACTTTAATTTCTCATAACAAATGGCCGCACCAAACACCAACGCCACACCTCTCACTAATGCTTCATCGCTCCGATCCTTCATGGATCGTTGTAAACTTGAAAAAAATGGGTCAAATTTCTCCGATTGGGATGCCCAACTCAAATTAGCCGCCCAAGGTGACGACAAGCTTCATTACCTCACCGAGGCCTCTCCACCCGAACCTAATGCTAGGTCGAGTGCCGCCAGTAGGGAAGCATATGAGGCTTACCACAAAGAGTCCGCCGCAATGAAAAATGTGTTGATTTTTGCGATGGAGGCGGATCTCCAAAGGAGAGCCTTTAAAATGGGCACCGCTAATGAAATCTATTCTAAGCTTGTGACAATGTTTTCACAAACTCCGAGGATCGTCCAATATGAGGCGGCCTCGGCATTCTTTGATCTCGACTTCAAGGAGGGCCAAAAGGTTAGCCCTCACGTGCTCAAATTGTTGGAGCTACTCGAGACTTTGAAGATTCAAAAAGTTGAAATCCCAAAGAACTCATTGTAGATAGGATTCTACACTCCTTATCCAAAGTCAAAGCATATGTTCAATTCCGGGTGAATTTTAACATGCAAGACAAGGACGTGTCTCTTGAAGAGTTGCACAAGTTACTTGTCCAAGCCGAAAGAGACATGGGGTTAAATGTTAACCCACCTAAGGATGTGCTTAACATAAGCACCAAAAGTAAGGGGAAGTTCAAGAAGAATGGGAAAAAGGGTAAGAGGCAAGCTCCCATGTCCACCAAGGCTAAGACTTTTGAAGCTAGCACTTCCAAGACCAAGAAGGGTCCTCTTGACAAATGCCATTATTGTAATGGTGTTGGACATTGGAAGAGGAATTGTTCCAAGTATCTTGGTGACATCAAAGCTGGAAAAATCACTCCAGTAGGTAAATGACTATCCTTTCTTTTATGTTTCTAATTCAACTATGGTATTTTGATACAAAGTTGTGATAATGTATCCCCTTTTTATTGTAAATAGGGCCTCCTCCAAGCAAAGACAAGGGAAAGGAAAAGCAAGCTTGAGAAATCATCAAGGAGCTAGGAGTAGCTTCCATGAAGCTTGGCTTTTTATTATTGTCTTATTTAAGTTATGTTTAGAATTTTTAGAACTATTTTGATTTTCGTGTTCGACATGGAAATGGTTGATCCTTTCTAAACAATTGTTGTATTTTGGATTTTGCTGGCTTGGTTTGCAACCCAAGTCACCCCTTTTATCGTATTTCCTTGTTCTAAAAATTCGTCTTTATATGCTTGCACATAGAAATATATGATCATCCACTTAAAGTGGTCTAATAGACAACTATAATGATGGGATTCATTATATGTCCACAAGCTTAAGGCTTGTGTATGATCAATTATAAAGTAATGTTGAGTTAATGAACTCTCCTAAAGGAATGCCAATCACCAAGTACACTCATCAAATCTAAAACTATTAGTCAATCCATGAGATACTCCTCCTTGTACTTCAAAATCATTATTTGTGTCTCATAAGCTATCTTTGAATATCTAGTGTATTTATTCTAAAGATAGAGTGGGAGAAAAATAAAGACACAAAGAATACAAAGATAATTTGTATACTTGAGTAAATGAGATCTACGAAAGAAAGAATGATATGTATACCTAAATAAATAGTATACATGAATAGATAAGATCTATGGTCTCGAATAGATGAGATCTACATGACAAAAGAGACCAAGTGAAGTAATCAAAAGAATATGTTCTTAAGATAACTACACGAGGAGACCAAAAGAAAGTTTTGGAAGAAAATGACAAAAGAAAAGACTTAACAAGAGATTTGGCTAGTTTATGAAAAACATTTGACCAAGAGTTTCAACATTGATATTTACTTAAGAGCCTAAATGAAACAAAGTTGCATCCTTGAAAATAAATGAGATTTTTAACTAAAAGTTGCAAAGAATGATATGCCGATATCTAAAAGAGCTAAGTTAATTGTTAACCACGCTAGTGTCATTACTTAACCTCATTATGAAAATGAAATGGTTAAACCTCCTTCCGGAAAAGGGTATTTTGAGAAGGACGTGTATTAAATGAAATTCACATTTAAATAATGACATTGCTACGCATCATTATAAAATGAATGAGTTAGAGATCAAAATCTCTTTCCATAAGTTTAAGACTGAAACCTTTTCAAAATAGGTATTTTGAAAGGATATGTTGGGAACATATATGGTTTTAATCTTAATAACTTGGCAAAGCAAAATGTATTTCAATTCTTGAAATGTTTCGATTGAGTAGTCAATTGCGAAATGTGTGGAATTAAGTGGGAGTTTGAAATTATCATGTGAAGACATGGAATTTAGTGGAGCAATCATCTTGTAAAATTTATAACTCATTACTCCTTGAGAATGACGAGCTAGTACTATCTTTCACAAAGAAGTATTTGAGTTTTCAATTCTGGATGAAAATGGACTATGATAAATCCAATCACATCATGGGATGTTGGATAAGTATTGAGATATATACATCAAATAAACGAGAAACGTAGGTTATTCATATCGATGAAAATGGAATTACCATAAGCAGTCATGGTCATTCATTGAATCTAAGAATGTTTGATCACATGATTAAAGATTACTAATGTTTCCTCCATTAGAATAATCATGCACATGTCCAATAATGAATCATATGCTTAAAAGCATGATGGGTCATTGGCAATCCATAGAAGAATCGTCATGAATTCTCGAGGAGAACTAATGAGCTATTCTAGTGTTTGACAGAACACTCTGTTATGTGACAAGAAGTTGTGCATATTGAAGTTCGAAAGACGCGTAAGTATTTATGAAAATCCTAAGCTATTCAAGCTAAAAGGAGAAATAAGAAGTTGGAAAGATACTTGTTATAGTAAGAAGTTACTCAAAACTAGTATTTTCTAATATGCTAGGACTTATGAGAAGTGCTAGGCTAATCATCTTAACAATTGTTGCAAAACCCTACAAAACGTATACCCAGTGCAAGTTTTATCATCCACCATAATTCGTTGGTTGTGTGATAAACAACAAGAAAGTTCTTTCAAGATAAAGAACCTAAACCTAGGTTGGGAACCTATATGTGTACTTGGTAAGGTTCATGCTATGAGAGATAACATGAATATAAAGGAAAAAGCAATACAAGAAGTATGAACATATGGACACATGGTATGTTAAACTTCTATTGCAATCGACTAGTGTTTACACACTTACGATATACATCACAAGGTTGTAATATGGTATTGACTACCCGAATATGATGTCGACATTCGTCGTTTGAGTTGTTAATGACTCACCTTATACTTTGTTACATCCAAACGGGTTGCAGAGACAATTGAACCCCGTTAAAGTGAACACGGATTAGCATTGTATTCGCCCATAGTCACTTACATGAGGTGACGTCTCGAAGTGACTAAAGTGTGATGCGATTGTTGGAAAGTTCAAGTGCCATGGAGTTATGTGTGATGACTAGTCGATCACATAGGCAGACTGTTAGGAACACTTTGTCGGGCCTTATGACTGCTTATAGAGTTCTGGCAAATTATATAGCTTGGTCGTGGTGAGAGCTACTATAGTATTCTAATGACTCGATTTTTTTGACTAAATATTGTTCACCTAGGGTGGCACAGTTTCAGATTAACTTTGATTTATGTTACTACGACCTTCGTAAATGGGGTAAATGGGCATATTTTGGGTTATGATGGCTGTGGCTAGTCGAAGGGAATAAGTGCGATAGGAATTGTCCACCCCTTGTCAGGGTTATAACAATATCTCAGGGCTACTCGAGGAGTAATGAACTGGAAATGCGTGGCCACGCTCGGAAGGTATCTATGGTAGATAAATCCGGTCAATCAGTTATTCTCCAGATTGAGGAAACCACTCTCGATATGATCACTTGCAAGTACGACCTGAAAGACACGTTGCATTGAGTGGGAGATAGTAATAGGACAAGAGAATTGGTGACGCACACTTGTCGAGGACAAGTGGGAGATTGTTGGAATATGTGTCCTCCGACAATAATGCGTTCACAACTGTCGATCATGATGATCACATGTTTAAGTTTCATTTTAAGAATACATGTGGGAAGTAATATTTTACAGTCAACTGGTCCACACATATCGGTAATGATTGGTTGACTAGAGTTTGACATTACTGTCGTGCGACGGTGGTGATCAGTTGATCCCAATAGGTCATACCTAAAGGGTAACACTCTTAATTGATTATTTAATTGATCGTATAACGATACGGGTTGATTAAATTACTTAAAATTGACGGACGATTTTGGAAGTAATATTTACGTGTCTCATTGTAATTTGATTAAATAAGATATGGTCTAAGTAATAGAATTGTTTTATTACTTAGATGAAATTTTTGTTTACGGAAACAATTAAAACGGAATGAATAAATTATTATAAACACAGAATGTTGAAGTTTATAATTCGGAAATATTTTTGGTACAAGTAATTATGAATTACAAGGTTAATTTTATAAGTGACATATTTTATTAATATGTTGATTTTTAATTGTTAAAAATACATTTTATACACATAATGTCATGGAATTTGTGACATGTGACAAATTGACAAATGACAAAATATAAAATGGACTTCCCATTTTATATAAGTGCCGAAAAAATGGAGGGAGTGTAATGTTTAATTTGTGTTAATTATTTAAGTGGAAACAAAATGATTACTACACATTCTAGCCATGCACACCTAGTTGCTTTTGTGAAGAGCATCTTGGTCATGCATTGGCCCTTGACACCCCCTTATACCCGGTTTTCCTAGAGCAAGGCCAAGGGTTTTTGCTCTATATTTTTCTAATATACACTACAACATAATGTGTGTGTATCATCATTCATTCTTAACATCTAAAAACATATAGATTTTTAGAGAAAAAATTACTCCTTCCCTCTTCTCTTGACCGAAAAACAAGAGACCAAAACAATATTTTAGGTCATTTTTTATTAAGATTAGTATTGTTCTAGTAATAATAATATTAGTCTTTTAAGAGGTTATCTTGGGTATACATCTTTGGGAGAGATTCTAAGCTTGAATCTTTGTTCTTCCATATAAGGAAAGCTCAAGAACAAGTAAGAAGGAGATCTTACTTGTGCCCAAAATCCGAAACTTTCATAGTAAGAATGACGATTTCTTCCCTTTTTCTAATTATGTTTGCATGCATAAGATCACAATTTATTTTATGACTAAATAGATTATCACATATATGAATATGTTGAAATATGAGATTAATATTTTCTAACAGAATGGAGTTAGAAACCTGAGTGGGAAGGTGGGTATAGGATTCCAAGGGGTTGGGGTGGAATTAGAATCCATCAGGATTCTAATTCCATTCCAAAATGCACCAACCAAACACTAGAAACACTCAAATCCATTCCATTCCATTCCAACACCCCCAACCAAACACCCCCTAAGACATTGATCCAGTGAATCTCTTTCGTGTTTCATTTCAGCGAGATCATACTCAACTTCAGCGAGTTTTTGTTCGATATCCGACATTATTTCCACATTGGTAACGGAACTCATATTCTGGTTCAGGCAAAAAATAAACGTATTTTAAAAAGAGTGACAATAAACTTAAGGCATTATGGGTAGTACCAACTTCAACCATATTTAAGGCCATACTATAGGGTAAAACAAATTAACGTGGGCTTTCACATTGTATAATCATGCAAAGAGCAAACAATGTGTAACACCCCAATTTATTCGGGAGCCTTTAGCTAGACATTCCCAAGTAAATGAGAGCGTTACCATCTCGGTTTCCCGAGGTAGTGAATAACAAAGTACAACAAACCAAAGTACTTTAAATTAAAACTTTAACGATTACATGTTTATTACAAATTTAATCAACTAAAACTTAATATAAAATATTTACAACTCGCAGCGGAAATAAATAAAGTGATATAAATTGTTCTATGTGATCTAGACTTCAACTATGGTCCAAGTCGAGCTCTCTTCCCAATGCTCCCATGTCAGCTAACTCAAAACCTGCTATTTAAATCTGCTCCCCATTTAACCGGAAATATTAAATGGTTCACCACAGGATGCCATCAATTAAAGCAGGCATCAATTTTATTTTGACACAGAAGCAAACACGTCAACCAATGGTTGAGTAGGAATAAAACTAAACAACAACAATAATAATCCAACCAAAATAAACATCCTTCAAATTCTCATCACTTCATCCGAACAATTCACTTACGTCTCTGGCAGTAGCACAACCCCCTTAACACCGTGCTATGCTCAACTGGCAGTAGTACTTGCGTACCATGCTCACCTGGCAGTAGTAATTACTTACTATGCACAACTATCACTGGCAGTAGTAATTACTTACTATGCTCATCTGGCAGTAACGATTGCTCGCTATGCACAACTGGCAGTAACACACTCCGTATTATGCTCAACTGAATAATCAACTCTCCAACAAACCAATACTCAATGACAATCCCGTCTTACTACTCAACCAACAATTTAACATACTCAAATACTCTATTCCAATAATAAATCATAATTGTTAATCTTAGTCTCATCAACCGTCACATTTAAACATCCATTCACTTAATAATAAAAACCGAGTTGAGTAGGAAATTCCTACCTGGCAAGCAAGCACTCCAATTACGCAATCCAATAATTAAAGCGAACAAATCCGATTATAAACTCTTCACAATTCCGTCACCTATATAATAATAACAATTACAATAATTATAATTACTAACTTTATTAATTTATTTATTCCTTTTATTTACTTATTCAAATAATTATTTATTATATTTATTAAGGGTCACGATATTAAAACCCGACCCAATTACAAACCCGAGTCACCCAAATAAAAACCCGTCTTAAAACTAAATAAGTCAACCCATAACTAATACCCATAAACAAAACTCCACAAACACCCATATAAACCACCCGAAACAATCACCCACAAACACCCTCATTGGCCGTGCCTCACCGTGTCAACCACCCCCATCCACAATGAGTCCAGACGACCACCCATATCCAGATCAAGCCCAACCACCAGAACTAAAACCCATGCCCTAACACCCCTTCAAAACACGACATAAGATGACCAACACTAGCAGCAATAACCCTTCCAACACCGTGTATTAACCCCACAACCACGGCCACCACGACAACTCTCACACCCAACGACCACCACCATTTCCTCCCCTGGTCCACGATGGTTCCAACGATACCCTCCAACCTCACTCACGGTCAGAAACACGGCTATGGTGCTCGTCTTAAGATGGTCACGCGTAATCCTACCATTTCCCCTGTTTTCGCGTTTTCCGGCCACCACCCGCAAAAACCACCACCTTCCGCCACGCCAACACCAACAACCTGGTCGACTACCTCCCCCCATCACAATCCTACCATGCCCAGGTCAAGACTCGACCATTAGAGGGTTCAATTACTCCCTAAAACCACCCACGACCTAACCCGCAACACCCCTGACCAGCCACCTTTAGCCGCCTGCCACCACCACCCTAGGCCTTCCCTGACACCAACAATACACCCATTCCAACCCTTGCAACCCCACGAAATACCTCCCAAAGTTTGGTCTCATTCCGTCAAGGTTTGGGTCAGTTTCTAAGTGTCTTAAGATCGTCTGACATTCAGCTGTATAAGAAAATAAAACAAGATTAGAAATTTTACCTATTAATATCGCTTGCTAATTCCGTCTCCAAAAGCTCCTCCTCTTAATTTGTGATTTATTTCTCAGATTTAATAGGGTATTTATAGTGTAGGATTATAGAGAAAGCGAGGTCGATTAGGAAACTATCTTAATTTACCTATTCCAATTAATATAGGAATTACTATTATTATAATTATCATTATATTATTATTATCACAATTATATTATTATTATTACATATATCATAGGTAAGATTCCCTTATTTTATCTTTACCAATTTATTATTGTCATAAATTATTATTAGTAATAATATAATTACTACCTTTCCATATTATATTATAATTATTTTCAGATGTAAATCCCGATTATACTCTAACCTCATTATACTAAATTTCAGTCCAATTACTTAATGTCACATGGTCCAATACTCAATTATTAGCTAAGCCCAATTTCCGACTTGTTTTACTTATTTTATTATTTAATTATCGTCTTATTTGTAATTCATTATTAGAAATGTCTTTAATTAATTATTAAATTACATAAACTATTCTCATAACTTATCATTAAAATACGGGGTATTACACAATGTTATTGTGAAAACAGATTACAGCAAAAGGTAAAATAATCTTCTCCTGCATATATTAAGCACATTGTCGGATTGAAATATCTACTATACTTAATTTTGGCAAAACGTTCGAGCCACAAATGCAGTTTGATTTTCAGACCTGAAACAACTTTTAATTCGTCTGGGGACTATAATATATATTTCTTTTCACAAGATAAAAAAACATACTGATTAATCAAATAATACTTATAAATGAAATAATCTGAATGTTATATAGGCTACTATTTACATAAAGATATGCATTTCTTTTGCAAGAATAAAATAATAAGAACGAAAAAAAAACAGAAACCAGAGCACCTTTTCAAGGGAGTGAAGACGTTTTCTAGATGATTATTCCATAGATTTTGTAATTAGCACACTAGTTTAGACTAGTATTTATAGTGAGTTTTATATTTAAACTGATTTTGAAACAGTCTTGAATGGCTTTTGTAAGTATTTCTAATATTAATTAAATAGTATTGTGTCGTTTACTGTCATTAACATTCAATACATTTTTTATATATGCTATATCAAAGTGCACAACAATATTTCCTATGAACATTATCAGCAAAATAAATGTTCTTTTAAAGGCATGACAATGGACATTGGCAGGAATACATTATATACGAACCTTTATTTGTATTAAATAAATTACCAGAGCATATTAGAATTCCATTACTGCATTATTCTTGCAATAATATTCAATATACTTATTTACATGAAGATATGCATTTCTTTTGCAGGGAATAAATAATAAGAACAAAAAAAAACAGAAATTAGAGTACCTTTTTAAGGGAGTGAAAACGGTTTGTATGATTATTCCTTAGATGTTGTAATTAGCACACTAGTTTAGATAAGTATTTATAGTGAGTTTTATATATAAACTGCTTTGGATAAGAATAGGAGAAGTTACAATTTATGAGTGTAGTATTATTTGTCTTTTCAGATGCATTAGTTTACAACTGCCATTTGACACATGTCTCATTTAATCAAATAATCATGAATAGTAGTGTCTTTTCACCTGAATTATTTTACAACTTGCATCTGAGAGTGTAATTATTAGATGCATTAATTTATATTAGAGAAAATTGTTGATTACAGCCTTTTATAAACCTCATTTTGAAAATTACAGCCTTATATAATTTTTTTTGAAAATTACATCCAAAATATTACTTTTCTTTTAAAATTGCACCAACTTGAGGTTTTTGGTGATTTTTGATGATGTTTTTTATGATGTACCCTTTATTATTTGAGAGCCTACTTACCCAAATTTCTTACCTCTCCTTAACACAAACCAATTAATCACCCCAAACATCATAAAAACATCATAAAAATTCACCGGAAAACTCAAGTTGGTGCAATTTTAGAAGAAAAGTAATATTTTGGATGTAATTTTCAAAAAAAATTATATAAGGCTGTAATTTTCAAAATGAGGTTTATAAAAGGCTGTAATCAACAATTTTCTCTTTATATTATTTAATTTAAATGGTACCTTGTTAATGCACGTAATGGACATTGTAAATACAGTGATGGGACAATTCTTTTCATGATGTATCGAAAATCCAAAAAGTACAAAAGGTACTACGTCAATATAATGAAATATCATTAACAAATAAGAGATTGTGAATGGCTTTCCTCTGGTTTTTACAGTGGTGGATGAGTTAAATGTTACTCATGTTCCTGTGTGGGTGTTGTTTCCCAATCTTGATCCTTGTTTTTGGTCGAAAGCCGACTTGAGTAAGGTTGCTAGTGCAGTTGGTAACCCTATTTGTGCTGATGAACACACCACCAACAAAAGCAAGTTGGCCTTTGCTAGAATTTTGATTGATGTTGATCTTTCTAAGGAGCTGCCAAAAGCTATTCAGATTCAGTCCCCTTATCGTGGCACATTATTACAGAAGATTGATTATGAATGGGTACCACATTATTATACTGCCTGTAAAAAGGTAGGGCATACTAAGGATAGATGCAATCCTGCTGGCAAACCCAAGGCTAAGGTTAAGGCTGTTTACAGGCCCAAACAACCAGAGGCTCCTCAACAGGTATTTGATGTGCCATCTTCTTCAACTACTACTGGGAGTCCCCATAAAACTCCTGAGAAGAAGAAATCACCTGTGAAGAAGACTGCTGCCACAAAACTTTCAAATAGATTCTCTACTCTTCAGGATGGGAATCTTATTGAGCTAGTCCCACTTCCTGATTCTGATCCTGGAGTTGATCCTGGGGTTGAACACACTGTCTGTGAGGTTGAAGACAATTTGGTTTTTGAGTTGGATCCTAGAGAAGCTACTGCATCCCATGATCCTCACCATATGGAACATTAGGGGCCTAAATGACCCCTTAAAGCAGCAAGAGGCTCATCAATTCTTGCTGGATAACAAGGTGGACTGTGGGCCTTTAATTGAAACTCATGTTAAGAACACAGCTATCAAGGATGTTAGTAGTCAGTTTTCTCATTATCAGCTAGTTCATAATAATGATATGCATTATAATGGTCGTATATGGATCTTCTAGAACCCTCTTGTTATATCTCTCACAGTTCTTCATAAGTCTGCTCAACATATGCATTGTTCTCTACTTCATATTGCTTCTTAAAAGCATATTGAGGTTACTTTTGTGTATGCTTTTAATGCAAGACTAGCTCGAAGGGAGCTTTGGAACAATCTTTAATCCATTTCCTCTCAGGTGTCAGTGCCTTGGTTATGTTTTGGAGATTTTAATGTTGTCTTAAATATGAATGAAAGGCTAGGCTCTACCCATGTTCAGTTAGCTGACATTGATGATTTTAGCCAGTGTTTAGACATTTGTGGTTTAGTGGACCACCCTGCCACTGGTTGCCATTTTACATGGAATAACAAGCAAGGTGATGGTCTCAGGTGGGCTAAGCTGGACAAGATTTTGGCTTCTCCTCAGTGGTTTGCTAGTCTCCATTCAACTACAACCTTCCTGAATGCAGGAGTCTCAGATCACTCTCCTTGCCTGTTCAATGTTGGGGCATGGCTTCTCCTTGCAGATCTACCTTTAAATATCTGAACTGCTGGGCTCTCTCCCCTCAGTTCCAGGATACTATGCATAGGGGTTGAAATTCTTTTTTACTATGGAAGGCATATTCTCTCTTTGTTTCAGAGGCTTAAGAGGCTTAAGAGTGGTTTAAGGAAGCTCCACACTTCTTCCTTTCCTAATCTTACTAATAAAGTGGCACCTTGTAAATCTGCTCTTGAGCATTATCAGGATAAGCTCAGTTGCTCTCCCTTGGATTCTAATCTACTCGGGGGGAGAAGGTCTTGGTGCAGGAGTATCTTCAGGTTAAGAGAGCTGAAATGCAAGTTCTTTTTCAAAGGGCAAAGGTCCAGCATCTCCAACTTGGTGATCTTAGTACTAAATACTTCTACTCTAGGATCTCTACTAAGAATGTCAGAAATAATATTGGTAGCATCCTTGATGAAGCTGGTAGACAATGCACTGGTTCTCATGAGGTTGCTCTTGGGTTTCTTGCATACTATAAGTCTTTGTTATGCACTTCATCTTCTATCTTGCCTTTGTCATCCCATTTATTTCTTCATGATACAGTGCCTCCAGAATGCTGCTGCTCTCTTATGCAACTTGTGAGAGTGCCAGAGATTCTGGATGCATTAAAATCTATTGACAAAAACAAGAGCCCAGGTATTGATGGTTATTCTTCTAGATTCTTCCCGGATGCCTGGAATGTGGTAGGTCAGGATTTTAAAAATGCAGTTTTAGAATTCTTTCACAAGTGTTCCATGCCTAAAGTGGCCAACTCCACTCTGCTTATCCTCATTCCCAAGATGGAGACCCCCTCACTGTCAAAGACTTCAGGCCTATTGCCTGTTGTACTACCTTTTACAAGATTATAAGTAAAATACTTGCCAATAGACTGAAGCAGGTCCTTGACTCCATTGTTGGCCCTGAACAGGCTGCATTTGTGGCTGATAGAGATATTTTTGATAATACTATGTTAGTCCATGAGCTTGTTTCTAAATTTGGTCGTGCCTATCTCACCCCTAGATGTCTTTTAAAGGTAGACATTAGGAAAGCTTTTGACTCTGTAAATTGGGTCTTTCTGAAGGATTGTATGCTTTATCTTAAATTTCTTCCTGCATTTGTGGACTGGATTATGGCTTGTATTACCTCCCCTCACTACTCCTTGCTGATCAATGGTGAGGTTCAAGGATTTTTTCCTGGGAAATGTGGTCTTAGGCAAGGGGACCCTTTGTCCCCTTACCTCTTTGTTATCTGTATGGAGGTGTTGTCAAGGCTCCTCAGAACACTCCCTAGGGTGGAAAACTTCTTATACCATGCAAAGTGTGTTCAACTGAACCTTACTCATCTTATTTTTGCTGATGACTTACTTGTCTTCACTAGAGGTGACCTACCATCTGTCAAAGCTGTTGCTGATTGCCTTGACCTCTTTAGTACTCTCTCTGGCCTGACTGCAAACCCTGCTAAGACTGACCTTTATTTTGGAGGTGTTGCAACTGATATCAGAACTCTTATTTTGACTACTACTGGGTTCAGTGAGGGTGAGTTTCCCTTCAGATATTTGGGATTGCCCTTGTTCAATGCACGGATCACTCTAGACATGTATCAACCCCTGCTTAATAAACTCAAAGATAAAATTATGCATTGGGCAAATAAAACCTTGAGCTATGCAGGTAAAACTTTGCTTGTTAATTCTGTAATTTTTGGCTTAAACAACATTTGGGGGGCAAGTGTCTTACTCCCTAAGGTGGTAGTCAAGAAGATCAACAAGATTTGTAAGGACTTTATGTGGGGTATTTCTGATGGAGCTAGGAGGCATGTTTTTCTTAAATGACAATTACTATGCTCCTCTAAACTAGAGGGGGGATAGGCATTAAAGAAGTCCTCAGTTGGAAATGTGCGCAAATGGTCAAATGGGTCTGGAAATTGCATAATAAACCTCACTTTATCTGGACTAGATGGATTCAGGCTTATGTTCTTAAAGGACATAGTATTTGGTCAGCCAAACAAACCATTTCTAACTCTTGGTATTGGAACAATGTGGTTAAGTTGAAGGATCTTCTTCTTGGAATTGCTGGCTCTCCTTCCCTAGCCCTGCAGCTGCTTGAGAGGTTTACTTCTCATATAAGGTATGATACTAACGGTGTCTATAATCTGATAAGACTCAGGCGTGCCCCTGTCACTTGGCATTCAAAAGTTCATGGCAAAGGTTGTCATCCTAAATTTTTATTTACTGGTCTGATGGTCATGACTGATAGCCTCCCTACTGTGGCTAAACTAATTACCCGTTGTGACACCCCTCGATGAGGCATCAAAAGAACTATTAAATTTAAGCATAAAACACGATATTTTTAAAACCTTTAAAAGTTTAAAGTGCGGAAACCACCATAAGTGATCAAACGGAAATGAAAAGTAAGATAATTAAGTTTTACAATTAAAAACAAAGTGCGTTGGGGAAAAGATACCCCACGAATAAGCACAATTCTAAAGATAGGTGAGTCTAAGAAAACGATAACTAAAGTCCAAGGGTCAACGTTCTCGCTAGCTCACACGTCTCCCCCATATAATCTGCATCACAAACCTGTCATTCATGTAAACATGAACGCACGGTCGATCGGTGGGGAGGAACTCAGGGTTCTCCCAGCCACAATATGTCAAAATACAAGTAAGCAAGAACTTAATTAAACATATTGATCATATACATCATACTTGAATAATAATGAACAAGGGGATATAAACGATAATCATAAGGAGATAGGCATATTACATTCATAATGAGATAGGCATGGTACATTATATTAAATATGCATTCAAGGGAGTAGAATAACTAAGTCAACCAATTTCATATTAACTCGACTCAACTATCCATGTGAGATAATTAAAATAATATGGAAGACACGAATACGGTCGTTTAGACAAAAATACGCATTTCAAGGAAATATAACATAGACATGAGATTAGTTATCGAATCATATGAAGAAGGTAAATAACGGATCAATTAAATAGAAAATACATGGATGGAACCATAGCCATTACTTTAAAAATCTCTTAACAAACATTGCATAGGACGTGGCTACCAATGTCGCATTCATACTTATGGCTTACATCTCACCATAAGAACGGATGGGAACATCAATCCCGGCGATCATATCGCAACTAGAGGCTTGCATCTCACCTCTAGTATCCGATAAGACTAAGACTCTCACAAACAATCATAGGAGACATGAACTCTCGTATATAAGGACACGTCAATGACCATAATCAAGCAAGACATTTACGTAGTATGGACTCATAAGACAAACCCCTAGACTCCAACCTCCTGGTAGGACGACGATCATAATACGGTCCTAGTCTAAATCTGGCCAGACTCTCGGGATGGACGACACCCGATTAGACATGCGGTGACCTATCCGCATACAAGACTCGATCCATGACACCTAACCGTGCCCCAAGGTCGAGTAACCCCAAATCGGAACCATGGTACCTAACCGTACCCAAGGTCCGAAGAGGCGGAAGGATAACCCAACTCGGAAACCATGGCACCTAACCGTGACCCAAGGTCCGCAAGGGTAAATAAATAAGGAATGCCAAGTAGTCACACAATATAAAACGTCACACTTGGGTCACAAATACGAGTAAAAATGATTATATAAATATAACGTAAACAATTCATGTGAAGCATGCATAAGTACGAGAGTATAACAAATATCAAGTGCTCCCATGATAAAAGAGTATCAACACACCATACACAAGCATTAGAACCAAGGTTAAGATGCATACCCAACAAGAAACTCAAAACCCAATCTATAACAACAAGTTTAGTACTCGACTACAACAAGGGTCAACTTCAAACGGTCATAACTTGAGTTCTATACATGATAATGATGGGAAACTAATTGGAGGTGATAGCTTATCCTCTTACGGTTCTAACGGTAGGTCATAAGCCTCAAACAAACGAGTAACGAAGAAGTTATGGCCATTTTACCAAAACTGGTATAGGCTGAGCCGCAGCCTGCGCCGAGGTGCGCAGCCTGCGCAAATCACTGATTTGCACGACACAACAAATTCATCTTCGTCCTCAAATCATTTTTTTATCATGCCATTACCATCCCAATTGCACCATATATTAGCCAAGCAACTTTATGCAAGTATTAAGGGTGAAATCAAAGCATAAAAGAGGGATTAAAACACAAGGTTCGATTCAAATTCAAACAATTCCAAACTAACAACTTCATGACATAATTAAACACAATTATTAAGCATGAATAAGACAGTTTCTTTACTAATTCATCCATGTATACAAAAGACTAGAAACTTCTTCAAACCACCAAGAGAGATTCCACACAAAACTCATTCAACAACAAACAAGTAAAAACATGTAAAGAATCTAACTTTAACACACATGTGAACAAACTATAACATATATAAACACCCAAATTGACATAATGTCGAGTAACCCATCACCGTTACCTTTTTGCACTTAAATCCACAATAGACTCATCTACCTTTCAAGAATCCATTTCCGGGTTAACTAATCTTTCTCATAAACATAAGAAAACACAAATTAAGACTACGAATCGAAATTAGAAAAAGGGTACCATGTATAAATGGCTCGACAGCCCTATTTAAGGAGTAAAGTTGGTTCCTTTCTTACCTAGAAAGATGGAGGGTGATGAGAGGAAGAAATAGACGCAAAAATCACTTGATTCGGATAAGAATTGAGCAAGTTATGATGTTTTGAAGATTTGTAAGAGAAAAGTGTAAAAATGGTGATGGTTGTTGAAGATGTGCTGAAATTTTGAGGAAGAAGAAGTGGTTAGGGTTTCCTTCATGATTTTTATGAGGAGGAAGGAGTAGTATGTGAGTCCATTAGTCATACTAGGCACAAAATGCAAGATTGAGTCGATATACACAAGAATTTACGTCTCAAGCCCACTACAACTCAAGACGGAATATATTATTATTATTATTATTATTATTATTATTATTATTATTATTATTATTATCCGACCAAAATATTTATTTTTATATAACTTAAGCTTTAAAAATATAATATTTATAAAAATCATGTTTAATTATGAAATTAATTTAAATTAAATAATTTAAAATATAAATAAGATAGTAGATGGTTAATTAAATTATAAATGTCAAAATGGAAAATTCGCGGGTGTTACAATCACCCCATCTTTTAAAAAGTTTCATCCTCGAAACTTGAAAATAGAAATGAAATGTCATATAAAAATAAAACCGGAATTTTGAAATCGGTAACCAAAACATTAAAAGGTTACTTATCGTAAGAATCAAAATCCCTTCAAAAGTTTCTAATAAAATTTTCCGACATGACCAAATTCTCATCAAAGGAACAGAACTGCTCTCGTTGCGCATTCAAGAACATCGCATTCCAAATCGAAGATATGGTCAAAAGCAAATCATTTGTATAAATCGAAAATCAAAGTACTTTCAAAAACATTAATGAAGGGTTTTCAAAAGTATAAGTCTCATTCATGGAACGGAATTGCTCTTGTCGTGCACACAAGAACGCTAACTTTCCGAGTCAAAGAAAAATTTAAAACACAAATCATTCGCCGACAAGCGTAGAACAAGTTATTAAACGTCTCTAGTAACGAATTCTAACATCCGATCAACGTCAAACTCAAAAGAAAAAGGTAATTCACTCAAATTTTCTTTTGCAAAAACCAAAATAGAGATAGAGGTTTCACTTTTAAACTCGAAAGGGAGTCAAATTTCTGAAAATGTAATATTAAACTTTGACAAAAGGTCATAAATAGATCAAAGTTAATAGAAATTGGATAAAATTTAAAGAAATCACAAGCTTAACAACTCGAAATCACGATAAGGAAGTCTATACTCAAAGAACAAATATGGAATTGAATCAATTTTTTTTTTTTTTTTTAAAAAATTTAGAATAGGTAAGGTTTGCAAAAGTAACATAAACTTCTAACAACAAATCAAAACTGGTAGCTTGAAAATTTAGAAGTAGTACAAAAAGGAAAGTAACTTAGATAGTATAAAAATAAAGTACGTTAGAGAGTTCAAACTTAACCAATAAGAGAGTTATGATGAATTTCATAGGGTAAGAATTGATGTCAAATCAATAAGAATGTCAAAGGTAGAGTTTTTATAGGTCACTAGCATCCAACTTAAGGGAGGACCAAGATGAAGCAAGGAAGAGAGGTATGAACGAAACGCTTATGGCCAAAGAAGAATGGGAATTAGACAACAAGGAAACGCCAGGTACTCAAACCTCAAACAACAACATCTTCCTAAACGGTCTCGAAAACTTTCTAACAACAAAACTCATAACCACAACACTCCCAAGGATTTCCTCAAATCACTTGTGTTACTTCACCCTAAGAAATTCCATGAAACAAGGCACTCCACTATGAGTGTAATCTCATCACTCCAAATCCTCAAACATCCAAAAACAACTTCTATAAGATCAAAGTCAAAGTTTCCAACAAAGCTATACTCATATCTAACTGGTGTCATCTATAAGTTTCCCAAAATGGTAAAATCCTCAATCAAGGATCCTAACCTCAAGTTCTAAATTCCAGGTTCCTCAAAAAGGTTCTCATTTCAAAGCAAGGTAGTAACAACTCAACCTAAAATTCTTTCCATGCATGAAAGTTCATCCTACTACACATTCTTTTGAGAAAGATGCATAATCACCCAAGTTTGAAAAATCAATAGGATCTCGAGTCCTTCTCTTCCTTTACTTATTACGGATTCCCAAAAGCGGAACTACACTCACTACAACATCATCCCATCATATCAAGTACTCAATACCACCACAAAGTTTATAAAACTATAGGGTTAACAAATACTTCTCAATACTAAGTCTCTCTCAACTGAAGAACTCTCAAGGGTCAATTAATATCAATCACATCACCAATCCATTATGGTCATCAACATCCCAAGGGATATCATTTCAAATCTGACATCCTAGAACTTTAATTACCAACAAGTCCTCAAGAAACAAGATCTTAGTTGTAACAACGCCTTACCACCTCATATTTCCTCATTCTAATACCAAAAATTAAAACTATGTCCTTTAACTTAACAATTGGCGTCAACCATACTATTATCCTTTCTAGCTACTAAAATAAACGCTAAGACTTCCCAACAACATAGCTTAGTCTCACTCTCATACCATGCCTTAAGTAGTAAACAAGATCATTCACTTAGACCAAATAATAATCCCACAATTAGCATTTCTCATATGGTAACATCTATGTTATCAAACTCTCATGTCCAAAGTGATTACGAAAGCCAATCGTAAACTCAACTTACTTGGTCAATCCTACATCCTCAAATCCACCATTCAATTTCATTCATTTTAAGTCAATTACTAAGAACTAGTATCCCAAGTCACGTCTGACTACACTTCCCGAGCCTTTCAGATCCCAAACATAAACAACAAAGCCAAGTTCTATAACCTTAGTAACAAATGCAACTCACACTTGACACAAAGAATCCACCAATCAAGAATACTAACTTTATCAAGGATCTAGGTATAAGAACCATTAAAATGCCTCATCACACTACCTAAGTCTTTCTAACATAACAACCTCTCAAAACCAGGGTTAAGGCTCAAACACAACAATCTCCTAAGAAGTCAAATTTTCAACCAAGGTCAACATTCCTCAAAAGAAGGAGTACTATCCAATAGGCGTTAAGGGGGGATTAGCAAGGATCAAAGGGCAAGTTATGAGAGTACAAGAGTAACTCCCCAGGAAAAGAAAAGAGAGTTTAGTAGAAGAAGAAAACATTAAGAAGTAAATAATAAGGCAAGATACACAAAGAATGAGAAACATCTTCGAGGAAGTAGAAGCATTCTTCAAAGTTGAACAAATCTTAAATTTCTGGCAATAGGCACCAAATCTTGATCTTCACGTTGGTAGGTTTACGGTCATTGATCCAAGGGCACAACATTTATTAAATGACAATCAACAAACATGTTAGAACCTAACAAAGAGCAAACAAACTACAGACTACCACCTTAGGTCCTTAAGTCTACCCATCTCTCATTCATTATTCAAGGTCAAGTTCAAGTTTAAATTTGGGGTACACGTGTGTACGTCGGGAGTAACATAGGCTCTGATACCAACTGTGACACCCCTCGATGAGGCATCAAAAGAACTATTAAATTTAAGCAGAAAATACGATATTTTTAAAACCTTTAAAAGTTTAAAGTGCGGAAACCACCATAAGTGATCAAACGGAAATGAAAAGTAAGATAATTAAGTTTTACAATTAAAAACAAAGTGTGTTGGGGAAAAGATACCCCACGAATAAGCACAAGTCTAAAGATAGGTGAGTCTAAGAAAACGATAACTAAAGTCCAAGGGTCAACGTTCTCGCTAGCTCACACGTCTCCCCCATATAATCTGCATCACAAACCTATCATTCATGTAAACATGAACGCATACAGTCAGTGGGGAGTAACTCGGGGTTCTCCACCCACAATATGTCAAAATACAAGTAAGCAAGAACTTAATTAAACATATTGATCATATACATCATACTTGAATAATAATGAACAAGGGGATATAAACGATAATCATAAGGAGATAGGCATATTACATTCATAATGTGATAGGCATGGTACATTATATTAAATATGCATTCAAGGGAGTAGAATAACTAAGTCAACCAATTTCATATTAACTCGACTCAACTATTCATGTGAGATAATTAAAATAATATGGAAGACACGAATACGGTCGTTTAGACAAAAACATGCATTTCAAGGAAATGTAACATACACATGAGATTAGTTATCGAATCATATGAAGAAGGTAAATAACGGATCAATTAAATAGAAAATACATGGATAGAACCATAGCCATTACTTTAAAAATCTCTTAACAAACATTGCACAGGACGTGGCTACCAATGTCGCATTCATACTTATGGCTTACATCTCACCATAAGAACGGATGGGAACATCAATACCGGCGATCATATCGCAACTAGAGGCTTGCATCTCACCTCTAGTATCCGATAGGACCAAGACTCTCACAAACAATCATAGGAGACATGAACTCTCGTATATAAGGACACGTAAATGACCATAATCAAGCAAGACATTTATGTAGTATGGACTCATAAGACAAACCCCTAGACTCCAACCTCCTGGTAGGACGACGATCATAATACGGTCCTAGTCTAAATCTGGCCAGACTCTCGGGATGGACGACACCCGATTAGACATGCGGTGACCTATCCGCATCCAAGACTCGATCCATGAAACCTAACCGTGCCCCAAGGTCGAGTAACCCCAAATCGGAACCATGGTACCTAACCGTACCCAAGGTCCGAAGAGGCGGAAGGATAACCCAACTCGAAAACCATGACACCTAACCGTGACCCAAGGTCCGCAAGGGTAAATAAATAAGGAATGTCAAGTAGTCACACAATGTAAAACGTCACACTTGGGTCACAAATAAGAGTAAAAATGATTATATAAACATAACGTAAACAATTCATGTGAAGCATGCATAAGTACGAGAGTATAACAAATATCTAGTGCTCCCATGACAAAAGAGTCTCAACACACCATACACAAGCATTAGAACCAAGGTTAAGATGCATACCCAACAAGAAACTCAAAACCCAACCTATAACAACAAGTTTAGTACTCGACTACAACAAGGGTCAACTTCAAACAATCATAACTCGAGTTCTATACATGATAATGAGGTGAAACTAGTTGGAGGTGATAGCTTATCCTCTTACGGTTCTAACGGTAGGTCATAAGCCTCAAACAAACAAGTAACGAATAAGTTATGGCCATTTTACCAAAACTGGTACAGACTGTGGCGTAGCCTGCGCCGAGGTGCGCAGCCTGCGCAACTCACTGATTTGCACGATACAACAAATTCATCTTCATCCCCAAATCATTTTTTTATCATGCCATTACCATCCCAATTGCACCATATATTACCCAAGCAACTTTATGCAAGTATTAAGGGTGAAATCAAAGCATAAAAGAGGGATTAAAACACAAGGTTCGATTCAAATTCAAACAATTCTAAACTAACAACTTCATGACATAATTAAACACAATTATTAAGCATGAATAAGACGGTTTCTTTACTAATTCATCCATGTATACAAAAGACTAGAAACTTCTTCAAACCACCAAGAGAGATTCCCCACAAAACTCATTCAACAACAAACAAGTAAAAACATGTAAAGAATCTAACTTTAACACACATGTGAACAAACTATAACATATATAAACACCCAAATTGACATAATGTCGAGTAACTCATCACCGTTACCTTTTTGCACTTAAATCCACAATAGACTCATCTACCTTTCAAGAATCCACTTCCGGGTTAACTAATCTTTCTCCTAAACATAAGAAAACACAAATTAAACTAAGAATCGAAATTAGAAAAAGGGTACCATGTATAAATGGCTCGACAGCCCTATTTAAGGAGGAAAGTTGGTTCCTTTCTTACCTAGAAAGATGGATGGCGATGAGAGGAAGAAATAGACGCGTAAATCACTTGATTCGGATAAGAATTAAGCAAGTTATGGTGTTTTGAAGATTTGTAAGAGAAAAGTGTAAAAATGATGATGGTTGTTGAAGGTGTGCTGAATTTTGAGGAAGAAGAAGTGGTTAGGGTTTCCTTCATGATTTTTATGAGGAGGAAGGAGTAGTATGTGAGTCCATTAGTCATACTAGGCCCAAAATGCAAGATTGAGTCGATATACACAAGAATTTACGTCTCAAGCCCACTACAACTCTACAACTCAAGACGGAAAATATTATTATTATTATTATTATTATCCGACCAAAATATTTATTTTTATATAACTTAAGCTTTAAAAATATAATATTTATAAAAATCATGTTTAATTATGAAATTAATTTAAATTAAATAATTTAAAATATAAATAAGATAGTAGATGGTTAATTAAATTATAAATGTCAAAATGGAAAATTCCCGGGTGTTACACCCGTGGACTGCATCTGGTCAATCGATGTGTGCTATGTGAATGCTGTATGGAAGACTTGCATTATTTGTTCTTCAACTGGTCCTACTCCAGGCAAGTTGATGCGTGTCTTTTATATGATATTTTACACCTCATTTTACAGGCATTTCAGAGCTCATTTATGTAGTTTATGCTACTATTCTCCCTATTTCCGTCTACTTTCGTGTTTTTGTACATTATTGCAGAAATGTGAAAAATCCAGCGGAAATCAAGCTAAATCCGTCCCCGAGTACCTTGCATTGCATTTGACGTGAATTATTTACTCAAGGAACGAGCTTGGTGCGCATTTCGAGGCCTGAAAGACAATTTTATGAAGAATTAGAAGCAACTACCAGCTAAAGTGGTCGATCGACTGACCTCTATGGTCGATGGACCAGAGCACGACATACAGGAGCCACTGTTCAGTGCAGACCAGTCGATCGACCGGTCCTAGTGGTCGATCGACCAAACCGTGATGCTGGCGTGAATAAAAAGATCGAGAATTAAGAAGCCCATGGTGTATTAGGTTTAGGAATAAGTGTTACGTTATATTCCTATATAACGTAACCTGACACTTTTCAGTTTTTATCAAGTTTTTTATCATCAAATTTATTAGGGTTCTATATTGAGTTTAGTTTTTAGGGCATAATTGTTCGAATACAATTTACCTTCGTTCTTGCTTTTCGGATTCTTCCTTTCTCTGCAATTCCATTCGGTATTTCTCTGTTCCAATTTCAGTTTACTGCTTTATTTCGTTCATAGTTTAGAATTGTTAGAGTAGTTTCCCAAAAGCCAATTTATCGTCTCATGTTAATTGCTTGTTTCGTTAGTTTAATCATGCATTCAATATCTTTATTCATTAATTTCATTGTTGTTTTCATAATAGTTATGAGTAGCTAAATACCATGTACTAGGATGTAGGGAATCTGTAGAAGTAGGCGGCATTAGAATAGTAGACCCGAATCGCACCTTGGTCGATCGACTGACCTACCTGGTCGATCGACCGGCTACGTGAGATTACCTTCGTTTTAATTAATTAAATTGCTATGTTTGACGAATCGAGTGCACGCGACTAGTTGAATGCCTAGGATTTGACCGACCCAATAAAGATCGAAAGATAGGGAAGGGAGATAGCCTACCTAATTCAGACGACTAAATTAATAAGATCGAGAGATGAGTTAATTTAGCTTTTTTAGTCACTTTTCAGGACGAAAGTTAGTATTAGTGATATTAGGGACCTGTAGCGAGATCGAAAGATGCTACCTGTAAGAATGGACCGAGAGGACTTCTTATTTTCCCGTCTCACTTGTTTGTTTTAGACCTACCTAGTATACTGCCGCCGAAACTATAGTGAACCGACCATCTTAGCACCCTTTTTATTCTTGATTTCATCTGCTAGCTTAGTTTACTTTTCTTTTATTGCCATTAGTATAGACCAACTCAAATCAAAACCCCCACACTTGTTACTTTAAAGACTAAAATCAGACAACTATTGATTGCATCGCCTCCCTGTGGTTCGACCCTGACTGCCACTAGCTATAGTAGTAGTTTGGACTATAAATATTATTTTTGGTGCATACAACGACAGGCATCAAATTTTGGCGCCGTTGCCGGGGAGGCAATTGTTTAAAATTTTTAGTTATTTCTAATTTTAGTCTTTCTATTAGTTTAAGGGACATTTGTTCCTTAAACTATTCTCATATTCTACTTGTAGTTTCTTCTTATGCGCAGCTCACAGGGTCGTGAATTACTACCGTTCAATCCTGAGATTGAGAAGACTTTGCGTGAGTTGAAACGATCATCTAGAGTATTGCCGACAGAGGAAGAGCTGAGTACTTTATCTAGTTACTACGAGAACGAGCTTTTTGAGGAGGATCCACCTTCGTCACCTATTTCTACTTCTTCAGCTGAGACCGTCACATCTCCAGACATGGCTGAAGAATCAAGTATAGCTAGTCACTATGAGCCGACAGCCGAGAATCTCTATAAGGGATTCGCATTACCAGGGACGGATAGAAAATTCGAGCCGAAACCGTCCTATATCAACTTGGTTGAGAGAAACCAATTTGGGGGAGCTGCAAATGAAGATGCAGCTAAGCATATGGAGACATTCATTGATTATTGTTGTTCCATACCCCCACCAACCGGTGTGACCCAGGACCAGGTGAAGGAGACCATGTTCATATTCTCTCTTCGTGATGCTGCAAGGGAGTGGTACAAAGACCTGGTTCGAGCTGTTAACGGGATCACTGATTGAAAGTCGCTGGCCCTGGCATTCTACAAGAAATATTTCTCTGCCTCGAAGACCAATGCCATTAGAGCTCAGATCACGAGCTTTAAACAGGGTCCGGATGAGAATTTTCATGAGGCATGGGTCCGTTTCAAGAAGCTGGTGTGAACTATTCCACACCATGGGTTCGAGAAATAGAGCCTATGCAATCAATTTTATAATGGGCTTTATGACGATCAGAGGGATATCCTGGATGCGGCAGCTAATGGTAGATTCCAGGAGAATGTTGGAGAGACTAAGGGGTGGAAAATTATTGATGATTTGGCCACCCATAAAGCTGAGTATGGAAATTCCTGGGGAAATCAAAGGAGAAGTGCTGAATCCCCTTCTGTAGCTGCATTAGAGGCTCTCACGGTGAGATTTGATAAGTACGAGTTGGGAGGAGCTTCAAAAGGAGGGATCTATCATGTGAATGCTGTTTCAGATGGTCCTTTTATCTGCAAAAGATGTGGAGGAGAAGGACATGTTTCAGACAACTGCAGCATTTCCTATGAGTCTTGTGCTGCCTTTCAACATTATGGGCAGGCAAACACCTATTTTGAGCCGAATGTCCATCCGAACTTGAGGTGGAGTAGCCAAAATGTCCTAAATTCGTCTCCACCTCCACAGCAGCAGCAGCAGCAGAATTATGTGCCCCCTCATAAGTAGCAGCAGCCATATCAAAAGCCTCCGTATGTTCCACAGCAGCAGCAGCAGTCCCAAGGTTCCGAATTTGCCGAGTTGAAAAATTTGTTGCTGAAAGAGTCTCAAGCTAGAGAGGCTGGGATGAAGATGTTAGAGAGCCAAATTGCTCAATTGGCTAGCAAGAGTGCAACTCGAGCTCCGGGACATTTACCGTCGCAGACGGATCAAAAGGAGACCCTTAATGCTATTACTTTGAGGAGTGGGTCTACCTTTGATGGGCCCGCTATGGTCGAGGAAGCTACTGAAAAAGATGAGGCGGAACCAAGTAATAATAAGGCAGTGACGAATAACGACAAGAAAAAGACGATCAGCGGGTATGTCAGTCGATCGACTGACATACCCAGTCGATCGACCGGTCCGCGAAGTGAAACAGCTTCTGTTCCTGTAGAAGTCAGTCGATCGACTGTCATGCATGGTCGATCGACTGACGACGCTGCTGATAGTGAGTCTTTTCGTCCTCCAATGCCAAATAACTTGAGGGACCACTTGTTTCGGGGTACGACTACTCCGAAAATATTGAGGCAAGACCCAAATGCTGATGGCTCAGTTCCGGTTCAAAAGTATGACCCGATGACGATTAATGGTTCATTTTTGAGACGGTCTGAAGAGAGGTCAAGCTACAACAAGGAGAAGGTAGTGGATTTTCAGCCTAAATCCACTGACGCCAGCATGAGAGACCTAGAGGAGAGGGCTAAGTTACTTCTTTCAGCCCCTTATCCAGAGAGATTGGTGCCGACGAAGGAACAGGTATCGTTTAACAAATTTGAAAATGTTATTCGTAGCTTAAACGTACAAGTTCCTTTTCTTGAGTTAGTTAATCAAGTGTCTGCTTACATGAAATTTATGAAGCAACTCTTATCTAAAAAGAAGTCACTTGAAACTGTGCAATCTGTCGCACTAACTGAGGAGTCATGCTCTTATTTGACCCATACTGCACCTTATAAGCTAGAAGACCCAGGTAGCTTTTCAGTCCCATGTAGTATTGGCACCTTTTCTATTGAGAAGGCCTTATGTGACCTAGGAGCCAGTATTAGTGTAATGCTCTTGAGTCTTGCTAGGAAGTTGAAATTAACTAGGTTTGCAGTTACCAACATGACAGTACAAATGGCTGATCGATCTGCGGTCCAGCCTATAGGAGTCTTAGAGGACATTCCTGTGCAAATAGGAAAGTTCTTTTTCGCTGTTGACTTCGTTGTACTAGATATGCCCGAGGATGCCCACATTCCTATCATATTGGGTAGACCATTTCTGCACACTGCTGGTGCAGTTATAGATGTTAGTTCGGGAACATTGACTTTTAAAGTAGGGAAGCATTCCATTGTCTTTGCCCAGACAGCTAAGAAGAAAGACCCAATGTGGCCCGTCACTTGTAATACGGTTTCTGAAAAGAAATCCTATTTTATGCTATCTGACATGCTTGTCTCTATGCCTGTTTCTGCTATAACACCTCCGCCCCAGATTGGGAGCAAATTGGAGGAAGATTCTCCTGTTTTGGATGTTGTAGGAGCTGGTTTGGGGAAGGAAGAGCCGCATGTTGCTCCAGCTGTGAAGGAGCCAATCGTTCAAAGAGGCGGTTTAAGATGTCTTAGCTATGGCACAGATGAGGAGCCCGATGAGGAGCCAGTCAAAGTGACGGAGTCCGATTTGGATTCTGATGAGCCGGACGAGGTCATTGATTGGGGAGATGCTGAAGCCGTTGATCCGTTGAGTTCTGCGGATGTATGAGTTGAGAAGAGTGCAGCGGAGAAGATGAGCACTGTAGAGGCTACTTCTTGTAGCCAGAAGCCGAGCAAGTGGGCCATTCCGTGGCCGTTCTTGATCAACTATTAGTTGATTAAGGCTTTTTCATACAACATTTTATTGCTTTTTAAGACTATTTATTGTTTTTCGTGTGCGCGAGACTTCGCATTTTTAATGAGTTTGCTTAGGATTTTATATACTTTAGACTGTTACTTTGGGTTTTGCGCAATTTTGGGCGCGTTATTATGTGTATTTGCAGGTCTATAGACCTTGATAGCTCAATTTATTGAGCTAATTGAAGAAATCAGAAAGTTACAGCAGGTTTTTCAGTCGATCGACTGGCCTGTGTGGTCGATCGACTGAGCTGCGACTTCCAGGAGCTTCTGTTCCTGTTCACCCTGGTCGATCGATTGGGTGCGGTGGTCGATCGACCATGATTTCATTTCAGACCTATTTTCGATCATTCCCCTGCTGTGTTTGATCGATTTGCGGAGTTGAGGGAGTCTTTTCTCCACTTTATTCTCCGACTCATTTCTGTTTTCTTCCGTTTCTTTATTTTACACATAATTTTGCGTTTCAATAATTGTTTTCTCGGATTTACGCATGGTACTTTTGCTTCTTTTCAGGTACTTATTGGTAGCACTGCTGGCTACTGAAACCTCCTAGCTCAGGCTGGTTTGGGGAGGTTTCCTTTTGCTGCGCTTAAAGTCTTGTGAGTTTTCCGAGTCCTTACTTCATGTCTTTTTTAGTTAATTTAACGCAAATTCCTGTTTTCCTTTTACTTCATTATATGATTTTGCACAATGGGGACATTGTGTGATTTGGTTTGGGGAAGGGTTTTGCGTTGCATTTCATTTGCTTGCATTCACGTTTACATTTTGGCTTGCATTGTTGTTTATTTTCTCTCATATATACAAAAAATTCTCATATATACAGAAAATTCAAAAAAAAAAATTCAAAAATTTCAAAAAATGCACGTTTATCTTAGCATATAGGTTGAGTCGGAACGGTAGTATTTCAATGATGACATTGAATTTTCAGTCGTTTATGCCTAAGCCTTGCCAATTGACATGTTATTAGTAGAATCATATATGCATAGTCTACGAGTTTTCGTTAAATATCTTGTTGAACTTTAGACATGACTTAGATTTTTGGCAAACTATATCATATTCTGAGGTTTAGAGCTTATAGCTGGAGTCATTCATGCCCAGTTTATTTAGGATTGTGAGTAGTTACTCCTTATAAGACATGTTACATCAATTTGCATAAATATGAACTTAATCTGCTTAATACCTGTATGCATTCGGTTTGTGGTTAGTTGACACATGTGGAAGAGGTTTCCTTTATTCATTTTGCCCATAAGCTTCAAAAAGCCAAAAATAGCCTTTTTGTCCCGTTAACTACATCCTACATTTAGCCTGTCCTTGTCAAGCTAGTAGTTTATGTTCTTGGGATTGTTACTTCATTTTTGGTTGCAAATACTCTTTTGAGATGATGTTGGGAAGATGAAAAAGGAAGGAAGGAAAGAAGAAAAAAAATAGAATTGAAAAAGAAAAAAAAAGGGAGAAACGCATGTGTGCTGTAGAGGACGGTCGATCGACTGGATTCATTGGTCGATCGACTGAAGCCCGAGAAAAGAAAATTGCATAATTCAAAGTCTTTATTAAATGGCGATTTTTGCTCCCATGTTGCATTCATTTCTTATGGGGAGTTGATTATATCGGAGATTGTGAGATTTATGCTTGCTATTAGCACCGTTCGATTGAAATTTTGAGCAAGAAGTTGGATGTTGTCATAATTTGGTTCCCTTAGTTACTAGCTTGGCTTTTAACTCTGCTTTTATCCAAATTTATTTTAGCCTCTTCTTACCCATACCTCACATATCCATATTTACCTCGGCATGTGTCGTGGTCATTTGATTGGTTGGAATGCATATGTACGGTTGTAGAGACTATTTTCATATTAGACTGCAGGCATGTTCTTATAGGTCGTAGTTAGGTGAGCATCATTACATTTACTTCTTTCTATCTTACATATATTCACCTGTATTTATTGAGTGATATGAGCGACCGTGAGAGTCCGAATTGATAAGTCTCTACAGTTGACGGTTCAGCAGGTTTTTTACGACTACATAACTCGTTCGCATGATTCACATTGCTAATTGATTGTTGGTTATTGCATTAAATTGGTTTAGACTTTACATGTTGCATTTCGCTCTGAGATTGAACTCGTTCCATTAGGTTTTAGGATCGAGTCTAGTTCTTGCTTGGGGACAAGCAAGGGTTTGGTTTGGGGAAGTTTGATGCGTGTCTTTTATATGATGTTTTACACCTCATTTTACACGCATTTCAGAGCTCATTTATGTAGTTTATGCTACTATTCTCCCTATTTCCGTCTACTTTCGTGTTTTTGTACATTATTGCAGAAATGTGAAAAATCCAGCGGAAATCAAGCTAAATCCGTCCTGGAGTACCTTGCATTGCATTTGACGTGAAGTATTTACTCAAGGAACGAGCTTGGTGCGCATTTCGAAGCCTGAAAGACAATTTTATGAAGAATTAGAAGCAACTACCAGCTAAAGTGGTCGATCGACTGACCTCTATGGTCGATCGACGAGCACGACATACTGGAGCCATCACTGTTCGGTGCACTCAGACCGATCGATCGCCGGTCCCGGTGGTCGATCGACCAAACCGTGATGCTGGCGTGAATAAAAAGATCGAGAATTAAGAAGCCCATGGTGTATTAGGCTTAGGAATAAGTGTTACGTTATATTCCTATATAACGTAACCTGACACTTTTCAGTTTTTATCAAGTTTTTATCATCAAATTTATTAGGGTTCTATATTGAGTTTAGTTTTTAGGGCATAATTGTTCGAATACAATTTACCTTCGTTCTTGCTTTTCGGATTCTTCCATTCTCTGCAATTCCATTCGGTATTTCTCTGTTCCAATTTCAGTTTACTGCTTTATTTCGTTCGTAGTTTAGAATTGTTAGAGTAGTTTCCCAAAAGCCAATTTATCGTCTCATGTTAATTGCTTGTTTCGTTAGTTTAATCATGCATTCAGTATCTTTATTCATTAATTTCATTGTTGTTTTCATAATAGTTATGAGTAGCTAAAAACCCTGTGCTAGGATGTAGGGAATCTGTAGAAGTAGGCGGCATTAGAATAGTAGACCCGAATCGCGCCTTGGTCGATCGACTGACCTAGCTGGTCGATCGACCGGCTACGTGAGATCACCTTCGTTTTAATAAATTAAATTGCTATGTTTGACGAATCGAGTGCACGCGACTAGTTGAATGCCTAGGATTTGACCGACCCAATAAAGATCGAAAGATAGGGAAGGGAGATAGTCTACCTAATTCAGACGACTAAATTAATAAGATTGAGAGATGAGTTAATTTAGCTTTTTTAGTCACTTTTCAAGACGAAAGTTAGTATTAGTGATATTAGGGACCGGTAGCGAGATCGAAAGATGTTACCTGTAAGAATGGACCGAGAGGACTTCTTATTTTCCCGTCTCACGTGTTTATTTTAGACCTACCTAGTATACTGCCGCCGAAACTATAGTGAACCGACCATCTTAGCACCCTTTTTATTCTTGATTTCATCTGCTAGCTTTGTTTACTTTTCTTTTATTTCCATTAGTATAGACCAACTCAAATCAAAACCCCCACACTTGTTACTTTAAAGACTAAAATCAGACAACTATTGATTGCATCGCCTCTCTGTGGTTCGACCCTGACTGTCACTAGCAATAGTAGTAGTTTAGACTATAAATATTATTTTTGGTGCATACAACGACAGGCATCACAAGTCTGGGCTGATGTGGCTCATTGGGTTCATCTCCCTCTGTGCTTCTCTCTGGACACTATCATTCAAGATTTTACCTCTACTTCCAGATCTGGCAAACAAAGGGCAAGCTTGATGGCTTCCTTTCATTTTCTATGGAAGGAACGGAATTCTAGAATTTTTAAGGGGACTAAGTCCTCAACTGTTTCTCTTTGTATTGTTATTAAGCAGGCTGTAACATTACGCTTATATGGCTTATTGTCTTAGGTTTTTAGTAGGTTATTTTTTCTTTTTAGGGGGCCTTCCTGGTCTCCTTTGTAGGAAAAGGGTGGCAGGGATCTTGTACGTCATGATTACCTTTATGAAATATAGATCCAAACTTTTCTGCAAAAATAATAATAATAATAATAATATTATTATTAGGGTAGAGTTCCGGTGAGAACGGGGCTTATCGTGAGAACGGTGAGGACCAATCCCTACCATTCAATTTTGATCTAAAGGACAAGATTTAGGGGCTGTTTGGTTCAAAGTATGGGAATGTAATTGATTGGGATGAGAATCCAGGGTGGAATGGAGTTAGAACCCCATACCTTTTAACATTTGTTTGGTTTGATTTTGCAATGGAATGTACATGCCATTCATGAATTGTATATCGCCTATTGCACAAACGGGAGCATAGAAGTAAACCCTCTGAGTATGGTTGGCAAATGAGCTGAAATGCTGAATCACTTCACTAACTTCAAAGGAATTATTGCTTTTTGTATAAGGAAGTAAAGACTTCGATTGTCTACCGAGACAAAGGTAACGAAAGCAAATTATACAACATACATAAAACATCACATCAAGTCAAATAATGAAGTTAATGGCAAAAACCTTAGGATAAATCTAGGTTTAGTTAACTAATCCAATTTAGCAAAGATATAATGAACAAAAGCACAAAATTGTCAAACTCCCTCACTGAAACGAATGTACGATAAAAACACATTGGCCATATTTAATAGGAATCGTAAATAACGTACGATAAAATTTCATGAATATAGAATATATTAATTTTATAAAAACAAAAAATTATGATGAAAGTAGAAGATGAAGACTGATACGTGCATATTCTATACACTTTATCTGCGGTTTTGGCACGTATTTCCATGCGTATTTGTTAGCCTTAAGCTACTATTTCCCCCGAAACGGTTTACTTTGCATTTTCTATGATTTATTGTAGGAACGAGTGGAAGTAAGCTAATCAAGCCTAAATCGTCCTCCGGAGGCAACTTCAGGGAAGCTTGGAAGAAGGAAGTTCGGATTCACCCACCTTGGGATGCGTGCAAAGGAGTGAAGAGCTGAATTGAAGAGAGGAAGAGCCACCGCACAAGACCACCACCCGGTCGATCGACCACTCCTTTCAGTCAATCGACCGTTGAAGTCAAGCAGAAGCTGCTGTTCTGCATTTACCAGTCGATCGACCATGCTGACCGGTCGATCGACCAGTCTGCGAGCTGAGATTTATTTCTTCGTATTAGACTTTTCAAAGCCCAACTTGTAATTGATTTTTTTGGCATCTTTTTATCAGTAGAACGCAGCAGTTATTAGGTTATGCTTTTCATTATTGAAGAACTCAGTTTTTAGATCTAGTTTTGGAGACGGAAAACCTCGAATTCGATTACGTTGTTCATCTTTTCAATTAGTAAGTTTTATGCAAATTTCCTCTTCTTTTAATTCTTGTTATTTCAATTCTTGTTTTACCAATTTAATTCCAGCAATTCATCTCTTGTCTTTTGTCTTTTATTTAAATTCAATCATGTCAATCTTGTTCTTTGTTATCAATTTAGCAATTGTTTTAGTTTTAGTCATGCGTAGCTAATTGTTTTGATTGGGAACGAGGTGAGCCATGGCATAAATTAGGATTGTTTGTTAGCATGAATCCTTCCGTATCGATATTGTTGTCTTTTGATAAGCCTTTTTACTAGATTGAAAGATTAGTAATTAGAATTATCATTAGATTGGAATTTCCTTTGTGCGAAAGCTTTGAGAAATTTCGGGGAATTAGAAGACCGCAAGGTTAATTTGAGCATAGATCGAAAGGCTTGCTTATACCCCCTGAGACCGTATTATAGGATTTCTGCTACCTTATTGCCCTGACCATTGCCATGGTGAACCGAATTTTCCGATCTTCCTTTTATCTTGAAATTCTTATTTAAGCAATTAGTCATTAGTATCAACCAATTTCAAAACCCCCCTTTTAATTGTTATTTCTATAGACTGAAAAATAGCAAACAAAATCAACCTTGTCTCTCTGTGGTTCGACCCTTACTATCACTAGCTATAGTTTTAGTTTGGAATTATAAATTTAATTTTGATACAAAACGACGGTATCAAATTTTGGCGCCGTTGCCAGGGATCATTCAGCCGCCTGATTGGGACCTCCCATTTGAGATCATGTGTGATGCCAGCGATTATGCGGTCGGTGCAGTTTTGGGACAGCGGAAGAATAAAGCTTTGAATGCCATATATTATGCGAGCCGAACTCTGGATGAGGCTCAAATTAATTATTTTACCACTGAGAAGGAGTTTCTAGCTGTAGTTTTTGCCTTAGACAAATTTCGGTCTTATTTGTTAGGTTCTAAGGTTATTGTTTATACTGACCATGCAGCGTTGAAGACTCTCTTTGTTAAGAAAGATGCGAAGCCGAGGCTTTTGAGGTGGATAATCCTTTTGCAGGAGTTTGAATTGGAGATCAAAGATAAGAAAGGAGTAGAGAATGTGGTAGCTGACCACCTATCTCGTCTGCAGCTGACAGAAAGGGAGGATTCGTTGCCTATTAATGATTCTTTTCCTGATGAGAGTCTGTTAGCTATTACTACTTCAGGGTCTTATCCACCTCCGTGGTTTGCTGATTTTGCTAATTTTGCTGTGACAGGTAAGATACCACCCGAGCTTTCATGGCAGCAGAAGAAGCGGTTTGCTTATGATGCTAAACAATATTTTTGGGATGATCCTTATGTTTTCAAGGAATGCGCAGACGGTCTCATCCGAAGATGCGTGCCTCAATGGGAGGTGAAGGAAATCCTAGAGGCTTGCCACTCTTCTGCTTATGGTGGTCATCACGGTCCGTCCAGGACTGTGGCTAAGGTACTCCAATCTGGTTTCCATTGGCCAACTTTGCATGCAGATTGTCGCAATTTTGTTGCTGAGTGCGATGCTTGTCAAAGATCGGGGAATATTTCCAAGAGACATGAGATGCCACAGGTAGGCATTCTTGAGGTTGAGATTTTCGATGTCTGGGGCATTGATTATCAAGGACCTTTTCCGAGCAGTCAAGATAATAAATATATCCTCGTAGCTGTAGATTATGTATCCAAATGGGTGGATGCTATTGCTACTCCCCATTGCGATGCAAAAGCCGTGATTAAACTGTTTAAAAAGATTATTTTCCCTCGTTTTGGTGTCCCTCGGGTTGTCATTAGCGATGGGGGAATGCATTTTAAGGAGAAACAACTTAGTGCTTTATTGACTAAATTCGGTGTCCAACATCGTAGAGGTTTGGGGTATCATCCCCAAACTAGTGGTCAGGTTGAGGTTTCTAACAGAGAATTGAAAGAAGTCTTAGCTAAAGTTGTTTCTAAATCACAGAAAGATTGGAGTCTTAAGTTAGATGATGTCTTATGGGCTTATAGAACTATGTTTAACACGCCAATCGGGATGTCACCATACCGATTGATTTATGGTAAGACATGTCATCTGCCTGTTGAGTTAGAGCGTAAGTCTTGGTGGGCTATATGTGATTTGAATTTGGATCCTAACCTCTCTCGCGAGAAACGCATGACACAATTTGAATGAGCTAGAGGAATTTAGGTGGCTGGCCTATGACAATGCTAGGATCTACAAGGAGAAAACGTTACTGCACGATAAGAGAATCATCAAGCGCGAGTTCCATATTGGCGGTAAGGTACTCCTTTTTAACGCTCGTATCCGTTTATTTCTGGTAAGTGAAATCCAGGTGGTGGCCCTTACACGGTCACAAAGACAGATTTACAAAATTCGGATCAGTAGAAGTGGAGACCTCAGCTGGAGAAAGGTTCAAGGTTAATGGCCAATATGTGAAGCATTATCACCGATCAGATGCACATGTTGGGAAAGTCGAGGTCTTGTACTTCGACCCGTTATCGATGATACAAAGTGAGGTAAAAGGTCGTGCGGGACCTCTTAAACCGCTTAATCGGGAGGCAACCCGGGTTGTAATTAATTGTAATTTAGGAATTTTATTTTGTTATTTCATTTAATTTGCATTTTTGAGTTTTTTGTATTCTTTAATTTCTTTTAATTTGCAATTTCTTGGTTTGGGAATATGTGCGCCTTTGATAATTTTTTGGGAATTTATTTTATGCAAAGTGCGTAGGTGGTTTACTGGATGTTTGTGAGAGAAAGACGGGAAATTATGATGGCAAAATGAATTTTTGACGAATTAAAGTCTAATTGCCAGCTCTGGCAGTCGATCAACTCAGTAAGTCAGTCGAACGACTAAGGTGGAGAAAACAGAAGCTACTGTATATAGGGGAGTGGTCGATCGACTGGGTCAAATAGTCGATCGACCACCACACGGAAGTCCAGAAGCTGTGTAAATGGAAGACTGGTCGATCGACCGAGTCAAGTGGTCGATCGACCACTTCGCGGGATCAGAATGCAACTCAAGAGGGGAGTATTCCTTCATTCCTCTTTCATTCATTCACTTTCACTAAATCGAAAAATCAAAAGAAAACCCCTTTCCCTTCCTCTACCTCGCGATTTTCCTGCAAATCCCGTCTTAATCTCTTCTTTTCTTACTTTAATCTTCAAGTAAATCTTCAAGGTATGTCTCTAATCCTATTTTCACGCTTTTTATTCGAATTTTGCTGAAGTTTCATGCCATATTTTCGAGTATTGCTCCATTGAGACGCAAAAAAAAAAATCGATTTGGGGAAATTGATTTTGGGATTGATTTCTTGTCATTTATGTGCTTTAATTGCTTGTTCTACCCTTTCCCCCTTGATTTTCGACACTAAATAGCAACAAGGAGGCGTTTAAAGCCGTTTCCCCCAAAAATTTCGAAACCCTAAATTGCTTTTCAGTTCTAATTTTGTTCGGGTTTTCTTAAATTGACACTGTTAAGGGATTCTTGTTGCTAATGAGTTGTTTGCAAGTAACAAAGATGACAAAAGGAAAGCAGCAAATGTCTGAAGGGCAGTCGAGCCAAGGAGCTGCCAAGCGGCCACGAGGACCGCCACTGATGATAGAGGCTACCACGGATAGTCTACCTGACTATCCGCAGGTTATATTTGCTAATTCTACTCAGCGTGCTAAGTTTTCCCTTTTTGTTGCGAGAATGAAAGTCACAGCTACCCGATTCCTTCACAAACCTACTTTGGAGGAATTAGGCTGTTATGAGTCAGTTGTGTCCCTGCTAAATGGGACAGGTATGACGGGTCTTGTGGACATGGCTGAGTTCACATATTACGTTTTGACCCTCGAGTTCTTTTCTTCCTATGCTTTTGACTCGGTTTCTTTTGCGGAAAACACGAATAAAGCTTGCATTTCTTTTCGGCTATTTAATGTCAACTACTCCCTGATATTGGCCGAATTTGCTGGATTTTTGGGTCTCTATTTCGAGGGTAGAACCTCGGATACCTCTGATGTTCACCGAGTCATGTGGTCTTGCATCAGTGACTTTCACGGGCCTAAAAGGACGGGAACTTCCGTCCATTTGCCCCCTCTTCGTTATTTTCTACGGCTAATGGGTAATACCATTTTTGGCCGTAAAGAGTCAAATAATGTGAATAACATCGAACTGTCTATCTTGGCGGGTTATCTGAACATTGAAAGTCGGATAGCCCGTATCTATAATATCGCTTATTTGACTGTCGCTCACTTTCAGACTGTTAGTGAGGGCACTTTGACCACTATTGCTTGTGGTGGGTTGGTGACACGTATCGCCAACCGTCTAGTTTTACTTTTCCCTCGAGAGGAGGCCCCCATTGACCCTGACCTACGTTTCATGGACCTTGCATACGCAAGAGTTGTCCATTGGGTCGATAGCTAGAGATGGTGGAAGATCGATTCTTTCATCTGTGACCCCATCCCCGTCCTTGGCTACACTCCTGTCCTGCCCCTCACCACTGTTCAGGGGGCAGCTCGCCCGCCCTTGCCTAGCTACAGGCTCCCTATCAGGGCGGGCACCACCACCGCTAGCACTTCGAGGAGAGCCCGTGCCTCCTCTTCGCAGGCACCCTCTTCCTCCACTCCTGCTCCCACTGGCTACCCGGCCACTTTTCGACCACCCACACCTTTGGTCGTCCCTCCGGTCATGGACCAAAGGGCAATGTCACGCGTACTGGTGATTTGTGCATGAGCTTTGACCAGCACAGGCTAGACACGGCTCTAGCCCTGTACCCAGTCTACGAGGAGTTAGCCCGGAGGGGATGCTCCCACAGGGTGCTTGGACTCACCCTTCCTACTTTGTTCCCCCTGTGGGCGGCTACCCTCAGGCTGCCAGGAGACCCCCTCCTACTACTACTGCTGGTGCCTCCACTTTCAGGAGAGCCACTGCCGCTGCTGCTGAGGCGGACGAGGAGAGCGACTCGGGGTCCGGTGAGTCTAGTGGTGAGGAGTACGACGGTGATGATTAGATGTTGGTGACCTCCCCGTTTTTGGTTGGTTTGGGGAGGTCGTATCTTGTGAGTTTCCGATCCTTCTTCATTAGTTTCCTTTTATTTTGTTATGCTTTTATTCTCCCATATTTCTACTGGTGATTTGCTGCTGAGCACAATGAGGGCATTGTGCGTTTTGGTTTGGGGAGGGTATTTGCATATGCCTTTTGTTTTGCATCTGCATTTGTTTTTTATTGCATTTCAGTCACATGTTTAGTGCATTTCTGTTTGCATTTGTTTTTCTTCCTTAAAAAAAAATCTTAAAAAAAAAATTTGAGAAATTCATAAAAATCAAAAATATCACGTTTACTTTTGCATATAGTTGAGTCGGATTGGAGTTATTAATGATGATTTTGCACTATTAGTCAAATATGTCATTCCTTGCCTTTTCACAACTGTTTAGCAAGAATTAAAAGTGATTTCTCAAATTTTGTTATGGAATTCATTTCGGGTAATTAGACTTGACTCATTATTTTTGGCAAACTACTTATACTTTCTGAGATATAGAGCCCATAACTGGTGACATTCATGACCGGTTAATTTAGGATTGAGAGTAGCACTCCCTTCATTTCATGTTTTGCACGTGTATGAGTTTTGATTGCTTATTGCCTATACGCATTGGTTTGTGGTCGGTATTGCATGTTTTGAGAACTATTGCATCCTCCCCTTTCTCATTTTACCCCATTAACTCCACTATAAGCCATAACTGCCAGTTGCCCTCAACTACATCCCATACTTAGCCTACCATTGTGCCAAGCTATGAAGTAGTAGAGGAATTTGTCGATTTAAGCTGTTTTGGTTCGCTTTTGTAATGTTGGAGCGAGTATTTTTGAGAAGTGAAGGAGAATATTTCAGCCTGAAAATAGAAAGAAAGAAAAATTCAGAAAATGAAAAAAAAAAGAGAGGACATATACCTGGGCAGAGAGCACTGGTTGTGACAGGGTGGTCGATCGGCTGGTGATGTTGGTCGATCGACTGCCCATTCCAGAAAAAAAAAAAAAAGAAAAAAAATTTGAGAAGTGAAGAAGAAGAAAAAAATGAAAAAGAAAAACAGAAAGAAGGAAAAAAAAAAGAGGAATTTGAAAATAATAATGATTTGGTTGAATAGAGAACACGCCTCATGTGCCTACTTCATGAATTGGAGGCGTTTGTTTGGGATATTGTGTTGCCTAGTCATTAAAGGCATGGTTTATATTTTGAGTTGGAGGAACGGGATACGGTTTCTGATGGTTGGATAGGTACTAGCTTGGCTCTTACCTTCACTTTTTCCATAATTGTTTTGCCCTTCCTTTCCCACTTAACCTCACATATCCAAATCTTGCAATAGTTCGGCATGTAATAGTCTTTGATGGTGGTTATGCGTATGTACGGTAACTAGAATCATTATTCATGCTAGTCAAGCATACATGTTTTGTCGGTCGCAGTCTAGGTGAGAGTCTGTACTTTCTTCCCTATCCTTTACATATATTCTTACCATTTGCTTTGCTGAGGGAAGAGTGACCCGGAACAGTCCGAATTTATGAGTCTTGCAAGGTCGAACGCCCGATTTAATTCCATGATATGCATAAATTTGTTCACTTGATTTAAGCTTTGCAGTAGTTGACTATGTGCATTAAACGGTTTGGCATTGACTTGTAGCTAGCTCTGAGATATACTCCTTTCCATTTAGTTTTTATATGGGTCATAGTGCTTGCTTGCGGACAAGCAAGGTTTGGTTTGGGGAGATTTGATACGTGCATATTCTATACACTTTATCTGCGGTTTTGGCACGTATTTCCATGCGTATTTGTTAGCCTTAAGCTACTATTTCCCCCGAAACGGTTTACTTTGCATTTTCTATGATTTATTGTAGGAATGAGTGGAAGTAAGCTAATCAAGCCTAAATCGTCCTCCGGAGGCAACTTCAGGGAAGCTTGGAAGAAGGAAGTTCGGATTCACCCACCTTGGGATGCGTGCAAAGGAGTAAAGAGCTGAATTGAAGAGAGGAAGAGCCACTGCACAGCACCACCAGTCGATCGACCACTCCTTTCAGTCGATCGACCGTTGAAGTGAAGCGAAGTCATTGCTCGCATTTACGTCGATCGACCATGTTGACCGGTCGATCGACCAGTCTGCGAGCTGAGATTTATTTCTTCGTGTTAGACTTTTAAAAGCCCAACTTGTAATTGATTTTTTTGGCATCTTTTTATCAGTAGAACGCAGCAGTTATTAGGTTATGCTTTTCATTATTGAATAACTCAGTTTTTAGATCTAGTTTTGGAGACGGAAAACCTCGAATTCGATTACGTTGTTCATCTTTTCAATTAGTAAGTTTTATGCAAATTTCCTCTTCTTTTAATTCTTGTTATTTCAATTCTTGTTCTACCAATTTAATTCCAGCAATTCATCTCTTGTCTTTTGTCTTTTATTTAAATTCAATCATGTCAATCTTGTTCTTTGTTATCAATTTAGCAATTGTTTTAGTTTTACTCATGCGTAGCTAATTGTTTTGATTGGGAACGAGGTGAGCCATGGCATAAATTAGGATTGTTTGTTAGCATGAATCCTTCCGTATCGATCTTGTCTTCTTTTGATAAGCCTTTTTACTAGATTGAAAGATTAGTAATTAGAATTATCATTAGATTGGAATTTCCTTTTAGCGAAAGCTTTGAGAAATTTCGGGGAATTAGAAGACCGCAAGGTTAATTTGAGCATAGATCGAAAGGCTTGCTTATACCCCCTGAGACCGTATTATAAGATTTCTGCTACCTTATTGCCCTGACCATTGTCATGGTGAACCGAATTTCCCGATCTTCCTATCTTGAAATTCTTATTTAAGCAATTAGTGATTAGTATCAACCAATTTCAAAACCCCCGTTTTAATTGTTACTTCTATAGACTGAAAAATAGCAAACAAAATCAACCTTGTCTCTCTGTGGTTCGACCCTTACTATCACTAGCTATAGTTTTAGTTTGGAATTATAAATTTAATTTTGATACAAAACGACGGTATCAAAGACTTACGTAGGGTGGAACAATAGCAATTTGGGGTTTTTCTTCTTCTTTCTTAATTTTAGGTTTAGTATCTAGAGGGGATTGGATTTAGAAACTTGGGGGAGGAGTAGAGTATGAGATTCCAAGGGGTTGTGGTGAATTGAGAAACCCTTGGATTTCTAAATCCATTCCAAAAGTGGCCAACCAAACACTTAAATGGGTGATATCCATTCCATTCCATTCCATACCCCTCAACCAAACACCCCCTTAACATCATCTTAAAGGTTAAGCTTTAATATTAAACACAATCCACCCAAAAGTCAATGAACAAAAAGTCAACACCGGTCAAGGGTGGCTCACTGCCGGTCAATGGTGGCCGCCGGTGGTCGTTGGTCCGGTCAAGGGTGGTTGACTTCCAGTCAAGGGTGGTCGCCGGTGGTGGTCAACGCCGGGTGACTGACTGCCGGTCAATTGTGCCCGCCGGTGGTCGGTGGTCGTTGGTCCGATCAAGGGTGGTTGACTGCCGGTCAAGGGTGGTCGCCGGTGGTGGTCAACGTCGGGTGGCTGACTGCCGGTCAATGGTGGCCGTCGATGGTCGTTGGTCCGGTCAAGAGTGGTCAACAACCACCAATGGTCAATGATGATCAACAATTTCAAACTTCAAAAATGTTGCTAATGGGGATTAAACCCACGACCTCTTGGTTGAAATGCACTTACTTTTACCATTGTGACACATGCATCTTGTTGTTATTTTTGTATCTCTTTTAATATATATCTTTGTTAAGACTTGAGTTAAAACAATATGTATCTCTAATAAGTATTAAATGTACTTCCAGTTTATATTTAATGTACATTCCTTATAAAATCAATGTACATGATGAGTTAGTTAAGTGTACTTGATAAAAATTGAACAACATATTTTATGTACTTATGTTAATTATTCTTTGTATCTATACTTTATATTTAATGTACCTCCAATATATATAATGTGTCCCCGATGAGTAAGTGAAATAAAGTTAATAAACAATTGTAGTAAATATGATATGTAGCTATAGTTATTAAAAGGTACATTTATTATATATTTCATGTCCCTTCTATATTATTAAAATGTACTTGAATAATTATTGAAACATGCCTTGTAACTAATTAAGACATACATGGTATGTAACTTTAATATTTATTATATGTACCTATAATATATATTTAATGTGCCTCTTATATAAATAAAATGTACATAATAAAAAAATTGAGTCATAATTGATAATTAATTAAAATAAATATGATATGTATCTTTAATAAATATTATATGGACCTATATTATAAATTTAATGTACCTCTCATATACATAAAATGTAAATGATTTATTCATCCGTGCAAGATAATTAATTAAAATAAACATGATATGAATCTATAATCGTTAATAAATGTACCTATTGTAGATATATTTAATGTACCTCCTAAACAAATTAAAGGTACTTGATGATTTGTTGAAACGTGATTGATAAACAATTTAAATAAAAATAAATACTTTGATATGTACCCATAGTTTTTATAAGATAAACCTATATCATTTGGTCAATGTACACCTTACATATATATATATATATATATATATATATATATATATATATATATATATATAGAGCAAAGTTCTTCTAAGTCCTTTTTTTTTTTGAGTCCATAAGTCCCTCCCACAACCCTTGGATCATGCATGGTGGAAGGTTGAGATTGAAAGCAAAAAACACACTTAACACTAATGAATTCACTTCTCTCTCTAGTTTTAATAATACATTCACTAATTCATTATCATACACAATTAACACCATATTTTGTCTTATACTTCAAAGTTTATGAAAATTTTGTTAACATTTTTCCTGTTTCGGTTTTTTTCGTTTTTTTTTTCGAGACAAGTTTTCGACTGTTTCGTTTTTTTCGTTTTTTTTTTCGAGACAATTGTAATTTTACGAGTGTAATTCTAACAGCAAAAAGTGTAATTTTAAGAAATATTTTCGAGAATTTAGCATTTTACAAGTTTAACTTCAATCTTTTCCGAGTGATTTTAACGAATAATATTTTGAATTTTTGTCATTTTATCACAAGTTATTGTAATTTAGCATTTTACGAGTGTTATTTTAATGACAAAAAGTGTTATTTTAGTCCAGGTAAGTGTAATTTCAGTCCAATGAGATTGTTATTTTTAGTCAAGGAGAATGTAATTTTAGTCCAGAAAAGTGTAATTTTAGTCCAGAAAAGTATAATTTCAGTCCACAGTCCATAGTCCATTTAGAGTGTAACATTAGTCCAATGAGAATATGAGAATATGACCAAGTCCATTAAGAGTGTAATTTTAGTCCAATAGAGGTAAATGTAATTCTAACAGAAAAAAGTGTAATTCTAACAACAAAAAGTGTAATTCTAACAACAAAAGGTGCAATTTTAGCCGAAAAAAGTGTTATTCTAGCAAAAAAAGTGTAATTTTAACAGAAAAAAGTGTAATTCTAACAACAAAAAAGTGTATTCTAACAACAAAAAGTGTAATTCTAACAACAAAAAGTGTAATTTTAGCCGAAAAAAGTGTTCTTCTAGCAAAAAAAAGTGTAATTTTAACAGAAAAAAGTGTAATTCTAACAACAAAAAAGTGTAATTTTAGCCGAACAAAGTGTTATTCTAGCAAAAAAAAGTATAATTCTAACAACAAAAAGTGTAATTTTAGCCGAAAAAAGTGTTATTCTAGCAAAAAAAATGTATAATTTTAACAGAAAAAAGTGTAATTTTAATGGAGAAAAGTGTGATTTTAACAGAAAAACGTGTAATTCTAACAACAACAAAAAATGTAATTTTAGCAGAAAAAGTGTAATTTTAGTCGAAAAAAGTGTTATTCTAGCAGGAAAAAGTGTTATTCTAGCCGAAAAAAGTGTTATTCTAGCAAAAGAATGTGTAATTTTAATAAAAAATTAAACTATATTTTAAATATATCTAAGATTAAAATCAACAAATAATCTTAGATCTATTTTGTACATCTAAAACTAAAATAAAAATATCTCACAAAATAAAAATAAGAACTAAGAAAAAAAATATAAAGAAAATATTTCATATTTAGTAGATTTAATATTAAAATCAAAATTCTTTTTAAAAACTTACAACTAAAATATACCAAAAAAATGATATAAGTCCTCCTCCCTCATCTCGTGTTTAAAAAAATGATATTTGGATCATATTTTACAACAATAACCACCACCATTCTTTTTTACAAAAATAGATAAGAAATTAAAAAAAAAAAAAAAAAAAAAAAAAAAAAAAAAAGGCAACCACACGTCCACTGTTCCACACCCATAAACAAACACAAAAGCAAAAAAAGAGAACCCCACCTCTAAAAAGTAGATCTAAAAAAGAAAAAAGAAAAGAAAAAGTCAAAAGCAAAAAAAAAGACCGTGAGATTGAAGAAAGAAGAAAAAAAAAAAGAAGAAAGAAGAAGAAAAAGTCAAAAGCAAAAAAAAAGACCGTGAGATTGAAGAAAAAACAAAACAAAAAAAACAAACTCACTGCAAAACAACCGTGAGATTGAAGAAAGAAGAAGAAAAAAAAAAAAAAAAAAAAAAAAAAAAGAAGACGGCGGCAGATCTGGAAAAAAGAGAAGGGGAGGACGGTGGAGGAAGGAGGTCGTGGTTGTTTGTGTGTGCGGTGGTGGACGTGTGATGGTGGTGTTGTTGTCGCGGTGGGGTGTGGGGTGTGCGGCTGTGTGGGGAAGGAAGGAGAGGAGGTGGTGGTCGTGTGTGCGGTGGTGGCTGTGGGGTGTGGGGGTGTGCGGCGGTGTGGTGGATGTGGGGTGTGGGGTGTGCGGCTGTGTGGGGAGTGTGGGTTGTGGTTGTGTGGTGGTGTGGCGGGAGGCGGTGGTTGCTGTGGGGTGTGCGGCGGTGTGGTGGGTGGAGTGGGGTGGTAGTGTATGAAATAATTTGATTTTTTTTGGTTAGGATGAGAGTATTTATTTGTGTTTTGAATTAATTTGGGTTTTAGAGAGGGAGTAGGGAAATGAATTGTGTGAATGAGAGAGAAGTTGGTGGAAAAATAAATCTTATATAGTGGATTAAAATTTAATTAGTATGGATTAGTAAAGTAGAGAGGGGAAGTGTTTAATTAGACATTAACCATCCTTTTTTTGCTTCCAATCTCAACCCTCCATCTTCCTCATCCAATGGCTATAAGGAGGACTTATGGACTCAAGTGTAAGACATGGACTCAAATGATCTTATCACTATATATATATATATATATATATATATATATATATATATATATATATATATATATATATATATATGATGAACCTAACGAATTAATGATATGAATTTAATAGATAATTGAAATATACATGACATGTCATATAAGAATATATTATGTACCTCCAATGAAAATAAAATGTACCTTCGGCATAAATTTATTGTACGTACATTTTTCATTAAAATATTATAACCTATAACAAATGTAAATTTTATAATAATTATGTAAATAATAAGTACAAATTATTATAAGTACATACGATATTTTGTTCAATCTTTATCAAATATATTTAACTAACTAAGCATTACATTGATTTTATACTGAATGTACATTATATATAAGTTAGAAGTACATTTAATAATTATTATAGGTACATATTATTTTAACCCAGGTCTTAACATATACACATATATCAAAAGAGATAGAAAAATAGCAATAAGATGCTTGTGGCACAGTGGTAATAGCAAGAGCATCTCAACCAAGAGGTTATGGGATCAAGCCTCACTAATAACCTTTTTGAAGTTTCACTAAGTGGTTTATCATCTTTGACTACTGGCCGCTAACCACCGTCGGCCACCGCCAGTCACTGCCAGCCACCACCGTTGACCGACCACCATTGATCGTTGACTGAATTTGTCTGGTCGTTGACCTCCATTGACCGGTGGCGTTGAATTTTCCGACGGGTTACTGAATTTGTCCGGGCGTTGACCTTCCTTGACCGGCGGCCAAACCACCGTTGTTGACTGCCATTGACCGGTGGCGTTGACTTTTCCGGCGGTCAATGTCGGTCAATGGATTGGGTTGTATAGGTGGTTGTATAATAGAGTTAATCACAACCCTTAGATTAGATTTAGTGGAGTTAAATCTAATGGTTGAAAAGTGTTCTCACCGTTCTCACCTAAAGGGTTGTTCTCATATGATCCCAAATCATATTATTATTATTAATATTAATAATATTGATAATAATAATAATAGTAATAGTAATAGTAATAGTAATAGTAATAGTAATAGTAATAGTAATAGTAATAGTAATAGTAATAGAAGTTTGAGTTGAAACCCTAGATCTTAAAAAAAGGGGTAATAGCGAAAGGAAGAGAAGAAGAAGAACCGGTGAATAATGGAGGTCGGCCATGGCGACGAGCAGTCCCCCTTCTTTCATATGTAGCGTTGGTGGTGGTGGAGCAGAACAACAGTGAGAGAAGAGTTAGGTTAGAGTGGGGAGTAACCGAGTGATAGAGAATAAGAGATATGCGGGTGTTGTCATTTTAAGCGCCAAGTTAGTACAAGTTTGATATAAATCGGTTTTAAATAGGACTGCCACAAAAGCATTATAGCGACGGTTTTAAAATAAAACCGTCACACTATTTTTCACGTCGGTTGTAAATTAAACCGCCACAAAAGCCCTATAGCGGCGGTTTTTAAATAAAACCGCCACAAATAATTTCTTTTATAGCGTCGTTTCTTAATTAAAACCGCCGTCAATAGTTTCTTATTTACTTTTTGTGTCGATTTCTATTAGAACCGCCACTATATCAGCGTCGCGATAGGGTTTTTTTGTACTGGTGCGTAAAGGCTTAAACTTTACGATAAACAAGTTAAAAACCGAGTAGGAAGGGCGAGTTTCTCGACATTTTGTCGAGTAACCTATCACCGTTACCTTAAACGCTCCTTATTCTTCGAATAAACGGTCCTCAAAGCTTGAGTCTTCCACCGGGTCTTTGAAACCTTCATCAAGGAGCAAGAAAACGAAAGGATTGAGGTAAAAACCGAAACTTTTATAAGACGGCGAAATTCAAAACCATCACAAAAATGGGACTTTATTACCTTGAAAGAAGGAGGAAGGAAAGAGGAAGAGAATGGTACAAAAATTAAGAGGAATGGTGAAGAAATGAAGACGAAATCTTGGTTTGTAGCTCGGCCAATGGCGTCTTGGTCTCGTTTTGATGCTGCAAAGTTTTGGCTGTTTTAACAGGAATTTTCCAAAAAGGAAGGGGGGGATTAAAAAGGAAAACGAGTTGGGATTGGGCAAAAGGGCGAGTGTGTGTGAAACAGTTATTAATGTTTTAGTGAGTGGTAATAGAGGTAGCTAGATATGTGTTGTTGATACGAGATTGGTCGAGAAAAGATTAGTCTCACAAGTGGAAATGTGACGGTCTATGCTAGACGGAATTTCGTCGTAAACCTACTATAATTTAAGACGGAACTTTATTATTATTAATATTATTATTATTATATCCTACTAAAATACGTATTTTTATATAAATTAAGCTTTAAAATATTACTTTTATAAAAATCTTGTTTAAAATAAATTTAATTTAATTAAATAATTCAAAAATATAAAATAAAGTAATTAAACGGTTAAATAAATTATAAATGTCAAAATGAGAAATTCGCGGGTGTTACAAGATTTAGAGCCGGTAAATCTGTTTTGACCTGAATCCGAGCAAACTCGATCCGATAAAACTCGAAATTTTTGCAAACTGAAACCGACCGACTTGACTTGATGACGACCCATAACCCGACATGACCCGATGATTAGTGACCCGACCCGACACGAGATTGACGAAATTAAATTGATGACCCGACAATTATTAAGCTCAATATTAATAAAAATGGAAGTGATCGAGTTTTAGATTGAAATGTTTGACCTAATAATGAAGTATTTAAACCAAATAATTGTCAAAATTTGAGCTAATGCGATAAAGCAACCCAACCCGATCGATAATGACCCGACCTGACCCGAACCCGACTCAACCCGAAAGGGTAGGTTGACCCTATATGACCTGACCTAACTCTCACATATATTTTTTCATAAACTTTTCATATCATAACCCTTTTCCTAAACCTAATCAAATTAACTCTTACATATACCTATTTTCCCAAAATTGAATTTACTTACTCTATAAACTTAATCAATGGATTATAATACCTTCGATCGTTACATAATCACTCATGTTAATTCGTTTACAAGCATTAAAATATTGATGAAATTAGACTTCTATTAAAAAAACAAAGAGTATATAAATTTTAACAGAAGAATGGAGCAAGTTTTTAAAAAAATTAGCTGAAAAAGCTTGTTATCAAAAAAGAATGCTCCTTGATTAATTCCATAGAAAATTCGTGAAATCAAAAATACAAAAAAGTCTTCTTTATGAATAGGACTCGCAATCTCTGCCAAGAATTCATTTTGTTGATAATGGCCATTGGCCAGCATGGTTAAAAGTCTGTAGATTGCATGTCCCAGTTTTTATAGTGGTGGAATTTGGGCTTGTTTTTATTGCGGTTTAATTTTTATTTTTGGCGTAAAATGCATAGCATCCGATTTTGTTTTGAGCCGGGCAAGAGTTACGTGTATTGCTAACATTGACAGAGCAAGGGGTCGGCCGGAATGAGGTCCGTTGATGACTGGACTGACAGAGCAAGGAGTGTTGAACGAAGGTGGTGGTGGTCAGTGGCGGATCTTCAACAAAATTTTAAGGTGGGCCAATTAAACTGTAACATAGTTCCGAAATATTTTCAAGTCCTATACTCATAAGACAAGGTAGAATTTTCATCGGAAGAAAATATAATTTAATGTTATAAGAATGAATTTCCTTTATAAGTGAATAATGCTCACTAAACTTATTAAATAGCTCACCTACTTCAATCATAGGTTAAATTTATGTATAGAACTGCATATATAGTCATGAAATAACTTACAAACAAAAAAATTCAAATTAATTTTAAGTTTCCTTAGTATCAATGAACGTATGATTAACGTCGTCAAAATAACCCCACAAATTGGATAATTCAAGATTATATCGATATTTAAAGTGAAATTTAGTTAATCGGAAAGTGTTCCATATAAAATAACCACTATGTGGTGACTTTCATTTTGAAAGTTAGGAAGAATACTATTTAAAATGGAAAATTATTCATTACATTTCATAAATTTAAGTTATTCTTAGGTAAGACAATTTTAGATTTTTATTATGTAAAACGCATCCGTCATAATTATGACTTGATTAAATTATTTTTATTTTTTTAAAACAACCTTACACAAAAATTTGTATACTACTCCGCAGTTTATTAAACCTAATAATAGGAAACATATAACACCACTACCATTTTCTTTAACGTCACCCAAATACAAGGTAAAGCTACGTTAGTATTCACCCTTTCAGAATTATGAATGGCATTAAAGAAAATGATAGTGACATTATGTTGGGTCCCGCCCAATGAATCTTGGTGAATTTGTCAACAAAGCAATAGTTTATCATGGAGAAAACATGGGATAGTGCATGTGTTAGGTGGTTGCTTTTGTTGACAAATTTGTAGCATGCTTTGTTGGACTTAGAAATAAGCAACGTGCATGGTGTTTTTTCTCTGACAAAATAGTGCATGGCTTGCCTATATAAAGGATCCATTTCACTTGGGATTTGGCAGAGAGAGGGAAGGAACAAGGAGCACTCTACATAGAAATTGTAAGTGTCTTCTTGGTATTATACTTCACTGGAATTTGGTGGAGTATAAGGCAGACCTTACGGTATTTGTAAGGTACTCACACAAATAAACAAGGGATTGTGATTCGGGTAACGGTTCAACCGGGTTTGAGTGTGTGAGGCAAGATAATCAGGTCTTCTCTTACAATAATTTAGAGGGTTACTCTAGGGGTATAATTGGTGGTGATTTCCAATTATACTGGAGGGTCTAGAGGGTACTAGTTTGTATTCCTAAATTATTGTCGGGTCCAAATTCGGTTTGTAATTTGGTACCGGTTACGTTGTACTGGCACTATCTTTATAGTGGCACTATTTTATAGTGGATTCGGTCTTTTTTTTGGTGGGTTTTACCTCCGTCTTGGAGGGTTTTCCCTGGTATTGACCCTAAATCTCGTCTCAACTTATTATTAGCTTGCGGTTTATTTTTACTTTTACATTATATATCGATCGGTGCTTCCGTTGCGCGTGGGAGATTGGAGCTTATTTCCCAACAAGTGGTATCGAGCTACTCGGCTCGGTCCGAGTGGTCCGGTGGTTTGATCGGTAGGGATGTCAAATATGGGGTCTCGGTTTGGAGTACCAAAATTTGATGGTAAAAGTAGTTTCACCCTCGCGAGAGGAGGATGAAGGATCTCCTGGTACATCTTGGCTTGGCTAAAGCCTTGAAAGGAGATAAAGGCAAGCCGGAAAAGTTGAGTGATGCCGACTGGGAGGAGGTGTGTACTAAGTGTGCTAGTACCATCAGGTTGTGCATCTCGGATTCCGTCATCAACTGTGTTCTTGACGATGACTCTCCATCGACGATATGGGAAAAATTGGAAAAGCTTTACATGGCGAAAAGCTTGACCAATAAGTTGTTGCTAAAGCGACGGTTATATCGGTTGCGGATGGACGAGGCGGAAAATCTCATTGGACATGTCAATTTGTTCAATGGACTGTTAGATGAGTTGAAGAAGATCGATGTTAAGGTTGAGGAGGAGGATAAAGCGTTGTTACTCCTCAACTCTCTCCCGGATACATACGAGACGTATGTGGATACGATTCTGTGCGGAAAGGATACCATTACCATGGAGGAAGCACAGGCGGCATTGTTGTCCTTTGATGCGAGGAAGAAGGACAAGGATGGAATGCGAAGTGACATCTCAGTGATGGTTGCTCGGGATGGGAGAGGACGATCGTCTAACAGGGATTATGGATCGAAGCATGGCAGGTCTCGATCCAGGAACACTTCTCGGAATGATGGAGTAAAGTGTTACAAGTGTGGTGAAATTGGGCACATTAGGCGGAACTGTCCTAGGAAAGATGTGCCGGATAACAATGGCGACGCCAACTTGGCTGCCGGTGAAGGGAGTAGTGATTGTTTCCTTACCGAAGAGTGTGACTTACTTGCGGTCACGGATAAGTGCGGTGTATCTTCCAAGGAAGAATGGGTGTTAGATTCTGGTTGTGTCAATCACGTTTGTACCCAGAAAGAGAGTTTTGTTGTGCTCCAAGAAGGCATGCCCGGGAAGTTGAAGTTGGCCAATAATTCAACAGTGGATGTTCTTGGTGTTGGGGTGGTAACAATCAAAACATCTAGTGGGGCGGTGCATACTTTGGACAAGGTAGCTTATGTTCCAGAGTTGCGGCGGAATCTAATCTCACTTAGTCAGTTGGACTCCCAAGGTTATGAGTCTAAAACTCATGGGGGAGTGGTGAAGGTGACTAAGGGTAGTATGGTCCTCATGAAGGGGGAGTTGCATCGTGGTTTGTACCGTCTGGCGGTGAAGACTTCAAAAGGTGACTGGGAAAAGAAAAGACGTCGACGTGTTACTTTTGCGGTAGAGGTGGCGAAGGTAAATTGTTTCCAGGTTGCAGACGGGGGCAAGGGTAAAATTCCTGCTGGTGAAAAGGTGGAGGGGTGGAGGTCCCTCTCCAGAGTCATTTGACGCGGTGACTCGGTTGCGGCTGTACACGGTGCATTGACCGTGGTTGTGAGTTAGGGTGAGGACCGGATACTAACTCGGGTGTGCAGCTGGTATTTCAAATCGGTCAATGGTTAATTCCTCGGTAACTCCCTTGGGCGGGAGGGGGAGATTTGTTGGGTCCCGCCCAATGAATCTTGGTGAATTTGTCAACAAAGCAATAGTTTATCATGGAGAAAACATGGGATAGTGCATGTGTTAGGTGGTTGCTTTTGTTGACAAATTTGTAGCATGCTTTGTTGGACTTAGAAATAAGCAACGTGCATGGTGTTTTTTCTCTGACAAAATAGTGCATGGCTTGCCTATATAAAGGATCCATTTCACTTGGGATTTGGCAGAGAGAGGGAAGGAACAAGGAGCACTCTACATAGAAATTGTAAGTGTCTTCTTGGTATTATACTTCACTGGAATTTGGTGGAGTATAAGGCAGACCTTACGGTATTTGTAAGGTACTCACACAAATAAACAAGGGATTGTGATTCGGGTAACGGTTCAACCGGGTTTGAGTGTGTGAGGCAGTATAACGGGTCTTCTCTTACAATAATTTAGAGGGTTACTCTAGGGGTATAATTGGTGGTGATTTCCAATTATACTGGAGGGTCTAGAGGGTACTAGTTTGTATTCCTAAATTATTGTCGGGTCCAAATTCGGTTTGTAATTTGGTACCGGTTACGTTGTACTGGCACTATCTTTATAGTGGCACTATTTTATAGTGGATTCAGTCTTTTCGGCTGGTGGGTTTTACCTCCGTCTTGGAGGGTTTTCCCCTGGGTATTGACCCTAAATCTCGTCTCAACTTATTATTAGCTTGCGGTTTATTTTTACTTTTACATTATATATCGATCGGTGCTTCCGTTGCGCGTGGGAGATTGGAGCTTATTTCCCAACACATTATCATTCCCCTAATAATATTGGTTGTGTGCCATATACGGAGTTAAATGACAACATTAATCAGTAATCATACGGAGTAAAATCTTGAGAGCACACGTGGAATAAGAAATAGTTGGTCAGCCAAGGATTCTTTCATTTAATTCTTGAACATTTACCGAGTTTATTATTGTTTCTTTACTTTTGTGGGCTTTCAAGGAAACTAGCACTTCTTGTGGTATTTGCGCAGAAGCTTAGGGTGGGCCGGGCCCAAGCCCAGCATAAGAGAAATCCGCCTCTGGTGGTGGTGATGAAGGGAGATGAGGAGATGAAGAAAAAAAATCAATTGGCGAGGGAATGAAAAAAAGTGAGATAAAATTGCAAAAATATTTATATATATATAAAAAGGAGTAAAATCCGTATGTAAAAAAAAATACACCCCTTTTAAAATCGCAAAAGTAGTAAATTAGCCCCTTAACTTAGTCTAATTGTGAGATTCAACCCCTTAAATTTAAATTGGAGTAATTAGGCCCTTAACTTTTGCAAAATGTGAAATTAAATCCCATATCAAAATCTCATGAGAAATTCATTTTCTCATACTGTAAAAATTGAAATTAGTTATGTTTTATTTGAAAAAAAATATCGGATTTTTTAAATGTAAATAAAATTATGTTTTTAAATTCTGAAAAAAATGAAAAAATTTATTTTATTTTTTTATTTTTTGAGAAAAAAAACGTTTTTTTATTAAAAAATTTCTTTGTTACTCAAGAAAACTTTAGACAATTAAAATCAGGCACATATATTTTTAGAGTATTCAGTTTTTTTTTCTAAAAAAAAAATTACATACTGTATATTTTTTAAAGAATTATTAATAATTTTAGGAAAAATATTTAGTTGTTTTATAAAATTTAAATATTTTTTGTTACAAAATAATTTAAAATCTCCTCTAATTGATGTTAATTCATTTTAGATTATGATTTTATTTGTTAATTTTTTTTCTTGAATTTTGATTGTATATTTTGTAAAAATATAATCAATTTCACTTTTTATATATGATATACTAGATTTTGTGCCCGTGCGTTGCACGGTTTCTAAATAATGTTTTATTTTGAACTGAAGTGGTAGAATAGGTAAGTTCTTGAATGCGAGAACGGTAAAATTTGCTATCGTAAAGTAATTAATGACTTTGAAAATAAGTGTAGTCGACATTGTGAATTAATTTCAGTTAGTCTCTCTAATTTCAATTAGTCTTTTGTACGATTGTGTTATATACTGCTCCGTATTATACGGTCTTCATTGGCATATTATGAAATCTTTATTGTCATCTTAGATATGTATGATCGTGTTTGTTAGTATGTGGCTTTAATTTGTATATATGATCGTTTTTGTCAGTATGTGGCTTTAATTTATATAGGTTGTGCCCTAATTATAATCGGCAAGTCTCAATTGTGACGATGTTTTGTCTTAACTAAACACATGAGTAGTACTTGACCCGTCGCAAGTTTGTGATGGATATACCCGTTATAAATTAGAATATGTGAATTATAATATGATAAGGATTCCTATATGTCAAACTTCACCCGTGTAAAAAAATGCAATTAGTGAAGAACTTATACAATCATCTCCTGTTGAGAAAGCACGAATTTCAGTTTTGTCTCAGATAATCGTGTTCGTTGCTATTCATGCTAATTTTGTCAATTATTTTGAACGGGAACTTGAGTAATTTATATGATGAGGATGTGTTTTAGGGTTTGATTCAGAAAAGGAATCTAAGGTGCTTTCAGTTGTGTGTGCGCATTAGGTTTACTTTGGCAATGAGGTGGCTGGAAATTGACTGCTATGTCTTAGAATCGATGGTTTTGAATGGAAACCATACCCTATTTATTGAGTAAAAATCCTCTCCATTTCCTAAAAAGAAATGGAGAGTCCATTTCCTATCAACGGACGAGATTGAATTCTATCAACATCGAACGGTTCACGATTTATGCATAGAAATAAAAGATTAATAGAGTATGGAGAAGATAATATTATTAAATGGGTTTGTGAGAGGAAATGGAGAGAAAGGAAATGAAGAGGATCCTAATTGCTATTTATTATAGTTACAAATCAAACATTGAGAATAAAAATAAAATAAAACATAAAGAGCATATTATATATAAAAAAAAATATATATATAAAATCAAAGATCTGGGATCCTTGAATTTGTGAATATATTTGATTATAAGAACATATGAAGATTTCATATTTATATTGACTACTATGGATATACTGGTAACTTAATATATACATTAATATATTATCTTTTATGTTATCTTTTAAAGTTAAGATTTATTTTTGGTATTTATTAATATGGTACTTATCTTTTTAGATTAAGATTAATATTTACAAATTCTATTTTTTTTCTAATTTTTTCTAAGACTAATATTATTATTTTGTGCCCGTGCGTTGCACGGATACTAAAATAATTTGTACTAATAATGTGTTACACTAACCTTGCAGACAAATAAGTAACTACTACCTCCCATCTACATTAAATAACGAAAATAACAATGATTAGAATTCTTCATGTGAGACGGTCTCATAGTAAACGTATATATAATATACAAATGGAAGAAAAATTGCATATACTCCCATGCATCGCAAACAAATTGCTATAACATGGCTGACTGTGGATCCGCCCATGCTTTGGATAATTGGATATGATAAACGTTTAAAATTGGCTCCAATACGTTTAAAATTGGCTCCAATATATTCCCATGTCTTGATGTCATGCTTCCTTCCTATTAAAAAAATAAGACTAATTTAAGTAAATAGTGTTAAAAATACATCTTAGAAATAAAACCGTCCATCGCACACATAATTCCAAACAAATGATTTCTATTCAAGCGACCAGAAGCTACAAACTCAAGCCTTGTTGTTCATAAAACTAAGTCATAAACGTTGCGAGAGAAATGACAAATAACAATGAATTCCACAGCATGCCAATATTTAACCTTTATACTATAGTTTACTCCCCAATTCATCCTCATATTCATCACCAATCAAATTTGCAGTCTTCCGTCCCTCGATCTTACATGAGACTCGGGATATTTCCTACTCTTCGCTCATCCATTCTGCCCGCTCGTCCCGATCTTTCCTCCCGGCTATTCACGCATGAAGATCGTCGTATGTATGCTCGATTTCGGTTACCGGTTCTAATTCTTAATTTTGAATGATAATTAAACAAACAAACAAACAACTACATTAACTATTTAACTCTAATACAAAGGCTTTGGTGTGGAAAGAGGGTTGACATTTACACAACCTTACCCAACTGTTTGAAACTGTTTTCAGATGACCGATTTTCTTACTTTGATGGTCTTACGTCAATAAAAGAGGACGAACTGTTATTGAATTGTCGTCATTGCTTCCTGTAAAAAAAAAAAAGAATTCAACCATCTTAGTAAAGCAATCAAAATTATAAATGAATAATTTATAATAATGCTCAACCATAATGAGAGACACACTATCTAAATGACAAAAATATATTTCATAAAAGATCATAACTCAAAAAAAGAAACATCACGTTCCAAACCATGTATGCCATTTTTTCTTGAAGATGAGTAGATGGAGGGTATATATATACGGGGTATAAGTATTAATCATATATTATTACTTTTTCTGAGTTTAAGTCCCACTAAGATTCATATATACTAATATGATATTATACTATATATTTTTGCACAAATTTTATCCTTTAATTTGCACAAATTTTATCCTTTGATTTTTTATTTAGTGATTTTTATTATTTATGTATATTTTATTTTAAGTGTTTTAGAAAAATTGGAGTCTCTCAAAATGCCTGAAAAAAGCCTCTTTTATATATATATATTGATATATTGATTGATTGAATTTCTCATAAGATTTTAGGTAAGGGGTTTAATTTCACCTTTCATATAACTTATGAGGCCTAATCACTATAATCTAAACTTAAGAATTTAATTTCACAATTAGACAAAATAGTGGGCTCAATTACTAATTTTGCGCTTTTAAAATGGAATACTTTTTCCCTTTGTTTACTCACCTAAAAGAAATTGGATATACAAGAAATTGGAAAGTGCAGTATATAAAGCACACACGGGGTTAACAGAACAAAAACCGCGGTGTCACCGTCCGCGACATTTATTCCTTTCAAAACAACTACTCCATACTTCGCCATTTTTCATCCTTTCATCAACTCCGAGAGCCGCCGCTGCCGCCGCCACCTCCGCTGCCGCAATCTCTATCATCGCCTTGCTTCTCCTTATTCAATTTCTAGGGTTTCTATTTATGGTATGCCCTATTTTCAATTTCCAGGGTAGGGTTTCTACTCTCACTTAAGGAGTTATAAATTACAGTTCTGGAGTAATCACTTCGCCTCTTTCAAGCTCTTTATTGCCCCTTTTCGTTTTGTTCAGTAGTTGAATTTGATCCCTCCATCTTTTTGTTATTGTTATTGTTGAATTATCGTTCAATTAGGGTTTTTTATTGATTGAACAATATAAGGAGAAGTAGTCTAATGGCAGTTGGAAGGTATGGGCCGGATTATGATGCTGAATTTAAAAATCATAATGCTGACTATGAGGTGTCGAGGACGTAGTATGATTACCCTAGGGAGGAATTCAATAGGTTTAGGAATGGTAGGCATGTTAAGGATCACGATGTGAGGGGTAATGGTGGTAGAGGGCGGGTTAGACCGAGGGATGCTAAGGAAAGGGAGCTTGATAATGGTGGTGGTTATCACTCTTTGTTGTCCAGGCGTGGTTCTGTCGGTAATGGGGTTAGGGTAGGTGAGGATCCTAGGAGAGGTGGCTTAGTTGATAGGATTTTGGACCGTGAGCCTGGCAAGCTTTCGGGTGAGAGTGGGTCCGATGATGCTACTCAGCTGAAATCACGGAGTAAACAAATTGAGGTGGTGGAGACGGTTGTTAATGCCAAGTTGCCTCCACCTGCTGTAAAGAAAAGAAAGTCCTCTCCTATAGTTTGGGATAGAGATGATAAGGGGATGAAAGATACACTGAGAAATCGGTCTGTGCTGACTATCACTCATTTCTCTCAAAACCGTTGACCGTTAGTTTGCAAATTGGACCAAACTTCATCAAATGTTGTGCCGCCTAAGAACAATGAAATGTCCCCCATTAAAAGTAACAAAGCCGAGGATGGTCCTGTGAATCCACCTGTTGAAGTTCCTATGGAAGATGCTCATGTAGATAATTATAATGTAGTGGAGTTTCTTGCAGATGAGCCTGATTCACCTTCTCAGGGTGGACGGTGGGGTAATCATGACGAGGCTGTCCGTTTGGATGACGAGGATTACATTTCTACTAGGCATATATCAGCTTCAAGGTGGGCAGGTGACGCAACCTCGCCTGCTGATAAAGGCGAGATATCTGATGATGCAGTCAGGCAGAATTAAAGTAGGAAAACTCCCTCTTCTGAGCGTTTGGGCACTAGGAGAAGCAAGAGGTCATCTAGTCCGGAACATGGTGAGGGTGCACGAGAAATTTTGAATGGAACTAAGGGAAGATCATCTTATTCTGATGGCAGCATACTAAGTAGACCTTCTAGCGGAGATCGTGGTATCCGAAACGAGCAGAATGGGGAGGATTATATGGATGTTGATGATAAATACAATGACACTGACCATAGTCTTAGTTCTAGAGAAACAGTCTCAGAAAACGAAGATGATTCTCTTAGAATACCTGAACCTCCAGCTCCCCCTAAAAGAACAGTAAATATGCTTCAGGGTTGTAGGAGCGTGGACGAGTTTGAAAGGCTCAACAAGATAGACGAGGGTACTTATGGTGTTGTGTACAGAGCTAGAGATAAGAAGACGGGAGAAATTTTAGCATTGAAAAAGGTAAAGATGGAGGAGAGGGACTAGGGAGGGATTCCCATTGACTACTCCCAGGGAGATGAACATCCTTTTGTCACTACACCATCCATCTATTGTGGATGTTAAGGAGGTTGTGGTTGGACGTAACCTTGACAGCATCTTTATGGTGATGGAGTACATGGAGCATGATCTTAAAGGCCTCATGGAGTCAATGCAGCAACCATATAGCCAGAGTGAAGTTAAGTGCCTGATGCTTCAGCTGTTAGATGGCATCAAGTATCTTCATGATAATTGGGTGCTTCATCGTGATCCTATGTTACTCCGACACTTCACTTAGCTGCCGTGTCGTGTATCCGACACCTACTTGTCCGATACCAACACAACACTTAGACACTTTACATTAGACCAAAAAATTGAAAAATTCGCATAAAATAGCCGTATCCGACACTCGACACGTGTCAGGGTAACACAGTCGTGATCTAAAGACGTCAAATTTTCTACTGAACAATCAGGGTGAGGCGAAAATTTGTGACTTCGGGCTGGCTCGTCAATATGGGAGTCCATTGAAACCATATACTCATTTGGTGGTTACACTTTGGTACAGGTGAGGAACTGAGCTCTTCTTTAATCCCAGTATGTGCTCTCTTTAATGATTGAGTAGCAATTTGTGCTCTCATTTTCTTTATAATAAGTTAGCTGACGTTTCTGTTTGGTTCTTTTGCTTTATTGTACCGTTGTTATGTGTCACTAGGGAGTTTTTGTCTGCCTCAGTAGGAAGTCGATGTGTTTGTATTTTTTTTTTATCGTGCTTTTACTGTTTTTATGCCTGTGATTGTCCTACGTGCTCAACAGCTGGGTTTTCATTGTCCTTCTAAGCATTGTTATTTAATAACTACATGTCTACACTCTGCACCCCAATCTGGAATGGTTTCGTTTGCGGTTAACTTGTCATCCACTCACCCCTTTGTTGCTCCAACTTCCAAGTGCTATTTCACAATGTACTTGTAGGACCACTAGCTGTTGTTCTGTTGTTGCTTCCATTTTTTTTTAATTTAATATGCATGCATTCTGTTAAATTCTAGTGTTTGTGGACATTTGGAGTTCTATATTGTGATTGTCGTTTACATTTTTCAAAGTTGGTAAGTTGTTTTCATAAGATTTGTTTAGCTGTGTATACTTGGAGATAAGGATCTGATTAGTTCATCCTTGGTTCTTTCCAGGGCACCAGAGCTGCTGATGGGGGCAAAAGAGTATTCTCCAGCCATTGATATGTGGTCGCTAGGTTGCATTATGGCAGAGCTTTTGTCCAAGGAGCCACTATTTAACGGAAAAAGAGAATTCGATCAGCTTGATAAGGTACTTCAGTGTATTAGAATTTCCTGCCATTTTGCAGATGGGGTAGACTGTTTAATTTTCCAGCGTTTTTGTTGTTTGTACGGTGCTTAGGTGTTTATACTGATTTCCTATTTTTTAAAAACAAATGCAAATATTCAAGATTCTTGGAACACCAAATGAGACTATTTGGCCTGGTATCAAAAAGCTGCCCGGAGTGAAGGTCAATTTTGTTAAGCACCAGCAAGTCTTTCATAACTTTCATAACTTGTTCTTCATATATGTTTGAATCAAGGTTTTCTTACTCCCTACACTCTTTTCCCAGGCTTCCAGCTTTGGTTGATTCTGGTCTGGCTTTCTGGTCTAATTGGTACTGTCTCAGTCACAAGGGCACATAGTTTTGTAATGATTAACTATTTCAATATGCTTTTCAGGTACAACCAGTTGCGCAAAAAATTTCCAGCTGCATCGTTTACTGGATCTCCAGTTCTTTCGGATGCTGGATTTGACTTGTTGAACAGGCTTCTTACTTAGGCTCTGTTTGGCAAAACTACTTGAAAAGGTAAACCTGAAAAGGTAGCTGAAAACTGAAAAACTAACTGAAACCTGAAAAGGTAACTGATAAGGTAGCTGAAAATTAGGAGCTGATAAGGTAACTGATTATATAAAAATGTGTTTGACAAACTAGCTGAAAAGGTAGCTGATTTTGGTAAAATGACGTAAAAGAATATGAAAAATATTTAATATTATAGAATAAAGGGGTAAAAAATGGAAAATAAGTCATTTCAGGTACCTGATTTCTCAAATGCTACCTGAGGTAGCATTTCATTTCAGGTACCTTATTTGACCAAATAAGCTACTTGCCAAACAATTGCAAAAATATCAGGTAGCTGAAATTTTGGTCAAATAAGCTACTTTGTTCAAATAAGCTACCTGAAGTGTCCTGCCAAACGGAGCCTTATGACCCTGAGAAGAGGTGGGCACTGTACTTTTAAAAACAGTTCTTTTTGCCACTTATTATGTTTTGCAACTTTTTAATCATTTTTTGTTATTGACTGTAGCGTATAACGAATTCATGCCCACGTTTCCAGCTCAGCATGCACAAGACAGGTGCCCCACTTGACAGTTGTATATTTCCTTGTCAATGTCACCCTCTCTCTAGGACTAAGCAAGTTTTGGCCTAGACCTGAAATATGGGCTGTACCCTACCATCCTGTCTGGATCTACTCTTAACTCTTTGAAACCTTCCACATTTCTAAGTGAGTAACACAATATAAAAACACTATTACACTTAGCCACAACCCATCTGTCCCCTCTACCCAACCACCATATATCACCGCTCTAGCTCTAACCTACTATGACCCTTCTTCACCCTAGCATAATACCACCAGAAAACAGATTCCTACCTCAACCTTCCAAAATGATGCCCACCCTACCCGTCCTCCACCGTGAAAATAAACACACCCCTGAAACCCCCTATCCACTCTTTAAAACACAATTGTCCGGTGTAAGTTCTTGAGTGGTGGGGTGATTATGTTTCCCGGGGTAGGGTCCTTTTTTGAGGTGTAGAGGGTATTCTCCGACAGTTTGGACTTTGGGTTGGGGTGAGGAAGGTTTTCAGTGGTTTGGGGAATTGAGGTTGCTTATGTGGTGGGATGGGGGTGGGTATGGTCATTTACAATGATATTAGTTTTGTTAAAAAGGAAAGTGGAAGATTTTAGTGAATTAGCCCAAGAAAGAAAATCGAAGCTTTCAGATTATCTGAGAGAGTATTATTTAAAATTTAAAATTAAGCTTAATTTTTGATAAACTTATATTTTAAAGATATTTCTTAGTTTTTGGGCTAATGAGCTAATCTGATCTAAGATTGGATGGGATTGATTATTTTGGTCTAAATCAGGAACACATTTATCTTCACAGTGGTGTCGGTTCATTAGACTATAGATTTTGGTCTCGTTCGTGCCTACTTCTCACAAGGTTTGTGACTTACTGTTAATGAATATTGCATCTGTAGGCGCATGCGTAGAATGTTGAAAAGCCCAGATCCTCTGGAAGAGCAAAGAAGGAAGGAGTTACAGCAACCTGAATTGGGGACTGGGGCTTTGTTTGGCTAACAACCAAGCATAAACGACATCTTCATGTACTTTGACTAATTATACTGGCAGATAGACATGCATAAGGTGAGAGCCGAGAGGAGACAACTTGCAAATTTGGCTAAAATTGGCTTTTGTGATTATCATTCATGCTGTTTTTTTAGCAGGCATGTATTGTAAAATGGAGGAGGGAACTGTACTCTTTGCTTTTGCCTATCTAATTTGTGCAGGCTAAATACGGTTATCCAGCTTGATGATTTATAGGATGTTTCTTCACTCTGCTTGCATCACAAGGTGTGGCGTAGCAGCTTTTCCTTTTAGAGATATCAGATCCACTTGAAACATGCCTATGTAAAGTTTCTCTATTTGACACTTTGTAAACAATTTTGTAATTGGTTTTCAATTCCAAACCATCATGGATTTGTCACAGCGTATATTTTTGATGTTTTGATTTCCTAAATTGTGTTTGCAAGAGGTGGTCGGTGTAAAGCAGAGGGGACGTTCTTTGCTTTTTGTTGACGGCATAATAGAGAGGAGGTAATATGTTAACCTAGTACCTATGGAGTTTAAGTGGGGCCTTAGGGGGTGTTTGGTTAGAGAAAGGGAAAGGGAAAGGAAATAAGAAAGGGTAAGAAGGGGAAAGGTAAGGGATTACCTAAAACTTAACTAGTTGTTTGGTTACATCATCAAAATGAATTGTGGTGGGTTGTGGTTTGTTTTGGTGTGCGGGTAGTGGTTTAGGTGAGGTGGTTGTGGAGGTGGTGATGGCGGTGGTGGCAGTAGGTTGGTTGTGGTGGTGGTGGCAGTAGGTTGGCTGTGGTGGTGATGATGGTGGTGGTGCCGTCATGGTGGTTGTGGCGTTGGTTGTTTATGTGGGGTGGTTGTGGTGATGGCGATGGCGTCGTGGTGGTGGCGGTGGCAGTAGGATGGCTGTGGTGGTGGTGATAGTGGTGGTGGTGTCATGATGGTTGTGGTGGTGGTTTATGTATGGTGGTTTTGGTGGTGGTGGCGATGGCGTCGTGGTGGTGGCGGTGGCTGTGGTAGTGGTGATGATGGTGGTGGTGGCGTCATGGTGGTTGTGGCGGTGGTGGTTTATGTGGGGCGGCTGTGGTGGTGGTTTTGAAGGTGGTGGTGGTGGTGGTTTTTAAGGTGGTGGTGACTGGTGTGGTGGGAGTCGCAAGTGTGGTGGTAGGTAAATAAGCTGGTTGAAGGGTAACAGGGGTAATGAAATCTGATACCTTGGCGGGTGGGGGGTAAGGAATTAGATGGATTGAGGGGTAAGGAAGGGAGTTTCATTCTCTTTGTTTGTGTCAAACAAACACCAACAAAGGAAATCAATAACTTTGTTTCCCTTTCCCTTTCTTATAGACCTCCAACCAAACGCCCCCTTAGTTTGTCTTCACACAGATTTTTGATATTATGCAATTACAAGTAGTGTGGAACTATGGACAATTTGGTTTTGGTTTAGACAGCCATTAAGCTGTATCCTTAGGTTCAAGCGGTATCGTTGGTTTGTTCGTTGTATATATTATCCATCAACACTTCTCACAAACAGGCATACAAAAGCCTAAATATGATTGTGGTTCATTCTAGTTGATTGAATTTTTTTATTACATTTCAGTCATACAAGATGTTTATGGTTTACCTTCCGAAAGTGTAGAGATTGCTACTGCTGTACTTGAGCAGCTGATGCTACATGCTACTTGTTAATGTTGTCAATGCTAGTGCATCTGTTGTTATAGGTTCAATTTTCTATCTTTTGCTACAATGAAATGGAGTATGTAGGAATGCCATTTGTTTCTGAGGTTGGTTATCATGTTGCTATGGGTTTACAATTTTTCTGCACACAGTAATTATTGCGTGCGACGGTCTCACATTATGAGACGGTCCCCTAATGTAAACATACAATCATTTATTAGCAATAAATGAATATTTTTCTTACAGAAATGGACAGTCTCACGGTGTGAGCCGTCTTACTCTATAATTTGTGATTACTTGTTAGATGTATCTGACTGACTCTTTTTTTGGCTCTTATCTGCTTAACCTTAATTTTTAGTTAAATAACGGGTTATTTCATGAGAATAATCCAACTTATACCCCCTCTTCTCATATTAATCTATCCTAACGTTTAACTGAGAATAATCTAATCTTTGACATCATTTAACTTGTAATAGACCGACCCCATTTTTAAACTGATATTCACGGTTTCTAAACAAGTCATCTTATGGGTCACGTATTTCCTTCTAATTTTCCTGGTTTTCTTCATTTCTTCTATTTAATTTCTTCATCTTCTTCATCTCATCATTCTCTCTCTTGTTTCTTCATTTTATTTTCTTCTTTAATTTTCTCTAGTTTATTCTTCCCTTCTTCAAAGTGAAAAGAAACAACTCAAAAGATGAAACTTTAAGAAGATGATCATCTTCCAAAATGCGGATCTGAGCACCATTGCACCAATCTCAACACGTTGGTTTGAACAATCTGACCACCTTTTCCAATAATGCATCCAATCTGATAATTGGGAACAAGAAAGTAGTGACTTTGTAATCTTTTTTTGGGTATATTTAATGAATCCACCATTGTTCACATCCTACTGCTATTTTCGCCATTTTTATTTGATTTTTCTTCCAAAATTTTATATTTTTTTACTGATAAATTAGGGAAATCAGAGAGAATTAGGGACCTTAATTTGTTGACCAATTCGCACCACAATTGAAAGAGGAAATCAAATTGGGGGAAATTAATCTAGGGTTTTCATTGATTAAGAAACTGAAAAGATTTGGGGAAAATAATGCTCTGGTTTTTGTTTTGTCAATAAGAAGGGTTTTCAATGATTAAGGATACCGGTTGTCTAGGTAGCCCTCCCACTAGTTTACTACAAGTTAAACGATGTCAAAGATTAGATTATTCTCAGTTAAACGTTAGGATAGATTAATATGAGAAGAGAGGGCATATGATGGATTATTCCTATGAAATAACCCTTAAATAACTATGTGTGAATTTAAACTCGGGAAAGTTTGTGGATAAGTGATATTCTAAATATACAACTTTTATGGCTCTGTTTTTTGAGCTACTAAGGCTAGTTCACTTGGTTGCTTGATGCAGATAGCTGCGTTTTGAAGGGTATGGATTACAATCCGACCATGGAAACTAAAATTAGTTGTTGATATACTGTTCTTGCTTTGATTTTTTCATTTTCATTGCTTTTAGAAGTTTATCGTTCAATTAGTGCATTGGATGTTGGTAACCAAGCCAAATTATCCGAGCTATCGTATATTATTTGACCAATTAGTGCATTGGATGGCAGGTAGGTTAGGGTCTACGCACTGTCTATGATAATCGTATATTATTTGAGTCTTGGTTACCGTCAAATGCCTACCTTCTTTCGTGTTTGCGTTGATCCTTTCGCCCTTATGTGCTGACATATGACTCAGGAACAGTGATCAAGATACTGCTTGTTAGATTTTTTTTTGCCACTGGTGTAATCGCTGTATCTTGTTGTAGGCAGCGTGGTTCCGGCGACGGGAAGTGCTTCTTCGAATTCTTGGCTTCTCCTTGAATAGATTATTGCTTTTCTCTCCACGATGTTAAGGCGGCTTTTTATATTTCATTGGTAGAAGAAGAGTTAAAACATGTTCGATGGTGATTTAGGATTGAGGAACTTCCTCTATGTTTCCTTTTATATAGGTGATGATGTTATCGTGTTAAATTTTTTTTCATACTCAGTGTTCTGCCTGTTTGATGCCTTAATCATAGTACATCCGTGCCAGCATGTGTGACTGTATAAGTTGTCCAATTTTGCTTGTCATTACACTTTTTTTTTTCTGAACATTCTACAGATAAAGTGGAAGTGCTTAAACAAATTTTACCTGTTATGCGGTCATTGATGGCCGAATTTGACTAGACTGACATGTAAATATTTCAACATAAAGAAGTGATGCTTTGCTGAGAATTTCTGCTATATTTTGACTCCAGTGCAAGCTCAAAGACATTTAGTATCTTCTATTCTTTTGTCTTTGCAGAAACCACAGCATGTCAAATGGAGAAGATTTTTACTCCTTGATTAGACGTGCTGCTGTTTTTGCAGAGAGACGCTAATCGATTATAGTCTACTGGCGTCTCCTTGTGCTTAAGCTGAGGATTCCCGGTGTGTGCGCCTGGTGTGTGTTCTTACCTATTGTCCTGGCCGGGTTATGCCTTAAACATAATAAAATAAGCAACAGTTCCAGGGGTGTGCATCTTTTATATGTAATGGCCACTGGCAAGGGGCTTCCGCTGGTGGAGGCGATAATTGGGTTACCGTCTAACGCTTGCTAATTTACGTATCTCTGCTACCTTTTAACAACTTGATAAAAGCTTCCCTCTGAAAAGGGGGGCTAGGTTGCACGAAAACGGACATGGACACGGACACGGGATACGGCACTCCGGATTTTTTTAGGACACGGACACGGCAAAAAAAAAAATCAATATACATATTAAAATAAAGGGAATTTAAAGCCCTTTATGACTAACCTCTAAACTTTGGTCACTTAAAAGCCCCAAAGTCCTAAAAATGAGCAAACAAGCATTAATGCATTATACATTTGTCCCGGACATTTGTTGTCCTTTTCCATATTAAGGTGTCTCAGTCATTTGTTGTCATTTCTATTTTAAAAATGAAGTTCATAAACAATTTGATCATTCACACTAGTAATTCCTCTTACCTTATTCTTTGTGCCAAAACTAAATGACAACAATTTACCGGCATGGAGGGAGTAAAACAACATAGCTTAGGTAAATAATGAGCTACCACACAATTTCACATAGATTAGCATTAGCCACGTGCAAGGCAATTATCAAATGGTCATAATGCCTAATTCTATAATCTTATACACTTCATCACCATTCACCACTTCAGTAGCATACAGTCATACACCACAACCCAGTATACAAACAAACAATCAGTATCAAAATCCAACTTAATACTATAAACAAACAATCAAACGAATCAATCCTTCAAGCCTTATTGTGCCGAAGTTGTTTATGTTAGAAATGACGGCCTGTTTGGGAACGTGCATTTCATTTAGAAATCCGTATTTGACACAAATTCATTGTTTGGCAATCCCAAATCTTTGGATTTGGATTTGTTTCAAATCCAGGTCCAAATCCTTGCTCCTTAAATTTAGCTTATTCTAAATAACATCGCAACCTCCTGTTATTTCCAAATCATCATTCCAAATTACAACTTTCAAATCATGTGATTCAAATGAAATTAGTGTTGCCAAACGCTACCTGAATTCATTCTCAAATCTCAAACAATCTACAGTATCAAAATCGTGAATAGCAAAGTCCGCATCAAAATCGTGAGTCCATTAATTCCTCTCATCAATTACTCATTAATTTCTTATTTTTATAATCTAAACTCAAATCCTAAATTGAGAAATTAGGGAAAACTGAGTAAAAGATGTTGTCCAATATTGACATATTCTAATACTGAGAAAAGAAGGCACATATTCTGTACTCGTACTGTACTATGGGCGGCGGTACGGAGAGGCCGGCGACAGGGTATGGACGGCGGTGAGGCGAGGCCTGCGTTGAGACTAGGTGTCGTCGCTGGATAAGGAATGAAAGGGTGTTGGTTTGTATATAATTAGTAATGTCGTCAATTGAAATTGGGGATTTGTTTTGAAAAGGCAAATTGGCGTGTCCCCTGAAAACGGACCGTGTCCGGCATGGTTGGGCCGTATCCGAAACGTTTCTGATTTAAATAAAAAGCGAAGACACGGTTTTTGGCGTGTCGGAGACGTTTTCAGGCGTGTTCATGGTGTGTCCGTGTCGGACACGGTATCCGACACGCAAACGCTCAAATACTGCCGTGTCCGACTGTCCGTGCAACCTAGAAGGGGGGTTTGTCTTGTCTTGCAGAAATTCAGTTTATATTGCCTTTTTCTCATAGAATAACAATTATAAATCTATTTTTCATTGTCAATATGCACCCACTTTCTAGATTCAGACACTACTCAACTATCCATGAGCTAGTGAAGTCAAGTCTACTTGGGCACGATTTTCGAATCATTTCCAGCCTTGTTTTATTCAACTATGGGAGGGCATTTTGCGTTATAATGGTTTCTGAGAGGGCCTTTTTTTTTGTTACTCATGGTCTGTAGGGCGTGAATATATTGGTGGATGAGAGTTTAGCCAGCCCTAGAGCCCGAACACAAAAATCATGTGTACTTTTTTTACTGAATGAGACATATAGACGCCTAGACAATCGCAAATCACCTAGTATTTTGCTAGATATTGATGCCCTTTTAGACATTTACATAGTGTTGTCTTAGTCTTATCAGCCATAGCTTAGAGTTGGGACTAGAGATAGCTGGGGATGGAGTCACCATGAGTCAGAGTAGTAGTCTTCCGTTATTGTGTCATAACATTTTGTTACTTTAGTTGGATTTTGGTTTTGGAACAATTGTATTTATTCTCTAGTTGTTTTTGATGTAATCACTTTAAATTTATTTACTTAAAGTACGTTTCTTGATTGTCACTTTTGATTACTATGCCTCGGGTAACCGAGATGGTAGTATTCTCTTGTACTAGGTGGTCTTGGTAAGGCACCTTGGTGTATGGGGGTGTTATAAAGTGGTATCATGGCGACGATTTTGGAACCTGTAACTAATGAACCCAATGAATGTAGAGAGTCAAATTAAAATGAACCCGGGTAGGAGTTGTTAGGAGCCAATGCAAAGGCTTGGGAGACGTCCTAAAGTCACAAACTCACCCTACAACTTTGAACCGGTCACTATGGGGTGTCATTGGATCGCTACTTGTTTATGGTTGTTTCATATGTATATGTTGGCTGAAGATATGATTGATTTGAATGGAAAGTGTTGGATTGTATGTTGGATAAAGTTGAAGGATATACATGACCATGATGAATGTTAATGTTTGAGTTTGTAGTAGTAACATGCGATAAGAGTTGTGATATTTGTATATATAAGCTCCTCGCCACCCGGCCCCTGAAAAGTGGTCTCCGTCGGGAAAGCTGGGGGTTGAGTCCGCATCAGCGGATCTACTCCCTGCCATTTGGATCCACATCAAAGATGACAAACCCTCCTATCAAGGGAGGTGATGAAAACAAAAGAAAAGAGGAAAACATACCTCAATCGGGTACCAAGCAAGCCTCGACAACCGGAAGGTGTCGTAGTCGGCGTCCCGCAGCAAAAAGCCCCTCACCTCCCCGACCGTGAAGGTGCTCCTCAACCTCATCAGGAGTCGACTCCTGGAACAACACCCTAGGCGGGTCAACCGGCACGACGAAAGTCTCGGTAAAGCACTGGCGAACTAAACGCTCGCCCAAGTACCAAACCGGCTCAATCGCCGTCTCCAAGTACAGACGCAGGGAGCTGCGAGGCCGCAAACGCTCCCTGATGGCAGCCGGTACACCCGTGTAGTGCTCCCAAGGCCGCCCAACAAACTACATTAAAAAAAACCTATTCAGCTAACTGGGGGCTTCATAAACTACCTAGTCACCCTATATCTATCTATCTCTATAAAGGAGAAGAGGGAAGAGAACAAGAGCTTACATCAGCAACCCGAAGCTTGTTCACGCGACGCCTGCAATCCTCGTAAGTCAACTTAATCGACTCCTTCCGAGCCACCGTCCAACCCCTCACAGCAGGGTAAGCCGAGGGAACACAGTCTGTAGTCTCCGGACGCAGAGGAGTGAAGTAAGCATACAATCAAGCCTGTAATCAAACACAACAAACAAAAATCAGCCAATTTCTCAAAAATTGCCAAAGTCAAAATCAAAATCAAACTAAAAAAAAAACTATCACGAAAAAAACTCGTACCTCAAAGATGAGGCCGGGACCAACCAAAGCAGGAGCACTACCCGCTCCCAATGTCTCCGGACGCACTGCCACGTGCAAGTACCGGGTGAAACTCGCCAAAGCCAGCATAACCCAGTCAGACCGACCCAAAGTGTCAAGGTCGGTGAGGAGAGGAAGCACCTTGGTCGACAAGCGCTCACCCTTGTCACCAAAGTACGTGGCACCCAAGAAGTACCATAACCACCGCCGCGCCTCCTTTGCGTCGGCCTTAACCTCTGCCTCCGGGCTCGCCAACGGCGCCAGAGCAATACCTGCCACTCTCTTAGTGAAGTAGTCCTTCACGTACGAACTCGGAATCAAGTACGGAGTGACGTCGGAAGGCTCCGGCAGAGTAGTACCGATCAAAGCAGTGACCGTAGGAGAGGACACTCTCTCCGGCATCTCAGTAAACTAAATGGGCAAGTCGCCACAAGGAAGGCCGGATACCATGGCGAAGTCCTTTAAAGTCATGCCGACCTCCCCAAACTCCATGTGGAACGACGACGTCGTATCCCAATACCGATCCAACATAGCGCGGATCAAACACGGGTTCGCCCTAATCGAAGACTTGTGAATGTCCCGCCAAGCGGCCACCAACGGCCCAAAAGCCGACCTCTCTATCAACGCCCTCGACCCGGCTCGGAGAACGTCGTAGAGACCCAAGCAGGTAGAAAACCACGAGAAAGTCCTCATCGTGCCAATCTCCTGAAATCAAAAACAGACAACGTCAGAATGCCTATTTAGGCCCGACACTTCAAAAATGACAAAATTCAACCAGAGAATACGACTCACCATGCCCTCGTGAGCACAGTAGGAAAGGTGTCGGTCCAGTCGAAGCAACAACTGGCTACCGTCAAAACCCTCGGCCCACTCAGGCGCCGCCCGTAAAAGCAACCCTCGCGGGGCCGTAACTCGCCTGGCTCTCCACCTCGCGACGTCAACATCGTCCTCGGCTGTCTCCACTCTTCGTCTTTTATGGCCGCGAGACTCGACGTGGTGGGTAGGACCCAACTCAACCACCCTGTTTACATCCCATAACGACCGTCTGGTCCCCCGAGGACGACGCTCCCTCGTAGAAACCCTCCTCCCGGAGGTACTCGCCTCAGCCCCAGTTTGAGCTCTTCTAGTGCTAGCAGCCCCAACAACTGGCTCCTTACGCTCCTCGACGGCCCCTGAGGCCCCAACAGTCTGCTTAGGAGGTCTCTCCTCCTCAGTGGCGTCCTCAACAACCATGGCGGGCGTGCTAACCGGAGAGCTAACCGGGCCCGTCCCGAACAACTCCTCAAGAGTCACAGCCATGAACTCGGCCTGCCCCGAACAAACAAAAAGCGTCAGCCGGGATTTCGGCATTACGACGGCATGAAATGGATAAATCCAAAAAACACAACGTGCAATGCAAAACAAGGGCAATCCCGCCCAAAATCCAAGCAAACCATTCACAAAAAAAAAAACACAAAAACGACTCGCCCCTCTTTTCAAGCAAAGGACGAGTCAAAACCACAAAAATGGCATTTCAAGACCTATACAAGATCCGCTACAAACCAAAATACATTCCCGGCGCAATGGGGTATTTTTCTATGGCTAAAAAAGGCAATTCATACGCTAATTTGAGCCCAAACCGGTCAAAATTCGAAAACAACCGCAAAAAGGCAAACGTGATTTTATCACGCCTCAAGGTGACCTAAATTACCAATAAGGTCCAATTCAAGGCAAATTGACTCAATTCAAGCCCAAACAGGCGCTTATTTTGTCAGACGTAAGACCGTCACAAAAGGCAAAAATCCAATTTTGCCCACAATACCCAACGAAGGTCCATAAATGGCGAATACGGGTTTTCCCAACTATAATGCAACCTAGTGGGACCCACTACCTGATCGAGACAAGAGTTGGTCGTCACACATCCAATCAAACACATTTATAATACTCAACAAACAACTAGTTAGTGGTAAGTCGAGGTCGATCCATGGGACGGTGTGCTTTGGGTTCTAGGTCTATCTATCTCAATTTATGCTAGTGTCACAATTGGTGGGGTTTGTAGTTGTGTCCTAGGCTAATGCAAGCAATATAGTATAACAAGCAATGAAATAAGGGATGTAAACAAATGATTTAAAGCGCTAGGATATCATGGGGTCATAGGGGATTCATGGTATTGATCATACAAACATGTTTACAATTATAAGCAAGCAATTATTGTTGTGGAGGAACCGAGTTGGTTTATGTCTTACGGTTCATAGGAAGAGTTGGGTCCCGGAGCCGAATCGATTAGATTGTACAACACCTACAAGTGGACTTACTTTCCTCCTATTCAACTTCTATGCATGGTCTAACAAGACTCGAGTTGGTTTATATCTTACAAGTCAAGTTGAGTAGATAAGAGATGGTTGTAAATGCAAGGATTCATAGGCTTAGCATTTCATCAAACATAACATGTGCATAAAGTTGACATCACAACAAGCAAGCAATTTAACTATGAAAACATATTAGATTAAGCATGATAAATCTCATGTTGGTTTCCCTTAATTACCCACTAATCCTAGCTAAAGAGACTACTCACTCATTATTATGGAGAACATGTCATTAACGGTGTCAATCATCACAACAAGTGTAAACATGATAAGAGAATGAGGAAATAAAAAATAAAGAGTAAAGGATAAAAGAATTATACCAAACTTGAGGTGAATCCAAATAATAAAGCAAAGAATAATAGAAGAAACTTGATTGATTGATGAAGGGTTGTCGATCCTCCAATAATAACCCAATAATCTTCAATTACCCAAAAGTAACAAACTTGAACAATAATTAAGGAAAGATTAATGTGTAATTTGTGGAAAGATTAAGGAGCAATCTATTCTAATCTACTCCTAATTGAATCTATGAGGAACTTCTAATGTAGAGGCTTAACATCCTAAAACCCCTCTAAAAAGCTCTTCCTTTGATTATTTACAAATGGGGTATATATAGTAGAGCTTCATTAGGTTAACTAAGGCTAAATTAGTAATTACATCTTTGAGTTTAGAGTAGGGAAACGCTAGTATTTTTGGAAGGATGAGCATCTCGGCGGAAGATGTCGCGGTCCGTCCGTCCAGGAAGGAGAGGCGCTCGGATTCATGAGGTGGTGCACGGGCGTCTTCATGGGAATCCGCTCGGATTCTTTGAAGGAATTCGGGCGTCTTTGTTGCTGGGACGCTCGGGTTGTCGCTCTTGGACGGGCGTCTTGCGTGTGAGCCGCTCGGCTTCTGTGACAGAATCCTTTTTCTTCCCTTTCTTTTTATTCTTGTACGATTGGTCTTTAGGTCTCGCTTCCTCTTCACACTAGTCCATCAAACATCGTCAAATAGCCTCCAAATACGCACGAAAGACGGGAATTTCCGCCTTATTATCTTCTTTCCTACAAAACATACGAAATGCACTAGGAAAGAAAAATAGAAAGCATTCGACGGATCAAATGGTCATGGAATGATACAATAGTATGCAAAATATGCTCGATTAGGGGACTAAATATGCTCAAATAATGGTCACATCAAATATCCCCAAACCGAACCTTTACTCGTCCCGAGTAAAGAGGTGACAAAAACTAGACCTTTATTTAAACTATCCTAATAATATAGCCGACATGAGACAATTAGCGGGTCTCACTCCGCCCCTTCAACTCACAACAAGACAACCATGAGGTAGGATGCCTTCTTGCAAGGCAAGGTGGGTCTTGCCAAAATGGCGACACATCCAATCATTAAAGCACACAAAATCACGTAATGGATGCATCTACAAAAGAATAGCCACTTTCCTCATCTAAGTGGTGGAAATTATCTACAAGGGAAGTAATTCAAGGGTACACACTCCTTCATAGATGCAATTTCTTCAAACTACTAAGCCTAGAAGGATACCAATAAATCACCTCCAAATTGTGTTAAGCTAGGGTACCTTTGTCCTCAATCGTTAAATACTTTTGTCAAGAATAGACTCTCTATGGTGCTAGAAACACTGGAGGATCGCGGAATTCCCCCTCTTGCCTAGACAAGAAGAAGGGTCGTCCCCTCTCTACCATGCACAAAAGTGGATACGATGGATAAAGGGATCGATAGTATTTGAGTTCCATTTGGGAGTTTGCTTTGTTGTTTGTTTTTCCCCCCAATTTCTTGTGGCATATAACATTTGAGAATACTTTCTTTTGCCATTTCTTTGATGTTTGGCATTTCAATACTTGACAATTTTCAACTTTTGCATTTTTCTTTTGAACATTTTCAAAGTCACCCCAATTAGTAACGAGGGTGCCTTATATTTGAAGCGTAGGAGTTTTCATTTTTGTTGTTACTCCTCTTTTCTTTTGATGCATTTTGCAAACTTTTTCTTTTCTTTTCTTTTAATGAACTCAAATTTTTGAACAATTTTTGTGCCCATTCCCTTTGATGACAAAATATATGGTAGAACATGGATTATAGATGCATGGTTTTAAGGGTCACCTTGGAATAAACGGTAGCCAAGGAGTTATCACACCACAAGGTACTCTTGACTAGGCCTTAATCCATGGGTCAAAGGATACTATCATGACACATCCTAGAGTGTTTTACAAGTATTCTAACAAGCAAAGTCTTAAGAAGAAAAAGCATCTACTAGGGCTTATATACACTTGTCAAGCTTCCCAAGTAGACGGTTTCACAAAAACTTTCTAACATGCAACTACATGCCATGATGCAACTATCATATATTCATCCTAATGCATATGATTCTACCAACTAATATGTCATATAAACTAAATACAACTCCTAACAACACATAGATACACAAACCGCAACAACAAAATACACCACATCCTCCTTGACATGTAAGCCCATCCTCCTCATATGAATAATGAAAAAGAAATGGAAGGGAAATAGAGATTAGAGCGATCATACCAAGCGGTCTTCATTTTCCCTTACTAATGCCTCAAATGTAGTGTTGTATCTATGTGGGAAGAGAACAAAAGCACAAGTATATACAATTTTACACTACTAAATTAAAGAACATGTTTTTGGTTTTTCAAATTTTCAAATTTTTATGGATTTTGTTTTTATGAAATTAAAAGACATATTTTTGTGATTTTTCGAAATTTTTCAATTTTTATACATTTTTTGAATATAAATTCCCATCCCCCACTTTATTTTGGACATTGTCCTCAATGTACATGTAGGAGTAGGAATAAAAAGGAAATATATGTTTTTGAATTTTTGATTTTTTTGAAATAAAGTACAAATGCAATGATATGATATGAATGAATGCATGCTCTAACTAAATGCAATTCTAAATGACATATATAACAATGAATGCAAACTAAACTATATTATATGATGCATGATTTAAACTATGGTCACTTATGATCAAACCTCCCCAAACCGATTAAACACTATTTCTAGTGTAGAATTGAATAGGTTTGGCCATTAGTGACTATGCATGAATTCTAATCTATATGCAACTATCTACATGAATCATGTGAGATATAATACAATACAACTATACTATATGAACTAACTAATGTAAATGCAATATGAAATATAATACAAATGCATGTGAAAACTACACTAAATGCAATGTATATACAAAAGAGAGAGAGGGAGAGGTATCATACAAATGGTGGTGGTGAGGTAGGCATCTTTCACTCGTCATCCTCCTCATCTTGGTAACCATATTGGTGAGATCTCCCGGCTTGGTCATACCCTCCTTTTTTGCCCCAATACCCTCCTTGGTCAAACTCTCCTTGATCATGCCCTCCTCCTTGATCATGCCCTCCTCCTTGATCATGCCCTCCTCCTTGGCCCGAGTACCCTCCACCTTCGCGATCCCAAGCTTGGTTCCCTTGATTAGGGAACAAGTGTTGTGGTTGTGCCCAAGAGGGGAAAGGGCCATTAGGGTCAACATACCCTTGTTGAGCCATGTTATAGTATTGGGGATAAAGGGCCAAGTAATTGTCGACCCTCCCTTCATGTACCCCGAGGTCCACTCTATTCATGAGTGCCATCAAATCATTAATACCCGGGGTATTGGGGATTTCCGGTTCAAATTTGGTATGAGGGATAGGGTATGGTGGGATAGGCACATAGGAAGGTGGGCGAGTAGGCCTTGCCGGTACCCGACGAGGTACTTGTTGTTGGCGGGGTGGCTCTTCCCTTTGAGGGGCATTGTCGAGAATTTGGATATCAAGGAGGTAGCTTGGTGGAGGCGAATATGGGCTCAATCTTGGGTCGATGCCCGGTATCTTCCAACCCTCAAGGATGATTGAGGTGCATCCTTTTGTGTACCATTCTACACTCCCTTCTTGAGTGTAGTTACACCACCGGTGATGGGTGAAGACGGTGTGCTCATCAATCAAAGTCCTCCCCTCAAGAGGAGTATAGATCCCACGGGCGTTGAACCCGGGGCAAAGGTAGTTGGCCAAAATAGTAATTAGACCTCCCATTACGAAGGTCTTGAGTTGGGTGGTTCCTTGATCAAAATCATTAAACCTAGTAAGTATCTCAAGGGGTGTATTGAAGTTATAGCGCCTCGTCCCCCGAACATTCAAATAGGACTCAAGAAAAGTTAAATCAATGAGAGTACACCTATCTTGTTCGTACCTCCCATTGAAGGTACCGGCCACAAAGCGCTCGGTGATCCGAATCACCGGATGTTGGATGGCGAAGGTATTGCATTGCTTTAAACCAGTAAAATTCCTTCCGGAAATAGCCCTCCAAAGTAGGTCCACATCGAAATTATCGGGTTTATCAATATAGTTGGTGGGTACTTCAAGACCGAAAATGTAGGCAAATTGATCAAGTGAAAGACTATGGTCTGGGTTGCACAACCTAAACTCCATGCCCACAGTCGTTCGGGTATTCGTTACAATGCGAAGGCTACTCAAAAACTCAAGAGTGAGACTAAGGTACGTCTCCTCATGGGCATGGAAAAGTTTTCCAATCCCTAGGCCATCAAAGAACATCTCGGTGGGGTACCTTATCCTAAGGACTTCCAACACCCTAGTATCTATGAATTGAGTGGGTTCATAGTTCTTACCTAGCAATTTGACAAAGTTCTTGCGGTGGTCATCAGATTCGAAAAGCACCTCTTGGAAGTATTCAAGTTGTTAAATTCCTCCCCTCATTATGGGACGGAAGTTCCTCGGTAGCGCTACCTCTCGCGGAGTTGAGGAGGATGATCCCTTGCGTTTCCTTCCGGTGGATTCAACCAACTTCTTAGCCTTGCCCTTGAGGTTCATCATCTTGAAGTTTGAGGAAAATGGAGGTTTTGTTGGCTTTTGATGTGAGGGGAATGTTTTTGAGGATGGAGATGAGTGTTTTAGGGTTAGATAAGGTGAAGAAATGAGGGAGAAAGGGGGTGATTTTATAGAAGAAGAGGGGAATCCGAGCAGATAAGGGTGGGACCTGGCCAGATTATTCGAGAAAAAGGCCACAATCCGAGCGTCTTTCACGCGGGACGGGCGTCTTGTGCTAGTAGAGGACGGGAGTCTTCCTTCAAATCCGCGCGGATTTTAAGACAGAAGCTCAGAAATTTTGGGAGCAGGAAGAATACGGGGGTCTTTTGTGTCGGGATGGGCATCTTTCTTGGGACGGGCGTCTTTCCATAAATCCGCTCGGATTTCCTGGCAGTTTCAAAAATTTGTTTCAGATGACATTCAGGACGGGCGTCCCGTGGAGAAAACGAGCGTCTTCTTTGAGGACGGGCGTGTTGTGTTGAATCCGCTCGGATTCTGAGACAGTGCCAGCCAGTTATGTAACGAGGGCCCTGGACGGGCGTCCAGGCCTCGGGACAGCCGTCTTCAGCTTCTTTTCTTATTTTTCTTTCTTTTCCTTTCACAATCATACCCTTTCACCAATTTGCTATTCCTCCTTATCTTTTTCTGAAATTTGCTCAATAAAAATGTAAGATAACTCTCTCTCTCACTACTCTCATGCAAGAAATCAAATACAAATGCAAGAATGTACAATATTATACAAAGTAAGGAATCCAAGAAATATCTTAGAAATGGTGGTTTGAGATAGGACTCCACCAAACTAATTCAAATTGTAAGAATTTTTGTCCATAGAGCTCAAGGCTCTTAATAAGAGATCAAAAGCTTGTGAACAAGCTCCAAATAAACATAAGTATAGGTTGCTCCATTTGAACATGAAATTTGGCCAAGGAAGTTTGTAAAATGTTCTTTCTTTTGCTTTGTCCTCGGCATTAGAGCTTTCCCAATGCTTCCAATAAGAAAGCCCATGATTCTTGTCAACACTAGGCATGAAGTATGGTTCATTTTCATCCGTAGACTTCCACTCACCAACTTCTTCTTCAATTCCGGTAATGATGATAGCATTTTGATTTTTCAATCCTTCCAAGGTGGAAAGAGAATTTTCATGGCATTGATGATCGAGTTCCTTAGAAGTTATCATTGTGGGTGCCAAACTTCCACAAGTAGATTTACGAGCAAGCTTCTCTTTGAGCTTTTTCACCAAGTAGCTTTTGTACGATGTTTTGGCCTTTTGAAGAAGATCTACCATATCCTCTTCAATGATCATTGGCTCCATGATAGGTGTCAAGTAGTATTCATAAGGAATAGGGGAAGGACGTTCTTCTACATGATAGGGTATCTCAAATGTCTCAAGTATAGGCTCCTCAAGCAAGGTGATATTACGAGTCCATCCTTTAGGCTCATCGTCATTGTTGCCATCTTCATATGAATCGTAAATGGGGGCTTTATTTTTCTTCATTATTTCTTCCTCCAACATCTCCATGTTCACGTCAAACGACACACCCTCGTACTCATAAAGGTTAAGAGTATTTGGCTTACTCAACCTCAAATCTTCCTCATCAAACACAACACTTTCATAGTCACAAGAGCTCAAGGAGATTGGCTCTTCCCATTTTTCATTCTTCATGTAAAAAGTTACTACTTCAAACTCACATTCATGATCTATGTCCAAAGAACGGTGTGGGGTGGTTGCTTGGGATTCTTTCAATTGGGTGATTTGAATCTCCAATTCCTCACCTTGGGCAACAATGCCTTTAAGAACATTATCCCTCTTTTGGCTCTCTTCTAGCATTTGTTTGAAGAAGTTTTGTTGATCTCCCATCATTTGGAGAATCACATTTTGAATGGGTTCGTCTTTTTGTTGTGGGTAAGTGTGAAAGTGGTTGTATTGTGGCAATTGAAAGTCATTATGAAGTGGGTATTGAGTGGGTGGTTGTTGTGGATATTGGATGTGAGGATTTTGGTTGGAAAATTTGGGGTAGTAGTTAGGATTTTCATTGTATGAATAATAAGGTAGGCTTGTGTTGACTTGCTTCTCAAACTCCCCATACCCATAGCCATACTCAAAAGATCCAACATATACTCCATAAGTCAAGTCTTGAGCCATCATAGCTAAGACAAGGAAACAACTACAAGAATGGAAACTACACAAAAACGGTAAGAACAATCCTTGAGGAACAAGTTCCTCAAGGTGAGAGCAAAATCAAATTAGACAAATAAGTAAGAACTTAATCATATAGCACCATCCCCGGCAACGGTGCCATTTTGATCGAGACAAGAGTTGCTCGTCACACATCCAATCAAACATATTTATAATACTCAACAAACAACTAGTTAGTGGTAAGTCGAGGTCGATCCATGGGACGGTGTTCTTTGGGTTCTAGGTCTATCTATCTCAATTTATGCTAGTGTCATATTTGATTATCCAAAACCATATTTGCAAAATGCCTTACTAAGACAAATGGATCATGTTATGCACCCTAAACCTAATACGGTAAATGGATGTTTAATTTCCGTCTAGCATGCAAATCAAACATTAATTCAACTCGACATCTTATACTTGATACTTGGATTAAATCAACCGACTTAGAAAGCTCTCACATGTTAGGTTTAAATCATTGGATGCGCATTCATGCATTTAAACCGTTTTATCAACTTTTGCATTCAACCAACCAAGATCGATCAGTAGAGGCCGCTAAACGCGGGCGGGATTGGGTGTCTGATTAAAGGGCTTCCCAATACGTACCTTCACCTCTTACTCAGAAACTTTGGATAGTGGATGACCTTATCCAGGGCGTACGAGAGTCATTCTAGAGATAGGATGCTAAAGAGGGACGATTTCCTTATCTTTAGTACCTATGTCAAACGCTGCTTTGTGTTTCGATTTGACCGAGGTATAAAGTAGAATTCGAATGGGTTCCAGGCATCCCAAAAATGCTTGGTGGCGACTCCGAACATCTCTAATCGTTTCGATACCCTTACCGAGATGAAACTGACCGATCTAAAGCGATCCAGTCGAAAGCATTTTTACGCCGCCGAGCGTGGCTTTCAAAAGACCGCTGCATGTCCACAGATTGGCTTGGCGTGCAGGTAGCCCGTGACTACGGACCGGTAGGTGGCCCAAATCCACAGACCGAGACGTGGCCCATGCCCACACTTATATTTTGGCTAGACCTATATATGCCCCGTACTAGCTATTATATGAAACTTTTACTCAGTTTAATACAAAAACCTAAACCGTAGAGAGAAAGAGAAAAAGAAAGAGGAGAACGTGATAGAGGAACGGGACGCGAAACTCGTACTGTGAGCAATTGCTTTCGTGTCTTCACTCGTAAGTGTTTCTTGGCTAACTCTAGTTCGTATACTTCACATTTGATCGTGGGGATTAGGGTGATCGAGACTAGCGTGCAACTTGGGGTTATTCGGGTCACCCTTGCCGTTGTTGTTGTTGCTGTTTACATTCACTATTATTGTGTTGTTAGACCATGCCTTGTCGTTGTTGTCATAGTATTTATGCCCTAAGTCGGATTAGGAGTATAATTTTTTTAGTTACATTATCAATTGATTCATAAGAACCGGGGGTTGTCTTAGCCATAGCCAGGTCGTGACCAAGCCGTGGCCAGGCCATGACCAGGCCGGGGCCAGACCGTGACATAAGGCAGGGTATTCGTGGTTGTTGCCTTTTTAATTGTGTTGTACTGTATCGTTATTGATTACGCGCTATTGTATAATGTATATTAGGCGGTGGATTGGTAGAGGAGTGGTTCTAGCAATTGATATCTTTTTTGCGGATTTATTGCTAAGGTAGGGATGCCCTACTCACCCAGTATCATTATTATTGTTATTATTGTGCTAAATGACACGAGACCTATGCGAAACGAAGTTGCAGGGACTGTTTTAGCCTCTGGGTTGGTCGACCTAGTCCTTGGGTCGATCAACCTAGGGCGTGAAGGCTGTGTACGTGAAGTTATTTCTGCTTATTTAGATTTCCTTGGTTACACGATTGTTGTATTTATTGTTTCATTATTCATGTTCACTATGTGGTGTTATTGAGGCGTGGTGACAAGCAGATGCGCCATTGTGAATGGTATTGTAGGCACGATGTCAGGGAGTTATGCCAGTTTGATATGGTGTTGTGATATACATATTTTCGAGTTGGTACTGTAATAGGGAGTGTACCATATTGGTATGAGTACGATGTCAGGGAAATGTGCCATACTTGTTGATAGGGGTGGCGGTTGGCCCATATGATACGTGAGATCGGGCACTCATTCGTGTTACGTGTGTTACTAATCTTGTGGTTTCTACTGCTATGATTCTCGCATGTGTATTACTGTTATTTATACCTTTAGTACTTCTGTTTATATCCCTACTCAACTTTGGTTGACGTGAGTTTGTTTATGTCAAATTGTCACTGTAATACCCCGTATTTTATATAATCGAGTAAATGGATATTATTATATATTAGTTACTATACATTTTGTATTGGTTGCATCGTAATGTCGTGAATGTTTTTAAGTCGGGTTTACATCGTTATGTTGAGTCGGGCTACATCACATTTTGTCCTTTAGGTCAAGAATCGTATCACCCATTTACCCATCTACATTTACTGATTACCATACCCGTTTAACCCATTTGCCTTACCCGGAACATGTAACCACCATTTACCCTAAACCTAATTTAAGAGCCGATCTCCCTCTCCCCTCTTTTCGACGCACACCAACACACTCACACGATCAAAGGAAGAACAATTGTCGAGCCTTTCAATTGATTGAAGATTTCTCATCGATTTCAACCTAATTCGATTTCCCTGTTTGTAAGTCGATTTCATTCCATTGTTTATACTGTTTTAAAGTCGTCTTCTTCGAAAAGTTTGAAAAGAGAGTCCTGTTTATTTGATGTCTAGTTTATGCATATAAAATCTCGTAGTCAAATTCTTTATGGTTTGTCCTAGGTGATTTATTTATGAACATGTCGCTGAAAAGTCCGCGAATCTGATTTGGTTGTGGAAAATGATTTGAAACCTTAATTTTTATGTCGATTCAGTTATGGGACTTCTTCATACATCATATTTGTATAGTCTAGGTGGTAATAGGATTTGGAATTTCTGAAAAATGATGGTTTTAACCCGTTTTATGAATCAATACTTTTTATGCGACGGTTTCTGTCAGTTTTTGGATTTCAGTCTGAAAACCCTTGATAAGTTTGGAATTTGAGAAAAACACGTTTGATATAAATTGTAGCTAAGACTCATGGGGTTCCAATCCTTTTGGCCTTGAATCAATTTGATTTTTCTGGAATTAGTTATGTATTTTATTCCGAGTCTGTCATGTGTTGGAAAATCAGGAAAAGTCGTGTTTGTTCTTTAAGTTGATATTCCTATTAAGTTATGATGAGTCTAGGTTGTGTGCATGATTATTTGATTGAGTAGGTGGTAATTATACATAGTTATGTTATGTAGGTGATGGATATGTGAAGGATCATAATTGATTGCCTGTGTGAGCTCGGATTGCGAAAAGGTAGGGAAATACACTTGACTTATTATCGTTGTTGTTAAATTGTGTTGACTTGTTGTGTTTCATATGACCAAGATGTGAACGTGACTTGATTCGTGGTTGTTGATTTATGTTATGATGCATATACTGGAATGTGATTGACTGAATTGATCGGATTGAGTATGTTATCACAACATTGGTAAAACATGATTTTATGATTGATCGGTTCGATGATATACATATTGTGTTACATTAATTTCTTTTGAGCATTCATATGCATTGGAGATGGAGGATGTTGTGGTGATGTGGTGTGGTGATGATGATGTTGTGATAAGGCCCGGGCGGGTTTCGCAGGGACTTGCCCTGGTGTCCTCATTGCGGTGGCGCAGATCGGCTACGGTCGATATATAGTCTGGGGATCGGTATGGTGGGCGTTCGGGTTATGAGATATGAGTTGAGGTGGAGGTGGAGGTGACGGAGGAGCATGCATATCATATTTTGTTGTTTCATTGTATTCCCTACTCAACCTCGTGGTTGACCCTGTGTATTCGTGAACACCTGTGACGATCCAAATATTGGGGAGCAGACTTGACAGGTTTATGAGATAGGATGGGAGCTTGATGGGCGTGAGACACTGGATCAGAAGACTTAGTAGCTAGATCATCATTTAGAAGACTTTCACTTTTATTTATGTTAGTTCTTTGTAATTTGATGTAAATGAGGTTTTGTAAAAAGGTTAAGTTAAAGAAATTATGTAATTTGCCTTGGAGTTTAATTTGTTATTCACTACCTCGGGAAACCGAGATGGTAACAGTCCGGTTTATTAGGGAATGTCTTGCTAGAGGCTCCTTTATAAATCGGGGTGTTACATAGTGGTATCAGAGAGAACGATCCTCAGGCCTAAACCAATGAACCCAATGAACGTAGGATGTGTCTAAATAAAATGAACCCCTGGGAATAAACTGTTAGGAGCTCACAGTGCGGTTAAGAAGGCGCCCTTAATGCGTGCTCTTTTGCCCTCTCAGTTTTGAACCAGGTAACCCGAGAGAAATCGAGTGAATGGGGTAGTTAGAAGGAAAACCTTGGATATAATTGAGTGGGTGTACACCTTAAGACCTATATATTCTAACCACTCTGCAGGACAACGTTACGGTAAGTATTTCGTATGAATGATGACGTGATCATATGATGTTGTGGAGATGAGAAATAAATTTTCGTGTTCAGGTTGATAATCAATGAAGTGTTGGATTGTGGTAATCGTGAGCGTAGAAATAATTGCGAATTGATGATATTTATCTGGATGGATGTTGAATGACGTGTTGATAGTGCTATTATGTCTAATGATATGCGGTTATGTGATCCCGAAGCCATGCTAGTATAGTATTGTGATAGTAATCAGAAACACTATTGAATTGCATGTTTCTAGTCATAGCAATCGTGATTTAGATGTAAGGAGAAGATCGAGATGCGAAGGGATTCTATGGGATAGATGTTTACGTAAGCACCAAGTGTGAGATTTAAGTTGGGGATGGGTTAGTATACATAGTACGTTCATAAGAGCTTGTAACATAGTAAAGAATGACCTAGTGCTGAAACTCGTTTTGTTTGATTTTACTCTTTAATTGACCTTACTGCCATTTCTTTTCTGTTTATTGCCTATAGATGAAAAATTTATGAGAGATAGCCTCGTGAGTTAGTGTTCATTTGGCCTTGGTTTCATGCTTATAGGATATACGGATTAGGAGTAATAAATGTTTTAGTGGGCTGTGGTCAGGAAGTTCCTGTGCAGTGATGTTTTGACCAACGATTTTGTAAAACTCCTCATTTAAATGGTATTAATAATTTTTGCATAATTCCAACTCCATCGATCAGAAGATTCGTATATGTTTTCAAATTGATAAGCCACGAAAATTCTTGATGTCTCTATATTAAATGGTAAGTTTTGCAAACTGACCCAAGTTTCGGACCAATTGCTGTCACATACTTGTTTGGACCAACTGAGTTGCAAAATCCTTTAAAAATCGAATTCTTGAGCTTTGGACCTCATTCTTTTTCTCACGAATTATTAACTCTCTGTGTGTTATAAAAAGTAATATAACTCAAGTTTTCGTTGAACGGTTATTTATTCGTGATTTTTGGAAATTACAACGTGAATCATGACTTGTAAAATATGCGTTCTATGTTGAGTTTTCATACAATTGTTTGGTTATTTCATGAGCCTTATTAATGTGACCTTATAATGTTTTTTATATGACGATAGTAGCACGCATGATCAGTAGTTATGTATCTTAACAAGTGACAAAATTAAAGCTTAGTTGATAACATTGTTGGCATGATAGTATGAGTGAAATTGAATAGCTTAATTTGAATCTTAATCGAGGGTGAAATATTTTATACGAGTCCGGTTGTTTGCATATTTTATATATGTTTGGCATGTTGTAATATCTCTGGTGTTCATCATATTTGTATAGTGGTCGGATATATATAAATATAAAGCTATATTGTCATATCTTGGTAAAGTTGGTGGCGTTAAATGTTAACTTGATTGTTCTAATATACTCGCATGAATATTTATAATAATTATGTCTAAATGTTCACACATGTAGTATGCCATCTGAGTTCTAATGTCATTAATGTGAGTTTGTGTGCCCATAGTTATATTTAATACCTTCAGCGCATTAAATTATTTCAGTTGAATCTAAACTTATGATATGATAATAAGATAGTGTTGTTGTTCCTTATTGGATATGTTCATAGTTGTATTATCATAAAATGCTAAAGTGATTCTTGCAATTGTATGGGCGTGATATAAAGGAAACTGTTTGATGTAGCACGACATTTGACATATCTATATTCTCGAGTTGTTGCTATCAATTATATTCTAATGAAGATTGTTTATGATAACAATGTTGGCAATTATAATGGGATAACCCTTTGATGATTCACATGATATGCGTTGATTTAAATGATAGTCGTTATAGTTACGTTTAATTGAGCCTACGAGTTGCCTAATTATTCAAATCGTGCAAATCAGGGAAGTTGTTCAAGTTGCTAATCTTTTATCATAGATAAGGTTCTACAAAGTATATGATGGCAAATGTGTATGTTTAAGCTATTTATGCGATATCTTTTGTTTTGCTGAAAAGGAGTTATACTAAGTTGCTGGACACAACTGAACGATATGGTTGCTAAAATGTTAAACACATGGATGATATGGAAGTAATGTAGTGTTGTCATGGATCATATGTTGTAACTTTTATTGGGAAATATGTTTCCAGAATTTATATCATACAAACTGACTAACTCGTGTTGCATGTCTGATGAGTCAAATGGTTTTGATTATGTGTTACGTTTTCTATGGTTTCAAAGTGTTTAAGTAGTGCATATGCACCGCATGTTTTAATACTCCTGGTGATTGATTAGTAGTAGGGCGGAATGAATGCGCATACGGTTCAATTGTTCGGAATTAGTAATAGTTTTGACTTGGGAGAGGAATTTGGTGGGGTCAATGTTAGATTGTATGCTGGTATACGTGTATCCTTGTGGTTGATCTTTCTAAGGTTGTTGTTCTCTGGTAGATAATGCGAACTGTGATGATCTTGAGTTGACCAAAAGCCTGGTATTACAACAGCTACTCTGAAAACTTGTTATATAACTTTCGCACACTTAAACCTCGTGAATGTATCCTCTATCTTAACACCCTTCTACGGTAGCATCCTTGTGTCTTAATTTCTTTAACTTCCCACTTTGTAGGATGGATCCCTACAATGTACACCCGCGAGACTGTTACATGTCACTTGATGCTGACTTCAATGAGCATTGTGAGAAACTTTGTGCTGCCATGGACAAGTATGGCCATAATGGGCACCCTGAGTACTTAACTAATACTCAGTTAAGAGCGTATACCCTTATCGATACTATCCCTGACTTTGGCATACTAAAGGACAGCAAACACTTCTATATGAGAGAGTTGTCCACCCATTGCATGAGGTTATGCCGTGACCCCAATTACTGCGGCGGGGCCAGTTACCCGCCCGAACATACCTTTGACTTTATATCAGGTGACCTGAGATACGAATTTTATGCTAATGTACCTGATGCCGAAAGTACGACTGAACCACCCAAACCGAACTTTGGGGAAGAGGTGAACCAGGAAGGGAATGACATAGAAGTCACAGGGGATGGAATGTAGAACCTAAGGACTGTTAGGCTAGAGCTAGTAACACCATGATCGGTCTGTTATGAAACCGTGTAAACCTTTGGCTCCTTTCTTGTTGTTCTTTTAGTTTGATGTTGTGATTTAAGTTACGAATGAGCTAAGTAATAAGTGTTACTTGTTGACAATCAGTTAATTCCATAATAAAACCTTGTTTTCGACTTTAATGTTAATGCGCAATCTCTTATCATGTGTTCTTTTCTGTTACATGTTGTTGACAGTGATTTTGTTGCATATGTATATGAAAGTTGAAAAGAGGTTACGAGGACGTAACCATGTTTTTAGTTGGGTAGGATTGTAAAATCTTAATGTTTATGTTGCACTTGTTTGTAGATTGTGGTTTTGATCAAGTTGATGTTTCGTTTTGTGGTACCTATGCAAATGAGTTCTATATGTTTTGTTCCTATTTCTGTTAGTTGGTTGATGTGTAAGAGGAGAGTGTAGTTAAACTACTGGTATTGAGTTATGAGTTATGGGGCCTGTGAGCCGAGTTATGTTTACGGTCCAGTGTGACCATAGTTATTGAGTTATTTGAGTTTGTAGTTAGTTGGGTTAAGTGAAGATGAGTTAAACTTCGGGACGAAGTTTATTTTTAGGAGGGTAGAATGTAACATTTCGTGTCTGATATATCTAATTGATGTGTCAAAAGTGTGTGTTAACTGTGTTAGAAATGCGTGATGTCCGTATGTACGATATACAATACCCCTTTTGATGTTTGAGTACGGGAGCGAACTTCGGGACGAAGTTCATTTTAAGGGGGGAAGACTGTAATACCCCGTATTTTATATAATCGAGTAAATGGATATTATTATATATTAGTTACTATACATTTTGTATTGGTTGCATCGTAATGTCGTGAATGTTTTTAAGTCGGGTTTACATCGTTATGTTGAGTCGGGCTACATCACATTTTGTCCTTTAGGTCAAGAATCGTATCACCCATTTACCCATCTACATTTACTGATTACCATACCCGTTTAACCCATTTGCCTTACCCGGAACATGTAACCACCATTTACCCTAAACCTAATTTAAGAGCCGATCTCCCTCTCCCCTCTTTTCGATGCACACCAACACACTCACACGATCAAAGGAAGAACAATTGTCGAGCCTTTCAATTGATTGAAGATTTCTCATCGATTTCAACCTAATTCGATTTCCCTGTTTGTAAGTCGATTTCATTCCATTGTTTATACTGTTTTAAAGTCGTCTTCTTCGAAAAGTTTGAAAAGAGAGTCCTGTTTATTTGATGTCTAGTTTATGCATATAAAATCTCGTAGTCAAATTCTTTATGGTTTGTCCTAGGTGATTTATTTATGAACATGTCGCTGAAAAGTCCGCGAATCTGATTTGGTTGTGGAAAATGATTTGAAACCTTAATTTTTATGTCGATTCAGTTATGGGGCTTCTTCATACATCATATTTGTATAGTCTAGGTGGTAATAGGATTTGGAATTTCTGAAAAATGATGGTTTTAACCCGTTTTATGAATCAATACTTTTTATGCGACGGTTTCTGTCAGTTTTTGGATTTCAGTCTGAAAACCCTTGATAAGTTTGGAATTTGAGAAAAACACGTTTGATATAAATTGTAGCTAAGACTCATGGGGTTCCAATCCTTTTGGCCTTGAATCAATTTGATTTTTCTGGAATTAGTTATGTATTTTATTCCGAGTCTGTCATGTGTTGGAAAATCAGGAAAAGTCGTGTTTGTTCTTTAAGTTGATATTCCTATTAAGTTATGATGAGTCTAGGTTGTGTGCATGATTATTTGATTGAGTAGGTGGTAATTATACATAGTTATGTTATGTAGGTGATGGATATGTGAAGGATCATAATTGATTGCCTGTGTGAGCTCGGATTGCGAAAAGGTAGGGAAATACACTTGACTTATTATCGTTGTTGTTAAATTGTGTTGACTTGTTGTGTTTCATATGACCAAGATGTGAACGTGACTTGATTCGTGGTTGTTGATTTATGTTATGATTCATATACTGGAATGTGATTGACTGAATTGATCGGATTGAGTATGTTATCACAACATTGGTAACCGACATGATTTTATGATTGATCAGTTCGATGATATACATATTGTGTTACATTAATTTCTTTTGAGCATTCATATGCATTGGAGATGGAGGATGTTGTGGTGATGTGGTGTGGTGATGATGATGTTGTGATAAGGCCCAGGCGGGTTCTGCAGGACTTGCCCTGGTGTCCTCAAGGGTGGCGGATCGGCTACGGTCGATATATAGTCTCTGGGGATCGGTATGGGTGGGCGTTCGGGTTATGAGATATGAGTTGAGATGGAGGTGGAGGTGACGGAGGAGCATGCATATCATATTTTGTTGTTTCATTGTATTCCCTACTCAACCTCGTGGTTGACCCTGTGTATTCGTGAACACCTGTGACGATCCAAATATTGGGGAGCAGACTTGACAGGTTTATGAGATAGGATGGGAGCTTGATGGGCGTGAGACACTGGATCAGAAGACTTAGTAGCTAGATCATCATTTAGAAGACTTTCACTTTTATTTATGTTAGTTCTTTGTAATTTGATGTAAATGAGGTTTTGTAAAAAGGTTAAGTTAAAGAAATTATGTAATTTGCCTTGGAGTTTAATTTGTTATTCACTACCTCGGGAAACCGAGATGGTAACAGTCCGGTTTATTAGGGAATGTCTTGCTAGAGGCTCCTTTATAAATCGGGGTGTTACAGTCACCTATTTCCGGGGTGGCCTGTTATGAAACATTCAATAATTTCTGATTGAATGGGGAGCAGTTAATAAAGCAGGTTCAGGTTAGTTGTTGTAGTTGATGCTATGCTGGGGGGTGATGGAAGAGTGGCGCTGAGTTAGACCAAGTCTAGAAGTCACGAGTTGCTTCATTTGCAGTCAGGTATTATTTCCTATTATTAGTCTCCGCGGCAGTACATTTGCTAATTAGTTGGTTCTGGAACTTGTAACGGTCCGTTTTGAGACAGTTTTAATAATGATGTTTCTTTTGTTTAAAGTGCCTTGATTGTTTTTACTTTATTACACACCGTCTTGGGCTATCGAGATGGTAACACTCTTATTTAGTCAAGAATGTCTTGCCAAAGACTCCTTCCTAAGTGGGGGTGTTACAAAGACAACTATCAATATATTAAAAGAATAGATTATGACTTACAATAGGAAAATTGGCAAAGGAAGATTGAAGATAATGCTAAATCCCCAAATCCAAGCTTAATTTGCTCAAAAGATGTATAATAAGGGTCTACAGAGTGTTTAAAGAGGTTTTGGATTCATGAATGACGACTATGTATTGTTCACGCACAATATATACTCCCCCTCTAAGACACATAATCAAACCACGAAAATAAATTCCCAGACCGGCGAGCAGCCCTCACTCGATCGAGTAAACCACCTACTCTACCGAGTATCACCTAGGTAGGACAAAGGTTAACTACTAGTCGTACTCAGTCCACTAAACTCGGTCGAGTAAGGCCTACTCGGTCGAGTATCCTCCCTTACTAGCACCGTCTAAAACTCTAGGGTATTACACTTATACATAAAAGTTGTATATGTCAAATTGCAATGAAATTCAATTTCTTTTTTAACACAAATTATAGGCTAAGACGGTCTTATTCTGCGAGATGGATCATGTTTATTAAAAAGTTATTAATTTAATGCTAATAAGTGAGTTATCTTTTTATACATTGGAACCGTCTCACAGTATAAGACCGTCTCACTTAATAAATATCGTTTATTTAATTGCTAAAATAAGAACACAACGTAATCTAAAACATCGTGGATTGGCACGCGATATGCACTTTTATCTATATCTATATAAAAGTATAATAGAAAGAGAAACCAATGTGACATGTGTCTTATGCAAATTCAATCTCACAATTACTTTTCCCTCCTAACTTGGCAAATTATATCCTACTCCCAGGAGTAGGGAGTAGGATACTCCCATAAAAGTTATAAAAAAAATTAAAAAAGAAAATAAAAAGAAAAATAGTTAACTACCCAGTACATGAATAACTACCCACTACTTGTTCATTGTACGTTTTTTTTTTCTTTTCCAAATTAATCAACTTATCAATTTTAAAATCATATAAAATTCATCAAATATATAGTTTCATTTGGTCGTACTCAAATTTACGAAGTTAATAATTCATAATCATTAAATTAAACCACCATATTCACTGAAATCAAAATGAATATAATAGGGTCATTGAGTGAATATGACAATAAATCTCTCATATTCATCAAATTATACTATCATATTCACTGAGCTCAAAGTGAATATGATAGTGTCATATTGTGAATATGACACCACCTAATACATATTCATCAAATTACACTATCATATTCACTGAATTCAAAGTGAATATAATAGTGTCATATTGTGAATATGACATTCCATAATACATATTCATTAAATTATACTATCATATTCATTAAACTCAAATTGAATATAGTAGTGTCATATAATGAATATTACACTAGATGACATGTATTCATCAAACTAAATTATCATATTCACTAAATTAAAAGTGAGTATGATATTGTCGTATGATGAAGCCCTCCCCCCAAATCACAAAGCTAACCATGAATAATGAGAGACAAAATATAAAATTTTTATTCAATTAATACACTTACCTGAGAAGTTAGAAGATAATCAATCAAAATCCAAATCTAAGATTACAAAACTAATAGGTTTGGAAGAAAAATTAAATTTTATGCATAATTTTTTTTGTAAGTATGAAAGATCTAGGTATGAAAGGGGCGGAAAAAGGGTTTATGGTAAGCGTTGTTAACTGCTTAATATTGTGAGTGAATTTTTTATCTTTTAATTTTATTTATTTTAATTTTAATAGTGAGAGTAGGAAGTACCATACACCTGGGTGTATGGTATAAGAATTGTCCTAACTTAGCAGCAATTTGGGCGTTAATTTAAGCCCATTACTTGCTTTAGACGCTTAACTTATACTATGGACTCCATATAACGAACCCATTTTCTTTACTTATATCATTGACACTTGCAGCCTTTTTTAATTATACCCTATAATATAATTTCCAGAGATAAAAACTATGCATTTATTGTACAATTTACATTCTTATCTCTAACCATCTTCACAATGTTATGTAGATACGGCGTATTATCTAAGAAAATCTTTGATATACTCCAATACCATCAACTTTGTTAAAATCAATAGGGCAATATATCTTTTGATAATTTTTTAATATACAATCTTCAATTATTGTAGCACCTCCAAGATATGAAGTACCAGTATATTACTATATTGCTAGCAATGATCCACGTAAAAGGTGTTATCAAGATTGAAGAGTAATAATCCCAATTATGCTCAATATGTTAAGAATTTGGTAAAATACTAATTGAGCCTCAATTTATGTTAAGAATTTAAGAAATATTATGGTGCTATGTTGCTAGAAATTAGAAATCAATAATATGCATCCACTTTTAGGTTTATATGAGTTATTGATGCGTGTTTATTTGGTTAGCATTTCCACCCTTTTCACGCGCGTTTTGACACATTTTGGAACGGTTTCTATCCCTTTTATTTGCATTTTGTGCCGTTACTCCCAAATTACTTTTGTCCATCTCATTTTGTAGGGAATAAGTCGGGATTAGAGAACGGAAGCAAGACAAGGGTCCCAAAGAACTTCCATGGGAGAAGAAGTGAAGGAAATGAAGAGAAGAGTTTTCTGCCGGCAGCTGGTGTAACAACCCCCATACTCCAAGTGCCTTACCAGGACCACCCAGGTATAAGGATGTTACCATCTCGGTTACCCGAGGCAATGATAATCAAATAAACAATAATGAAACAACGTTTAAATAGAAATACTTTAGTGAAAGGTTACAATCCAAAAACCAAACCAAAATACGAATACATGTTCTCAAACCAAATGTCTACTGATCTAACTGAAAAGTTTATGAAAACTACTAAGCTACAGCGGAAGACTTCTAGCATCAGATCGTGGCACATCCCAGCTATCCCAGTACTCAACTCATACCTGCTCAATATCTGCTCACCATCCCCGAATGGATCACCGCAGGTTTTAAAACAATAAACCGGGGTCAGTACTATTCACACAATTATATACAACCAACAATACAGTAATCAAGATAGCTCAAGCAGTCACACACAATCACCCACTCCAATCAATCTCTATCACCGACTGTCCACTGGACCAGCCCTGCCAGTGGGGGACCGCAGCCGTACCCACCAAATCCCCGCTCATCATACCGAGCGATAACCCTGTCCCATTAATTTGCACATCCCCTCCCGTGGCGGATTCCACGGAGGGCGAAACTAGGGCGTGAAGCTACTCCCGCAAGTGACTCCACTCAGCCGAGAACGCATCTCGAGAACCAGAGACAAACAATCACAATTACAATACAACATCAACAACCGTCTGAATCAATCAACAATCACTAACTACAACACAATCACCACACATTATGTAATTACTACTGAGTAGGGAAACCCTACCTGGAAAGCACAACAATCAGACGGTCTCATAGCTGATATTAAAAAGCTTCCTCTACGAATCCTCCTCCTAACATACAAACATATAATCACTACCAAGCATAACATACTACAAAACCCCCAATTCCCCAAATTAGGGTTTAACCAACTTTAAAGAAACATTATAAAAACGGTATATAGGTCTTACCCTCGACGCAAGGATCACAACGGTATAAAGAAAGGTGAGATCCGACCTTCCAAGCTCCGGAATTTCCTAACAATGCGATTAAAGCGAAGAACATACTTTGTTTTCTCTCTTGACAGTAATTAGGTTTTGAAAAAGTGTTTAAGAACAATGACGGAAGTATTATATACTTTAATCGCATAATTAACAAAACCCGAGAATTAACTCCCCGTAAACCGGCTACTCGATCGAGTAGCTAAGGTACTCGATCGAGTGCCCCCTTACTCAATCGAGTACCCACGTTACTCGATCGAGTACCCAACAGGTCAGAAACTTTTATTAAACGCAACTCACCCTTACTCGACAGAATAGGGCCTACTCGATAGAGTACCCAGAGACTCATAAATACGTAGTATTACAGTCTTCCCTCCTTAAAAAGAACTTCGTCCCCGAAGTTCAAAGCACAACAAAACAAAGTCACACACTACGCACTCCCGACTCAACAACCAAAACAAAACTCAACATAAAACATGTTACTAACCCAAACTCAACCCGACTCAATGACAACAACCATACTGACATAACATAAAAAGGGGTAAAAACTCTTAAAAATTCTTTGCGATCATCTCCTACCCCCCTAAAAGAAACAAGGTTACGTCCCCGTAACCATACATACTTGATCAAAAAGGAAAGGGTAACGCTCTCTCATGGCATCCTTTGCCTCCCATGTAGCTTCCTCATTCTCGTGGTTAGACCAAAGGATCTTAAGCAAAACTGTCTCACCACTCCTAATCTTCCTAACCTTCCGGCCAAGAATCTGCTTAGGTACCTCCAGATATGATAAAGACTCATCTAGCTCTAAGCTCTCTGCCTCTAACACATGTGACGGGTCACTCACATACTTTCGCAGCTGCGATACATGAAACACATTATGCACTCTCTCTAACGCAGCCGGTAAAGCCAAACGATATGCAACTTCCCTAACTCGCTCTAAGATCTCATAAGGACCGATGAACTTCTGACTCAGCTTGTCTTTCTTCCCAAATCTCATAACCCCACGCATAGAAGACACTTTCAAAAGAACCTTGTCCCCAACCTGAAACTCTATATCCCGGCGATGTAGATCTGCATAACTCTTTTGCCTATCCTGAGCTGCTCTCACCCGTTCCTTGATCATCTTTATTTGTTCAACCATCTCATGTACCATCTCTGGTCCTAGAACCACTGTCTCAGCACTGTCGTCCCAACAAATCGGACTCCTGCATCTCCTCCCATATAAAGCCTCAAACAGTGTCGTGCCAATTGATGCGTGTCATTTATATGATATTTTACACCCTATTTTACACGCATTTAAGAGCTCAATTGAGTAGTTTATGATACTATTTCCCTTATTTCGTGTATTTCTTCCTTTTCTTGTGATTTTGTAGGAATATGAAGATTTCAGTGGAAAATAAGCCGAATCCGTCCCTAAGTACTTAGCATTGCATTTGACATGGAGTATTGACTTGAGGAATGAGCTTGGTGCGCGTTTCAAGGCCTAAAGATAGCAAAAATAAGGGTGCGTACGAGTTTAACAAGCAAAGAAGCATTTCACGATATTGCAGCCTCGTTCAGATGGCTATATCTCGAGTTCTAAAGCAGATAATCGAGTGATTCCAATTGGAGGTGAAAGCTTATCCTCTTATCTTTCCAACGCCGCGTAGAACGCTTAATTTAACCAAGTAACGAAGAAATGGCAGCTGTTTTAAAATCGGTGCGCGCTGCAGGAATCGTCAGAATGCAATTCTGTACAGCGCCAGTGGTCGATCGACTGACCCCAGTGGTCGATCGACCACCCCACGAGCTGATGCGCAAGTTAAAAGATCGAGAATTCCAAAGCCCATTGTGATTAGGTTTAGGAATAGAGGTTACGCAGGATTATTCCTATATAACATAACCTTAGTTTTCAGAATAGGCATCCAGTTTTTATCATTCAGTTCTTAAATACAATACAACATTCGTTAGTTTAGATTATTTCCGCCAATAAAGTTTACTCTTGCATTAAGTTTTGATCTTTCCTTCCTGTTCTATACAGTATTCTTCTGTTCTTATATTCCGTTTTATTGCTTTCGTTCGTAGTATAGAGTTGCTAGGTTAGATCTCCTGAAGCCAAATTATTGTTTTATGTTACTCGTTTATTTAGCTATTTCAATTATGAATTCGTCTATTTTATTAGTCAATTTTATCGTTGTTATTACCTTCAGTATGAGCAGCTAAATCACCTTGCTAAGATATAGGGGATCTATGGCGTAGATGGCAGTAGAATAGGTAACCCCGCATTAGGGCTTGGTCGATCGACTGGCTTAACTAGTCGACCGACTGAGCTGGTTGGTCGATCGACTGGGGTAGCTGGTCGATCGACTGACTTCGTGTATGATTAGCACCGTATAATTCGTTAAGTGCAATATTTAACAATGAGACCGAGAGGAGACTTGTTAGATGCTTAGTTTTGACCAACTCGTAGATCGAAATATAGGGAAGGGCATTAATTAACGAGTTGACACGACTAAATTGCTGAGATCGAGAGATAATGTAATTTAGGCTTTAGGAATCACTAACCGGGGCGAGAGCAAGCATTAGTGAGACTTAGGGACTGGTAGCATAGGCCGAAAGGAGCTACTAGTTAACTTGGACCGAGAGGACTTGTTTTACCCATCCTACACGACTGCATTTCGGACTTACCTAGGATTTTGTGCCATCGCAGCTATAGTGAACCGACCGTCTTAGCATTTCTTTTATCATTGTTTACATCATTTGCTTCTATTATTCTTTTATTTAGTTTATGTCATTAGATTTAGTTAAAATTCTCATCAAAACCCCCTCACTGTTACCGTTAAAACTAGAATTGAAAGCAACTATAAATTACCTACCTCCCTGTGGTTCGACCCTCACTACCACTTGCTAGTTGTAGTTTCGTTTTATAAATATTTTTTTTATACTCACTTCGACAGGTATCACCAATACTAGTGTGATAGCTGTTGTTGTAAGAAAACTCTATCAAATCCAACCTCTGTTCCCAGCTACCACCAAAGTCCATCACACAAGCTCGCAACATATCCTCAAGAGTCTTGATCGTTTCTCTCGCCTCGACTGTCTGTCGCGGGATGAAAAGTCGTACTCATCTTCAAAGTTGTTCCCAAAGATTCCTGCAACTCTTTCCAAAACCTTGAGATAAATCTCGCATCTCTGTCAGACACTATGTCCTTAGGGACTCCATGTAACTTTAGCACATTCTTTCGATAAGCCATAGCTAATTCTGCTTTAGTCCATGTATGTTTCATTGGTACAAAGTGAGCTGACTTGGTCAGTCGATCCACTATTACCCATATCATATTATTACCCTGTTGACTCTTCGGCAAACCCACAATAAAATCCATAGAAATGGATTCCCAGTTCCACTCAGGTACCTCTAAAGACTGAATCTTACCTTGTGGTCGTCGCTGTTCCCCTTTAACTCTCTCGCATGTCAAACAACGGGCTACAAACTCAGCTGTTTCTTTCTTCATCCCAGGCCACCAAAACGTGTTCTTCAAATCCTTGTATAGCTTGTCACCACCTGGATGTACTGAATACGGTGTACAATGTGCCTTTGTCATGATTGTGTTTTTCAGCTCCTCATCATTAGGGACACACCACCTACCATCGAACCTCAAACTACCATCTGTATGAATAGAGAATCGGGACACTGTCCCTTTCTCTACTCCAGCTCTCCACTCAACCATCTTAGGATCCAAAGCCTGTTTACCTCGAATGTCATCATAAAGATCATGCCGCATCAAATCTCCCACAAAGATCCCCTCTCGCATCATATGTATCCCAAACTTCCCCACCTCATCTCTCAACCTCATCAAAGATAGAGCTGTACACAGGGAATATACACTCTTCCTACTCAAAGCATCTGCAACAACATTGGCTTTCCCTTCATGGTAGATAATATCCATGTCATAATTGCCAATCAGCTCCATCCACCTCCTTTGTCTCATGTTCAACTCCCTTTGAGTGAATATGTACTTGAGACTCTTGTGATCTGAAAATACCTTAAAGGTCGCCCCATAAAGGTAATGTCTCCATATCTTGAGAGCAAACACCACTGCACCCAACTCTAGATCATGTGTAGGGTAGTTCTCCTCATACGGCTTCAATTGCCTAGAAGCATAGGCAATCACCTTACCGTTCTGCATCAACACACATCCCAACCCATTCTTTGAGGCATCTGTATAAACCTCAAAGTTCTCGATCCCTTCAGGCAATGCTAAGATAGGAGTTGTGGTCAAACACTCCTTTAATGTTTGGAACGCCTGCTCACAACTCTCATCCCAACAAAACCTGTTCTCTTTCCTCATCAAAGCTGTCATAGGTCTAGCTATCTTGGAGAAATCTTTCACGAACCGTCTAGTATCCAGCTAAACCCAAGAAACTCCTGATTTCAGCAACATTCTTTGGTGCTTCCCACTTTGTCACTGCCTCAATCTTTGCCGGATCCACAACTACTCCCTCCTTAGAGATCACATGCCCCAGAAAAGCAACTTTCTCCAACCAGAACTCACACTTGGACAGCTTAGCATAAAACTCATGCTCCCTCAGAGTCTGCAACACAATCCTCAGATGCTCCTCGTGCTCCTCCTTAGTCTTAGAGTAGACTAAGATGTCATCGATAAACACGACCACGAACTTGTCTAAAAATTGTCTGAAGATTATGTTCATCAAGTCCATAAACACAGCCGCTGCATTAGATAACCCAAACGGCATCACCACATACTCATAATGACCATACCTCGACGTGAAGGCTGTCTTTGGTATGTCCATCTCTCTAATCTTCACCTGATGGTACCCCGACCTCAAATCGGTCTTGGAAAAGAGGCGATGCACCACTCAACTGATCAAACAGGTCATCTATCCTTGGCAAAGGATACTTGTTCTTCACCGTCACTCGGTTCAGCTCTCTGTAATCTATGCACAACCTCAAACTCCTATCTTTCTTCTTCACGAAAAAAACTGGTGCTCTCCACGGCGATACACTAGGTCTAATGTATCCCTTCTCTATCAGATCATCTAACTGTTTCCTGAGCTCCTCCATCTCTTTAGGACCCATCCGGTACGGTGCCTTAGAGCTTGGCCCCGTCCCCGGTTTCAACTCAACGGTGAAATCTATCTCCCTCTTCGGTGGCAACCCCGGAATCTCCTCTGGAAAAACATCTGCAAACTCTCCCACCACTGGTATCTGATCATCTGTCGGACTCTCTATCCGGTCATCTCTCACATGGCACAAGATCAAAGGACATCCCTTCCTCGGATAAGACTTCAAGGTGACAACTGCAATCAACTTAACTTTGGGTTTGACTAGAAACCCACGATAAGACACACTAACACCCTTAGGCCCTCTCAAAGACACTTTCTTTTGATGACAGTCTATCTTAGCCTTATACTTTCCTAACCAGTCCATCCCGACTATCATCTCAAAACCGTCAAAAAGAAACTCTAGCAAGTCTATAGGTAGATCAACTTGCCCAACTATCATAGATACATCTCTAAACAACCTCCCACATGATACAGACTCACCCGAAGGTATAAAAACTTTCTCACTTACAGACTCATATACCCTTAAACCCAACCGTTTAACATGACTCGAAGATACAAACGACTGAGACGCCACCGAATCAAACAAAACAAAGGTATGAATACCGTTAACAAGGAAAGTACCAGTGATAACATGTGCATCCTCCTCAGCTGCTTTCTTGTCCATCATGAACAGCTTTCCACTGGTCTTCTGTCCACCTCCCTGGATAGTACTGGCTGTTGTGGTCGGCTTAGCACCCGACCCCTGGTTGGTGTTGTTGTTCGTAGCTGGTTTCTGATAGGAATTACCGCCATTGCGGTTACCTCTACCCTGATAGCTCTGACTTCCCCGGTTAGACCATGACCCACCTGGTTTGTTACTCGCATAACTCTGTGCATGTCCCTGAGAATAGATCCCCCGAGCCGATCTCTGAAAAGCTCCCGGTGCACTCGTGCACTCATGTCTCTTGTGGCCCACACCACCACAGCCATAGCAGGTCATCCCCCAACTACCACTACCACTCACACGGCCACGCCCAAAGGAAGCCCCAAAGATCGAATCCCGACTTAAGAAAACCCTCTAGCTTGGGTGTGGTTGCCTTTCTTATGACTAGATTGGCCACCACGCTCACTCTCGGCCTTTCTTTTTCTTACTCACTCTCTCCGAGCCATCTCCACCAACCTCTCGGCTCTCCCGGCCCCCTCTCATAAGCTTCCTTAACATCGGTAAGGACTCCCACGGGTAACTTATCCATAATCTTGGGTGTCAACCCTCTCTCAAACCTCAGCGCCAGGTTCTCCTCACTCAAACCCATATCCTCAGCATACCTAGACTTCTCATTGAACTGCTTGTAGTACTCAGCCGCAGACATGTCAGATGTCATCTTAAACCTATCAAACTCCTCTCCCAGCTTACTCCTCACATGTTCTGGTACAAACTCCTTCCTCATAGCCCTCCGAAACTCTTCCCAAGGTATAGCAGGTAAGCCCTGGTTCGCATACATCTCCCTAGCACTCACCTTCACCGTATCCCACCACTTGCCAGCTGCTTCCCTCAGGTAAAATGCATCTTGTTCTACTCTCATCTCATCAGGACAGTGAACCAGGTCTAGTATATTCTACATGTCACGATGCCAGTTGTCAAGAAAGTTTGGTTCCCCGGTTCCCGTGTCCTCTTTTGGGTTAAACCTCGCTATATAGAGACTAATCTTAGAGTGATCAACCTCCTTATCCTTATCCTTATTCACTTTCTTTAAAACCTCAGTAAGAGCATCTTGGTGCTCCAACATCTTAACAACGTCATCTATGTTCATGGTCTCAGCTCTCGCATAGTAAGCGTTTCTCTTGGGCGGCACCTTGAAACTATATAAGAAAGGGTAGGTATAAACATACGCACTAAAACCTCAAAACACGAAAGCGGACTGCCCAGCACACACTCGATCGAGTGTCCAAACCTACTCGATCGAGTAAGAGGCTACTCGATCGAGTGCCCACCATAATCGATCGAGTGCCTCGACATCAGACCCCAAACAGACCTTCTGATCTCTAACATACTCGACCGAGTAGCCAGGCTACTCCATCGAGTGACCCCTTACTCGATCGAGTACCCGAGGTACTCAATCGAGTGTCCAAAAACACGATTCTGGATTCAAAATCGTCAAATACCCACCCGATCAAGTCAGCCCCACTCGATCGAGTCATGCTAACTCAAAAACGCTACCCGCATGCTATATCATATCCCAACATATAAAACAACTTTATAAACAACATTATATCATAGTTAAGCATACTATCCTACTCAACTCTTCATATGATTAACGAAACAACTATATCATGTTATCAAACGCCACATAGTAAACATCCAACATGCTCCTTATTCCAACAACAGTTCTATGTGTCTCATCAATCTTTCATTCATATTCTCAACTTTCTACTCCAAACATCCAACAATTACAACATATTTCATCACATCCATACACAAACGAACAAACAACACATATGAATTGACATATATTCCCCCATGTGACCGGTTCAAAATTGTAGGGCGAGTTCGCGACTTTATGACATCTCCCAAGCCTTTGCATTAGCTCCTACAACCTTTACCCCGGGTTCATTTTAATTGACTCCCTATATTCATTAGGTTCATTGGTTACAGGTTTCAGGATCGTCGCTCTGATACCATTTTGTAACACCACCATACTCGAAGTGGCTTACCAGGACCACCCAGGTATAAGGATGTTACCATCTCGGTTACCCGAGGCAATGATAATCAAATAAACAATAATTAAACAACGTTTAAATAGAAATATTTTAGTGAAAGGTTACAATCCAAAAACCAAACCAAAATACGAATACATGTTCTCAAACCAAATGTCTACTGATCTAACTGAAAAGTTTATGAAAACTACTAAGCTACAGCGGGAGACTTCTAGCATCAGATCGTGGCACATCCGGCTATCCCGCACTCAACTCATACCTGCTCAATATCTGCTCACCATCCCCGAATGGATCACCGTAGGTTTTAAAACAATAAACCGGGGTCAGTACTATTCACACAATTATATACAACCAACGATACAGTAATCAAGATAGCCCAAGCAGTCACACACAATCCCCCACTCCAATCAATCTCCATCACCGACTGTCTACTGGACCAGCCCTGCCAGTGGGGGACCGCAGCCGTACCCACCAAATCCCCGCTCATCATACCGAGCGATAACCCTGTCCCATTAATGTGCACATCCCCTCCCGTGGCGGGTTCCACGGAGGGAAAAACCAGGGCGTGAAGCCACTCCCGCAAGTGACTCCACTCAGCCGAGAACGCATCTCGAGAACTAGAGACAAACAATCACAATTACAATACAACATCAACAACCGTCTGAATTAATCAACAATCACTAACTACAGCACAATCACCACACATTATGTAAATACTACTGAGTAGGGAAACCCTACCTGGAAAGCACAACAATCGACGGTCTCACATTTGATATCAAAAAGCTTCCTCTACGAATCCTCCTCCTAACATACAAACATATAATCACTACCAAGCATAACATACTACAAAACCCCCAATTCCCCAAATTAGGGTTTAACCAACTTTAAAGAAACATTACAAAAACGGTATATTTGTCTTACCCTCGACGCAAGGATCACAACGGTATAAAGAAAGGTGAGATCCGACCTTCCAAGTTCCGGGATTTGCTAACAATGCGATTAAAGCGAAGAACGTACTATGTTTTCTCTATTGACAGTAATTAGGTTTTGAAAAAGTGTTTAAGAACAATGACGGAAGTATTATATACTTTAATCGCATAATTAACAAAACCTGAGAATTAACTCCCCGTAAACTGGCTACTCGATCGAGTAGCTAAGGTACTCGATCGAGTGCCTCCTTACTCGATCGAGTACCCAACAGGTCAGAAACTTTTATAAAACGCAACTCACCCTTACTCGACAGAGTAAGGCCTACTCGATAGAGTACCCATAGACTCATAAATACGTAGTATTACAACTGGCCCGCCGGCAGGGAACCCCTTACATTCCTCCAATCAAGAGAGAAACTGAAGAGGAGCTGAGAAAGTTCTCTGCCGGCAGCCGGCTAGCCGTCAGGGAACCGTCCCCTCATGCCTTAGAAGAAAAATGGACATTTTTGGGCCAAAAGAAAAATAGGCGCGCTGCCGGTAGAGGTACAGGCCGGTGGCACGGCAAGGAGTCCAAGAAGAAGAAGAAGAAGAAGAACTGTCTCCTGCCGGTAGGCCGGCAACCGCCAGAGACACCAATCCAATACATAGCCAAAATTTGAAGGCAAAAGAAGTCAAAATTGAAAAGGGCTCCCTGCTGGCAGCCACACTGGCACCCAGTCATCCCGCACAGAGCAACAAGACGCATTTCAGCAACTACCCCTTATTTGTGAGCTAATTTCATGGAAGACTATATATACCCCCTCATAACTGACTTGTACACACAACCCTAGACTACTAATTATTTCCCAATTTATGTTAAGCTTTCCATAATTAAGCACTAATCTTTTCTTAATCAATATTAATTACTTAGCAATTTAGTGTAGATCTACTTTAGTTCAATTGTTTACCTTTCTTATTTGGGTTTGTAAGTGAAGATTTTGAAGAAATTCTTCCATTTATTAATCCAATGGTTCCATCTTTCTTAAGTGTTGGTATATTTCCTTTTCTTGTTTGGTTTAGTTTTCAATTGTTTACATTTTCATTCCATCTTTAATTATTGTTTGAATCCATTTAATGTTTTTTTTTGATGACGAGGGGGTTGAATCCCCCCCGGGCACATGCGTTCCCGCACTACCACATGGACAATGTAAGCCACTCCCTTCGGGAGCTGCAGTGGCCAAGTGATCATCGCCCCAACTGGTAGTCGAACCCGGGACCTCTCGCCATGGCCGCGGAAGGAAAACTAGTCCCTCCCCAGGGACCGGATCTCATACATGTGAGCCAGTTCACCAAGACAGATGGTGCTGCTCGTATTCTGGCTGGCCGACAAAGAATAGAGGAGAAACCTCCAGATATTGGCAAAAATTTAATGTTTATTACAATGACGATGAGGTTCTTTTCAATTGTTTACATTTCTCTTGTTAGCATGTGTGAGTAGTCCTCCCTCGAGTTTAGGGGGATCCTCAGTAGGGGTTAGATGTTGTAAATGAGTTGTTAACCATTTATCGATATATTCTTAGTGTTTCTTTAAATGAGAGTTCTTAGTGATGCTTGATAATTTGTTTGTGTTGAATTGATAATCAAAGTGAAAACTTTGTCTTCAATTTTAGGAGAGGCTAAGTAATTAGTCCCTTAATCCTGGACCATTAATTACCCATAACTTGTTAACACCGTTTCTAGTCTATCTTGCTTGGGTGAATCCGAATACCCTAGTTTTCGATCAATTGTTTACATATTATTATCTTAGTCAACGTGTTTTTAATTGCTTTAGTCTTAGTTTAATTACTTTCACCAATTTATTTGCTTTTCGACTAAACTTGGATTTAAACAAATTAAGTACCACTCCACTCCATCCTCGTGGTTCGACCCCGATTATAGTACTATAATTGGGTTATTTACAAATAGTTTTTGGTACGAGAATTGACGGCAAAAATTGATTCATCAAAATGGCGTCGTTGTCGAGGCTGGTGTCTTGTTAGATATAGATCTTTGTTGAGTTTTAGGATTAGTCTCTTTTTTTTTTGAAAAAAATTTACAACAACAAAAAAAATATTAATAATTCTTATAGTAGGCATGGTTATTTACCTTATTGTAGTACATGTGGTGGTTATGGGCATGATTACACTTATTGCACTTCCTATGCACCCCTCCTCAATTCAATATGTGTGATGTGCAATGTGAATCACGTGGAAATTTTGGACATACTTGTGATATGTGCCCCTCACCCCAAATGAATATGTATAATGTTCAATGTCGGTCATGTGGTGTCTTTAGTCATTCATTTGATGTGTGTCCGTCTTACTGCCCCCAAACCCCCATGGATTCCTACATGTATAATGACAACGACAACATGCAACCATTCAATTCTTGACCGCCCTACCCTCAACAACATGACTCATTTAATGGGAGCTTAAATGATAATGTTAATGTTCAAGGTGAGATATGTGGTGCTTTTGATCATTCATTTGTTATGTGTCCTTTTTTTCCTCCCCACCCCCATGGATTCTCATTTGCTTAATGATGTTAATGGCATGCAAACGTTCGACACTTGATCCCCTTACTTGAGTGACTACCCTCCACAACATCATATCTCTTATAATGAACCTTCTATTACCCCTTTTGAGATAGCTTGCATTGACTCTAAATTAAAAGAATACGATGTCATGCACAAAATATTTGTTGCTTCTTTTCAATTAGAGACTCAATCCCTAATACGTGCCATGAGCTCTCATTAGGCGAGAATGAATTCAAGTGAAAATGTTGTTGATAACGATGTGGGGAATGTAGTAATTGATGAGAATTTTGTTGATGATGTTATCATAGAGGAGAGCAATTTGAGGAATGATGGTAGTAATACTGTGGATGTTGGTGAGAGCATTGAGGATGTTGTTGATGACTTTGTGCTTGAGGAGATTGAGCCTCCTACCCCTTTTCATGATGATGGTTACATTAGAAGCCTAGTGGAAGTGGAGGGAGTCTCCTTAGGGATGAAGCTAATTAGGAGCAAAGATGGGCTTGGGTTTGAGATAAATGATGGTGAGTTAGGTGAGGAGGGCACTTTGGAGAATGTTAGTGAGGAGCTTGTGGGTGTTAGTGAGAGTGTTGTGGAGATTGAGGATAGTAAGGATGTCTTGAAGGAGAGTATTGAGACTGAGGAGGAGAGACCTTTTGAGAAAGTTGAGGTTGACACCCCTCTTTTGAGGATGAGTCTTATACCCCTTTTGAGGATATACCAATCACCTCCCTTACTTCCTTATCCACACCCACCAATGAAGAGGACGCTATCTTTGAAGATCATGAGAGCAAGAGTGTTGAAGAGAGCATCATGATTGAAGACTTGGAGGTCAAAGGGGATGATGAGCCTTTTGATGAGGAAGTCTTATTGGAAAAGTGGGATTGTGAGGTTGATTTAATTGAGGAGCCAATCTTTGAGAGATTTGATGCTCCCCTTCTTGTTGTTGATGAACACCTTAAACCCATTGACCTCATTTCTCTTGACCCTTTGTTGGAAGTCATGTACTTTGAGGAGGAGAGTGTAAGCTTTGATGGTGAGGGGGATTCTGAGGTGCATTTATTTGTACCTCTTTTTGAGAAATTTGAGGCATATTTAGGTGGGGAGGATGAGTTCCTTATACCTACCGTCGACCTTGACCTCATTTCTTATGCCCCTTTACTTGAAATCTAGTATGTTGATGAGGACTATGATGCCCCTTTACTTGATAAAGCTTCCATGGGTGAGCCGGTTGAAACCCCACTCCCTTTCAATTTGTATAATTATGATGTCTTCCCTTCCATTTTGAGAAATTTGTGTTTGAAATGGAAAGGTGGAAAGATGAATTGAAGGGTAAGGAGACTAGTGAAGTCTCCAATGTTTTTGAATGCCCAATAAGTATGTAGTTTATCATCCTCCTCTCACAAGGGAGGATATGTTTTACACCGTTGAGTTTGAAAATGAGGTGGAGAATGATCAAACCCTCGATAATGTGAGGAAGCACAAAGAAGTGGGCTCGGTCGATAATGGGAAGGGGATGGGTGGCCTTGCCCATAAGATAAGGGATCCCGGTTAGTTATTGGAGCCACTTGTAGGTTTGGTGGTTTCCTTAAAACCGCGCTTCTTGGGAGGCAACCCAAGCTTTCTTTTATGCTCCTTTTATTTTTGAAATTTTTTCTAGAAACCTAAAAATATTCTTTTTCCTTTCTTATTCTTTTCCTACACTTGGTCCATTGAGGACAATGTACATTTTAAGTGTGGGGAGGGGATTTATTTCTAAAAATACAAAAAAATTGAATTTTTTTCATAAATTCCAAAAACATGCTTTTATTTACTTGTATTTTCATTTATTAACGAATAAGTGTGGGAAGGAAACTCCTTTAACATGTCTTGTATATATTTTTATTTTTGTGTAATAAAATGCATAGGTACATTTGGAATATTTGAGGCATATTCTAAGGAGTTAGAAGACGCTTGGTATAATCGCCCTTATCTCTTCTCCTTTCTCCCTCTCTTTTTTCTTATTTATAATTGAGGAGGTTAAGCTTTGTAGGTTGAGGAGAATGTTCCATATTTTGGAACTTGGTGATGTGTGCCTATGTGTTGTTAGGATTGCATTAGTCTTTTTGGCATATAGTTTGATAGTTGCATCATGGCATAATAGTTGCATTTAAATAAAATGTTTTGAAAAATTCCTAATTGCGAACTTTGACAAGAGCGTTTAGGCCGTTATCAATAATCTTTTCAACTTAAGACTTTACCTACTAGAATGGATTTAAAACACCCTAGGTTGTGTCATATTAGTATCTTTTGACCCATGACCCAAAGCCTAGTCAAGGGTTTGCATGTAAGTCACATATCCAACCCCATGATGTGATATGAAATTGGTTAACTTGTCTAGGTGACCTTGATCGACTTGGCGGTATGGCAACCCACGAATAGATTTTGTGATGTGAAAACCTTTTAATTTCCAATGAAACCTCAAAGTGTTTTGAAATGTAATTTTGCGAAGTTAGTCGTTTTGATGGGGCGTACCACTTCGATGTGCTTTGGTGAGGGAACCATTGAATTGGTCCCCCAAATGGTTGTGAATTCAACCAACCAAAGACAGAGTGACTATCACCCCGAAAAGCTATTGTCTAGAGGTTAACCAGTTGCCTAATAAGTGATTGGCGAAAGGAAAGGACACTAGCACTAAAGGGACAAACCTCATCTTAAATCTTGAAATCTGAAAGTTGAATGAGGTTAAATTTTGAATGATAGTCAAATGCACCTTTTTGCACATTGAATTGATCATTTTATTCCCAAAATCTTTTTGTTATACCACCTTATCGAGCTTGGGACGATCCATGACCTCTACATTTGTAGAGAATTTGAGGTTTATCATGTCTAATGCCACTAGCATCATAGGGATCATCATTCCACGCCATCCGATCGCCCTTGACAAAAGCATTTGGAATTTGAGGACGAAAGTAGTCTACTTTAACACCATTTGGTGGTGATTTGGGTCTATCCTTTTAGACTTAGTGATTTGTTGAACTAGTATTTGTGACAGAATATTCCCTTATACTTGTTCCCTTTTAGTTGACTCTGCTACTAGATGAGGAAAGTGGTCGTTCCTTTTGTTGATGCGTCCTATTGGTTGTTTTGTGCTTAAATTGTTAGGATGTGTACAATTTTCCGCAAGCCTCCACTTGCCTTGCAACGGAGCACATACCTCATTATGTTTCGTTGTGAGTTTAAGGGACGGAGAAGGCCCGTCAATTGCCTTTCATCGGCTATTAGTAGTTTAGCTAGTCCTTTTATATTAAGGGTCTTAGTTTAATTAATGAGCTTACTTGAGGACGAGTAAGGTTTAAGTGTGTGGAAATTTGATAAGTAGTATTTTGGTCGCATTTTACCCCGCATTTATACCTTATTCCGACTCGATTTTGCGTGCTTAATTGATTAAATAGCTCATTTTATTTACTAATTTATAATAATTAGTCGTCTTAGTTAGATTTAATAATTTGTCGGGTTTTTAGTATAATATTCGTATTACTACTATTATTATTTTAATTTAATATGTAGGCGAGACGGGACTACGAGACGGAATAACGGAGAATGAAAGAAAGATGTCACAAGTCTATTAAGGCAAAGACAAAAGCAAGCTCATTCAATTCATTACCAGCTTCATAAACAAATCCCCTTCATTCACAGTTCATCTACACCTTCGTTCACCACCACTATAGGCCACCACGAAATTCAGTTCAACATCATTCGACCTCCGTCACTAGCAGCTGTTTTCACCTCACGCCATCACCACACTCTAGGTGCTCCTCTACCACACTCCCCCAGAACAAAACACCTTCGATTCATTTCCTATGCTCCTCGGACCTGCAAATCAACTGTCACACCTCCACGACCGTTCTCCCCTTCATCTCATTTCATTCACCACCATTGCAGCAGTTCCTCTCCTCCATTCATAATTAACCACCACCATATGAAAACCAATAATAAACCCATAAATCTGCCTGACATCGATTCCGACAACCGGCATCAAGCGTGGCAGCCAACACTTACCAGCATCATGTCATTCATGCTATGCCAAGACATTACATACCAGCAGCAACCCAGATTCGTCACCACCATGTCCAGAGCAACAACATCGTTCTCTGTCCCGACATTGAGAAAACCAGATGAAGTCGTGCCGGAGTTCAGCCACTGAACCACCGAACAACAGCCCTCAGTTCAGTCAAGCAATCGTCATATTCGAACTCGGAATTGAAACCCAATTCGAACCTTCGACAATCAAAATAGTAGTCGCCGTTAACACCAACTGGATTGAATCTGAAACCACCATGCTCTGCAACCGATTGATTCGTCTTAGTGATACTCATAATTCATGTTGGTTCTGTGTGAGCCTTGTTAAAATGACTGAAAAGCATGCTTTTACCCCTTCCTAAATGACCTGGCATTTTGTGCGTTTTATGTATATTAGATTGTCCTTTTGGTTACTTCATGAGGTAGTACAAAAACAAGGATTCCATAACTTTAGAGGAGAGACCTCACAATTAGACGGCAGTAGAGTAGATTAGAAATAAAATAAAAACACATCTCATTTTCTCCCCTTTAGAATATTTCAGGGTTTAATCTGGTTAATTAATTTTGGGTCAAGATTCAATCTTTTATAATTCGGTTTATAGATCTACTCCATTTATGCATTTATTTGGGGGTTTAATTACTTTCACCAATTTCCTTTCTTTTCGACTAAACTTGGATTTAAACAAATGAAGTACAACTCTACTCCGTCCTCGTGGTTCGACCCCAATTACACTGCTATAATTGGGTTATTTACAAATGGTTTTTGGTGCGAGAGTTGACGACAAAACTCGATTCATCAAAATGGCGTCGTTGTTGGGGATGCTGTTAGATTGTACTTAGTTAGTTAAGAGTCTTAGTTTTAGTCTTGGTGTTATTGTTTGCTTGTTTATGTAGTGTCTTGTTTCTTGTAGAGTGATTGTGCTATTGCTTATCCCTAGTGCCTAAAAGCACTAGGAGACTAACGATTTGTTGAAATGTATGACTAAAGGAAACGAGAATTCTTTGCTTAGTGACACTAGTAGAAAAATATTTATTTGCAGCTCCTTGCGCGGCCAAGCGAAGCTGCACATCCCAATCGGTGAAATTAGACCCATTCTTTTCTAACTTACATCGATCCATGAAGGATCGGAGCCAAGACACATTGGTAAGCGTGGTGGAACTAGTGGATGCGGACGTGATGGGAGTTGCCATTGCGGTTGATAAAACAAATTTGACTACAAAATAGGAAATGAAGGAATTAATTATCATCTATCGTTTTAATAATACTCATAAACTTAACTACAAGTATTGCATTTATAGAGTGACCTCGACCCAACTATATAAATGATTCCGAGATCCAAATTCATATTAATACGGGCACGGTGAGCCGATTCATCCCTTATTAATATAACTCGGTGGATTAACTCTTTAATCGATTCTACTTTTAGAACTCTCGGTCGATAAAAATTACTCTAATTCTCATCTTTAGCCCGGAACACATGCGACTACGGTCACGAATACTTCCGTTGAGCTCAATCCAAATTTCGATATAATAACTTTTTACTACCCCACTTCGTCAACGTAACAAGGTTTGTATTACGGTGAAGCCGGATTAACTCCCTTATGAAATTGGTACTTCATGGGTTTCTACTATTTGGTAAGGCTATATCTCAATTATTATATGTGAGAGGTCTTGTCAATTTATTATCTATCACTTTTTAAGTGAACTAAAGCGGTGAACTACGATAATTATAATTGACACGGTCGATAACTCGATATGATATGCATGTGTTGTTATGGCGATTTGGCAATGCATGTAACATATTAAAAGAAATGCAAAGCAATAAATAAAATTCCTAGTATGGCCTTCCTAAAGTAGAAAATTAAATAATATATTACATATTCGGAAACCAACTCCTTTGGTCCCTTGAATATTCAAGTGGCACGCCTCCCAAGACACCGTCTTCGTCGGATCACCTTTCCGAATGGCACCGTCTTTGAAGATACTCTATAATTACAAATAATAATAAAAATACAAAGCTATTACTATTATACATTTGTAAAATGGAAAAACTAATAAAATAAAAATAAAAGTGATACGAGATCACATTAAATTACAACCGAATCAATATTCCCTTTCATTACGTGTAATATCGATTAAACTAAGGCCATACTAAGATAAAATTACATAATTCAAAATTATATATAAATAAAAAACATTCAACAATTGAAATATGCAGCATTATAATATGTACCTATCATGCCAAATCATGTGCCAAATCGCCCTATTTAACTTATGTCGTACATATAACCCGGTTTTATGGAAATGCATGATAATAACCTGTTAAAATCACTAATTAACACTTAAATCACATCTAAACTCAAGTTAATTATCCTAACACCTTTTAGGATTCAAAAATTAGTCATCACATAATTTTTGACAATAATTCAACTTGATTTAATTTTATGCTCATTTTTTACCTTAAAATTATATTATATATGAAATAAATCCAAATTAAATTGTAAAAATTTCAAAATTTGAATTTTAAATTTTTGAACATTCTGGAATAATTCCATGACACTTATAATGTAAAAAATCATGGTTAAAATTTTAGAATCAATTTTGAGAAAATATAGTTGCATTTTATCGGTTTTTTCTCATAAAATATTTAAAGAATCCAAAAATTACTCCAATAATTTTTACAACCTTAGATCTGATTAGTGAGATATTAATACAACTTAAAATAACTTTCTCAAGCCATACAATACGTTTTAGCTAATTTTGCTAAAATAGTCACTATTTATGCCATTTTTTACTCTAAAAATCCATAAATCATGCTAAAAGAGATCTTTTAATCTAGAAATTTACATACTCTCTGTAAAATATGTATATGACATTGTATTAAAAAATCATGGCTTAATTCTAGATTTAACTATTTTTAACCATTTTACCTCTTTTAATCCATTTTTTATCTCATAAAAATAATAAATCATGCAATATTAATCAAATTAACTTGACTTTTTACACACAACTTGTAAAATATGCATGTGAGGTCATATAAAATTTCCAAGGTCAGAAACGTAGTTTAACTATTTTTAGCATTTTAATTCCCATTTTAGTCATAAAAATGTAATAAAATGATCAAAAATCATTAAAATGAGCAATAAATTTCCATAAATCATAAAAATGACCTAAAAACATTTTAGTACCAGAATTTATAATATGCATGGTGATTTCGTGGCTTATACTTATAAATCACAAAATTTTAGTTTTATATGTTAATATTTTAACTCGGAAAAACAATAACCGATTATGCATGCAACATCCTTATGCTCTGATACCACTTGTTAGGTTCATATACCTATTATTAGACTCCTCTAATAGTGAACTAATTAACTTGTTAATTATATGTTCTTTAGATCTAGTGTATGCATAACAAAATGAAAGATTTATAAGAAAAACAATGTCCCTTACATTGCTATATGGTTCGAAATATAGGGCACAAGTAAGGTCACCTTCCTTAACTTGTTCTTGAGCTTAATATGATGGATGATATTCCAAGATCCCAAGTATAGAAATCCTCCTTAGATTGCACCCAAGACTTACCCTTAAACTAGTATACTAATTAACTAGATTATTATACTAGTATCCTTAAAATGATTCTAATATTATTATTATTACTACACTAGTAATGTTGTTTTGATATTAGAATGGATGGACAATTTATTGTGAATCTCACAAAACTTGTTGGAGAAAACTAGAGAGAAGGAGGAAAGTTTTTGCATGAGATGTGAATGAATGAGTAAGTAGTCAAAATGAGAACAATATTCTCATATAGAGAAGGAGGGGAAACCAGAGATGGCTGGTAAGGGAGCTAACACAGTAATTAATACTGTAAAGCAGCCAATGAAACTAGTCAGGATGCAAAAAGGTGATGGTGGTCAGGATGGGTATAGTGTAAACTCTTTTGATGCTTTCTCTTATAAGGAGGTTCTGTCTCCAACCAAGCAAGCAAGAGTAACAAATGGTATTGACCCCCCTCCCGATTTACCTCATGGATAAGATAGGTTTTTGGAATATTAGGGGCATGAATAGAGTTAGGAAACAAAAAGAGATTAATTTTTTCTTACAGAATAAAGATATTGGTTTGTTTGGTTTACTAGAGACAAAAATAAAAAAATAAAGCCTTGCATAAGGCATTAGGTAGTTTTAATTCTTGGTGTATTTCTACTAATAATGGTTATCATAGTGGTGGAAGGATTTGGATTCTTTGGCAACCTCAGGCCTATAGGATCCACTTCCTGGAGTATAATGCACAGTTCATAGACATGAAAGTGGAGTCTTTGCTTAATAGGAATGTTTTCTACCTGACCATGGTCTATGCTTTTAATGGTGCATAAGAAAGAGAGCCTCTATGGGCTCATTTGAGGAGGATTTCTCATCTGGTTAATGGTCCATGGGCTATAGCTGGGGATTTTAATTGTGTTTTATCTGCTGCTGAAAGGATTGGTGGTAATTCTCCTTCTTCTGAGATGGACTCCTTCAGAGCTTGTGTGGATGATTGTGGAGTGATTGATATTACCAGTGTTGGGTCTGTCTTCACGTGGAACAATAAACAGAAACCAGAGGCTAGAATCTATAGTAGGTTGGATAGATTCCTTATTAATAAAGATTGGATTGACCACATGCCTGATGCTTATTCACACTTCCTCCCTGAAGGCCTATATGATCATACTCCTTGCATTGTTAGTCAGTCTCAATAGGTTAAGAGTAAGGGCAGCTTCAAATATTTTAATATGTGGGGAGGATCTGCAAACTTTCTCCCTACAATCAGAAGGAATTGGGATAGGGCATTGCCTGACAATCATATGTTCAAGCTTGCAAAAAACCTGAAATTGCTTAAACCTGCCTTGAAGGAGTTGAACAGGGATAGATTTAGTAATATTGAACAAGCTACTAATATTCTACAGCAGCAAGTTCAGATGCTGCAGGAAGATATTGGCAAGGATCCTTAAAATTTGCAGCTCATTGAGGAGGAATTTAGGGCAATACAGGAGCTCAAGAAGTTAAGTGAGGCAAGAGATAAGTTTTTAGCCCAAAAATCTAAGCAGGTTTGGATTCAGGATGGTGATTCCAATAGTGCTTTCTTTCATAGGATGCTCAAGAAAAGGAGAGCTGGCAATAAGGTTATCATGGTTGATGATATGAATGGTAATTTGTGTGATAGCCCTGCAAAAATTCAATCTGCCTTTCTTGAGTACTACCAACAGTTGCTTGGGACGAGTCAGGAAACTAGTAAGGTTCACAAGAGAATAATTGATCAGGGACCTAAATGTACTGATGAGATGGTTGGTAGTCTGCTGGTACCTGTCACAGCAAAGGAGATTAGGGATGTTATGTTTAGTATCCCTGACATTAAATATCCTGGCCCTGATGGGTATACAAGTAGATTCTTTAAGGATGTGTGGAATGAGATTGGAGGGGAAGTGGTTATTAATGTCAAGGACTTTTTCCTTAACAAGAAGTTGTTGAGACAGGTGAATGCTACAAATTTATCTTTGATCCCTAAATGTGAGAGACCCAAGAGTGTGTTACAGTTTCGTCCTATAGCCTGCTGCAATGGGGTTTACAAGGTGATTTCTAAGCTTTTATGTGCAAGGCTAGCCACTGTGTTGCCCCAGCTAGTTGATCAGAACCAGGGAGCCTTTGTTCAAAATAAAAGCATACAGGAAAATATTCTCATATGTCAAGATCTTATCAGGTTGTATGAAAGGCCAAATACTTCCCCAAGATGCCTGTTCAAAATAGACTTGCAAAAATCCTATGACACTGTGGAGTGGAATTTCGTGGATCAGATGTTGGTAATGCTTCATTTCCCTTCTGATTTTAGAGCTATGATCATGGAGTGCATTACCACTACTTCTTTCTCAATTTCCATCAATGGTGAGATGTTTGGCTACTTTCGGGTCAAAGAGGTCTGAGACAAGGAGACCCTCTTTCTCCTCTTATATTTACTCTATGTATGGAGTACTTGACTAGGACTCTTAAGTATGCTGCTGGTAAGTATGATTTCAAGTATCACCCAATGTGCAAAGAGTTGAAGCTAGCTAGCCTGATGTTTGCTGATGATGTGTTGTTGTTTAGCAAAGGAGAGGCTCAGTCTATGATGATTTTACTCCAGTCTTTTACCACCTTCTCAAAAGCTAGTAGGTTGAAAATAAGTGCTTCAAAATCAAATGCCTACTTTAGGGGGGTATCAGAGGAGATAAAGAAAGATATCCTAAAAGTTTCTGGTTTTTCTGAGGGGTCTTTGCCATTCAAATACCTTGGTATGCCTATTCAAACGACTAGATTGAAGAAGCAGGACTATGAGTGTTTAGTGGAGAAGATATGTGCAAGAATTTATAGCTATGGTGCCAGAAGATTCTCATATGCAGGGAGACTAGTATTAGTTAAAGCAGTACTGTCTTCTCTGCATTCTTACTAGGCCTCCATGTTTGTCCTTCCTAAGGGCATTATTGATGAGATTGAGGCAGTGTGTAGAAATTTCCTCTGGGATATAGCACTGATTATAGAAGAGTGCCCTTGGTGGCATGGAAAACTGTATGCAAGCCAAAGGAGGAAAGTGGCCTTGGGATTAAAGATCAGGAGTTGTGTAACCAAGCTATGGTTGGGAGACTGGCTAACTGGGTTGCTGAGAAGAGGGATTCTATCTGGGTTCGTTGGGTGGCTACTAACTATCTCAAGGGGCAGGACTGGATGGAGTACCAACCTAGTAACAACTCGAGTTGGGTGTGGAGGAGGATCTGTAGGTTGAAGCAGGTTATTGCAGCAGGTTATGTTGATGGAGTGTGGGATGTTCAGCATACTGGCTATACCCCTGCTGGTTGCTATGAATGGCTTAAGGGGGCAGGAGTTACTGTGAAGTGGTTCAGGGCAGTTTGGAATGATTGGGTTGTTCCAAAACACGAATTTATGGGTTGGCTGTTTGCTCATGAGGCACTGAGAACTAATGATAAGCTGCTGCTGTATGGGCTAGATATTGATGATAAATGCTATCTTTGTGGACAGGCTGCAGAGTGCATGGATCATGTGTTTTTTGGGTGTAGTTACAGTAAGCAGGTGATCAACTGGTTGAATCAGTTATCTACTTTCATTCTCCCTGATCAGCACATTATGGAGTGGTGCATGGATAGGCAGGGGTCTAAGTTGCAGAAGGGGGTACAGGCTGCAGTAGGGATGGGAGCAATATACCATGTGTGGCATCAGAGAAATTGCAGCAAGAATGACTGTGTGCTGATGGTACCAAAGAGGGTAGCTGAACTGATTATAGAAGAGATCAGACTGAGGGTTTGAAGAAGAGATGAGAAGGATCTAACCATTGGTGATAAAGATTGGCTGAAAACTATGAATCTCTTGTAAAAGTTATAAGGCTCCTCATGTAATTACCTTTTTTTTTACTCTATTTATAATATAATCACATTCCACCAAAAAAAAAAGGAGGGGAAACCGGTGGGGGTCAAGGGGAAGGTGCCAAAATTGGCCTCTTGCTTTTTCCTTTTGGTCTTCTCAAAATATTAGGTGTGTAAGCTAGTATGCACTAGCTATGATGATGTTTAATTTATCCCATAAAATAATGTCATCCTCACACCCATAATATTCCCTCCATTCGGTCCATATTGCATAAAATGGACTACCATTTAATTTTGTCAATTTGTCAATTGTCACACAATATGTCACATGTAGTATGTTACATGTTATTAATTAATTTAATGCATATTTATCCCATAAATATCATTTTACAAATTAATTAAATTACATACAATGACTAATGATACTTGATCATATAAATAAAATGGGTCATATAATAATAATTCACAACATCTTGTAATTATAATTAACCATTCATTCTAATCTCTATTGTTTCTCAAACAATAAGCAATTTTAGTAACAAAGCATTTTTATTACTAAAATAAATATTATTTAATCCCATTACAATAAGATATCAATAATTTTAAGCACAAAATCCTCTTTCCTCTTCCATTTACACGGTTCATGTAATACTACGGTTTTATGAGTCTCTGGGTACTCTATCGAGTAGGCCTTACTCTGTCGAGTAAGGGTGTGTTGCGTTTTAAAAATAATTTATGTCCTGTTGGGTACTCGATCGAGTAAGGGGGCACTCGATCGAGTACCTCAACTACTCGATCGAGTAGCCGGTTTACGGGGGATGTTTTTTCGGGTTTTGTTGAATGATCCGAGATAAGTATAAAAGGTTGTCCGTCACTTTTCTTAGTTTCTTTTATCTTTTCTAAAACCTAAGTGAGGAGAAAAGGAGTTACATAGTTTGTCTGTCATCGCATCATTAGCAAATCCCGGAGCTAGAGGTGTCGGATTTCATCGTTCTTTGCATCTTTGTGATCCTTGCGTTGAGGGTAAGATCTATGTATCGAATTTGTTATATTTAATTAAGTTTCGTTAAACCCTAATTTTGGGAATTGGGGATTTGTGGTAGTTTTGTGTAATTAGTGATTATGTGATTATATGCTAGGAAGAGGATTCGTAGAAGAGGAATTTTAATACAGCTGTTGAGACCGTCTGATTGTGTTGCTGTTCCAGGTAGGATTTCCTACTCAGTATTAGTCCCATAATGGGATGATTGTTGATGTGTTGTGCTTGATTGAATAATATAGTAATTTTATTGTGACGGTTTGTTGATTGTGATTGTTTGTCTACGGTTCTCGGCGTGTCCTCGGCTGAGTGGGGTCACTTGCGGGAGTGGCTTCACGCCTAGTTTCGCCCTTCGTGGAACCCGCCACGGAAGGGGATGTGCACATTAATGGACGGGGTTATCGCTCATTATGAGGAGCGGGGATTTGGTGGGTACGGCTGCGGTCCCCCACTTTGGTAGGGTGGTCCGTGTGGACAATCGGTGATTGAGATTGTTGGTATTGGTGTGGTTGTGTGTGTGACGGTTAAGGCATGCATTTTATCTTATTGTTGATATATTGAATTGTGTGATTAGTACTGACCCCGTTTAAATGTTTTAAAAACTGTGGTGATCCATTCGGGGTGGTGAGCGATTTGCTTGACGGTATATCTTGGATACGCGTGGGATCTAGTGGGGATGAAGTCATCACATATCGAGTCTTTAGTCTTCATTTGTGTTTGTTAAGACAGTTCCATTGATTGGTTTATAGTTTGAGAACAGTTGTATTTTGCTTGCAGTTGATTTTGTTATGTAATCACTTAAACTTATTTAATAAAGTACGTTTCCTTATTGTCTTATGATCATCATTGCCTCGGGTAACCGAAATGGTAGTATCCTTATACCTGAGTGGTCCTGGTAAGGCACTTGGAGTATGGGGGTGTTACAAATGGTATCAGAGAGACGATCCTGAAACCTGTAACCAATGAATTTAATGAATATAGGGAGTCAATTAAAATGAACCCGGGGTAAAGGTTGTAGGAGCTAATGCAAAGACTTGGGAGACGTCCTAAAGTCGCGAACTCGCCCTACAATTTTGAACCGGTCACCATGGGATATGAGTCGGGATCGCTATGTGTTTATCTTGTGAATTGTGTACCTATATGGTGATGTGTGGCATGAATCAGTGGATGTATGTATGTGGAGAATGGGGAATGTGTAGAAAAGATGGTGATGATGTGATTTCGTATGTTGTTGATTGAAAGCATGTTGCATGATAGTTGTTTTACGATATGGAATTATAGAGATACGGGGGGAAAATTTGTTTGATTTGAGTTATACATAGAGTTATGTATACATATATGTTGTTGGTAGTGTTATACGAGTTTATATAGCTGAAAGTTTGAGTAAGAGCATGAATAATTGGTGGAAAAAGATGATAAGTGTTGCATGATAATATGATATTTTTTTTTAAAGCATGTTGTATGATGGAAGAGATGTTATAATTTTGTTATGCTAGTAACATGTGAATATGATACTTGATGTCATATAATTGTAATTTTGTTTACGTAAAGTTATATAATAAAAACATGTGGGTAATATGTGATTGGTAAGTTGAATGATATATGTGCATCGAGTTATTTGTTGCTTGGCTTTTGAAGATAGTAACATATGACTAGGAATACTGGTTTTATGAGTTTTGGATTGGTTTTGTTTGCTTGGTTGTTGTCTAAGTTGTTTGAAAGTAAAAATCAAATAGTTATGTCGTCTGATTACAGCAAAGTTGTCTTTAAACTGTTATAACTTGAGATGCATAAATGATTTTGATGTGATTCCAATTGGAGGTGATAGCTTGTCCTTTTACGATTCTAACGATAGGTCACACTCCCAAATCGACCAAGAAATGAGTGAGTTATGACTGTTTTACGAAAACTGGACAATGCTGAGAATTGCGTAGGGTACTCGACCGAGTAGCCTTGGCACTCGATCGAGTAGGGGGGCACTCGATCGAGTACCTCAGTTACTCGATCGAGTAGCACTGGTGTTTTTTTTTTACGTGCTTCTGACCTTTTCCTACTCGATCGAGTGGCCTGTACTCGATCTAGTGACCCCTGTTTTGGGTCATATGCTTATCTTTTGACTTCGTTGCATATTATGTTTAATTCAAAGTGGTTATTTTGCTTCTTTATGCATTGTTTTACATGTATGTTGGTCTTGATACGTAAGTTACCCAATCTTATGGGGTGGTGAGTGGCACCTTTTGGTGAGTATAAGTTTGGTGGGAGGAGATGAGCTATATGTGGTTGTGATAGATAGTGGAAAAAAGAAAAGAAAGATCGTTATGGCTTAATTGAGACATAGAGCATGTTTTCTGAGATGAGAAGAGTGATATGATTGTGTGTTGAGTAACGTAAAAGAAAGTGAATATGGGCAAGGGATGATGTGAGTCTAAGGAACGTGAGAATAAAAAGATTGAAAGTAAGGATGTGGATAGTGGTTGAAACAAATCAAACCGAGAAAGGCCACATTTCACCCGGTTTTGGACCTTGCACAAGATTGAGGTCTAACATGAATTCCGTCTAAGAAGTCGTGCCTTTTTCCAGCATGGGATTAATCTTTGGTGAGTTTGGGACGTTTTTGTGTAGGAACTTGTATCCCAAAGCCGTTCCTATCATAGAGTTTGCCAAGCTTTAAAAACCGTGCGCAATCAGGACCATGGCTGGAGCATGCTTAGTTTTTTGTGCATTATGTCGCTATCAACATTCCTCTTTTGTTCCAACAAAGCTCAAGGGACTTTTTGGCTGCAGCAAGGACTCTTACACGATTTCCTCAAGCCCCATTTCAGTCCATATAATCATAAATAAGAAGTTGAGCTACAAACAAGGAAGATTGGACTATTAGTTTACTTTCTTTGCTTTATGTCCTTTTCATTTCAGCTTTGTCATAGCCTTGGCTGCCGTTTTTCTTGGTTGTTAGCTGCTATTTTTGTGACCTTTAGATGTACTTAGTAATCAAGGGTCAAGATTGTAAGCCTTGGTCTATATAAACCAAGCTAAGCACTTGAGAACTTCAGATTTGAATGAACATTAATACAAGTGAAAACCTAGTTTTTCCTCTTAAATTCTTTGCTTTGTGCTAGAAGACCCTCCTATGCTTAGTGCTAGGGGTTGAGTGAGTTCTTTGCTAGGTGCTTGAACAAGCTCTTAGTCTTAAACCTTGGCTTTGTGCTTGGTTTATTTCATATCCAATTCACTCGATCCTTAGCATTTGAGTCACGGTTTTAAGCTTGTTTTTCTGTCTATTTTCGTGTCCTTAGAGTTTTATTCCAAATTGGTTATCAGAGCTTTGGTTAACAACAAAAATCCTTTCTTTGTGAGTTCATTATACCCTAACCACATTAAAAACACAAAAAACAACCATGAGTGAAGAAAGGATTGCTGGAATTGAAACACAAGTTACTCAACTTTCTGAAAAATGTGATTTGTTGCTAGAATCTCTCAATGTTATCATGGCTAATATTCCAACACCACCACCAAGAGGAGGACAACCACCTAGAGGCAGGGGTAGAGGCCGTGGCTTCATGGGTAGAGGACGAGCTCATGGTGGTCGTGAAGAAGAGGAGCTTTCTGATTCGGAGGAATCCATGGCCGAGGCCTTTCATGGAGAGCCCAACAAAGACTTAAAGGTAGAGATTCCTGATTTTCATGGTAGTTTAAACCCCGAGGATTTGTTAGATTGGTTTAGGACCATTGAAAGAGTCTTTGAGTTTAAAGGTTATTCCGATGGCAAAGCTTTTAAAGTTGCAATCTTGAAACTCAAAGGCTATGCCTCCCTTTGGTATGAGAACTTAAAAAATCAGAGAAGAAGGGATGGTAAGGAACCTATTAAGTCTTGGTTAAAACTGAAAAAGAAGCTTAATGAGAAGTTTATACCTAAAGAGTACACTCAAGACATTTTCATTAAGCTCACACAACTTAAACAAAACCAACAACCACTTGAGTCATATCTTAGAGACTTTGAACAACTTACTTTGCAATGTGAACTCAATGAGAAGCCCGAACAGAAAATTGCTAGATTTGTTGAAGGGTTAGATACTAAGATTGCTCATAGGGTTAGAATGCAACAAGTATGGTCCTTTGATGAAGCCGTTAATTTGGCTTTAAGGGTTGAGAAAATGGGTAAGGGGAAGGCTACAACCACCAAACCAACCACCAAAACAGCCACCTTTAGACCCCCAACCAGTTTCAAAATTAATGAACCACCCTCTCAAAACAAAACCACCATACTTGACAAGGGAAAAAGTAGAAACCTCACAAAAAAAGACCATGCCTCTCAAAAAATGTTACCAATGCCAAGGTTATGGTCACTTTGCCAAAGAATGCCCAACCAAGAGAGCCCTTAGTAGCTTTGAAGTGGTTCATTGGGGAGATGATGAGATTCTTGTGTGTGATGAGGAAATGGAGGGAACGGACCATGAAGAGGATGATGTGGTTATGCCGGATGCGGGTCTTAGCTTGGTTACTTGGAGAGTGATGCATACCCAACCCCAACCCTTGAAAATGGACCAAAGACAACAAATTTTTAGGTCTAGGTGCACCATTAAGGGAAGAGTTTGCAATCTTATCATTGATGGAGGGAGTTGTACCAATGTAGCCTCTAGTACTCTCATTGAAAAGCTATCTTTACCCACACAAGACCATCCTAGTCCTTATAAATTAAGGTGGCTTAACAAGGGGGCAGAAGTTAGAGTGGATAAGCAATGCCTTGTAACCTTCTCCATTGGCAAGAACTATTCGGATGAGGCCCTTTGTGATGTTCTACCTATGGATGCTTGTCATCTTCTTCTTGGGAGACCTTGGGAGTTTGATAGGGATTCGGTACACCATGGGAGAGACAACACTTACACCTTCAAGTTTGGCTCAAGAAAGGTCATTCTAACACCACTTCCGCCCGTCCTTAAGCATACTACACCACCATCCATGCTTGAGCCTTCAAAAGAGGTATTATTGATCAATGAGGCCGAGATGCTCCAAGAGTTAAAGGGTGATGAAGATGTCTATGCTCTTATTGCAAAAGATGTGGTTTTTGGGCAGAATGTTTCACTTCCTAAGGAGGTCCAAGAGCTCCTCCAATCCTATGAAGATGTGTTTCCAAATGAGCTCCCAAGTGGCTTACCTCCTCTTAGGGGCATTGAGCATCAAATTGATTTCATTCCAGGAGCTACAGTACCAAACAAGGCTGCCTATAGAAGTGATCCTAAAGCTACTCAAGAATTACAACAACAAATTGGAGAACTTGTGAGCAAAGGCTTTGTGAGAGAGTCCCTTAGTCCGTGTGCTGTCCCGGCCCTCTTAGTGCCAAAGAAAGATGGGTCTTGGAGGATGTGTACGGATAGTAGAGCTATCAACAACATTACCATCAAGTATAGGTTTCCCATACCTAGGCTTGATGACATCTTGGATGAGCTTAGTGGAGCTCAATTGTTTTCAAAGATTGATTTAAGGCAAGGCTATCACCAAGTAAGAATCAAAGAAGGAGATGAGTGGAAAACCGCATTCAAAACAAAGCATGGGTTGTATGAATGGCTTGTCATGCCATTTGGTCTTTCTAATGCACCAAGTACCTTCATGAGGCTCATGACCGAGGTACTTAGACCTTATTTGGGCAGATTTGTGGTTGTTTACTTTGATGATATCTTGGTTTATAGTCCTTCCAAGGAAGAGCACCTCAAGCATTTGCAAGTGTTGTTTGAAACTCTTAGGGAACACAAGTTGTATAGCAAGCTAGAGAAGTGTTCTTTTATGCAAAATGAAGTCCAATTCTTGGGCTTTATCATTTCTGACCGTGGCATATTGGTTGATCAAGAGAAGGTTAAGGCAATCAAATCATGGCCTATACCTAAGAATATCACGGATGTAAGGAGTTTCCATGGGTTGGCATCATTCTATAGGAGGTTCATCAAAGATTTTAGCACACTTATGGCTCCTATAACCGAATGTATGAAGAAAGGGGAGTTCAAATGGGGAGACAAGGCTGAATCATCCTTCAATATCATCAAAAAGAAGCTTTGTGAGTCTCCTATTCTTACTTTGCCAAATTTCAATAAGTTGTTTGAAGTTGAGTGTGATGCTAGTGGCATTGGCATTGGGGCTGTCCTTGTTCAAGAGCACAAGCCAATTGCTTACTTTAGTGAGAAATTGAGTGGTGCCAAACTCAATTACTCAACTTATGATAAGGAGTTCTATGCTATTGTTCGAGCCTTAACCCATTGGAGTCACTACTTGAAACCACGACCATTCGTCCTACATTCTGATCATGAGGCTCTCAAATACATTAATGGTCAACACAAGCTCAATCATAGGCATGCTAAATGGGTGGAGTTCTTACAATCCTTCAACTTCTCAAGCAAGTACATAGAGGGGAAAGATAACATAGTGGCTGATGCATTGTCAAGGAGGTTCATTATGTTGAGTTTCATGGAGCAAAGGGTCCTTGGGTTTGAGTACATGAAAGAATTATATGTGGAAGATCCGGATTTTAAAGGAGAATGGGAGCTCCTTCAATCTGGCCAAATCAAGCTCAAGAGCAAATACTTGGTTCAAAATGGGTTCTTATTCTTTGGGAACAAGTTGTGTGTGCCTAGGGGACCTTATAGAAACTTGTTGATAAGGGAAGTTCACTCCAATGGTCTTGCCGGGCACTTTGGCATTCAAAAGACCTATGACATACTCCAAGAGCAATTCTATTGGCCTAAGATGCTTGGGGATGTCCAAGATGTGATCAAGAGGTGTGCTCCTTGTCAACAATCAAAATCCTATTTCCAAACAGGCCCCTACACTCCTTTGCCGGTTCCAAATCAGCCATGGGAAGACATAAGCATGGATTTCATTGTTGCTTTACCAAGAACTCAAAGAGGGAAGGATTCAATCATGGTGGTTGTGGATAGATTTAGCAAAATGGCTCATTTCATTGCTTGCAAGAAAACCGAAGATGCAACTAGTGTGGCCGAGCTCTATTTCAAAGAAGTGGTCAAGCTACATGGTATTCCTAAGTCCATTGTCTCGGATAGGGATTCCAAGTTCATGAGTCATTTTTGGAGAACCTTATGGAAGCTACTCAAAACAAGGCTCTTGTTTAGCACCTCCCATCACCCTCAAACTGATGGGCAAACGGAAGTTACCAACAAGACCTTGGGGAGGATCCTTAGGTGCATGGTTGCAAGATCATTGAAAGATTGGGACCTCAAACTAGCTCAAGCCGAGTTTGCCTTCAACCGAGCCCCTTCCACAACCACGGGCAAGTCTCCATTTGAGGTGGTATATGGCGTGAATCCTATGATGCCTACTGATTTGGCACCCATCAAAAGAAATACCATTGATTATGATGCTAAGAAAAGGGTTGAACAAATGCTCCATGTCCATGAACAAGTCAAGAAGCAAATTGAGAAGGCTAATGAGGCTCACAAGGCCAAATCCAAGGGTGTTAAGGGAACCAAAAGCTTTGAACCCGGAGATCTTGTTTGGATACACTTGAGGAAAGAAAGATTTCCAGAAAAAAGGAAGAATAAGCTCATGCCTAGAGCTGATGGTCCATTCGAAGTACTTGAGAAGTTCGGGTCCAATGCATACAAGATAAACCTTCCCGGAGAATATGGAGTCCATGGAACTTTCAATGTTGGGGATTTAAGTCCTTATTATGAAGAGATTGAGGAGGATAAGCTCGAGGATTTGAGGGCAAATCCTTTTCAAGAAGGGGAGATTGAAACAAATCAAACCGAGAAAGGCCACATTTCACCCGGTTTTGGACCTTGCACAAGATTGAGGTCTAACATGAATTCCGTCTAAGAAGTCGTGCCTTTTTCCAGCATGGGATTAATCTTTGGTGAGTTTGGGACGTTTTTGTGTAGGAACTTGTATCCCAAAGCCGTTCCTATCATAGAGTTTGCCAAGCTTTAAAAACCGTGCGCAATCAGGACCATGGCTGGAGCATGCTTAGTTTTTTGTGCATTATGTCGCTATCAACATTCCTCTTTTGTTCCAAAAAAGCTCAAGGGACTTTTTGGCTGCAGCAAGGACTCTTACACGGTTTCCTCAAGCCCCATTTCAGTCCATATAATCATAAATAAGAAGTTGAGCTACAAACAAGGAAGATTGGACTATTAGTTTACTTTCTTTGCTTTATGTCCTTTTCATTTCAGCTTTGTCATAGCCTTGGCTGCCGTTTTTCTTGGTTGTTAGCTGCTATTTTTGTGACCTTTAGATGTACTTAGTAATCAAGGGTCAAGATTGTAAGCCTTGGTCTATATAAACCAAGCTAAGCACTTGAGAACTTCAGATTTGAATGAACATTAATACAAGTGAAAACCTAGTTTTTCCTCTTAAATTCTTTGCTTTATGCTAGAAGACCCTCCTATGCTTAGTGCTAGGGGTTGAGTGAGTTCTTTGCTAGGTGCTTGAACAAGCTCTTAGTCTTAAACCTTGGCTTTGTGCTTGGTTTATTTCATATCCAATTCACTCGATCCTTAGCATTTGAGTCACGGTTTTAAGCTTGTTTTTCTGTCTATTTTCGTGTCCTTAGAGTTTTATTCCAGTGGTAGCTTGAGATGTGTAAAGAATTATGGAGGGAGATGGTTAGGAGTCGTGTGGGTTTTGGATATATGTAGTGAAAGTTCGTTTTAAAGGGGGTTGAGAAGAGTGGTAAACCGTGAACTTTATGAAGACATGTCGCGAGGTAGATTTGTACACAGTGAGTGAGTTTGGGAGATTTGGTTTATTAAGAGATGAAACTACTGTGGGATCTCCTTGGGCATTTAACGGTATGAAATGAATTCTGATTTCTAAAGAGGTACAAAGGAGATACAATTGTTTAAACAGTAAACGTTGATTTTATGGATAGATTAGTGGCAAATGTGGGTGATAGCATAATAAGAGAAGATCCATGGTAAGAAAGAGTGAGATGATATCGATATAAAATAATGGGATTTGAGTTTTGGAGCGATGAGAAGGTAATTGGTGCACTAAAGGGTTAGATAGAAGTAATAAGGAGTTGAGCTATTAAATGGTATTGTTGAGTATAAAGAGAAAAGAAGGATAAAAGTAAGCTGAGAAAAATGTTCACCGGATTTATGTAACATAAAAGTAAGGAATTGTCGAGACGTATGATACTATCAAGAGTAAGTAAGTTAATGGTTATACAGAAGTTTCAGGACAACATGATTAATCATGAGTTTCGAGGAATTAAGGGAGTAAGAAGTTGGTAGAATATCTGCATGATATGAGATTTTGGTGGAGAGTTAAATGATGACATAATTAAGAATAGTATTGGGAAGAATGTTGATGTAATTTTGTTGATGGATTCGATGTTCGTTATTTGGGATGTTAACCAAAGATAGGAAAGAAATCGTGATGTTTAGAGATGAGTGTAAGAGGTTTGATGTCCAGGAAGTGGTAGTGTTATGGTTTGTGACTAGTGGTTAAGGGTGATGGTATATTAGAAAGGTAACAATTCTAAAGAGGTTGATTTTGCAGAGACCAGATTGCTATGTATGGTTGTGAGAGAGTATAAGGTGTGGTTATATGAGGCGGTTGTTAGTAGTTGAGTATTACTAGTATGGTTATATTTGGCATGAGTTGATGGTTATGCGAATGGGAGAACGTGTTATGAGGGGCATACGAGTTAAGCTCGGGTGAGAGGTAACTTTTATAAGGTGGTAACTTACGTGATCAGGATTGACTGGTTGGATGTGATTACGGGTCTGTGATATATATATAAATGTTTGTGTGAGGTTTTGACCTCACAAGACGTGATATGGTGTGATTATCATAAAGTTGTTATTTGAATGTTCTATAACGCATGTTGGGTACGCTAATCTAATTGAATGATGATTAAAAAGGTGATAATTTGAGTGATCTGGCATGACTGGTTATACCTGTATATATTCATGATACATGTCAATCTGTGATATGGTAAGGGGATGATATTCATGAGGTTATTATCTATTTAATCCATAAAATAAATTGCGTTGTGATTTAGTAAAGTGGATTTGAGTAAGTTTTCCTTGTCTGAGAAGTTATTCTGAGTCAGTGTTTATGGGAATTGTATGCAGTTGTGATGTCTATCGATGTGGTTGTTGTGCCTCGGGTGGTGATCCGGGCACGGTACATAGTGTGGTGGTGCGGGTATTTTCGCACTGCGGTGTGGCTGTTGGTGGCGGTGTTGCGATGCCGTCACCGGTTGTGGTGGAGTAGGCGGGATGATTATGATACGAGTTCTCAAAAGTACATATCAGTTATACATAGTTGTTGTTTTGTTTGTTGTTGTTTCCGGTGAGTTTCAGTTTGGACAGATAGACTGTTGTTTTGTTTGTTGATGTTTTCTTCACCAGGTTAAGTTTGGGAATGAGGGTAGAGTACGATATGAAATAGAGTTGTATATGTTTTCGTTGTTGTCATGGTATAGTGACACTCTGTTGATGGGACACGGTTGTGAGAGGTTGTTCTGAGAATTCGATCTTGTTCTAGATAAGGCTTCCGTAGACATGGTAATGGCAAGTGATTCGTAAAACATGTGTGGTAATGACCTGAAAGATGTTGGGGGTTCATAATCCTTTGTGGAGACAGTGAGTGTAGGGTGTTGGGGGAATTAGTGTCATGTTAGGTTATGTATGAGTTTTGCGGTAATCAAGGAAAGAACTTGAGGATCTAGTGTGAGTGTACATAACGAGTGTGGATCGTGAGTTATGCTGTTGGGAGATAGGTGCTTTACATAGAGAGGTATGTTGTTTTGCATTAATAATGGAGAGTTAGTATGGTGATTTTACTACGAGTTTTATGGTATAGGTTAGGTGATGGGCCGAATGAGTTGAGATATGAGAAATGTTTAAGTAAGAGAGCTTTGGATATATACATGGCGAGTGTTTAGATTATAGGTGGCTATCTTTGACATGCGGTGGTGATGAGGATAATGAGACGATATAGCTATGATTTAGTATTAGTGAGTTACGAGGACGTAACATTTATCTTAACAGGAGTAGGATGAGATAAAAGAGATTTTGATGGTTGTACATATGGCGGTATATTTTTGGAAGTAGAGTGTTGGTATAGCATAAAGGACGGATATTTGTTTTGATTTTATTAAAGGTCATGACAGTTGGATGATGATGTTATGAGTGTGAGTAAACTTCGAGGACGAAGTTCCTTTTAAGGGTGGTAGATTGTAACATTCCGTTTGATGTTTATGAGTGTCTTGATAGTGGATTTTCTAGCGGATAATAGGTTAGTGAAACGGAGCTAGCAGCGTTAGTGGACGGTAGTTGGTAGTGTATGGAGTTGGTGTCGGGAGAGTCTATGACGTAGTTGATACGATATCGTGAGCCATGTTATGGAGGTAGGAATAGTTGGTGGAGTTGGTGTTGAGAGTTCATATTTTATAGGTTGGGGTTTTGTTTTGAGTTCTTAGTTGCGTTGTTGTGTCTTGATCGAGTTAGTATGTTTGTTTTTGAGTATGGGTTGAACTTCGGGGATGAAGTTCTCTTTAAGGAGGTAAGACTGTAATACTACGGTTTTATGAGTCTCTGGGTACTCTATCGAGTAGGCCTTACTCTGTCGAGTAAGGGTGTGTTGCGTTTTAAAAATAGTTTCTGACCTGTTGGGTACTCGATCGAGTAACCTTGATACTCGATCGAGTAAGGGGGCACTCGATCGAGTACCTCAGCTACTCGATCGAGTAGCCGATTTACGGGGGATGTTTTGTCGGGTTTTGTTAAATGATGCGAGATAAGTATAAAAGGTTGTCCGTCACTTTTCTTAGTTTCTTTTATCTTTTCTAAAACCTAAGTGAGGAGAAAAGGAGTTACATAGTTTGTCTGTCATCGCATCATTAGCAAATCCCGGAGCTAGAGGTGTCGGATTTCATCGTTCTTTGCATCTTTGTGATCCTTGCGTTGAGGGTAAGATCTATGTATCGAATTTTTTATATTTAATTAAGTTTCGTTAAACCCTAATTTTGGGAATTGGGGATTTGTGGTAGTTTTGTGTAATTAGTGATTATGTGATTATATGCTAGGAAGAGGATTCGTAGAAGAGGAATTTTAATACAGCTGTTGAGACCGTCTGATTGTGTTGCTGTTCCAGGTAGGATTTCCTACTCAGTATTAGTCCCATAATGGGATGATTGTTGATGTGTTGTGGTTGATTGAATAATATAGTAATTGCATTGTGACGGTTTGTTGATTGTGATTGTTTGTCTCTGGTTCTCGAGGCGTGTCCTCGGCTGAGTGGGGTCACTTGCGGGAGTGGCTTCACGCCCTAGTTTCGCCCTTCGTGGAACCCGCCACGGAAGGGGATGTGCACATTAATGGACAGGGTTATCGCTCATTATGAGGAGCGGGGATTTGGTGGGTACGGCTGCGGTCCCCCACTGGCAGGGCTGGTCCAGTGGACAGTCGGTGATTGAGATTGTTGGGATTGGTGTGGTTGTGTGTGTGTGACGGTTAAGCTGTCTGTTTATCTTATTGTTGATATATTGAATTGTGTGATTAGTACTGACCCCGTTTAAATGTTTTAAAAACTGTGGTGATCCATTCGGGGGTGGTGAGCAGTTGCTTGACAGGTATATCTTGGATACGCGTGGGATCTAGCTGGGGATGAAGTCATCACATATCAGAGTCTTTAGTCTTCCGCTGTGTTTCTTAAGACAGTTCCATTAAGTTGGTTTATAGTTTGAGAACAGTTGTATTTTGCTTGCAGTTGATTTTGTTATGTAATCACTTAAACTTATTTAATAAAGTACGTTTCCTTATTGTCTTATGATCATCATTGCCTCGGGTAACCGAAATGGTAGTATCCTTATACCTGAGTGGTCCTGGTAAGGCACTTGGAGTATGGGGGTGTTACAGTTCATGTAGTTAATATGGATTCATTTTAACTTTGTCAATTGTCAATATTGTGTAATGTGACACATTGGACATGTTACTAGACATGTCATTTAAATAATGCATTTTTAACAAATTACAAATAATTATATAAATGAAATAAATCACATACAAAAATTAACTAGTAATTCACAATTACAATTACTTAAAATGGGTCATCCAATTATAAATCACAACTACTTGTATATATAATAATCAATTCATTCTTATTACAATTGTTTCATAAACAATAAATAAACCTTAAGTAATAAAACAATTTAATTACTTAGCACGAATCTTATTTAATCAAATTACAATAAGATAGATATAATCACTCACAAAATCATTTGTTCAAATTTAAGGAATTAATTAACTTGGATAGTCATACAATTAATTAGTTAATCAATTAAGAATGTTTCCCTAGAGGTATGACCTGAAGGGATCAACTTATCACCACCGTGGCACAACAGAAATGTCAAATTCTAGACAGCCAATCATTACCGATTAATGTGGATCAGTTGACAATAAAATGTTACATTCCCTTATGTATTCTTAATATGAGATTTAAACATGTGATCGCATTATTGTCGAGGACACATACTCCAACAGATGAACTGCGGCTATATGAAGGGAATAGTGCGATAGAAATTGTCCACCCCCTTGTCAGGGTTGTTTGAAATCTCAGGGCCACTCGAGGAGTAGTGAACTGAAAATGCGTGGCCATGCTCGGAAGGTATCTACGGTAGATAATTCCGGTCAGACAGTTACTCTCCAGATCGAGGAAACCATTCAAGATATGATCAAATGCAAGTAAGACCTGCAAGACACGTTGCATTGAGTGGGAGATTGTAATAGGACAAGAGAATTGGTGACGCACACTTGTCTCGGATAAGTGGGAGATTGTTGGAGTATGTGTCCTCAACAATAGTGCGATCACATGTTTAAATCTCAAATTAAGAATACGTAAGAGATGATTCATTTATATAGTCAACTGATCAAGATTAATCCGTTATGATTGGCTAACTAGAGTTTGACATTACTGTCGTTTGACGGTGGTGATCAGTTGATCCCTTAAGGTCACACCTATAGGACAATTCCCTTAATAGACTAGTTGATTAATTGTATATCGATACAAGTTAATCAATTCCTTAAATTTGAACAATTCATTTGTGAGTGAGAATTTTTATATCTTATTGTAGTTTGATTAAATAAGATTTATTTTAGTAATTAAAAGATTTTATTACTAAAATTTATTATTGTTTATGAAACGATTATGATAAGAATGAATAGTTAAATATAATTAGAATATATTGTGAATTATATTAACATGACCCATTTTATTTATGTGATATAAAATTACTAGATAATTTGTTATATGTAATTTAATTAATGTGTATAATGATATTTATTTGATAAATATGCATTAAATTAATTAATAACATGTCACATACTACATGTAACATATTTTGTGACAAATGGCAAATTGACAAAATAAAATGGAAGTCCATTTTATGTGTGGACAGAAATGATGGAGGGATTAGTGGATTATGGGTGATTTATTTTAATGGCTAAAATTGACATAATCATACCTACTCTACCTAGCCTTAAACATCTATTTTTGGAGAAGAGAAAAAGGATAAAGAGGAGTCCATGCATTGGCTTATGGCCTTCATCCCACCCGGCCTCTCCTCTTTATTGTGAGAAATTTTTTCTCATTTGATCATTCTTGTTCTAAGGCTTACATTCTTATCCTTCTCTCTCAACTCTCTCTAAAATTGTTTTAGATTTTATAAAGTTGTTCATCCACATTCTAATATTGTAACATAATATTACTAGTGTAGTAATATGAATACTATTAGAAACATTTAAGGATACTAATATATAAATCTAGTTAATTCATATATTAGTTTTAAGGGAAATAGTCTTGGGTGTAATTGTTAAGGAGCATCTCTATATTTGGGATTTTGGAGGATCATCCATTACATTTAACCTCAAGAACATATAAGGAAGGTGTCCTTATTTGTGCCCTTATTTCGAACCAAAATACAATGTAAGAACCATTGTTTTCTTATTTTATCTCTATTTTAGTTATGCATGCACTAGATCTTAAGAACTCATATTAAAATGTTAATTAGTTCATCATTAGAAAAGTCTAATAATAGGTATATGAGCCTAACATAAACATGCAAAGTATTTGTTGAAGACAAAATAACCACGATGACTCGAAGTTAAGATTGAAATTGCTTGTTTAAAAATTAATTTTGAAAATTCCGCGACAAAGCCTCACGCTTGATTTTTTCAAATGGAATTGTTTTGAAATTATTTGAGAGACAAATGAACTCGACTTTGAATTAAATTAACTTGCATCGAATTTTGCCAAAATTGATTTGAAACAAAAGAATTTAAACTCAAACCGCCATGAATGAATTTCAAAAGGATTTTTCTGTGTGTGTGGATTTTGTATTTCGCGAGATCAAGACTCGAATTTGCAATAGCGATTTGAGGAAATAGACGTCATGTATCAATTTTGCGGAAATGCGAAAAAAATTTTAAAATTTTCGACTGACTGATGTGACCATAATTAGAGCATATTTAGTCCCAAAATTAGCCTTGTTCCCATGCTTTTTAGTGCATATTTGGGTCATTTATTGTCTTTAGTCCTTTGTTTTGCATATTCTTTGAGGTTTTGTTTCCTTGGTAGGAAAGGAGTGTAAACCTTGCATTTTCATGGCAAAATGAGGCTAAATTGATTGAATTCAATGACCAACATCAAAAAGAAGACAAGACTAGAAGGCCTTTGTACATACTATAGTAGATGGGCAATGATGAGAAAAGATCCTTGCATCCCCGAGGAAATCCTCAAGGATTCTATGAAGAAAAAGGAAGAAAAGAAGAAAGAAAGTAGATCTAAGACAATTCAAGCGGATTGCCCTGAATCCGCCCATCCAGCAAGAGCAATCCGAGCGTCTTCCCCCAATGGACGCCCGTCCAGACACAGCTGAATCCGCCTGTCCACCACCACAATCCGCCCGTCCAAAACACCCCCAATCCGCCCATCCCGTGCCCTGGACGCTCGGATTCTGTGTCAGCCATTTCGTCTTCTACAAGTTTTAAGGATGCGCATATTTTTCTAAGACCGGCGAAAAGGCGACCGGAGTCTCCCTTGAGACCGGCGATTCCTCAAGGACTTAATCGTCATTTAAGCCCTTAGTAAACCCTAATTTATGTAACTAATCCCCACTATAAATACCCCATTAGGCTAATTAGAAGAGCATGTTCTTCTTAGCAATCTTTAGTGTAGTTAATATCAATCAAATCTCTCTTTAATCTTGTAATCAACATTTAATGAAGTCTTAATACAAGTTTCATTTCTTTAATCTCTCTCTTGTTCATCTTTCATTTTGGGTAATTGAAGATTATTTGGGTTATTATTGGGAGATTGACAACCTTCCAATCAATCATCAAGTACTTCTATTATTCTTTGCTTTATTATTGGAATCATTAGTAAGTATAATTCTCTTAATCCTTTTTTAATTATTGTTAATTATCTTCATTTATTCATCATGTTTTACTTTGTTGGTGTGATTGACAACCTTGCTTGCATATTCAACATGATAATGAGTGAGTAGTTCCTTAGCTAGGGTTAATGGGTAATTAGGGGAAACCAACATGGGGGATGATTCATGCTTAAATTAATATGTTTTCATAGTTTATTTGCTTGCTTGTTGTGATCTCAACTTATGCACATGTTATGTTTGATGAAATGCGAGCCTATGAATCCTTGCATTTTTTACCCATCACCTATCTTTTCAATGAGACTTGTAAGACATAAACCAACTCGAGTCTAATTAGACCATGCATATAGTTGAGTTGGGAAGATTAAGTCGACTTGCAGGGGTTGTACAATCTAATCGATTCGGCTCCGGGACCCAAACTTTCCTAAGATTCTAAGACATAAACCAACTCGATCCATCATGATAATAATTGCTTGCTTATAATTTGAGAATATGTTTGTATGATCAATTACCATGAATCCCCTATGACCCCATGACACCCTAGTGCCTTTTATCAATTGTTTACGTCCCTTTTTAATCATCTTGCCTGTTTACTTTTATTGTTATTTAGTTTAGTGACCTTCTACTTCAAACCCCAAATTGTGACACCCTTAGACACCACTAGTTGCAATTGAAAATCTCATCTCAATTCCCGTCCCTTGGGATCCGACCTTTACTTGCCTCTTTACTAATTGTGGAGTTGTTTGTGAAGTTATAAATTGTGTTTTGGTCTAGGTGCTCTTAACGAAAAGTACGGAAAACTAAACCTCCATCGTGAGTCCGACCAAAAATGGCGCCGTTGCCGGGGACGGTGTAAATGTGATTTAGATTTTCTTGTATTGTTATTAGTTGTGTCTTTCTTTGCCTTGGGAAAGTAAAACTCCTCAAGGTTTGTTCTAATTATTTTCGAGTTGTTTGATATTTTGCATGTCTAGAAGATCACAAGGTAACTTGTTACCCTTTGATCACGAAATTGAAAGGACTTTGACAAACAATAGAAGACTTGCTAGGAGAACTTTGAGAGGTATTGGTGAGGTTGTAGATATTCAACCAAACATTACTGAGTTCATGAACCCTTTTGCAAGAGAAGGTGAGGAGAACCCAACACAAAATCCAACACAAAATCAACCCACAATGCCTAAATTTTCATCACATTCTGTACCAACCGAGGAGAACCTACCTAATGGTACTCCCACACCACAACACTTAACCGGAAATTTCATTGCCAAATCCGCATTTATCCAATTAGTCGAAAGAAGCCAATTTGGGGGGATGCCTAGTGAAGACCCTCACTCTCACATGGAGACTTTTTGCGACTATTGTGATGCGATTTCTCAAACCGGTGTAACTCAAGACCAAATTCGATGGGTTTTATTTTCTTTTTCTCTAATTGGCACCGCAAAACAATGGTTGAAAGGCCTTGATAAGGCTACTCTCGGAATTGATTCTTCGAAGAAATTGGCTCTAGCTTTCTACAAAACGTTCTATCCACCGGAAAAGACTAACATGCTAAGAGCTCAAATTACGGGCTTGAAGCAAAGAGATGAAGAATCTTTGTATGAAGCTTGGGAGCGATTCAAAGGAATTTGTCGCTCATGTCCTCATCATGGACTTAGCGAGTGGTTCTTGGTACAACAATTTTGGAACGGTCTTTATGAAGTCTCAAGAAACAATCTCAACATAGGATCAAATGGAATGTTCACCGAAGTTGACGACAATCAAACTTAGAACAAGATTGAGGAAATGGCGGTCCATAATTCACAATACAGTAGACCTCGCAAGGCTACTAGAGGAGGAAAGCTTGAAGTGGACTCTATTACTCAATTGGGTTCTCAACTTAGTGCTCACATTGATACCATCAATTTGAAGTTCGAAAAAGCTATGGCTAGACTTGAAGAAGCCTCAAAATCACCAAAGCAACATGTTAATGCCATGACGGCATCTTCATCAATCCCAAGTGGGATATGTGAGAATTGTGGAACTTTGGGACACGACCAAAGTGAATGTAGGGGAACAATTGAACAAGTGAATGCTTTTCAAGCATACAAGAGTGGTACCCCTTATTCAAACTATTACAATGAAAACACCAAATTCCACCCAAATCTCTCATGAAAAAGCCAAAATGTTCAAAACCCTCAACAAACATACACCCCACCTCCCATGAGAAACCAAAATCAAAGACCGTTTTACAAACAAAACCAAGGTTACCAAAATCAAACTCCACACAATCAACAAAATGACCAAGGTTTTGATGTTCAAAAAGCGGTCCTCCAAATGCAAAAGAATCAACAAGAGTTTTTCACTCAAATGCAAAAGGATAGTCAAGCAAAGGAAATCACCATCAACAACATTCTAGCCCACACCAAAATGTTGGAAACCCAATTGACTCAACTAGCATCTTCAAGCTCACAAAGACAAAATGGGCAATTACCACCTCCAAGTAATCCCCCACGACATGAAACGGTTAGTGCCTTCACTTGAGAAGTGGCACGAGGTATGAAGCACCGGAGAAGCAAGTTGAGGATGAAGTTGTGGAAGCTAGTGACAAAGAAGAAGTTGTGCAAAACTCCAAGGATGGAGAAACATCAAAAGAAGAAGTTTCAAAGAAGAATGAAGACAAGGTCAAGGAGAAGGAGCCCATTGTGATTAGACTTCCTTTTCCGAGTCGTCAAGCCAAGCCCAAATTTGATGACCAACTTGGAAAATTTATGGATATTGTGAAGAATTTGGACGTCTCAATTCCTTTTACCGAATTAATCAATCACGTGCCGACCTATGCAAAATACATGAAAGACATCCTTACGAAGAAGAATTCGATCCGGAAGCTTGAGACTATCGCCTTCACTAAGGTGAGTAGTGTAATACTTCAAGGGTGTTCACCTCCAAAACTTAAAGATCCGGGAAGCTTCTCAATACCGTGTACCATTGGCGACACCACGATCAACAACGCCTAATGTGATCTAGGGGCTAGTGTGAGTGTTATGCCGTACTCGGTGAGTAAAAGGTTAGGGATGGGAGAGCTTAAATGCACCAATATCACACTCCAAATAGCCGATAGATCGACGAAGACACCATTAGGGATATGGGAAGATGTTCCCGTAAGAGTTGGGAAATTTTTCATCCCGGTGGACTTTGTCATTGTTGACATGGAAGAAGACTCCAACATTCCGATCATTCTAGGTAGACCTTTCTTGCACACCGCGGGTGCAGTGATTGATGTGAAGCATGGATAGCTCACTCTAGAAGTGGGAGATGAGAGCGTAACTTTCAATCTTGATAAGACCATGAGAGCTCTCCGTTTGCATGAACCATGTTTTATGGTTGATCATTATAGCCGGAAGGATGATAGGAAGAAGTCGGAATTCCAATGGAAGAAAAAAGTCGATGATGCTCCATTCAAAGAGCAAGGAAATTGTTACCAAGAGAGCTTGAAAAGCTCACCAAAGTCAAGCAATGAAGAAGATGGCCTCATTGGCCAAGACAAGAAAGTGGGAGAGTTGTCTCTATCAACTCAAGAGATCTTTAGTGACCAAGTAGATGAAGTTTGTGGGTCTTTGGGACGATGAGTTTGAAGGGATTTTCAATTCCTACATTGATAATGCTATCGATCAAGACCAACATGAAGGACAACAAGGGCAAAGATCTATTGAAGATCTTTATCATGACAACGAACAAGCTTTTGACTACTTCTTCAAGGTGTTGAGCAACATCAACAACACCTTGGACAAGCCCCCGTGACATCTCACTAAGGATGAGAGTTTGTAGGAGTCCTCTCCAAACCACCATTTGTAAATATTTCTAACTCCCTAACTTGCATTTTAATTCTTACATTGCATTTTTGTCATTTTTGGATTTTTATGCTTTGATCAAGGTATTTATCATTTTTGAGAGAAGTGAGGGAGGGACTAATGATTTAATTGATGTGTTGTGCTTTAGCTTAGTGTGGGGATAGCAATTGCCTAGGCTATTCATGCCTTAGTAGTGCCCCTACAATGAAGAACACGGGATTTGAAGAATGAAAATGACACGGGATATGCAAGTGCACGGATGGAACTGAATCCGGGTAGACTAGGAGGAATCCGAGCGTCCTTAAGGGGAATCCGCTCGTCTTATGGGAATCCGAGTGTCTATGGCTGAAACCGTCCGTCTAAATGAGCTGCAAAGTTGAAAATTTGGGACTGTTAGAAAATCCGAGCGTCCCAGCAGAGAAGACGCTCGTCTGAAAGAATCCGCTCGTCTTTGCAAGAAGACGCCCGTCTTTTTGCCAGTGCAAAATAAGAAAAGTTCCTGTAACAGAATCCGCTCGTTTTTAAGAGAATCCGCTCGTCCTGGAACTAAAGAATCCGCTCGTCTTTACTGAAAGACGCCCGTCTTTAGGCGAGATTTCCTGAACCCAGATTAAGCAAAATCCGAGCGTCCCGAAGGGAATCCGCTCGTCTTCCCCCTGCAGATTTGAAATTTCGGGTGTTTTTAAATAACCCTTCCCACATTCATTCATTCATTTATACATTCAAAACACTTCCCATAAACCCCAAAACCCTCATCCTCTCCATCACCAAAACAAGATTTCCTCAACCAAATTCAACAAAATCAAATCCAAACTTCCTTACAACAACAATTAATCACTCCTTTTCCAACAATAATCAATCCAAGCACCAAAATCTTCAACCTTTGAGTCGAATTTTGAAATACAAAGGCAAATCCTTTCATCTTAAAATCGATTTGGGTATAATTGGAAATTGAAGATTTTCAATCTTTTCTTGGTATAATCATCAATGGCAAGAACAAAAGGGTCAACAAAGGCACTCAAGGCAAAGGCACTCTCAAAAAGGTAACAATGCCTTCAAGCAAAGAAAGCTTCAATGGCTATGGTGGTTGCTAGTGCAAACTTGAAAGTTCAACAACAACAAAATCCTCCCTTGGAAGCAACAAGAACAACAACTCCGGAAATTGCTCAATTATCAAACTATCCGGAGGTAATTTTCATTTCTAACTCCCATAGGGATACATTTGCCAAGTATGCTAAGAAAGCCATTCTACCCACCAAAATCATATGTGAAGATGCCTTGAACAAATTGGGTGTCCTTGAACAAACAAAAGCCTTCTTTGAAGCCATGGGGTTGGGAAAATTGTTCACTACAAGAGAATTGACATACCCCTCCCTTATCTTGGAATTCCTGAGTTCATTGAAAGTGACTAAGGTAGAGACTAGAACATATATCGAGTTTCGCCTTGCCAATGTGAATAGGCGCATCACCTTTGATGTTTTGAGTAAAGCATTAGGTCTTAGTGATACACCTCGTTATCATAAGATGCCCGAAAAGTATGACCCCGCTCCTCTTTGGGAGGCAATTTCCGGGAATAAATTTGAGAACTTTCATGCTTGTCACGCTCTATTAGTCCACCATCCGGGCATTAGAGTGTGGCACAAGGTCATCGGGAATACTATAATTGCAAGAAAAGACACTAATCACTTTACAAAGCTCGATTTTGTTCTACTTTAGTCGGCCTTAAATGTTGGAAGGGAATTCACTAAACCTTAAAATGCTCTAAGGCTTTTGGTGGAAAGATGGCTCAATGTTGATTGTGGTAAGGAAGGCACCGCTTTTATCGTAAATGGAGGTCTAGTTACTCTCTTGGCCAAGTACTTCGGTCCAAATTTCAACAAGGATAACACCTATGTGGCGATTAGAGGGGGTCATCTCATTGACATGGATGCCATGATTAACAAGTACAAGTGGGTCAAGCATAATCCTCTTGACACCAACTATGGGTGGCTCACCAATGATGCTAGATCTTTCACTTTGCCTTCCAAGATATGCCGCTTGAGTGCTCATCAAACAAACTACCTACTTCCACTCTCAAAAGGCGCCGAGTACATCATCCGTCAACAAAGGGGCGAAATTGAAGAGTCCTCCTCCTCCATTGTCACACCACCCTATCCATTCAAATATCAAGAGTTCAAACCCGAAGGTGTTGAAGTGGGCAATGACTACATGACTCTACTTATCCAAGAGATGCATAAACAAGCTTACAATGATCGAGTAGATGCATACTTGGCCCAATATCCACTCCTCCTTCATTTAGCTAGCAAGGACTACTTGATCCTTCATGTCCTTTGCCTAGTTGGGCGGATAGGGAAGTCTTCTTTCCAAACACATCTAGGGGTAAAAGACCGGGTGAAAATGGGAATGTCGATAATAAGGTTGATGATGATGAGGGTGTTGATGAAGAGGTAGATGATGAAGAAGAAGAGGCTAATGAAGATGATGAAGGAAGTGAGCAAGGAAGTGAAGAGGGAAGTGGTGATGAGTCCGCTTCTATGGAGGAAAATGATGACAATGATGATATGGTGGAGGACTAGCAAGCTTTGGAGGCTCCTACCCTCTTGAGGTTTGTCTACTTCTTTCTTTGTTTTATTTATTTTTATCTTGATCGTAGTTGGAGAGTCCTAGCAACATGAAGACTAACACCTCGGCCCCATTGAGGTGTTCTTATTTCATTGTTCCCGTTTTGAAAATCCAAAATGACAATATATAGTTTCATGCATTGCATCTTGTGTGCATGAACTACCCCAACTTTAGGACATTAGAAATAATGTCTATCTCAGTTTGGGGAAGGAGATGCATACGCAACGGGAGGTAATCTAAATTACGCTCTCCGTCATAAACAAAAACCCATGCATCATGTAGTGTAGATTAGTATAGCTTGCATTTAGTATAGAATTCATGCATCATGTTTGCATAATTTCCCATCATTTTGGCCATTGAGGACAATGCCCATATTTGTGTGGGGATGGGGAATTCTAACTTAACTTTTATTCAAAAAACCCAAAAAAATCAAAAATTTCGAGAAAATCAAAAAAATTTGAAAAATTTGAAAATCCAAAAACAAGTTCATTTCCTTTGTAGTGTAGACTTGTATATATTATTGTATATATTGTGTTTGTTCTATCCTTGTTCACATTGATCGATTACGCCACATCCAAGACATGAGGATATTGAAGATCGCATGGTATGATCTTTCCAATCTCCTTTTTTCTCTTTATGTTAATGACTATGTGGCTTTATTTTGATTGATGCGGTATAACAATGTGAATTTAGGACTTGCATTTAGTTTATATGGCATATTAGTTGGTAGAATCATTTGTATTAGGATGTTTATATGTTAGTTGCATCATGGCATGTAGTTGCATGTTAGAAAAATTTTGCGAAACCGTCTACTTGGGAAGCTTGACAAGTGTATATAGGCCCTAGTCGATGCTTTCTCTTCTTAAAACTTTGCTTGTTAGAATACTTGTAAAACACCCTAGGATGTGTCATGCTAGTATCCTTTGACCCATGGATTAAGGCCTAGTCAAGAGTACCTTGTGGTGTGATAACTCCTTGGCTACCGTTTATTCCAAGGTGACCCTTGAAACCATGCATCCATCATTCATCAATGTTCTACCACATTTTTGTCATCAAAGGGAATGGGCACAAAAAGAAATGGATTTGAGTTCAATGAAATGAAAAGTGAAAGAAAGTTTGCAAAATGCATCAAATGAAAAGAGGAGCAATAATAGACTCCTAATGCTTCAAATATAAGGCACCCTCACTACGTATGGGGTGACTTTGAAAATGTTTAAAAAGAAATGCAAAAAAAGTTGAAACGTTGTCAAGTGTTGAAATGCCAAACATCAAAGAAATGGCAAAAGAAAGTGTTCTCAAATGTCAAATGCCACAAGAAATTGGAGGAAAAAACAAAAAAACAAAAGCAAACTCCCAAAATGAAACTCAAATTTCTATTGATCCCTTTATCCATCGTATCCATTTTTGTGCATGGTAGAGAGGGGACGACCCTTCTTCTTGTCTAGTCAAGAGGGGGAATTCCGCGATCCTCCAGTGTTTCTAACACCATAGGGAGCCTACTCTTGACAAAAACATTTAACGATTAAGGACAAAGGTACCCTAGCTTGACACAATTTGGAGGTGATTTATTGGTATCCTTATAGGCTTAGTAGTTTGAAGAAATTGCATCTATGAAGGAGCGTGTACCCTTGAATTGCTTCCCTTGTAGATAATTTCAGCCACTTAGATGAGGAAAGTGGCTATTCTTTTGTAGATGCATCCATTACTTGATTTTGTGTGCTTAATGTTTGGATGTGTCAACATTTTGGCAAGACCCACCTTGCCTTGCAAGAAGGCATCCTACCTCATGGTTGTCTTGTTGTGAGTTGAAGGGGCGGAGTGAGACCCGCTAATTGTCTCATATCGGCTATGCTATTAGGTTAGTTTAAATAACGGTCCTAGTCTTTGTCACGTCTTTACTCGGGACGAGCAAATGTTCGGTTTGGGGATATTTGATGTGACCATAATTAGAGCATATTTAGTCCCCAAATTAGCCTTGTTCCCATGCTTTTTAGTGCATACTTGGGTCATTTATTGTCTTTAGTCCTTTGTTTTTCATATTCTTTGAGGTTTTGTTTCCTTGGGAGGAAAGGAGTGCAAACCTTGCATGTTCATGGCAAAATGAGGCTAAATTGATTGAATTCAATGACCAAGCATCAAAGAGAAGACAAGACTAGAAGGCCTTTGTACATACTATAGTAGATGGGCAATGATGAGAAAAGATCCTTCCATCCCCGAGGAAATCCTCAAGGATTCTATGAAGAAAAAGGAAGAAAAGAAGAAAGAAAGTAGCTGTAAGACAATCCGAGCGGATTGCCCTGAATCCGCCCGTCCAGCAAGGGCAATCCGAGCATCTTCCCCCAGTGAACGCCCGTCCAGAAATAGCTGAATTCGCCCGTCCACCACCACAATCCGCCCGTCCAAAACACCCCCAATCCGCCCGTCCCGTGCCCTGGACGCTCGGATTGTGTGTCAGCCATTTCGTCTTCTACAAGTTTCAAAGATGCGCATATTTTTCTAAGACCGACGAAAAGGAGACCGGAGTCTCCCTTGACACCGGCGATTCCTCAAGGACTTAATCGTCAGTTAAGCCCTTAGTAAACCCTAATTTATGTAACTAATCCCCACTATAAATACCCCATCAGGCTAATTAGAAGAGCATGTTCTTCTTAGCAATCTTTTGTGTAGTTAATATCAATCAAATCTCTCTTTAATCTTGTAATCAACATTTAATCAAGTCTTAATACAAGTTTCATTTCCTTAATCTCTCTTTTGTTCATCTTTCATTTTGGGTAATTGAAGATTATTTGGGTTATTATTGGGAGATTGACAACCTTCCAATCAATCATCAAGTACTTCTATTATTCTTTGCTTTATTATTGGAATCATTAGTAGGTATAATTCTCTTAATCCTTTTTTTAATTATTGTTAATTTTCTTCATTTATTCATCATGTTTTACTTTGTTGGTGTGATTGACAACCTTGCTAGCATATTCAACATGATAATGAGTGAGTAGTTCCTTAGCTAGGGTTAATGGGTAATTAGAGGAAACCAACATGGGGGATGATTCATGCTTAAATTAATATGTTTTCATAGTTTATTTGCTTGCTTGTTGTGATCTCAACTTATGCACATGTTATGTTTGATGAAATGCGAGCCTATGAATCCTTGCATTTTTTACCCATCACCTATCTTTTCAATGAGACTTGTAAGACATAAACCAACTCGAGTCTCATTAGACCATGCATATAGTTGAGTAGGGAAGATTAAGTCGACTTGTAGGTGTTGTACAATCTAATTGATTCGGCTCCGGGACCCAAACTTTCCTAGTATTGTAAGACATAAACCAACTCGATCCAACACAACAATAATTGCTTGCTTATAATTTGAGAATATGTTTGTATGATCAATTCCCATGAATCCCCTATGACCCCATGACACCCTAGTCCCTTTTATCATTTGTTTACATCCCTTTTTAATCATCTTGCTTGTTTACTTTTATTGTTATTTAGTTTAGTGATCTTCTACTTCAAACCCCAAATTGTGACACCCTTAGACACCACTAGTTGCAATTGAAAATCTCATCTCAATTCCCGTCAGTTAGGGTCCGACCTTTACTTGCCTCTTTACTAATTGTGGAGTTTTTTGTGAAGTTATAAATTGTGTTTTGGTCTAGGTGCTCTTTACGACAAGTACCGAAAACTAAACCTCCATCGTGAGTCCGACCACTGACATGGAAATGATCCGTCGCGGATCGGGGCGACTAGCCTTTCCCCCATTTAAAAAAGAAAAGAAAAACCCGTATGTTTAAAGCTAAGTCATGAAAACCGTGTCGGATTTCGTAAGACGTTAATCCAAGGAAATGTGAGTGTGGGAAAAAACAAAAATTTCTGGGCAAGCCTGAAGAGGCGCGAGCTCTAAGGCGAGAAAAAAGAGGTGTCAGGAAGAAACACAACTTGACAAGGACAAGTCAAGGTGCAAATCCTTAGAAGTAGCCTAAAGAGGCGCGAGCTCCTGGGCGATGCAAGGGACCTCCCCCTTTTTTCAAGAAAAAGGCGCTGATTTTTTCGTATAAATAGCGAGGTTTCTACTTTATTATTTCATCATCCGCCACATAAAACATCTCTACGAAAATGTTCTCTTCTTCATCCACAAAAAATTCATGGAAATTTTCGAAGATATGTTGCCACATTGGTGTCGGGATTTATCGCCTCACGAGAAGTATCAACTCATTGTAATGGGAGTTGGTTAATTGTTGGTGCTTCCTCAAGTTAAGGTGAAATCCTCGTTCCTTGATGCATGCTCTCATTTTTGGTATGCGAAACATCGTGTTTTTCTCTTTCCGAAAGGTGAAATTTGCCCTCTTGTCGAAGAGGTGGGTGCTATTGGTGGGCGGTTCAGTTATACTCTGGTGCTTCCTCCTACTCGGCTGTTCTATAAGGAGAAGTTTCCATCCATGCTAGGCTTGTCAATGAGCCAAGTGAAATTTCTTCTTTCTCCTTATGGTGTTGATATGTTGTCTATTATCAACATCTTTTCCAATCGCTTGGATGCCAATATTTTGGAGGTGGCTCGAAGAATGGCTTTTGCCTTTTTCCTAGTGCATGCTTGCCCCCTTATTAATGCTTTGAAGAAGGTGGGGTCAAGGTGGTATGGTAGCATGACCCTCATTCACATTGTCGAGCAAATGGAGCATGGGTGGGATCCATCTTGGCTAGTGCTCAGTGAGATTGTCCAAGCTTTAGAAGAGAAAGGTTCTTATGGAGAAGTCCCTTCGTTTGGATCCCCTAGGATCCTCCAAGTATGGCTTATAGAGAGGCTAAGGTATGTTGAGCCTCCGGTTGATGCTTCTTTTTACTCATTTCGTCATCTTACCATGAGGAAGAAGTTGTATGCGAATAACTTTGCATGCATCGAGGCCTATTGGACCTCAAAATTGGTGGACGAGGGCAGTCCTCACATTCGTAAACATTGCAGATGTGAACGAGGTTTTTCTGGAAAGAGAGGAAAGCCTTTTTTTGTTTTTTTTTTTGTTGTGAGGAAAGGGGTGTGTTTTTTTTTTTATGTTTGTATGGGTTGATGTTTTTGTGTGTGGGCATGGTTGTATCCTTCCTGTGTAAGAAAGGATTGCCTACGTATTCAAGTGAAGAGGTGAAATCAAACCATACTCGTAGTTCAGGTGTTTTGTTTGAGTTGGGGTGTCCATTCAGTACGCCAAATCTGGCCATCAGTAACGAGCGTATCACAACGGTTTAATGCATATAATAACAACATTTAGATTACCAGTTTCCAAATATTGGCGGAAACCTAGACCGTGCTAATAAGAATAACGGTTTCCCTCGAAAACTGTTGTTATTATAATTTGACAACGACTGTTTAAGAAATCGTTATTTAAAACGTTTGACGGTTTCCAAAAACTCGTTATATAATCACCCTTATAAACAGTTGTTAGACAACCGTTACCAGTTTAAGAAAACGGCGTTTTGAAAACCCTTACTAAATTAACACCAGCAACGGTTTTTGGTGCCCGTTGTTATGTTAAAGCTACGAGTTTCTTGTAACCGTTATCATTTTCTATTATAAAAGAACGGTTCCTTTGTACCCGTTGTTATTTATCATTTACGGGTTAAGTATAACCGTTGTAAACTTTTTTTCAATGTTTAATATTCAACCAATGCATGTATGATAAATAATGAACCGTTGCATGCATTGTTTTGTTTGACCATTATTACTATCCGTACATTATTATATTCACACATGCATACATATTTTCCTATAAATATCACTTATAATGTGATCAATTAACCATATCCACCAATTCCAAGTTCAATTTATTATAGCCTATAATTTAATTAAAAATATTACACTTTGATCACCATGTCGTCGTTGTCTTCTACACCCGCTGAATCATAATCAAAGACCCACTATGTCCATCCTATGACTTGTATTTATATATACGCAGTATCTGTCAAGTCTCCAACAAATACCTGATGATTATCGGACTACAACATGCTTAGGAATCGCAGTGTTTAATCGACAGTTTTGTACAACTATACGTCGGAAAACTTAAAACAATTTCGAAAATAAAACATTTCAAAACTTTTCAAATGTACCTGGAGTGTTTAATGCATGACGACGGGGTCACAATGACACTAACTAGAGTCAAAACCGATACCGGACCAAAAACCGACTCAAAATTCAAATCCTGACTCCAACAACGAGTCAAACCGAGTCAAACACAAAAAACAAAACTTTTAAAGAGTTCCATATTACGTATTCCCGGAATACTTCATGGTCAAGTACAAATCATGTCATCCAAAACATAGGAGAGAACAAATCATGATTTCAATTGCGTGATAGTGACAAGACACCTCGAGACCCGCGAATTGGCTCGCACCTCTTCGAGTAGCCCATGCGGCCACGTCGCTTAAAACGCACACAACCACCCATTTCTCTATAAATATCCACCTTCACACACCATAACACCTTACGCGAGTGTCCTCCCCCTATTTTCTCCCTTCAAATTCTAGACTCGACTTCTCAAGTCACAAACCGACACGTGTTTTCGACCTACCGATCGAAAACACAAGCCTTACACAATTTTTGGTACCATCATCGCGCATTGAATCACTTGACCGACCATCTCGACCAACTACACCACCACTAAATTTAAAACACTCTTTTACATTGCTAGAACGGTTTTCAAACCGAGTTTTCTGACCAAACAAGTTGATACACTTTCGTCGATTTCTCGTCTCAAGCCTAGCATGTAAGTATGAGGGTGTAAAAATCCTCTTTTATCATTTTGCTCATCTGGTTTATGACTATCACATGCTAAAACATGCATAACATGATTCAAATATGGGATAAATGAGCGAAAACCGGATTTTGGCCGGAGAAAGGGGTGTAGATATCTCATTTCTACACCTCTCGCCAACCACCCAGTGATGATTGGGCCGCATGTTTGATACGTGGAACGATTTTATGACAGTTTGTAAGTTCATCGACAAGTGATAGATCAAACACTCTAGTCAACCCCTTGGTCGTCATCTACGCGCCGATATGGTCATTTTTGCAGTAATTAGAGTTTGTTTGGAATCCGGGTCAAAACCGCTTCATTTTCTAAAAACCGTTTAAATGCCGAGTCGGAATATTCCAGAAAGTTCTAGAATTCTCTGGATAGTTATTCCTAATTAAAATTATTATTTTTAAGTAAATATCTTTCCGTATTTTGTGTTTTATGGAATAAGGAAGTATAGATCTACCGAAATTCCATAATAAAACGCGGAATTCTTTCTTGCTAAGGAGGAAACCTCTGGGGAAAGGACGCAGCAGGTGCTGCGCCTCTAACAAGGATCGCAGTAGCTGCTGTGCCTCTTGTCCAGCCCTCTTTTCACGCTTTTCAGAATATTTCCATGATTCGTTTCCGTATCCGTGTCATCCCAAAACTCCTCCGCATGTTTAGTATAAATAGAGACCTTCGGTCTCCATATTTGACACGCGAGTGTTCCGCCCCTTCTTTCTCACTCATTGCATTCTAAACCACGCTATTGCTTTCGACGCCTTATGCTTGATCAATCGACCACGTAAGCTCAGATCCTTATGAGTCCCAGTCACGTCGCATAGACAGACCAATTTGACCAACTCCACTTAATCAACTTAATCAATCGTTTAAATCCTCTAACGAGGGCACTTTCCACGCATATTCGAGTCGAGCAATCACTAAAACGATAACTTTAGTAAATCTCGTTTCATCAAACATGTAAGTCTGAGGGTGTAAATCCCATTTTATTTATTGTATCTTTTATTTTATGTCATTAATGTTATATTTATATCAAGAGCACGTTCAAAAACTGATTTAAAATCCATCTTTTAAAACCGTATTTACAAAACAGCGGAGGTCAGACGTCGAGAAGAAACGCAGCAGCAGTTGCGCCTCTTCGAAGAGTCGCAGCATTTGCTGCGCCTCTTCCAGAGGCTGCCACTACTCCTGCTCTTCTTCTTCTTCTTCCTTGACTTTCTGCAAGGTTTTCTTTCTTTCACCTCAAGCCCATTTCAAAGCTCACTTCGAGTCAGCACTCCTACAACTACATTACAGTTGTCTTGGACAAACATTTGAAAATTTGTCATTTTCAAATCCTACTTGACATAGTGGCACACACCCACTTTACAAGTCGAGTCTTTTTGAGTAAGTGTGCAAAAATGGTCGATCGTGTTTTGATTCGTCGTCGATTTCTTATCCTCAGTCCAAAATGTTGAGAACTAGTCAAGCAAGCGTTAATGGTGAACCCGAACAGCCCGTAAATGGAAATGATCAATTCCTAGCTGCACTCCTTCGTCTCCAGGAAAGCCAAGACCAGGCTTATGCTCGCCTCAACGCTATCGAAGGCCGTATTATCGCTGTAGAAGCTAGACTTCCTTCTACAAAGGATCCCAGTCCTGACATGCTCGTACATGATAACCCTCCACCCTATGTTGGACAACCAAAAGTCAATCTTCCACCAGGTCCTACTGAAGCTGAAAAGCGACTCCAATATTTGGAGGAGCAACTAATGTACCTCAAGGGAAATGACATCTATAGGGAAAACAGTCGCAAATATGAGGCAGTAAATGCTAAACTTGAAACAAAATTGTTTCATTTTGATTCATTTTAAGGCCAAAAGAAACAGTCCAAGGAATGGTTAACAATTGAAAGTGTTTCATCGCTTTTTGAGGTATTATTCCAGCAGGCCTGACTTCCAATCTCTATATCTAAAGTTCTAACGGTTCAAGTCATATGATTCCTATGCCATTGGAAAGCTTAAGGTCTTATCTAAATCAGGGATTTGGAATTACCATCATAAGTATTTTATATCTTGAGATATGGCGGATGCAAACAGACTGCGCATTACTGGACAGCCCATGACCTACGTGCACTAAATGTTCAATAACTCAAGATTTACTCAATGATTAAGGTTGATTCCTTTTGGATATGAAAGATAACTCATTTAGCTTTCCAGCCAGCTATCATGAGCCCTTAAATTCATTGTGAGCTATGAGATATGCCCTCTACAAGATGCACCTGGTTTTCCTGAGAATGCTGTCAAGCCCGGTTTTGGACATCATCACAATTCAAGGTCCAACTCCAAATACGTCTAACAAGATGTGCTAAGTTATGACTCTAGACCCTTCTATGATGAGTTTAGAGACTTTTTGCCTATGGACTTTTATTTAAATAAGGATCCAAGCTGAGATGAATTCGCAGAACAAAACCGAGTAACGAGTTTATCGGTATTCAACAATTGAGCTTAGTTTGCTTCCAATCGGTCCCATCTTTTTATTAATCAAATGAAGACCATCCTAGGACAAGATCCAGCTGCTTGGACCGACCAAAACAATCCTAGGAGGCTGCTTTCTTTATTTTGAAGAATTTCAGCAACTTTTCCTTGTTTTCTTGCTTGTTTTCTTGCTTTTTTCCTTGTTTTCAGCAACTTTTCCTTGTTTTCTTGCTTGTTTTCTTGCTTTTTCCTTGTTTTCAGCAACTTTTCCTTGTTTTCTTGCTTGTTTAATGATTAGCCATTAGATGTAATTTGGATGGTTAAGATTAGAAGGACTTGGGCTATAAATAAACCAAGTTCCCAAGTGTAATATTCAGATTTGATTGAGTTAAAAAAAACTGAGAAAGAAACCAAGTGTTTTCTTCATAAAAATCTCTTCTTTGCTTTGTGCTTGAAGAGCTCCATTGCTTTGTGCTTGGGGTTGGTAATTCATTTGCTGTGTGCTTTGAGTTATCGAGGCTAGTCCTATTGCTTTGTGTTCGGGTCTAGTCATATCCAAATCGTCCTCTAAGGACACGCCTAAATAAGGGTTTGTTTCATGCAAACTTAGGCTCATTTCTTTTTCTTTTTCCGCTTAAATTGTCGAGTGAGAGGTTTCACTCCAACTTGGTAATCAGAGCTTTGGTCATAACACAATTCCATCTTGTGTTAGTCTTGGGTTGGATAATCCTTTTTGTGAGTTCATTATATCCTAACTACAACAAAAACACAAAAACAAACCCAATCAGTGAAGAGAGTTTATCAAAACTTTGGTTTGTTATTTGAAAAATCTGTTTTTATTAAAGTGTTGTCATTCGGTTTTCCCATTGGAAAATCAGTAGCAATGGAGTATGTTCCTTATGTTCCATGCTCAAAGATTGAGCCTTGTGACCTTGGTTCCACTTCCAAGTCCTTACAAGCAACTAAGGTGAAGTTGCAAGCACAAATAAGAAGGCTTAAAGGTGATGTGCCTACAAGGAGTGCAATCGGTTGTCATGGTGTTCGAGGAGCCAAAACCACCAGATTTGAGCCGTGGAGAGCACCACTTGCTCCGTGATTGCCCTAAGTCCTCTCCCACCCTTAGAGACAAAGGTAAAACACCATTACTTCCTTCTTTTAATGGTGAAAACAGTAGGGCCTTTGTGTCTTGGTTATATATGGTTGAATGCTATTTTAAGGGCAAGTATTATTCGGAGGGGGAAGCTTGAGTTGGTTGTGTCTTGTTTAAAGGGTGTTGCTTTGTTGTGGTATAATACTCTTGCATTTTCAAGGAGGATGGAAGGGAAGGGTAGAATATGTTCTTGGTTTAAACTTGAAAGGAACATGAGATTAAAGTTTCTACCTTATTCTACCATGGATAATTTGTTGACTGAACTTAAGACCCTAAAACAAAATTCCTTGAGTGTCCATAAGTATGCTAGATTATTTGAGGAACTACATTTTGTGTGTGTCAATGAAGTTAATCCTTTCAAAAAAATCAGATTTTTTCTTGGCTTAAAATCTGAAATTGCTCGAAAAATTAACTTAGAAATGGTGCATTCATATGGAGAATTGCTTGGGTTGGCTTTGTATGTTGAGGAGGGCTTAGCAAGGCCTAAAAACCATGAGGTCTTAGCTAAAGGGGTTAGTTTAGAGGTAGCCAAAACAGATGGGAAAGAGGAGAGTTTAGACCAAGGAGTTGTGCCAAGCTTGAACATTACTTGTCCTAAGACTAAATCCCTTGAGCCAAAAGTCATTAGCATTTGTGGTGAGATGATTAACCCATGTAATGCTACATTTGAGAGTCCATGTTGTGAAACTAAAACCCCCTTCAAGCCAACACATAAGCCTACTAGTGAGGAGGAGAATCGCCATATCCTCTCCCATGTGACCATCAATGAACAAGCAACTGATTTGGGGCCAAGAGATGTCCAAGAGTCAAGCAAGTCCTATGGAGGCAAACTCCTAAGTGAGCCTCCTAGTGAAGAGTCCACTCCTAAGAGAATTGAACCACGAGTTAAGCTCAAACCAGGAACTATTTGGGGAAAGGAATCAGTCCATGGAGGTCCTCATGACTCCATTCAAGTGCAATCACAACAAGTAAGGGAGTTCAAGAGCAAGGAAAAACGATGTGAGGCTCATATTCTTGCTCAAGGAAATGTCAATGGAAGTAGCTTTGAAAGGAGGGCTGCCCTCCCACAAGTGTTCAAGCCAAACTGTGGTCTTGAAAGGGAAGGTAATAAGACCAAGAATCAAGTCGTGCCACTGTCCAAAGATGACCAAGGATCGCACAAATTGAATGATCAAGACAAGTCGTCATTTGGAGGTTTGCTCTTTGCTTCTCCTACAATTTCTGTCCCAATTTTAACTAATTCGTTTGGGAATGGTGCAACACATCTCTTGCCATTCACCATTCTTGTCTATGATCCGGGAGGAAGTCATGAGAGCCATCTCTTGAAGTGTGCTAGGTGCTTTGATAAGTGGTAAGACAAAAGTCTTGGCAACAAGTCTCTTTAATTTGAACCAACAGAATTTGAGGACAAATTCTTTTCAAGAAAGGGAGTTTGAAACAAAATTGTTTCATTTTGATTCATTTTAAGGCCAAAAGAAACAGTCCAAGGAATGGTTAACAATTGAAAGTGTTTCATCGCTTTTTGAGGTATTATTTCAGGCCTGACTTCCAATCTCTATATCTAAAGTTCTAACGGTTCAAGTCATATGATTCCTATGCCATTGGAAAGCTTAAGGTCTTATCTAAATCAGGGATTTGGAATTACCATCATAAGTATTTTATATCTTGAGATATGGCGGATGCAAACAGACTGCGCATTACTGGACAGCCCATGACCTACGTGCACTAAATGTTCAATAACTCAAGATTTACTCAATGATTAAGGTTGATTCCTTTTGGATATGAAAGATAACTCATTTAGCTTTCCAGCCAGCTATCATGAGCCCTTAAATTCATTGTGAGCTATGAGATATGCCCTCTACAAGATGCACCTGGTTTTCCTGAGAATGCTGTCAAGCCCGGTTTTGGACATCATCACAATTCAAGGTCCAACTCCAAATACGTCTAACAAGATGTGCTAAGTTATGACTCTAGACCCTTCTATGATGAGTTTAGAGACTTTTTGCCTATGGACTTTTATTTAAATAAGGATCCAAGCTGAGATGAATTCGCAGAACAAAACCGAGTAACGAGTTTATCGGTATTCAACAATTGAGCTTAGTTTGCTTCCAATCGGTCCCATCTTTTTATTAATCAAATGAAGACCATCCTAGGACAAGATCCAGCTGCTTGGACCGACCAAAACAATCCTAGGAGGCTGCTTTCTTTATTTTGAAGAATTTCAGCAACTTTTCCTTGTTTTCTTGCTTGTTTTCTTGCTTTTTCCTTGTTTTCAGCAACTTTTCCTTGTTTTCTTGCTTGTTTTCTTGCTTTTTCCTTGTTTTCAGCAACTTTTCCTTGTTTTCTTGCTTGTTTAATGATTAGCCATTAGATGTAATTTGGATGGTTAAGATTAGAAGGACTTGGGCTATAAATAAACCAAGTTCCCAAGTGTAATATTCAGATTTGATTGAGTTAAAAAAAACTGAGAAAGAAACCAAGTGTTTTCTTCATAAAAATCTCTTCTTTGCTTTGTGCTTGAAGAGCTCCATTGCTTTGTGCTTGGGGTTGGTAATTCATTTGCTGTGTGCTTTGAGTTATCGAGGCTAGTCCTATTGCTTTGTGTTCGGGTCTAGTCATATCCAAATCGTCCTCTAAGGACACGCCTAAATAAGGGTTTGTTTCATGCAAACTTAGGCTCATTTCTTTTTCTTTTTCCGCTTAAATTGTCGAGTGAGAGGTTTCACTCCAAAACTCCCAACTAACTTCAACATGACTGACATCCCGAAGTTTAAGGGGTACGAAAACCCTTTGAACCATTTTCCTGCATTCAAAGATTATATGTCTATCAAAGGCATTAAGACAGAGTTGTTCTTAAGGATCTGTCCTTCATCTCTTGATACTATTCCTAAGCAGTGGTTCTACTCCTTGGATCACAAAAAAATTGCTACTTGGGATGATGCTGCAATCGAGTTCACCAAACAGTATGCAGATAATGCCGAAATTCAAGTCAACATGCACACTCTGGAGGTTCTTACCCAAAATGAGAAAGAAGGATTCACCGACTTCCTAAGTAGGTGGAGAAAGACTAGCACGCAACTCGTCGAACGCCCAGACGAAGCTACTCTTGTTGAAAAGTTCGTGGACAATTTAAGGCCAATCTACGCGAACCATCTAAGGTATAAAAACATAAAGTCTTTCAAAGACTTAACAGTGCTAGAAACAAGAATTGAAGACGACATCCGTAAAGGACTCTTATCCAAAACGGTAGGTCGTGGATATCAAGGCACAACGAGTTGTTCTTATGGCTCCACTAGCAAGACCAATGAGGTCAACCTCGTCGAATCATCTACTTAAGAAGAATAACCCGTAGAGGAAGTTCACTAATGTTGGTGACTCGTACTCCAATGCTCTAAAAAGATTAATGAAACAAGGTAAACTCCAACCCATAGGACCTACACCTGACCCAGAGAGGAAGTCTAAGTTCTGGGATGAGAATGCCTACTGCGAGTACCATTAAGGCAAAGGGCATGATACAGAGAATTGCTTCAAATTGAAACATGTCATTTAGGATATGATTGAAGATGGGCGCCTACCTATACCTCATGCAAGTAAGCCTAGCAATACTCAGAATCCTCTTGGAATTCTGATGATCACGGATGAGGAATCCAACTTGGATTGCTCACACCTTATCTCTCCAATCGAGAAGGAGATCAATGGAGTTTGGGAAGATGACGATGAAGATGTTTACCTCAAAGAACATCCTCTTGTCAAGGCTAGTGAAGATCAAGATGTAGACCACCTTACTCGCTCAGGACGTTCATATCAAAATGTCACTCAAGGACAAACAAGTGGCCTAGTGGCTACTAACACCAGTGTCATCACACCAAACAATTGCGAAGATACTTCTCCTGACCATTTATTAAAGCAACTTCAAAAGACAAAGGATGATCTTTCAGTCCAGCAACTAGTGGCAAGTTCATTTCCTCATCGCCAGGCTTTACTACAAGCGTTGGCTAAATTGAATTTAGCACACGACTCTACACCCGATGACGTCGTCAACCTAGTCTTCCAAGACTCAGTCAAGCTAAGTAACCAAGTTACATTCTCAGATGAAGACTTGCCTCCCTTTGGCGTCACTCATAACCTCGCTCTATACATCACAGTCACAAGCTTGAATAAAAATGTACCAATTACTCTGGTGGATGATGGTTCCGCAGTCAATGTCATACCACTAAAAACAGCATACAAGTTAAGCATGAAAGAATCAGACTGGAATCCTACTAACCAAGGTGTTCGGGCATACGATGGGACGCGACGTAAAGTAGTGGGGCTGGTTAACCTTATTGTGGCCACTGGGCTAATCGAGCGAAAGGTTAATTTTCAGATAGTGGATATCGAGGTATCTTTCAATATACTTCTAGGTAGGCCCTGGATTCACGCTTCCAAGGCAGTGACATCCACCTTACACCAAAAGATCAAGATCCCTCTAGATGGCAAGGTAGTGACGATCACTTCGTAACCTATCAAGGCCGTAATAGAGAAAATGTCAAGCAACCAAGTAGTGGCAGATCCAGTGTATGAGCTTGGAGGATTTTACTTCATAAACCTTATAGAGAGCGAGTTGGCTCCCTTATATTTTGACCCATACTCCAACATGGTGGTCAACCACATACTAAAATCCCAGGGATACTTCCTAGGAATGCCACTAAACCCTATCAGAGAGAATACTTTTACACCTTTCAAGGAAGGTAATTCCCAAAAGATAGCACTAGGCATGGGGTACAAGCCTACGAAGGCCGAAATCATCGAGATGCTTACTCAAGTTCATAATCGAAAAAATAAGGGAATCCAAATGCAACCCTACCTTCCTACACTAAATGGTTACTTCGTTAGGGAAGGGGACTGTGAACATTTTTATGGATTTCCGAAACTTTGGAGATACAGGGGCGTCCGACTAGCTGGAATCGAGGTCTTCCACGATTGCTATTTCATTCATCCAGAAACGGTTCCTACCATCAAAACTCGTCAGACACCTTGTCTTGACGAATAGGCTGTTTGCCTTCTGTTTGGAGAGGATCAACTCGTCAGGGCAGCAGAGGATGAGATCATTACCATGATACTTCAAGATGACAATTTCAACCCTACAACACTGATCACTGACACCAGCTCAAATCAGCAGAAAGGGTGGAGAAAGTTGATCAAGTGGACCAACAATCAAGGAAAGCTCTTTAAGGTCACTACTGGAGAAGGAGAGATATTCAAAGGAGAACCCGAAGACGATGAATTCGAGTCAGAGTCGGAATCATAGTCGGAGTCGGAACCTAAGTCTAGAGAAGTGACTAGAGAGTCTCCTCCTGTCATCACTCCCCACCCTTTTGTTTCTCCTAGCATCGTATCGCCTAATAACAATAGCTTGGGGAATGTCCCAGCAACTGTCCCTTTACCCCCACAATCTACTACGCAGATGTCTTCTTTGTTTTAGCTGTTTTCAAATATTAATATGAATAAATCTGATTTTGCCACTCCTTGTGTTATTCTGAATGCAATTCTATTTACGATGATAATGAGGATGATCCCAACCCAGGCTCAATCTAATTACCTCCCTATATAATTAAGGAAATACTAGAAGAGGGGGAAGGGGCACCAGTCATAGAAAACACTGAACCTATCAACGTAGGAACGGAATTAGAACCCCAAGAACTTAAGTTAAGGATGACCCTAGACCCAACTGAAAGGGCAAATTTCATCGACATCCTACACGAGTTCAAAGACGTCTTCGCTTGGTCTTACAAGGACATGCCAGGGATTGACAGGGACATCTTAGAGCATCGCATTCCAATTAAGCCAATTTTCAAACCTCTGAAACAGAAGCTTCATCGGATGAGAACAGAATGGGTGGCTAATATAATCCCCATACCCAAAAAGGATGGGCGATCCAGGGTTTGTGTTGATTTCAGAGACTTGAACAAAGCGAGTCCTAGAGACGACTTCCCTCTGCCACACATCGACATATTGGTAGATAATACAGCAGATCACGTGTTGATATTCTTCATGGACGAGTATGCAGGGTATAACTGAATCAAAATGGCCATAGAGGATATGCACAAGACAACCTTCGTCACTCAGTGGGGCAGATATTGCTATATTATTATGCCATTAGGGCTAATTAATGTTGGGGCTACATACCAATGTACTGCGACTACTTTGCTACATGACATGATGCATAAAGAAGTGGAGGTGTACGTAGACGACATGATCGTCAAATCTAAGGACATTAAAAGGAATAACGAAAACCTTCGTAAATTCTTCGTCAGATTGCGCAAGTACAACATGAGGCTCAATCCTCAGAAATGTGCATTCAGAGTAACATCAGGCAGGCTTCTGGGATACGTTGTCAGCCAAAGGGGTATAGAAATTTACCCATCTAAGATCAAGGCCTTAATCGAGATGCCACAACCCCAAACAGAGAAAGAGGTTAGAGGATTCCTGGGCAAAGTGCAGTACATAAGTCGATTTATATCAAAACTCACTATGATTTGCGAGCCTATTTTAAAAATCTCAAGAAAACGGACCATAGCATATGAGACGATGACTGTCAAAAGGTATTTGATAGGATAAAGGAGATATTGGTCAAGCCACCAGTGGTAATGCCTCCCCAACCAGATCAACCTCTTGGTTTATATATGACAGTTACCGAAACAGCCATGGGGGCTATGCTCGCGCACACTGTTGGAAAGGGAGAAAGAGCTATTTACTACCTTAGTAAGAAATTCTTGGAGTACGAGAGTAAGTATACACCTCTCGAGAAGATATGCCTCGCTCTTGTGTGGCCAACAAAGAAGCTGCGCCATTGCATGCTTAGCTAATCGGTCAAATTGTATTCTAAAATGGATCCTGTCAAATACTTCTTCGAGAAACCCATCCTCAGTGGACGCTTGGCAAGAGGGAACTTAATGCTCTCAGAGTTCGATCTCAAATACGTACTTTTGAATGTCATAAAGGGACGTGCCGTGGCTGGATTCTTCGCAGATAATCTTGTCAATGATACGCAAGCAATAGATATGTGGTCATTTCTAGATGAGGATATTTTACAAACCATTACAGATTATTGGGATCTTTACATTGATGGGGCATCCAATTTGAGAGGATTTGGAATAGTAGTATTGCTCATTTCTCTTGAAGGCGAGCATACACCACTTTCTGTCAAACTCGACTTCGAGGTGACAAATAATGCAGCAGAGTATGAAGCATGCCTCATTGGTCTACAAGCAGCAGTAAGTTTAGGCATCAAGAACCTTCGAGTTCACAGGGACTCATCCTTGATCATTAACCAAATCACTGGATCCTGGAAAATCCGAAGTGAAAGTCTAGCACCCTATCAGGCTAGGATTGATCAGATTTCTCAATTCTTTGATCAGGTTACTTATCTACACCTGCCTCGCGAAGAAAATCAGTTTACGGTCACTCTTGCGAAACTCGCATCCTTGATTAATATGCCATACAACATGGTTGAAATGCCTTTGTGCATCGAACGGCGGTCAGAGCCAGCCTATGTACACTTTCTTACAGATGAAGCGGAAAACCCAGAGGAACCTAGGTTCCAGGTCATTATAAAATTCAAGCTCAATGGTACGTATCCACCGGATATGGATCAGAGGGGACAACGCGCCATACGCCTTCTTGCCTCTCAATACCTCCTCATGCAGGGAGAGTTGTACAAAAGAACACCACTTGGGGTCCCCTTACGTTGCCTTGATAATTCATAGTCACGAAAAATAATGGAAGTAGTTCACGACGGAGAATGCGATCCTCATGATGCGTGTCCTAAATATGATGATTTACACCCCATTTTACACGCATTTCAGAGCTCATTTGTGTAGTTTATGCTACTATTTGCCCCATTTCGTATACTTTCGTATTTTTATGTAATATTGCAGATTTATGTGGAAATGAGTAGATATTGAGCTAAATCCATCCCTGAGTACCTTGCATTGCATTTGACATGAAGTAGAGACTCGAGAAATGAACTTGTTGCACGTTTCGAAGCCTGAAAGACAAATTTATGAAGAATTAGAAGCGGACTATCAGCTAAAGCAGTCGATCGACTGACCTCTATGGTCGATCGACCAGAGCACGAGTCACAGGAGCTACTGTACACTGCAGCCCAGTCGATCGACCGGTCATAGTGGTCGATCGACCAAGCCGCTACTCTAACGCAAATAAAAAGATCGAGAATAAGGAAGCCCAATGTGTATTAGGTTTTGCGAATAATGTTACGTTATATTCCTATATAACGTAACCTGACATTAAGCTTTAATCATTCAGTTTTCATTAAGCTTTAAATTTGTTTTAGTTCTATTTTCATAATTAGGGTTCGAGATTATTGGTCTTCCATTAATAAAGTTCTTTTCACTTTCGGTCTTGGATCTCTCTCTGCAATTCCTTTTCGGTATTCTTCTATTCAGTTTCGTTGTTTATTTCATTCGTAGTATAGGAATTGCTAGATTAGTCTCCCGAAAGCCAATTTATCGTTTTATGTTAATTGTTTATTTCGTCGTTTTAATCATGAATTCTTTTGTTTTATTAGCGAATTTTATTGTTGTTTTTATCGTAGACATGAGTAGTTAAATACCTTGTGCTAGGATGTAGGGGAACTGTAGATTAGGCGGCAGTAGAATGATACGACCTAAATCGCGCCACGGTCGATCGACCGCACACCCTGGTCGATCGAGTGGCCACGTGAGGTTTTGCTTCGTTTTAATTGATTTAAATTCTATATTTGACGAATCGAGTGCACGCGACTAGTTGAATGCTTAGTAATTGACTGACCCATTAGATCGAAAGATAGGGAAGGTTGTTAGACTACCAATTAAAACGACTAAACTATGCTAAGATCGAAAGATAGGTAAAGTTTAGGCTTTTAGTCACTTTTCAGGACGAAAGTCAGTACTAGTGATATTAGGGACCCGTAGCGAGATCGAAAGACGCTACTTGTTGAGAGTGGACCGAGAGGACCTTTTGTTTTCCCGCCTCATGTGTTCATTTCAGACCTACTTAGTATGCTGGTGCCGAAACTACAGTGAACCGACCATCTTAGTACCCCTTTTAAATTTCATTTTATACATTTCTTTAGTTTATTGCTCATTAGTTATAGACCAATTCAAACAACCCCCACATAATCGTTACCATAGACTGAAATTAGACAACTAATAATTACATCTGCCTCTCTGTGGTTCGACCCTGCTACCGCTATCTATAGTTGTAGTTAGGAATTATAAATTTTATTTTTGGTGCACACAACGACGGGCATCACCTCACATGAGTGGACCTATGATGGCAAAGAAGATTACGCGTTTAGGGTATTACTGAACGACAATGGAGTCAGGTTGCATCAAATACGTCAGGCATTGTCACAACTGCCAGATCTTCGGGAATGTGCAACATTTCCCTCCCTCAATGCTATATACCATGACATCTCCTTGGCCATTTTCAGCTTGGGGAATAGACATCACCGGGAAGATCACTCCAGCTGAGACAGAAGGTCATTGTTTCATCTTAGTAGCTATCGACTATTTCACTAAATGGGTCGAGTCATCATCTTACACTAGCCTAACAGCCAAACATGTGGCCAAGTTCATACAAACCAATATCATCTGTCGATATGGTTGCCCACATGAAATCATCAATGACAACGGGTCACATTTTCAAACCGAAGCTGAACAGTAGCTAGCCAAATATAAGATCAAGCATCGCCATTCCTCGCCATACATACCTCAAACTAATGGTACGGTAGAGGCAGCTAACAATAATGTCGTCACAATCCTCAAGAAAATGATCAACAATTATCACGATTGCCCTAGCAAAATACCCTTAGCGCTATGGGGATATTGCGCGTCAGTTAAGACGCCAACTGGGGAAACTCCTTTCTATTTGACTTGTGGCATGGAAGCTATGCAACTAGTAGAGCTAGAGATCCCGTCTTTACGCATCCTACTCGAAAGTCAAATCCCAGAAGCCGAATGGAATAGAGATAGGTGTGACGAACTCGTACTTTTGGACGAACGGGGGCTACGCGTATTACATAATGTGAAAACATATCAGGCACGTATCAAACAAGATTTCAATAAACGGGTCAAGCCCAGAAATATCAAGGAAGGGGATTTAGTACTCAAGTCAGTCAGAGCTCTCTTACCTGTCGATCCATCGGGAAAATTTAAACCTAATTGGGCATGACCATTTTTGGTCAAGTCCATACTTTCCGGGGGTGCAGTTAATATGACAGACCTAGATGGGAATGAGTTCTCTAATCCGACTAACCTGGACCAATTGAAAAAGTACTACCCTTAGAATAGGATAAAACGAGCCTCGCATGGCCCACGTGCCGCTCTTGCAACACGAAATAAACCGGCCCCTGGCCCACTAAAAAAGAAGCTTATGACATTCCACTCTTGCGTTTTGACATTTTGACATCCTCATATCATCAAATAGATTGTGTTGCATTTCCTTAGGTGTAAGTACAGCACACGCTTATTTTCTAAGTTCATTACAAGCTCTTGCTTCGAACATTTATTCTTTTACATTTTCTCGAACTACGCACAGGGTTTGATTTCATTTTTTCTAATGAATATGTAGGCAATCCTTTACAAGATACAACCCATCATTTCAAAATGTAAATAGAAGGACATTTGCAGGTTGCATTTGAAATCGACACGAATAAATAAAGAAAATTTGAGAAAGTTTCTTAACTAATAAATCATTTCTTCATAATTCCTTAAATAATAGTAGTATGCCAAATACATATAATTTTTTTTTAAAAAATGCTGAAAATTAAAATGCTAGGCTAGGATTCTAAAACCCCGTCGTTTATTACAACTCAAATAATAATAAATAATACTTTTTAAAAATGACTAAGACTACTCTTCCATCTTCCCCTTGCCTTTGTCACCTTTGTCAAAATTCTTGTCTTAGCCACGAGCGGGACACTCTTGCGTTATCTCCGACCTAATCACTAATGGTCGTTCTCGCGGTCTAGCTTTCCAATTTTGATCCACCACCATCTTCTCGGCAGGAGCATTATTTGGTTTCTTCGACGGACGAACGACCCGATATCCGGCCTATTCTTCCTCCTCAGTTAAGTACCTTTGGTTCTCCTTCGCCACCTCACAGATCTTGTATTCTACGGGCTCCTGTTTCCTTAGCTTTTCACGCTCCTCGGGAGTGACAACTTTCCTCCACTGCAGATACTAGTGAGATACCCATAATGAGCCAACCGGCACGGTTATAAACCACATATTCCTTTGGGCCCAGCGATTAGCCCACTCTCGACAAGACTCCGAAGTATGCGCCAAGGCAGTTTGAGGGACAATGTCTAGCTTCGAGATTTTTTGTTTTAGACCCACTTGCCTCATCAGTCTCTCTGGAAATGTATGGAACCTGAATTCCAAGCCGGGAACGTGAATGGACCGTGTCGGATCCAAGGACGATACTCCAGTCACCGATCTGAGATGCCACCATGGCACTATCTACCTAATCAAGGGCCCATCTTCACTCTTTAATTTATTTTCCCAATATTTGCATACTCGAGCAAAGTCCACCATGTATAGCCTCGTTCTCATCGCAGTTGATCGGGAGCAATATCCTGTCACGTCAACTGGGGGCTCGATCAACCGCAGCCTTTCCATCAGCCAGATCTGTAAAAAAGGGATGGGAGTCCGTATCATAACTGGCTAAAAAAATAATAAAAAATAATAAATCGGCCGAATAAGACAAAAGACAAGTTCTTACCTGTAAAATAACGGGACTCCCAAGATAAGGATGCTCGTGGTTCGCCTTCCTATTATCCAATCCAAGAATGGTCTCCCCTAGAATCAAGCATGCTGGGCTCCTGCGCAATTCCATTTGTTCCACTATGCCTAAAAATCGAGGGTCACCCCTTATCTCTTTGTCCACATGCCCTCGCAAGACATAGCAATGAAGAAGGCAAAATCCTTAAGCTCTGCGCCTCGCTACATAGGATATAGTAGGGTCCTCCCTATTTATAAATCGATCAAATAATTCAAATATACGGGCACCTTTCGAGGTCACAAGACGGTCTACCTCAGCCTTGGGTAATCCAAGCAAGTCCCTAAATTTGTTTTTATATCCTTGAGAGCTAGGGGGTATAGCCGGAACACTTTCTGCATCCCATCCTCTAACCGCAGCAATTTCTTCAGGAAAGGGACAAATTTCGCCTCCCGGAAAGGCAAATACATGAAAATTCGTATCCCTATATTCAAGACAAGCATCCAAGAAGGGCATAATTACCTTCACTAGCTTCAAACTTATGATGGATCCTAAGTTGAAATCACCCATGTCGTGTTTCTCCACATTTGTAAATTCATTCGTCTACTCCTTAATGCGATTTTCAAAGGCATCCATGTTTTGTTGGAAAATTTTGAGAAGATATAGGAGGTTTTATGTAAAAGACGGAATCAAGGAAGAGAGAATTGTAAGAATAGAAGCTCAACCGAGGTCTCTATTGATACAATTCGCTGATTCCTAATTTCAGCTGAGGATGGACTAACTGGAGAAAAGACGCAGCAGTTGCCGCGCCTCTTCCCAAGGCTATTTTCCTCCTTTGACAGCCACGGGATCTTTCCTATAGTCTGTTTTATGTAAAGTTTCCTATTCCTATAGGGATTTATTTCACTAATTCCGAATAATTACCAATTTTATGTTTCCAAATCTCTTACGGGTTCGCTTTTCGAGGCAAAATTGACACTTTTGCCAAATACGCACACTTACTCATTTTTTCATTTTCTTTTTTTCGGGGAGTCATTTCACTCCCTATTTTCAACTTGTTTATGATATACTTAGACATTTCTTTTAAATTCTTTTTCAGGGGGTAGCCCTCCCTACTGTTCGGTCGCGTAATTTTTGTCCATTTTTGGGTACTTTTTTCTTTTTTGTCCCTTTTCGTGCACTTTTTTCATTTTTGTCCATTCTCGGGCACTTTTTCCATAAACGTCCATTTTTGGGCACTTTTTTCATTTTTGTCCATTTTCGGGCACCTTTTTTTTTTTGTGCATTTTCGGGAACCCTTTTTTCTTTTCTTTTCACGCTAATTCAGGCCATTTATCTACATGAATTCCTTTTGCTATATGTTTTGCTTATGATTTCCTATGTGAATTTCGGCGGGATGACGGCGTAAAATGTCACATGCTAAACCTGTTTTTAAAGCTAACCTGTAGATACAGAAAACACCCAGCAGCAAAGGCACACAATCTATCATATATACAACCAAAATGCAAAAATATAAATCGAGATACGGGCTCTTGCCAAAATGACATCCAAAATGTACAAATGTACAAACAATAGTCAGCAAACTAGTCTTGACGACCCCTCAGCTCAGTCACTATCCCCTCAAGGGCAGCGATCTCAGCATCTCTGGCCTCGAGCTCCCTCAGCAAGCAGGCCATCTCCTCCTAGGACTGCAGCAGCTCACGCTCCAAGCCACGCTCCCTCTACACAGGAAAATGGAGCGATATTTTACCTTACTTTACATCGCATCAGAAAATTGGAAATGATAAAGTAAAAGAACGGGTATGAAAGGTTCATACCTGTCGCCAAGAGCCACATCTGAGAGCCTCCATGGTTGTAGCTCGCAGCCGATTGGCCATCCTCTATAGCTCCACGTGCCTAGACGGTGCCACTTTCATCCAAAAATAGAAAAGGTTCAAGCAAATGCATTCCTATGTAGTAGAGCAGAAAATACAAAAGACAGCCAAACTGGGGGCTTACCCTCCTCACGATGTGCTGCCACTCGTCCAAGCTAGCGTCAGTCACCGCCTCACTGAAATCCCGGATCTCCGAGATCACTGTCATCGCTGCCGAGTCAGTGTACTCCAACGTCTCTGGAAAAGCTGGGGGCTTAACGCCCGCCACCTCGATCTCCTGCAAAACTCATGTGATTCATTATTTCGGTGATCATTCATCATCTATCAGGTTTATCAAAGACAAGTAAACAGTAAACATACTTACCACGATCAGCCAGTACGCCAGCCTCTGGCGAACAAGCTCAGCGTACTCCTCACCAGGAAGGAGTAGGGCCTCACTACTCGCGCCAGCCAGGTCAGCTGTCCTCTCACCCTCTGAAGGCTCCCTAAACATCGTCCGCGGAGGATCGATGGGGACCCTAAAAACGTCACGAGAGCACTGCCGAACCAAACGCTCACCCAAGTACCACATAGCCCCATGGGCATCGTCAACAGCAACCGGCTCGACCACAAAGGCTGGAGCCCCATAGTAGCTCTCCCAAGGCCGGGACACCCACTAAATCAAGAAAATAAGTGGTCATTCCTATGATTGTCTCTAAATGAAGAGAAGATAAGTGAAGATCAAAGACACTTACGGTGGCTAAACTCAGGGCATGCACGCCCCTCCGACAGAAATCGTAAGAAGACCGCTGGCTCTTCCGACGACACACTATCCAGTCCCTCACAATGGGGTACGCTCTCGGTACGTCCCCCGCCCTCGTGGCCGTGAAGCTAGGAAAGTAGGAGTACACCTACGCCGGTAGATAAAATAATAATAATTACAAATCATTCTCTACAAAAATGATCTTTCATACTCTAAAAATGAAAAATAGGATCTTTCATATTTTCAAAAATGGTTCATACCTCCAAGAGAAGTCCAGGACCGACAGTGGCTGGAGAAGTCCCCTTCTCCATCAACTCCAGACGAACCATGGCCCTGATGTAGCGCGTGAGGACCGTAAAGCTAGGAGTAACCCAGTCCCAACAATCTAGGCTACTCAAGTCAGCAAGGAATGTAAAAAGCTTCACCGACAGCCTCTCCCCCTGTCTCCGAGGTAGATCAAAGACAAGAACCACCAAAACCACAAACGAGCCCGCTGCTCAACAGTATAAGGTGGTGGAGGCACCATGCGTCCATCCATCCTCACCCTCGCCGGAACCCTGCCGCCGAAGTAGTTCCTAACGTAGGTATTCGGCACTAAACCAGGAACCTGGGCCGCGCTCGCAGCTAGGTTCCAGCCAACTAGCCTCCTCGCCTCAGCCGAGTCTATCCCCATGGCCACCGACGGCCAAACCAAAGGCTCCTCCCCACACGGAAATCCTGATATCATGTCGTAGTCCACCAGGGGGAGGTTAGCCCGAATCATCCTCTCCTTGATCTCCCTCCAGCCTCGTACCAAGGCACCGAAGGCTCCCTGCTCGATGATAGCCTTCTCCTCCTCCGTCAGCTTCCCGAAGGTGTCCATCATCGTCGTGTAACCGGAGAAGGACCACATGTTCCCAGCCTCCTGCATCAATTCGAAAAAAAGCTTTCCTAAGCATAACAAATGACAAGAAATAAGAAAATAAATGAATAAGAAATGACAAGTGAAAGCTTACCATGCTCCTCGCCGTCCTGTATGACAAGTGGCTCTCTACCGCCCAAATGAGATTTCTCCCATCCCATTTCTTGGCCCACTCAAGTGCTCCTGCGAGCTGACGGCCACCTCGTCCTAGGTTGACCCTCCACGCGGCCTCCTCCTCTACGTCCTCCTCCGCCTCCTGAGTCGCTCCCAGAGCAGTGGAAGGCGCAACGTCAATCTCCATGGGGGTATCTCCCCGACGTAGAATGTACGCCCTCTGCAAATCAAAGTAAACAGAGCAATGCTAAGCGTGTTTTCAAGCATTTTCAAGTGTTTCAAGCGTTTAAAAGCGGCATTTCTAGCCATCTTTGGCCATGCTTTCCAGAGTCCAGACACACATGTGGTAGTATGAGTCAAGACAAGCCTAAGTTCAAGCCTAGTTACGGGTTTGAGTCGAAAATTCGGTACCATTTCGTTACAATAGCAATTATGCCATGTAGAAGTGTCTCGAAAAAGCTGTCACAAATCAAAAATCCAGCATGATAGCAGGTTTACCGATTACTCAAGAGTTCCAAAACATCAAGTTTCATCAAAAATAGGCTAGGATAGGACCATTTTCGAAGGGTTTTGCGATTTAGCATAGAGACCGTCACATTTCACCTCCAAGTCCTTAATACTTGACGAAAATTCGAAAGGGATACATGGTTATGCTCCTAACATGGTCAATTATTCATTTATAATGTCAATTTCATGAGACAAATCCATTTGAGACAAAAGCCCCAAATTTTCGACAAAATGAGTGTATGAACCCTAATTTTCGACCCATAGTTGAAGCTCAAATGCAAATTAAAGTAATTACAAGACACATACCTTGGTTAATCATGGTCTATGGCAAGATTTGACCAGGTTTTGACAGAATTTGGTTGAGTTTTATGAAGAAATGAAATGTTTTGGGTTTTGAAATGAAAAACAAAACACGACATAAGTCGCGTTTTTACCCAGACAGGGACGAGCTCGGGAAAGGACGCAGTACTTGCTGCGCCTCTTTCAAAGGTCGCAGCTTCTGCTGTGCCTGTTCCTCAACAAGTTTCCTCAAAATTCGTTGAAATTCGTCATAAGTTCGTTATTTGTGGGCCCATGCTTCATGCGCCTCTTCCCCAGCATATAGGTCTTTTTTTTTTTTAGTAAAATGTAAGTAATTTTATACCAAAGTGGAATCACCCAAATACATCTTTCGTTTTATACATCAACAAATAAACTTAATCAACTGATAGAAACAGAATGCAATCATATCCATTCTCTATAACTATTATTAATCTTCCCAACAGCATGTAACACTTGCAACCTCAGCCTAAGGTCCATCAATATCTTCCTAATCAGAGTCTCTGGCCTCAGTAGCATTCCATCTATCCTACTCTTGTTTCGCATCTCCTAAATATTGTAAATTAATGATTGAATACCAGTAGCTATTACTTTCTTCCTTAGAAAATTCTTCAATCTTAGCTTTAGCCACATGTGTATGAAGTTGTCAGTAGGAATGGCCATCTTAAAAACTCCATTAAGTAAACCCAAGCAAGCTTTGCTATAGGCACACTCAAAAAACAGATGTGTATGACTTTCATTCTGAACTCCACAAATACAGCAGATAGTATCCCCACAAATGCCAATCTGATATAATCTGTCCCTTGTGAATAATCTGCCATGAGCTACAATCCAGCCAATCATGCAATGCTTTAGTAAGCTCAGATTATTCCAGACAAAAGGGGTCCAAGCAACCCTGATGTTAGGCATCCCTAACCAGTTATACCCATCCCTGATAGTGTACTTACGCCCCTGTTGCAGCCACCAATTCTCCCTATATCCTGCCTTAAGTTTCTCTTTGACTCCACATAACTTCCTCCAAGACCAACTAGCACCAGGTTTAGGCTTATAATCAACCCAGTTCACATCTTTCATATAAATAATATGGACCCATTTAACCCATAAATGGTCCTCTTTTTAGGCAATCCGCCATATGTATTTGCCCAGTGCAGCTGTGTTCCATTTCCTGAGATCAATAAGGCCTAACCCCCCTTCCTTCTTGGTTTTATAGCAAGTATCCTACACAAGCGGAGCAGGTCCATTTGAAATCTCCTTGCCTTGCGAGAGGAAACTTCTACACAAGGCTTCAACCTTGTTCAAAATACCCACAAGAAGTATGAAAATGCGTGCCCAATAACAGTGCAAAGTACTGAGTACAGATTTGATAAGCACAAGCCTTCCTGCATAAGAAAGTTTCCTAACTCCAATGGCCCTAATTCTTTCCATCACTCGCTCCACTAATTTAGCACAGTCACTAGCAGCCATATGGCTCTTTTTTGGATGTTCTGTTCGTCCGAATCGGTATTTTCCTCTCAACGGACTACAGACTATAGACAATTATGACGTTTTGTTTCCCAGCAAGAATTCATGATCACCAAATATAGTTCATGAGCTTCTCCTCTTTATCAAAATTTCGTTTCTGACGACCCGAGCGGATTTCTCCTCAACGGCGCCAAGGGCTCGCCGTTGTCGATTTATACCTTTTTTTTCTCAACGATGCTAAGGACGCGTCGTTGTCGATCCTTTATTTTATCCTCAACGGTGCCAAGGACACGCCGTTGTCGATCAGATACCTTTTGTCCTCAACGTTGCTAAGGGCGCGCCGTTGTCGATCAGATACCTTTTCTCCTCAGCGGTGCCAAGGGCGCGCCGTTGTCGATCGGATACCTCTTCTCCTCAGCGGTGCCAAGGGTGTGCCGTTGTCGATCAGATACCTTTTCTCCTCAGCGGTGCCAAGGGTTCGCCATTGTTGATCGGATACCATTCCTCCGCAGCGGTGCCAAGGGCGCGCCGTTGTCGATTAGATACCTTTTCTCCTCAGCGGTGCCAAGGGTGCGCCGTTGTCGATCAGATACCTTTTCTCCTCAGAGGTGCCAAGGGTGCGCCGTGGTCGATGAGATGCCTTCCTTTTATCCTCAGCGGTGCCAAGGGCGTGCTGTTGTTGATCAGATGCCTTTATTTTCTCTACAGCGGTGCCAAGGGCGCGCCGTTGTCGATCAGATATCTTTATTCTTCCCCAAGGTGTCTAGGGAGCGCCGTTGCCGTCTCGGGTATGGTTTCTTCTTATGGCTGGCGATCTTCCTTACGTAGTCTAATGGACTTTTAACGGCCCTCCCCGATGTCGACAGACTCTAAAATGTTCCTGACGACAGGTCCTTGATTCAGACCCCTTGAGCCGCCTCACGTCGCCATAGTCGTGAGGTTGTAATCTTCGATTGACCTGATGGCTATAATTCGAATTTCACCTTGTTTAAGCCTCAGTCAAAGTGGGGGCTCTGTAGATACCTCAGTTCTACACCTCCCGCCAACCACCCAGTGATGATTGGGCCACATTTTTTATACGCAGAACGATTTTATGACAGTTTGTATGTTCATTAACAAGTGATAGCTCAAACACTCGAGTAAACCCCTTGGTTGTCATCTACGCGCCGATACGGTCGTTTTGACAGTAATTAGAGTTCATTTGGAGTCCGGGTCAAAAACCGCTTCATTTTCTAAAAACCGTTTAAATGCCGAGTCAGAATATTCCAGAAAGTTCTAGAATTCTCTGGATAGTTATTCCTAATTTAAATTAATATTTTTAAGTAAATATCTTTCCGTATTTTGTGTTTTATGGAGTAAGGTAGTATAGATCTACCAAAATTCCATAATAAAACGCGGAATTCTTTCTTGCTGAGGAGGAAACCTCTGGGGAAAGAACGCAGCAGGTGCTACGCCTCTTCCAAGGATTGCAGTAGCTGCTGCGCCTCTTCTCTAGCCCTCTTTTCACGCTTTTCAGAATATTTCCGTGATTTGTTTCCTTATCCGTGTCATTCCTAAACTCCTCCGCATGTTTAGTATAAATAGAGTCCTTCGGTCTCCATATTTGGCACGCAAGTTTTTCGCCCCTTCTTTCTCTATCTTTGCATTCTAGACCATGCTATTGCTTTCGACGCCTAGGTGCTTGATCAATCGACCAGGTAAGCTCAGATCCTTATGAGTCCCAGTCACGTTGCATAGACAGACCAATTTGACCAACTCCACTTAATCAACTTAATCAATATTTTAAATCCTCTAACGAGGGCACTTTCCACGCATATTCGAGTCGAGCAATCACTCAAACAATAATGTTAGTCAATCTCGTTTCGTCAAACATGTAAGTTTGAGGGTGTAAATCCAATTTTATTTATTGTATCTTTTATTTTGTGTCATTAATGTAAGATTTATATCTAGAGCACATCCAAAAACCGATTTAAAATACATCTTTTAAAACCGTATTTAGAAATCAGCGGAGGTCAGAAGTCGAGAAGAAACGCAGCATTTGCTGCGCCTCTTCCAAAGGCTGCCGCTGCTCCTACTCTTCTTCTTCTTCCTTGACTTTCTGCAAGTTTTTCTTTCTTTCGTCTTTTCTTCGTTCTTTTTTTTAATTTTCAGTACATAAATCATGTTTTAATAATTCCATTTTATTTTAACGCTTAATTCGTCCTTAATCCCGAGTAATTCAATACTTGCGGGTTTTCGCGATTTTAATTCAAATTGATTCTTCGAGTTTCGACTTGATAATGTCGAGTCCTATTTTGTCTAATTTCGTCTTAATCTAACCAAAAGTTTGTTCTTTTGTATTTCCGACATAAGACAATCGTAATCATGTAAACCTTCTATAAATTCTCGTTTCTTATTTCGTTTATGGCTTACCCAGATAAATATCATCGGTTAAAGCACTTCAATTCGAGTCTAATATCAATTATAGAGCTTAAATTTACCAATGAACTATAACATTGTTGCGGTTCAGACTTCACAGCCGGAGCCCAACTCAAGAACAGACGCAAGAAGTGCTGCACCTCTTCCAGAGGCCGCTGCAAATGCTGCGCCTGTTCTGGGTTGGTCTCTGTCCCTGAACTCTTTCTCGCTTTGACGTAGTTCCTAATTATGATTTAAATAAACTATTATCCGTATTATCACCTGTAATCTGCCGTATTTTCGTATTTCTAGTTTTATCTTCTTTTTTATTTTCTTCTTCAAAATCCCGTCTTTGTGTGTGCTTTTGACGTAGATCAAATGAACTTTGCAATTATTGTAATTCATTTATTATTTACGTATGATTTATTTACATGGCATTCACATGAATTGAATCTAACTTCCAACTTTGACCCAATTTGTTTGCTAAATTAAGTGTTAACCGACATAGTCTAATTTCACATGCTAGGATTAATCTATGTTTGTAGCAATGCATGCATTACATCGACGACATATCAAATATGAACAATTTCCCTAATCATTAGTAGCGGCCACTATCGGGGCAAGCGGGATTAGGTATTCAAAATAAAGAGCTTCCTAATACGTACCCCCACCCCTTACTCCAGTTATCCTGGACATCTTTTCGTTGGCATCTTCGAGAGTCATTCTAGACACTGAATGCTAAAGGTAACGAGTTCTTAGTATTCATGTCATTACTTTGTGTCTTGACATGACACGAGGTATTCGAACGGTTTCCAATTTTTTAACAATAAATTGGTGGCGACTCAACAAATGCAGGCTTATTCAACCTTTCACCGGTTTCAATGCCTCACCAATCGGTAACGGCCCATGACGTCCTTTAGCAAACCAAGGTTCCGTAGGAGAAGTGCCGCCGCCTCGAAACCAACGCGCGGGTGGCCCATGTCCACAAGGGGATGCTTGTATAGCAGCAGGGCTCGCGCCTAAAGCCACTCTCAGGGCTTAATCCAGCCGTATTTGGTTTCATCTTCCCCTTTAATTTATTTCTTATTTGTAATCGGTTTTTTACCATTTTAAATATTTCAAATCATTTCTTTTATGATAAACTTTTAACCATAAAATATTTTTTTCACCCTTGGTTTCTAATACCATGACGATTTAATCGGTGTTTCGGTGATAATATTTGGTTAAATACATTTTAAAAGGTATTTTAAAACCTTTTATTTCATTTCTTTACATTAACAAAACAAATGCATTAGTAATAAATACAAAATCATCCTTAGTTCTACACACCATGTCGGATTTTAACCCGAGTACGATGATAAACATTGACTAATAAAACAAAAAGTGAACTTAAAACAATTAGTTCATAATCAGTTTCAAAACTAATCATGTGAAGCTTGCAAAACCGAACCCGACAACGAATATTGTCAAAATAATGATATTATTAAAGTCTCGTTCTTTACATCAACACAAAATCGATCTAAACGAACTTTTCAAACCAAGACGGGTTCAAACACCCTCTTTTCAAACCATTTTACAAACCTTTTAATGGTCAGAAGACGTCCCTTCAACCGTCTATTGACCCGCGCCTAAACAGGCTAATCATTTTCCCATTCTCAAACTAAGACAGGTCTGTTTGCATCGCCTAATGGCTTGCGCCTTTGTAGGCTGCCTGATGCAGACTCTATTTCCTTCCAACACTTTTCTAGGACCATCCCGACTTCGGTTAAACCGAATACAGGACGGATCAGATGACGAATCTGCCCATTTTACATTGTATTTGCAAAACACCTTACTAAGACAAATGGATCACGTTATGCACCATAAACCTAACTCGGTAAATGGATGTTTAATTTCCGTTTTGCATGCAAATTAACATTAAATCCAACTCGACGTCAAATACATGATACTTAGAATAAACAACCGACATAGAAAGCTCACATGTTAGGTTCAAACTTGTGGATGCGCATTCATGCATTTACCCGTTTTATCAACTTTTGCATTTAACAAACCATGATCGATCGGTAAAGGTCGCTACCGCGGGCGGGATTGGGTGTCCGCTTAAAGGGCTTCCCAATACGTACCTTCACCTCTTACTCAGAAACTTTGGATAGTGCACAACCTTATCCAGGGCGTACGAGAGTCATTCTAGAGATAGGATGCTAAAGAGGGAGGATTCATTATCGTTAGTACCTGTGTCAAACACCGCTTTTTGCCTTGGTTGACAAGGTATAATGTTGATTCGAACGGGTTCCAAGCATCCCACAAATGCTTGGTGGTGAATCCGATCATCTCTTGCATCGTATCGAGACCCTTGTCGAGACGAAACCGACCGATCTATAACGATCCGGTCGAAAGCATTTTTATGCCGCCGAGCGTGGCTTTCAAAAGACCGCTGCATGTCCACAGATCGGTTGGGCGTTGCAGGTGGCTATGTCCACAGATTGGAGACTCTGCTGGGGATAACTAGTACACTTTTGTGTCTTTGTGATCCCTAGATGGTGAGACTCGAACGAGGTCTTGGTTGAAATGCATTAAATGATATTACGGTCATAGTTGGGTTCCTTGTCCAGGCCCACAACCTAACCCTTTTCGACCAATTGGCTCGTCTCGTCGCCGTGAGTTTTCTCATCCCCGCGTTTCGAATCGCGATTGAGTCAAGCATACCGTTGACGTTACACATTTCTATTTCGTCAAAGGGCTTTTATTTCCTTCGATCACGAGGCTAGGGCACCCTCTTTACACATTTTGTTTGGATTGGTATCCCTCTTAAAAATCGGGGTTTGATCGCTTGGTGTGTAACCCACCCTTTTAAGCCAAAACCCGTGTCAGCATTATGCAAAATATAATGAAATTGCGAGTGCTTCTGTGTTATATGATCTTAAGTCCTTCCGTGTCCTTTCAAAATTTCAAAAACACCTTTTTGCGCCGTTATAATGGCCATTTCAAACCTCATTCTTTTGTCGACCGTCGCATTTAAAAAAACGCGCCTTTCTAGGCCGTCGTAATGACAATTTTCAAACCTGGTTTTCTATAACCATTTCAACACGCCTTTCTAGGCCGTCGTAATGACGACTTTAAAACCCGATTTTCTACAACCATTTCAACACGCCTTTTTAGGCCGTCGTAATGACGATTTTCAAACCCGATTTTATAAAACCATTTCAACACGCCTTTCTAGGCCGTCGTAATGACGATTTTCAAACCCTATTTTCTACACCCATTTCAAAAAGCACGCCTTTCTAGGCCGTCGTAATGATGATTTTCAAACTTGGTTTTCACAACCATTTCAAAAACACCTTTTTATACCGTTATAATCGCCGCGTCAAGACACGGATTTTAACCCGTCTCGCTCCGACACATTGGCCCTTTCAAAACCCGAGAAAGGCAAACACACCTTTCTGAAAACATTTTCAAATCCCGAGGACCATACACCGTCCCCGAGACCTTTTCAAACCTTTCAAATCTCGATTTTCAAAACATACAATTTTGAGTTTAAAAAACCATCTCTGGAAACATTACATTGATTTCAGAGCTGACTCAAACTCAAACCGTCTTTTGAAAACAAACTTAAGATAACGTTTTCAACTACCAGACTTCTGAAGATCCCTATTCTTCGGGAGGCATCCATAAGGCGACAAACGAATCTTTTGAAAATCTCTATTTTTGAAAACTTCAGTCCACCATTCCAATTCAGCCTCGTGTCTTTCGAGTCGAAGCAAGCGTACTTATGGGTCTTTACTTATGAGTCGCCTCACCTCAAGAGTCGTTCAACGGCGTCACGTCATTACGTTGGACGCGAGTCAAAGTTCGCTCAACACCATCACATTATAAATTGAGTCAGCACCGAGGCACCACACACGGTCGCCTCGTCCTGTTGAGTCTGATCTATTTTTCCGTCCTTTGTGTTGTCTGTATTTAGTCGTTAAACCATGTCGGATTGAGATGTAATGTGAGCCGTTTTTCTGCCTCAGAGCCATGGCCCCATCTTCAGCATCGTCCAACAAAAACAGAGATGTTACGACTGCTCAACTAGCCTGCCTGCTGACCGATCTTAAGGTTACCCTGGACCGTGTCGAGACCCGTATCGACACCCTGGAAAACAACGAAACCAGAGAACACAACACTCCGCCTTTGACTGAAACTGAGAAAAGGCTCAAGCTTTTGGAGGAACAACTCCTAGCCCGTGGTAACAACATCCACCTTGAGAACAATCGAAGATTCGAACCCGTTGGGGGTCAACTACCCGAAAACTTTACCTTGACTGATGTACCTAAGTTCAAGGGAGTGGAGGATCCACTCAACCACATTCGAGCCTTCAATGATTACATGGCTATTAGGGGGTCAAACAGGAGTTCTTCACCCGGATCTTCTTATCATCCCTGGAACCGATTCCTCGCCAATGATACTGTTCCCTCGACCCCAAGAACCTTACTACTTGGGACGAAGTCGCCGTTGAATTTGCCAAACAATACGCCGACAATGTTAAAATTCTAGCCAATACCCGTAGTCTTGAGGTCCTGACTCAAAATGATAAGGAAGGGTTCAGGGAATTCCTAACCCGTTGGAGTAGGGTAAGCACTCAACTGGTCAGTAAGCCGAGTGAATCAACTCTGGTGGAGAAATTTGTCAACAACCTCCACCCGGTTTATGCCAACCAGATGAGATATCAAAACATCAAAATGTTCCATGACCTACAGATCCTCGGTACCCGCATTGAAGATGACCTCCGCAAGGGTGTCCTGGCCAAAACCACTGGTAGGGGCTATCAGGGATCTACATCAACCGGATCTCGCCCCTATGGTCAAACGAACAAAATTGATGAGGTCAATCTCCTCGAACCAACCACAAAGAAAACTGAGCGTCCTCATAGGGTATTCACAAACTTGGGGTCAACCTATGCCAGTGCCTTAAAAAGACTCATGGACCAAGGGAAACTACAACCAATTGGGCCCACTCTGGACCCATCCGAGGCTAAGAAAAGCGATTTCTGTAATCCCAATGCCTATTGCAAGTATCACCAGGGAAAGGGTCATGACACAGAAGCCTGCTTTAAACTAAAGCACATCATCCAAGATATGATCGAGAAAGGAGAGCTACCTCTGCCTCCACCAACAAAACCAAACAACAAAACAAACCTCTTTGGAATCCATGCCATTTCTGATGACGAACCAACCTTGGATTGCTTACACCTCATCTTACCAATTAATGACGAGGCGAATACCTTGGAAAAGGATGCCCCAGATGGGATATTCGTATTTAGTACCGCGACCATGCTCACCTTGTTCCAACAAATTGAGGAGGCTATAGCCAGTCTCACAAAAAGGATTACCCGACTTGAGGACGCCTACCACCGGTTGATTTTCAACCCACCAACCAGCACCGCATCTGAGGGAGGGTCCTCCAAACACCCAAAACAACCCTCACCAGGAAATATTGCTCCCACGACCATTCTGGCACGCACCTCACCATAATCAACCCCACAATAATCAACCCCACAAAAATTACCCCCTCAAAAACTTCCCTCACAAAATTATCCACCGAGGAATACCCCTCCAAGGTACTTTCGAGATCCCGAAATCAACGGTATCTGGAGAGACGACACAGAGGATGTCTATGTGGTTCCGAGAAAGGGCAAACAAGCAAAAGAGATCGGTCATCTTACCCGGTCCGGACGCCCCTACCAAAACCCGAACAATTCAACAGTCGTTCCAACAACGAATGACCAGGTTATCTTGGACGCGGACACTCGACCCAAGGTTTCCGAAAACTTGATCCTTAAACAACAGCAAAAAGCAAAGGCCGAAATTTCAATTTGGCAACTGATTGCTACGAACTTTGAGCATCGCCAGGCTTTGCTACAAGCCTTTGGAAAGTTGACAGTTCCCTCTACCTCATCTCCTGAAGAAGTGGTGGCACATATGACAAGAGATGTTCCCGACCGAAGCAACCCGGTCAACTTCTCTGACGAAAATATCCCTCCATTCGGAGCCAACCATAAACTGGCGCTATACATCACCGTACAATGCCTCAAAATGAGTGTGCCTATGGTTCTAGTGCCTCCATTCAGATGATTTGGTCCCAACTAACCAAGGAGTACGCGCCTATAACAGCACTCGTCGCAAGGTTGTGGGGCTGATCACCTTGACCATTGCAACTGGACCCTTGGAAAGACAAGCCAGTTTTCAGGTGGTCGACATCGATGCCTCTTTTAACATGCTTCTCGGACGTCCCTGGATTCACGCTGTCAAGGCCGTCACCTCAACCCTCCTTCAGAAAATCAGGGTCCCTTTCAACAGGAAGACAATCACAATTCTCGCTTCCCCAATCAAGGCTATCATGAAGAAGGGAATAGCCTCTCAAGTCATTGAGGAAGATGACAGCGAAATGTGGGGATTCCAAGCTGTGAATGCCCTAACCGCATTCTGATGCACCAAGGATATTTCCCAGGCTTGCCCCTCAATCCGCTGAAGAGCACTTGCCCCCTATGAAACTGGTCAAGGTCCCCAACATCCCCTTCGGTCTAGGCTATGAGCCTACCGATGAAGACATCCAGGAGATGAACCTCCTTATACGGAAGCGCAAAAAAGCACGGAGTCATCCTCCGTCCATACCATTTGATTCTCAATAGATACTTCATTCCCGAGGGAGAATCTGAGCTCTACAACGACGTTCCTGAGCCGATCTATGACTCCGTAGCCAGGGCTAAGCACCTGGGTGTAGAGGTCTTTCAAGATTGCTACTTCATCCCCGATAACACTAAAGCTGTGTCGACCGAATCTGAGTCGACTCCATGCCTCGATGGACAAGCCGTCAGTCTCCTCTTCGGAGAGGAAAACATCAAGCACATCGGCTATGAGGACATCATCAACATTTCTCTAAAAGACGACCAATTCGATCCCACCTCTTTAATATCTGATACTGACCCGGAGAAAGCTACACAAGGCTGGAAGAAAACTGTCAAGTGGACCGATCGCCGAGGCCGCATCCTCAAGGTCACAACTGGAGAAGGCCATATGTTCAAAGAGGAAAGTGAAGGAGAGTCTGAGTCTGAGTCTGAGTCTGAGTCTGTCCTAGCTCCTAGCACTCTTGATGTCCCAGTCAAGGTCCCCTTTCCACTATTTTATCACAAACTTGTGGCTACTTCAGAGGCTGAGTCAACTAAGGTTATCCCCACTCCCATGGAAGGTAGCAACCTGGAGCTTGTTTATAGACACCTCGTTTCTGCACCTCCCGCCAAACACCCAGTGATGATTGGCGCGCATGTTTAACATATGTCGCGATTTTATGACGTTTTGTAAATCGATTATTAAAAGGTAACTCGTACACTTTTGTCTACCCCTTGGTTGTCATCTAGGTGTCATTACGGTCGTTTTGGCAGTAACTAGAGTACACTTAGAGTCCGGGTCAAAAATCGTCTTCATTTCCTAGAACCGTAAAATCTCGAGTCAAAAAGCAATTTGCTTGTTTACCTATGGTTAGGATGTCATAAAATGTTATGAGTATATGTCATTTTTAGTCCCATGTCACTTCTTTGGACTAAACTTAAAGTTTACATTACAAAATGCGCATTTCATTTATCTAAAATAATAACCTGACATTTAGCCCTGTTTTACGAGGTGATAACGACTTTTTTGGGTCTGGCCTATTTTGACAGAAAGTTCTAGATTTTTCTCTTAGCTTTCCAATGCCACCAAAATCACCATAATCCGAGTCTTGTAGAGAAAGTTATGTCTAAAATACGATAGGATGTGAAACGCGTTTTCTTGCGTAGAAGAATACTACCCGAGAAAGGACGCAGTAAGTGCTGCGCCTCTTCCAAGGGTCGCAACACCTGCTGCGCCTTTTCTCAAGGCTTTCTTTTTGTCCAAGTATTCGTGTTTCAACCTAAGTCGGTTGTTTCCGGATCTTTCCTTCCATATCCTTTTCCTAAACCCCACCCCTCGTGATTAGTATAAATAGAGGCCTTCTCCTCACATATTTTTCACGCGAGTGTCCGCCCCATCTCTTCTCTCTCTTTGCATTCTAGACCACGCTCTTTGCTTTTGACGCCTACGTGCTTCATCAATCGACCACGTAAGCTCAGATCATTCTGTGTACCAGTCACGTTTGCATGACCGACCAATTTGACCACTACACAATCAATTAAATCAATTTGTTCTAAATCCTTTTTCAAGGGCACTTTCATATTTGTATAGATCGAGTCGAGTTACCGCTGAAAACCGATTTAGTTAAATCTCGCAATGCTAACATGTAAGTCTGAGGGTGTAAAATCCCATCATAATTTTGTATTTATTTTCTATATTATAGTTAATGTAAGAATTTATGTCATAAGCATGCTCAAAACCGTTTTTTTAATCACCTTTTAAAACCCTTTGACAGAAAAAGCAGAGAAACGACGTGGGGAAGAATAGCATCAACTGATGCGCCTTCTAAAAAGGCCGCAACATCTGCTGCGCCTCTTCCAGAGGCTGCCTTCAGTTGCTGCACTTCTTCTTCTTCCTCAGATTTTTGTTCCTTTCATCTTGTATTTTTCTTCCTACGTTCTTTCCCTTATTTCACCTAATAATTTTCAAATTAGTTTTTTTTAAATAATTTTTCAACCCTTTTCGGTTTAAATCCCTTCTAATTAATATTTGCGGGTTTTCGTCACAAATTTAAACCCGGATTTAAGAGACTCGATTTATCCATATCAAGTCCCTGGAATTCTTCTTTTGTACATAATTCTATTTATTTTTCATATTTGGTTTTCTTTCGCTTTCAACCGTCTTTAATTCAAGTTTTGTATATAAATCAATTCCGACATCGTAGAATAACCATAACTTGTAATGTTTCGTTCGTCTTTTATCGCTTTATGACGGTTCCATATGCATGTAATATGATTAAATCACTTCTACCTAAGTTATATACCAATAATTGACATTTAACAACTAACAAACATTGACAACCAGCGGTTCTGACTTCACGGCCAGAACCCAGCTCTAGAACAGACGGATAAAGTGCTGCGCCTCTTCCAGAGGACGCAGCAGGTGCTGCGCCTGTTCTAGTTTGGTTTCTGTCCCTGAAATCTTTCTCGCTTTGACGTAGCTTTTAATTACGGTTCAAATCAACTACTATTCGTATTATCACCTCTAATCTGCCGCACTTTCATATTTTAATTCCAATTTTATTTTCTTTTTATTTTCTGCTTTGAAATGCCGTTTTCGAGCATGCTTTTGACGTAGATCAAATAAATCTTGTAATATTTGTAATTCGTTTATTATTATGTATGATTTAATTGTATGGCAGTCACATGTAACGAATCTAACATCTACTTCGACCAAATTGTTTGCTAAATTACGTGTTAACTGACATAGTCTAATTTCACTTGCTAGGGTTTATCCATGTTTGTTGCATTGCATGCATTACATCGAGACATATCAAATATGAACGACTTCCCTAATCATTAGTAGAGGCCGCTATCGAGGCGGGCGGGATTAGGTGTTCGAATTAAAGAGCTTCCTAATACGTACCCTCACCCCTTACTCCAGTTATCTCTGGACATCCGTGTCTATTGGCATCTAGAGAGTCATTCTAGACATAGAGTGCTAAGGGTACGAGTTATTAGTGTTCATGTCATTACTTCGTGTCTTGACATGGCACGAGGTATTCGAACGGTTTCCAATTTTTCCACAATAAATTGGTGGCGACTCTACAAATGCCGACTTATTCAACCTTTCACCGGTTTCAATGCATCGCCAATCGGTAATGGCCTATGACGTGCTTTGGAAAACCAAGGTTCCGTGGGAGAAGTGTCGCCGCCTCGAAACCAACGCGCGGGTGTGCGCGGCGCGGGTGGCCCAAGTCCACAGTTTGGCGACTACGCTGGGGATGATACACTTACGTGTTACCCAGGGTGGAACTTGAACAAGGTTAGGGAATAGTTTATACAAGACAATTGTCGATTTTCATTACTCGACCTTCTTAGGTTGTTTTAGCCAGCCTTCATAGGCTTAACCCAACCCATTCGACCAATCGTCCCGTCAGGACGGTCCAAATTCCCATCTGAGCCTAAAGATGGATAGCTATTGAGGTCAACCATACTACGGTATATACTCGTGTTTATATCGTGAGCTTTCACTACTCGAGGAAATGGACTAGGAACCGACATCACTCATGTTTGGCACTGACCTCTCCACAGACCAGGGTTTGATTGCTTGGTATGGCAACCCACCTTTTAAGCCAAAACCTTTTAAATGCATTCAGCATATGTGTCTAAATTCCTCATTCATAAACAAAATAATGTCAAAATTTTTGTGAAAATAAAATTCATTTTCAAACCTTTTCAATCACTTGTCTAAATTCGGATTTACAAATTTAAATTTTCCAACAAAAAAAAACTTCAAAAATCCATTTTGTAAATTAAATAATGTCCAATTTTCTGTTAATGTAAAATTCATTACCTTTTGAATTTCTGTAAATTTCCATTTTCAAAATTCAAGTCAATTATTAAATTTTCCATAAATAAAATTCTTTATAAATCCCCAAAACAAAAAAAAAACCCGTCTCCCAAAACAAAACGTTTTAAACCAAAATATTTTCAAAGCATGTAAATGTAAACATGTAAATTCATTTGGGCTAAGTTAGAGTCAAAACAAATCGACTATGTCCTAGTCGGAACTCTGTCGAGTCATAAACCCGTCTTCCTTTATATTTTGGGTCTTTTCAAATTCAAGTCAAGTCCTAAGGCGTCACGCCGTCATTTTGGACCCCCTACCCCAATTCAGTTAGAATCTAAACATTTCCACACCTCGACTCACACACTGGAGGCTAACACGTCGAGTCGTTCTAAAATCCGTCTCTCGAATCCTCCTAATGACACGTTCAGGACACACATAACCGAACCTCGAGTCAAGTCTATCTTAAAACACATGTTTTAGAATCACGTGTCATCAATCCCGTCAATAAGGCAAACTATATAAGAGTCACTCTGTCAAAGTCAATACTCGAGTTTAAGGTCAAAGTCAAACACCGTGAGTCCAAACACGAGAAGTCACTCACGACATTTCGCGATTTCACGAGTCAAGAGTCTCGTTATCCCGTCTCGTCCTCATATATTTTCCTTCGTATATTCCTTGTTTATTGCCTTAGTATGCGTGATCCCATGTCAAATCAAGTTGTAACGCACGTCATTTTCTTCTCGGTAGGAATTCTGCGATTTTCAATGAAAATGTTCAAGAACGTTATTTGTCTTCGTCAAATAACTAAGTACCAAAGTAATTAAGGTTCAGGCCACCATCGAAGACTTGAGCACTCGTGTCATCAATATGGAAAACAAGATAGACCTGATGAAACCTTTACCATCTTTTCGTACACCAAGGCCAGGTCATAGCTTCAACACAACTCACCCAGCTAAGAAGGACAATGAAGACAAGGGAGTCAACCTCTTAGAAACTCCACCCAAAAGGCGGGGACGAGCTCATAGGGATTTTATTGACCTCAGAACCACATATCAGGTAGCCTTACAAAGACTAGTTTCCCAGGGAATACTTCATCTAATTGGTCTAACCCCAGACCCTGAAAAGATACTGCCTAGGTGGAAGGGCAATTCATATTGTCAGTACCATCAAGGTAGGGGACGCAATATAGAGGAATGCTTTTGTTTAAAGCATATTATTCAGGATATGATCGAGGATGGCAAGCTTCCTGTGCCACCTTCCGTCAAGCAATCCAAGAATATCGATCCTCTTGGGTCTAATATCATTAAACATGATGAATAATCATCCCTTGACTGTTATCATCTCCTCGATCCTCGTGACGATGAAGAAATCAATGTCCTAGAAGATGACGATATCTAAAGTGGAATGCTTATGCTTTCCATTACCTTCAACAATAAATTTTCTAAAATAGAAGGAGCCATTGATAACCTAAACTCTCGATTTTCTAATATAGAGAATCAGTTTGCTGAAATGGGTAAGAAGCTTGAGGCCTAACCTCTCAAGATGAAAAGTGTCCAGGTAAACCCTCAACCTGACAGTCCTAAGGACAAAGCAACAAGTGAGCAATCTATTCCTAGTTCTTCTCATCCAGGAATCAAAATCAACAAAGACAACCTCATAGAGCCTTCGTCAAAGAAACATAACAACTCTCCAAAATCAACAAAGGCTTCCGATAAGAAGGATACACCTCCTAGGAAATTTACCGACATTGGTATTATATACACCGGTGCCCTTCAGAGACTCATGAAATGACGAATGTTGAAGCCTATCGGTCCTACACCAGATCCAGAAAAGAAGTCTAGGTTCTGGGATAGAAATGCCTATTGCCACTATCACAGGGGCAAAGGACACAATACTGAGATGAGCTATAAGCTCAAGCATGTGATCCAGGATATGATTGAAAGTGGGAAATTGTCCTTCTCAACCTTTAACCCACGAGGCAGCTTAGGCAATCCTCATGGATATACCACTTATCAGGAAACTCTTCTTGACTGTTATCCTTTCAGTGTTCCCAATGATGAGGACGAAGTGCTCAAATGGGTGAATGCTGAAAGTCAGATGCTGAAGCCAGTTGCTAGAAGAGTAAATGTTCAAGCATGGGCCGATGCTTAGGAGTCTAGATATGAGATCGAATCAAAGTCCAAGTCCGAGTCTTAGGCTTTCTTTCCCATAATTTATCTAGTGTCTTTCTGTGTGCCCATGTCCATTCCTAGTGACAACTTGGGGGCCGTCCCAAGAGTCACATATCTTCTCGAGTCTATACTTTTAGATGATTTGGTCCCAACTTACCAAGGAGTACGCGCCTATAACAGCACTCGTCGCAAGGTTGTGGGGCTGATCACCTTGACCATTGCAACTGGACCCTTGGAAAGACAAGCCAGTTTTCAGGTGGTCGACATCGATGCCTCTTTTAACATGCTTCTCGGACGTCCCTGGATTCACGCTGTCCGCCCCTTCTCTTCTCTCTCTTTGCATTCTATTAGTATAAATAGAGGCTTTCGCCTCACATATTTTTTACACGACTGTCCGCCCCTTCTCTTCTCTCTATTTGCATTCTAGACCACGCTCCTTGCTTTTCGACGCCTACGTGCTTGATCAATCGACCACGTAAGCTCAAATCATTCTGAGAACCAGTCACGTTTGCATGACCGACCAACTTGACAACTACACAATCAATTAAATCAATTTGTCCTAAATCCTTTTTCAAGGGCACTTTCATATTTGCACAGATCGAGTGGAGTTACCGCTAAAAACCGATTTAATTAAATCTCGCGACACTAACATGTAAGTCTGAGGGTGTAAAATCCCATCTTAATTCCGTATTCATTTTCTCTATTATAATTAATGTAAGAATTTATATCATAAGCATGCTCAAAACCGTTTTTTTAATCACCTTTTAAAACCCTTTGATGGAAACAACAGAGAAACGACGTGGGCAAGAATCGCATCAACTGATGCGCCTTTTGGAAAGACCGCAGCATCTGCTGCGCCTCTTCCAGAAGCTGCCTTTAGTTGCTGCAGTTCTTCTTCTTACTTGGATTTTTGTTCCTTTCGTCTTTTATTTTTCTTTCTTCGTTCTTTCCCTTATTTCACCTAATAATTTTCAAATTAGTTTTTATAAATCTTTTTTCAACCCTTTTTTGGCTTAAATCCCTTATAATTAATATTTGTGGGTTTTCGTCACAAATTCAAATCCGGATTTAAGAGACACGATTTATCCATATCAAGTCCCTGGAATTCGTCTTTTGAACATATTTCTCTTTATTTTTCATATTTTATTTTCTTTCGCTTTCAACTGTCTTTAATTCAAGTTTTGTATATAAATCAATTCCGACATCGTTGAATAACCATAACTTGTAAAGTTTCGTTCGTCTTTTATCGCATTATGACGGTTCCCTATGCATGTAGTATGATTAAATCACTTCTACTCGAGTTATATACCAATAATTGACATTAAATAACTAACAAACATTAACAACCCGCAGTTCTGACTTCACAACCAGAACCCAGCGCTAGAACAGACGCATGAAGTGATGCGCCTCTTCCAGAGGACGCGACAGGTGCTGCGCCTGTTTTGGGTTGGTTTCTGTCCCTGAACTATTTCTCGCTTTGACGTAGCTCTTAATTACGGTTCAAATCAACTACTATTCATATTATCACCTCTAATCTGCCGTACTTTCATATTTTAATTCCTATTTTATTTTCTTTTTATTTTCTTCTTTGAAATCCCGTTTTCGAGCGTGCTTTTGACATAGATCAAATAAACCTTGTAATATTTGTAATTCGTTTATTATTATGTATGAGTTAATTGTATGGCAGTCACATGTAACGAATCTAACATCTACTTCGACCAAATTGTTTGCTAAATTAAATGTTAACCGACATAATCTAATTTGACATGCTAGGGTTAATCCATGTTTGTTTCATTGCATGCATTACATCGACGACATATCAAATATGAACGACTTCCCTAATCATTAGTAGAGGCCGCTATCGAGGCGGGCGGGATTAGATGTTTGAATTAAAGAGCTTCCTAATACGTTCCCTCACCCCTTAATCCAGTTATCTCTGGACATCTGTGTCCATTGGCATCTCGAGAGTCATTTTAGACATAGAATGCTAAGGGTAACAAGTTCTTATTGTTCATGTTATTACTTGGTGTCTTGACATGGCACGAGGTATTTGTGGGAAATAAGTCTGTATACTTCCCTTAAACTAGAAGGATTATAACGATTTAATGCAGATGATCAATGGTCATAAAATAAAATACATAAACAAAAGTAAAGGATTCAGAAATAACTTTTGGTCCTAGCAAATATGGCCTAAGAACAATATCAAAATTGATATTCGCCTATTAGTTGCACCCAAGACGATCTGAGATATGCCCTTTGATTATGCTAGAAATCAATCTAAAATTTTCTGTAAAATTTAATTGTCTTTTTGTTCTTGTGATGAGAAAAGGAGGCAAGGTCAAGAAAAAAATATATAAAGTGTGTTAAATTGTCATCTAGTGAGGATCGAACCAATGACCTCTTGGTATGTGTACCCTCACTATTACCACTATGACACATTCAACTTGTTGATATTAAATACAACTGATTATATTTAACTACGAATTAACAGATTAATTCGTCCAGACTAACCTTATATATATTAAATTTAAATATAACTTATTATATTTAATTTTTACGAATTGATGATTAATTGTCTCAACTTAATATTAATTAATTTTCATTAAATAATTATCTCATCAACACATTGACTAACTTTTTAGTCATTTTGGGCATCAATGTGATTATATTTCTATGACCACATTTCTCAAACACGTCCTATAGGTGTGACCTTTAGGGACAGATTGATCGCCGCCATCCGTATGATAATAACGTCAAACTTTCTAGCAAGCCAACCGTTATTAGGTAAACGTTAATCAACTGATTAAATATACGAAGTATACCCTTGTGAACCTGTAAGAGATTTACAAATGTTATCTCACTAATTTGTGGAGGACACAAGCTCCAACAAACTCCCACTTGTCTTCACAAGTGTATGTGCGATAACCGATTCTCATATCCTTTAAAATTTCTCCCACTCAATGTAAAACAATTTGCAAATCCGAATTCACAAAGGTCGTATTTTACAAGCGATCAATATCAAGAGTGGTTTTCCCGACTAGAGAGTAACTTAACTGATAAACGAATCAACATTCGAGCATGGCCATGCATTTCAATTACAACTCCTCGAGTGGCCCCGAGAAATAACTATACCGATAAGGGATGGATATTTTCCTCAACTCGAATCTGAGATGTAAGCACGTATGAAATGACCGAGAAAAAATCTACTTAGCCCCAGTTACGGTAGACCGTGAGAAAGAAACCAAAGTCACCCAAAAACTGCCTTAATCTCAAGAGACAGTCGATAGTCAAAAGAATCGACTCTAGGAACACAATGGATGTCCTATCCACGACCTGACACCGAATGTTATAAAACAATTAGGACTCCATGACGTTGTCACAAAACTTTGTCCTACGAGGTATCGTCATAATCTCGCATCTGTGATCGATCAGTCAACCGTTTGACTTATGGCTCGTTGAACCCACCATCAATCGACTGCACAATATAATAGCCGGAGTTATCAGCTCACATTGGCGATTACGGACCAAAACAAATATAATGTAATTCAGTTCACTTTGTGGCGTTCAATGTTGTCAGTACAATCCACATGAAAAACAAAATATTATAAAACCGATGAAGTTATAAATAGTATATGAAAAAGATAACGTATAGAATTCATAATCAACTACTATAACTCAGGTACACGTTAAATTCTCATGGAAATAACGTGTCCTCAATGCTTATCATATTTCAATGGCTCAGTAGTAGAATCCTGTTTGGAACTATTCCAGCTGACCGCAGCACCATTAAGAGTAAGAACAAATCTAGACTGAGATTTCTAATCATTTCGATCCGTTTGGAAGCTGGCATCTGCGTAACCGATTGCGCATAGCTTTGCATCGCCTCCATAAGTCAATACCCAATCCTTAGTCCTCCGTAGATACTTGAGGATTTTATTGGTACCGACTCGTCATACTCAATGCATATGCCACGTCAAGACGTGTGCATATCATGGCATACATGATTGATCCTATTGCAGTTGCATAAGGAACACGACTCATGCGCTCAATCCATTCAGGCGTCGTGGGTGTCTGAGACTTGCTCAACTGCATCCCACACGTCATTGGAAGTTTCCCCTTCTTGGAGTTGGTCATGCTGAACCTCTCAAGAACCTTATCCTAATAAGACTCCTGACTAAGTAATAACGTCCGTCGTGATCTATCTCGGTAGATACGGATTCCCAAAATGCGCTGTGCCTCACCCAGATCTTTCATCTGGAAATGGTTCTTCAACCATTCTTTAACTGAAGATCGGAGAGGAATGTCATTCCCAATCAAGAGTATGTCATCGACATACAATATCAAGAATACAATCTTGCTCCCACTCGACTTGATATATAAGCATGGTTCCTCGACCGATCGAGTGAAACCATACTCTGTTATCACTTGGTCGAAACGATGATTCCAACTCCGAGAAGCTTGCTTAAGTCCATAAATGGAACGCTTAAGCTTTCATACCTTCTTAGGATGTTTAGGATCTATAAAACCTTCGGGTTGCACCATGTACAACTCTTCCTCCAAATAACCGTTTAAGAAGGCGGTTTTCACATCCATTTGCCAAATCTCATAATCATGAAATGCGGCAATCGCTAAGATTATCCGAATGGAACGTAGCATGACTACAGGTGCAAAAATCTCATCATAATGCAATCCTTGCACTTGAGTGAAACCTTTTGCCACAAGTCGTGCCTTATAGATATCTGGTTGCACGTCTACAGAACGCTTTATTTTGTAAAGCCATTTGCACTGTAGAGGTTTTACCTTATTAGGTAAATCAACTAGATCCCATACGTTATTCTCATACATGGAGTCCATCTCGGATTGCATGGCTTCGAGCCATAGCTTTGAGTCGGAACAGGCCATATCACTTTTATAGGTTGCGGGTTCATTACTTTCTAGAAGTAAAACATCATTCTCCTCGACCATACCAATGTATCTGTCCGGAGGATGAGAGTCTCTACCCGACCTCCTAGGTTCCTCAGGAATATTAACCGTATCATCAGTTGGAGGTACAGCTTCCTCCATCTGTTCCTCGGTTGTTGGTTTGGAATCTCGATGACTCGAAGGTTCTATTACTCGACTTGTTCTCGAGAAATTCTTTCTCTAAGAACGTCGCACTAGCCGCAACAAATACTCGATGTTCGGTAGGCGAATAGAAGTAATGACCAAATGTTCCTTTTGGATAACCTATAAAGTATGTCTTGGCCGATCGCGGGCCGAGCTTATCCTCGTGTCTCCACTTGACATAAGCCTCGCAGCTCCAAACCCGAATAAAGGACAAGTTAGGTACCGTTCCCTTCCACATTTCATATGGAGTCTTGTCGACAGATTTAGACGGACTTCGGTTAAGTATAAGAGCAGCTGACAAAAGAGCATAACCCCATAATGAATCAGGCACTACGGTGTGACTCATCATGGATCGAACCATATCAAGTAAGGTTCGATTTCTCCGTTCGGACACACCATTTAATTGAGGTGTTCGGTGGAGTTAAGCGTAGAGCGATTCCACAGTCTTTCAGGTGTTGATCAAACTCATTTAAAAGATATTCGCCACCCCGATCTGAACGGAGTGCTTCAATCTTTCTACCCAGTTGGTTCTGTACCCTATTCTGGTATTCCTTGAATTTCTCAAAGTATTCACTTTTATGCTTCATTAAGTAGACATATCCGTATCTACTCAAATCGTCCGTGAAAGTGATAAAATATCTATAGCCATCTCTAGCGGTAATTGACATAGGTTCACATACGTCCGTATGTATGAGTCCTAATAGGTCACTAGCGCGCATTCCAACACCTTTGAAGGAAATTCGAGTCATCTTGCCAATGAGACATGATTCACACGTGCCATATGCAGAAAATCCGAATGAGGGAATAGTCCCATTATCGACGAGTTTCTTTACGCGTTTCTCATTTATGTGTCCCATTCGACAATGCCATAGATAGGTTTGATCTTTGTCACCAACCTTTAATTTCTTATTATTCATGTGTAATACTTTCGTGGTTTGATCTAAGATATAAATTCCATTCATGGAAACTGCTTTGCCATAAATCATTTCATTAAAAGAGAAAATACAACTATTATCCTTTATTGAAAATGTAAAACCGTCTTTAGCAAGTATGGAAACAGAAATAATGTTCTTAGATAAACTGGGTACATAGTAACAATTATTTAAAGATAACTCAAAACCACTAGGGAGTTGGATTACATATGTTCCCTTCGAGGCAGCAGCTACTCGTGCTCCATTCCCGACTCGCAGGTCCACATCACCTTTTTCGAGAGGTATGATGTTCTTTAGGCCCTGCAAATGATTACATAGATGAGAACCACAACCAGTATGTAGTACCCAAGTTCCGAAACATGCATGGTTAATCTCAATCATATGAATATAAGATGACATACCAACAGGAACGACGCGGCCTGCCTTGATGTCCTCACGGTAGACGGGACAGTTCCTCCTCCAATGTCCAGTCTTGTGACAATGGTGGCACTCTATGTCACCGCCCTTGCTCTTTGTCTTGCCCTGTGAGCCACTAGTCTCACCAGGCGCACTCTTACCATTTCCTGGCTTCTTAAACTTTGGCTTACCTACAGCTAGGTCGCCATGAGCCTTGCCCTTACCTTTACTCTTGTTGTGAATCGTGAGAACATCCTGCTTCATGCTCCCACTCAATTTCATATCCTTCTCGGTCTGTACGAGTAGGGAGTGTAGCTCATGAGGACTCTTTTTCAAGTCATTCATGTAGTAGTTCACCCTGAAAAGGGCAAAACCATCGTGAAGAGAATGAAGCATTCGGTCAATGACAATTCTGTCACTGATTCTACAATTCAGTGACTCTAGTTTCTCGACATTCTCAATCATGTGAAGAATGTGTGGGCTAACCGGTTGGCCCTTCTGGAGTTTCGCATCAAAGAAGCGACATGTATGCTCATATGTGATGATTCTCGGTGCCTTTGAGAACTCATTAGTGAGCATGGTGAAAATCTTGTTTGCACCTTGGGCAATGAAGCGTCTCTGCAAATTGGTTTCCATTGCAAAGATGAGTACGTTCTTTATCGTACCCGCTTCCATAACGAAATCACTATAAGCGAGTGACTCGTTGGCTCTGCATTTGGGCACAGGTTGACCGGTATTGGCTCGATTAAATACCTGAGCTTACCATCAGCAATGGCAGCATTCCGTAGTGCCGCCTCCCAGTCCGCAAAGTTGGACCCATCATTCTTCAGTCGCGTGGACTGATTCATTTGGTCCATGAATACTTTTAGCCAGGATGAACGATCTAGTGTGGCACTAGGCATTGGGATTGCGTTATTTCCAGCCATTTGTTGTAACAGTATTATTGATAATAAGCGTGTTCTACACTGCGAAAGAAGAATAAAATAATAAGCATGCATCGTTTTTATTTTAAATCTAATAAACTTATGTCATAACGCGAAGACTCAAAAACATTTATACAATTGACCTCCCTCAAGAATTATATAAATGACCCCAAGACTCAATTCTCGGTAAATTGATAAGCTAACCTGTTAGCTAATTCTACCGTTAGAATTCCTGGTCGATAAATTTCTGTAAATTCTATCTTTAGTCCATCATAATCACGAGAAACTCTTCGGACTATGATGTTGAGGTAAACTAAGTCAACACAACCACTTACCCAACGTAGAAGGGGTCATATTAGGCCTACCGACGAAGAAGGGACTCATAGATGTTTGCCCTTATAAAGACTAATCTCAATTTCCGGTTTTAGAGGAAGATCCCATCACTATTTTTAATTCATTTTAAGTGAACTATAATCTAGCATGCGAGAATGATTTAAACTAAAGTGATGGCTTATAGACTGTGACATCTGCATGTCCATGAAAACTAACATACAACTATATGAGTCAATTTTCATGCATTTTAGTAGTAGGTGGTTTGGTTTTAGGCGGAATATGATGCAATTACTTGCATGTGAATGCAAAGCAATAAAATGAAAAACGTGAAAAAAAAACAGTAAAAGTCTTAGTGTGGCCTATCCTATCAAAATGAACAATAAATACAAGTTTGGAATCCATCCTTGGACCCGAGAAGCTTGTCTTGATGTTCCATCTTGATCCATGTAGCGGGAGTGAGCTTGAATCTTCATCTTTTTAGTCTTCTTTGAAATTACAATAAATAAAATTACATAATTGACCTATTAATTACATTCTAATTTCAAAAACCCAAAACTAAAAATAAAGGAGATTCGAGATCTCATAATTACATAAAAATCATGTTTCCTTCATTACGAAAACATGATTGACTAAGGCCACACTAAGTATTACATAATACAACTGATTGCAAAAATTAAATACGTAAATAAAATTCATTCATTCGATTCATTCAACAAAAATAAAAGCATCAACTAAAATAAATTAAACATACATAATACAATAAATTAATTATGTTGATTAATTTATCCAAACCACCTATTTAAATTAAATTAAGTGACAATTCCGCAATTTAATCACATTAATTCATACATAATCCATATTAAACTTGTAATATGAATTCTATCCGTCAAAATTTTAAACTACTTTAAAATAACTCGGTATCATTAAATTGTGAACCGATTCCCAATAACTAATTGGCCAAAATAATAAAAAAAAAAACAAAATCCAATGCTTTAAATATGTCTCAGCCAAAAAAAACAAAAAAAAAATATTTTTATTTAATTGTCACGGCTGAAAAATAAACAAATTTTTTTTTTTTATTTATTAAAATCCAGCTGAACGGCTGAAAAACAGCCCCTTTTTTTTATTATTATTATTATGCAATTAGGAAAACAAAAGGGAAAACTTTCCAAATTATATTTTTCTTTCGGCAATTAGGAAAACTTTCCAATTTTTTTTTTTTTAATTGCTGTACGTGAACAGTACAGAAACGGAAAAAAAAAATCACGGTTTAAAAACAGGAACCCTAATGCCTAATTTTTTTTCTTTTTGCGGCAAACATGCCCAAAACAAAAACATTAAGATGAACAAAAATCGTTTATAGATGCTATTAGAACGAGATTAGCCTATGGATTAATGAAACATGATTAACTGTATATGCCAAAACTATATAGCAAAAACAAATTTTTATATCATCAACAAGACGATTCCATTTACAGCCTAATTTAATCCGAATTAAAACAAAGCATCTACCAATTCTTCATATAATCATTATTACTGATTAAAACAACAATATGAAAAATCAAAATGGAAATATCGCATCAAAAGAAGAACAAAAACACGGCTGCCAAAATTTTCATCTCGGCAAAAAAAATCGGACGGCAAAAAAAAAATTTCACGGCTGGAAAAATTTTTCGATCCTTCAAATTTTATTGTTTAAATTCAATTTTATAAAAATCATCAAAATTAAAAACGTAGCCTATAGCTCTGATACCACTTGTGGGAAATAAGTCTATATACTTCCCTTAAACTAGAAGGATTATAACGATTTAATGCAGATGATCAATGGTCATAAAATAAAATACATAAACAAAAGTAAAGAATTCAGAAATAACCTTTGGTCCTAACAAATATGGCCTAAGAACAATATCAAAATTGATATTCGCCTATTAGTTGCACCCAAGACGATCTGAGATATGCCCTTTGATTATGCTAGAGAACAATCTAAAATTTTCTGTAAAATTTAATTGTCTTTGTGTTCTTGTGATGAGAAAAGAAGGCAAGGTCAAGAAAAAGCATTAGGGTAGAAATAATTCTCCCCTTTTCTCTTATATAGACCGAATTACCAATTCAATTAGGAAATATATTATTCTCCTAATTTTCGGCCAATAATGACCGAAAAATATTCCACAAAAGACAAACTAAACTAGCTTGACTAGGCAGGCTGAGTTTTGGATGTAGCTATTGGGTCAAAAAGGCAAGATTTGGCTTAAGTGGAGCTAAATGGGTGAAAAATATAAGAAAACGGGAAAATTTGTAAGCACCTCCATGCATGTGACACCGACCACAAACCCGAATGTATGCATTTGCAAGAAATCGAATGTCATAAAAGTGCAAAAATTATAAACATGCTATGCAAGGAGTACTACTCTCAATTCCTATATAAACCGGTCATGAATGACACCAGTTAAATGAGCTCTAATCCTTAGAAATTATAAGTAGTTTGCCAAAATTTTCAGGTCAAGTCTATTCGTTCAGCTAAATTTTAATATAAACTCGTAGATATGCAATAAGACAAAGCTAAAAAGAATAATAGTTTATGCAAGGCTTAAGCAAAAAGACAAATTATAGTGCAATTTCATCATTGAAATCCACCGTTCCGACTCAACCTATATGCTAAAGTAAACGTGATTTTTTGAAATTTTTGAAATGTTTCTATTTTTTTTATATTTTTGAATTTTATAAAAATAAACAACCGTGCATACAGAAATTAAACGTGATAACAGAAAATGCAATAAAAACATAAATGTAGACACAGATATGGATGCATAACCTCCCCAAACCAAATTGTACAATGCCCTCATTGTACCAAAACATGGAAAGGAAATGCAAACTAAAAGAGAAAGAGTGTAAATGCGGAAAGCTTACAAGATAGCGCGAATAAGGGACCTCCTCAAACCAGCCAGCAACGTGGGAGGTCACTAATAGCTGAAAAACATCGTCAGAGGAAACTAATCCAACCATAGGGCATCTTAAACAGCTCGATCGAGGAAGAGTAATGGTCGATCGAGTGATTTCTCCTTGGCAGGTACTCGATCGAGTAGATTAAATGCTCGATCGAGTGATTTCAGCAGAAAAAGTTTTCAATCGAGTACAAAAAGTACTCGATCGAGTCATCCTCAGTGGAAACCTGCAAAGACGCAACAAAAACAGCCCGCAAAACTAACAAAACAAGCATAACTGAAATAGTCTATAGTATGAAACCCATTTATTGTACACACGACAAAAAGAAATGTTTGAAAAATAACTAAAGATTAAAAATAAATTCCGGGTTGCCTCCCGGGTAGCGCTAGTTTCAGACTGGTCCCAACTCGACCTTCTTTTCTTCAACAGCTACTCCAGTCAGTCAGAATCAAAGCAACTCAAAGCTCTTAATAGTAGATCATATAACTGCGCATGTACTACACAAGAGCATAAGTAGCACCAAAGTATAATAGAAACATAGAAAAATAACATGTATAAACGTTTAAGTCTAACAAATTTTCTATGAGAGCTTCTAAATTTGTCAACAAAATAAAGGAGCTCGGGAGCAATCAACAATAATTTAAGGCTCCGTTTCAGATTCACAAAGTTGTGACGACAAGTACGGCGAAAAACTATTAAATTACTTGTCCAGCTAGGAGGGGTTATGGCATTAAAATATGGAGCATGAGTCAAATGAGGCAATGTACTATTTAAACAAACAATAATATAATTATCGTCAACTACCTCGGTTTGGTCGCTCTTAGTGATAGAATTATCGACAAAGGAAGATATTACCTCTTCCGTGCTAGGAGCGATCACTAACTCAACTGTCTTCTCATCACCCTCCTTAGTGGAACCCGTCCCATAAATCGCAGCCTCAAGTGCATCCAGCTCGGCCTTGAAAAGGTACGATTCACCGTAACCATTATCATCATCAAAATCGTCATCCAGAACAAACCCACATGACGTTTTATTGCTCACACTGACCAATTCAGTCGATCGAGTAGAAATGTTACTCGATCGAAGACTCTCCTCTTGATAATCACTCGATCGAGCATATGAAATAGCTCGATCGAGTACTTCCTCTAAGCAGTTGTTCGATGGAGTGGAATAAAGTGCTCGATCGAACGATTCTTCAAGTATTTCACTCGATCGACTGATATATGTTGCTCGAACGAGTGATTCTTGTTGTACAGTGCTCAAATCCTCGTGTAAGGCAACATTATCTGATAGAACTTCGTAATCCCAGTCATCAAAAACAGCTAACTGAGCTATTTGAGACTCGAGCTTATAAAATCGCGCACAAGTGTGTCTATCACCTTCTTGCACTTGGAGTGCAAGCGCCTTCATCAAAGATTTCAGCTCCGCAATCTCTTCTTTCCGCTTGTCAGGAGGAGGAGCTTGTTGTTGCGGTGGCCAGACAAATGGAGGCTGTTGGTAGCCTCGTTGATAGGGTAGATGTGGCGGCACAACTACAGCGGAATGGCTAGCTTGTCCACGCTGCTTGAACGCATAGACCTCGTCGCGCCAAATTTTGACACGGTCGTTTCCCGCTAAGCAAACAGCTGCATCATGCCCAGCAGCACCACACCTCTCACAAAAAACCACCTGCCGCGCCATAGAATGAAACATAGGTGGAAGGTCAAAGGTACTCAAGCCTTCCCTTTGACGATCTTTGACCTAGAATTGTCTAGATAGGACCTGTAGGACCTATCAAAACAGCACTAGAGAAAAATATGAGAACGGTCTCAAGGGAAAAATCCCTTGAGGCTAAAAACAGGCAAAATAAAACAAGTAAATAAAATAGTTGCCTCCCCGGCAACGGCGCCAAAATTTGATACCGTCGTCAGGTACCAAAAATAAATACCTAGCTACTACTAACAGAAGTCAGCGGTAAGTAGGGTCGATCTCCACAGGGAGGCGGTCACTATCTGCTTGTCTATTCGGTCTGTCTACGGTCACAAGTTGGGATGTTTGAAATGTTTGAACTAAACTAATAAGATTGAGGCAAGGGAAAAATGAATAAGATAAATTAACAGAAGAAAGAGGGAACTAGGATGTCGGTTCATCAATGAACGTCAATTAATTGCGATTAAGGTCACAGATTAGTCGATGTGTCGGTCTAAGGGGCAACGAATGTCTCCTTTCGGTCTCAATTCACCCTAAAATGCTATTAGCTTAACTTCCGCCCTCACTAAAGCATCCTATTGCTCACTGCAGGTCTCACCCCTTCCAACCTTCTAGTCTAGGTCAAGGCTTACCAAAGTTAAATAAGCTAACTGCGTCGACTCAACTAGCAGGATACAATTATAGCAGTGATTAACAACATAGACTAAAACAACAACGACAAATCTATAAACCTAATTAGCAATTAACAACATTCCAACGAATCACCTAATCCTAGCAGAGAAATTAGTTAGGCATAATAAAGGGAAGAGCAAATGGTAAAAGAATAAACATTAAATAAAGAGAGGAAAAGAGAAAGGAGAATTACAGAGTAAAATCCGGAAAGTAGTTAACAGTAGAAAAGTAACAGGGAAAAAGTATTGTAAAGTAGTGTATGAGATAGGGAAGAGGGTTACAAATGAAGTCCCTCTTTCTTATTTATAGAAAATAGGAATTTTATTTGACCTAATGACGAATTAAAGCTAAAAAGCCCGAGCCCAATAAGGAATCATTCGATCGAGCCCTTTGGAACTGCTCGATCGAGTAAACCTAAGCTCAAACCACTCGGTCGAGTGAAAAATCTACTCGATCGAGTAAACCCTAAAATGTAACTATTCGATCGAGTAGAAAAAGGACTCGATCGAACATAATTATACTCGATCGAGTACTTTCCAGCGTACAATTCCTGCTTCGCGCACTGAACTTCAAATGGCTGCCTTCTCTTTGTTACTTGGGCAGACAGGGCGATTCTAGTAGCGTAGGAAAGCTAAGTGGACAAGATTTCATCTCCAATTGGAATAACCAGAATATCCATTGTAGAACTCAAGATATGGCTCTTCAAAGTAGGCACTAGCAATTAGAAGTTCTTCCTTTGCTCGCCTAGCTATCTTTCTTCTTTGCGCATCTCAAAATAGCTACATTCCCGCTCCAAATTCACTCTTCCTCCAAATGCATGCTAAACGGACGGTAAAAGGCTCGATTTCACTACTTTATGGTCCATTCCTGCAAATAGAACAAAACAAACCAAAGTAGCATATTCGGGGTATTTCGTAGCATAAAACTACGATAATAGCATAGAAATACGTGCATAAAAAGGCAAAAAAGGACTATATAAAATGCACGTATCACATGTTCCAATCTCGGTCAAGTTAGACTTCGCCGTCACCAATAATGCCGCCGAATACGAAGCATGCCTCATCGGCCTATAAGTAGCCATAACACTTGGAATCAAGAGACTGAGGGTCCCTGGCGATTCCTCACTCATCATCCATTAGGTGTCCGGATCATGGAAAATCCGAAGCGACAACTTAGCACCCTATCGAGCAAAAATCAATTAGGAGGCCGAATTATTCGACCAAGTCAACTACTTCCACTTGCTACGGGAGGAAAATCAATTTGCTGATGCCCTGGCAAAACTTGTCGCGCTCATCAACATACCTGACGACATGACATCGATGCCCTTATGTGTCGAAAGAAGGAGCGAGCCAGCTTACATCTGCGCCATCAACAACGACGAGGAGAACCATAACGAACCTTGGTACCAAGCCATCCTCAACTACAAAACCAAAAACAAATTCCCTCCCAACTCTGATACAAGAGGACAAAGAACCATCTGTTTACTTGCATCACAATTCGTGATAAACCAAAAACAACTACGCAAAAGAACACCCCAAGGGATCCTCCTCCTTTGCATTGACCACCACAAAGCCAAAAAAAGTCATGGGAGAGGTCCACGATTGAGAATGCGGCCCTCACATGAGCGCACTGATGCTGACCCGAAAAATCATGCGGTTAGGCTACTACTGGATCACCGTGGAAGCCGATTGTAGAAACTACGTCAAACATTTCCACAATTGCAAAATCATCGCCAACATACAACACATACCACCATCCCTTTTATACACCATGACATCACCCTGACCTTTCTCGACTTGGGGCATCGACATCATCGGGAAGGTCAACCCGGTGGGCACCAAAGGGCATTTCTTCGTCCTCGTCGTCATCAAATACTTCACCAAATGCGTGAAAGCACAGTCCTATGCAGTCTTGACCGCCAAACAAGTGGCCAGGTTCATCCAAGACAACATCATCTGTAGATATGGGGTACCCCATGAAATCATCAGTGACCAAGGCTCCCACTTCCGGGCGGAATCACAAGCCTTGCTGGACAAATTCAAAAGCAGGCGGCATCGATCATCCCCCTATAGTCCCCAAACCAACGGAGCGGTAGAGGCAGTAAACAAAACCCTTGTCACAAATATCAAGAAGATGCAAAATAATTACCGCGATTGGGCGAGCAAACTCCCGTTCGCGCTCTGGGTATACCAAACCTCCATTCGAACACCCACAGGAGCCACACCCTTCTACCTAGCATACGGTATGGAGGCGGTTCAACCAGTAGAGTTAGAGGTCCCATCTCTACATATCCTGCTAGAGAGTCAAGACCCTGAAGCAAAATGGACCACTCGAAGGTTCGAACAACTCACGCTTCTAGACGAATGATGACTCAACGCCTTGCACAACGTCCAGCTATACCAACGACGTATATAATGGGCATTCAACAAAAAGGTCAAACCCAGTAATATTAAAGAAGGCAACTTGGTCCTTAAGTCGATTCGACCACCACTACCTGTCGATCCGAGGGGGAAATTCAAACCCAATTGGACCGAGCCATACCTGGTGAAGAAAATACTTTCGGGGGGCGCAGTGAGACTTAATGACCAGGACGGGGAGGATTTCACAAAACCGACCAACCTAGACCACTCAAGAAATACTACCCTTGAACCCTGATAGCCAACAAACCTTGCCCTAGTTTTACGACGAGTGACCACAATATCCCTTTCAAGTCAAGTTCCTCAACGCGTTTTGATTTAAAATTCATGTTTTATAGAGTCTAAGTTACGGCACCTTGCCATGTTTCAAACGACCATTGATTTGTCAAAGGCAACATCCATTTGCACTCATATAAAAACACCTGAACTACGAGCATGATTTGATTTCACCTTTTCAAGTTGATACGTAGGCAGTCCTTTATTACAGAAGAACGATACAACCACAAAATTGTGGACATAGCCACCTACATGCTAAGCAAATCAGTGTACGTATAGCGGTCTTTTGAAAGCCACGCTCGGCGGCGTAAAAATGCGTTCGACTGGATCGTTTTAGATCGGTCGGTTTCGTCTCGGCAAAGGTCTCGAAACGATTAGAGATGTTCGGAGTCGCCACCAAGCATTTGTGGGATGCTTGGAACCCGTTCAAAATCAACTTTATACCTCGGTCAAATCGAAGCACAAAGCAGCGTTTGACATAGGTACTAAAGATAAGTAAATCGTCCCTCTTTAGCATCCTATCTCTAGAATGACTCTCGTATGCCCTGGATAAGGTCGTACACTATCCAAAGTTTCTGAGTAAGAGGTGAAGGTACGTATTGGGAAGCCCTTTAATCAGACACCCAATCCCGCCCGCGGTAGCGGCCTCTACTGATTGATCTTGGTTGGTTGAATGCAAAAGTTGATAAAACGGTTTAATTGCATGAATGCACATCCAATAATTTAAACCTAACATGTGTGAGCTTTATAAGTCGGTTGATTTACGCCAAGTATCAAGTATAAGATGTCGAGTTGGATTAATGATTTATTTGCACGCAAGACGGAAATTAAACATCCATTTACCAAATTAGGTTTATGGTGCATAACATGATCCACTTGTCTTAGTAAGGCATTTTGCAAACGTGATTTTGAATAAGCAATTAGTCATCTGATCCGTCCTATATCCAGGCTAACCGGAGTCGGGATCGTCCTAGACGAGTGCTGGAAAGGGAACAGGTCCTGTACCAAACAGCTACATGAGGAGCGAGCCAGCCGGCGGCACAAGGGGCCTCCCCTGGTTTTGAAAATGAGAATTGAAAGGCCTGTTTTAGGCGTGGGTCAACCTACGGTTATATGCCGTATTCTGGCCATTTAGAAAACGTTATAAAACGTGTTGAAAATGGGTATTTAAATCCGATTTGATTTGAAAGGGTCGTTTAGACCGCATTTGTTGATTTGAAGAACTAGACCCGAATAATCAAAATCATTTTGATAATATTCAGTGTCGGGTTCGACCTGACAAGCTTGACCTGAATAGTTTTGAAAATAATTATGAACTAATTGTTTTAAGTTCATCTAAATGTAATTAGTCGATACTTATCATCGTACCCGGGTTAAAATCCGGCATGGTATGTAAAACCAAGGATGACTTTGTGTCGATGACTAATATGCTTGTTTTGAAAATGTAAAGAAATGATGAAAGGCTTTAAAATACCTCCCAAAAATGAAATAAAAGGCTTTAAAATACCTTTTAAAAGTTATTAACCAAATATTATCACCGAAACACGGATTTAACCGTCATGGTATGAGGAACCAAGGGTGAAAAATGTTTTATGGTTAAAAAAATACAATAAGAAGGTTTGAAAATATTTGAAGTGGTAAAAACCGATTACAAATATGAAAATGAATTAAAGGGGAAAGACGAGAACAAACAAGGTTGAGTTCTGGCCTGGACACCCCATTTAGGCGCGGGCAAGACGGCAAACCAAAGGGCTTCTGTCCCAGGCCAAAAGTCAGTTTTGGCTCGTTTATCCCACGTTTTGGTTCATGTTATGCACGTTTTAGCATGTTATAGTCATGAAACAAGTACAAACATGATAAAAAGAGGATTTTTACACCCTCATACTTACATGTTTGGTTATGACGAGTGACCGACGTAAGTGTAACAACTGGTTTGGTCGGAAAAGACTCGGTTTAAAACCGTTTTGGTAAGTAAAAAGAGTGTTTTAAGATTAGTGACGGTGTAGTGGTCGAAGTGGTCGGTCAAGTGATTTAATGCACGATGACGGTACCAAACAATGTGTAAGGCTTGTACTTACGATCGGTAGGTCGCAAATACGCGTCGGATTTTGACTTAAGAAGTCGAGTCGAGAATTTTAAGGGAGAAAAGAGGGGGCGGACACTCGCGTAAGTTCTTAAATGGGGGCATTTGAGGGGTATTTATAGGAAAATGAGTGGTTGTGTGAGTTTTGAGCGACGTGGCCACCTGGGCTGCTCAAAGAGGCGCGAGCCACGTCGCGGGTCTTCGAGTTATCTTGTCGCTTTCACACAAGAGCAATCATGATTTGTTCTATCCTAGGATTTGTAGTCATATGTTTGGTACTTGACCATACGTAAATCCGGGAAATCTTAGCATAGAAGGTTTTGAATGTTTGTTTTTTGTGGTTAACTCGGTTTGACCCGTTGTTGGAGTCGGGTTTTGAATTTTTGAGTCGGTTTTTGGTCCGGTGTCGGTTTTAACTCTAGTTAGTGTCATTGCGACCCCGTCGTCGTGCATTAAACACTCCAGGTATTTTTGAAATGTTTTATTTTCGAAATCGTTTTATGTTTTCCGACGTAAAGTTGTACACAAACTGTCGATCAAACGCCGCGATTCCAAAGCATGTTATAGTCCGATAATCATCGGGTGTTTGTTGGAGTCTCAGCAGATACTGGGTATCTACAGAGCCCCCACTTTAACTGAGGCTTGGACAGGGCAAAATTCAAAGTAGAGCCTCCAGGTCAATCGAAGATTACAACCTGGAGACCCAAGCGACGTCGAGACGGCTCGAAAGGATTCGGGCCAAGGACCTGCCGTCGGGAAGGGCAACGCCAAGGCGACTCGAGGGTACGAGCCAAGGACCTGTCGTTGGAAATATTTTAAAGTTTGTCGACTATCTGTGCGGGTCGTTTAAAGTCTATTAGACTACGTATAAAGGCTCGCCAGCCATAAGAAGGAGTCATACATGAGGCATCTTCGGATATGTCCCTGCAAGATTGCGGACAAAGGCTCGCCAGCTCTGGTAAGGATTCGTATTCGAGGCATCTTTGGGATATTTCCTTGGGTTGTTTGCGGATAAAGGCTCGCGAGCCCCGGTGCGTAGTAAGGCTCGCCACCCATGGTGCGTGGTAAGGCTCGCCAGCCATGGTGCGTAGTAAGGCTCGCCTGCCATGGTGCGTAGTAAGGCTCGCCAGCCATGGTGCATAGTAAGGCTCGCCAGCCATGGTGCATAGTAAGGCTCGCCAGCCATGGTGCGTAGTAAGGCTCGCCAGCCATGGGGCGGTCGATTAATGGACCGTGAGAATAGCCTGGTCAAATGGGCTTGTTTTGAAAGTAGCGAACTCATGATGCCACCGTGGAAATAGTGAATTCGAATCTTCATTATCAATGTGTTTTTTTTTTAAAAACTGAGCGGGTTCCGCGACGAAATCCCCTGTTGGTATTTGAAGGAATAGTGAATTTGGAATCTTCACCATTCGTTGTTCATTTTTGAATTTGAAGGAAATAGCAAATTTTAAATTCTGCTATCACGTTTGGAGTGACGGTTTATGTGCCGCCATTGACATTTGAAGGAAATAGTGAATTTGGAATCTCCACTATTAATTGAAGTGACGGTTTATGTGCCGCCGGTTACTTTGATGGAAATAGTGAATTTGGAATCTTCACTATTAATTGAAGTGACGGTTTATATGCCGTCGTTGACATGTGAAGGAAATAGCGAATTTGGAATCTTCACTATTAATTGAAGTGACGGTTTATGTGCCGCCGTTGACTTTGATGGAAGTTTTGAATTTGGAATCTCCACTATTAATTGAAGTGACGGTTTATGTGCCGGCGTTGACATGTGAAGGAAATAGCGAATTTGGAATCTTCACTATTAATTAAAGTGACGGTTTATGTGCCGTCGTTGACATGTAAAGGAAATAGCGAATTTGGAATCTTCACTATTATTTTGAAATTTGAAGAAATAGTGAATTTTGGAATTTCACTGTTTGTTTTTGTATTTGAAAAATGACGGTCCTGAATGTCGTCAACAAAACTCGAAGTTTAATATGGGAAATTGGGCTAAAGCCCAAATTTCGGTGAAAAAGCAAGGGGAAGCCTGATTGAGGCGCGAGCCACCTTGCGAACCAAAGGGGCTTCCCTATTTTTTGTTTAAAAGACGCGAGGCTTGGCTGCATTCCATTCCTCATTCATCTTCAACCTTTGACACGAAAATCCCACAAAAATCGCCATTGTTGGACCTTTGCTCACTTCTATTCGTGCTATCAACCATAATGTCATCTCAAGGTATGTATTTCCTCTTGAATCTATTTGAATTTGTTGGTCTTTAGCTTAATTGAATTAGGGCGAAAGTTTACCCTAGAAAATCGATTTGGGCGTTTTTGATTGAGCCCATTTCGAGTGAAATTGATGATTGCATTAGGTTAGAAACCTGTTTAGGAGTATAAGGGTGCTTTTAGTTTTCATTTTGGTCCCCGTTCCCGCTCCCTATGCTCAAAAAACGTGAGTGAGGTGGAGAAACCGTCTCATCTCACAATGCCAAGTTTATTTGCTTGGGTAGTGGGTCCCACTAGGTTGTATTGTAGTCGGGAAAGATCATATTTGCCATTATGGACCTTTGTTGGGTATTGTGGGCAAAATTTGGAATTTTTGCCTTTTGTGACGGTCTTATGTCTGACAAAATAAGCGCCTGTTTGGGCTTAAATCGAGTCAGTTTGCCTTGAAATGGACCTTATTGGTAGTTTAGGTCACCTTGAGGCGTGATAAATCACGTTGGCCTCTTTGTGGTCGTTTTTGAATTTTTGACCTGTTTGCGCTCAAATTGTCGTATGAATAACCCTTTTGAGCTATAGAAAAATTCTTCATTGCATTGGGAACGTATTTTGGGTTGTTGGCGGACCTTGTATGGGTCTTGAAATGCCGTTTTTTGTTGTTGTTTTGACTCGTCTTTTGCTTGAAAAGAGGGGCGAGTCTTTTTTTGTTCGTTTTTTTTTTGTGCATTATTTTGTGGCTGTGTTTGGGCGGGATTGCCCTCGTTTTGCTTTGCAGGTTGTGTTTTTTTTTTTTTTGGATTTGTCCATTTTACGCCGTTATCTTGCTGAAATTTTGGCTGGCGTTTTTTTGTTTATTGTTTTGATCGTAGGGTACCATTTGGGACCTACGGGGTCCGTCGTGGAGGCATTGGAGGAGGAGGATGATTGCGGAGGAGCTGCAGTGACCGAGGAGGCTGCCGGATTCGAGGCGGTGGTGAAGGATGCTTCCGTAGAAGAGGAGAGGCGGCTGATGTGGTCGGCTTGTCCTTTTCATTGTGGCTCATAGACAGGATAGCTGATGATTGAGGGTCAGCACCGGGGTGGTGCGTCGCATCATGGTTCTTGGCCTCCTTATCATCCGAAGTCTTCCAGACACTGTCTTCATTTTTGTCGTGGAGCAGGAACGAGGTATTACCATAATGGTAATCACCTCTGCTTCCGCTGTTGCTCCTCTGTTCCTTTTGTTGCTCCCTTTCTTTTATGTTTGAGAGGACAGAGAGTGCTTAGTTCGGTAGGTGGCGGGTAGCCTCCAGTTCGTTGTCTTAGGCCAGTGTCTGTATGATAGATGGTTAATTTAGGCCAGTGTCTGTATGATAGATAACTGTATTGAATCCTGTTAGTACGGTCAGCTGTCCGTATCAAACGTGTGTCGATGTATTTTGCGTGAGGCGGTTTGTATATATGTGTTTTTGGATTGTGGTTCATTTGTGATTTTTGGTTTTTTTTGTGTTGTGCTTTGGAGGAGCGCTGTCGGCTGTCAATTCTCCTTTTGCTTTACACCAGGTCCTGCATCGTTAGTGTAGAAAACAGGCAACAGATAGCACATTTACATAAACGTAAACACGTAAAAGCATTTGATTGAAAACAAAATTTAGCCAAGATGACTTGAAGTTAAATTTGAAATTTGAAATGATATTTTTGAAAATTCCGCGACAAGTCGTCACTTTAGATAAAAGGAATTAATTTGAAAATTGAGCAATTAACTCGTGTCTTGAATTAAATTGCGTTGAAATGTTGAAATTGATTTGTGACTCGAAAAATTCAAACTCAAACTGTAAGGGGTGAATTTTTAGAAAATATTTTTGCGAGTGTATTTGATTTTTGAGGTTAAGGCTCGAATTTGTGTGTGCTTGAATTTTGGAGGAAAACTGATGTCGTGTTATCAATTTTCGATTTTTATTTCGATGGATCAGGGCGACTAGCCCCTCCCCCCTTTTTAAAAAAGAAAGAAAAATCCGTATGTTTAAAGTTGCGTCATGGAAACCGTGTCGGATTTCGTAAAACGCGAAAGAAAGGAGATGTGAGTGTGAGGAAACACAAAATATCTTGGATCATCCCGAAGAGGCGCGAGGGTCCTGGCGGGAGGTTTGAGGTGTCAGAAGAAAACACAAGTTGAAAGAGACAAGTCAACAGCAGGAATCCTGGGGAAGGCCCAAAGAGGCGCGTGCTGCCTTGCGATGGAAGCCTGCTCTCTCCTTTTTCTGAAAAACGCCATGATCATTTTTGTATAAATAGTGATGTTTGTGCTTCATTGTTTCATCATCCGAAACACACAAAAAACATCTCTATAAAACTTCTTCTTCTTCTTCTTCCACAAAAATATTTCATGGATGCTTTTGAGAATGCATTGCGACAATGGTGTCAGGATTTGTCGCCTCCCGAAAAGTATCAACTCATTTGCATGGGAGTTGTTCAATTGTTGGTGCTCCGTCAAGTCAAGGTGCAACCTTCATTTCTTGAAGCATGTTCTCGATATTGGGATTCGAAACACCATGTTTTCGTTTTCCCGAAAGGTGAAATTTGTCCTCTTGCCGAAGAAGTTGGAGCCATTGGTGGGTTGTCGGGTTATGTTTCGGTGCTTCCTTCGACTTGGTTGTGCTACAAGGAGAAATTCCGTTCTATGTTAGTGTAACATTCCGTTTGATGTTTATGAGTGTCTTGATAGTGGATTTTCTAGTGGATAATAGGTTAGTGAAACGGAGCTAGCTGCGTTAGTGGACGGTAGTTGGTAGTGTATAGAGTTGGTGTCGGGAGAGTCTATGACGTAGTTGATATGATATCGTGAGCCATGTTGTGGAGGTAGGAATAGTTGGTGGAGTTGGTGTTGAGAGTTCATGTTTTATAGGTTGGGGTTTTGTTTTGAGTTCTTAGTTGCATTGTTGTGTCTTGATCGAGTCAGTATGTTTGTTTTATGTATGGGTTGAACTTCGGGGACGAAGTTCTTTTTAAGGAGGGAACACTGTAATACTACGGTTTTATGAGTCTCGGGGTACTCTATCGAGTAAGGGTGAGTTGCGTTTTAAAATAGTTTCTGACCTGTTGGGTACTCGATCGAGTAACTATGATACTCGATCGAGTAACTATGATACTCGATCGAGTAAGGGGGCACTCGATCAAGTACCTTAGCTACTCGATCGAGTAGCCGGTTTACGGGGAGTTATTTCTCGGGTTTCGTTAATTATGCGATTAAGGTATATAATCTTTTCCGTCATCATTCTAAACACTTTTCAAAACCTAATTTACTGTCAAAGAGAGAAAGTAAGTACGTTCATCCCTTTAATCGCATTGTTAGCAAATCCCGGAGTTTGGAAGGTCGGTTTTCATCGTTTGTTATACCGTTGAGATCCTTGCGTCGAGGGTAAGATCTATGTACCCTTTTTACTGTTTTTCCTTTAAGTTGGTTAAACCCTAATATGGGGATTTGGGGGTTTTTGTGTAGATTGTGATTTGGTAGTGTTTATATGTTGTATGATAGGAGGAGGTTTTGTAGAAGAGGCTTTTTGATACAGCTGTAGAGACCGTCTGATAGTTGTGCTTTCCGGGTAGGATTTCCTACTCAGTATTAGTCCCATAATGGGATGATTGTTAATGTGTTGAGATTGATTGTTTAATATCGTAATTGTATTGTGACGACTGTGATTGTGATTGTGATTGTTTGTCTCTGGTTCTCGAGATGCGTTCTCGGCTGAGTGGAGTCATGATACGAAAATTGCGCGGAAGCGGTTTAAAGAATAACGAACAATAATGGAAAAGGGATATTTGCTTCGAAATCTGTGTTGAAATCGAAACAATGGGATATTTGCGCGATCTAGACCTATAGATCGAACAATGGTGATTGAATCGCAAGACCTATTGCTATCAATCGGGTTAGAGTTTGAAAACGCGTCAAACAATAACAATTTTGGAACGAAACGCGTCGATCCTATGTTTACAGAACTTGCAAACAAAAACAAAGCAACAACTTTGATTTTAATTCAATATCATAATCTATCTGATAAACAATACATTAGACCTCCTTATATAGGAGTTAGAAACCAACCTAGCTAACCTAAAACAATCTGAAACTTACCTAAAACCGTCTTGCCTTATTCTGTTAACTAGGAAATAAAATAAACTAATAATAATCTCTAATTAGGAAATAAACTAGTCCTAATGATTTATGGAAAACCTATATTTTGTATCATAAATGATACGAAATTGATGCAGAGATTAGACGAAATAAACAGTCTCCACGACTGTTCAGTCAGAAGGCAATTTCCCCAGCTGTTTACTCGGTTACTTGGCGCCCAAGGAAGAGGTGTCGAGACTTCTTTCCTAAAAGAAGTCATATCTTAATTGAATTAGTATAAGTTATTTATTTCCTATTTATATTAGAAGTTCTACTTTCCTAATTAGTAGCTTATTCGGTTTTAGGAAAGTTTACTAGTTTCCTAAATTCAGTTTTCCTATTATGTTTTAGAGAAGTATTTTTATATCTTGAAGGAGTGTGTAATAAGGCAATTAGAATTGCCATAGAAGTCTTAATCTACACGAGTAGATCTAGGAGATCGGTTTAAGGAAGCTTGTTTCCTTAATCGGTTTAGGAGTCATTCTAGTTAGTATAAATAGGAGTCATTGTATTCTTATTTTAAGCATGATATATTGAATTAAGAAAATTGAAGCTGTTGCTTTATTGTGTTTGCAAGTTTTGTAAACCCTAGGTTCGACGCGTTTCGTTCCAAATTGTTATTGTTTGACGCGTTTTCAAGCATTAACCCGAGTTATAATCAATAGGTCTTGATTATAGTTCACCATTGGTTGAGTTATAGGTCTAGCTCAAGCAAATATCCCATTGGTTCGATTTATTCACATATTTCGAAACAAATATCCCTTGTTCTTTATTTCGTTTACAAAAATTAAAACCTCAAAAATTACCAGATTTTCTAGTTCTTAATCAGACAGATCTCAAAACTGTTCAAATCAGATTAAATTCGACAATCAGACAGTCTTCAGCACTGTCCAGTTTCGTTAATTCCGCTGCAACTCTAACGAATTTTATTCTTTTGAGTAATTTTCGTATCATTTGGTATCAGAGCTTCGGCTCTTGATTTCCTTAAATTAAGACGGTCTTATGGGGATGATCGAGATGGAAGGCTACAAAGATTTATTCTTTCACGAAGAAATTCAAATGGAAGGTAACTACTTCTTAAATCTGGATTTACCTCCGTTCTTTGATGATTATGATGAGCCGTTGTTGCATAAGGGTGGAGAACGTGCTGTTTACAACGTTGGTTCTTCAATTGATTTCAATCGGCCTCCAAAATTTGATGTTTATGGTGATGGGGATACAGTTGTTTCTTTGGTCAAGGAGCCTTTTCATTTGTTTGCTTCTAGCCAGGAATTCGAATTATTTGAGAAGCCAATCGAGAGTACAATTAGTTCTAACGAGTTTCAGATTCGGCAAGTTTATTATTTGGCTGATTTTCAAGTACAAAAGGATGCTGCAACTTTGAGGGATCTCTCTTGTTTACATTGCTTGTTCGTCAATGGGTTTTGTAGTAGTCTATCAAGGCATGTGCACGGAGGGAGGAGGGGTGGAAGGCACAAACTAAAAAGGCATGAGAGGAGTTTGGAAGCAAACAAGATAGATGAGCCTGAAGTTTTTATCAAAGATGATGAGTTAAAAGATGATTCAAGTTTATTACTATTTCTTATAAATGAATTTGCATCCAGGTTTGTGAAGTTCATATTTGATCCCGGAGGATAAAAGCGTCATGAATTGAGGACAATTCCTTTCAAAGGGGGAGGGAATGATACGAAATTGATGCAGAGATTAGACGAAATAAACAGTCTCCACATTGTTCATCGAAAGGCAATTTCCCACTGTTTACTCGGTTACTTGGCGCCCAAGGAAGAGGTGTCGAGACTTCTTTCCTAAAAGAAGTCATATCTTAATTGAATTAGTATAAGTTATTTATTTCCTATTTATATTAGAAGTTCTACTTTCCTAATTAGTAGCTTATTCGGTTTTAGGAAAGTTTACTAGTTTCCTAAATTCAGTTTTCCTATTATGTTTTAGAGAAGTATTTTTATATCTTGAAGGAGTGTGTAATAAGGCAATTAGAATTGCCATAGAAGTCTTAATCTACACGAGTAGATCTAGGAGATCGGTTTAAGGAAGCTTGTTTCCTTAATCGGTTTAGGAGTCATTCTAGTTAGTATAAATAGGAGTCATTGTATTCTTATTTTAAGCATGATATATTGAATTAAGAAAATTGAAGCTGTTGCTTTATTGTGTTTGCAAGTTTTGTAAACCCTAGGTTCGACGCGTTTCGTTCCAAATTGTTATTGTTTGACGCGTTTTCAAGCATTAACCCGAGTTATAATCAATAGGTCTTGATTATAGTTCACCATTGGTTGAGTTATAGGTCTAGCTCAAGAAAATATCCCATTGGTTCGATTTATTCACATATTTCGAAACAAATATCCCTTGTTCTTTATTTCGTTTACAAAAATCAAAACCTCAAAAATTACCAGATTTTCTAGTTCTTAATCAGACAGATCTCAAAACTGTTCAAATCAGATTAAATTCGACAATCAGACAGTCTTCAGCACTGTCCAGTTTCGTTAATTCCGCTGCAACTCTAACGAATTTTATTCTTTTGAGTAATTTTCGTATCAAGTCACTTGCGGGAGTGGCTTCACGCCCTAGTTTCGCCTCCTGTGGAACCCGCCATAGGAAGGATGTGCACATTAATGGGACAGGGTTATCGCTCGGTATGATGAGCGGGGCTTAGGTGGGAACGGCTGCGGTCCCCCACTGGCAGGGCTGGTCAAGTGGACAGTCGGTGACGGAGATTGATTGGAGTGGGTGTGATTGTGTGTGTGACCGTTTGAGCTGTGTTGTTTGTTGTGTTGTTGGATTATATAAATTGTGTGATTAGTACTGACCCCGTTTAAATGTTTTAAAAAATGTGGTGATCCATTCGGGGGTGGTGAGCAGTTGCTTGACAGGTATATCTTGGATACGCGTGGGATCTAGCTGGGGATGGAGTCATCACATATCAGAGTCTTTAGTTTTCCGCTGTGTTTGTTAAGACAGTTCCATTCAGTTGGTCTATAGTTTGAGAACAGTTGTATTTTGCTTACAGTTGGTTTTGTTATGTAATCACTTAAACTTATTTAATAAAGTACGTTTCCTTATTGTCTTATGATTATCATTGACTCGGGTAACCGAGATGGTAGTATCCTTATACCTGAGTGGTCCTGGTAAGGCACTTGGAGTATGGGGGTGTTACAGTTGGGTTTGTCGACAAGTCAAGTTAACTTCCTTCTTGCTCCACATGGTGTGGATATGTTGGCTCTTATCAACATCTTTTCAAATTGATTAGATGTCAATGTTTAGGAGGTGGCTAGGAAAAGGGCTCTTGCCTTTTGCGTTGTCCATGTGTACCTCTTTGTTGATGTTTTGAAGAAGGAGGGGCCAAAATGCTATGGTAGCATGACCCTTATCCACGTGGTTGAGCAAATGGAGCATGGTAGAGATCCATCAGGGCTGGTGCTTGGAGAGATCATCCAAGCTTTGGACAAGGAAGGCTCTTGTGGAGAAGCTCCCTCATTTGGGTGCCCAAGGATCCTTCAAGTGTGGCTATTGAAGAGGCTAAGGTATGTAGAGCTTCCGGTTGATTCTTCTTCTTATTCCTTCTGTCACCTTACCATGAGGAAGAAGTTGTACCCGGATAGTTTTGCTTCTACCGAGGTTTATTGGGCCGCAAGATTGGCGGAGGAGGGTGGTCCTCATATCCGTTGGGTGGTGCCATGGTGGCACATGAGGTCCTTCACGGGGTTGCCTGCTTTGGGTGCTAGTCCTCGTTTTTTGATGGTGGTGGTTTTGAAGGTTGCTTCCTTCATTTACCCCGAAAGGCTCAAGAGCCAAATGGGGCATCAACAAAAGGTGCCCGTTCAAGATACTCTTGTCCAAAAGAATGTTTTCCGGAACTCCGAGCATGTGGACGTCTTCGAAAGATGGTGGGCCACTCGACCTCTTTGGGAGGTACCAAACCCCGTTGCAACGACATAGGTGACTCCCTCTTATGTCAAGTGGTCACGTGTGATATGTGCATATTGTATAGTCTTTTTAGCCTATTTTAGCACGTATTTCTATGCATTTTTGTATTGTTTATATAGTATTATGCCCCGAATTGGCTACTTTGGTTCGTTTTGTCCGTTTTGTAGAAATGAACGCGAAAGTAGTAGAATCGTACCCTTTTTCATCCTTTTTGCATGCATTTAGAGGAGACGGGGTTTTCCAGAGTGAGATACTGCATTGGAATGCGTGAAGGCACGGTTTACGAGGCAGTCGGTGACGAGAGTGGGCTGATTTGAAGGAAGAAGACTCGATCGAGTAGATTTGATGAAAAAAGTACTCGATCGAGTGGTTTTCATGGCCCCAGTTGGTCGATCGAGCGGATGTTTACTCGATCCAGAAGTGCTGAAAAGAGGGTTACTCGATCGAGTAACTATTCTACTCGATCGAGTAGATTTTCTGTGGTTTTGCTCGATAAAGTGGATTTAATCTACTCGATCGAGTGGTTTCTGTTGACGTGGGCTTTAATTAGCCCGTGAGTTGTTTTTTTGTTGATGAACTTAGTTATTTTCCTATTTAAGCACGCATTAGCTAGGTCATTAGGATCAATTCTTTACTTAGCTTTTATCTATTCTTCACAACAAGACTGCGTTACTTTTTGCTCTTCACTGTAACTTTGCTTTCGGGATTATTTCGCTTGGATTTAGTCGTTCTTTACGCCGGATTCGCACGATTGTAATCTATTTCTCCTCTCTTAATAATAATCGATCTTTTGTTTGCTTTAATCCTTTGTTTTACTTCATTTAATTTCTGCCCTAATTTACTTTTATGCGATTTAATTATCTTTTAGTATGTTGAATGCTGGTTATTTATCTGTTGTTAGTTTTGATAGTTTAATTAGCGATATGAGTAGCTAAATCTAATTCATTTTGGGATTAGGGGATCTACGGTAGAAATGTGACGATGTAGTAAATAGTTTAGATGAGTTAATTGTGAGACTCTGTCACCATAGCAATTTAGCTGTATTTTTACCGACTTAGTTGAGTGCACGCTTCTGAGTCATTCCTTTAATCTGGCTAAAATTAATCCTAGATCAAAAGATTGGACTAAACAAGCCTGCTATGAACAGTAGACTACCCTGACGAGGATGAAAGTTAAGTTAGTGGTAATTTAGGATAGAAAGTGGACCGAAAGGACCTTTCAATACCATTAATTCGTCTAAGTTGTCTACAGTTGAGTCATGGGACTACCGTAGTGAACCGCAATCCTAACATGACCTTTCCCTATTTGATAGTTTAAATCTATTTTTCTGCCTTTACTGCTCTTGTCTTTACTTCTCTTTCCTTTAAACCTTCTAGTTTAGAAATCCAATTTAAACAACTCCCCCCCCCCCCCCCCATTTGTGACCAAATAGACGGACTTCTACAGATATCTTGCCTCCCTGAGGAAATCGACCTGACTTCCCTAGCTATATAGTTAGTTTAGTTAGTTTATTTTTTATAGGTATACGACAGACGTATCAAATTTTGGCGCCGTTGCCGGGGAGGCAATTGCTCTATCTGTCTTTGTTTCGTTTATTTTATCCGTCTCAAGGAATTTTTATTCCTTGAGGCAGTTCTTATTTATTTTCGTTCAGTGTTGTTTATGCCCAGGCCAGACAGGTTTGAGTTAGTTTCAGCTGATTCAGAGCCAGAGAGACTATTCACGCATAGACTCCGTCTGTAGATAAAATCACGAAAGGAAGACTTGAGTACTTTCGAGCCAGAGCTACATCATTCTCTTTTCGCAGAAGACCAGTCTTTAGTGGAAGACATTCCTAATTCTGCCGATCAACAAGTAAAGATGCCGAAACTTTCCAGTCACTCGGTGCCTAAAGCATTCTCAATTCCAAAGGGTTTCAATCTCCAGACTGAGGATGGAAATACATTCGACATCCGTCCTTCCTACATCAATCTGGTGGAAAGAAATCTCTATAGAGGTGTGGCAGGTGAAGACCCGAGGAAGCACATGGAGGTCTTTACAGACTATTGTTCTACTATCCCCGACACAAAGGGGGTAACTCAAGACAAGATTAAGGAGGTTTTGTTTCCTTTCTCATTGACCGACACAGCCAGGGAGTGGCTGACTGATTTGGACCGCACAGCTACAGGAGTTACAGATTGCGAGTCTCTTGCTCCTGCCTTTTACAAGAGATATTTCCCTCCACAGCGCACCAATCAGCTGAGGGGCAAGATTACCAGTTTCAAGCAGGCTCCCGATGAGACTTTATATGAGGCATGGTCCTGATTCAAGAAATTGGTGAGGTCTATTCCTCACCATGGTTTTGACCCATGGTTTATATCTAACCAGTTCTACAATGGGCTGTACGATGACCACGGAGCCATACTTAATGGGTCATCTAATGGGAGATTCCAGGAAAACACCGACGATGATAAGGGATGGGTCCTTATTGAAGAGATGGTGAATCACAATGCTCAGTATGGAAACCCGAGGGATGGTATTATAACAGTTCATGCAGTCGATAAGCAGGTTGTGGCTCAGCTGGAAGCCATGAATGCTAGATTTGACAAGTTGGAGTTACATTCTGCTGGGGAGCCTCAGACGGTCCATATGCTTACTAGAGGGGAGACCGTCACATGTGAGAGGTGTTGGAGCAATGATGGTCACACTGCTGTTGGCTGTCTTATGGAGAAGGAACAAGTCCTTGCCTTTCAACAATATAGGCAAGGAGGGTGATACGTGCATATTCTATACACTTTATTAGCGTTTTTGGCACGTATTTCTATGCTTAATTATTAGTTTTTAGCTATTATTTCTCCCGAAACGGTTTACTTTGTGTTTCCTGCGTCATTATTGTAGGAATGGCCGGAAGTAAGTTAAATCGAGCCTTTATCTGTTCCCGGGGGCATTTTATGGAATCTATGAAGTTAGAAGCTCGGAGCTAGATTGTCTTAGGATGCGTCCATGAAGTTGGAAGCTGCTACAGGATTGCTGGTCTATCGACCAACTACCCTAGTCTATTGACCGTGGAGTTCAGTGGAGAAAGAAGTGTTGCATACTGTATTGGGTGGTCGATCGACCGTGCCCCTTGGTCGATCGACCAGGTCTCGAGCTGCGGGTTCTTTTAATTTATTTGTCTTTTGAAAGCCCACTTGTAATTGATCTTATGGGTAGAACGTTTATTAGTAGTAAGCAGCGAATAATTTAGGTTATGCTTTTTATCATTCACCAACGTAAGTTTAGATCTAGTTTTGGAGACACGAAGTGGAGGCTACGATTTTCAATCCATTGTTTTGTTCATCAAATCCTTTAGTAAGCTTTAATTCAATTGCAATTTTCACTTGTTCTTGTTCATTTATTTCTAGTTTCTATCAATTTAAGTTTAAGCAATTTAAGTTTAATCCTTTAGTTTTAAATTCCAATTCAATCATGTCAATTTTATTCTATCTCTTTAATTTTGCAATTGTCATGTTCTTAATCATGCATAGCTAAATTCCTATGCTAGGAATTAGGGAATCCATGGCGTTATGAGTAGATTTTATTAAGTCTAGGTTGAACCCGTACCAGCCTTATTTACCTTTGTGAGATTTTACCCCTTGCTAGATTGAGAAATTAGCGAAGTTTGATTCTTACAAGTAATTGGAAGACCTAGTGGAGCGAAAGCAAACTAGTTTCATTCTAGGATGAAAGAAGACCGAGAGGCTTAGTTCGATTAGGGACTTAGAGGAACTATTTGACATCCTGAGACGGTATTGGACAGACCTTGACTTTACTTGACTGACCCTTAAGCCATGGTGAACCAAAGTTCCTAGCGGCTTTTATTATCTTTTTAAACTTCATTTAAATTTCGGTAATTAATTCAGAACCAACCAATCAAACCCCCCCCCCCCCCATAATTGTTACATCAATACATTAAAAATAGCAAATAAAATTGATCTTGTCTCTCTGTGGTTCGACCCTTACTATCACTAGGTATAGTTTTAGTTCGGATTTATAAATTTAATTTTGATACAAAACGACGGTATCACATTTTGGCGCCGTTGCCGGGGAGACGGTGTAATTCTGTTTGCTTCATTGTTAGTTTATTTTTCTTGTCTCAAGGAACTTTGGTTCCTTGAGGCCGTTGCTTACTCTTGCTTCTAGTTTTGCTTGTGCTCAGTTAGAAGACAGATTTTTGAGAGGAAGGCTTAAGTACTCTCAGTTTTGCGATCCTGACTACAATATATGATAATCTTCAGCCGAAAGTGCAACATGTTCCAAAGGGATTCGATCTACCTACCCCTATTCATGGTCATTTCGAACTCCGTTCCTCCTATGTTAATTTGGTGGAGCGGAACCAGTTTGCTGGATTAACAGACGAGGATCCTTTGAAGCATATGGAAATTTTCACAGAGTACTGTTGTTCCATACCTGTACCGGCTGGGGTGACCCAAGATGAAGTAAAGAGGATGATGTTCTTATACTCCTTGAAGGATTCTACGCGAGATTGGTACCTCTACCTTGATAGGGTAGCAGCTAGAGTCAGAGATTGGACATCTCTAGCATTAGCTTTTTACAAAAAATACTACCCACTCGAAAAGACTAATGCTTTGAGGAGCCAAATTATAAATTTCCAGCAAGGACCTTATGAGGAATTTTGTGAAGCATGGGGACGTTTCTAGAGATTGGTTCGGTCTGTTCCTCACCACGGTTTCCAACAGTGGTACCTTTGCATACTATTCTACAATTCTTTATATGATGACTACAAGGTTATCCTGGATGCAGCTGCGAATGGTAGGTTCCAAAATAACACTGATCAGAATAAAGGTTGGAACACTATTGAGGAGATGGCAGTCCAAAGAGCTAAGTTTGGGAGTTCGCGTGGAAATTCGCGAAAGCCAAGTGATGAAATGAGTGCCGTTGAGACACTCATAGCCTCTATTACAGCCCGGCTCGAAAAGCTCGAGACTTCTAAAGCTTCCGAGAAGAAAATCGAAATTCTTGTTCAGAACTCAGATGAGACCGCGGAATTGAGAGAAATAATCCGAGCTCTTTTGGTTCAAGTCACGAAAATAGAAGATGCTGGGATTGAATCTGCAAGGAATTTTGCGAAGCAGTTAGAGATTTTAGCGGCTAACCAAGTCGCCAATTCTTCAAGAAAATGCGAGGTTCCTATCGAGACACTCAATGCAATTCACCTCCGCAATGGTCTCTCATATGACGGTCCTGAGAAGCCAAGAAAAGACTCGGAAAATGATGAAAAGTCAGATTTAGATTCTGGTGCGAAAACGAACTCTACTGCCAGTACCAGCGGTCGATCGACCAACAACAATGGTCGATCGACCAACAACAATGGTCGATCGACCAACAACAATGGTCGATCGACCAACATATCAGGTGAAAAAGTTTCTGACCATAAACTATTCGAACCCAGCGCCAGCGGTCGATCGACCAACAACATCAGTCGATCGACCAAAGTTCCTGACGAAAAAGTTTCTGACCAGAAACTGTTCGAACCTAGTGTATTTGGTTGATCGACCGAGCCAAATGGTCGATCGACTGGGTCTCCAGTGCTGAACGAAAATCCGTCAATTGAATTGCAACATACCTCAGCCAGTGACGATTTGATGGAGATTTTAAACATTTGGAAGACGAAAATTGTCGACCTTACGACAAGTGTTGCAGTCCTGTATCCGGAGCGTTTAAAGAATACAAAGTTGGAGCATAAGTTCGATAAGTTTTTGGAGATCGTCAAGAATCTTGAGGTAACCATTCCTTTCACTGATTTAATTACCCAAGTACCTTCTTACACTAAGTTTATGAAGGATATTTTGACTCGTAAGAAAAATTTTAATGATGTTGGTACTATTGCTTTCACGGAGGAGTGTAATGTTCTTTCAAGAAACAACGTACCACCTAAATTAAAAGACCCGGGTAGTTTTTCAGTTCCATGTACTATAGGTATCCATGAATTTGGGAAAGCTCTTTGTGATCTAGGGGCCAGTGTCAGTGTTATGCCATACTCTGTGTGCGAAAAGTTAAATATACGTAACCTTAAGGTGACCAATATGACCCTTCAGATGGCCGATAGATCAATTCAGAGACCTTTAGGAATTTTAGAAGATGTACCCGTTCGAGTGGGTAAGTTCTTTATTCCTGTCGATTTCGTCGTTTTAGACATTGCTGAGGATAGTCAAATACCTATTATCTTAAGTAGACCATTTTTACATACGGTTCGGGCCGTGATAGATGTCAAACGCGGAGTCTTGACCTTGGAGGTAGGGGATGACACAATTGAGTTCAGTCTTGCTTGCACTGCGACTGAACCTGCTGATGATGATACGTGTTATTCCGTTGATATTTTTTACAAGGTTGTTAATTGTAACTGGAGGGAATCCTTAGCCAAGGATCCCTTAGCTGATTTAACCTGTTTAAGTGAGTGTGCAGTTAATCCAACAGAGAATGCTGATGAGCTGGATGTTTTGGAAGCAGTAATGGAAGACCACGAGCTCACAGAGGAAGAAGATGAGATGCTCATAAGCCTGGCCAACGAGAATTTGGTAAACACTTGCTATACCATTAAAGCTGATTCTGCCCATGTTGTTGAGGTAAAGGTGCCAGAGCGTAAGCCACTTCCTTCTAATCTTAAGTATGTCTTTTTAGATGATACGGAGCAATACCCAACTATTGTTAGTGCTAAGCTTGACGATAACCAGCTTTCTGCTTTGATGTGTGTACTTAAGAAAAACAGGAAAGCTTTAGGTTACTCTATGGATGATATTAAGGGCATCAGTCCTGACATTTGTATGCACAGAATTGAGCTGGAGGAGGGACACAAGCCTTACAGAGAGGGTCAGCGAAAGCTGAATACGAAGATGCAGGAGGTTGTCATGGCTGAGGTGATGAAACTACTCGATGCAGGTGTTATTTATACAGTTGGCAACTCCAAGTGGGTTAGCCCAGTTCAGGTAGTCCCGAAGAAAGGAGGGACCACTGTGGTACAAAATGAGAAAAATGAATTAATACCAACTCGAGTTGTAACAGGTTGGCGGATGTGCATTGACTATAGACAATTAAATGCCGCCCTAAAGAAAGACCATTTCCCCCTCCCTTTTGTTGACCAGATAACCGAAAGACTAGCCTCTAATAAATTTTTCTGTTTTCTAGACGGATATTCAGGGTTCTTTCATATCCCTATTCATCTGGATGATCAGAGTAAGACCACTTTTACCTGTCCACAAGGTGTTTTTGCATACCGCGGAATGCCTTTCGGATTGTGTAACGCCCTAGCTACCTTTCAGAGGTGCATGATGGGGATTTTTTCTGATTATATAGAAAATATTATGGAGGTATTTATGGATGATTTCTCAGTTTATGGTAATGACTTTAATCGTTGTTTAGCTAACCTTGATAAAGTCATGCAGCGTTGTATTGATGTTAATCTTGTTTTAAACTGGGAAAAATGTCAGTTCATGGTCAATGAGGGAGTTGTGTTGGGACATTTGATTTCTGATAAGGGCATACATGTTGATAAACCAAAAGTGCAGGTGATTAAGCAACTGCCTCCTCCTATGAAAGTTGAAGGAGTGAGGAGTTTCCTTGGCCATGCTGGTTTTTATCGGCGGTTCATTAAGGACTTTACGAAAATTGCTAAACCACTTACACAATTGCTTCTTAAAGATGCTGTTTTTGAGTTTACTGATGAGTGCCTTTTAGCTTTTAACAGGTTAAATAAGGCTCTAGTTTCTGCGCCAATCATTCAGCCGCCTGATTGGGACCTCCCATTCGAGATTATGTGTGATGCCAGCGATTATGCGATTGGTGCAGTTTTAGGACAGCGGAAAAATAAAGTTTTGAATGCCATATATTATGCGAGCCGAACTCTGGATGAGGCTCAAGTTAACTATTAATCTACTGAGAAGGAGTTTCTAGCTGTAGTTTTCGCCTTAGATAAATTTCGGTCTTATTTGTTGGGTTCTAAGGTTATTGTTTATACTGACCATGCAGCGCTAAAGACTCTCTTTCTTAAGAAGGATGCGAAGCCGAGGCTTTTGAGGTGGATACTCCATTTCCAGGAGTTTGATTTGGAGATCAAAGATAAGAAAGGTGCAGAGAATGTGGTAGCTGACCATTTATCTCGTCTGCAGCTGACAGAAAGGCAGGATTCATTACCCATTAATGATTCTTTTCCTGATGAGAGTCTGTTAGCTATTACTAATTCGGGGTCTTATCCACCTCCGTGGTTTGCTGATTTTGCAGTGACCGGTAAAATACCATCCAAGCTTTCATGGCAGCAGAAGAAGCGGTTCGCTTATGATGCTAGACAATACTGTTGGGATGATCCATTTGTTTTCAAGGAATGTGCAGACGGTCTTATCCGGAGATGTGTGCCTTAATGGGAGGTCAAGGATATCCTAGAATCTTGCCACTCTTCTGCCTATGGTGGTCACCATGGTCCGTCCCGGACTGTGGCTAAGGTACTCCAATCTTGTTTTTATTGGCCTACTATGCATGCAGATAGTAGGAATTTTGTTGTTGAGTGCGATGCTTGTCAAAGATCGGGGAATATTTCAAAGAGACATGAGATGCCACAGGTAGGCATTCTAGAGGTTGAGATTTTTGATGTCTAGGGCATTGATTATCAAGGACCCTTTCCGAGCAGTCAAGGTAATAAATATATCCTCGTAGCTGTAGATTATGTGTCCAAATTGGTAGAAGCTGTTGCTACCCCTCATTACGATGCAAAAGCTGTGATTAAGCTATTTAAAAAGATAATCTTCCCTCGTTTTGGTGTCCCTAGGGTTGTCATTAGCGACGGAGGTATGCATTTTAAAGAAAAACAACTTTGTGCTATGTTCACTAAATTCGGTGTCCAACATCGTAGAGGTTTGGGGTATCATCCCCAAACTAGTGGTCAAGTTGAGATTTCTAACCGAGAATTGATAGAAATGTTAGCTAAAGTTGTTTCTAAATCACAGAAAGATTGGAGTCTTAAGTTGGATGATGTCTTGTGGGCCTATAGGACTGCGTTTAAAATGCCAATTGGGATGTCACCATTTCGATTGATTTATGGTAAGACAGTCATTTGCCTGTTGAGTTGGAACGTAAATCTTGGTGGGCTATTTGTGATTTGAATTTAGATCCTAACCTCTTTCGTGAGAAACGTATGACGCAGTTGAATGAGTTAGAGAAATTTAGGCTGCTGGCCTATGATAATGCTACGATCTACAAGGAGAAGACGAAGCGATGGCATGACAAGAGGATCATCAAGCATGAGTTCAATGTCGGTGATAAGGTACTCCTTTTTAATGCTCGTATCCGTTTATTTCCTGGTAAGCTGAAATCCAGGTGGAGTGGCACTTATACGGTCACAGCAGTTATAAAATTCGGATCAGTTGAATTGGAAACCTCATCTGGAGACCGATTCAAAGTTAATGGTCAATACGTGAAACACTATCAAGGTGCAGACGAATTTGTTGGGCAGGTCGAAGTACTATACTTTGACCCACTTTTAGAAGCTGCAAATTGAGGTAAGAAGGTCGTGCGGGACCTCTTAAACCAGCGCTAACCGGGAGGCAACCCGGCTTGTAATTTTTATGTAATTAGGAACTTTACAGTTTTATTTCATTAATTTGCATTAGGATCTTTAGATTTATTTTGTTTTAATTAGCAATTACTTTTATGGGAAGACGTGCGCCTTTGAGAATGTTTGCAGGTAATTTTTTTATGCAAAGTGCGTAGGATGATCTACTGGATGTCGATGAGAGACAGAGTGAAATTTGAAGTAAAAAATAAATAAATTAATTGACGTAACTGAGCTTAATTGCCAGTACTTGCAGTCGATCGACCATGTGCATCAGTCGATCGACTGAAGAGGAAAAGTCAGAAGCTGTTAAAAGGGAAGATTGGTCGATCGACTGGGTCTGATAGTCGATCGACCACCGCGCGAAACCAGAGGGCAAGTTAATAGGGAAGTTCTAATTCCTACTTCATTCATTCATTCATACTCATTTGATCAAAAAATAGAAAAACCCTAGTTCTTCCCCCTTTCGCGATTTTCTTGCTAATATACCCTTTCATTTCGATTTTTCTTGCTCAAATCCCCAAGTTCTCATCAACGGTATGTCTCTAATCATCTTCTAGTCCTTTAAATTCGATTTCCGCTGAATTTTTATGCCCAAATTTCGAGCAATGTCACCTTGTTTCGAAAAAATCGATTTGGGAAAAATCGATTTAGGGCTAATTTCTTTTCAAATTTGTGCTTTAATTGCATTTGCTATCCTATTCCTTTGAATTTCGAGCCATCTCAACAACTAGGAGGAGTCTAATTTCGTCTTCCCCAAATTTTTCGAAACCCTAATTTAATGTTTGATTTCTAATTTTGTTTGAGGGTTTGTTAATTTCCATTATTCAAGATTGTGGGAAGCTAATTGTTGAGTTTGTTAAATTTTGTCGGAAGAGACAATGACGAAAGGGAAGCAGACGATCTTCAGTGGGCACTCCAGTCAAGGAGCAGCTAAACGGTCGTGCGGTCCGCCGCCAATGATCGAGGCAACTACGGATAGTCTACCTGACTATCCGCAGGTGATTTTCTCTACCTCTACTCAGAGAGCTAAATTTATTACCTTGGTCGAAAAAACAGAAGTTCAGGCAACCCGTTTTATTCATAAGCCAACTTTAGAGAAACTAGGGTGTCTTGAATCTGTTATGTCTCTGCTAAATGGGACATGGATGTCGGGATTGGTGGACATGGCTGAGATCACTTACTATACTTTAACCCTTGAGTTTTTCTCGTCTTTTGCTTTTGACCAGACCACTTTTGGAGCTAATAAGAGTAGCTCTTGCATATCTTTTCGGCTGTCTAATGTCACGTACTCCTTGACATTAGCTGAGTTTGTTGGTTATTTGAGTCTTTGTTTCGAGGGTAACACCTCGGAATCTTTTGATGTGCACAGGGTAATGTGGTCGTGTATCTCTGACCTGAACGCCCCTAAGAGGACGGGCACTTCCGTCCACTTACCCCCTTTTCGTTATTTCTTCCGGTTGATGGGCAATACCATGTTCGGCCGCAAAGAGTCAAATAATGTTAATACCATTGAATTGTCTATCTTGGCGGGCTATTTGAACATTGAGACTCGGGTAGCCCGTATTTATAACATAGCTTATTTGTCTGCCTCTCACTTTAACACTATAAGTGAGGGTACCTCTTTGGCCACTATTGTTTGCGGTGGGCTGGTGACTCGTATAGCCCACCGTCTGGTTCTTGTCTTCCCTCGAGAGGAGGCTCCTCTCGACCCTGATGCACGCTTCATGGACCTTGACTACGTCAAGTCTGTGAAGTGGGTCAATACTCGGGGTCGGTGGAAGATTGATTCTTTCATTTGCGACCCCATCCCTATCCTTGGCCTCCCTCTCATTTTGCCCCTTACTACTGTTTAGGGGGAGACTCGCCTGCCCTTGCCTAGCTACAGGCTCCCTATTAGGGCAGGCACCACCACTGCTTCCACGTTGAGAGGAGCTCGCGCCGCCTCTTCTCAGGCCCCCTCCTCCTCCACTCCTGCTCCCACGGGTTTCCCGGCTACTTTTCGTCCCCCTACACCTATTGTTATTCCTGCGGTCATGGACCAAAGGGCGGTTTCACGTGTGTTGGGTGACTTGTGCAGGAGTTTTGATCAGCACAGGATGGACATGGCTCGGCCATGTACCCGATTCTACGAGGAGTTTGCTCGGACAGGGATGCTCCCACGGGGTCCCTGGACTCACCCGTCCTTCTTTGTTCCCCCGGTGGGCGGATATCCTCCGCCTGCTACAACATTTACTCCTACGACTACTATTGTCGCTGCTGCTGAGGCGGAAGAGGAGGATGACTCGGGATCCGAGGAGGATGAGGGTAGCGATCCCGATTATGACGGTGGAGATTAGATGCATATGACCTCCCCCATTTTTGGCTGGTTTGGGGAGGTCTTCATTTGTGAGTTTCCGTTTCTTTTTCATTAGTTTCCATTTCTCCTGTAGATGTTTATATTCTTTCCAATTTTGTTGTTGCTGCTGGTGAGTTTGCTGCTGAGCACAATGAGGCCATTGTGCGTTTTGGTTTGGGGAGGGTATATGCATATGTCTATTGCATTTGCATCTGTTATTTATTGCATTTATGTTTCACGTTTATTGCATTTCAGCTATCATTTGTTTTCAATCATAAAAAAAATAAAAAAAAAATTGGAAATCTTTTTAAAAAAAATATTTAAAAATATCACGTTTACTTTAGCATGTAGGTCGAGTCTGAATGGATGGATTTCAATGATAAAATTGCTTTGCGTATTGTCTTATTGCTCTTCCTTGCACTTGTAATGTCGTTGAGTATGTCACCTGCATAGTCTACGAGTTTATGTTGGAATTTTACTAAACAAATAGACTTGACTCAATATTGGCAAACTACTTAAAATTTCTGAGGTTAGAGCTTATTTAAACCGGTGTCATTTATGACCGGTTTCATGTAGGAATGAGAGTAGTTACTCCTCGTAAGGCATGTCACATAAATTTGCATAAACATGAATTTTATCTGCTTAATACCTGTATGCATTTGGTTTTGCGGTTTGCTGACACATGTGGAAGAGGTTCCCTTTAATTCATTTTGCCCATAAGCCCCACAAAAGCCAAATTTGCCTTTTTTGTCCCATAAACTACATTCCAAATTTAGCCACCCTAGCCGAGCTAGTAAAGGTAGTAATTCGGGAATGTTGTCTTGCGATTTGGTTTTTATTATCTTGTTGGATGATTGGTTGGGAAATGAAGGGAAGCTGTGATTTGAAAAAAAATGAAGTGAAAAAAAGGAAGAGAACTTAATTGGGCAGAAGAGTACAGGCCAGCAGGGGTGGTCGATCGACTGGAGTGTATGGGCGATCGACTGCCTGTCCAGGTTTTGAAAAAAAAAAAAAAGTGAAAGTCAGAAAAGAAAAAGAAAGAAAATGAAAGAAAACAAAAAAAGAGAAATCACATGATTAGAATGATTTTCGGATGGTGATTTTTAATTCCCATGTTGTTATTCATATTATTTGGGGAGTTGTTATTATTTTTGGGAGATTGTGAGATTTGTGCTTTTAGTAGCACCGTTTTGATTTTCTCTCGAGTACGAAGTTGGGAAATATTCAGAAATTTGGTGGTTAGAAGTTGCTTGCTCGACTTTATCTCCTCTTATCCAAATTTATTTTTGCCCCTTCTTACCCGTAGCCTCACAATTCCAAAATCGCCTCGGCATGTGTCATGGTCATTAAATGGTTGGAATGCATATGTACGGTTGTAGAGATATTATTCATGTTAGATTGAAGGCATGCTTTTATGGGTCGTAGTTAGGTGAGAGACTTGTCTCATTCATTCTTCTATCTTGCACAATTAAATTCTCACCCTATTCTTAAATTTGAGTGAATGAGCGACCCGTGAGAGTCCGATATACACGAGTCTTGCAAGGTCGAAAGTTTGGTAAATTCTTGAACATGTTCAACTCGTTTGCGCTTGACAAAATACTTTGATATTATTTGTTGCATTAAATTGGTGGGGCATGATAATACGTTCTTGTTTGGAGAAAGAAATTTGTTCCAATAGGTGTTTTGATTGAGTCTTAGTGCTTGCTTGGGGACAAGCAATGTTTGGTTTGGGGAGATTTGATACGTGCATATTCTATACACTTTATTAGCGTTTTTGGCACGTATTTCTATGCTTAATTATTAGCTTTTAGCTATTATTTCTCCCGAAACGGTTTACTTTGTGTTTCCGGTGTCATTATTGTAGGAATGGCCGGAAGTAAGCTAAATCGAGCCTTTATCTGTTCCCGGGGGCATTTTATGGAAACTATGAAGTTAGAAGCTCGGAGCTAGATTGTCTTGGGATGCGTGCATGAAGTTGGGAGCTGCTACAGCATTGCTGGTCTATCGACCAACTACCCCAGTCTATCGACCGTGGAGTTCAGTGGAGAAAGAAGTGTTGCGTACTGTATTGGGTGGTCGATCGACCGTGCCCCTTTGTCGATCGACCAGGTCTCAAGTTGCGGGTTCTTTTAATTTATTTGTCTTTTGAAAGCCCACTTGTAATTGATCTTATGGGTAGAACGTTTATTAGTAGTAAGCAGCGAATAATTTAGGTTATGCTTTTTATCATTCACCAACGTAAGTTTAGATCTAGTTTTGGAGACACGAAGTGGAGGCTACGATTTTCATTCGATTGTTTTGTTCATCAAATCCTTTAGTAAGCTTTAATTCAATTGCAATTTTCACTTGTTCTTGTTCATTTATTTCTAGTTTCTATCAATTTATGTTTAAGCAATTTAAGTTTGATCCTTTAGTTTTATATTCCAATTCAATCATGTCAATTTTATTCTATCTCTTTAATTTTGCAATTGTCATGTTCTTAATCATGCATAGCTAAATTCCTATTCTAGGAATTAGGGAATCCATGGCGTTATGAGTAGATTTTATTAAGTCTAGGTTGAACCCGTACCGGCCTTATTTACCTTTGTGAGATTTTACCCCTTGCTAGATTGAGAAATTAGCGAAGTTTGATTTCTTACAAGTAATTGGAAGACCTATTGGAGCGAAAGCAAACTAGTCTCATTCTAGGATGAAAGAAGACCGAGAGGCTTAGTTCGAATAGGGACTTAGAGGAACTATTTGACATCCTGAGACGGTATTGGACAGACCTTGACTTTACTTGACTGACCCTTAAGCCATGGTGAACCGAAGTTCCTAGCTGCTTTTATTATCTTTTTAAACTTCATTTAAATTTCGGTAATTAGTTCAAAACCAACCAATCAACCCCCCCCCCCCCCCCTAATTGTTACATCAATAGATTAAAAATAGCAAATAGATTTGATCTTGTCTCTCTGTGGTTCGACCCTTACTATCACTAGCTATAATTTTAGTTCGGATTTAAAAATTTAATTTTGATACAAAACGACGGTATCAGAGGGGGTTCCTATTACAACAACCAAGGGGCAGTTCATCCCAATTTGAGATGGACTAGTCAAAATGTGCTCAATCCTACCCCTCCTCCGTACCAGCAGCAGCCGTATATTCCTCCACATAAGAATCAACAAGGCTTTCAAGGGCCTCCTTCCTTCCCTCCTCCCAATCACGGAGCATCATCTTCTGGAGAGGTGAGTGAGATTGGTGAGCTAAAGACTGTTAGTTATTTAGACCATATTAATGCTCATCTTATGATATTAAAATAACAAATTAATTAAAAATGGTCTAAATCTACATGCATGCATATGAAATGTATAAAGGATGGTTTTAAACCACCTTAAGACAAAAGTTCCTTACATTGTTATAAGGCGAAAATATGGGCACTACAAAGGTCTCCTACCTTTGTAGTTCTTGAGCTATAAAATGTTACGGAAGATCCTCCAACCAATAGTACCCAAAGTAGAGTACCTCCTTAGATTTACACCCAAGATTAACCCAAAAACTACTATATTACTAACTAGGTAAATATAGTAGTAATCCTTATATGTAATGTATTTGATGTACTAATAAATATTATTACTATGATAATATTATTAGTTAGTTTATATATGTGTTTTTTAGATGGAATTATGAACAAAATAAGAAGAAAAAAATGGTCTCTAGTCCATTTACATGAACCGGCCAAGAGTAGCTTAGAAACCAAATTTTTTCTTCAAATTTTTCCACTTCATGAATTAGGTGAATGGTTGGGTTTATATAGCCAATTATGGAGACAAGCTTTATAGAATAAAACCACAAAAATGAACACTTGTTAGCTTACACAAAAAACGGAATATGTTGTCTAATTTGTGTCCATTTTGGTTTTCGACATTTGCCCCACAAATGCTTATAAGTCTTATATTTAATTATCTTACATAATTAAATATTAATTTAATTATTTAACACTTAAATAATATAAATCAACTACTAATAACTACTTAACCATTAAGTAATCATAAGACCATTTTATCAACATACAATGTGTCAATATTAACCCATTTAGCTAATTTTACAACCTCTTGTAAAATTTAATAGCTAATTGATTCTACCTCAAAACATATACACATATCGTATATAATTAATTAATTAACACTTAATTAATAAATTATAATTATTTATTATTTAAGTATCTCATAATTAAATAATAAATCTCTTTATCCCGAGTTCGTAACCCGTCATCAAATAATACATTTATGTGACTAACTAAGAGTCAAATAATACAAGGAATTAATTATTTCGTATCTCATATAAACAATTAATTTATTCTATTTGGGTGTCATCCTATAGGTGTGACCTAAAGGGATCAGCTGATCACCGCCGTCACACGACAGTAATGTCAAACTCTAGTCAGCCAATCATTACCGATTAACGATGACCAGCTGACAAATAAATAAATAAATCCCTGATATTCCTTTTATGAGATTTAATATGTAAACGCACTCATTGTGGAGGACACTACTCCAACAATCTCCCACTTGTCTGACACAAGTGTGCGTTACCAATTCTCTTGTCCAATAATATCTCCCACTCAATGCAAGATGTCTTTCAGGTCGTTCTTGCACGTGATCATATCATAAAGTGGTTTCCTCGATCGGAGAATGATGCCGACCGGATAATCTACTATAGATATCATCCGAGCGTGGCCACGCATTCACAGTCATCTCTCCTCGAGTGGCCTTGAGATAAAATATGACTTATAAGGACAATCCTGTTGACCTATTTTCTTCATTCGATACAGATCACAATGACCCAGAAAATGCTCATCGGCCTCCTTTTACGGTGCGACCTAGAACAAAAACCAAAGCCACCGGAAAACCGTACCAACTCAGACAAATAGTCACCAGTCTAAAGAATTGACTCGAAGGAATAAATAGAAATCCTCGCCACGACCCAGCAACAAAAGGACTCTATAAACGGTCACTGTCCGACAAATTGTCTCACAATATGCCTATGTAATCGACTAGTCATCACTATGACCATATGACAGTCGAACCTGTCATCTATCGCCTTACAATCTAGTCACTCCGAGACGTCACCTCATTAAGTAACTAGGGACAAAATACAATGTTAATCCAGTTCACTTAATAGGGTTCGACATTGTCTTTACAATCTATTTGGATAAAACAAAGTATATAAAATTCAGACATAAAACTGAATATAACGATAAATGCAACTTATCACATATGAAATAATAAATACAATGTTTGATTATTACATATCAAATAATTTACATCAGTTCTGGCATTCGTCTCAACCCCATCGAAACTACATGACTATCATGTTTAGCTTGAGACAATGGCTTGGTTAAAGGATCAGCGATGTTGTCGGTTTGTCCCAACCTTATAAACTGTAATCTCTTTCCTTTCAATTAAATCTCTAATTACATGAAATTTCCTAAGTACATGTCTAGACTTGTTACTAGACTTGGGCTCTTTTGCTTGAAAAATAGCCCCACTGTTATCACAATACAAAGTGATAGGATCCTCGGCGGTTGGAACTACTTTGGTCCCTCTAAAAATTGCCTAATCCAAACACCTCCTTTGCGCCTTCGAGGTCGCAATGTACTCACTTCCGTTGTAGAATCAAGAGTCACGAGACTCTTTAAAACTTCTCCAAAGAAACCGCTCCTCCGTTCAACAAAAAGACAAAACCACTGGGATTTCAAATCATCCCTATCGGTTTGGAACCGGCATCCGTATAACCTCTTATACGTAATTCGATTCTCCTCCAAACACTAAGAATGAATCTTTAGTCCTTCTCAAGTACTTCAGAATATTCTTGACGGCTATCCAGTGACTCTCACCGGAGTTTTTAAAACGACTCGTCATACTTAAAGCATACGAGACGTCGGGACGAGAACACATCATAGCATACATGATCGATCCAACAGCGGAAGCATAGGGAATCGATTTCATGCGTTCAATATCCTTAGGCTCGAGGACACCGTGACTTACTCAAAGTGATCCCACTACCCATAGGTAAAAAACCTCTCTTGGAGTTTTTCATATTGAATCGGTCAAGAATCTTATCGATATATGCTTCTTGACTCAATGCTAATATCCTTTTGGGTCTATCTCTATAGATCCGGATACCCAAGATGCGCCGAGCTTCTCCCAAATCTTTCATTTGGAAGTGATTTCCCAACCACTTCTTAACAGAAGCAAGCATATCAACATCATTCCCAATGAGTAATATGTCGTCCACATAAAGAAGTAAGAAAACAACTTTACTCCCACTAAACTTCATGTATAAACATGGTTCCTCAACACTTCGAGAAAAACCATTCGGTTTAATAACATGATCAAAACGATGATTCCAACTCCTTGACGCTTGCTTAAGACCATAAATGGATCTCTTAAGTTTGCATACTTTGTTAGGATTTTTAGGATCCACAAAACCCTCAGGTTGTGTCATGAACACTTCCTCTTCCGTAAAACCCGTTCGGGAAGGCGGTTTTGACATCCATTTGCCATATCTCATAATCATGAAATGCAGCAATCGCTAACATTATCCGAACAGATCTAAGCATAGCAACTGGTGCAAAAGTTTCATCATAGTGTAAACCATGAACCCGAGTGAAACCTTTTGCCACCAATCTAGCTTTGTAGACATCTTTATGTCCATCCATGCCGATTTTAATCTTGAATATCCACTTACACTGAAGAGGTCGAACATCTTTAGGTAAGTCAACCAGTCCCATACCCGATTATCGTACATGGAATCCATTTCGGATTGCATGGCTTCGAGCCATAGCTTAGAGTCGAACTCATAATAGCCTGCTTTATAGGTCTTGGGTTCATCACTTTCCAAAAGTAAAACCTCATAGTCACCATCTTCCTCGATAATACCAAGGTATCTATCGGGCTGGCGACTAACCCTTTTCGACCTCCTAGGTTCGAAGGAACAATAACCGATTCGACGTAGACGGAACATCTTCTGTATTGTCATATCAGTTTGTGGCTCTTGAACTTCATCAAGTTCAAATTTTCTCCCACTCTGTCTTCTAGAAATAAACTCTTTTTCTAGAAAGACAGCTTCACGAGCCACAAACACTTTGTTCTCGTTACTATTGTAGAAGTAATATCCACAAGTTTCCTTAGGGTAGCCTACAAAAATACACTTTTCAGAACGAGGTGCAAGCTTATCGTCAGACTTACTCTTGACATAAGCATCACAACCCCATACTTTTGTGTATCGCAGATTCGGGACTTTCCCTTTCCATATCTCATATGGAGTTTTGTCAGTTGCTTTAGTGGGACTTTTATTAAGTGATTGTACAGCAGATAAAATGGCAAAACCCCAGAATGACTTAGGTAACTCTGTTTGACTCATCATCGATCGAACCATATCTAATAAAGTTCGATTCCTCCTTTCAGCCACACCATTTAACTGTGGTGTGCCAGGAGGAGTTAACTGAGATACAATACCACAGTCTTTAAGGTGATCTCTAAAATCATTGCTTAAATATTCCCCACCACGATCTGATCGTAATGTTTTAATCTTCTTATTTAATTGGTTTTCTACTTCATTCTGAAACTCTTTGAACTTATCAAAAGCTTCACTTTTATACCTCATTAAGTAGATATACCCATATCTACTCATGTCATCGGTAAAAGTAATGAAATAGTCATAATTACCTCTAGCAAAGGATTGTCATTGGACCACACACATCAGTGTGTATTAAACCCAATAACTCACTAGCTCGAGATCCTTTTCCTAGAAAAGGTGAACGAGTCATCTTGCCAAGAAGACAAGATTCACATGTACCAAATGATTCGAAATCAAAAGGTTTAATTACACCAGTCGACACTAGTCTTTTAATGCGCTTCTCGTTGATGTGTCCTAATCGACAATGCCATAAATAAGATAGATCAGGATCACCTGTTTTGAGTCTTTTACTATCTAAATGATAAACATCGTTGCAAGTATCTAGAATATAAATACCATTGATTGAAATAGCTTGGCTATATACAATCCCATTAAGGGAAAAAGTACAACACTTGTCTTTAATTACAAAGGAAAACCCTTCTGTGTCTAACACAGATACGGATATTATATTCCTAGATAGCGTTGGTACAAAATAACAATTATTAAGATGCAACTCCAAACCCGAAGCTAAACTAAGTACATAAGTTCCTACAGAGACGGCAGCTACTTTAGACCCGTTTCCCATTCGGAGATCGACATCACCCTTGTTTAGCTTTCTTATGCTTTTTAGGCCCTGCAAATGATTGCACAAGTGAGAACCACAACCAGTATCTAATACCCAGGTTGTATTTGAAGCATAATTTATGTCTATCATAAAAGATTCAGTTGAGAAATTACATGTTGGCTTCACAATGCCAGCTTTTATGTCATCCAGGTACTTTGTGCAATTACGTCTCCAATGTCCCTTGTTATTACAATAATTACAAGTATCTTTAAGAGGATTACCCTTTATGGATTTTGGCTTGGTAGAGCAATTCGCAATTGCTTTACCTTTGCCCTCCACCTGAACGGGCTTCTTACCTGCATTCCTCTTAAACTGCTTCCTCCCCTTCACGTTAATCGCAAGCACATCCTTCCTTGTACTCCCACTCAATCCCATGTCCTTCTCTGCTTGCACAAGCAGAGAATGGAGCTCATGTAAACTCTTCTTCATGTTTGTCATGTTGTAATTTACCCTAAATTGGGTAAATCCCTTGACGTTTGAGAGAGAGTGGAGTACTCGGTCCACCACAAGTTCGTCGGGGATTTTGCATCCCAACCCCTCTAAAGTTTCCACGTACTCAATCAATTTAAGTACGTGTGAACTTACAGGTTGACCATCTTTAAGGTTAGCCTCAAAGAAACGAACAAGCGGTGTCATCGAATTATTCTCGGGGCTTGAGAAAACATAGTTGAAAGCCTCGAAAATACTTCATGTGCATCGCGAAACTTGACACATTGCCTTTGTAAAGCAGGATCCATTGAAAAAATCAAAACATTTTTTATCGCAGCGGAATCCTTTTGATAATTTGAAAAAGCCTCCCTTACATCGGCAGTGGCCCTAGTACTAGGCGAAGGGGGAGAGGGTTCGACAAGGTAGCGTAATTTGCCATCACCTGCGGCAGCTAATCGAAGTTGTTCTTCCCAATCTTTAAAATTACTACCGTCGGCTTTTAAAACATATTTGTCCATAAAAGAACGTAGCCATGATTCTCTAGCTATAGTGGCGGTTTGACTAGTAGAAGCCATCGTGATTACTACAAAGGAAATAAAGGAAAGATTAACATTTATCGTCTAGAAATATTTAACTTGTGAAACTATTTAACAAGTCCCCATTTATATAATGATCTCCCACTGAATTATATAAATGATTCCAAGATCCAATTTTATATGAACACGGGCACGGTGGACCGATTCAACCCATATTTATATAAATTTGGTGAGTCAACAACTTTGACTGATTCTACTACTAGAACTCTTGGTTGACGGATTTTCTTAAAATCTATCTTTTAGCCCCAGAATAAATATAGGCACGGTGGACCGATTCAACCCATATTTATCCCGTTGAGTCCAACCAATTTTCACGTGTAATAACTTTTATTACCCTACTTACCCAACGTAAAAAGAGTGTACCTCGGTGATCCGAACCTACCTCTAATGAAGAAGGGATTCATAGGTGCTATTATTTGGTAAGGCTTAATCTCAATTTTAAACAAATGTGAGAGATCTTATCAATTTAATTGTCTATCACTTTTAAGTGAACTAAATTGGTGAATGCTAGACAATTAAATCGATAACAACAAAAATAAAACATGTTGTGACGATTTGGCATGCATGCATAAAAGAATTAAAGCAAACAAGTCCTAATATGGCCACCTAGTTAATCTAATTAACTAAAATTATTACACTTCGGAAACCAACTCCTTGGTCCCTTGAGTCTTCATAAATAGGCCTCCTTCTTTAGGATTTCGGAACGCCTTTCCGAAAACACCGTCTTCATGAAAACTCCGTCTTTAGATGCTTCATCTAATTACTAATAATTAAATTACATAACAATACCCTATTATACAATTTGTAATAAAATTAAAATTAAACTATTAATTAATTACAAATTAGGAGATGCGAAATCGCAATTAATTACAAAACAAGTCGATATTCCCTTACATTTCGGGAAATACCAACTTCTACCTATGGCCATATTAGGAAAAATTACATAATTATAATTCTAAAAACCATTCATCTAAATGAATAATAAAATGCATTATGGAAAATGACATGCCAAATCGTCTAACTTACCAACAACGATCATTTGAGCTTGCCTTGACGGAATTTTTACCAATAAAAATTCATAATCATTTCTTAAAACAATTTTAAGACTTACTCATCATACTAATCTGGTCTACTATCAAAATAATCATTCTCAACAATTATCTTGAATTTATATGGGAATTAAAACACAATTGTGACAAAAAAAGATATAATAATTCACAATTATCATATAAAATTCCATTTAATATAAAAATTTATGGAAAAATAAATTTCAAAACCATGAACATTCTGGTCTTACACCCAAAATGCCATGCAAGTGAAAATTGATGGTTTTAAAATTTATTTAAAATGATTTCACAATTTTATCGGTAAAGCGATAAATTTTACGATTTAATTCTAAATCAAACCATAAAAATGAAACGACTTAAAATAAAATTTTTGTACATTTTGAAACAATTTCCAGGACCTAAAAAATCATTAATTTCGAGCCCTTAAGTTAAATCAATATTTATTTACAAAATAACCACTATTTACCCATTTTTATCAAATAAAAATTAATAACCAACCTAAATTAATCAAATTAATTTATAGTATCTACTTATCTCATAAGTATAACATGCATGTGGTTATGTATAAATAAACATGCATAAAATTAACATGCAACCCAATTTAATTAACTCTTAATTAATTTTAATGCATTTTTTACTCAATTTTATGCCAATTTAAGTAATAAAAAGTTGAAAAATTTAACAAAAATCAAATTTTCGTCCCATATCATCCTAAGACCAGATTATTTACATGCAAGACTATATTATGTGTTAAAACGAATTTTAGTAACATAATATCAATTTTATTGATTTATCTCATAAATTGCTAAAATCGTCTTAAGGCAACATGCATGTATTTAACAATGCTCTGATACCACTTGTTAGTTATTTAGACCATATTAATGCTCATCTTATGATATTAAAATAACAAATTAATTAAAAATGGTCTAAATCTACATGCATGCATATGAAATGTATAAAGGATGGTTTTAAACCACCTTAAGACAAAAGTTCCTTACATTGTTATAAGGCGAAAATATGGGCACTACAAAGGTCTCCTACCTTTGTAGTTCTTGAGCTATAAAATGTTACGGAAGATCCTCCAACCAATAGTACCCAAAGTAGAGTACCTCCTTAGATTTACACCCAAGATTAACCCAAAAACTACTATATTACTAACTAGGTAAATATAGTAGTAATCCTTATATGTAATGTATTTGATGTACTAATAAATATTATTACTATGATAATATTATTAGTTAGTTTATATATGTGTTTTTTAGATGGAATTATGAACAAAATAAGAAGAAAAAAATGGTCTCTAGTCCATTTACATGAACCGGCCAAGAGTAGCTTAGAAACCAAATTTTTTCTTCAAATTTTTCCACTTCATGAATTAGGTGAATGGTTGGGTTTATATAGCCAATTATGGAGACAAGCTTTATAGAATAAAACCACAAAAATGAACACTTGTTAGCTTACACAAAAAACGGAATATGTTGTCTAATTTGTGTCCATTTTGGTTTTCGACATTTGCCCCACAAATGCTTATAAGTCTTATATTTAATTATCTTACATAATTAAATATTAATTTAATTATTTAACACTTAAATAATATAAATCAACTACTAATAACTACTTAACCATTAAGTAATCATAAGACCATTTTATCAACATACAATGTGTCAATATTAACCCATTTAGCTAATTTTACAACCTCTTGTAAAATTTAATAGCTAATTGATTCTACCTCAAAACATATACACATATCGTATATAATTAATTAATTAACACTTAATTAATAAATTATAATTATTTATTATTTAAGTATCTCATAATTAAATAATAAATCTCTTTATCCCGAGTTCGTAACCCGTCATCAAATAATACATTTATGTGACTAACTAAGAGTCAAATAATACAAGGAATTAATTATTTCGTATCTCATATAAACAATTAATTTATTCTATTTGGGTGTCATCCTATAGGTGTGACCTAAAGGGATCAGCTGATCACCGCCGTCACACGACAGTAATGTCAAACTCTAGTCAGCCAATCATTACCGATTAACGATGACCAGCTGACAAATAAATAAATAAATCCCTGATATTCCTTTTATGAGATTTAATATGTAAACGCACTCATTGTGGAGGACACTACTCCAACAAAGACTATGCTGCAATCTTTTACAAAGCAGTGGCAGTTGAGTGATCAACAGAAAGATGCATCCATCAAGGCACTTGAAACTCAAGTTGCCTAATTAGCCGCGAACCAATCTGCAAGGAAACCGGGTCATTTACCGTCACAAACTGATAAAAATCCACAACTGATGAACAGTGTTCTGTCAAAGGAAATGAGCTGACGGCTAAGGAGGTACTCGATCGACTAGTTTCTGGAGGTCGATCGAGTAGATTTGCTGAAGAAAGTACTCGATCGAGTGGAATTTCTACTCGATCGAGTGAACAGGAAAAGCTAACTGCTCGATCGAGTGAATTTTCTACTCGATCGAGTGATGCTATTGAAGAAACTACTCGATTGAATGGGAATTTTGGTCGATCGAGTAGTATGGACGACGGACAACTTGATCGAGAGCCTGCTAGTGCTCGATTAAGCGAGAAATCACCTGAAAGACCTCGTTCGAGAGGAAAGAAGCGTCCAAAGGATACAGAGCTTGATCCGACTGACACGTTGGAAGAGAGAAACAAGGGACTCGAGATACCCATCACGGTTCCCTTCCCGAGGCGTCTATAGAATACTAAAGCTAATCAACAATTCGGCAAATTTGCCGAGATCCTGAGAAGCTTGCAGGTAACTGTACCATTCGCCGAACTGCTGACACAGGTACCCTCTTACCTTAAATTTATGAAAGAAATTTTATCGCGTAAGAGGCACAATAGTGGCAATGAGACGGTAGCCTTAACTGAGGTGGGGACGGCCCTAGTTTAGAATAAGTTACCTCCCAAATAGCTAAACCCGGGTAGTTTTTCGATTCCGTGTCATATTGGTACCCACTTGATTGATAACGCGTTATGCGATCTTGGCGCCAGCGTGAGTGTCTTACCGTTGTCTCTGGCTAAAAGACTTGGTTTGACAAAGTTTAATTGCACCAACATGACTGTCCAGATGGCCGACCGTAGTATATCACGGCCACTAGGTGTAATAGAAGACGTACCTGCTAAGATCGGGAGGTTCTTTATTCCCGTTGACTTCGTTGTACTTGACATCTCCAAAGATGCACATACTTCTATTATTTTAGGGAGACCATTCTTATCTACTGCCCGTGCAGTAATAGACGTCAGGGGAAAGACATTGACTTTTCAGGTTGGGGACGAGGAGCTGATATTCCATCAGTCTAAGTTCCAGAGGGCTCCTATGCAAGCTCAGCCTTACAATGTCCTCTCTTCTATTGACCCTATCATTGACACTCCAAATGAAAATTTGGAGCATTGTGCTGCTATTGTTACCCCTCGACCTTAGATTGAGAACAAAAAGGAGGAAAGTTCGTCTATTTTCCTTGCTCCAGGTACAGATGAAAACAATGAAGGAGCTGTGAAAGGGCATTGTGCAATTAATGTCAGTCAAGTTGGGAGTGACAGTATTACAGCCGTTGAGAAAGGAGCGAGGGTGAGAAAATTTCGAGCATATGTGGATGTGAACTATTCTCCTCCGAATGATTCAAGTTCAAGCTCATGGAAGCTGAAGAGGACGATCAATGTTGCTGAGGTGACATCCTCCAGTCAGGAGCCCTCCGAGGGGCTACTGAATTGCTTTGGGAAGTGTGCGGGGAAATGCCCCGTGTACCACCTTGTATAAACAATTTTTGAACTTCCGTTGACTTTCTTTTATTGTTTTTAATTAGGACAATTAGAATTTAGACAATTTTTAGCGTAGATAAGGACTATAGACTGTTACTTTGCGTATTTGGTATTTTGGGATATTTTTGCAAGTGTTTCTATGCATGTTTAGGGAAGTTTACGCAAATATAAAGGAAGAATGACGAATTCAGGAGCTTACACGAGAAAAAGAGCTCGATCGAGTACTTTTTGTACTCGATCGAGTGGATTCTGTTCGATCGAGTAACACCATATCAGTCGATCGAGTAAAGCAGAAATGGGGAGTTCTCGATCGAGTAGATGGATCCACATAGTCCTCGATCGAGTAGTTCTAAACCACTCGATCGAGTGAAATCGCAAGAGACGTAGGGAGTTTTTCCTTAACTTCCTTAATTTTGTTTCTTATTTCATTTTCTCCCCAATTTTTCGACTAACCTCCCTTTTTGCGATTAAAACACCCCCAAATCCCCATTTTTCTTGCCCTTTTGCCAAATCCCCCACCTACATCTTGCTCTTTACTAATTAATCATTCAAATCCCTTTGTTTTCCCCTTGATTTGTGCTGTTTTACACGGTTTATTAGTGGGATTAGGGTTTCCGGTTTTTCGATCAAAAAAATCGCCATTTTTGCTTGTTTTTTGAAGACTAATTGCAATTTGTAGGTTCCTTCTCATCAAGTAAATATCTCCTACACCTCTTTGCATTTCAATTTCACTAATTTCGCATTTTTATGAGGTGACTTAGGTTAGGGTTTCGAAATTCCTTGTTTAGTCGAGTTTTTCGACTTTAGCTATCATTGCTTGCCCTTTTCTGTCTTGCTTGATGATCATTCCTGTCTCCTCACTGTTTGTTGCATGATTAATTTGAATTTTGCACCAAATTTGCCATACGGGTTCAGGACAGTCGAAATTTCCGACTGTAATCTTGGTTTTTGCTGCTGTCATTTGCTTAGCCTACTTCAATTGTTGTTTAGTTGCTACTGTTGATGCTTGCTACCCCGTCCCCTATCGCTGTTTACATGTCTCTATTCGAAATTTTTGAGGAAAGTTGGGAATTTTGTGTTGTAAGTCGAATTTTTCGACTGGTTAGGGGAGTTTCCTGTTGTTTTCAGGCCAATTATCACGCTGTTTTCATGCTCTATCTTATCAAATTCCCCTGCCCTTGGTTTACAGGATGGATTCTAGCTCACTGCCCTCTACTAGCCAGACTTCTAGTCCACCCTTACCTGAGACGGTGGTCCCTGCTGTTACCACCGCCTCCACTTCTGTTAGTACCGGAGCCCCCGTGTTCTTAGTTTCAGCTGCCGGGACTGTTGTTACGCCAGCTAGCACTGCTGCTAGCTCTGTTTCAGCTGCCACTTCAGTTACGGCCACCACCACTGCTAGCACTACTGCTAGTCTTTCTTCATCGGTGGTGGACACAGTAGCCACATCCTCTACTCCAGCCGCTGTTTTCACACCTGTGGCGGACTCACCTGCAGTTGCAGCTGCCTTTAGAGCAGCCCTAGTCCCTCGCACCGTCACTAGACGGGCTTCTACTTCGGGTTCTAGAGGCCGGGGCCGAGGTCGTGGACGTTCTACGCCAGCTCCCAGCACTTCCACTTCAGCTGCTCCTTCTGGCACGGTCACTGTTCGAGGGGATAACTCCCTCGACTCTCACCCAGACTACCCGCGGGTAATTTTTATTAACGGTGTACATCGTAAGAGGTTTAATAACCTCCTAGGCTGTGAGTTTTTACCTACCCGGTTTGTAGATAAACCGGCACTTGAGAGACTCAGCATTTACGAGTCAGTTTGTGAGCTTCTCCGGGGCACGGGGATGGCCGGACTTATTACTATGAGTGGCCGTACCTTTCTGGAGCTGAGTCTTGAGTTCCTCAGCTCCTTCACCTTCTCCTCCGGAGCACACGACACTGCCCCCACTAGTACTTCTGTGTCTTTCCGGTTGTTCAACCGGACGTTTTCGATGACTTTGGAGGAGTTTGGTAGGAGACTTGGCCTCTCCTCTACGGGCGAGGCTACAACCCCTAGGAGGGCCATTGTTCAGCTTTGGCGGACTTTGACCAAGACCACCTTTCCCGAGCGAAAGTTCGCACAGGTCCACCTTCCTCCTGCCCGTTACTTTCTCAGACTGATGGGGAGCACCATTTTTGGCCGAAAGGAGCCAAACAACATCAACAACAATGAGCTCTCCATCTTAGGCGGTTACCTGAACATCGAGTGCGGGGGTCCCTTTACCCTCAACATCGCTTATCTGACCGCCCAGCACCTCCAGGCCCAGGGGATGAAGCTTACGTGATCCATTGCCTGCGGTAGCATAGCCACCATTCTTGCCCGTTCCTTCTACCCCGTCTAGCCTCGTGACTTATTGTACCTCCGGGGAGAGAGGTACTTGAGCTTGGATGCCATGCACTCTCAGCATTGGCTGACCACCGACTACCAGACATGGAAGATAGACGGTTCCTTGTCTGTGGACCTACCTTGTGACACTCTCCCCCATCTAGCCCCTTTGCCTACAGTCGCTAGGGGTGCCCGACTTCCACCACTGCCTGCCTACCAGCTTCCGCTAAGACCACCTCCGACTTTACCCGCCGCCAAGAAGCGGCGTAAACTTGAGACTGGAGAGGGGTCCACACCTTCTGGGAGTACCCAGCCTTCCACGGCTAATCCCATCTCGACCCCTACCCCTACTCCTACTCCTGCACCCACCGACCAGACACGGGCACAGCCGGTCCTACCGGCTACTTTCGTACCACCTCCACCCTTTATGGCGTTTGCGGTCATGGACCAAGGGCGCCGTGACGGTTTGTTGCTTGAGATTCCATAGAGACAGGCTCGTATGGAGAGGGACTTAGCTCTTACCTTACACCCTCTGTACGAGTACCACTTGAGGCGACACCGTCCGATCCCAGAGGGTTGGCCACACCCTTCCTTTTACCGGTACCCAGAGTCTTCTAAGGAGGAGGAGGAGGAGGACGAGGACGAGGACCCTGAGGTGGCAGTGGAGAGAGCTCGAGCTGAGCAGAGGAGAAGGAGGATCCAGAGTTCACGGTGGAGGACATCCGTGACGAGGAGGCCGATGAGTAGCTACTGGTCTACTCACTTCCCCAGTTTTCTGGCTGGTTTGGGGAAGTTCGTATTTTGTATGTACATCTTACTCTTTTATTTTTGTCTCCTTTTTATTTTATTGTTTTTATTCTTTATTGGTTGTATATTCCTGTTCCCCTGTATATATCTGCTGGTGTATGCTGGGGGACAACGAGGGCGTTGTCCGTTTTGGTTTGGGAAGGGTATTGCATCCTTTTGAGTCTGCATTTGCATTTGTTTTGCATTCACGTTTATTTATTTCAGCTTGCATTGTTTGTTTATTTATTAAAAAATCAAAAAAACCAAAAAAATTAGAAAATTTCAAAAATTCAAAAATATGCACGTTTAATTTTGCATATAGGTTGAGTCGGAACGGTAGATTTCCGTGATGAAACTGCACTATAACTTGTCATTTTCACTTGAGCCTTGCATTTCTGTTGATAGTTATTAGCTTTGCCATACGCATAATCTACGAGTTACTGTTCAAATATAGCTGACTGTTTAAACTTGACCTGATAAATTGGCAAACTACTCCATAATTTCTGAGTTTTAGAGCCCATAACTGGTGACATTCATGACCAGTTAATTAGGAATTGAGAGTAGTACTCCTTGCATAGCATGTTCATCATTTTTACACTTTTCGTGGTTAGTATGTCTTTTGTGGTATGATTTTCCTTCTGCAGTTTGGCCCATATTTATTTGTATGGAGTTGGTGTAAATAGAGGAGGGAGAAAAAGAGGAAAAAAAAAGAATTGAAAAAAGTGGAAAATGTGAAAGAAAGAAAAAGAAAAAAAATGAAAAATGAAAAAAACAGGGAAGCTGATTCACGTGAAAAAGAAAAAAAAAAGAAAAAAAGAGTTTCATTTGTTTGTTTTGATTCATTTAGATGGTGTTTAAAAAAGGAAAGTTTGTTACCGTCTAACTCCTCCATTCTTATTCCATATTTTTGAGGAGATTGTGTTTGAGTTTAGTGAGCTGTGTGCCAAATGAAGGGCACTTGTATTCTATTTTTCAGTCAGGTGAGATTCGGACGGTCTTATATGGTCCTGTTTAGGAACTAGCTTGACGCTTTTACCTCCACACTACCATAACTTGTTTTGCCTTTTCTCACCTGAACCTCACTATTCCCATGTTATTTGTAAGCCCTCGGCTGTGACATACATTATTGGTTGGAGTGTGTGCGTTAGTACTTGAATTGTCTTTCATTTTTGTTGCATGCATGCTATGTAGGTCGCAGTTAGGTGAGTGACTCTCTTTCCTTCTCTCTTTTACATATAACATTCACCCTTTGCTTCATGAGAGAAGAGTGACCACGAGAGAGTCCGATTTTGTTGGTCTTGCAAGGTCGATAGGTCGGCTATATTTCTGAACAGCTTATAACTCGTTTGCGTATTGACTGCTCACCTATAACTGTCAGTTTTTGTTACATTAAATTGGTTCAAGTAGACAAGTTAAGCTAGCTGTGGGTTTTCATTTCCGTTCCATTAGTTGCATTTTAGTTTACTCGAGGACGAGTAAAGGTTCGGTTTAGGGAGATTGAATACGTGCATATTGTATAGTCTTTTTAGCCTATTTTAGCACGTATTTCTATGCATTTTTGTACTGTTTATATAGTATTATGCCCCGAATTGGCTACTTTGGTTCGTTTTGTCCGTTTTGTAGAAATGAACGCGAAAGTAGTAGAATAGTACCCTTTTTCGTCCTTTTTGCATGCATTTAGAGGAGACGGGATTTTCCAGAGTGAGATACTGCATTGGAAGGTGTGAAGGCACGGTTTACGAGGCAGTCGGTGGCGAGAGTTGGCTGATTTAAAGGAAGAAGACTCGATCGAGTAGATTTGATGAAGAAAGTACTCGATCGAGTGGTTTTCATGGCCCCAGTTGGTCGATCGAGCGGATGTTTACTCGATCCAGAAGTGCTGAAAACAGGGTTACTCGATCGAGTAACTATTCTACTCGATCGAGTAGATTTTCTGTGGTTTTGCTCGATCGAGTAGATTTAATCTACTCGATCGAGTGGTTTCTGTTGGCGTGGGCTTTAATTAGCCCGTGAGTTGTTTTTTGTTGATGAACTTAGTTATTTTCCTATTTAAGCACGCATTAGCTAGGTGATTAGGATCAATTCTTTACATAGCTTTTATCTATTCTTAACAACAAGACTGCGTTACTTTTTGCTCTTCACTGTAACTTTGCTTTCGGGATTATTTCGCTTGGATTTAGTCGTTCTTTACGCTGGATTCGCACGATTGTAATCTCTTTATCCTCTCTTAATAATAATCGATCTTTTGTTTTCTTTAATCCTTTGTATTACTTCATTTAATTTCTACCCTAATTTACTTTTATGTGATTTAATTATCGTTTTAGTATGTTGAATGCTGGTTATTTATCTGCTGTTAGTTTTGATAGTTTAATTAGAGATATGAGTGGCTAAATCTAATTCAGTTTGGGATTAGGAGATCTACGATAGAAATGTGACGATGTAGTAAATAGTTTAGATGAGTTAATTGTGAGACTCTGTCACCATAGCAATTTTACTGTATTTTTACCGACTTAGTTGAGTGCACGCTTCTGAGTCATTCCTTTAATCTGGCTAAAATTAATCCTAGATCGAAAGATTGGACTAAACAGGCCTACTATGAACAGTAGACTACCCTGACGAGGATGGAAGTTAAGTTAGGGGTAATTTAAGATAGAAATTGGACCGAAAGGACCTTTCAATACCCGTCTTCCATTAATTCGTCTAAGTTGTTTATAGTTGAGTCATGGGACTACCGTAGTGAACCAAAATCCTGACATGACCTTGTTGGAAATTATTAATCTCACTAATTTACATATTCATATATGAAACAATTTATTTAGTCATAAAATAAATTCTAGATCTTATGCATGCAAACATGAACAAAAGTAGAGAAGAAATCATTGTTCTTACTATAAGATTTCGGTCTTATGGGCACCAACAAGATCTCCTTCTTGTTAGTTCTTGAGCTTTCCAATAATGGATGAACATTCATGACTTCAAAATAGAAGCCCTCCAATAAGTAGCACCCAAAACTATCCCAAAATCCCACAAACTAACATGTACTAGATATTTGTAATGTGGTTTACCTTAAAATCGGTTACTAATACTCATATACTACTACTAGTATTATTAGTATTTTATTTGTACAAATTTGATTCATAAAACTTGATTTTATGAAGAACAAGAGAGAGAAGGTTGTTGGGTTTTCACAAAACATAAGAGAATGAATTATTGAGGAAAAACTCTCCATAATGTATATAAAAACCGGTTGGCACATGAGGATTATAGAGCATTTTTCTTTTTCCTTTTTGTCTTCACAAGACAAATTGTGTAAGCCTTTGTCCATAGTCATGTCACTATCAAGTGTCATAGACAAATGAATAAGACATATGAATAAGACAAAACTTCTAAAATTTGCCCACCAATTTCGGTTTTGACACGTACAATTTAGTTACTTTAAAACGATTTAAAGTAACGGATTATCACGGATTAAAATTAAGTTGATTAAAGCGGTTTTGTCACATAATTTTAATCATTAAAGGTGGTTTGGATTAATTTTAACATAATTACGGAATTATGTCACGAATAAATTTAATTTAGTTGATGCATTTTATTTATCGTTATTTTGATTGTTTTGAATGCTTTTAATTACGTATTTATTTAATTTTACAAACGGTTGTAACTTAGTGTGGCCTTAGTAGAACGTGTTACCGTAATGATGGAACACGGTCTTGGTTGTATTTTGAGATCTCGTATCTCCATTTTTATTTTTTTTGTAATTACAGTTTTATTTAGAATGTAAATAGGTTTATATTTTGTAAATTTTAATTGTAATTTTGAGAAGACTAAAGATGGAGATCGGATGCTCACTCCCGCTGCATGGACAAAGATGGAACATCAAGACAAGCTTCTCGGGTCCAACGGTGGATTCCAAAGTTGTATTATGTTCTTTTTACTAGGATAGGCCACACTAGGAATTTTATTTACGTATTGCATTCATTTATTTATTTTATCGTAACGATAGATTGCATCATATTCCGCCTAAAACCAAACCACCTAATAATTGCATGAAAACTGACTCATATAGAGGTCACGCGTTAGTTTTCTATGACATTCTCATGTCACACGATCATTTTAAGCCATCACCTAAGTTAATTCATTCACGTAATGCTAGTTATTCGTTCACCTAAAATGAATTAAAACTAAGTTGATGGGATCTTCCTCGTATAAACAAAAATTGAGAACAGTCTTTATAGGTCAAATTCCAATGAATCCCTTCTTCGTCGGTAGGCATAATATGACCCCTTCTACGTCGGGTAAGTTGGAACTGATTGACTTATTTTATCTCAACACTATGGTCACTCGTACGATCCTGTGATTATGGTGGACTATAGATAGGATTTACGGAAATCTATCGACCAAGAGTTTTTACGGAAGAACTAGCTAAACAGTTGGCTTATCAATTTACGGAAATTGAGTCTTGGGATCACTTGTATTAATCTTGAGGGAGATCAATTATGCAAGTGCAATGAGTCTACACGATTAAAATGAATTTTTAAATAGACTTAAATCACCTCGATGAGTTTCTTATTTCGTTTTTGTTTTTCTTTCTTTTTCAGTGTAGAACACGATCATTTAAACTGCTATAACGAAATGGCTGGTCCTACTAACGACCCAATGCCAAGTGCCACATTGGACCGTGAGTCCGGCCGGATCTTCATGAATCGGATGAATCGGTCTACTCGATCGAAGAATGATGGATCAAACTTCGCGGACCGGGAGGCGGCATTACGGAATGCCGCCGCCGCGACGACGGAAAGCTCAAATATCTAATTGAGCCCATCCCGCCAAACCCAGGTCCCACGGCTAGAGCTAACGAGATCGCCAAGTTTAACGATTTCTGTATGGAAGCGGGTGCGATTAAAAACGTACTCATTTTTGCAATGGAACCCAATTTGCAGAAACGCTTCATAGCCCAAGGTGCAAACAAGATTTTCACCACGCTCACTAAGGAATTCTCGAAAGCACCGAGAATCGTGACCTATGAGCATACCACTCGCTTCTTTGATGCGAGACCGAGAAATGGGCCAACCAAGTTAGCCCACACATTCTCAGCATGATTGAGAATGTCGAGAAGCTGGAGACGCTTGATTGTAAAATCAGCGAGAACATTGTGATTGACCGCATGCTTCATTCACTCCACGATGGTTTTGCGCTCTTTAGAGCAAATTGCTATATGAATGATTTGAAGAAAAGTCCCCATGAACTGCACTCCCTTCTCGTACAGACCGAGAAGGACATGAAGTTCAGTGGGAGCATGATTCTCGTTGTGACAAACAAGGGCAAGAGTAAGGGCAAAGCTCAAGCAGACCTAGCAGTAGGCAAACCGAAGTTCAAGAAGTCAGGGTCAGGTAAGAGTGGGCCTGGTGAGGCAAGTAACTCATCAGGCGCGACAAAGAGCAAAACCGAAAACATGGAATGCCATCATTGCCACAAGACTGGGCATTGGAGGCGTACATGTCCTGTTTATCATGAGGACATAAAAGCAGGTCGCGTTAAACCTGTTGGTATGTCTTCTTCTTCTACTTTTATTCATATGATTGAGATTAACCACGCAAGTTACGGAACTTGGGTACTAGATACTGGTTGTGGTTCTCATCTGTGTAATCATGTGCAGGGGCTCCGAAACATCGAACCCCTCGTAAAGGGTGAGGTGGACCTGCGTGTCGGGAATGGAGCACGAGTGGCTGCCGTCTCGAGGGGAACATATGTGATCCAGCTTCCTAGCGGATTTGAGTTATCTTTATATAATCGCTATTATGTACCAGTCTTTCTAAAAACATTATTTCAGTTTCTGCACTTGACAAACTTGGTTTTTCATTTGTAATAGAGAATAATTCTTGCATTTTCTCATTACACGATATGATTTATGGCAAGGCAGTCTCCATGAACGGAATTTATGTTTTAGATCAGACCACCGAAATATTACACGTAATGAATAAAAAGTTAAAGGTTGGTGACAAAGATCAAACGTATCTATGGCACTCCCGTATGGGACACATTAATGAGAAACGCGAAAAAACAGCTCATAAAGAATGGAGTTATCTCGGCCTTTGATTTTCAATCATTTGGCACGTGTGAATCATGTCTCATCGGTAAGATGACTCGAATTTCCTTCAAAGGTGTTGGAATGCGCGCCGCCGACCTATTAGGACTCATACATACGGATGTATGTGGGCCTATGTCAATCACCGCACGAGAAGGCTATAGGTATTTCATCACTTTCCCGGATGATTTAAGTAGATATGGCTATGTCTACTTAATGAAGCACAAAAGTGAATCCTTTGAGAAATTCAAGGAATACGAGTAATCGGGCATGTAACCCATCGCGTAAAGATTAAAACACTGCGCTCGACCGTGGTGGCGAGTATCTTTCTCACGAGTTTGATCAACACCTTAAGGACTGTGGGATTGCCCTACGTTAACTCCCTGGAACACCTCGGTTGAATGGTGTGTCCGAACGGAGAAATCGAACACTACTTGATATGGTTCGATCCATGATGAGTCACACCGTGTTGCTTGACTCATTGTGGGGTTATGCTCTTCTCGTTTGCTCTAATACTTAATCAAGTCCGTCTAAAGCTGTTGACAAGACTCCATATGAACTATGGAAGGGAACGGTCCCTAACTTGTCCTTTATACGGGTTTGGGGCTGCGAGGCTTATGTCAAGTGGAGACACGAGGATAAGCTTGGCCCGCGATCAGTCAAGACATACTTTATAGGTTATCCTAAAGGAACACTTGGTCATTACTTCTATTCGCCAACCGAACAACGTGTTTTTGTTACGGCTAGTGCGACATTCTTAGAGAAGGAATTTCTCGAGAATGCAAAGAGTGATAGAACCTTCGACCTGTCGGAGATTCCAGAACCAAATACCGAGCAACCATTGGAGGAACCAATTCCTTCAATCCCGGCTGCGGTGAATATTCCTGAGGAACCTAGGAGGTCGGGAAGAGTCTCTATTCCTCCGGACAGATACATTGGTATGGTCGAGGAACATGACATAGATGACATTCTACTCTTAACGAGTAGTGAACCCGCAACCTATAAAGGTGCCATGACCGATTCGACTCAAAGCTATGGCTTGAGGCCATGCAATCCGAGATGGACTCCATGTATGAGAACAACGTATGGGATCTTGTTGACTTACCTGCTAAGGTTCGTCCCCTTCAATGCAAATGGCTTTACAAGATAAAGCATTCTGTGGAAGGTCAACAAGATATCTATAAAGCACGACTAGTTGCTAAAGGTTTCACCCAAGTGCCAGGTTTGCACTACGATGAAATTTTTGCACCCGTAGTCATCTTTGCGTTCCATTCGGATTATCTTAGCGATTGCCGCTTTTCATGACTATGAAATTTGGCAGATGGATGTGAAAACCGCCTTCTTAAACGGTTATTTGGAGGAAGAGTTGTACATGGTACAACACGAAGGTTTCATCGATCCAGAACATCCTAAGAAAGTATGCAAGCTTAAGCGTTCCATTTATGGACTTAAGCAAGCATCTCGGAGTTGGAATCATCGCTTCGACCAAGTGATTAAAGAAAATGGATTTACTCGATCGGTCGAGGAACCATGTCTTTATATCAAGTCGAGTGGGAGCAAGATTGTCTTCCTAATATTGTATGTCGATGACATACTCCTGATTGGGAATGACATACCTCTCTTAACTTCGGTGAAAGTATGGTTGAAAAATCATTTCCAGATGAAAGATCTGGGTGAGGCACAAAGAATTCTAGGCATCCGTATCTATCGAGATAGATCACGTCGGATGTTATCTCTCAGTCAGGAGTCTTACATAGACAAAATCCTAGAGAGATTCAAAGATGACTAACTCCAAAAAGGGGTTTCTTCCTATGGCTCCAGGGGTGCATTTGAGCAAGTCTCAGGCACCAGAGACACCGGAAGAGAAAGAGCGCATGACACGGATTCCTTATGCTTCGGCTATAGGATCAATCATGTATGCCATGATATGCACACGTCCGGACGTGGCATATGCATTGAGTATGACAAGTCGATTCCAACAAAGCATCCGGTGAATCACATTGGATGGCTGTCAAGAACATTCTTAAGTACCTACGGAGGACTAAAGATTGGGCATTGACTTATGGAGGCGATCAAAAGCTATGCGCAACCGGTTACGCAGATGCTAGCTTCCAAACGGATCGAGATGACTCAAAATCTCAGTCTGGATTCGTTTTTACTCTTAATGGCGCTGCAGTCAGCTGGAAGAGTTCCAAACAAAGTGTTACAGCAGATTCTACGACTGAGTCCGAGTACTATGCCGCGTCTGAAGCTGCAAAGGAAGCGATATGGATGCGTCAATTCTTACATGGACTATCTGTAGTGCCTAGTTCGAATGACCCGATCACCATCTATTGCGACAATAGTGGTGCCATCTTCCAAGCTAAGGAGCCAAAGTCTAGCAACAAGTCTAGACATGTACAACGGAAAGCTCATCTAATCCGAGATTACGTGAAGCAAAAGGAAGTAGTGATAGAAAAGATTGCTACAGATGATAACATAGCAGATCCTCTCACTAAACCATTACGACAAGATAAGCATGAAGGGCACGTTAATTCCATGGGAATTAAACGTGTTCCTAAGTTGTAGTACTCTTTTATGAATTAGATTCATTATCTTTTGTACTCTATACGACATCATCATTTTGATATTTATATATTTTGATTTTCATGTGGATTTGTACGACAATTTTGGACACCACAAAGTGAACTGAACAAACATTATATTTTTAGTCCTTAATTGCCCACATGAGCTGATAACTCTGGCAATTATTTTGTGACGTTGGTTGATGGTGGGTTCAACGAGCCATAAGTCAATCGGTTGACTGACCAATCACAGAGGCGACTTATACGGATATTTCGTAGGACACAATTGTGACATCGACGTGGAGTCCTAAATGTTTTATAACATTCGGTGCCCGGTCGTGGATAGGACCTCCATGGTGATCCTAAGAGTCGATTCTTTTGACTATCGACTGTCTCTTGAGACTAAGGCAGATTTTGGGTGACTTTGGTTTCTTTCTCACGGTCATCCGTAACAGGGGGCCAAGTAGATTTTTTAGGTCATTTCATGCGTGCTTAGATCGGAAGGAGTCGAGTTGAAGGAAATATTCAGCCTTTATCAGTTACTCGATATTTCTCAGGGCCACTCGAGGAGTCAGAATCGAAATGCATGGCCATGCTCGGATACGGATTCGTTTTATCAGTTAAGTTACTCTCTAGTCGGGGAAACCACTCTTGATACAGATCGATTCTAAACTACGACCTTTGTGGATCCGGATCTGCAAATTGTTTTACATTGAGTGGGAGAAATGTTAAATGAATATGAGAATCAGTTATCGCACATACACTTGTACAGACAAGTGGGAGTTTGTTGGAGCTGTGTCCTCCAGTTAGTGCGGATAACGTCATTGCACATACACTTGTACGGACAAGTGGGAGCTTGTTGGGGCTGGTGTCCTTTATAGTTAGTGCAAGGACTTATAAATCTCTAAAAGGATCAAAGGGTATACTTTTGTATTATAATCAGTTGGTCCACGTTTATCAATAACGATTGGCTTGCTAGATAAGTTTGACGTTATTGTCATACAGATGGCGGTGATCAACTGGTCCCTAAAAGTCACACCTATAGGATACGTTTGAGAGATGTGACGGTATGAAAATACAGTCATGTTGATGCCAGAAAATTGACTAAGCAGTTAGTCCGAGTTATTTGACTAGTAATTAGTCAAAATGCGATGTCGAGATATTTTATTTAATACGGATTAAATAATATTGACTAAGGCGAATTAAGCAGTTAATTCGTAAATTAAATATAAACGGTTATATTTAATTAATGTATATTGAATTAATTATACAATATTGTCTTTGTCGGACATGTATTAATAATTCAACTAATCCGTGTTATTAGTTGATGTTTTAATAACCGATAACCGATGACGATTTATAATAAAACCGCGTCATATACATTCAGCATTTTACGAACCGGACCACGAGTTAAAATTAAGAGGAAGTGGAAGCCCACTTCCCCATGTAGGCTAACGGTTGGCCGAGTGAGAGAACAAAAGGGAGAGCTTCTCCTCCTTTCTAACCTAATCACTCATTTGCTAAAGAAAATTAGGGTTTTGAGAACATTGCCTCTCAAAATTCAGATCTCACATCGGAAAAAACTCACATAACAACTCTCTCAATATTGCAAGTCAATTAGAGAGTAATATTAGCACAAGGGCATAGTCTCAGATGGTCTTGGGTGCAACGATTAGGAGGAAACTCTGTTGATTTCTGTTCTTTACGCCGCACTATAAAGGACCCGAGGTTGATTCTTAATCTTTATCGTTTCATTGTTGTTTTTCGTTTATGACAATAAATTGCATATTAAATTTACGTTATAGTCCTATAATTTAAGGGTATTATACGGATATTACCCCACACACAACGAGATGAACCTCTTGGTTTATATCTCACAGTAACCGAAACGGCCATGGGTGCCATGCTAGCTCAAACCGTCGGAAGTGAAGAAAGAGCTATCTACTATCTTAGTAAGAAGTTCTTGGAATACGAGTGCAAATACTCGCAACTCGAAAAGACATACCTCGCTCTTGTGTGGGCAACGAAGAAGCTACGCCATTACATGCTAAGCTACTCCGTCAAAATATACTCCAAAATGGATCCAGTCAAATATCTCTTCGAGAAACCCGTCCTCAACGGGCGTCTAGCAAGATGGACCCTGATGCTCTCACAATTCGACCTCAAATACGTGTCACTGAAGGTTATAAAAGGTCGCGCCGTCGCCAAATTTTTCGCAGAAAATCCTATCAATGACGCACAAACAATAGATTCTTGGTCATTTCCAGACGAGGATGTACTCCAAACTGATGTAGACTCCTGGGACCTATACTTTGATGGAGCATCAAACTTAAGAGGATTCGGAATAGGAGTGTTGCTCATTTCCACTGAAGGCGAGCATACACCAATTGCTGTCAAACTCAACTTCGAGGTGACGAACAATGCCGCAGAATACGAAGCTTGTCTCATTGGGCTACAAGCGGCAGTGAGCTTAGGCATTAAAAACCTCCGAGTACATGGGGATTCATCACTAATCATTAACCAAGTTACAGGATCTTGGAAAATCCGAAGCGAAAGCCTCGCACCTTATCAGGCTAGGATAGACCAAGTCGCTCAATTTTTTGATCACGTAACCTACCTACACCTACCTCGGGAGGAAAATCAATTTGCAGACGCTCTTGTGAAGCTTGCATCATTGATTAATATGCCAGATCATATGGTGGAAATGCCTTTGTGCATCGAACGACGGTCAGAGCCGGCTTATGTCCACCAAATCACCGATGAAGAGGAAATCGCGCAGGAACCCTGGTTCCAAGCAATCCTGAATTTTAAGCTTAATGGTACATATCCACCAGACATGGATAAGAGGGGACAACGCGCTATACGCCTACTAGCTTCTCAATACATTCTCATGCAGGGAGAATTATACAAAAGAACACCTCTTGGTGTAGTCCTACGTTGCCTCGATCATTCACAGGCACGAATGGTGATGGAAGAAGTCCACGACGGAGAATGCGGTCCTCACATGAGTGGGCCCATGATGGCAAAGAAAATCACACGTTTGGGATATTATTGGACCACAATGGAATCCGATTGCATCAAATACGTAAGACATTGCCACAACTGCCAAATCTTCGGGAATGTACAACATGTCCCTCCTTCATTGCTCTATACAATGACATCTCCTTGGCCATTTTCTGCATGGGGAATTGACATAATCGGGAAGATAACCCCAGCCGGAACAGGAGGTCACTGTTTCATTCTAGTAGCGATTGACTATTTCACCAAATGGGTAGAAGCGGCTTCCTACACTGGTCTTATAGCTAAAAATGTGGCAAAGTTCATACAAAACAACATCATCTGTCGGTATGGTTGCCCACACGAAATCATTAGCGATAACGGATCACATTTCCAAGCTGAGACCGAGCAATTGCTAGCCAAATACAAGATTAAGCATCACCACTCTTCGCCCTATAGACCACAGACTAACGGCGCGGTAGAGGCGGCAAACAAGAATGTTGTCACGATCCTCAACAAAATGATCGACAACTACAGAGATTGGCCAAGCAAGATACCCTTTGCTTTATGGGGGTATCGTACATCTGTCAGGACGCCCACCGGGGCTACTCCTTTCTATTTAACCTACGGCATGGAAGCTGTACAACCAGTCGAGCTAGAAATACCATCCTTGCGTATTTTACTAGAAAGTCAAATCCCGGAAGCCGATTGGAAAAGGGATAGATATGAAGAACTCATCCTCCTTGATGAACGTAGGCTGCGTGCCTTGCATAATGTCCAAACATATCAAGCACGTATCAAACGGGCTTTCAACAAAAGGGTTAGGCCAAGGAACATCAAAGAAGGAGACTTGGTGCTTAAATCGGTTAGAGCTCTCTTACCTGTTGACCCACGGGGAAAATTCAAACCTAATTGGGCCGGACCATTTCTAGTTTTGAAAGAATTTTGATTCTTACGATAAGTGACCTTTTAAATGTTTTGGTTACCGATTCCAATTTCAGTTTTATTTTTATAACCTTTCATTTATACTTTCAAGTTTCGAGGACGAAACTTTTTAAAAGATGGGGTGATTGTAACACCCCGTATTTTATTAAGTTGGATAAAATTCTTTTAATTGCTATTTTGAATTTAATTACATCATTTAACGATTTATATATATATGCTTAGCTAATTAATTAATTTCATCATAATTCGATACGTTAATTTTAATAATCATTAATAAGTTTATTTAAAGTTAGTTCGAGTTTATTGAAGTTAGTTCGAGTTTATTTATTTAATAATTTCCGTTTCTTTACGAGTCCTTATGAAAGTTGTTTTAAGTGAACCCGAGATGGATTTTGGGAACAAAACCGTCCAATTAGCTATTTTGAGCTTATTTCACTAAATTAGCAATTTTTATTAATATCCGCCAACTTAGTTTTGTAAAAATCGCTAATAATTCCGATTCAAGCTGATATTGTATTATTTACGTTAACTAGCTGAGTTTATTTTATTTTCATTCATTAAATTTATTTATTATTGATTCCGTTTTATTACTGAAACTTTTACTTAATACGGTTAAATTTAACTCGAAACGGTTTTAATAACTATCGAAGTTTCTTAACGATGAAGAAACGTACGTATAATAAATAGCAGGCAGGCAAGCTGCTCCCCCACTTCCACGCCTCTTTCTTCTTCTCGTTTCTTCTTTCTTCATATTTTTTTCCCTGTTTCAGTTTTTGGATCTTCAAAATCGATATCGTCACTCCGTTTGTCATCCGTTTTTAACTATTTTTGTTCCATAGCGCTCCTTTCGTCGTTCTCGTCATTCCGATGTAAGTAACATTCATTTTCGTCATGTATTTTTACAAACCCAATTTATACGTTCTGCTTTATTTATTATAAGACGATTGTAGATGCTAAGATAGACGGTCTTGTAGAAGATTTGTTAGTCATAAATGATTAGTTCAATCGGAAAAAGGTAACAATTATAGATTACTCGATATTACTTGTAAAATATGTTTATTTGAATCTTTGGTTAGTCTGTTTTATAATTAAGACGGTGTATAATTATATATAGGGATCCTTATGGATGTTAATTAGTCAGTTGTATAGTTGAGACGGTGTATACCGATATGTGGAGATGATTGAGACGGTGTATACCGACCTCTAGGGATCATTTGGGATGCTAGCTAGTAAGTGGTATATTTAAGACGGTGTATCTTTGACATGTATGGATTGTTTTGGGTGATAATTGGTGTGTTTTATAGTTGAGACGGTGTATCCTGACATGTAGGGATTGTTTTGGACTAATTTGGACTCTGTGTTGGGCGATTTTTGTAGTCTTTAGGGTCTGTTTTTGAGTTGCTTTATACTTGTGGATTTCCGCTCTAAAACCGTTTTAAATGCGGACTTAGTTGGCTCACTAGGACCATTTTTAGGCGCGAGAATGGAGCCTTAAGGGGACGATTGGTACTGTTTTGGGCGGGGGACGAGAGTCGTCATCGTGGGTTTTCACTTTGCATTTGAAGACTGGAGTTGGGGTCGAACTTAGGCATCTTTTGGGTTCTGTTTTGGACTGATTTTGGGGTCAGGTTATGAAGTAGGGTGAAGGGTGGCTATGGGTAGTCGGGTGGTGGTCGTGTCGGACTCCCAGTGGCCTAGCCGTGGCTTTGGCCGTGGCCTAGCTAAGTCACGAGTTTGAGGCCATGTGTAGTTGGTGGTTAGGCCGAGTTTGAGGTTGTCATAATAACTTTTGAGCCGTGTCCATAAATTGTTTTGACGCTAGTTTGGTTTATTTAAAATATAATTAAATTAATTTCCGTCTCATATTTTATATAAAGATAATTCGTTAATATCGTCCTTTCACATAATTATTTTAGGTGGCTCATATGTGGTTGAAGATGAAGAGTAATTTTGGGTTTTAGAAGCTTTCTCAAGTTATTACTTGTCTCTTTGCTAGCGTAAGGTAACTATTCCGAGTTACTCGACGAATTAATGTCACATTAGTAGTTAATGTTGTGCATGTTGTTTGTTAAGTGTTTAGGTGATTGATAATGTGTTACTTTCGTTTTTCACATGATAGAAATTAGAAATAGCATGAGAATTATATTGTGATAAATTTTATGATTTGGGCCAAAGTAGGCAAAGACTCGAGGAAATTTGGGCGGATTGACCGAACGAGTTTGGTCAAACTAGGTTTAAACCGGTCAGCCTCGATTTGACCGATGACCGTCGCGGGACTCTGGTCGAGGGTTTGTCTTTGAGGTAAGATTGGTTGTTATTGGAGGTTTTATGTTATGCCTTGATATTTGTAATTATCATTTCACATGTTGGTTGTTGGATGCTTTGGATGCCTTATGCTTGAGTCTTGTTTGCCTTTAGCCATTGTAGTTTATTCTCATGGACTATGATATTGATGGTTAGCTATAATTTGGTTATTGATGACATTGAGGATATGATTGGATTGTCTCATTTGAATAGACATTTATATAGCCTTTCACATGATAGAATGTTAGCATTTATGTTGGTAAGTTGGACTCTTTGCCCCTCTTATGGTTAATTGGGTATCCTACTTGTCTTGTGTGGTGTGGGCTAAAGTATTCAAGCTGGGACTAGCTGGGACTAGGTCCTAGGTGAGTATTTCGGCCTTCATCGTAGATAGGTCATTATAGTCTTTGACGAGTGTATGTTCACTGCTTAATAGCCTCTGTGTTCCTGACTTGGTGGGTTTATATCCAAGTTAGGGCATGACCTCGTTACTTATTTTGAGAGTAAGTGGTCAGCTTAAGTACTAGCCAACCCTTTGGTGGACTCCTTAGGGTACTCACATGGTTTTATAAAATTGTGGGTCTTGGGTGCGGTGGTGTGTATCCGCATGTCTAGGTCTGCGCAGATTTAGGACTAGGGTTGTGTTGTGTCTTGGCCATGTTTTGATAGAACCTCTGAGCCAAGATACCGGTTCGATTACCTTCCCTACCTCGTGGTATAGACTCGAGTTACAGAGTGACTATTGACGGTGCTAAGAACTTATGCCTGTCTTTGATATATTGCCCTTTCTTGTTTGATGATTCTATGAATCATAGAAGGTGAGATGCAAGCCGGCTATGGTTGATAGAGTTTGGATTCCTGGATGTTATGTGATTCACATGATAGTGTAATATGAGTCGGTCTAGTATTCACATGCTAGGACTATGTGGTGTTATATTGTTGTTCACATGATAAGCACGATTGTCTAGCATCTATATGCTAAGGCATTGTGTGATTCGTATTCATATTCTTATGTTTACATGTTATATTAATTATGACATTTTTCGTGGTCGGGAGAACTCGGAGTTACTCCCCCACCGATCGTGGCTTTCGTATTTGTATAAAATGCGAATGACAATGTAGGTGATGCATATATGGGGTACATGGACGAGCTAGCGAGCAAAGTAACCTTGGAACCTAGATTGGCTTTATTTTATTGTGACCCTTAAACACTTTTTATGTCACATACATTTTAGGGACATAAGTCTCCCTCTTTACATTTGGTTGTATAATTTGCTATTCGCGACTTTAGCGATGGTTATGTTATGACACTTCTAGTTAGACCTTGTATGTTTGACACCTTCCAATTTGGATATCTTTATAACAGGTTCAGGTTTTAAAATTACAGGTTTTTACCCAATTGAACCTATTCCAAACATATCCATGCAGTTTTATTCTAAAATTACGTGTTTACTTTTCCGCAATAAGTGAGGGTGTCACAGTTGGTATCAGAGCATATTTGCTCCCGACGCACGTTTGTGCACCCCAATATAAATAACGACCTTAAAATAATAAACTTGAGAGATGGGTAAGATGGGTAGACTTAGGACCTTATGTTGTAGTCTCTTTGTGTTTGCTCTTTGTTAGGTACTAACCTGTTTGTTGATTGTCATTTAATAATTATTGCGTTCTTGGATCAATGACCGTGAGCTTATCTATAGCTAATGGAGTTATTACCCTTATTATAAAAAAAAAAATTTGAACTAAAGGTTTTGAAAATATTTTAATGTTTTTCACTGGTTTTAACGTCAATTAGTGTTAAAACTTGTTATTGGAGACGTCTGATAATTAGTTTTATCATTTGTTGGTGTAAAAATGTATTTTTATGTCTTTGAATTTGAATATTGATGTTCTTTAGTGATCGCCAAGAGTATCTCCGTTCCATTGAAAGGACACTTATATTTTACGAAGATCAAGAGTTAGTGCCTATTGCTGAGGATTGAAGATTTGTTCAACCTTTGAAGAATGCTTCTACTTCCTTGAAGATGTTTCTCGTTCTTTTTGTATCTCGCCTTATTCTTAATCTCTTGGTGCTTATCCTCCTTCTAAACTCCCTTCTGTTTTACTTTAAAAGCTACGCTTGTACTCCTAACTTGTCTTTTGTTCCTTGCTTATCCTCCCTTAACGCCATTTGATAGTACCCCTTCTTGTGAGGAATGTTGACTTGGGTTGGAAAATTCGACTTTTGAGGAGATTGTTTGTGTCTGACCCTTAACCCTGGCTTTGAGAAGTCGTGATGTTAGAAAGACTTAGGTAAGGTGATGAGACATACTTAGTGATTCTTATACCTAGTTCCTTGACAAAGTAAGTATAATCGATTGGTGGATTTAGGAATGAGTTGCCTATGTGATTAAAGTTATAGAACTTGGCTTTGTTGTTTATGTTTGGGATTTGAAAGCTTAGTAGGTTGAGCGTCGTCACCTTAGGAGTAAACATGAGATAAGTTTAGAATATGAATTTGGAAGAAAACCCATTTTTAGATGTTAACAATCTCGTATAGATTGGGAATGTGATTTGGTGTTAGTTGTTTCTTGAGAACTTTGTTGAGAAGTCTTTGTCAATTTATTCTTTGGTTTTTAAAACATTGAGGTTGTGTCGAGTTCTTGAGATACAGAGATGCTTTTATACTTGAGTGGTAGATTTGCTTTAGGGAAATCCTAATATGTGATAAGATAAGTAGAAGAAGTATCTAACCGATTTATCACCCCTTAAACGAGCGTTTATTTTACCTTGACCCTTGTTTGGGATTTGGTCGTTTTGTCATGAAGGTACAATACCATAATAGGCATGACCTTGTTAGAGAGAACCTTAAGTTTTAGGAAGCGTATGGTTTAAGCCTTAAAATCCTCTTTCATACCTTTAATCGTTTTCCTCCCTTTCGTTCATACCTTGGTTGGATTTGATTCTTAAGTATAAAAGTTTACTCGTTTTTTCCTTGTCTTGAATACCTCCCTAATTCTAATATCTCTTACTGGTTGTTAACTAGTTATCTTTATGATTCGACTGTTTTAGTCTCACATCTTGACATGTTCATATATTTCTTTTTAAATTTCCTATCATTTCCTGACCTGGTTATTACCCTTTGTTTCCTTAGTGGAGTGATGACATTGTTGTTTGAGATTTGAGTATCTGACGTTTCCTTGTTGTCTAATTTTCCTTTCTCCTTGATCATAAGCGTTACCGTTCATATCTCTTTTTCTCGCTTCATCTTGCTCCTCCTTTAAGTTTGACACTCGTATCTTGTGAAACTCTATCTTTGACATCCTTGTAATTTTGACTTCAATTTCTACCCTATGAAATTCATTATAGCTCTCTTGTTGCTTAAGTTTGAGCTCTCTTAACATACATTGTTTTTATGCTATCTAAGTTACTTTCCTTTTTGTACAACTTCTAAACTTTCAAGCTACCAGTTTCGATTCATTCTTAAAAGTTTATGTCACTTCTGCAAACCTAACCTATTTTTAAAGATCTGAAAATGAAAATTTGATTTAGTTCCCTATTCCTTCCTTGAATATAAATTCATTTATCGTAATTTTTAATTACTAGACCCGAGATTTGGTTAAGTTTTGTCCAATTTTTGTTAACTTTGATCTATTTATGACTTCTTTGTCAAAGTTTAATGTTACACTTTCAGGGATTTGACCCCCAATTGGGTTTAAAAGTGAAACCTTTATTTCTATTTTGGCTTTTTTGCAAAAGAAAATTTGAGTAGATTACCTTTTCTTTTGATTTTAACGTTGATCGGATGTTAGAACTCGTTATTAGAAACGTTTAATAACTTGTTCTACTCTTGTCGACGAGTGATTTTCGGTTTTAAATTTGTCTTTGACTTGGAAGGTTAGCGTTCTTGTGTGCACAACAAGAGCAATTTCGTTCCATGAATGAGACTTATACTTTTGAAAACTCTTCATTAATGTTTTCGAAAGTATTTTGATTTTTGATTTATACAAATGATTTGCCTTTAACCTTATCTTGGATTTGGAATGTGATGTTCTTGAATGCGCAACGAGAGCACTTCCGTTCCTTTGATGAGAATCTGGTTCTGTCGGAAAATTTTATTTGAAACTTTTGAAAGAATTTTGATTCTTACGATAAGTGAGGGTGTCACACCAGTGACGGACTTGAGGTGCCACCACGGAACGACCCACCTAATCAAGAGACCATCATCACTCTTCAGCTTGCTCTTCCAATAATCACAGACCCGGGTGAAGTCCACCATGTACAACCGCGTCCTCATCGCAATCGAACGGGCATGATAGGAAAGCGCATGAACTGGGGGCTCGATCAATCGGAGCTGCTCCATAAGCCAAACCTACCAAAAGCAGGTATTAGACATCGAAAAAAAAAAACGAACGAAACGAAAAAAAAAAAAAAAAAAAAACGAACGAAACAGAAAAAACGAAAAAAAAAAAAAAAAAAAAAAAGAGATATCTTTTACCTGCAGAATGACGGGACTCCCCAAGAATGGCAGATCACGGTTGGATTTCCTATTATCCAAGCCCAAAATAATCTCTCCTAAGCATAAGCAAGCTGGGCTCCTACGCAGTTCCATCTGCTCAACAAGGCCCAAAAGACGGGGATCACCTCTCAAGTCTTCATCAACATGCCCCTGGAAGACATACACATGCAACAAGCAAAAGCCAAATGCCCTTCGCCTAGCAACATGAGAAACGGTGGGGTCAGCCCTGTTGATGAATCGATCTATGAAGTCCAACATTCTCACACCTTTTGAGGTAACTAGACGGTCCACCTCAAGTCTAGTCAATCCGAGCAAATCTCTAAATTTGCTTTTGTACCCCTGAGAAGTAGAAGGAATAGCAGGCAAATGTTCGGGGTCCCATCCACCAATAGCAGCAATTTCTTCAGGAAAAGGGCAAATATCACCTCCAGGGAACAAAAAAACGTGGTAGTTCGGGTCCCAGTAGTCAAGGCAAGCATCCAAGAACGGTTTCACAACCTTGATGAGTTTCAAACTCAACAGCGATCCAAAATTATAAGAGCCCATATCATGCTTCTCAATATTTGAAAACTCGTTGGTCCATTCCTTCAAGCGTATCTCCAAAGTATTCATGATGAAAATTTTGTTTTGAGAATTTTATGTATTTAGACGAAGAAGATACGGAAGATTTGTGTGAATAAAAGCTCTATCGACGTTTCTATTTATACTAATTGCTGTTTCCAAAAATCCGTCAGAATAGAACACTTTGGGAACAGCGCAGACACCCGCTGCGCCTCTTCAAAGGGACGCAGCTCATGCTGCGCCTCTTCCTCAGTTTCACTTCTGTAATTTCCCGCGTTGGATCTTTCCTAATTCCATGACGAATAATTTCCTATTCCTACGGGTTATTATTTTGGTAAATACGGGAAGATTACCATGTTTCAAGCTTCCTAATTCCGCGGGCACGCATTTCAAGACGACATCGACATTTTCGCCATTTTTACCACATGCGCACATTTTCATTTTTAGGAAATAAATTTCATTCTCATGTTTTTTATATATAAATTTCATTTTCGTTTTTTAGGAAGTAATCTTCATTTTAGTTCGTTTATTTTAACGAATCTCAACATGTATATATTAATTTCTCAATTTCATTTCTACATGTCTAACTTATAAATTTCCTTTTTTTTCTTTTTTTAGGGGGTAACCCTCCCTACCGTCCGGTCATTTTCGGCGAAATTTTTGCATTTTTTTTGCATTCTCTCGAGTCTCTCATTTTGCGCTAATCAAGGCCACATGTATATACAAATGTACATTTTGCATGTTTTCTATGTAATTTTCGGCAGCATGACGGCGTAAACCGTCATCTACCAAACCTGTTCGAAACTAACCTGCAGGTACAAGCAACACAATCCAGCAGCAAAGGCGCTCAGGCCATCGTATATGTACCAAATGAAGGAAATGTACAACAAACTGGGGGCTCGAGCCCCAAACAAAGTCCAAAAATGTTCAAAATCAATGTACAAATGTGCAAAATACGACAAAAGCTACACAAAACTAATGCTGGGCGCCCTCCAACTCTGCAACTCTCGCCACAAGAGCGGCGATCTCGGCATCCCGAACCTCGAGCTCCCTCAACACGCGAGCTGTCTCCTCCCGAGACTGGGTCAACTCTTGCTCCAGCCCGCGGTCACCCTGTAAACAATAAATTGGCTCATGTCAATTGTTTCAAGCGAAATCAAAAAATCAAAAAAAAATCAAAAATGAAATAGGCGTAAGATTCATACCTGACGACCTCGGCCGCCGACAAGCGCCTCGACGGCAGTAGCTCGCAGCCGGTTGGCCACTCTCCACAACGCCACAAACCGAGACGGCACAACCTGCATTTTGAAAAAGAAATTCTCAACACATTAACAAACTCAATCAAGTGTGTTCTTACACAAAAGGTTATACAAGTTAGAGGCTCACCCTCCGAATCAGATGCTGCCAGTCGTCCAGGCCAGCATCCGTCACAGCTACGTCAAAGTCACGCAGCTCGGAGATCGTCGTCCTCCCGGTCACGTCAGTGTACTCGAGGGTCTCCGGGTACTCTGGGGGCTCGATGCCCGCCGCCTCGACCTCCTACAAAGACAAATGGTTCTCATCAATCGATGATCTTTCATCATGATTCTCAAAAAAAATCAAATCAAAAGGAAAAATAAAAGATACTCACCACCACCGGCCAGTACGCCAACCTCCCGTAAAGGAACGCCGAGTAGTCCTCGCCAAGGAGAAGAAGGTCGTCACCACTAGCACCACCCAAGTCCGCCTCCCTCTCAGCCTCAGAAGGCTCCCTAAACATCGTCCTAGGAGGATCGACGGGAACCATCAACACGTCCCGTGAGCACTGACAAGCCAAACGCTCGCCCAAGTACAACACAGGACCCATCGACGTCCTCAACAGCAGTCGACTCGAGCTCCTAGGTCGAAGGATCTCAGCCACGAAAGGAGGCGCTCCGGCGTACTCCGCCCAAGGTCTGGGCACCCACTGTGACAAGATAAAGCAAGGATCATTCCTATGATCAACTAAAAGCGAATATAAGAAGCACGAGCAAATATAGGTGAGATACTCACGCTACTCACCTGAAGAGCGTTCACGTCCCGCCGGTAGACGTTGTGAGAAGAACGCTTGCTCTTCGTTCGGCACATCACCCAATCCCTCACCACGGGATAGGCCCTCTCCGGACTCCGTCCTCTTGGGCGCGAGACTCGGGAAGTAGGAGTACACCCACGCCTGTAAAACAAAATAATCAATGACGATCTTTCGTAATTTGATAAAGAAAGGAATTTACTTTGGTCTAAAGGTAGGTTCATACCTCCAGCAGTAGTCCAGGTCCGACAGCACCAGGAGAAGTCCCCTTTTCCATCAACTCCGGACGAACCATGACCCTCATGAAGCGGATGAGGACCGCGAAACCAGCAGTGACACAGTCCCAACGTCCTAGGGAACTCAGGTCAGAAAGGAAGGGAAGAAGCTTCGTCGACAGCCTCTCGCCCTTGTCTCCGAGGTAAATCGAAAACAGAAACCACCAGAGCCACAGACGAGTCCTCTGCTCAGCTGTACAGGGAGGAGGAGCCGTCTCCCTCCCATCAATCGTCACCAGCGCCGGGGTCTTCCCCACAAAGTAGTCTCGAACGTAGGAACTGGGTATTAAACCCGGCATGGTAACAGCCTTCGGCGACAAGTTCCAGCCGATCAATCTCCTCGCCTCGGCCGAGTCCGCCCTCATGGCAGTTTCCGGCCGCACCACCTCTTCGGTCCCGCACGGCAGACCAGAAATCATGCCGTAATCCTTTAAAGTGACTCCCACCTCACATGTCGAACTCACTTTTGGGGATTTGCAGTCCAAAACGGGCACATTATTTTAAACGAAAGGTCAACCTGGAGATACCTAAAATAGCAAGTCTATTTAACAAATGACATGGATCAGACCCGCATATTACATGAATCAAACTGCCATAATAGAGCTGGTCTATTTATGAGCTAACCCATCAGTCGAGACGAACTTGTATTACTTCACCATATATATTTGTAGCTCACAAAGCTATCTCTTAAGAAGATAGATGTATTTCTAAGAGATAGAGTGGGAGTAGATCGTCATAAACATGTCTTATAGTTAATGTGTTACTTTTTGAAAGTAATAGTTAATGTGTTACTTTTTGAAAGTAATGGAACTATAATCTATTAAGATAGAGTGGGAGTATAGTACACATGTCTTATTGTTAATATGTTACTTTACGAAAGTAATAGAATTATGACCTACTGAATGATCAATTGCGAGTAGTCCCAAATCGACTTTATTGCATAAAAGCCATAGCATTACAATCCAAAAATTTTATACTCAAGAGGTGATTTAATTTAAGGCAATTTAAGACTAGAAGGCCTATGTAAATAATGTAGTAGATGGGCAATGATGAGAAGATCCTTGCATCCCCAACAAAATCCTTGAGGATTGTTGGAAGAAGAAAAGAAGAAATGAAGAAGAAGCTTGCTGAGCTACTATCCGCTCGTCGCAGCCTCGGGACGCTCGTCCTAGCCCTCCAGAATCTGAGCGTCCCACCACCCAGTCCGCTCGTCCTGGACCTCTACAATCTGCTCGTCCCGACCATCTGGCCGCTCGGATTCCTTCACAGTGCAATACGTCTTATCCCTTGATCCACTCGGGATGCACATATTCCTTGAAGACTAACAAAGCAGAGATGAGCATATCCTTTCAGAGGAGCACTTCCTCAACTTTTCTTAAGGGTCTTAATCGTCATTTAAGCCCTTAGTAACCCTAATTTATGTACCTAATCCTTAGTATAAATACCCCATTGTACTAATTATATTAGCATGTTCTTCTTATGCAATCTTAATCTCATTTTAATCTTGTAATTGTTGTAAAATATGAATCTCATTATACTCAACATATTCATATATGTTACAATTTAATTTAGTCATAAAATTAATTTAGATCTTATGCATGCAAACATAGTTAGAAATAGAGAAGAAATCGTTATTCTTACAATGGATTTTCGGATTAAAAAGGACACCAACAAGATCTCCTTCTTGTTAGTTCTTGAACATTACAAATAATGGATGAACAAAGATTCAAGTATAGAATCTCTCCCAAAAGTGAATACCCAAGGAATATTATTAAAGACTAAAATAATATGATCTAGTATTAGGATTAGTCTTACTTAAATTTTTGACACAAAATATTTACTTGTTCTCTCTTGTTTTCGGTTGAGAGAGAATAGATGAGTGAGTTTTTACTTCTCTAGAATTTTCCCAAAAGATAGAGAGAGTATCATTTCTTACACTAGAAATTTTATGGAAAAATGATGAATGAATAAATTGAAAAGAAAAACTCTTTTCTTTTCACCTATGGTGGACGAAATAATTGGCCTTGGGTAGCATGCCCAATACCTTTTATTTTTGCTCTTCTCAAAAGCTAGGTTTGCATGGCTACTAGTTAGATATAATCATGATGTTTTCCACTTAAGATAAAAACACAATATAAATCTTACACTCCCTCCATTATTTCGGCATACTTAAAATAAAATGGGTAGTCCATTTTATTTTGTCATTTGTCAATTTTGTCACATGAAACATGTTACATGACATGTCACAATGTAATGTATTTTTAACATATTAAAAATCAACATACTCATAAAATATGTCATTTACAAAATTGACTAGTAATTCGTAATTACTTGTACCAAAACGGTTTATCAAATTATAAATTACAACGTCTTGTATTTATAATAAATTATTCATTCAATTTCTATTTCAATTGTTTCGTAAACAGTAATTTTATCCAAGTAATAAAACAATTTAATTACTTAGACCGTATCTAATATAATCGAATTACAGTAAGACACGTTAATTTTACTCACAAGATCTTCAGTCAATTTTAAGCAATTTAATTAACTCGTATCAGCATACGATTAATTAAATAATCAATTAAGTGTATTTCCCTATAGGTTTGACCTAAGGGGATCAACTGATCACCACCGTCGCACGACAGTAATGTCAAACTCTAGTCAGCCAATCATTACCGATATGTGTGGACCAGTTGACTGTAAAAATATTACATCCCACATGTATTCTTAAAATGAGATTTAAACATGTTCGATACCAAATTTAAGTAAGACTAATCCTAATACTAGATCATATTATTTTAGTCTTTAAGAGTATTCCTTGGGTATTCACTTTTGGGAGAGATTCTATACTTCAATCTTTGTTCATCCATTATTTGGAATGCTCAAGAACTAACAAGAAGGAGATCTTGTTGGTGGCCTTTTTAATCCGAAAATCCATTGTAAGAATAACGATTTCTTCTCTATTTCTAATTATGTTTGCATGCATAAGATCTAAATTAATTTTATGACTAAATTAAATTGTAACATATATGAATATGTTGAGTATAATGAGATTCATATTTTTACAATAAGCGGTATCAGAGCCTTAGGTTGTTTGCATGCAAATCGGTTATTGTTTTTCCGAGTTCTAAGATTAACAAACAAAACTTATAAATTTGTGTTTATTATGATATATCACGAAACTTATTATGCATGTTAAAATTTCTGGTCCTAAAATGTTTTAGGATATTTTGGTTTAACTTATGGATTTTATTGTTCATTTTATATAATAATGGCATTAAAATGTGATTTTTATGATAAAAATGTCATTTTTGGACGAAAAATAGCAAAACTTAAATTTTTCCAGTGGTTTTTGGATATGTTTTCACATATATTATGTTTTAATGACCTGTAAATTGTCATGATAAAATGATTTGTTATGCTCGAAATATGGCTTTTTCATGTTAAATTCGAATTTAAATGAGAAAATAGGTTAATATGAGTTATATTTCGAATCTGGTCATAGAAATTTAGTATGCTGTCACATGAAATTTTACAAGATGTGTGTAAAATAATTGGCTATAATGAAGTCTTTATGCCTGATTTATGAATTTTTGATGAAAAATCACATAAATAGTGACTTTAATTAGTAAAAATTGCTAAAACATACTTCATAACTAAGGAAAAACGTCACATGTTGCATTTTATCACATCTTTCAGATATAAAATTGAAAAGTTGATAAAAATAATTTTTCTCATATTTTTATGGTTATAATTGATAAATCCGATAAACCGCAACATTGTTTTTCTCGATAAATTTCAAAATTTTTAACCTAAATTTTTGAACATTATGAGTGTCATGGTATTTTTCCAGAATGTTCACGAGTTTAAAATTTCAAATTTCAAATTTATTTGAAATTTTTATGATTTATTTGAAGTTTATGGCATTATATTGTAATTTTAAGTCCTTTTATGAACAATATTAAGAAATATAAGTTTATTATTGTCAATATGTTAGTGGAGACTAATTTTGAGTCCTTAGATGGTTAGGGTAATTAACTAGTACATAAATATGATTTTATGTAATTATTGTGATTTTTAAAAGGTTAAATCACGCAAATCCGTAAAAACCGATTAATATACGATATTGGCTCCTTAAAGGCGATTTAGCATAAAATTGGGCATGTTCATACTTATTATAATGCTGAATTTTATTTATGATTGTCATAATTTTATTTTATGTAATTTTTGAATTATGTAATTTTACTTAGTATGGCCTTAGTTTTTAATTGATATTACCCGAAATGTATGGGAATATCGATTCGGTTGTAATTTATTGTGATCTCGTATCACCGTTTTGTAATTTAATAGATTTATTGTTATTTTATTTACAAATGTATAATAGGAAATTATGTAATTTATTATGTAATTTATTTATTCCGGAGATCCTTGATGACGGTGCCACTCGAGAAGGCGATCCATTAAAGAATGTTGCCTTGAAATGCGTGCCAAGACCGAAGTTCAAGGGAGCAAAGAAGTTGGTTTCCGAATTTGTAATAGTTTATTAGATTTACTATTATAGGAAGGCCATACTAGGATTTTATTTATGCTTTGCATTTTATTTATATGTTGCATGCATCGCTAAATCGCCATAACTAAAACATGCATTATCATTTTTAATCGAGTATATCGACCGTGTCAATTATAATTATCGTAGTTCACCGCTTTAGTGTAACGCCCCGTAATTTCAGACCGTTAATATATTTCGAAAATAATTTATTAATCAAATAAAATTTGATATTTAAGTATTTAAAGTAAAAATAATTCAAAGAAATATAATTTTATTATATTTTGAAGAAAAGTATTTATTTTGATAGTTTCGAAATGTTTAAAAATAGTTTAATCCGTGTAAAACTTTTTATTTCGAAATAAGGGCATATCGGGGGGGGGGGGGGGAGGAAATGACAATTCTTTTGAACGTTGGGTAAACGAATTTGGAAATGGGTCGTATGAGTATTCAATTTTCTTGTAATCTCGTGTTTAAGAACTTTGGTCTTGTCGGAATTTGCATTTGACCAACGGTTTTAATTATTATAGATACGAGCCAAAACCGACTCGTAAAAATCCCGACTAAACCCGCACCTTTCCTTTCTTTCTCTCCTTTCCCGCGGACACCTCTCCCCCTCCCTTCTTTTTTCTGATTTTTCTCTTCTATCATCTTCCTTCATATTCCAAAAACACCATTAACATAAAACTTAAGCTTTTAAGCCAAAAATCATCATAACTTTCGCATTTCTTGACGGATTTTCATAAAATTTATATTTCCGGAATCCCCTCGTCGAGATCTACAACCTAGTATGTATTAATTTCAGTTTTCTTGAAGTTGTTTTAAGACGAATTTTGGCACAAATTCGGTATTTATACTTATAAATGTGTTTTTATTGTTTATTTAGGTGAAGAATTGGAAGACGAGTTAGGGGACTCGTATATTGTCGAAGATAGCGGATAGTTGCTTGTTAGGGTTTGGGTTTTAAGGTGCTAATTGCTCATTTTCTAGCTTAAGGTAACATATTTTGAGTTACTCGACGAAAAATCGTCACATGCTTTGATTTTTGTATGTTTTTGTGATTTTTAATTAAGTAGTTAATTTCACATGTTAAAATGATTGCATGCATGTTTAATCCATGTATTTTTGTTAGTTTTAGTTAACATGTTAGTATTGGGAACGATTAATTATGAATCAGACGGTCTTATACTGAACAAAAATGGAGAAATGGAGGTGTGGGGGTGGCGGCAGCAGCCCGGCAGGCCCACGGCTGGGCCACGGCTGGCCCGGGTCAGCCCGTTGCTTGTTTCGCGGTTTTTCATGCAATATTTGTCATTTCGGGATCATTATTGTTATAGTTAGTATAAATTACATATGAGTACACTTTTAAATTAAATCGTATTAGTAGTAAAAATTATGTTAATGGTAAAAATTAGGTTTATATTGGTAGTTGCACATGCTAGGGTAAATTATAAAATGAAATTGTAACGATTAGGCTCAAAATGAATTATATAACTATAATTGTAATGTTTTGATGATTGTGCCGAAAACTGAGCCTTAGTCCCTTTGACTGATTCGATGTCAGTTAATTGAGTGATTGGTCAGCCGCAATTTAACCCGTACCTGTCGCAGGGCTGGGGTTGCGGGTAAAAATTCGGTTGGATGAAGTTTTATATGAATTGGATAATCGGCCTTTTTCTTGTTTTAGGCCATTTATTATATTTATGTTTCACATGTGTAGTTAGTTGATTTGAGTAGCTTCTTATATTGTAAAAATGGCCCTAGATTCCCCTAAAGCCTTTAATATTGTTAAAATTGCTAGAATTGGAATGGGTAGTGAATATCTCTTGCAAGTTGTTGTTGTGTTTGTCATAGATAGGTCTTTATAGTCTCTGACGAGTATATGTTCACTGCTTAATAGCCTTTGTGTTCCTGACTAGTGGATTTATATCCAAGTTGGGGCATGACCTCGTTACTTATTTTGATAGTAAGTGGTCAGCTTAAGTACTAGCCAACCCTTTGGTGGTGAAGCAAAAATAGCAACAACACCAAGCTCCATTTTCCACGGTTTTGGGCCATCTCTTAAAATGAGGTCCAATTCCAATTCCGTCTAAGAACACATGCCATTTTCCGGCCTAAGACTCTTCTATGATGAGTTTAGAGCCTTTTTGCCTAGTATATTAAGTCTTGAAGAGGATTAAATCTGGTGCTAAAGAGAACAAACAGCCGGGTGGTCCAATGGGCACGGTTTTGGAGAGAAGCACAACCATCGCTTTCAAGCTTTCTTATTTTGTCTAGGCAAGCTTTAAGGGACCTTTTGCTGCAATTTTGGGTCTTATACTCCTTATGGACGAGCCCCACCAGCTGCCCAAGAAGTCTTTATAAGATAAATAAGTGAAGCATGCCAAAGGAAGCTTGTACAATTACCAACAATCCTCTTTATTTTCATTTGTCTTGTAGCCTTTTGTTTTCTGATTTGTGTAGGGCTTTGAGCCGTTTTTCTTGGAGTATTAGGAGGCTCTTTTGAGCCCTTAGATGCTACTTTAGATGAATGGCTAGGATTGCAACAAGGACTCTATTTAAGGAGCTCATTTCTCATTGTAAAAATCAGATTTGAGTGAATTAAAATATGAGTTTGAAACTGAAGTTTTCAATCAATTTTCTTCTTGCTTAGTGCAGAAAACCCCTCATTACTTAGTGTTTAAGGCGGGATTAAGCTCTTGCTTCGTGATCTTGAGTTTAATTCCAAGGCTTAAACCTGCTTCGTGATCTAGTTTAAGTCATATCTCGGTTACTTGTTCTTGTTTTCGTGTCAAAACAGTCCCAAAGTTTCTGTTTTGTTGCCTTAAGTCATTGTGGGAATTGTTATTTGAATGTTTAGTTCATAAGCATTTAAATTACAATCTTATTTCCATTGCTTTCTTTCAAAGTTATCAAGCTAGTTAGGATCTTATATTCGTCCAAAACAGTGTTTTCGTGCCTTGCTTTGGTTGAATCGTTTATTAGCTTCTAAATCTGTCCTTATATAGTTTGTTAGTCCTTAAAACAGTCCATCTAAGTGTCCAAATCGAGTCCTTTGTTGAGTCTAGTTCTGTCCAAGTTAGTTCTTGTTTTCGAGTCTTATTTGTCCCAAAATCAAGTCCTAAGAGTTTTACTCCAGGTGGACTCCTTAGGGTACTCACTTTGTTTTAGAAAAATTGTGGGTCTTGGGTGCGGTGGTGTGTATCCGCATGTCTAGGTCTGCGCAGATTTTAGGCTAGGGTTGTGTTGTGTCTTGGCCATGTTTTATTAATATTAACCACTGAGCCAAGATACCGGTTCGATTACCTTCCCTACCTCGTGGTATAGACTCGAGTTACAAAGTGACTATTGACCGTACTAAGAACTTATGCCTGTCTTTGATATATTGCCCTTTCTTGTATGGTGATTTTATGAATTGTAATAGATGAGATGTAAGCCGGTTACAATTGATAAAGTTTGGATTACTGCTTGTTATATGTTTCACATGATAGTTTAGTTTGGTCAGTTAGGACTCATATGTTAGAATAATTGATAATTGAATTATTTATCATGTTGTTTACATGTTTCATTACATGTTACATTAAATATGACGATTCGTGGCTGGGAGGACTCGAAGTTACTTCCCACTGAATTGTGGCTTTCGTGTTTGTATAAAATGCGATTGACAGGTACTTGATGCTTAGTTGGGGTTCACGGACGAGCTAGTGAGCAAGAGAACCTTGGACCTAGTTTTGGCTATTTATATAGTAAACCTTTAGACTTTTGGTTTTGTATATATTTTGAAGGGACATATGTCTCCCTCTTTTTCTTTGGGTTGTATTATTATATTTTCTTATCGTTAGCTATGGCATGTAAATTAGTTCGTTAGCATTGCAGGTTTTGGCACCCTCCTCTTGGGAATGTTGGAAATGTTTGTGGTTGGTTTAGGAAAGTTTTTGAAATTACAGGTTTTGTCTAGTCGAACCAATTACAAACATATCCTGTCAGTTTTTCCGTAGAATTTACGCCTTAACTTATCGCTAATTTTTAGGGTGTCACAGTTGGTATCAGAGCTTATTTGCTCCCGACGCACGTTTGTGCACCGCACCTAAAATCACTTGACCTTTAAATAATAAACTTGAGAGATGGGTAGGATGGGTAGAGTTAGGATTTTATGTGCTAGTCTGTTTGTGATTGCTAATTGTTAGGTTTGTTGATTGTTAGTTATTAATTTTGGTGCCGTTAAAGGTTGGTTATGCCAAATGAAGAATGCTTCCACTTTCTCGATATTTCTTTCCGTATTCAGTGTATCTTACCTTAATCTTCCAATTTCGTTGTTCATTCGTCTTTCAAATTCCTCTTATCTCGCCTTGGTAACTACTCTTCAATTCTTTCTCCTGATTCATCCTTGGTTCGTTTTCTCCTTATAACCAAAGTCCATGTAGACACCTTCCTTTTATTCCGCAGGATAGTCCCTTTGTCAAGAGAACCCGGTTTTGAGAGAATGTAACTTTGGAGGGCTTGAACGAGTTGAGAAATTGATTGTTTAAGGTTTGAGTTGTATAGGAGAATATAACTTGGGATCCTTTGGTTAGTCTTGTTAGTTGTGCTTGATATGGGAGCCTAGTGAGTTGAGAAACACCTTGGGATTTATGACTATTGAGAGCTTGTTTGTTATAGATGATTGAGCATGGGTACTACCTTAGTACATAAGATGGAATGAACCTGAGCTACTTCATTTGAGAGTCTTGATGTTTCTTGTGGAAAATTGAAGGAATGATAGTTAGCCCTAATCCTTGTAAGCCTTGAAAGGAATACAATAGGACATTGACGTTGCTTAATGGATTGGTATCGTACTTTGGAATTAGTTAGTTTGTTAAACCTTTTGAGTTGACCAAATCTAGTATAGAGTAGCCCTTGTTGACCTTTCGAAATTTGAGAACACGTGGTTGACCTTTTTAATCATATCTGAATTTGGGAATTTTGGTGGAATGTTGTTCAATGTAGTTCGTAAGTTCAAAGATGTGATTCTAATTTATGGTATCGGAGACTAGAAGTATTAAGTCGTGAGATGAGGGAGTAAACAAGCCATGGTACTTGTGGATGACATAGTAAGTGAAGTTCGATGATGAGAATGGTAAAGGAGATACTTTGGGACATGGATGGTAACAAATGAATTTGTGTAGTTTGTGATAAAAGTGTCTGGCATTTTCTTGTTGTCTGATTTTCCTTCTTCCTTGATCATGAGCGTTACTGCTCATACCTCTTTTCCTTACTTCATCATACTCCTCTCATAAGTTTGATGTTGGTAACCTATGAAACTCTATCTTTGACACCCATTTAGGTTCGACTTCAATTCTTACCTCATGAAATTCATACAGCTCTTTTCATTATTATTCTTACTATAGAACTTTAAACTGAAGTTTTGAAAATACTTTTATGATTTTTAATGGTTTTGACATTAGTGAATGTTGAATCTCGTTGTTGGTGACGTCCCAATAATGGGTTTTCTCATTTATTGGTGTAGAAATATTTTTATATCTTGATATGAATGTGGATGTTCTTGTCTGATCAACGAGAGTATCACCGTTTCATTGAAAAGATACCTATATTTTCTTATAACTATAATTTCTCCTTCTAAGTTTCGAGGACGAAACTTTTTAAAAGGAGGGGTGATTGTAACGCCCCGTAATTTCAGACCGTTAATATATTTCGAAAATAATTTATTAATCAAATAAAATTTGATATTTAAGTATTTAAAGTAAAAATAATTCAAAGAAATATAATTTTATTATATTTTGAAGAAAAGTATTTATTTTGATAGTTTCGAAATGTTTAAAAATAGTTTAATCTGTGTAAAACTTTTTATTTCGAAATAAGGGCATATCGGGGGGGAATGACAATTCTTTTGAACGTTGGGTAAACGAATTTGGAAATGGGTCGTATGAGTATTCAATTTTCTTGTAATCTCGTGTTTAAGAACTTTGGTCTTGTCGGAATTTGCATTTGACCAACGGTTTTAATTATTATAGATACGAGCCAAAACCGACTCGTAAAAATCCCGACTAAACCCGCACCTTTCCTTTCTTTCTCTCCTTTCCCGCGGACACCTCTCCCCCTCCCTTCTTTTTTCTGATTTTTCTCTTCTATCATCTTCCTTCATATTCCAAAAACACCATTAACATAAAACTTAAGCTTTTAAGCCAAAAATCATCATAACTTTCGCATTTCTTGACGGATTTTCATAAAATTTATATTTCCGGAATCCCCTCGTCGAGATCTACAACCTAGTATGTATTAATTTCAGTTTTCTTGAAGTTGTTTTAAGACAAATTTTGGCACAAATTCGGTATTTATACTTATAAATGTGTTTTTATTGTTTATTTAGGTGAAGAATTGGAAGACGAGTTTGGGGACTCGTATATTGTCGAAGATAGCGGATAGTTGCTTGTTAGGGTTTGGGTTTTAAGGTGCTAATTGCTCATTTTCTAGCTTAAGGTAACATATTTTGAGTTACTCGACGAAAAATCGTCACATGCTTTGATTTTTGTATGTTTTTGTGATTTTTAATTAAGTAGTTAATTTCACATGTTAAAATGATTGCATGCATGTTTAATCCATGTATTTTTGTTAGTTTTAGTTAACATGTTAGTATTGGGAACGATTAATTATGGTTCAGACGGTCTTATACTGAACAAAAATGGAGAAATGGAGGTGTGGGGGTGGCAAAGAAGAGGCCGAGCCGGCAGCAGCCCGGCAGGCCCACGGCTGGCCCACGGCCGGCCCGGGTCACTATTTGTTTGTTTCGCGGTTTTTCATGCAATATTTGTCATTTCGGGATCATTATTGTTATAGTTAGTATAAATTACATATGAGTACACTTTTAAATTAAATCGTATTAGTAGTAAAAATTATGTTAATGGTAAAAATTAGGTTTATATTGGTAGTTGCACATGCTAGGGTAAATTATAAAATGAAATTGTAACGATTAGGCTCAAAATGAATTATATAACTATAATTGTAATGTTTTGATGATTGTGCGAAAATCGAGCCTTAGTCCCTTTGATCGATTCGATGTCGATTAATTGAGTGATTGGTCACCGCAATTTAACCCGCACTGTCGCAGGTGGGGTTGCGGGTAAAAATTCGGTTGGATGAAGTTTTATATGAATTGGATAATCGGCCTTTTTCTTGTTTTAGGCCATTTATTATATTTATGTTTCACATGTGTAGTTAGTTGATTTGAGTAGCTTCTTATATTGTAAAAATGGCCCTAGATTCCCCTAAAGCCTTTAATATTGTTAAAAGTGCTAGAATTGGAATGGGTAGTGAATATCTCTTGCAAGTTGTTGTTGTGTTTGTCATAGATAGGTCTTTATAGTCTCTGACGAGTATATGTTCACTGCTTAATAGCCTTTGTGTTCCTGACTAGTGGATTTATATCCAAGTTGGGGCATGACCTCGTTACTTATTTTGATAGTAAGTGGTCAGCTTAAGTACTAGCCAACCCTTTGGTGGACTCCTTAGGGTACTCACTTTGTTTTAGAAAAATTGTGGGTCTTGGGTGCGGTGGTGTGTATCCGCATGTCTAGGTCTGCGCAGATTTTAGGCTAAGGTTGTGTTGTGTCTTGGCCATGTTTTATTAATATTAACCGCTGAGCCAAGATACCGGTTCGATTACCTTCCCTACCTCGTGGTATAGACTCGAGTTACAAAGTGACTATTGACCGTACTAAGAACTTATGCCTGTCTTTGATATATTGTCTTTCTTGTATGGTGATTTTATGAATTGTAATAGGTGAGATGTAAGCCGGTTACAATTGATAAAGTTTGGATTACTGCTTGTTATATGTTTCACAGTTAGGACTCATATGTTAGAATAATTGATAATTGAATTATTTATCATGTTGTTTACTTGTTTCATTACATGTTACATTAAATATGACGATTCGTGGCTGGGAGGACTCGAAGTTACTCCCCACTGAATTGTGGCTTTCGTGTTTGTATAAAATGCGATTGACAGGTACTTGATGCTTAGTTGGGGTTCACGGACGAGCTAGTGAGCAAGAGAACCTTGGACCTAGTTTTGGCTATTTATATAGTAAACCTTTAGACTTTTGGTTTTGTATATATTTTGAAGGGACATATGTCTCCCTCTTTTTCTTTGGGTTGTATTATTATATTTTCTTATCGTTAGCTATGGCATGTAAATTAGTTCGTTAGCATTGCAGGTTTTGGCACCCTCCTCTTGGGAATGTTGGAAATGTTTGTGGTTGGTTTAGGAAAGTTTTTGAAATTACAGGTTTTGTCTAGTCGAACCAATTACAAACATATCCTGTCAGTTTTTCCGTAGAATTTACGCCTTAACTTATCGCTAATTTTTAGGGTGTCACATTTAGTTCACTTAAAACGTGATAGATAATAAATTGACATGACCTCTCGCTAAAAATAAACAATTGAGACATAGCCTTACCAAAAAGTAGAAACCATGAAAACCTATTTCGCGAGGGAGTGCACTCGGCCACCCCGGGGTACAAACCTTGTTACGTAGGGGAAGTGGGTGATAAATGTATATCCACCGAATTCATGTTGATGGGGTTTCATCGGCTACCCCGTGCCCAAGTTAATGTGAATTTGGATCATGGACACATTTATTCGAAATTTGGATTGACCTTAACGGAAGTATTTGTGACCGTAGTCGCATGTGTTCCGGGCTATAGAAAATATTAGAGTAATTTTATCGACCAAGATTTCTAAAAGTAGAATCGACTAAAGGGTTAATCCACCGAGTTATATTGATAAGGGTTCCATCGGCTACCCCGTGCCTAAGTTAATATGAATTTGGGTCTTGGAATCATTTATCATAGTTGGGTAGAGGTCACTATGTAAATGCTTTACTTTTTATTTACAATTATTAATAAAACGATAAATGTTAAGTTTTTCACTATTCCGTTATCATATTGTTCTATTTCTTTACCACAATTCATATACGATATCATTTCGATTTTAATTCAAATCTTCATTAAAACATCGTAACGAAAGACAAAATTTGAATTTTTCTTCTAAAAACCTCGTTTTATCCATTGTAAGGATCTCTTGTGAAGAGTATAGATAAAAGTTATTCGTGATCAAAAGGGTTTTTGATTCTTGACTAACATATCTACTTACAATGAATTGTTTCTCATATGCTTAATTGAGTTAAGTACTTTGAAACGTCACATCTTTTTGGTAACTAGATTTGTTTGAAATCAAAATTGACCAAAATACCGCAACCATTTCAATGAAAGTTTTAAGGCTAAACGAATAAATTGAAGAGTAGTCTTCATAAATTTCAATTTTGCATCTCTTAGCAAAGACTCACTGAAATGGGTGGGAGCATTCTCTTAAACCGTTAAGAAAAGGATAAGGTTTTAAAGAAGTAAAATTAGAATGGAATTGATACAAAGAAATGTTAAAAGTAAAGTTATTGAGAATAACGATACTAAACCTATCAATCCCGACCGATAAAGTTTCCATTGTCTTAATTGTTGGACGCTAGAAAGGAAACTATCCCAAATTATTGAAGAATCAACAAGTTAGTTGTGGGACATCTAATGGGACCTTCTTCTTTAAATGTTTATTTGATTGTCATAAAATTTGTTAGTACTACTTCGTCAATATAAGAAACCAGTGGAGGTTTTCATCATTTTATTTGATACATAGGATGATTAGAATATGACGACTAGCAACAATGATGTTGAGAGATAGAGTCATTGTGTACTCAATCTAGTTTTTGAGTTTAAAGTTGTACATAATTGTGACTATTAAGTGCATAAACTCTAAATAAGAATATAAACTTGTTAAGATACAAATGAGGTTTCACTTTTGTGACCACTATACACCATTATTTGATGTATGGCTAGCCCATTATCAAGGTGACTATATTCTAAACCAAACTAGAATGATATATCATGAAGATGATGCAAGACTCAAATTGGTAACCCAAGATTAAACCTTAGATTCTGGAATGATGAACGCAAAGAGTTATCAAGTACTCTTGAAACCATTAGATCTTATGGTATATGCGTATCTTGTATTCAAAGCAAGATGTCTCGTGCTTTTTGGTTGAAAAGGACATCGAGGTTGTAAATCATTGATCCAAAATAGGTTGATCATTTTCTTTTACCAACGATTTAAGTTGACGCTAATGTGTTCACTTAATAAGGTAAATAGAGAAATCCTTGAAGAAGTTCAAAGAGTTCAAGGAATCACGATTTAGTCGTGATGGGATTATCAAAATGAAGACTTTTATATAAGCCAAATGAAATGTGATATAGTATCACAAGTTAATCTCTCTTACACACATTATGGGATAATGTGTGGTTGGATAAAGAAATCAAACGCTATTCGATATGATTTGGACTTCAATCAAGTTACTTTGAGTTACTTGATCCTTTTGAGGATTTTATCATTTTGTCTAAATTATTTTTCCACTAAATCTAAAACGAATCATATGAGATATGAGATGGTAGGGTACCATAGTTGTAAGTTTTCAAAAGAAACAAATGCTTATTTTTCCTTATTATTATCACGAGTACAACGGGTTTGTGGCTCGTGAAGTTGTCTCTCTAAAATACAAGTTTATTTCTCGAAGACGGAGTGGGAGAAATTATTCAATGAGCCACAAAGAATGTTATGTCACAAGAAACTGGTATTTCTTGGCTACATGAGACGTTTTGTGTAAGACGTTGTTTCTACAAAACCTAGGAGGTTAAAGTCATCACTTGTTGAAGATGATGAATTAGTGTTACTTTTAGAAAGTAAAGAGCTTGCAACTTTTAGAAAGTAAAGAGCTTGCAACTTACAAAGAAATTGTTTGATTCAAGTTGATTACTTATGGAAAGTAATGAACCTATGACTTACATGAAAGTGTTTAAGTCACAACTCAATACAAGACTTCCGAAATAAATTCCAAGTGAATTGTTAGATATCAAAGCTTGATTGGTAACAAAGGGTTTGCTTAAGTCTATTTGGATCCTCTTAGGGATTGTGTTTCATTATGATGATATACATATAGCAAGTGAATCTAAAACCCACTTCTTCAATTCGAAGGAATGTATTCAATACATGTCTTGAGTTTTGTAGATTCTTGCCATCCTAAGATAATGTGAAACTTAAGAGAGATTCTTAAGTAGAACATCAATGAGTTGGAATCAATGTTTTGATCATGTTATAAAACTTTTCTCGATAAGTCGAGAAGTTGTGTTTATACATGGAGTTTAGTGGGAGTTACGGAAATTTTAATTAGTCTTATATGTGGATGACATATTGATTATTGGGAATGATTTAAGACTAGGAGAAAAATAATACATCTTAATATCCGGATTTATGGAGATAAATCCACATGATATTAATGTCAAATAAGGAGTCTTATGTTGATAAGGTTCATAACTAGTTCAATCGAATTGAACATATTTGATTGATTCTATTTGCTTCCGCTGCCGAATCAATTAAATAGGAAATGATGTATAACACTTCATATACTTTGAGTATGATGAATTGTTTCAAATCGAATTTAAGTAATAGTTACCAAGTAAGCCATGAAGATTACCCTTAAGTGCTTGCAGAAGCATTAAGGATGAAATGCAAAGTGTTTTTGATGCAATTTTGTGTAAGGGTGTTACACAAATGACAATTGACAATTGAGATTGCGCATGGTTTCCGACAAAACCATAATCAAAACATAATAGGATGGTTAAGATACCATTGTGGCTATGTTATTTAGGAAATATATTTTCTAGAATCATTCTAGGCAATGAAGAACAATGAGAAATATTTACAACGGAAATTGAGTACACTTGCAATCATGGGATGTGCAAGAAGGATGAGTCCCGCACACTCTGAAAACAGTGGGAGCTATTCTAAGGCTAGAGGGCCTATGTATTGGTTGGATCTCGACACGTACTCAGAAAGTTTTGTAATGCAAATGTATACATTACAAAGGATAACGAGTATGTAGTAAGTTTGAGTAAGGTACAAGAAGTTGATAAAACCTACTAACCAAAGCCTTCTCGTAGGCTTAACATGATGACTCATGTCATTTCAATTGGATTGAGATTAATAACTACATAAAAGATCAAATTAGATTATAGAATATGAAATAGTAATCAGGTATTGACTATTCATATGTGATAATCACATTTGTCGTTCGAGTTTTTAAGCTGAAAAACACCTTTTATACTTTGTTACATCCAAACGGGTTGTAGAGACAACATTGAACCTCGTTAAAGTGAACCCGGATTAACAAGGTATTCGCCCATAGTCACTTGTATGAGGTGACGTCTCGAAGTGACTAGAGTGTGATGCGATTGATGGCAAATTCAAGTGCCATAGAGTCATGTGAGATGACTAGTCGATCACATAGGCAGACTGTTAGGAACACTTTGTCGGGCCTTATGACCGCTTATAGAGTTCTGGCAAATTATATAGCCTAGTCGTGGCGAGAGCTACTATAGTATTCTAATGAGTCGATTCTTTTGACTAAAGACTATTCGCCTAGGGTGGCACAGTTTCAGATTAACTTTGGTTTGTGTTACTACGACCTTCGTAAATGGGGTCAAATGGGCATATTTTGGGTTATGATGGTTGTGGCTAGTCAAAGGGAATAAGTGCGATAGGAATTGTCCACCCCCTTGTCAGGGATAAAACAATATCTCAGGGCCACTCGAGGAGTAATGAACTAGAAATGCGTGGCCACGCTCGGAAGGTATCTATGGTAGATAACTCCGGTCAATCAGTTATTCTCCAGATCGAGGAAGCCACTCTCGATATGATCACTTGCAAGTACGACCTGAAAGACAACTTGCATTGAGTGGGAGATAGTAATAGGACAAGAGAATTGGTAACGCACACTTGTCGAGGACAAGTGGGAGATTGTTGGAATATGTGTCCTCCGACAATAATGCGATCACAACTGTTGATCATGATGATCACATGTTTAAATCTCATTTTAAGAATACATGTGGGATGTAATATTTTTACAGTCAACTGGTCCACACATATCGGTAATGATTGACTGACTAGAGTTTAACATTATTGTCGTACGACAGTGGTGATCAGTTGATCCCCTTAGATCATACCTATAGGGAAACACTCTTAATTGATTATTTAATTAATCGTATGCCGATACGAGTTAATTAAATTTCTTAAAATTGACGGATGATCTTGTAAGTAAAATTAACATGTCTTACTGTAATTCGATTATATTAGATACGGTCTAAGTAATTAAATTGTTTTATTACTTGGATAAAATTATTGTTTACGAAATAATTAAAATAGAAATTGAATGAATAATTTATTATAAATACAAGACGTTGTAATTTATAATTTGATAAACCGTTTTGGTACAAGTAATTACGAATTACTAGTCAATTTTGTAAATGACATATTTTATGAGTATGATGATTTTTAATATGTTAAAAATACATTACATTGTGACATGTCATGTAACATGTGACAAAATTGACAAATGACAAAATAAAATGGACTACCCATTTTATTTTAAGTATGCCGAAATAATGGAGGGAGTGTAAGATTTATATTGTGTTTTTATGTTAAGTGGAAAACACCATGATTATATCTAACTAGTAGCCATGCAAACCTAGCTTTTGAGAAGAGCAAAAATAAAAGGCATTTGGCATGCTACCCAAGACCGATTATTTCGGCCACCATAGGAGAAAAGAAAAGAGTTTTTCTTTTCAATTTATTCATTCATCATTTTTCCTTAAACCTAGCTTTTAGAGTGGTACCCCTTATTCCAACTATTACAATGAAAATAACAAATTCCATCCAAATCTCTCATACAAAAGCCAAAATGTTCAAAACCCTCAACCAACATACACCCCACCTCCAATGAGAAACCAAAATTAAAGACCCTTTTACAACCAAAACCAAGGTTACCAAAATCAAACTCCATACACTCATCAAATGACCAAGGTTTTGATGTTCAAAAAGCGGTCCTCCAAATGCGAAAGAACCAACAAGAGTTTTTCACTCAAATGCAAAAAGATAGCCAAGCAAAAGACATCACCATTAACAACATACTAGCTCACACAAAGATGTTGGAGACCCAAATGTCTCAATTAGCATCTTTAAGTTCACAAAGACAAAAGGGGCAATTACCATCTCAAGGTAACCCCCCAAGACAAGAATCGGTGAGTGCCATCCATTTGACGAGTGGTACAAGGTATGAAGGGCGGAAGAGGCCCGTTGATGAAGATGTTGTGAATGCTAGTGACAATGAAAGAGTTGTTGAAAACTCTAAAGAAGAATAACCCACCATTCAAGAAGTTTCAAAGAAGGATGAAGAGAAGGCCAAAGAAAAGGAGCCTATTGTGATTAGACTTCCATTCCAGAGTAGTCAAGCTAAGCCTAAGTTTGATGACCAACTTGGAAAATTCATAGATATTGTGAAGAATTTAGAAGTCTCAATTCCATTTACGGAATTGATCAATCATGTTCCGGCCTATGCAAAGTATATGAAAGATATCCTTACAAAGAATAAATCAATCCGGAAGCTTGAGACTATTACTTTAACTAAAGTAAGTAGTGCTATTCTTCAAGGGAGTTCACCTCCAAAGCTCGAGGATCCGGGAAGTTTCTCCATTCCATGCACTATTGGTGACACTACAATCAACAAAGCTTTATGTGACCTTGGGGCAAGTGTTAGTGTCATGCCATATTCGTTAAGCAAGAGGCTAGGAATATGAGAGCTCAAATGCACCAACATCACTCTTCAAATGGCGGATAGATCAACAAAGACACCTTTAGGGGTGTGGGAATATGTTCCCGTAAGAATTGGCAAATTCTTCATCCCGGTGGATTTTGTTATTGTTGACATGGAAGAAGACTCCAACATTCCTATTATTTTAGGAAGACATTTCTTGCACACCGCGGGAGCGGTGATCGATGTAAAACATGAAGAGCTCACCCTTGAAGTGGGAGATGAAACCATCACTTTCAATCTTGACAAGACTATGAGAGCTCCATGATTACATGAGTTATGTTTTATGGTTGATCACTATAGCTGGAAAGATGATAGGAAGAAGTTGGCATTTCCATGGAATAAGAAAGTGGATGATGCTCCATCAAAAGAGCAAGGGAATTGCAACAATGAGAGCTTGAAAAGCTCACCCATGACAAGTGAAGAAGAAGGCCTCATTGGCCAAGAAAAGATAGAAGGAGAGTTGTCGTCATCAACTCAAGACATTTTTAGTGATCAAGTGGACGAAGTATGCGGTCTTTGGGATGATGAGTTTGAAGGGATATTCAATCGCTATATCGGTAATGCTATGGCTCAAGACCATCATGGAGAATAACAAGTGCAAAGGTCCATTGAAGATCTTTATCATAACAATGAACAAGCTTTAGACTACTTCTTCAAGGTGTTGAGTAACATCAACAACACCTTCAACATGCCCCCTTGACATCTCAATATTGGATAAGAGTTTGGTGGAGTCCTCCCTAAACCACCATTTATAAATATTCTAACTCCCTGACTTGCATTTTAATTATCGTATTGCATTTTTGTCATTTTTAGATCTGCATTTCTATGCCTTGATCAAGATTTTCATCATTTTGAGAGAAGTGACGGAGGGACTTATGAGTTTATTGATGTGTAGTGTTTTGCCTTAGTGTGAGTATAGCAATTGCCTAGGCTATCCATGTCTTTGTAGTGCCCCCACATGAAGATCACAAGAATTGAAAAATGAAATGACACGGGTTACAAAGCACCCACGGATGGACCTGAATCCGTGTGGAAGAGGCAGAATCCGAGTGTCCCGAGGCAAATCCGCTCGTCTTGAAATGAACCCGAGCGTCCAATGCATAAGACGCTCGTCTTGTGAAGCTACAGAATTAATTTTTGGGTCTGACTGAGAATCCGAGCGTCCCAGCAATGAATCCGCTCGTCTCAGCCAGGACGGTCGTCCCAGAAGGAAGACGCTCGTCTTTACACTGCCAATTTTTGGGATTTCTCCCTGGAAAGGAATCCGAGCGTCATAAGCAGAAGACGCTCGTCCCAACTAAAGAATCTGCTCGTCTTACCGTTGCGACGCTCGTCCCCAGGCGTTTTTCCTGAACCCAGAAATTGAATAATCCGAGCGTCCCGACCCTGAAGCCGCTCGTCTCCCTCTATTTTTCAAAAATTCAACGGGTCTTTTAAGCCCTCCTTCCCATCTGATTTTCATTATTTCAAACACAAACACTACCCAAAACCCCAAAACCCCCATCCTCTCCATCAACAAAAATCAAATTTCTCAACCAAAATCAACCAAATCAAATCCAAACTTCCTCAAAACAAAAATTAATCACTCCTTTAGCAACAAGTGATTAAAACACCAAAATCTTCAAGTTTTGAGTCGATTTTTGGGATACAAGGCAACATTCATCTATCCTAAATCAATTTGGGCATTACTAGAAATTGAAGATTTCAAGCTTTCATTGGTGTTACTAAGCAAAGGAGCATGGCAAGAACAAAAGGTGGAAGCAAGGCACCCCAAAACAAGAACCTTTCTAAGGGACAACAAGCTCTTCAAGACAAACAAGCATCAAAGGCATTGGTAGTTCATAATGCAAGGTTGGAGATTCAAGAACAAAATTCTCCCATGGAAGCTACTACCTCTACTACTTCGGTCATTGAACAATTAGCCGATTATCCGGAGGTAATTTTCACTTCCGACTCCCATAGGAAGAAATTTATTCTCTTTGCTAGGAAAACCATCATGCCTACCAAGTTCATTTGTCAAGATGCATTGTCAAAATTGGGTGTTCTTGAGCAAACAAAGACCTTTTTCGAGTCTATGGGATTGAGTAAATTGTTTGAAATGCAAGAATTGACCTACTTCTCCCTCACCTTAGAGTTTTTCAGCTCTTTGAAAGTCACCAAAGTGGAGACCCTAACCAATACTGAGTTTCGTCTCGAGAATGTTGATAGAAAATTGTCTTATGACGAGATTGGTAAAATATTTGGCCTTAGTGATAGCCCTAAATACACAAAGAAGCCTACCAAGTATGACCCCGCTCCTCTATGGAAGGCCATTTTCGGAAAAGAATTTACATCCTACCATGATTGTCGTGCTCTCTTAGACCATCATCCGGGCACAAGAGTATGGCATAAGGTTGTTTGGAATACCTTGATAACTAGGAAAGGTACAAATCATCTTACCGAACTTGATTTTGTTCTTCTTGAGTCGGCTTTGAACATTGGGAGAGAGTTCACAAAGCCATACAATGCTTTACGACTTTTAATTGATAGATGGCTTAATGTTGATTGTGGCAAAGAAGGCACAGCCTTTATTGTCAATGGAGGGTTAGTGACTTATTTGGCTAAGCACTTTAATCGGGATTTCAACAAGAATGACACTTATACACCGGTAAAGGGAGGCCCTACCGTTGATCTAGCCACCATGATTCTAAAGTTCAAATGGGTCCAGAATGATACTCTTGATAACAAATTTGGGTGGTTGATAAATGAAGCTAAATCCTTCACATTGCCTAGCAAGATTTGCCGCTTGAATGTGCATAGACCGAATTACCTTCTCCCACTCTCCGAAGAAGCCGAATACAGCATTCAACACCAAGGGGAAGAAGTTGCCGAGCCCTCCTCCTCCATTGTCAACCCACCTTATCCATTTGTCTACCACGAATTCAACCCCGAAAATGCCAAGGCGGGAAATGATTACTTGACTCTGTTGATGAAGGAAATGCATAAACAAGCTTATAATGATAGAGTTGATGCTTACAAAGCACAATATCCGCCCCTCCTACATCTTGCTAGGAAAGGACTTCTCGATCCATCTTGTCCTTTGCTTATTTGGGCGGATAAGGAGGTATTCTTTCCTAGCACTTCTAGAGGTGGTAGACCGGGTGAAGAGGAGATGGTTGTTGATGAGAGTGATGAGCGAGAAGGTGAAGATGAAGAAGTTCAAGAAGAAGAGGAAAGTGAGGATGAACAAGAAAGTGCAAGTGAGAGTGGAAATAACTCCACATCCATGGAGGTTGATGATGCCTCAAGTGAGGAAGTTGATGATGATGATGATGATGACACGATGGGTGAGGATTAGCAAACACCTCCTTTATGGTTTGTCTACTTCTCTTGTTTTTATCTTGATCATTTTGTGGTGTCCTAGCAACATTGGAGGACTAACACCTTGGTTCCATTATGGTGTTCATTTTATTGCTCCAAACTTTCAAAATCCAAAATGACAAATTTTAGTTTCATGCATTGCATTTTTATGCATGAACTCCCCCAATTTTTGACATTAGAAACAGTGTCTATTTTTGTTTGGGGAAGTTTATGCATATCCATTGAGAGCTAATCTAAATTATACTCTCCACCATAACAAAAACCATGCATCATATAGCATAGCTTAGTTTGCATTCACTCTTGTTTATATATCATATAATTTGCATTTAGCTTAAAAATCATGCATTTTCATATAAATTTCATAATTTCCTATCGTATTGGCCATTGAGGACAATGCCCATACTAGTGTGGGGATGGGAAATTCTAACTTGACCTTTTTAAAACAAAAATGATAAAAATCGAAAAATTTGAAATATACAAAAAATATGTCATTTAATTTCATTAAAACAAAATACAAAAAAAATTGAAAAATCCAAAAACATGTTCATTTCCTTTGTAGTGTAGTCTTGTATATATTGTGTTTGATTAGACCTGTTTATTTCCCGCCTCATGTGTTTGATTAGACCTGTTTAGTATGCTGCCGCCGAACCTATAACGAACCGACCATCCTAGTACCCCTTCTCTATCTGTTTTATCTGTTTATTTAGTTTATTATCTTTTATTGCTATTAGTATAGACCAAATCAAATCAACCCCCACTTTCGTTACCTTAGACTAAATTAGACGATTAGAAATTACATTCGCCTCCTTGTGGTTCGACCCTGTTACCACTAGCCTAGGTTAGTTTTAATAGGAAATATAAATATTATTTGTGGTAGTCACAACGACGGGTATCAAATTTTTGCGCCGTTGCCGGGGAGGCAATTGTTCTAATTTTTAGTTGTTTTTATTTAGTCTTTCTTTGGTTTAAGGGACTTCCGTTCCTTAAACTTTTCTTATATTCTTTTTGTAGTTTCTTCTTATGCGCAGGTCACAGGGTGGTGAACTAGTATCATTCAATCCTGAGATTGAGAAATCCTTGCGCGAGTTGAGATGATCACAAAGGGTATTACCGACAGAGGAAGAGCTGAGTACTCTGTCAAGCTACTACGAGAACGCTCTGTTCGAGGAAGATCCACCCACATCTCCCGCTTCTATTTCTTCACCGAGACAAAGTCACTTCTCCGAAATTTCAGTCATGGTGAAGAAGCAACTATAGCAAGTCATTCGAGCCGACAGCAAGAAAATCTTTACAAGGGATTCGAATTACGGAGTTGATAGGAAATTCGAACCAAAGCCTTCCTATATCAACCTAGTTGAGAGGAACCAGATTGGGAGCGCAAATGAAGATGCAACCAAGCATATGGAGATATTTATCGACATCGCCGCTCTATACCCCCCGATCGGTGTGACCCAGGACCGGATAAAGGAGACTATGTTTATATTCTCACTCCGTGATGCCGCAAGGGAGTGGTATAGAGATCTGGACCGAGCCGCTCATGGGATCACCGATTGGAACTCCTTAGCCCCGGCATTTTATAAAAAGTACTTTCCGCCTCGAAGACTAATGCCATTAGAGCTCAGATCACGAGCTTTAAACAAGGGCCGGATAAGAATTTTCATGAAGCATGGGTTCGTTTCAAGAAGCTGGTGCGAACCATACCGCACCATGGGTTCGAAAAATGGAGTCTTTGCAATCGGTTCTATAACGGCCGTGTGACGATCGAGGGCTATTTTGGATGTCATGAGCCCAATGGCCGATTTTTGAAAATATGGGAGAGACTAAGGGGTGGAAGATCATTGATGACTTAGCCACCCACAAGGTTGAGTATGGGAATTCCGGAGGAATCAAATGAGGAGGCCGAATCTCCTTCTCAGAGCCGCACTTGAAGCTCTCACTGCGAGATTTGACAAGTATGAACTGGGAGGAGCTTCAAAAGGAGGTATTTACCAAGTAAATGCTCGCCGAGGACGGTCCGATCGTCTGAGAAGGTGTGGAGCCGAGGGACATGTCTCGGGGAATTGTCCCGGTCCTTTCGAGTCTTGTCCGCTTTCAACACTATAGGCGGACAAACACCTACTATGAGCCTAATGTTCATCCCAACTTGAGGTGGAGTAGCCAGAATGTCCTAAATCCAACTCCACCCCCGCAGCAGCAGCAGCAGCAAGCCTATGTACCCCCTCATCATAAGCAACAACAATATCAAAAACCTCCCTATGTGCCGCAAAGAACAATCTCAAAATTCCGAGTTTTTGAGTTGAAGAATATGTTGCAAAAGGAGTCCAAAGCTAGAGAGGCTGGAATGGAACTTGTAGAAAGCCAAATTGCTCAGTTGGCTAGCAAGAGTACCACTCGAGCTCTGGGACACTTACCGACTCAAACTGACCCGAAAGAGACCCTAAATGCCATAACTTTGAGGAGTGGGTCTACCCTGGAGGGGCCTGCTATGGTCGAGGATGCCACTGCAAAAGATGAGGCAAAACTGAGTCAAAACAAAGCTGGAACGAGCAAAGGAAAGAAAAAGGCGTCTACCGGGGTATATCGATCGATCGACCGACATACTCTGTCGATCGATCGAAGTGCGAATTACGAAGCTTCTGGTCTGTTCAACTCGGGCCGATCGATCGACATCACCGGTCGATCGACCGAGATCGCGCGATAGTGAGATTTTTCGTCCTCCGATGCCCTACAACTTGAGGGATCATTTGTTTCGGGCACACGGCAGTCCCGAAAATATTGAGGAAAGACCCGAGTGCTTTGATGGGTCATCCGGCTCAGTACGACCCGATGTCGATCAATGGTTCACATTTGAGACGGTCTGAAGAGGGTTCAAGCTTCAACAAGGAGAAATTAGTGGACTTCCAGCCTAATTCCACGGATACCGGCATGCGCGATTTAGAGGAGAGGGCAAAGCTACTTCTTACAGCCCCATAACCGGAAAGACTAGTGCCGACGAAGGAACATGTATCTTTCAATAAATTGGAAAAAGTTATTCGTAGCTTGAATGTACAAGTGCCTTTCCTTGAGTTAGTTAATCAAGTGCCTGCCTATACTAAATTCATGAAACGACTCTTGTCTAAGAAAAAGTCACTTGAAAATGTGCATACTGTCGCATTAACCAAAGAGTCATGCTCTTATTTGTCTCACACTGCACCTCACAAGCTAGAAGACCCGGGTAGTTTTTCTGTTCCTTGCAATATAGGTACCTTCTCTATTGAGAAGGCATTATGTGACTTAGGAGCTAGTATAAGTGTAATGCCCTTGAGTCTTGCTAGGAAGCTCAAATTGACTAGGTTCGCAGTGACAGACATGACAGTACAGATGGCTGACCAATCTGCGGTCCAGCCAATAGGAGTCTTAGAGGATATCCCCGTGCAAATAGGGAAGTTCTTCTTCCCTGTTGACTTCGTCGTACTTGACATGCCTGAGGATGCCCATATTCCCATTATTTTGGGTAGGCCATTTCTGCACACTGCTGGTGCAGTCATAGATGTTGGTTCGGGTACCTTGACTTTTAAAGTAGGGAAGCATTCTATTGTCTTTGCCCAACCTGCTAAAAGGAAAGACCCCATGTGGCCCGTGACTTGCTATACGGTTTCTTAAAAGAAATCTTATTTTATACTTCTTGATATGCCTATCTCTGGTCCCATTCCTGTTGTAACACCTCCGCCCCAGATTGGGAGCAAATTGGAGGAAGATTTGTCTATTTCTGATATTGCAGGAGCTGGTCTGGGGAAGGAAGAGCTGCAAGTTACTCGAGCTGCGAAGAAGCCAATCATTTCACGAGGCGGTCTTGGTTGCCTTAGCTATGGCACTGATGAGGAAGTTGATGACGAGCCGGTCAAGGCAAGGGAGTCCGACTTGGACTTTGATGAGCAAGAAGAGGTCATTGACTGGGGAGATGATGGAAGTGTTGATCCGTTGAGCCATACAGACGTGGAAGCTAAGAAGGGTGCAGCTGATAAGATAAGCATCGTTGAGGCTACCTCTAGTAGCCAGAAGCCGACCAAGTGGGACATACCATGGCCATTCTTGATTAACTATTAGTTGATCAAATGCTTTATCAAACATTTACTTTATTGCTTTTAAGACTATTTACCGTATTTTGTGTGCGCGAGACTTCGCATTTATTTTTGTTGCTTAGGATTTTTAAGTACTTTAGACTTTACTTTGGGTTTTGCGCAATTTTGGGCGCGTATTATTGGGCATTTGCAGGTTTTTAGACCTCATTAGCTCAAGTAATTGAGCAAATCCGAAGAAATAAGAAGTTACAGCAGTATCTTCAGTCGATCGACTGACAAAATTTGGTCAATCGACTGCGTTGCAGTTTCCAGGGGCTACTGTTCCTTTCACCCTAGTCGATCGACTGGGCTATGTGGTCGATCGACCGACCTGCACTGATGTACCTGTTTACGACCTCTCTCCTGCTATGTTTGGTCGATTTGCGGAACTAAGGGAGTTTTCTACTCCACTTTATCTTCCGTCACTATTTATTTCTTCTATTTTTCTCAATTTTGAACATAAATACCGCTCCTTCATTGCTTTCTCGGATTTATGCGTGGTACTTTGTTCGTCTTTTCAGGTACTTATTTGTAGCACTGCTGGCTACTAAAACCTCCTAGCTCATGCTAGTTTGGGGAGGTTCCCTTTGCTGCGCTTAAAGTCTTGTGAGTTTCTATGTCTTTACTTCATGTTTTATTTAATTTTCCCGCAAATTCCCGTTTCTCTTTTCTTCATTACATGATTTTGCACAATGGGGACATTGTGCGGTTTGGTTTGGGGAAGGGTTTTGCGTCGCATATCATTTGCTTGCATTCACGTTTACATTCTGTTTTGCATTGTTCATTTCATTTTATATGTATACCAAAAATTCAAAAAAAAAATTTGAAAGATTTCAAAAATTCAAAAAAAATTGCATGTTTATTTTAGCATATAGGTCGTGTCGGAACGGTAGTATTTCAATGATGACATTGCATTTGCACCTGTTTTTGCCTAAGCCTTGCTTGATTAACATGTTATTAGTAGAATCGTATAAGTGCATACCTACGAGTTTTCGTTAACTGTTTGCTGAACTTGAGACTTGACTTAGAAAATTGGCAAACTACATCATATTTATGAGATTTAGAGCCTATAACCGGTGACATCTATGACCAGTTTATCTAGGATGTGAGTAGTACTCCTTATGAGGCATGTTACATAAATGTGCATAAATATGAACTTAATCTGCTTAATACCTGTATGCATTCGGTTTGTGGTCTGTCGACAAATGTGGTAGAGGTTTCCCTTTATTCATTTTACCCATGAACTCCACACTGCCAAAAATATCCTTTTTGTCCTATTTACTACATCCTACATTTAGCATGTCCTTTGTCAAGCTAGTAGTCTATGTTCTTGGGATTGTTACTTAGTTTTTGGTAGCATTTGCTCTTATTTGAGATTTTGTTGGGAAGATGAAATGAAGGAGGATAGAAGTTGAAAGGAAAGAAAAAATAAAAAAAAAAATAAAAAAAATGATTCGAAAAAATGAAAAAAAGAGAGTTCTGTACTGTTCATAGCAGTCGATCGATTGCTAATTCTGGTCGATCGACTGAAGTTCGAAAGAAAAAGAAATCAATTCGCATAGTTCATAATCCTTATCTTTTGGCGATTTTTGCTCCCATGTTGCATTAGTATCTTATGGGGAGTTAGTTGATTACTTTTATACCTGGAGATTGTGAGATTTGTGCTTGCTATAGCACCGTTTCGTTTGATTTTGAGCAAGAAGAAGGATGTTGCCATATGGTTCCGTTTTGGTACTAACTTGATCACCTGTGCCTCCACTTTTCCATAAATGTTTTGCCTCTTCTTGCCCATACCTCACATATCCACATATATACTTCGGCATGTGTCATGGTCTTTTGTTGGTTGGAATGCATGTGTACGGTTGTAGAGATTGTTTTCATATTATATTGCAGGCATGTTCTTATAGGTCGTAGTTAGGTGAGAGTCTGTACAAAATGAATTCTTTCTATCCTCTTATATATTCACCTGTGCTTATGTGTGATATGAGCGACCCGTGAGAGTCCAATTTGATAAGTCTCTATAGTTGACAGTTCAGCAAGTTTTTAACGACCTTATAACTCGTTTGCATGATTCGCATTACTAATTGATTGTTAGTTATTGCATTAAATTGGTTTAGGCTTTACATGTTGTAATTCGCTCTGAGATTGAACTCGTTCCATTAGGTCATTAGATCGAGTCTAGTTCTTGCTTGGGGACAAGCAAGGGTTTGGTTTGGGGAAGTTTGATGCGTGTCTTTTATATGATGTTTTACATCCTATTTTCCACGCATTTCAGAGCTCATTTGTGTAGTTTAAGCTACCATTTCCCCTATTTCCGTCTACTTTTGTGGTTTTCTACATTATTGCAGAAATGTGAAGAATTCAACGGAAATTTAGCTAAATCCGCCCCCGAGTGTCTTGCATTGCATTTTGACGTGAAGTTTCACTTAAGGAACGAGTTTGGTGCGCAATTCAAGGCCCAAAAGACAAATACACGAGAAATTGGAAGTCAAGTGTCAGCTACTTCAGTCGATCGACCACCACCTACAGTCGATCGACCAACTTGTGGGTTCCAGAAGCTACTGTACACTGCTACTCAGTCGATCGACCGCCACTCTTAGTCGATCGACCAAGCCGCTATCCCAGACGAGAATTAAAAGATCGAGGAAACTCAAGCCCATTGTGTTTAGGTTTTGATAATAAGTGTTACGTATATTTTCTATATAACGTAACCTAGTACATCAGATTAATCATTCAGTTTTTACTAGTTCTTTAGTTTGTCTCAAACAATCAACAGTTGGGGTTTTTAATACTATTTCGTACAATTACTCTCGCATTCGGTTTCGGGATCTCTTGCTGCAATTCCAATCGGTATTCTTCTGCTAATAATTCAGTTTTCTTTATTATCGTTTTGTAGGATAGAATTGCTAGTTAGTTTCCCAAAACCGATTCATTGTTTATGTTAATTGTTTGTTCTATTATTTCAAGCATGAATTCTTCTGTCTATTTTATTGGTTTTATTGTTATTATCACCCTTAGTATGAGTAGCTAAATAGTTTGTGCTAGGATGTAAGGGAATTATAGTATAGGCGGCAATAGAATGAATACGGCCTGAATCGCGTGTCAGTCGATCGACTGCCATACCTGGTCGATCGACTGACCACGTGAGGTTTACCCTCGTTTTAATTGATTTAAATGTTGTGTTTGACGAATAGAATGCATGCGACTAGTTGAATGCTTAATATAAGACTGACCCATTAGATCGAGAGATAGGGACAGTTGTTAGATCACCAATTAAAATGACTAAACTATGCTGAGATCGAGAGATAGGTAAAGTTTAGACCGTTAGTCACTTTTCAGGACGAAAGTTAGTATTAGTGATATTAGGGACCTATAGCGAGATCGAAAGATGCTATTTGTTAAGAGTGGACCGAGAGGACCTCTTTATTTCCCGCCTCATGTGTTTGATTAGACCTGTTTAGTATGCTGCCGCCGAACCTATAACGAACCGACCATCCTAGTACCCCTTCTCTATCTATTTTATCTATTTATTTAGTTTATTATCTTTTATTGCTATTAGTATAGACCAAATCAAATCAACCCCCACTTTCGTTACCTTAGACTAAATTAGACGATTAGAAATTACATTCGCCTCCTTGTGGTTCGACCCTGTTACCACTAGCCTAGGTTAGTTTTAATAGGAAATATAAATATTATTTTTGGTACTCACAATGACGGGTATCAATGAACTCAAACACATTTGAGTTCTGACTGGGGAGGCCTAAAAAGGCGCGAGGTTGGTAGTGGTGACTAACAGCCTTTGTTTCCAATCAAAACTCGGTTTTGGCTCAATTAATCCGTACTTTGGATCATGTTATGCATGTTTTATCATGTTAAAGTCATGAAAAAAGATAAAAAGAACATAAAAGAAGAAGATTAATTACACCCTCATACTTACATGCTAGGTTGCTTGATGAGAAATCGATAAAGTGTAAAAACTCATGAGTCGGAAAACTCGATTTAAAACTTTATTTGTAAAATATGGAGTGTTGGTTTGCTTTAGTGATGATGTAGTTGGTCGAAGTGGTAAGTCAAGTGATTTAATGTACGACGACGGTACCAACAAATGTGTAAGGCTCTTATTTTCAATCGGTAGGTCGAAAATACATGTCGGTTGTTGACTCGAGAAGTCAAGGTCTAGAATTTTAAGGGAGAAAAGAAGGGTAGAACTATCGCGTACCTTCAAATGGTGGAATTTGAGGGGTATTTATAGAGGATTTTTGTAATGGTGATAGTTTAGGGTGACGTGGCTGTAAAAGCTGCTTAAAGAGGCGCTAGCATGTTCGTGGGTCTTCGAGTTATCTTATCACTATCACGCATTTGAATTTGTGGTTTGTTCTATCCTAGGTTTGTAGGATATGATTGTTGTACTTGACCATCAAGTATACTGTGTATACTTAGCATGTATTCATTGTGAGATTTGTTTTTTGTGTTTGACTCGGTTTGACTCGTTGTTGGAATCGTGTTTTGAATTTTGAGTCGGTTATTGGTCCGGTTTCGGTTTTGACTCTAGTTAGTGTCATTGTGACCCAGGTATTTTTGAAATGTTTTGAAAATGTAGTTTTCGTTTCCAAAATCGTTTTTAAGTTTTCCGACGAGTAGTTATATAAACTGTCGATCAAACGTAGCGATTCCTAAGCCTGTTGTAGTCCGATAATCATCGGGTGTTTGTTAGGGATTCAACAGATACCAAGTATCTACAATCACTTAAGTATTCCTTTTTTTTTTAGGGAGAGACTTACCCGGTTATCATCAATGCTAACCAAGATGCTACCCAAGAAGAAAATTTTTTGAAAGTTCTCAAAATTCATAGAAAAGCATTGGGTTATATCATTGATGACATAAAAGGGTTAAGCCCGAGTCTTTACATACATAGAATTGTCTTAGAGGAAGGGAGTCGACCTAGTGTAGAAGGTCTAAGGAGATTGAACAAAAAGATGGCGAAAGTTGTTAAGAATGAAGTCTTGAAATTGTTGGAGGCGGGGATCATTTACCAAATCACAGATAGTAAGTTGGTAAGTCCCATTCACGTTGTCCCCAAGAAAGGTGGGGTAACCATGGTTGAACAAGAGGATGGAATTTCCCTACCTACCCGTCCGGTTACCAGGTGGCATTGATTATAGTAAACTAAATGCCGCCACCCTCAAAGACCACTTCCCATCCCCTTCATAGACCAAATGCTTCAACGATTGGTGGGGCATCCCTATTATTGTTTCCTCGATAGTTATTCAGGATTCTTTCAAGTCCCAATTCAACCGAAAGACTAAGAGAAAACAACATCCGCATGCCCCATTGTAGTCTATGCTTACCGATGAATGTCATTTGGGTTTTGTAATGCTCCCGACACCTTTCAAAGGTGTATGATGGCCATATTCACCGATGTCTTGGAGAAGAGTATGAAGATCTTCATGGATGACTTTAGTGTCCAAGGGGATTGTTTTGATCATGGTCTTGTTAATCTTTCAAATGTCTTGAGATGGTATGAGGAGCACAAATTGGTCCTCAATTCGGAAAAGTGCCACTTTATGGTGGAGGAGGGAGTTGTGCTTGGTCACGTTGTCTCTAAGAGAGGAATCGAAGTTGATGGTGCTAAGGTTTCGGTTATAGAAAACTTGTCACCCCCTACAAACGTGAAGGGGGTGGGGAGCTTTCTAGGCCATGCCGGATTTTATAGGCGATTCAAGAAAGATCTCTCCAAAATCGCAAAACCATAGACTTCAATCCTTCTTAAAGATGCCCCCTTTGTATTTATTGATATTTGCCTTAAGTCTTTCAATAGGTTAAAGCTTGCTCTTTGTGAGATCACTGATAAAATCTCCTTTTAAAATAAATAATAGTATGGAGTCGCCAGTAGGTTTTATTAAAATACATAAAAAATAAGTTTAACGGAAAAGGCCACATTTGATCCCTGGAATGGGGACTGATCCGTCACTCCGGTCTGAACCAAAGATTGCGGATTCGGGGGTAAAAGTACGATCAGGGAAGGTGTTAGGCACCGGATCACCCATCAAACTGACGACCTCTACTATTTATTTGTAATATTATATATTTGACGAATTTAACGAAATAGTCCAAATTTTTTACAAAGAAAAAATAAATTAGGTTAGTTTATACACAATTATACAAAAAGGACAATAAAATGGAAAAAATAAATAAAAGATGAAATAAAAGAGAAAAGAAAACTTATTTGATTCGGTACCCTCAGACCTATTTGGATTTTGACTATGAATGAATTTCGACTTTGTCGTAAATTAATGGCTCCTATGCGCTTATATGAAAGCTGGGACGATTTATGTGAATGGTTTGATTTAAAACTGGGATTTTATGTTTGAGACGACAATATGCATGAGAATATCTAGATCTGGTACGTTTATTGTGTGTATCTTTTCGTGAATATTGTCCTCTGGAATATTTGTGTCCGTCCTCTAATTGCGAGACAGAGCTTGATATTTATACTAGCTTTGAGGCCTGTCTTGGACTTTGAGTAGATTTGTGACTTTTAGTTAGGAAAAGATAGAACTTGAACACAAAGAGTCCCTTGCATCTTTGATTCCATCTACGACAGTGTGTTTCATGCACACCTTTGCCTATTAACTAGTGTTAGTCCTTTTCACTTGATGACAAAATTACGTCACCCAACTACTACTTCTTCTAAGTTTTGCCTTATCATGCGTGTTAGGCCCAAAATCTGGATATGGGCTGGTCTGGGGCAGCGAGTCTGGAAGCAGTGTGAGACACAGGGCGTCAGAGCGCTAGGGTGGCAGCATCAGCGCGTAGTGCAAGACGTGGGCTTTGATCCGTATGGAAGAAGCATATGGAAATTCTATCACTTATCATATCCAATGAAGGAAAGTCCTATTCAGCGTCAAATTTGTTATAACTTGGAAGAAAAGCAAGAAACCCTAGCCGAGCAAGCTCCCTAAGGGGCCTCAATGCAAAGAAGGAGGATCATCAGAAAATACATGAATTATAACCTAACTTCCATAGCATAACACACGAACCGTACTTCCTCCCGAATTATAGTGAAAATCTTGGTGGGATTCCGTCTCCCCCCGCGGTTGTTTCCCAAATCGGGTTTTCCGCGTCACCAAAATCGCTCGTGTCATTTATTTACGCCGTGCATTCAAATTATCATACAACAAACAAATCATAATACAGACCTAACGTTAAGACCGCTTTAACCCTAAATTGGTAGAAATTTACCAAAACATGTCCGGACACTAAGAAACCAACTCAGGTAGCACCAGCGGTGCCCCAACAACACGGGCACCATCCCCCTCGGCAGCAACACGGGTACCATCTCCCTTGGCAGCAGCAACACGCACAACCCCGGTTCAAACCACCAGTGCCGCCCAGATACCAGCCGTCAAGCAAAGTCAAAGTTCCCAGGCAACAGCAAGCCCATCTTCAGAGAGAGTCCAGACTAGAGATTCGGAAGTCGTCCAGGGACGGCAAGGAGTCCCACAGCCTGAGAGAGGAGCACAATCCAGGCAACAGGTTCAGGCTCCTCCGAGTCCCACCAGCATCATGATAAGCGGGCTGGACACATTAGCAAGGACGATCCCGACAATGCAGAACGAAAACTGGAGCATGAGATCCCAGATGGAAGAGGACAACAATCTCCTCCGAGCACAGATCAACGAGTTAAGAAGCCATGCCGCTAATTCAGCCTCTTGGATGCAGGAAGACAGATCCAGGGGATCACCAGGAGAAAGTAGGGATCGGAGGCAGACGCGGGTGTTGCCACGCGAAGTAGCACTCAGGTTGGACATGGACGCAACACCACAGCCAAGAGGAAGCCTGGTCCCAACAGGGCTAGGAGCATTGACACCAGATGATGAGCCAGCACGCCAAGAGCCAACACCCACTTTAGATGTAGAAGGGTGCCAGCAGAGCAGAGCGGCAGCCGCGATCCCGGTGATCAGGGCTCGAGTTGCAAATCAAGCTGAGTATACCTGAGAAAGTGGCCCGGCTGCAGCAGCATCGTAGATGCACCAACCAGTAGACTTAGGACAACAGAACTTCGTAGGGCAGAACGTTAGTCACAGAAGCACCTGCGACCAGCCGGGAGAGAGACGTATACAGAACAGCAATACCAGAAACTACGAAGCCTCCTCCGGAGGGTTGATACCTGTCGAAGTAAGTACCAAAAAAAATATTTATAAATTCCGAACTACAACTAGCAAGCGGTAGTAAGGGTCGATCCGCAGGGAGGTAGGGAGATTATAGTTGCTTTTAATTTTAGTCTAACGGTAACAATGAGGGGAATTTTGTTGTGAATTATAACTAAATCTAATAACATAAACTAAATAAACGAATAATAGTAGCAAAAGATGGAAACAATGATAAAAGAAATGCTAATACGGTCGGTTCACTATAACTGCGATGGCACAAAATCCTAGGTAAGTCCGAAATACAGTCGTGTAGGATGGGTAAAACAAGTCCTCTCGGTCCAAGTTAACTAGTAGCTCCTTTCGGCCTATGCTACTAGTCCCTAAGTCTCACTAATGCTAGCTCTCGCCCTGAAAAGTGATTCCTAAAGCCTAAATTACATTATCTCTCGATCTCAGCAATTTAGTCGTCTCAACCCGTTAATTAATGCCCTTCCCTATCTTTCGATCTATGGGTTGGTCAAAACTAAGCATCTAACATGTCTCTTCTCGGTCTCATGGTTAAATATTGCACTTAATGAATCAAACGATGCTAATCACACACGGGTCTGGTCGATCGACTAACTACTTCAGTCGACCGACCACACGCCACAGTCGATCGACCAGTTAAGCCAGTCGATCGACCATGCCCTAATTCGGGGGTCAGCTATTCTAATGCCATCTACGCCATAGCTCCCCTCACATCTTAGCAAAGGGTGTTTAGCTGCCCATATTGAGGATAATAACAACAATAAAATTAACAACTAAAGCAATGGAATTCATAATTAAACTAACTAAATAATTAACAAACATAAAACAAGAATTTGGCTTTGGGAAATCTAAACTAGCAATTCTAAACTACGGAAGAATCAAAGCAATTAAATTGAACAAAGGAACAGAGAATACCGTAAAGAAGAACTGAAAAGAAAAGATCAAACCCGATGCAAAAGAAAACTTTTTTGACGGAAAAATACTCTAAAACTAATGAATGAATCCCCTAATGACTTGATGCCTATTCTGAAACATAGGGTTACGTTATATAGAAGTTCTTACGTTACTTTATTCCTAAAACCTAATCACAATGGGCTTCGGAATTCTAATTCTAAATTTGCGCGTCAGATTAAAATAGCGGTTGATAGACCACATAGGCCAGTTGATAGACCAACATCCGCTGTACAGTAGCTTCTGATAATCGCGCAATGGTCGATCGACCAAGGTCATCAGTCGATCGACCAAGGGTGTTGTACAGTAATGCATTCTGACGAATTCTGTAGCGCGCACCGATCTTAAAACAGCTGCCATTTCTTCGTTACTTGGTCAAATTAGGCGTTCTACGCGGCGTTAGAAAGCTAAGAGGATAAGCTTTCACCTGCAATTGGAATCACTTGATTATCACCTTTAAAACTAGAAATATTGCCATCTGAAGCAGGCTGCAATATCGTGAAGTGCTTCTTTGCTTGTTAAACTCGTACGCACCCATGCTTTTGCTATCTTTAGGCCTTGAAACGCGCACCAAGCTCATTCTTCGAGTCACTAAGTCATGTCAAATCCTATGCTAAACACTCGGGAACGGATTCGGCTCATTTTCCGCTGGATTCTTCACATTTATGCAATTTTACACAAAAACACAAAAGTAGACGGAAATAGGGAAAATAGTAGCATAAACTACATAATTGAGCTCTGAAATGCGTGTAAAATAGGGTGTAAAACATCATATAAATGACACGCATAAAACTTCCCCAAACCAAAGCCTTGCTTGTCCCCAAGCAAGAACTAGACTCGATTCTAAAACCTAATGGAACTAGTTCAATCACAGAACGAAATGCAAACTGTAAAGCCTAAACCAATTTAATGCTACAAATCAACAATCAATTATCAATATGAATCATGCAAACGAGTTATGTAGTCGTCAAAAACTGCTGAACCGTCAACCTTGCAAGACCTTTAAAATTGGACTCTCACGGGTCACTCTTCTCTCATGAAGCAAAGGGTAAGCATATATATGTAAGAGAGGAAGAGAAATAGCCGCTTACCTAGACTACGACCCACATAATCATGCATGCAACTAATATGATAGACAATTCTAACTACCGTACATACATTCCAACCAAACAAGGTCCTGTCACAGCCGAGGGCTTACAAAAATATGGTAGAGTGAGGCAATGGGTAAGAAAGGCAAAACATTTATGGGAATGTGGAGGTAAAGGTGATCAAGCTAGTACCTAAACAAAACCATATGACAACATCCATTTCCAACTCACTTATAGGATTAAGCACATGCCCTTCATTTGGCACAAAACTCACCAAACCGAACTGAAAATACTCCTAAAAAAATGTAAATAAAGCATAGGAGTGAAACCGTCTACAAACAACATCTTTTCCTTCCACGGTTTATTTCTTTCAACATTGTTCTCTTTTTGATTTTTTTCAACCTCTTTTTTTTTCTTTCTTTTTCACGTTTTTTTTTTCTTCCTCATTCTTTCTTTTCTACCATCTCCAAATAACGCAATACAGACAAAACTTGGCACAATAAATTATATACCGCAAAAGCATACATTATACTAGCTTGACAAGGCAGGCTAAATTTGGATGTAGCTAAGGGTCAACAGGCAAATTTAGCTAATGTGGAGTTCAATGGGTAAAATGAAATAAAGGGGAAATTATAAGCACTTCCCTGCATGTGACACCAACCACTAACCCGAATGTATGCAGGCAAAAAGCAATTGAATTTCATAAATGTGCAAATTAATGATACATGATATGCAAGGAGTAACTACTGACAATCCTACATGAAACTGGTCACAAATGACACCAGTTATATGAGCTCTAATCCTTAGAAATTATAAGTAGGTTGCCAAAATTCAGGTCAATTCTATAATCCAGCAAATATTTTAACAAAAACTCGTAGGTATGCATATGTGATTCTACTAATAACATGTCAATTAAGCACGGCTTAAGCGTAAATAGCTAAAAATGCAATGTCATCATTGAAATACTACCGTTCCGACTCAACCTATATGCTAAAATAAACGTGCATTTTTTGAATGTTTTGAAATTTTTCAAATTTTTTTTTTTTTTTGATTTCCTGTATATATAAGAGAAATGAAATAACAAATGCAAACTGAAATGCAAACGTGAATGCAAGCAAATGAAATGCAACGCAAAACCCTTCCCAAACCAAATCACACAATGTCCCTATTGTGCAAAATCATGTATAAAGAGGCAAAAGGAAATGGGATTTTGCGATAAATAACTAAAGAAGACATGAAATGAAGCTCGGAAACTCACAAGACTTTAAGCGCAGCAAAAGCAAACCTCCCCAAACCATCGTGAGCTAGGAGGTTTCAGTAGCCAGCAGTGCTACCAATAAGTACCTGAAAAAAAAGCAAAAGTACCGCGCGTAAATCCGAGAAAACAATTTATGAAACGCAACATTATGTGTAAAATAAAGAAACGGAAGAAAATAGAAATGAGTCGGAGAATAAAGTGGAGAAAAGACTCCCTCAACTCCGCAAATCTACCAAACACAGTAGGGGAATGATCGAAAACAAGTACAGCAGCGCTGGGCGGTCGATCGACCACATCACCCAGTTGATCGACCAGAGTGAACAGGAACAGAAGCTCCTAAAATTCGCAGCTCAGTCGATCGACCATAGGAGGCAGTCGATCGATTGGAAAACCTGCTGTGAGTTCTGATTTTCTTCGAATTAGCTCAATAAATTGAGCCAACATGGTCTATAAACCTGCAAATACACATAATATAGCGCGCAAAATTGCGCAAAACCCAAAATAACAGTCTAAAGACGAAAATTAAACTAAGCACACACTAAGAGTTTTTATTTATTTTTTTTGTAAACAACTACGAATTTTATTCGCAAAACTAAACAAATCACATCCGGGTTTCCTCCCGGCTAGCGCTGGTTTCAGACCGGTCCCGCTCGACCTCTTTTTCTTCAGCAGCTTACTCTAATGGAGCCCAATCAAAACAACTCAAGGCTCTCAGCAACCTATCATACATCTGCGCATGTGCTACACAAAACTGTAAGTAGCACCATAAGATAGAAATAACATAGGAAATCAAAATGTGAAATCGTTTAAGTGTGACAAATTTCTTATGGCTGCTCCTAAAATCATCCACAAAATAATTCTGCCCTCCAGCTAAGGGCGGAATATAAAGCTCAAATTATCCGCGGGTGGAAAATTAGAGAGCTCAGGAGCAATTGACTTAAAAATAACGCGAGTAGAATTAAGATGCTCAGACGGGTATGAACTGTGAGGTGGAGAAGTCTGGTCATCTCAAAGAGAAGGTGGATAATCATCCCAAATGCAAGGGGCGGTAAAGTCAAATGGGTCAATCGGGTCCTCTATAATAGGTTCATCTATAATATCGTCATACACATCCCAATTAACCTCAAGACTGTCAAAATTTTCCTCCTCACTCTCCTTATCGCTAGACTCATCAACTTGGAGGTTCTCAAAGAGATCCTCCAAATCGACCTCACTATCAGTGCAAGAATCATAAAGGGGTTCTAAACTATCCTCATAAAAAGGATTGTCAACCACGCTAATGGTCTCCTCTGTGTCTCCGTCAGCATTTCCTAGATCGGTTTCTAAGGTCTCACCCAACCCCTCATCTAAGTCAACATGAAGAGAAAAGTTGGGTTTAAGAGATTCAGTAACAAACCAATTAAAGACTTCTAATACCTCAATTACAGGGATTCCTTCGAAATCCCACTTACCTATAGACTCGAGGTATGCTCGCGTAAGGTCATTCATATGCCGGACAATAGTGCAGCATATTTGGAGATCAGAAAAGGCATCTCGTCTGGGCTCAATAAACTCCCAAAGTCTGGCTAAATAAGCACCAAAGATTTCATCCTCTTCCTGTGGAAAACTTAGAACATGAAACATGAGAGCGGTCTCAAGGAACCGAAGTTCCCTGAGACTAAAGAAAGAAAGACTAAAATTAAAAACAACTAAAACTAGCGCTGCCTCCTTGGCAACGGCGCCAACATTTGATACCAGTCAAAGTAAGTACCAAAAATAATATTTATAAATTCTGAACTACAACTAGCAAGAGGTAGTAAGGGTCGATCCGCAGGGAGGTAGGGAGATTATAGTTGCTTTTAATTTTAGTCTAACGGTAACAATGAGGGGAATTTTTATGTGAATTATAACTAAATCTAATAACATAAACTAAATAAACGAATAATAGTAGCAAAAGATGTAAAAAATGATAAAAGAAATGCTAAGACGGCCGGTTCACTATAGCTGCGATGGCACAAAATCCTAGGTAAGTCCGAAATACAGTCGTGTAGGATGGGTAAAACAAGTCCTCTCGGTCCAAGTTAACTAGTAGCTCCTTTCGGCCTATGCTACTAGTCCCTAAGTCTCACTAATGCTAGCTCTCGCCCTGAAAAGTGATTCCTAAAGCCTAAATTACATTATCTCTCGATCTCACCAATTTAGTCGTCTCAACTCGTTAATTAATGCCCTTCCCTATCTTTCGATCTATGGGTTGGTCAAAACTAAGCATCTAACAAGTCTCCTCTCGGTCTCATGGTTAAATATTGCACTTAATGAATCAAACGATACTAATCACACACGGGTCTGGTCGATCGACTAACTACTTCAGTCGACCGACCACACGGCACAGTCGATCGACCAGTTAAGCCAGTCGATCGACCATGCCCTAATTCGGGGGTCACCTATTCTAATGCCATCTACGCCATAGCTCCCCTCACATCTTAGGAAAGGGTGTTTAGCTACCCATATTGAGGATAAAAACAACAATAAAATTAACAACTAAAGCAATTGAATTCATTATTAAACTAACTAAATAATTAAGAAACATAAAACAAGAATTCGGCTTTGGGAAATCTAAACTAGCAATTCTAAACTATGGAAGAATCAAAGCAATTAAATTGAACAAAGGAACAGAGAATACCGTAAAGAAGAACTGAAAAGAAAAGATCAAATCCGATGCAAAAGAAAACTTTTTTGACGGAAAAATACTCTAAAACTAATGAATGAATCCCCTAATGACTTGATGCCTATTTTGAAACATAGGGTTACGTTATATTGAAGTTCTTACGTAACTTTATTCCTAAAACCTAATCACAATGGGCTTCGGAATTCTAATTCTAAATTTGCGCGTCAGATTAAAATAGCGGTCGATAGACCACATAGGCCAGTTGATAGACCAACCTCCGCTGTACAGTAGTTCTGATAATCGCGCTATGGTCGATTGACCAAGGTCATCAGTCGATCGACCAAGGGTGTTGTACAGTAATGCATTCTGACAAATTTTGCAGCGCGCACCGATCTTAAAATAGCTGCCATTTCTTCGTTTCTTGGTCAAATTAGGCGTTCTACACGGTGTTGGAAAGCTAAGAGGATAAGCTTTCACCTCCAATTGGAATCACTAGATTATCAGCTTTAGAACTCGAGATATTGCCATCTGAAGCAGGCTGCAATATCGTGAAGTGCTTCTTTGCTTGTTAAACTCGTACGCACCCATGATTTTGCTATCTTTAGGCCTTGAAACGCGCACCAAGCTCATTCCTAGAGTCACTACGTCATGTCAAATCCTATGCTAAACACTCGGGAACCAATTCGGCTCATTTTCCGCTGGATTCTTCACATTTCTGCAATTTTATACAAAAACACAAAAGTAGACGGAAATAGGGAAAATAGTAGCATAAACTACATAGTTGAGCTCTGAAATGCGTGTAAAATAGGGTGTAAAATATCATATAAATGACACGCATCAAGGGTCCCAGGAATGCCGCTGCCTATGGAGATGGCTGCACCGGAAAGCTATGTTGACTCACCTTTTACTGACGAAATAGCTACAGTGGCCTTACCAAAAGGATTTAACGTCCCAACAATGACCCTCTTCGATGGAACCACAGATCCCTGCGACCACATTAGCTAATTTAAGCAAAAAATGATGGTTACCACTGCCACAGGAGCTTCGAAGAAGGCATGTATGTGTAAAGGATTTGGTTCGACCCTAACCGGAGCAGCATTACAATGGTTCGTCGGCTTGCCTAAAGGGACCATATCTTCATTCGCCGATTTGGTCAACGCCTTCAATCAGCAGTTCTCCAGCAGCCGAAGAACACCGAAGCAGCCAAGTGATCTGTATAGGATCATTCAGAAAATAGGTGAATCAATCAAAGATTACGTCACCAGGTTCAATGCAGAGAAAGTCTTAATACGAGGCTGTGACATGTCCACGGCCATTAACGCCTTCAGGCAGGGCTTGGATAAGGAATCAAACCTCTACAAAGAATTAACGATGTAAAATGTGAGATATTTAAAGAAGTCCAGCAGAGAGCTACAGCGACATTAAGGTTGGAAGAAGATATACAAGCTAGAAAGGGAATAACAAACTTCGACAAACTTAGCAGGAAAGTCTCAACAGAAAAGAAAGACGAACGAGCGAAGCCATACAGCAGACCCAATATCAGCAAAGTAGCAGAAAAAACCCAGCAAGTTGACGACTCTCAGCATCCTCCTAAGCTATCTGAGTACGGATTCAACACGGGAGTGGAAGGGTTGCTGAAAGCACTAAGAGGCTTAGGGGATAAGGTGAGGTGGCCAAAACCCCCCACTCAGAATCGACCAAACAACAATAGAGACAACAGCAAAAGATACGAATGGCATCAGGACATAGGGCACAGGACTGAAGACTGTTATAGGTTGCGCAGGGAAGTAAAGTTCCAGGTACGCATGGGAAACTTGGACCACCTGTTATCACATGGGGGCAAGCAGGACAGGAGGGAAGCAGCGAACCAGGTGCTTCCTTCTGCCCCACGCATATGCACGAAAATTATTAACGTGATAACAGGCGAATCAGAGCTATCGGGATTGACAAATTCCGCCGGTAAGAGGAAAGCCACTGAAAGTAAAGGGAATCATCCAGAAACTTCATACAGGGTAAGCTAGAGCAATTTACCCCCGGTAACTTTCGATGAAACCGACAAAGAAAGCGGCGCAGAGCAACATGACGATGCCTTAACTATAACGTTATCCATTGGCAATTGCACCGTACGAAAAGCATTAGTGGATACAGGGAGTTCTGTGAACCTCATTATGCTGGAAACCCTCAAAACCATTGGTTTTGATAAAGAGAACCTGATAAAGAAATCTTTACCTCTGGTGGGATTCAGTGGTGAGACTGCACATTCGGTAGGTGAGATAACCATCCCCACGTATGTTGAAGGAGTTAACAAACTGGTAAGATACTTAGTCATCGGGGGTCCGACCACTTACAACATGATATTAGGGAGACCATGGCTGCATCAGATGAAGGCGGTGCCCTCAACATATCATTAGTGTCTCAAGTTTCCAACGCCATGAGGTACAGTCACAGTAAAAGGGGATCGAGAGGAATCCAGGAACTGCTACGCTCAAGCCCTGAAAGCTATAACCAGGCTCCCCTCATAGCAATTACAGAACCGGGGCACCTCGAAAGAATACAAAGAGCCCCCCCTCAGAGGAACTAGACCAGGTCCACCTGGACAAGGAGCACCCGGATAGGACAGTATTAATTGGAGCAACTTGTAGTGAAAAGCTACGCAGCCAGCTGACTCAATTTCTGAAAGCCAACATGGACTGTTTTGCTTGGTCCCACGACGACATGGTAGGAATAGACCCATCCGTTATTTCACATAAGCTAAGTGTGAACCCAGGCTGCACCCCAGTTCAACAAAAGAGAAGAAAGTTCGCTGCAGAATGAAACGAAGTCATTAACAAAGAAGTAGACAGTCTCTTGGCAGCGGGTAAAATTAGAGAAGTTAGCTACCCTGAATGGCTTTCTAATGTGGTAGTTGTGCCCAAGAAGAACGGAAAATGGAGGGTATGCGTAGACTTCACAGATTTGAACAAATCTTATCCCAAGGACCCCTTTCCACTGCTATATATCGATGCAATGGTGGACGCTACTACAGGGCACGAGGTACTTACTTTCCTCGATGCCTGGAGCGGTTACAATCAGATCCAGATGCATCCACAAAATAAAGAAAAAACGGCGTTCATGTCAGAAAGAGGTATATATTGTTATAACGTCATGCCCTTTGGCCTAAAGAACGCCGGCTCCACTTACCAACGGCTGGTAAATAAGATGTTCAAGCAGCAAATAGGGAAGACGTTGGAAGTATACATAGACGACATGGTAGTGAAGTCCAAAAAAGCGGGAATGCATATGGAACACTTGGCATACACCTTCCAAACATTAAGGGAGTTTAAAATGAAACTTAATCCGTCCAAGTGTTCATTTAGAGTATCCTCAGGGAAATTATTAAGATACATGGTGACCTAGAGAGGAATTGAAGCAAGCAAGGAGCAGATAAAAGCAATACTCCAGCTGGAATCACCGCAGAAACCAAAAGATGTGCAAAGGCTGGCAGGGAAGGTGGCGGCCCTAAACAGATTCATATCAAGGGCTTCAGATAGATGCAGGCTATTATATGATATATTGAGAAAAAGTCAGAAATTCGAATGGACCGAGGAACACGAAAAGGCATTCGCGGAGCTCAAAAGCTATCTAAGCACGCCACCATTACTCGCAAAGCCGGGGCAAAGGGAGCCACTATTCCTGTACCTGTCAGTCACGGAAGCAGCTGTAAGTGCGGTCTTGGTCAAAAAACAAGAAGGAGTACAGCATCCTGTGTATTATATTAGCAAGTCTCTGCTTCCTGCAGAGACCAGGTACACTTCCTTCGAAAAACTAGCATTGTCTTTGGTTACTACTTCCCATAAACTGCGGCCGTACTTTGAATCTCACACCATCCATGTAATAACCAACTACCCGCTAAAAACTATTATGAGGACGCCTGAACTTTCGGGCAGAATGACTAAATGGTCAGTGCGTCTTAGTGGGTATGACCTGCAATTCGAACCCAGAACAGCGATAAAATCCCAAGCCTTAGCAGATTTCGTCTCTGACTTCTGCCCTGCTACCCGTGGGAAGGCAGAAGAAGGAATGCGGACAATAACGGGGAGTCAGGATAGCGAGATATGGACCCTATACATCGACGGAGCCTCAAATGCAAGGGGGGCTGGTGTAGGTTTGATCCTTCGATCACCTAAAGGTGATATGATAGTACAAGCTGTTAGGTGTGAGTTCAAAGCAACCAACAACGAAGCCGAGTATGAAGCCCTTATACTTGGGATGCAGATGGCGTCGGGGATTAAGGTGAGGAACCTAAGGGTGTATAGCGACTCCTTACTTGTGGTGAATCATGTAAACAACGAATATGTGGCACGTGATTCAAAGATGATAGCCTACCTAAAGATAGCCACAGAGCAAAAGTCAAAGTTTAGAACGTTCAAAATAACTCAGGTGCCACGAGATCAGAACGTGGAGGCAGATGCCCTGGCAACGTTATGGGCCACCTTCCAGCCCACAGAACTGTCAAATATACCTATCACCCACGTATTGACCCCAGCCATCCAGAAGGAGCCAGATCAGAATCCGGTGAAAGAGGCTGCACATGTGCAGTATACGCTTGGAGCCAGGACCCTGGTTTCTACAGAAGGATAGCAGGATCCAGATTGGAGAGTACCGTACATAAATTGGCTAAGGGATGGGACGCTCCTTGAGGATAGGAAGGAAGCACAAAGTTTCAGGATAAAAGCCTCCAGGTATATCTTGATTGATAACATTCTCTTTAGAAAATCATTAACAGGACCATGCCTCAGGTGCTTGAACAAAGAGGAAGCAGAAACGGTGCTGCATGATGTACACGGCGGAGAATGCGGGAACCATGCTGGAGGACGGAGTTTGTCTAACAAAATCTTAAGACAGGGGTATTTCTGGCCCACCATGCGCACAAATGCCGTTAATCATGCTAAACGCTGTGAATCATGTCAAAAGGCGGCTCCAGCAATCCATCAGCCAGCGGAACCAATGCAACCAATTATCTCTCCATGGCCATTCATGATGTTGGGCATGGACATAGTGGGTAAGCTGCCAAGGGCTCCAGGAAACAGAGTATATATGCTAGTCATGACTGATTACTTTTCAAAGTGGATTGAAGTAGAGGCAATGACAGAGGTAAAAGAGTGGCAGGTGATCTCTTTTATCAAACGTAACATCATAAGCAGATTTGGGGTACCATCCGAGATCATATCAGATAATACCGAGGGCTTCTGTTCAAGCTGGAACATAACATTGAGAAAGTCAGCCCCTAGGTATCTACAAACCAATGGCCAAGCCGAGTCCAGTAACAAAATCATTGTGGAGAACCTCAAAAAACGGCTGGAAGAGTTGGGGGGAAAATGGGAAGATGAACTACCATTGGTACTCTAGTCAGACAGAACAACACCAAAAGTGGCAACAGGCCAAACTCCATTTAGCCTTGTATACGGAGCAGAGGCAGTTATACCCTCATAGGTTCTGGTACCCACGCAGACGGCAGAGCAGAACAAGGTCGAAATGGCTAGTAGTCTGGATACAGTTGATGAGCTTCGAGAAAGCGCCTACATACGTATGGCGTCGTGTAAACAATCTTTAGCCAGGACATATAACAAGAATGTTAAGATCTGGACCCTTGAAGTAGGGGACCTCGTACTCAGAAGGGTATTCGAAAATACCAAGAACCACAAAGCAGGCAAGTTTGCCTACAGATGGGAAGGGCCATATCAGGTTGAGAGCATTGTCAAGAATGGGGCATACAAGTTGATGACCATGCACGGTCAAATCCTGGACAAGGCCTGGAAGATTCGTCACTTGAAACGGTACTTTGTCTGACAAAGTGCCAAAACTTTAGTATACAAAGGACCTTTCAAAAGTCCGTAAAGGAAAAAAAAAAAGGTGTGGGTGTCAGTATATGCTTTAGGTACTGGTGTGTTTTAGAAAACTTTTTTTTCTTTCGTTTTCCTTAGTTTCTCATTTTTAAACCAAATCGAGTCGTTTTTAAACCAAGTAGTCCAGGCTGTGGCTTCCTGGATCCAGATGTTGCCATGGAACACCATGAGATAGCACCAGGTAATTTGCACTACTTTGGAATTTATCATGCTTCTACGAAGAAAGGCTTTGATACTAATGTTGGTTACTTGTCAGATAAGGAACACTTTGAGGGTCCAGCCCCTGCCATGTGAGGATGCGAGACGTTTACTTAGTCAAGCCACATGGGGAGCATACGCCGAGGTAGCGCATAGGGTGCGACATACTAAGACCACCCATACCTTAACGTTAATCTCAGTAATTTCATAGCTATGCGTAAAGCAAAAGGTGCACGCACGAAATGTCAAACGTCTGGAACCACAAGGAATGCAACATTCCTTATTAGTCAGAAACAATCAATGAAGGTATGCTCTAGTCAGCTAACCCTAGTGATAAGATATTTTACGTCATGGGTAAAATGTGTTATCAAGAACCTGTAACCAGGAACAAAGACTGTGCACCTGGAGTCAGGTCAGCCTCCTGGATATACCAATGTGGAATCAAAACTCCAGAGACCAATGGCAAATAACGCAAGTATAACAAAAGGAGGGTCTAAAACCTAGACCCGGAACTACTTTAAGTTAAGGCGCCTGCTGTTTACAGCAGGCACCATTAGAGTTTGAAAACCTGCGTACCAGCAGGCACAAAACAAACCAAAATAAAAAGAATAGAGTTTTTGAAACATAAATACAAACTTGCACCACGCAGGGCCAAGTCCCAAGATAATTTAAACTAAGAATTTTAAGAGAGGTCAATCCTCTCAATAACTGCATCCTGACGAGTGCTCTGCTCCCCGTATGTGCTTTTCTGTTACAGGTACCTGAACAGCCTCAGGGGTTACCGCCGCATCATCACCAGTCTGCTCCGCCAGGATCTCCTCTACAGTCCCAGAGATAGCCCCTGAGTTATTCATGGCGGTGAAATCAGGTTCCGGATTAGCAGCCTCAGCATCAGGAGGAAACAGGGCGCTCAGATCCATACCATTGGGAAATGCACGGGCAAACTCTGCCAGCTCCTCCTCCAGGTTCCAAGATGTGTGCCTTCCCTCAGTATAAGCACATATGCAGTCAATTCGCCCCTCAAAAGCAGTGTAGGCTCCCACGTTCTTGGCTAGTGGCATTTTTGACGAGAGCATGTCGTTGTACACCGAATCAAAACACATTTATAATACTCAAGAAACAACTAGTTAGTGGTAAGTCGAGGTCGATCCATGGGACGGTGTGCTTTGGGTTCTTAGTCTATCTATCTTAATTTATGCTAGTGTCATAAGTTTTTTGGGTTTGTAGTTGTGTCTAGACTAATGCAAGCAATATAGTAAACCAAGCAATAAAAGAAGGATGTAAACAAATGATTAAAAGTGCTAGGATATCATGGAGTCATAGGGGATTCATGGTGTTGATCATACAAACATGTTTACAATTATAAGCAAGCAATTAATGTTGTGGAGGAACCGAGTTGGTTTATGTCTTACAGTTCATAGGAAGAGTTGGGTCCCGGAGCCGAATCGATAAGATTGTACAACACCTACAAGTCGACTTACTTTCCTCCTATTCAACTTCTACGCATGGTCTAACAAGACTCAAGTTGGTTTATATCTTACAAGTCAAGTTGAGTAGATAAGAGATGGTTGTAAATGCAAGGATTCATAGGCTTAGCATTTCATCAAACATAACATGTGCATAAAGTTGGCATCACAACAAGCAAGCAATTTAATCATGTGAACATATTAGATTAAGCATGAATCAATCCCATGTTGGTTTCCCCTAATTACCCACTAATCCTAGCTAAGATACTACTCACTCATTATCATGGGAAACATGTCATTAATGGTGTCAAATATAGCAACAAGTGTAAACATGATAAGAGAATGAGGAAATAAACAATAAAGAGTAAAGAGTAAAGGAATTATACCAAACTTGAGATGAACCAAATAATAAAGCAAAGAATAATAGAAGAAACTTGATTGATTGATGGAAGGTTGTCAATCCTTCAATAATAACCCAATAATCTTCAATTACCCAAAAGTAACATACTTGAACAATAATTTAAGGAGAGGTTAATGTGAGAATTGTGAAAGATTAAAGAGTAGTCTATTCTAATCTACTCCTAATCTAATCTAAAGAAGGATTTGTTCTAGCTAAGAGAGATCCCCCTTTTGATTACTACAAATGGGGTATTTATAGTAGGGATTCATTAGGTTAACTAAGGCTAAATTAGTAATTACACTTTTGAGTTTTAAGTAGGGAAACGCTAGTCTTTTTGGAAGGATGAGCATCTCGGTGGAAGATGTCGCGGTCCATCCGTCCAGGGAGGAAGACGCGCAGATTCATGAGGTTGGGCACGGGCGTCTTCATGGAAATCCGCTCGGATTCTTTGGAGGAATCCAGGCGTCTTTGTTTCTTGGACGCACGCGTTGTCACTTCAGGACGGGCGTCTTGTGTGCAAGCCGCTCGTCTTCTGTGACAGAATCCTTTCTCTTCACTTTCTTTTTATTCTTGTAGGATTGGTCTTTAGTTCCTGCCTCCTCTTTATACTAGCCCATCAAACAACGTCAATAACCTTCCAAATATGCACGAAAGACGGGAATTTCATCCTTATTATCTCCTTTTCTACAAAACATATGAAATGCGATAGAAAAGCAAATAGGAAGGTTTTGACGGATAAAATGGCCATAGAATGTTATAATAGTATGCAAAATAGGCTCAATTAGGGGACTAAATGTGCGCAAATAATGATCACATCAAATATCCCCAAACCGAACCTTTACTCGTCCCGAGTAAAGAGGTGACTAAAACTAGACCTTTATTTAAACTATCTTACTAATATAACCGATATGAGACAATTAGCGGGTCTCACTCCACCCCTTCAATTAGCGGGTCTTTGATTGAATCCTCCTTTCGGTCTCCTGAAACAATGAACAAACTGAGGGCTCGGCTTTGGACCGAGCGAACTCACTCCGACGCTCAAATCAGTAAACTTAAAGAGATAAGTTGTTACTTGGCGAAGTATATTTTGTAGAGAGATAAGGAAGATATTACCAGATGAATAGTGATTCTTAGGTTAAATTGTGGATCCTTTCCTCAATGAGGGTTGAGGAGTATTTATAGACTTTCACCTTTTGTCACGTAGTGGCCAAGTGGCTAGCAGGTGGAAAGACTGATCTACCCTCGGCCGAGGGACCCATGGCAGGCCGGCGGGCCCTGTTGACTCGCCGCCGAGGGGTCTTGGATATGAGTTCGCGGATATGTGCCCCGGCTGGCTGGTCACCGTGGTCGGGACATAGGTGACAGGCCGACAGGTTGCGTCGGTTAGGCTGTCTAAGTCGTTGACTTGCTTGTGGATATCTTTGACCTTGCTCAATATGTTGACTCGGTCAGCGGGTGCAGAATATGCCCCATCAATAGGGTATCTCAAATGTCTCAAGGATAGGCTCCTCAAGCAAGGTGATATTACGAGTCCATCCTTTAGGCTCATCATCATTGTTGCTATCTTCATACGAATCATAAATGGGAGCTTCATTTATCTCTTTCTCCAATGTCTCAACATTCACTTCAAAGCACACACCCTCATACTCACAAAGGTTAAGAGTACTTGACTTACTCAACCTCATGTCTTCCTCATCGAACACAACACTTTCATAGTCACAAGAGCTCAAGGAGATTGGCTCTTCCCATTCTTAACTTTTCATGTCAAAAGTTACTACTTCAAATTCGCATTCATGCTCAATGTCCAAAGAACGGTGGGAAGTGATTGCCTGGGATTCTTTCATTTGGGCAATTTGAATCACCAATTCCTCACCTTGGGCAACAATGCCTTGAAGAACATTATCCCTCTTTTGGCTATCCTCTAGCATTTGTTTGAAGAAGTTTTGTTGATCTCCCATCATTTGGTGAATCAAATTTTGAATGGGTTCATTTTCTTGTTGTGGGTAAGTGTGAAAGTGATTGTATTGTGGCAATTGAAACTCATTTTGTTGTGGGTATTGAGTGGGTGGTTGTTGTGGATATTGGATGTGAGTGTTTTGGTTGGAAAATTTGGGGTAGTAGTTAGGATTTTCATTGTATGAGTTGTAAGGTAGGTTTGTGTTGACTTGCTCCTCAAACTCCCCATACCCATAGTCATACTCAAAAGATCCACCACATACTCCATATGTCAAGTCTTGAGCCATCATAGCTAAGACAAGGAAACAACTATAAGCATGGAAACTACACAAAGACGGTAAGAACAATCCTTGAGGAACAAGTTCCTCAAGGTGAAAGCAAAAATCAAAATAGACAAACAATTTAGAACTTAATCACATAACACCGTCCCCGGCAACGGCGCCATTTTTGACGTGAGCGTGTCGTTGTACACCCAATCAAAACACATTTATAATACTCAACAAACAACTAGTTAGTGGTAAGTCGAGGTCGATCCATGGGACGGTGTGCTTTGGGTTCTAAGTCTATCTATCTCAATTTATGCAAGTGTCATAATTTGTTTGGGTTTGTAGTTGTGTCTAGACTAATGTAAGCAATATAGTAAACCAAGCAATAAAAGAAGGATGTAAACAAATGATTAAAAGTGCTAGGATATCATGGAGTCATAGGGGATTCATGGTGTTGATCATACAAACATGTTTACAATTATAAGCAAGCAATTAATGTTGTTGAGGAACCGAGTTGGTTTATGTCTTACGGTTCATAGGAAGAGTTGGGTCCCGGAGCCGAATCGATTAGATTGTACAAAACCTACAAGTCGACTTACTTTCCTCCTATTCAACTTCTATGCATGGTGTAACAAGACTCAAGTTGGTTTATATCTTACAAGTCAAGTTGAGTAGATAAGAGATGGTTGTAAATGCAAGGATTCATAGGCTTAGCATTTCATCAAACATAACATGTGCATAAAGTTGGCATCACAACAAGCAAGAAATTTAATCATGTGAACATATTAGATTAAGCATGAATCAATCCCATGTTGGTTTCCCCTAATTACCCACTAATCCTAGCTAAGAGACTACTCACTCATTATCATGGGAAACATGTCATTAATGGTGTCAAACATAGCAACAAGTGTAAACATGATAAGAGAATGAGGAAATAAACAATAAAGAGTAAAGAGTAAAGGAATTATACCAAACTTGAGATGAACCATATAATAAAGCAAAGAATAATAGAAGAAACTTGATTGATTGATGAAAGGTTGTCAATCCTTCAATAATAACCCAATAATCTTCAATTACCCAAAAGTAACAAACTTGAACAATAATTTAAGGAGAGATTAATGTAAGAATTGTGAAAGATTAAAGAGTAGTCTATTCTAATCTACTCCTAATCAAATCTAAAGAAGGATTTGTTATAGCTACGAGAGATCCCCCTTTTGATTACTACAAATGGGGTATTTATAGTAGGGGTTCATTAGGTTAACTAAGGCTAAATTAGTAATTACACTTTTGAGTTTTAAGCAGGGAAACGCTAGTCTATTTGGAAGGATGAGCATCTCGGTGGAAGATGTCGCGGTCCGTCCGTCCAGGGAGGAAGACGCGCGGATTCATGATTGGGCACGGGCGTCTTCATGGGAATCCGCTCGGATTCTTTGGAGGAATCCGGGCGTCTTTGTTTCTTGGACGCACGGGTTGTCACTTCAGGACGGGCGTCTTGTGTGCAAGCCGCTCGTCTTATGTGACAGAATCTTTTCTCTTCACTTTCTTTTTATTCTTGTAGGATTGGTCTTTAGTTCCCGCCTCCTCTTTATACTAGCCCATCAAACATCGTCAATAAGCTTCCAAATATACATGAAAGACGGGAATTTCCGCCTTATTATCTCCTTTTCTAGAAAACATATGAAATGCGATAGAAAAGCAAATAGGAAGGTTTTGACGGATAAAATGGCCATTGAATGTTATAATAGTATGCAAAATAGGCTCAATTACGGGAGTAAATGTGCGCAAATAATGATCACATCAGCTAGCTCAGCCATCTCTTCAGCACGGGCCTCTGCCTTTGTCAGCCCAGAAGTAAGGACACTGTTAGCCTTCTGCGTCCTTGCAAGCCGATCTTTGGCTGCCTCCTTTTCCTTTTTGGCCGCGTAAAGCTGCTCCCTCAGCTTGGCACAGGTGGCTGTGAGCTCCTTGTTCTTCCCCACGGAAGCCAGGCACTCAACTTTGGCCCTCTGCAGCATCTTGCGGAGATAAAGGGATGATTGAAGGGCCTGCAATAAAGAAAATAACTAGTCAGGGAAGCACAGGGGCGGAGAAAACAAAAGGGGTGATAGAAAGTAGACTCACCAGGAAGCAGTGTTCAGCAGCCAGGTCAGTCATCTCCTGGGGGGCAGTCTCATCAAATGCCCTGGAGCAAGCCAGAGTCAGGAGCCTCTCTAATGCAGGCCAGTAGTTGGCATGTTCACCATCCCCAAAGTTAGCAGGGAGGCGCAGCAGTAGCTCATCGGGATGGACAGGGGACCTAGGGGCACGTTATATTGGGGTTACTTCGATAGGTTCTGGAGCAGGCCTTGAGGTGGATCTCTTTCTTGAGGAAGCAAGAGAGGTAAAGGTGTCGGCAGTTCTTTTCTTGGCTTGACGCATCAGGATCTCAGAAGTAGAGGGTCTAGCACTTCCTACAGAGGTACCAGGACGCAAAGGATCAAAATAAAGAACAAGTGGGTAAGGAAACTTCTGGAGATTAAAAAAAAAAAAGAATATTTACCAGAAGATATGGTTTCTTCAGTGGCGGAATCGTCTAAACCAGAGAGCAGGAGAGGAAACAGTCTACGATCTTCAGGGATGGAGAAGAGCTTGACAACAGAGATTGCTTCGTCTTCAGACTTCTCGGGGTTCTTGAGTTCCGCATCAAGTTAAAGAGTAAGAACAGTGAGCGACAAGGGCAATCAAAAATAAACATGCAAATACACTTACTCTTGGTAAAAACCTAGTGCTCGAACAGGTAATCAGCGTGAATGGGAAGTGATTCAAGCTTGACATAGAAGAAATCCTCGTACCACCCATCTACCTTCCCTTTAGCCGCCGACTGAAGGAATTTTTCAGTCTTATCCACGGCCCTGAAGGTGTATTGACCATTCCCTAACGACCGGCACTCAAACCTGTGGGCCAGATATGATAATCTAATCTCGGCGCCCAGACTATTGTTCAAAGCAACAGTAAACAAGAGGATCCTCCATGCATAAGGGGCGATTTGGACAATAGGAAGAGAGTTCAGGCGGATGAACTCTTGGATCATTGGAGGAAAGGGGAATCTAAGGCCAAGGACGAAAGGATAAGTGTACAAGAAGATCCACCCAGCACGAAAGGCGTCTGCCTTCTAACCAGGTTTGGGGATGAGGATAAACACATTGTCACCTAGGCCAAGCAAGGCTTTGATCCTAGGGATGTCCTCTTGGGTCAAGTGGGAGTCACCGGAATGCGGTCTTTTGAGGACTCCCTGCGAAGGGAAGTCATTGTCCTCTACGAGGTTAATGGCGGCAGATGAAGATGATGTGAGCTGGGTTTTGGCCATGATAAATGAGGACAGAGAAGTAAAAGTACATGAAGGGACGAAGGAAGGCGGCGCTGGCAGTGAAGGGACGATTGAAAGGATGAGTTTTGGGGAGTGGAGAGTTTGAAGGTTTTGAGGAAATAAAATGATGATGAAAGAGAAAGAGGGGGGGACGGATGAGATTAAATAGGAGGGGGTAGTTGGAGTTTTGAAAATATGAATTGAAATGGAGTATGCGAGAAGTCACTCAACGATACACTGCAATTTCCCGCTCACGTAACTAGGGTTGGACTTTCGCGGAAAATTAGGGGCAAACTGTTAGGCCCAAAATTTGGATATGGGCTGGTCTGGGGCAGCGAGTCTGGAAGCAGTGTGAGACGCAGGGCGTTAGGGAGCTAGGGTGGCAGCATCAGCGCGTAGTGCAAGACATGGGCTTTGATCCGTATGGAAGAAGCATATGGAAATTCTATCACTTATCATATCCCATGAAGGAAAGTCCTATTCAGCGTCAAATTAGGAATAACTTGGAAGAAAAGCAAGAAAACCTAGCTGAGCAAGCTCCCCTATATAAGGGGCCTCAATGTAGAGAAGGAGGATCATCAGAAAATACAGGAATTATACCCTAACTTCCATAGCATAGCACACGAACTGTACTTCTTCCCGAATTATAGTGAAAATCTTGGTGGGATTCCGTCTCCCCCCGTGGTTGTTTCCCAACTAGGGTTTTCCGCGTCACCAAAATCACTTGTGTCATTTATTTACGCCGTGCATTCAAATTATCATACAACAAACAAATCATAATACATACCTAACATTAAGACCACTTTAACCCTAAATTGGTAGAAATTTACCAAAACAATGCGAATTACTATTTTTTATCATTATTTATAATGATGGATTTCCAGGCATGCAAAGCTCGCACAAGATGTTATTGGTTTCCTATCCCGAATTGATTTTGGAATATTTGTATAAGTTGACTTTGTTTATGTCATATTGGTTTTAGGCCAATAATATATTAGTGGGCTAAATAGGAACAATGGGCTTTATGATGGTTAAGTGTCATTATGAGTGGTTTCTCGGAAAATAAGCGTAAAGAGCCTTGAATTATAACATTGTCAATTTTTACTTAGTTATTTAATTTTAGCCTCATCATCGGGTACCCGTAAGGTTAAGTATACAACTTTGAGGTGTCTACAGAAGCCCCCACTTTGACTTAGTCTGAGTAAGATGAAGATCAAAGTAGTCCGGTCGGGACAGATAAAGGTTAAGAAACGTACCTGGGCCTCTTATATTACCTGTCTGGAGTAACTAGAATCTGGGACTGGTTTAGCAAAACTTTGTTTTATTAATTTGGAATGAAGCTAGTAAAAATTCGTTTCACCAATCTGGCATGGCAAAACTTTGTTTTTCCAGTCTGGAATCTGGTATAGCTAAACTTTGTTTAGCTGGTCTGGATCTCGTAGAGCGAAACTTTATTTCGCTCGTCTGGAATCTGGTATAGCCAAACTTTGTTTAGCTGGTCTGGAATCTGGTTAAGCAAAATTTTGTTTCACTTAAGAGTGAACCTGCAAAATTTGATTTCACAAGCTCGAATACGTGTCAGGGCCCGCCGACCAAGGAATTCAAAATTTATTTTGAAAGGGAATTAGAATGTTAAATCTGATTTTACAAACTAGGATGTGGAACATTTTATTTCGCAAATAGGGAAGTTCAGAAAATTTTATTTTAAGAACTCAAATGCATGTCAGGGCCTGCCGACCAAATGATTTGAAAATTACAAAATTTTATTTCGTAAAAAGGCAAGTTCAGAAAATTTTATTTTAAGAACTCAAATGCATCTAAGGGCCTGCCGACCAATTGAAAATTACAAAATTTTATTTCGCAAAAAAGCAAGTTCAGAAAATTTTATTTTAAGAACTCAAAATGCATGTCAGGGCCTGCCAACCAATTAATTTGAAAATTGCAAAATTTTATTTCGCAAAAAGATTAGAGTGGGATTTTGACAATCATTAACTTTCAAATTTACAAAAAAATTTATTTTACGGGAAGATGGGACTTTATGATAAGCCCCCACTTTGGATGAACTGGAAGGTGAATGACAAAATAGTCCACCGGGAGTAGGTAGTGACAAATATATGACACCTAAAATGCAAATGCATGTCCTGGACATAATGCATATATGATTAATGCAAAAATGGAGTATTTTCAAAAACAGTTAAAATAATTATCGAATTTTTGAAAAGATTTTTTGAAAAAGATGGGGTCTGACCCAAATGTGATCCAAGTTGAATTAATGGACATTGTTACTCTAAAAGTAACTTAACTTCTAACAATTTCTCTGGTGTGGAGAATGTGTTTCATTTTTATTTTACTTGTTAATTTGAGTTATTCTTTGACGAGTTCTGTCCACTTTAAAGTAACAAACTCTACTAATTAATCAAAACTAATATCATAGAAACAAAATACTTATGTGACCGTATAAGTTTAGTGTACATTCCCCGAATTCTTAGATGCTAAACGAGGGTGATGAATGTAGTGGAGTAGAAGGTTCTATAGTGTTAGAAGACATTGGAGATCTGAGTGCCCCTCTCACTAACCTAAATGAATGAAGGAATCATCCCAAGAGGAATAGAGACAACGAAATTGTGAATTAACTCGTCCGAGAAAGGAGAAATGACTACTCTAGAATTTGAATTGCAACTTTTGACTATAATTTTTTGCCCCGTGAATTTTAAAGGCTTTTGACATTGGATTCAATTGAAGGAAATGTAGATCTATATACATACTAACATACTCATATATGTTTTAATTTAATTTGTCATAAAATTAAAGTTGGATTTTATGCATGCAAACTAAAACAAAAGAAGATAAGAAAACATTTTCTCACCATGAAATTCGGTCATATTGGGCACCAACAAGATCTCCTTCCTGTTAGTTCTTGAGCTTTCCAATAATGGATGAACATACAAAAATCCCAAAGTAGAGATTCTCCAATTAGTAGCACCCAAGACAATTCCTTAATCCCACAAATAAACATGTACTAGATGTTTGTATTGTAGTTTACCTTAAAATCTATTACTAACACTCATATACTACTTCTAGTAATCTTAGTAATTTATATGAACAATTTGAATCAAATACTCATCTTTTTAATGAATATTAAGGAGAGAGAAGAGAGAATATTCATGAACATTTTTCATGTTAATTGAATGGTAGTATAAGAAGAATAGAAAAGAACCAACACTACTCCATTAAGAGTAGTGTGGCCGCCCAACTCAAACCCAAGGAGCATCATTGCTTTTCTTTTTCTCTTATCAAAAATATAGGTGTGTAAGAAAGTGGTGTAGGTTGTAAGGCTAGTCAAGAGTAGTCATCATTATGTATATTTTATCAAATAAAATAAAACAACCAAAACCCACTAACACACCCTCCATTTTCGGTCCATATACTTAAAATGGACTACCATTTTAATTTGTCAATTTGTCATTTGTTACACAATATGTCACATGTAGTATGCTACATGTTATTAATTAATTTTAATGCATATTTATCACATAAATATCATTTCATGAATTAATTAAATTACATACAACAAATTGATTAGTGATACTTGATCACATAAATAAAATGGGTCATATAGTTATAATTCACAACTTCTTGTAATTATAATTGACCATTCATTCTTATCTTTATTGTTTCTCAAACAATAGATAATTTTAGCAACAAAGCATTTTATTACTAAAATAAATCTTATTTAATCCCATTACAATAAGATATCAATATTCTCTCTCACAAATCAAATTGTTCAATTTTAAGGAATTAATTAATCAGACGGTATACAACTAATTAACCTTTTCAATTAAGGGAATCGTCCTTTAGGTGTGACCTCAAGGATCAACTGATCACCAATGTCGCGACGGTAATGTCAAACTCTAGCTTGACCAATCATTACCGATATGTGTGGACCAGTTGACTATATATGTAATGTATCATCCCTTTCGTATTCTTGGCATGAGATTTAATAATGATATTTAAATCATGTGATCGCACTATTGTTGAGGACACATTTCCCAACAATCTCCCACTTGTCCTCGACAAGTGTGCGTCACCAATTCTCTTGTCCTATTACTATCTCCCACTCAATGCAAGGTGTCTTTCGGGTCGTACTTGCAAGTGATCATATCGAGAGTGGTTTCCTCGATCTGGAGAATAACTGATTGACCGGAATTTATCCACCATGGATACCTTCCGAGCATGGCCACGCATTTCCAGTTCATTACTCCTCGAGTGGCCCTGAGATATTGTTTTAACCCTGACAAGGGGGTGGACAATTCCTATCGCACTTATTCCCTTCGACTAGCCACAGCCATCATAACCCAAAATATGCCCATTTGACCCCATTTACGAAGGTCGTAGTAACACAAATCAAAGTTAATCTGAAACTGTGTTATCTTGGGTGAACAGTCTTTAGTCAAAAGAATCGACTCATTAGAATACTATAGTAGCTCTCGCCACGACCAGGCTTTATAAATTTTGCCAGAACTCTATAAGCGGTCACTGCCCGACAAAGTGTTCCTAACAGTCTGCCTATGTGATCGACTAGTCATCTCACATGACTCTATGGCACTTGAACTTGCCATCAATCGCATCACACTCTAGTCACTTCGAGACGTCACCTCATATAAGTGACTATGGGCGAATACAATGCTAATCCGTGTTCACTTTAACGGGGTTCAATTGTCTCTACAACCCGTTTGGATGTAACAAAGTATGATAAAAGAGTTTTAAAGTAAAACTCGAACGAAAAATGCGATTATCACATATGAATAGTCAATGCCTGATTACTATTTCATGTTCTATAATCTAATTTGATCTTGTACATAGTTGTTCATTTCAATTCAATTGAAATGACATGACTCATCATGTTTAGCCTTTGAGAAGGCTTTGGTTAGTAGGTTTTATCAATTTCTTGTACCTTACTCAACCTCACTACATACTCGTTTTCCTTTGTAATGTATACATTTGCATTACAAAACTTTCTGAGTACGTGTCGAGATCCAATCAAGACATAGGCCCTCTAGCCTAAGAATAGCTCCCACTGTTTTCACGATTAAAGCGGGACTCATCTTTCTTGCACATCTCATGATCGCAAGTGTACTCAATTTCCGTTATAAAAATCTCTCATTGTTCTTTATTGCCTAGAACGATTCTAGAAAATCTACTTCTTAATTAACATTGCCACAATGGTATCTTAACCATCCTAGTGTGTTTTGATTATGGGTTTGTCAGAAACCATGCGCAATCTCAATTGTCAATTGTCACTTGTGTAACACCCTTACACAATATTGCATCATAAATACTTTGCTTTACTTCCTTAATGCTTCTGCAAGCACTTAAGGGTAATCTTTATAGCTTACTTGGTAAAGATTACTTAAATTCGATTTTTGAAAACAATTCATCATACTCAAAGCATATGAAGTGTTATACATCATTTCTTTTTAATTGATTCGGCAGCGGAAGCAAATGAAATCAATCAAATATGTTCAATTTAATTGAACTAGTCATGAATCTTATCAACATAAGACTTCTTACTGACGCTAATATCATGTGGATTTATCTTCATAAATCCGGATATTCAAGATGTATTATAATACTCCAAAAGTCTTAAATCATTCGCAATGATCAATATGTCATCCACATATCAGACTAATTAAAATTTCCGTAACTCCCACTAAACTCCATGTATAAACACAACTTCTCGACTTATCGAGAAATGTTTTATCACATGATCAAAATGTTGATTCTAACTCATTGATGTCCTAATTAAGACCCTCTCTCAAGTTTCACATTATCTTAGGGTTGCAAGAATCTACTAAACTCAAGACATGTATTGAATACATTCCTTCTATTGAAGAAGTGAGTTTTAGATTCACTCGCTATGTATTTCATAACCTCATAATGAAACACAATCCCTAAGAAGATCCAAATAGACTTAATCATTTCAATTAGTGCAAAACCCTTTGCAACCAATTTTGCTTTGAAATATCTCTTTATTAGTGCAAAACCCTTTGTCACTAATCAAGCCCTTTTGATTCGGATTTTTATGACTCTAAGCCTTGTATTGAGTTGTGACTTAAACACTCTCATGTAAGTCATATGTTCATTACTTTCTAGAAGTAATCAACTTTAAATCAAACAATTTCTTTTGTAAGTTATAAGCTCTTTTCTTTCTTAAAAGTAGCATGAATTCATCATTTTTAACAAGTGACGAATTTAACCTCCTAGGTTTTAAAGAAACAATATTTTACACAAAACGTCTCATGTAGCCAAGAAAGACCAGTTTCTTGCGACATAACATTGTTTGTGGCTCTTGAATAATTAATAATTTTCTCCCACTCTGTCTTCTAGAAATAAACTTGTATTTTAGAAAGACAGCTTCACGAGCCACAAACCTGGTGTACTCGTGATAATTGAAAAGGGAAAAATGAGCATTTGTTTCTTGTGAAAACTTACAAACATGGTACCCTTACCATTTCATATCTCATATGATTCGATTTAGTGGGAAAATAATCTAGACAAAATGATAAAATCCCCAAAAGGATCAAGTAACTAAAAGTAACTTGATCGAAGTCCAAACCTTATCGAATAGCGTTTGAATTCTTATCCAATCACACATTATTTCATAATGCGTGCTAAGAGATATTAACTTGTGATATTAGATCACATTTCCATTGGCTTATATCAAAGTCTCCACTTTGATAATCCCATCACGACTAAATCGTGATTTCTTTAACTCTTTAAACTTCTTTAAAGATTTTCTATTTACCTTATTAAGTTAACACATTAGCGTCAACTTAAATCGTTGGTAAAAGAGAATGATCAACCTATTATGGATCAATGATTTATAACCTCGATCTCCTTTTCAACCAAAAGGCACGAGACATCTTGCTTTGAATACAAGATACGCATATACCATTAACAATCTAGTGGTTTCAAGAGTACTCGATAACTCTTTGCGTTCATCATTCCAAAACTTTAAGGTTTAATCTTGGGTTTCCAATTTTGAGTCTTGCATCATCTTCATGATATATTATTCTAGTTTGGTTTAGAATATAATCACCTTGATGATGGGCCAGCCATACATCAAATCATGGTGTATAGGGTCACAAAAGTGAAACCTCTTTTGTATCTTTAACAAATTGTATTTTTATTTAGAGTTTATGTACTTAATAGTCATAATTAAGTACAACTCCAAACCCGAAAACTAGATTTAGTACACAATGACTCTATCTCTTGACTTCATTGTTGCTAGTCGTCATATTCTAATCATCCTATGTATCAAACATAATGATGAAAACCACCACCGGTTTCTAATATTGACGAAGTAACACTAGCAAAATTATGTTTAATCAAATAAACATTTAACGAAGAAGGTCCCATTAGATGTCCCACAACTAACTTGTTGATTCTTCAATAATTTGGGGTAGTTTCCTTTCTTGTGTCCAACATTTAGGACAATGGAAACTTTATCGGTCGGGATTGATAGGTTTAGTATCGTCATTCTCAAAAACTTTACCTTTAACATTACCTTGTATCAATTCCATTATAATCCTTACTTCTTGAACCTCGTCCTCATCTTAACGGTTTAAGAGAATGCTCCCACTTAATTCAATGAGTCTTTGCTTTGAGAAGCAAAATTGAATTCATGAAGATTTACTCTTCATTTGTTCGTTTTAGTCTTAAAACTTTCATTGAAGTGGTTGCGTTATTTTGGTCAATTACGAATTCTTGACAAAACTAATTACCAAAACAATTTATCGCTTCAAGGTACTTAATTCATTTAATTACATGAAAAATAATCCATTGTAAGTAGATGTGTTAGTCAAGAATCAAAAACCTGTTTGATAATGAATAACTTTAATCTATACTCTTTACAAGAGATCCTTAGCAATGGTTCATATGAGGTTTTAGAAGCAAATTCATATTTGTCTTGTCTTTAGTTACGATGTTTTAATGGAGTTTTGAATCAAAAACGAAATGATATCGTATATGAATTGCGGTAAAGAAATAAAACAATATAAAAACGGAATAGTGGAAAACTTAACATTTATCGTTTTATTAATACTTGAAAAACAAGTATAGCATTTACATAGTGACCTCTACCCAACTATGATAAATGATTCCAAGATCCAAATTCATATTAACTTGGGGCACGGTGTGCCGAAATACCCTTTATTAATACAACTCGGTGGATTAACTCTTTAATCGATTCTACTTTTAGAACTCTTGGTCGATAAAATTACATTAATATTTATCTCTAGCCCAAAACACATCCGGAAATACGTCATGAATACTTTCGTTGAGTTCAACCCAAATTTCGAATAAATGTGTCCGTGATCCAAACTCATATCAATTTAGGGCACGGTGTGCCGAAATACCCTTCATTAACATAAATTCGGTGGATAGACATTTATCACCCCACTTCACCAACGTAACAAGGTTTGTCTTACGGTAAAGCCAGCTCAACTCCCTTGCGAAACTGGTACTTCATGGGTTTCTAATTTTTGGTAAGGCTAAGTCTCAATTGTTTATTTTAGCGAGAGGTCATGTCAATTTATTATCTATCACGTTTTAAGTGAACTAAAGCGGTGAACTACGATAATTCGAATTGACACGGTCGATAAACTCGATAAAATGACAATGCATGTTTAGTTATGGCGATTTAGCGATGCATGCGACATAAAATAAAATGCAAGCATAAAAATAAATAAATCCTAGTATGGCCTTTCCTAAAATAGAAAAACTATTTATCTATTACATATTCGGAAACCAACTCCATTGGTCCCTTGAACTTCGGTTGTGGCACGCATCTCGAGGTAACACCGTCTTTATGTATCGCCATTCTTGAAGAAATCCGTCTTTTGAAACTCCGGAATGAATAAAATTACATAATAAATTACATAATTTCCTATTATACATTTGTAACTAAAATAAAATAAATCTATTAAATTACAAAACGGTGATACGAGATCACAATAAAAATTACAACCGAATCGATATTCCCATACATTTCGGGAAATACCAATTAAAATCTAAGGCCATACTAAGTAAAATTACATAATTCAAAATTACATAAATTAAAATTATGACAATCATAAAGAAAATGCAGCATTATGATATGTATGAACATGCTCAATTTTATGCTAAATCGTCTTTAATTAGCCAATATCGTATATTACTCGGTTTTTACGGATTTGCGTGATTTCAACATTTTATAATCACAAAAATACATAAACTCATATTTATGCATAAGTTAATTACCCTGACCTCTTAGGACTCAAAATTTAGTCTTCACTAATAATTTGACCATAATTAACCCATATTTTATAAAATTGTTCATAAATGGACCAAAAATTACAAAAATAAGCTATTAAACTTCAAATAAATCACAAAATTTCAAATAAATTCAAAATTTGAAATTTAAATTCATGAACATTCTGGAAAAATACCATGACACTCATAATGTTCAAAATCTTAGGTTAAAAATTTGAAATTTTTAGGAAAAACAATGTTGCGGTTTATCGATTTTTAATAAAATAATCATAAAAACATGGAAAAATTATATTCACTAACTTTTCAATTTTAGATCTGAAAAAGATAATAAAATGCAACATTAGACGTTTTTCCTAAGTCATAGATTATGTTTTATTAATTTTCCACTAATAATGTCACTATTTATGCTATTTTTCTTCAAAAATCCATAAATCATGCAAAAAGACTTATTTATAGCCAATTATTTTACACATATCTTGTAAAATTGCATGTGACAACATATTAATTTTCTATGACCAGATTCGAAATTTAACTCATATTAACCTATTTTTCACCTAAATCCGAATTTAATAATGAAAAATTCATTTTTCGAGCATAACAAGTCCAAAAATTATTAAAATTTACAGATTATCTCAAAATAATATATGTGACAACATATCCAAA